>NC_138997.1:19666768-20866768 GCF_964374135.1 Grampus griseus
GCACCTTTTCCAACCACAACCCTATGAGACTAGAAATCAACCACAAGAAAAGAACTGCAAAAAACACAAAGATGTGGAGGCTAAATAATATTTTGCTAAACACCAATGGGTCACCAAAGACAAAGAAGAATCAAAAAATACTTGGAAACAAATGAAAACAAAAACAGAATGATCCAAAAATCTATTGGAGGCAGCAAAAGCAGTTCTAAGTGGAAAGATTACAGTGATACATGCTTACCTCAGAAAACAAGAAAAATTGCAAATAAACAACCTAACCCTACACCTAAAGGAACTTAGAAAAAGAACAGCAAACAAAACCCAAAGTTGGTAGAAGGAAAGAAATAATAAAGATCAGAGCAGAAATAAACAAAATAGAGACATAGAAAAAATAGAAAAAGATCACTGAAAACAAGAGCTGGTTCTTTGAAAAGATAAACAAAACTGAAAAAACTTTAGCCAGACTTACCACAAAAGAAAGAGAGAGGGCTCAAATCAATAAAATAAAAAATGAAACCAGAGACAATACAACTAATACCAAAGAAGTACAAAGAATCATAAAAGACTACCATGAACAACTACACACCAACAAATTGGACAAGCTAGAAGAAATGGATAAATTCCTAGAAACATATAACCTTCCAAGACTGAATCATGAAGAAATAAAAAATCTTGTTTTTTATTTCAGACCAATTACTAGTAAGGAGACTGAATCAGTAATCAAATACCTCCCAAAAGGGCTTCCCTGGTAGTGCAGTGGTTAAGAATCCACCTGCCAAAGCAGGGGACACAGGTTCGAGCCCTGGTCCAGGAAGATCCACATGCCGTGAAGCAACTAAGCCCATGGGCCACAACTACTGAGCCTGCGCCCTAGAGCTCGTGAGCCACAACTACTGAACCCGCGTGCCACAACTACTGAAGCCCGTGCACCTAGAGCCCATGCTCCACAAGAGAAGCCACTGCAATGAGAACCCTACACACCTCAACAAAAAGTAGCTCCCACTCGCCGCAACTAGAGAAAGCCCGTGCACAGCCAAAAATAAATAATTTTTTTAAAAAAATTAACAAAAAAACCTCCCGAGAAACAAAAGTCCAGGACCAGATGGCTTCACTGACAAATTCTACTAAACCTTCAAAGAAAAATTAATACCAATCCTCCTCAAACTTTTCCAGAAAATGGAAGAGTAAGGAAGCTTCTGAACTCATTCCATGTGGCCAGCATCAATCTGATTCCAAAACCAGGCAAAAACCATACGATCATCTCAATGAATGCAGAAATAGCTTTTGACAAAATTCAACATCCATTTATGTTTTACCATAAATGGATGGGTATGGAGGGAACATACCTCAACATAATAAAGGCCATATATGATAAGCCCACAGCTCACATCATACTCAACAGTGAAAAACTGAAAGCACTTCCTCTAAGATCAGGAACAAGACAAAGATGTCCACTCTCCCAGTTTTATTCAACATAGTATTGGAAGTCGTAACCACAGCAATCAGACCAAAAAAATGAAATAAAAAGAATACAAACTGGAAAGGAAGAAGGAAAACTGTCACTGTTGGCAGATGACATGATACTATACTTAGAAAATCCTCCTGCAGTATAAAAAAACAAACAAACAAAAAAACAACTACTACTAAACTTTCTTTGGGTTATTTGTATGGAAATATGTTAATATAAATGTTTCAGGCATTACATGAAAAAAAAAAAGAAAGAAAATCCTAAAGACAGCACCAAAATTACTCATCAATGAATTTGGTAAAGTCAAAGGGTACAGAATTAATATACAGAAATTTGTTGCATTTCTATACACTAACAACAAACTATAAGAGAGGAATTAAGTATACAATCCCATTTACCATCACATCAAAAAGAATAAAATACCTAGGAATAAATCTAACTAAGGAGGGAAAATACCTGTACATGGAAAACTATAAGACACTGATGAAAGAAACTGGAGACAACACAAATGTAAACAGATACTGTGTTCATAGACAGGACTAACATTGTTAGAATGACCATACTACTCAAGGCAATCTACAGATTCAGTGCAATCCATATCAAAATACTAATGGCATATTTCACAGAACTAGAACAAATAATTCTAAAATTTGTATGGAAACACAAAAGACCCCAAATAGTGAAAACAATCTTGAGAAAGAAGAATAGTGCTATAGGTATCATGCGCCCAGACTTCAGACTGTACTACAAAGCTAGCCATCAAAACAGTATGGTACTGGCACAAAAACGGACACATATATCAATAGAACAGAATAGTGAGCCCAGAAATAAACCCACACACTTATGGTCAATTACTCCACAACAAAGGAGGCAAGAATATACAGTGGAGAAAAGACACACTCTTCAATGAATGGTACTGGGAAAACTGGACAGCTACATGTAAAAGAATGAAATTAGAACATTTTCTCACACCAGTTACAAAAATAAACTCAAACTGGATTAAGGACCTAAATGTAAGACCAGAAACCATAAAATTCCTAGAGGAAAACATAGGCAAAATACTGACATAAATTGTAGCAATATTTTTTTGGCTCTGTCTCCTCAGGCAAAAGAAACAAAAGCAAAAATAAACAAATGGATCTAATTAATCTTAAAAGCTTCTGCACAGCAAAAGAAACCATAAACACAATGAAAAGACAGCCTACTGATTGGGAGAAAATATTTGCAAATGATACGACCGATAAGAGGTTAATATACAAAAATATATAAACAGCTCATACAACTCAATACAGAAAAAACAAACAACCCAATCAAAAAATGGGGAGGAGGGCTTCCCTGGTGGCACAGTGGTTGAGAGTCCACCTGCCGATGCAGGAGACACGGGTTCGTGCCCCAGTCCAGGAAGATCCCACATGCCGCGAAGCGGCTGGGCCTGTGAGCCATGGCCGCTGAGCCTGCGTGTCCGCAGCCTGTGCTCTGCAATGGGAGAGGCCACAACAGTGAGAGACCTGCATACCGCAAAAAAAAAAAAAAAAAAAAAAAAGGGGAGGAAACCTGAATAGACATTTTTCGAAATAAGACATACAGATGACCAACAGGCATATGAAAATATACTCAATGTTGTTGATCATCAGGAATGCAAATCAAAACCACAATGAGGTATCACCTCACATCTGTCAGAATGACTATATTCAAAACGACCACAAAGAGTAACTGTTGGCAAGGATGTGGAGAAAAAGGGAACCCTCCTACAGTGTTGGTGGTAATGTAAATTGATGCGGCCACTATAGAAAACAGGATGGAGGTGCCTCAAAAAAAAAACTAAAAATAGAACTATAAGACCTGGCAATTCCACTCCTGGGTATATATCCAAAGAAAATAAAAACACTAATTCGAAAAGATACATGCACCCCAATGTTCACTGCAGCATTATTTACAAGAGCAAAGATGTGGAAGCAACCTAAGTGTCAATCAACAGATGAATGGATAAAGAAGATGTGGTATATATATATATTTATATATATATATATGCAATGGAATATTAATTGCCCATAAAAGTATGAAATTTTGCCATTTGCAACACATGGATGGACTTGGGGGGTATTATGCTTAGTGAAATAAGTCAGACAGAGAAAGACAAATACTCTATATGTTATCATTTATATGTGTAGTCTAAAAAATGAAACAAATGGATGAATATAACAGAACAGAAACAGACTCACAGATATAGAGAACTATTGGTTACTCGTGGGGAGAGGGAAGGAGCAAAGTGCAACATAGGGACAGCAGATTAAGAAGTACAAAGGACTATGTATAAAATAAATAAGCTACAAGGCTATACTGTAGAGCACAGGGAATATAGCCAATATTCTATAATAACTTTCAATGGAGTATAATCCATAAAATTTTGAATCACTATATTGTACGCCTGAAACTAATATTGTAGATCAACTATACCTCAATAAAAATAGATAAATAATAAATTAAATTAAACATTTTTTTAAAAAAATAAACTTACTTAGAACTCAAAGTCTCCTTTTCCCATAGGCACAAAATCCTCTGAGTGAAACAAAGCAACCACAATCACAAATACGGCTGGTAAATTCAGACTGGGGGGGAACACCCAAACACATGACGATTAATGACAATTCCTCAAATACAATTAGGAGCTATCAAGAACCTGCAGAATCCGGTGCCCTGTTGGCATCTCTGGTATGCTAAACCCACAAACCAAAAAACATTTCAACATGCCTCTATTTCAGAAAGAAGATCCTTCTCCACAAAACACTGCATCACCAGACAGCTTCAGAGAAAGGTATGCAGTGAGAGGGAGAGAGAGAGAGAGCAGGGGGTGAGAGAGTAAGATGAGGGAAAGCGGGTGGGAGAGAGGGGAAGAGAGAATGGGGGAGCACTTCTAGAATTCACCCGTGCAAGCTGTTGAGATGAAGGAACACGGTTTTGAGGTTCAGCTAGAACTAACTTCTTTAGGTTTTGCAAAAGTTCAACTCTCCAGCACTTCAATTCCAACTCTTAGTATTTCCCCTTAAAAATAACAATGAGAGGGCTTCCCCGGTGGCGCAGTGGTTGAGAGTCCGCCTGCCGATGCAGGGCACGCGGGTTCGTGCCTGGGTCCGGGAAGATCCCACATGCTGCAGAGCGGCTGGGCCCATGAGCCATGGCCGCTGAGCCTGCGCGTCCGGAGCCTGTGCTCCGCAACGGGAGAGGCCGCAACAGTGAGAGGCCCGCGTACCGCAAAAACAAAAATAAATAAATAACAATGAGAGGGGAAGGGTGGAGAGGCCTTTCCAATTAGATCTATGAAATGAACTAGAACTTATATTTGGAAAGTTTTCTGATAAATGGAAAATGGCTTGGACCTGAGATAACTTACGCACTCTCACGTGTGGCATCCATTACAGGAGAAAGACTTCAAATGCGTGGTTGCAGCAATCAAGGCCACAAACAAAAGACATTCAAGAGAACAGCAGTTGGAGCAAAAGGTCTCAGTGATACATACCTTAGTTCCTAAACGGTGACACCCCCAGGAGGTGGTGACCCTCTCCTCGAATGCACTGTCCTCCCAGAGTTTAGAAGGCAGACAAATTCTTACGCTGCCATCATACTCTGAACTCCTTTCCGAAGAACGTAGGGTCATTTACGGGAAGAGTTACAAAGCCTGGGCTCTCCCATTTCTTGAACCGAGCTCAGCTTCAGAAGACCACCGCCGCATCCGCAGACAGGAAGCAGGGTCAGGCTCCAAGTGTCTCTGAACAACATCTCTTTCTCCGGTTTAAGCGTCCCAGAAAGGCTATTCCCCTAGCGTCTACCCCCTGACTCTCATTAAATACTCTTTTCTCTGGTTGGTGTAGATAAAGAGTTTGATCAGGAAAACCTGATCAAGACTGCCGTTCCCTGCAGAGGTGATGAGCACTGATTCAAAGCACGTGGGGAAGGAACTCTGTGATCTGCATTCTCAGCTTGGTTAAGAGCCTCACCCAGCAAAATGGCCTCCTTACTTTACGGCCTTGCCTCATTTTTGACCCCAAACTTTTGTTCATATCATTAACTGAACTTGGCTTCAAATCACCTCTTAGTGAAGGCCAACATTCATTATTACGCCTTAATTCTTTTTAATGCACCAAAATAGATGAAATAATTCAAACTGCAAGTACCATGTCAGCCATCTCACCTGTTCCTCGTTGAACAGACAGGGTCACCTGATAACCCTTCTTACGTGGATTTCTCACTCAATTCCCTTTCCCCCAAGAGATCAACAGGGCAAAAGAAAGATGACCTGACAGACTTGAAGGGGAGTCAGGAAAGGGACATTTTAACACTCAGCTGGGCCAAACTTTCCTGTGGTTGGATTCTCCTAAACAGAAGAAGGGGTGCTTATGTCAATCTCCTTTTGCCCTGGAAAGTCCTCTTAAGTAAATTCAAAATTCTAAGCAACAATCAGAAGACACATGGCTGAGATCTTCATGCATGAATCTTTCCCTTCCTTCGCCTGCTTTTGCGACTGCACAGCTCAGAACTCGTAGTGAGGTTGCCTCTAAGGCTCCTGGAAAGACTGTGAAGGTGGGAGAGGAGGCCGCAGCTCCGAGGCCAGCGGCTGGACAGCCTCCTCTCCCTGGAGTCCTGCTTGGGTTCATCTGACCCTTCCAGCTCTGTGCTCTCTCAGTGCCTCTCCCCACAGGTATGGCTTTCTCTCACTCCCACAAAGAACACTGAAACACTTACCTAGAGAAGACCAGGAAGGAGCCTGCCAGATGTCATTCAACTGCCAATAAAGCGCCCCCATGGTGTGCCCTTCTCCATGCACTATCTCGCTGCGACTGCGGCGGTAGAATTCAGTTTCTGTTTTGACACACTGGGCCTGCATCACCTGATTCAGGGGAAAACATTACAACACAGGTGTTTTTCAAATGAACTTATCTGCAAAACAGAAACAGACTCACAGATATAGAGAACAGACTTGTGGTTGCCAAGGGGCAGGGGGCGGGTTGAACTGGGAGTTTGGGACTAGCAGATGCAAACTACTATATATAGAATAAACAACAAGGCCCTACTGTATAGCACAGGGAACTATATTCTCTATCTTGTAATAAACCATAATGGAAAATATGAGAAAGAATATATATATATGTATAACTGAATCATGTTGCTGTACACCAGAAACTTACAACATTGTAAATCAACTACACTTCAACCTTAAAAAAACGGTTATTCAAAAAAAGAAGCTCAGTCCATTGCAAGATTTAAAAAAACACAGGTGTTTTTGCTTGAGGTAGGCTGTCTAGATCTGAGAAAATTATAGGCTTGAATAAATTTGGGAATTTCACTACCATTATATATACCATCATTATACTAGATCTGGAACCAATCCCTTAATATGAGAAGCTGTTGTCTATAGCAGCTGGGTTTGGGGAGAAGCTTGGTATTGGGCTTAACAATGGGTAATCAGGTAATCGTGGAAACAGGATGGTGTAAAAGGTTCTTTGCCAATGACAGTGGAGGCAATGATGGAAAACAAAGACTGTGATTCCAGAGCAAATGCTATATGCAGTCAAACACTAAGTTTTGGGCAGTGATGGGTTTTACTAACACTTTCGTGGCTATTAAGAAAATAGTTTATTAGAAAAAAATTCTATAGAAAAAGAACTATATTATGACTCTGATATTGTCAAATCCCTAACCCGTTTCTTCTAGTCAAGCAATTGTTTTTTATATGATGCCTTTTGATAATGTAAAACTTCTTATGAATGCAATTCCTTCGTTATAGCAGAACAGATGGTAAACTGCAACAAAGAGACAAGTAAATTTAGTTCTTATTTAAGAGGCATGAAAAAACTTCATGCAAGACCCTTAATTACTTAATTACCAAGGAGAACCTGGAGAGGCAGTCAGAGCTGCAAGGATTCCCCAGTCAGAGGAAAGGACAGCCTTAGAGTAGGGTCTGGATTTTCACAGAGGAGGAAAAAGAGGGATGCATATATGGCCTCTAGAAGACCAAGTTCAGATGCCTTCCTAAAACACTAGAAAAGCTCCAATGAAGCGAGACCTTTAGATCGAGGAGAGCTGGCTAGTGAGGAAGTCGCAGATGAAGTTACAACTTACATGAGGCACAGCTGTCAAACTCCAGAAGGGCAAAGCTAGAAGAAATCACGGCCGTTCAATAAAAATTTAATAAACACTTACAGTGTGTGTTGCATGCTGGTAATGGTAAGCCCCACCCCCAGCAAAAAAGAGACAGCCCACCCTTGTGGAGCATATTGGCTTGTGTAGAAGACAGGCCTTAACCAAAGAATCACACAAATATATGGAAACTTTAAACAGTAATGAGGGCTAAGAAAGAGAGGTGTGTGATGTTAGGAGCCTGGATAGGAGGGAAAATGGGTCTAGCTGAGGAGGGAGATTGACCTCAAAGTACAGGAAAGAGAAAAAGAGAGAGGGCAGAACACTGCAGCCAGAGAGGACACATGTGGTGAAAGGAGAATGCACAGCAAAGAACTGAAAGAAGGCCAAGGCAGCCTGAACTCAGAAAGCCGGGAGCAATGGCAGCAAGGCTGGTGGGGATGCAGAGGCCAGACCTGGGAAGGTTTGGGATGTATCCTAAAGGCAACTGGAAGTCACAGGAAGCTTTTAAGCTAAAGGGTGAAGTGACCAGACTTGCATTTGCAACAGGCGCCTCTGACCACTGAAAGGAGTCAGGGGACTAGAGGGCATTCGGGGAGACCATTTAGAAATCTATTATAATCTTCTAGGCAAGAGATGATGTTAGCTGTGAGCAGGTAAAGAAATGCCCTTTCCATTCAGGAACCAGACCACTGGGAGCACAGCCGTAGTAACAGGCAGATAACACTCTAAAGAAAGTAAGAATCTCACGAACAGAGTGGCAAGGGTGCCAAGCTCAAAATGACCACAGGATACTCTCTGAATATATTAGTCTAGCACTAAGTCAAGGAGTGAAATACGAAAAATAGGCCTAAGATCTATGATCTTTAACAGTCAAGTTAATCTGCAGTTATGAGATAGGCTGGGACCTGGGACCCCTTACCAGAGTGCTTGCACCTGGACAAACGTCTCCTCAAGCAACAGAACGCAAAGAAACTATACAGGACTAAAACCAACTGCACACACGCACAGTGGGAGCAAATTATGAACAATAAGATACAAAAAGGCCACAAACCAACTGCCATTTCTGAGGAGTCAGCAGCAAAAGCAGGGTACTGCGCGTGATTCCTGCACGCAGCACCACCAAGGGGCGCGCAGACCACCTAAACTACACCTCCCAGCCAAGCCAGCAGTCCACCTCCAGCCTCACCCCCTTTAAGGAGCCAGGGAACCAACGGCACCTGTTACTTGTTTTCGCTCCCTCATGCTGCAGCACGAGTCCTGATAAAGTCTTGCCTGAAATTCTCCTCTGGCCTCTTATCAATTTCTATGGATTAAGAGTCCAAGGACCCGGGTGAGTAACAATTAGACTCAGGATCTCTAATCAAGTTCCTTCTAAAAATACCAATCTCGTCTGAACTAAAGAAGAAAGAGATTTATCAACTTCTAGGCCTGGATACCTAGGCATAGAGAAATCAAGTCCCTTGATTAAGCGTTCACATGTTTGTCGAGTTATTGTACAAAATCAGTGTTGTGGAGCGATTTCTAGAAAGTTCAGTGAACATAAAGCAGCCAATTGAAATCTTAGTAGAAACAGATCTGAGGGTAGCACCAATTATCAACGCATGCCCATTAGAGATTTAACCTCACATCAGCATGGGAAGTAACCTTTGTATTTGTTTTTAAAATTTGATAATATCTGAACTTATTTAAATCACCTCAGCCCCCAAATAACGTCCCCACCAACCAAGCTAAAATTGGCCCATGGGCACAAAATCAAGCCAGCCACAGTCCCTACCCTGCAGCACACACACCCGAGGCACTGAACAACAAGAAGTCTCTGTTCTCATCCTGAGATTCCTGAAAAATCGGCGAAGTCTTTATGGACGGTGTGTAAAGGGATCACAGGAGGAGAGGATGAGGAAGCCCTCATCACACCAATAAGGAACACACGGGGAGAGGTATTCTGATCACCAGACACTCCAGAGGTGCTAGCCCAGCCCTGACAGGCCAAGCACGGGCATCAAATGGCGACCACCATGGACACTCCACTTTGGGTGTCGGCCAACAATTCTGGAACTTCCAGGATCTGAAGTATCTCCAAAGCCTGGGCCATTCCTGATACACCAAGGAAGCCAAAGGACCTGCAATATTCTGCTATGGGACTTGGTTCAGCGTGGACCCACAAGTAGAATGGAGGGAGGGGCGTCACTCAAGAAGTTTGGGACTGGAACCTGTTTCCTTGGATCCAGATTTATAAAACAGGGTGAATAGGAGAAAAGTACAAATCGTAATTTTGAGGTGGGGAACAAAACACCAGTGTATACCAGAGTAGGAAATTAAGTCATCTCTTTCAGGCAAAAACAAAAACTTCTAGGACAAAGCCATATCTATTGAAACAGTCATGCTTGTGCTCAGTTGGATCTAATCCAAAGGACAATTAGATATTTTACTGATGGGCTTGGTAGAGGTGACCTGCATTTTCTTCACGGTGAATTTAAGCTTCTTTTCAGGGGGAAAACGTCTGATGAGTGGCAAATTTTTTACAACGCTCCAAATTCCTGCCTGATCTTTGTTAACATATACTGTAACTCATATACGTTTATAATTTTGTATTCTGACTTAATTTTCTGTACTCTGACTTAATTTTCACATGTGTACATTTCCATGTGATGCCCTGGCATTTTCTATATATCTCTGTGCTCTAAATGGTTCCACAGTTATACCATAGTTTGATGAATCATTCTCCAATAATTTTTCAGCATTTGAATGGTTTGCAGATTTTTTCTTTAAATACAAGAGCAAAGAACATTTTATGTCCAAATTAATTTCTTTGCCTCTTCTGTTGTCTCTTTTGATAATAATATATGACACATTTTAAAGTCCTTGTTGCATGTTCCTATATTAGGTTCCAGTCAAGAGGTTGCCATAAACTGCTAGCCTCCAGGCAGAACTCAGCCCCACGCAGGTTTTAATTGGCACAGAGCGGGTGCTTTTTGTTTCTTCTTGTTGTCGTTTAATGTCTTAAGTCAGGGCCTGTATGCTCCATTTTGCCACAATCCCCAATATTCAGACTCTCATCCATTTAAATTACCCGCCTGGTCCCTACAAACATTTGAGTTTTCAGTCCCTGAACTATTTCAATTCTCAGAACTACCTGCAAAAAATATTTAAAATATTTATTTCTGTATATCTATTCTAACAATTTCCCAGCTGTAATTTTTTTTTTTTTTTTGTGGTACGTGGGCCTCTCACTGCTGTGGCCTCTCCTGTTGCAGAGCACAGGCTCCAGATGCACAGGCTCAGCGGCCATGGCTCACGGGCCTAGCCGCTCCGCGGCATGTGGGATCCTCCCGGACCGGGGCATGAACCCGCGTCCCCTGCATCGGCAGGCGGATTCTCAAGCACTGCGCCACCAGGGAAGCCCTCCTAGCTGTAATTTGCCTTTTCTGGTTTAACAGGTAAACATTAGCAATCCTTTTAAACTTAAAAAATTTTTTAAGGCAAGCAGGACTCCTAAGCCTTGCTAGGAATGAAAGGAAAAGAGCACTAGGCAAGCTCTAGCTAGTAGCCTATCACACCTGAATTTAGTGTGAAAGTGATAACCAAGGCTCTTCAGTGCTCCGGGTTCTGGCACGTGCACCACGCAGTACCCTCCACAGGCAGATGGTGCCACGCCTATAACATGGATCTAGGTTTATCCAAACCAGTGGGTGCTAGTTAGGGCTAAGGAGTGACACCTCTGTTCATAAAAATGCAGAAGCCCACTATCCATCTTAAAGGGAAAATGTACAGTCCTACTTCCCTGGGGAAAAAAAAATCTCTGCAACTGCCTCTTTCCCTTTAAAAACTGTACCTGTATTTATAGATTCATGCATCTTTTCCTAAAGAAAGCAATCTTTCTATATGAGAAGGATAAATGCTTAGTCATTTCCTAGGTTACTCAGTCCCACTGTTAGCAGACAAATCTAATTTTAGTTCCAAAATATGCCTGTTTTCAGCAGCTTGCTTGATTACACTTATGAAATCAGTCCCCTTAGAGAAACATGGTATGGGAAAAAGAAATTGGACCAGGACACCAAGACCTAGGTTCCAATTCTAGCTCTGCCACTGTGATGAAGGTTGCTGTCTACAAACACCCATTCTCCCCTTCCTCCAGAGTGATAAGAGTTGTAGCTGGGCTACATGCTCAGAACCACACCCTCTACCCTTGGAACTAGGAGAAGCCATGTGATAAGTTCTCCTGATACGATGGTATTTATATACTTTATTTACTTAAAATTATCCTGACAATAAGAACCTTCCAATAAAGCCATTTTTTAACTGGATATAATTCATACTACACAATTCACTCCTTTACAATTTATAATTCACTGGTTTTTAGTGTAGTCACAGGTTGTGCAACTCTCACCACTACCTCATTCCAGAATGTTTTCATCATCACCCTCTAAAATCTGAACTGGTTCGTCTGTCCCTGCTCATTCTTCTCTCTCCTCTGCTTCTGGAAGCCACTCATCTACATTGTCTCTACGGATTTGCCTAGTCTGGACATTTCACATAAGTGGAATAATACAATGTATAGCCTTTTGTGACTGGCTTCCTTCAGTTAGCCTAAAGTTTTCAAGGTTCACCCATGTTGTATTATGTACCAGTATTTCAAACCTTTTTATTCTGCTGAATACATTTCATTGTATAGATATGCCACATTTTGTTTATCCACTTATTGGCTGATAAACATTTGGATTGTTTTAACTTTTTGGCTATTATGAACATTTATACACAACTTTTTGTGTGAACATGTTTTCAATTTTCTTGGCTATATACCTAAGAGTAGAATTTCTGTGTCCTATGGTAACTGTTTAACTTTTTAAGAAACTGACAAACTTTTCCACAGTAGCTGTACCATTTTACATTCCCACCAGCAACATCTGAGGTTTCTAACTTCTCCACATCCTTACTGTGACGGTTAACTTTATGTGTGAACTTGACTGGGTTAAGGGATGCCTACACGGCTGGTAAACACTATTTCTGGGTGTGTCTGTGGGGATGTTTTTGGTGATTCAATAGACTGAGTAAAGAAGGTCCGTCCTCACCAGTGTGTGAGCATCATCAAGTTGGTTGATGGCCTGAATCAAACAAAAGGGGAGGAAGGGTGAATTCTCTCTCTCTTCTTGAGCTGGGACACAGCTTCTTTTACCCTCCGACACTGGAGCTCCTGGTTCTTGGGCCCTGGAACTCTGGGACTTACACCAATGGCCCCTCAGTTCTCAGGCCTCAAGACTCAAACTGAATTATACCACCGGCTTTCCTGGTTCTCCTTCTTGCAGATGGCAGACTGTAGGATTTCTCGGCCTCTGTAATCATTTCAGCCAATTCCTATAACAACTTTCCTCTTTTATATGTCTACCTATATCATATTGGTTCTGCTTCTCTGGAGAATCCTGACCAATACACTTACCAATACTTGTTATTTTCTTTTTTTTTTTTAATTCTAGATATCCTAGTGGACATGAGTGGTATCTCATGTGGTTTTGATTTGCATTTCCCTAGTGACTAATAATGTGCATCTTTTCATGTACCTATTGGTCATTTTCTTTGGAGAAATGTCTCTTCAAATCTTTTGCCCATTTGTAAATTAGGTTGTCTTCATTATTGAGTTGTAAGCGTTCTTAATATATTCTGGACATTAGATCCTTATTAGACATATGACTCGCAAATTTTTTCTCCCATCCTGTGGGTTATCTTTTCACTTTTGTGATAGTGTCCTTTGACACACAAAAGTTTTTAATTTTGAGGAAGTCCAATTTATTTTTTTCTTCGGTTGCTTGTGCTTTGGTGTCATGTCTAAGAAACTGTTACCTAATCAAACTTCACAAAGATTTACACCTATGTTTTCTTCTAAGAGTTTCATACATTTGGATCTTTAATCCATTTTAATTTTTGTATACGGTGTGAGGTAGAGGTCCAAATTCATTCTCCGACATGTGTACATTCAGTTATTCTAGCACGATTTGTTCAAAACACTATTCTTTCTCCATTTTACTGTCTTGGCACCCTTGTAGAAAATCAATTGACCATAGATGTATGTGTTTATTTCTGGACTCTCAAGTCTTTTTAATCAATCTGTATGTCTGTCCTTATGCCAGTACCACACTGCCTTGATTACTATAGCTTTGTAGTAAGTTTTAAAAGCAGGAAGTGTTTTAAACTTGTTCTTCTTTTTCAAGATTGTTTTGACTATTCTTAGTGCCTTGCATTTCTATATAAATTTTAGGATCACTTTGCCCATTTCTCCAAAGATGGTAGTAGGAATTTTGATAGGAGCTGTGTTGAATCTGTAGATCAATTTGGGGAGTTCTGCTACCTGCGATCTGACACAATATTAAGTCTTCCAATCCATGAACACAGAATGTCTTTCCATTTCCTTAATTTCCATCAGTAATGTTTTGTAGTTTTCAGTGTGCAAGTCTTATGTCTCTTTAGTTTAAATATGTTCCAAAGTATTATATACTTTCTGATATTATTGTTCACTTAAGTTCATTTTCAAACTTTTTATTGCTTAAAATACAACTGATATTTGTATATTGATCCTATATCAATAGGACTTTAGCAAAGTTGCTAAATTCTTAGTTCTAATAGGTTTCTAGGTAGATTTTTTATGGTTTTCTATATATAAGATCATTCATCAGCAGATATCGTTTTACTTCTTTCTTTCCAATCTGGATGCCTTTTATTTCATTTTCTTGCCTAATTGTGCTGACTAGAATCTCCAGTACAATGCTGAATAGAAGTGACAAGAGCAGGCATCCTTGTCTTGTTCCTGATCTTAGGGGGAAAACTCTCTTTCTTTCACTATTAAATATCATATTAGCTATGGGTTCTTCACAGATGCTCTTTTTCAGGTCAAGGAAGCTCCTTTCTATTCCTAGTTTGTTGAATTTTCTTATCATGAAAGGGTGTTGGATTTGGGCTAGTGATTTTTCTTCATCTATTGAGATTATCATGTAGTTGTTTTTCCTTTATTCTATTAATATGGTGTATTACATTGATTGACATTCATATGTTGAACCAGCCCTGCATTCCTGAGACAAATCCCACTTGACTGTGATAATATAAACCTTTTTATATGCTGCTGGATTTGGATTATTATTTCACTGAAGACTTCCTTCTGTCTATATTCATAAGGGATATTGGTCTGTAGTGTACTTTTCTTGATATGTCTTTGTCCAGTTTTAGTATCAGGATAACAATGCCTTCACAGAATGAGTTAAGAAGTGATTTTACCTCTTCTATTTTTTTGAAGAGTTTGTGAAGGGTTGTGTTAATTCTTCCTTAAATGTTTTTTAGAATTCACTAGTGAAGCCATCTTTGAGGGAAGTTTTTGAATTACTAACTCAATCTCTTTAGTTGTTAAAGGCCTATTCATATTGTCTATTTCTTCTTGAGTCAGGTTTCATAGTTTGTGTCTTTCTAGGAATTTGTCCATTTCATTTAGGATATATCACTTGTCACAGAATTGTTTACAGTATTCCCTTATCACCCTTTTTATTTCTGTAAGGTCAATAGTAATGTTCCCTCTTTCATTCCTGATTTAGTAAATTGAGTCTCCTCTCTTATTTTCTTGGCCAAGCTAGCTAAATGTTTTTCAATTTTGTTGATCTTTTCGAAGAATTAACTTTTGGCTTTGTTCATATTCTCTATTGTGCCAAATTTCTGAAGTCTTCTTTACTTAACTGTTAAAAATGGATGTTATAATTCAACCAACCACCTCAGTAGTTATAGAATTTCCCTTATCTCAATTGCGAAGAGATTTAATATTATAGTTTTAAAAGCAGAAACCTGCTCCGTTCATTGCCCTGAGAACTTGAGAAAAATACTTAACCTTTCTGAGCCTCTGTTTCCTCATGTCTAAAATGGAAACCGTAACAGAGATGTCTAGAGATGTTAGATTACATGAGAAGGTATACAAGGCACCTTCCTGCCCCAGGGCCGGGTGTCTGAGTAGACACGCAAAGAATGCTAATTGTCTGTTTGACTGTTAAATTACGTGAAGCATATAAACATAATACACTAGTGTATAATATACGATGTTACTAATCTTACCTTCATTCCCCTCCTTTACCCACCCTACCCCCAACTTACAAGCTCAGCATGGCCTGGATCCCCATCACATCTCAGTGCTGTTTACCAAACAAGACACTGTTCCAGGGTAGCAGGTGTCATCAACACCTGAGCCTACAGCAGAGCCTGCTTTTTTTTTCTTAGTTCTTATGATCAAGTAACTTGCAACATGGGTAGATAAAATGGATCCCTAAAGACTCTGAGTCTCTCAAGGACATCCCAAACTTCTAGCCCTCATTACATGCTCAACAAATATGTGAAGAATAAATGAAAGCACTAGAGGGGGCTATAAGCTAAGGGGTTAGTAACGACTGTCCGTAGCCCAGCTTCCTCTCTAGGACGCTGGCAACAGATTTGTTAGTGTAGACAGTCCTCAAACTAAGCAGCGAGGTCTTTGTGACACAGCTGAAGAGACTGTGCCTACAGACCTACTAGAGAATGGACTTGAGGATATGGGGAGGGGGAAGGGTAAGCTGTGACAAAGCGAGAGGATATACACTACCAAACGTAAGGTAGATAGCTAGTGGGAAGCAGCCATATAGCACAGGGAGATCAGCTCGGTGCTTTGTGACCGCCTGGAGGGGTGGGATAGGGAGGGTGGGAGGGAGGGAGACGCAAGAGGGAAGAGATATGGGAACATATGTATATGTATAACTGATTCACTTTGTTATAAAGCAGAAACTAACACACCATTGTAAAGCAATTATACTCCAATAAAGAAGTAAAAAAAAAAAAAAAAAGAGCGTGCCTAGGTATGTAGGTTATTTGGAATACAATACAACAGGTTAAAGTAGGAGAATGAAAGGTGGGGCAAGATTATTTTGGAATATTAGAAGAATTAAAGAGGTAAGAGCCTAAGTGATACCTTTGTGGTTGTAAGAGAAGCTAGGGAAGGATCTAAATGTAAAGAAACTTACTGCACAGCTTTCTCTGCCAAGATTTTTCTGAAAGTTGCACACAAAATAAATTGCTTAACAGAATGTCTTAAAAAGTGGCACACAGGCAAGTTCTTCAGAACAGTATGACAGATTATGAGAACAAGATCAGGGGCTGGGAGTGGGAACAGAGAAAATGGACCAAAGAAAGGTTTTACTTCTTATACACAGGTGAAAGATGATTGTTCTAATATCAAAGTAGTAAGGGGAAGAAAACTTGTTACCCTAACATTTCCTGTCTGTACTCAGTCAGGAAAGTCCAACACGGAAAACAAACAACAAAAGAAATCATAATTCTGATTTCTTTCATCTCAGATCCCATCTAGTATATCAAGAAGTCCCAAGGTAGAATCAACAAGGACAAGTCCAATTCCCAGCCAATGCCTGATAGGACGCTCATGCTTAAAGGATCAGACAAAAGCCGTCACCAACAAAAACCGCCAATAAATAATCCCACTTCTACACCAGCTCCTGACTGTGTACCTCTGATGCTCATGAGTTCAGAAAGAACAATTATTTCTGTTAGTTCTTTGAATGCGGTTTGGGGAAGTAGAATAAAGTAATGGTAGGGCTTCCCTGGTGGCGCAGTGGTTGAGAGTCTGCCTGCCGATGCAGGGAACGCGGGTTCGTGCCCCGGTCCGGGAAGATCCCACATGCCGCGGAGCGGCTGGGCCCGTGAGCCATTGGCCGCTGAGCCTGCGCGTCCGGAGCCTGTGTTCCGCAACGGGAGAGGCCACAACAGTGAGAGGCCCACGTACCGCAAAAAAAAAAAAAAAAAAAAGTAACGGTAATAAAACGAGCAGCCGGGAGGAGAAAAGCCAGCAGGAAAAACAACAGCTGAAAAGGTTCACACATGCACACGTGTGTGCAAATAAGGATCATCCTATTTCATGTATCAAAACTGAGACACTTTTATAGAATATTGGCTACAAAAAACTAATAAGGATGAACTGCAACACTTTAAAAGGAACAGATATCAACAGAATCCTTAAACTTGTATTCTGTGAGGTAAGTTTATAAATTACATATTACATAGGAAAAACTTCCTGAATTGATAATATTATAGTTGAAAATTTTAAATTCTCATCAGTTTATCACCTTCCAAAAAAAGAGTCTTTTAGCTGACAGTTTTCTGTTTCAACTTCCATCCAGGGTTTTGTGTTTTCATACAGGAGAAAACTGATGAGAGTGAGCGTGAGTTTGTATAAAAACTGGTACATTCTCAGAGGCTAAGATGCAAAAATTAAAATGTGATGTTTAACACATTACTGCAGATCATATGATTGGGAATAGGCTCTTACCTTCTCTCTCAGAACTTGAAACAAGTTTAGCAAAAATATCACACAAATAAGCAGTGGTTCTCAAATAGTCTTAATGTGTGTGTATTCACAGGTTCATGAAATATAATAAAAATATAAAAATAATTTAATATTAATTTCATTTAACTTTAATGAATTTTCCCCAACTCTAATATTAAAAACATTAAAAGAACTTAAATATTAATGGCAAAAGTTACTGGTTTCCCTATCTATTAAAAATTTTTGTTTTATTTTTACATATCTAGCATTTACAACTAAAGTACATTTTTATAAGAACTGGCATCTTGATGTATATGGGTCTGAAATGATACTTCATCTTTGATTTTTAATTTGAATTAATAAGACCATGATAGGTTTTTTTTTTTAATTTTACTTTTAAACCATTTTAGTGTGCTATTATATCTGTTCTAGTACTCTGAGTCACTTTGGTTTTAAAAACTACCTATTTATTTATGGTACCATGTCAAGAATTTCTTAATGTTAAAAAATACTGTATGTATGTGACGACGTAACAAACCAGAACAGTTCCTAGATCGGGGAGGGTTAGCATTTACTAAGAGGGCAAGAAGAATTGAACTTTGTACTTCAAAAGGAGATTTTGGTTTTATGAGGTGCTGGTCATATAAGTTGTTTATTTTTATTTCATCAAAGCCTGGCAGGTGTTTGCATTCCAATTTACCTTACAGGGAAGCTTCTTTTCTAAACATTAGTTTTTAAAATGGGTGATGAATTAATTCCACAGGAAATGACATTATAAACATTAGTTTTCCTTTGAGATAAAATAATACAAGCCAAACTTTCTGAAGTTAAGGGTGATGCATAATATTACAATTTGTTGTATGTTGTGTTTGTAAAGGTTCCCTAAAGTATTAAAATTCAGGCAATTTGTGTAAATTGCAAAAGCAGAAACTGTGATGTTTGCTTAGTAGTATGTTGTGTTAGAATTCTTTTTTGAGGTGTATGTTATACACATAGCAAACTATTATTCAGACTTGCTCATCCTGTATTTTTTAAATAGGAGATACAGCATCCCAAGTCATTTTTAGTTCAGTTAGCCTACAAAGACTTCATCTCTCTCCCCAAATTCTCTCTTTCAAGCCTTCTTTGTCATCTACGTGCAGTTAAGGTGGAAATGTTTACAGACTTTAGTTTGTAAACTAAAAGTGAACTTAATTTCCATTGTGCCCTTACATCCACCATTGGCAGTAGCCAAAGCTAGCTTTATAGTCTAACAGGAGAGACCATGTTCTGCCATGATGAACCGTGGTGCTGCCAGTGGAGTTTTTTCCCCTTTTGATGGTTTTACTTAAGCTACTAAATGGATATACACAAGCAGTTGAGTTTACACTAAAACTATGAAATGGTATTTCCCGTCTATGTCCGTGCCTCTTCAAACTTGGATGTGTGGGTTTTTTTAATCATTTTTCACTTCCTTGTCAACCTCTTATAGTGTTCTAATGATGAGAGGGATTCAAATAAAACTAAATACCTTTGAATATCCCTTCCCCTCTCACACACTGAAGGCTGTGGAGGAACTAGACTATTTCCTGTTGCCAAGACATGCTTAGACACCAGAGTTTTCTTTACTCGGTGGCATGCTACCCCCGGCCTCACCCACACCACCTAATTTAAGAGGGTCCCGACCTCAACCTCTACTGAGACGTAAAGGTAAACTCTCCTCCCTCCAGGTTTTTTGAGCAGTTTTTTGGCATTTCACCAGTAGCCCTCCTTTTTACATGTGCTGTTGTAAACTTCTTAAGGACAGGGATGACGTCTTGGTGATTTTTGTGCTTCCACCTCAACCCTGGCAGCTAGCCCACTGTCTGGAACAAATCAGGTGTTTAATGTCTGTCAAACTAAATGGAATAAAGGGTTTCTACTAGCAACAGCATTTCTCACGCCTCAGTTGTGTAAGCTGGTTGTTTGTGTTTGGTTTCCTCTGTAAATATGTATGTTTATCACCCACCCAATAATTTAAATTATTTTTTTAAGTTTTGTTTTCTTTCCTTCAGATACTACCCCATGGCCAATTAGCTCTAGAAAATGTAGTTGCCACCAATGAAAAATTATTTTTTCAAGTTTTGTTTTCTATCCTTCAGATACTACCCCATGGCCAATTAGCTCTAGAAAATGTAGTTGCCGCCAATGAAATGATTATCCCAAACTCTGCCCCTGGTTATACTTCGCCAAACTGAAATTTGAATTTTCTCAATAAATTGGTCATGTCTGAAAAAAAATATAAATTGTAAACATTAAGATAAAAATACTATCCAAGATTCAGGTCAATATTTTCTTTAAAAGTTAAACATAAATTTATCATATAGGGCTTCCCTGGTGGCGCAGTGGTTGAGAGTCCGCCTGCTGATGCAGGGGACACGGGTTCGTGCCCGTCTGGGAAGATCCCACATGCTGCGGAGCGGCCCGTGAGCTACGGCCGCTGAGCCTGCGCGTCCGGAGCCTGTGCTCCGCAACGGGAGAGGCCACAGCAGTGAGAGGCCTGCGTACCGCAAAAAAAAAAAAACAAAAAAAATTTATCATATAGCTCAGCAATTTCACTCATATATTTCTACTCAAGAGGAATGAAAATATAGGTACAAAGACGTGTATGCAAATATTCATAGCAGTGTTATTCATAATAGTCAAAAACTGGAAATAATCCAAATGTCCATCAACTGATGAATAGATAAGTAAAACATGATATATCCACACAACAGAATATTACTTAGCAAGAAAGAGAAATGAAGCACAGATATATGGCTATAACATGGAAGAACTTAAAAAACATTATGCTTGGTGAAAGAAGCCACATACCAAAGATCACATATTATATGATTCCAGTTATATGAAATGTTGAGACAAGTAAAATCTATAGAAACAGAAAGCAAATTAATGTTTGCCTGGGACTGAAAGTGAGAAAGGAGAGTGATTACAAATGGGCAAGAGGGGGGACTTCCCTGGTGGCGCAGTGGTTAAGAATCCGCCTGCCAATGCAGGGGACACAGGCTCGAACCCTGGTCCAGGAAGATCCCACATGCCGCAGAGCAACTAAGCCCGTGCGCCACAACTACTGAGCCTGTGCACCACAACGACAGATCCTGTGTGCCACAACTAATAAAGCCCATCTACCTAGAGCCCGTGCTCCGCAACAAGAGAAGCCACCGCAATGAGAAGCCTGTGCACTGCAATGAAGAGTAGCCCCCGCTCGCCGTAACTAGAGAAAGCCCGTGCGCAGCAATGAAGACCCAATGCAGCCAAAAATTTAAACATTAATAAATAAATAAATAAATTTATTTTTAAAAAATGGGCAAGAGGGATCTTTTTGGAGTGTCAGAAGTGTTCGAAAGTTGTATTACGGTGATGGTCGCATGACTCAATAAATATACTAAAAATCACTTGATTGTACACTTAAAACAAGTGAATTTTATGGCATGTCAATTATATCTCAGTAGAGCTGCTTAAAAATAATCTACTAAGGTACACAATATAATATGAACAGATCTTAAGTGTACAACTCAGTGAATTTTAACATATGTATACACCCATGTAACCAGTACCCAGATCAAGATACAACACTTTTTTAGCAGGCCAGAGCTTCCTTGTACCCTTTCCTAATCAGAATGCACCATCTTCCTCCACAAGAGTGGTTACCATTAACTTGTTCTATATCATCTGGATTCATTTTGTCTATTGTGAAACTACAATGTTTCTTTTGCTCAACATAATGTCTACAATATTCTTCAAGGCTGAAGCTGATAGCAGTGGTTCATTCTTTTTTATTGTTGTGGAGTATTCCATTGTATAAATATTCCACAATTTGTTTGTAAATTCTTCTGTTAAAGAACATTTAGGTTGTTACCAGTTTGGGGCTATTATGAGTAAAGCTGCAATGAACATTATTTTAGATGTCTGTTGGCAGACGTATGCACTCCTTTTTCTTGGGTACCTAGCTAAGAGTAGAAATGCTGATTCATGAAGAAAGCAAATGTTTAACTTGGGTAGAAACTGCCATAAGATTTTCCAAACTGTTTAAACAAATTTCCACTCCTACTAACAATGTCTAAAAGTCCCAGCTGTCCCACCTCCTCACCAATAGTTGGTATTGTCAATCTTTCTAATTTTAGCCATTCTGCTAAAATTACATTGTGTACATAGTGTGTAGGAGTATCCTGGCATGGCTAATTTGCATTTCCTGGATTAAGAATGAAATTGAGCATATTTGCATATACTTCCTGACCATCTGGTTATCTTCTCTGATGAAGTGCCTGTTCAAGGTTTTTGTCCATTTTTTAACAGGTTATCTGTCTTTTTTCTTATTGCTTTATAGAAGTTCTTTATTCTAAATACAAATCTTTTGTCAGACATATGTACTACAAATACTGTTCCCCAATCTGTGGCTTGCATTTTCTCTCTCTTAATGGTGCCTTTGATATACAAAAGTCCATAATTTTAATGAAGTCCAATTTATCATTATTTTCTTTCATAGTCTGTATTTTTTATGTTCTGTTTAAGAAATCATCTGTGTATGCCAAGGTCATGAAGCTATTCTCCTATGTTTTCTCCTAGAAACTTTATTGTATTACCTTTCCCAATTGAGTGTGTGATCACTAATCAAATTAATTTTTGTATATGGAGTCACAGTTCATTTATTTCCCATAAAGATACCCACTTGATATAGTACTGTTTATTGATAAGACTATCTTTTCTCACAGGATTGCAGTGGCATTGTGACCATAAATCAGGTGACTATATCATACATGAGTCTGTTTCTGGACTCCATTGTGTTCCATTGTCCCATTTTTTCCTTGGCAAATGCTACTGACTTAATTACTGAACCTTGATAGTAATCTTGAGCTAGGGAAGATTTTAATGCACAATTTGTTGTAGAACTTTGTGAGCTGTCCTTGTAAGAGAGACAAATGCCAAAAATTAACTATTTCAAGTCCTATATGTCATCAAATACCCATTCTGAAGCAGATAATTTTTTTTAATCAGCAAAATGAAAACCTGAATATTTTTCACCACAAAAGGCTTATAAAATCTACAGGATCTCTTTATGTTAACTGCAGGTAGCTGTTGAAGCCCAGAATAAAAATGGCTTACCTGAGTAAGATAAATAGTGTCTTTGAACTTGCGTAATTGATCTGCACTTTGGGGGAGTTTGAAATGAAGCTCAGCCTGGTGAAGCATTTTATAGTTACCATCTGTGAAATGTTGTCTATGATGTGCAAATTTGCTTTCATAAGACCAGTCCTCTTTAGATGAAACCTTTCAAGTAAAGAATAAGAGGTTCAGATTGGGAAGTTAGGAGTGAAACTACTTTTCTCCATACTCCTGACAAACTTGAAAAGTACTACACACTGGAAAAGAGCTCGACGTTTGTTGTGACTCTAATTTCACACGTTTTTGCCATCATACTTGTTATTAGTGAAAGACTAGCCTTATTCAAACCTAGAAAGTTACATTTTGGTATTGCCATCAAAAGTCTTGTCTCATCAAAACATTTTTCTTGGGGCTTCCCTGGTGGCGCAGTGGTTAAGAATCCACCTGCCAATGCAGGGCACACAGGTTCGAGCCCTGGTCCGGGAAGATCCCACATGCTGTGGAACAACTAAGCCCATGCACCACAACTACTGAGCCTGCGCTCTAGAGCCTGCGAGCCACAACTATTGAAGCCCACGTGCCTAGAGCCTGTGCTCCGCAACAAGAGACGCCACTGCAATGGGAAGCCTGCGCACCGAAATGAAGAGGAATTCCCCCTCACCGCAACTAGAGAAAGCCCGTGCACAGTGAGGATCCAACGCAGCCAAATATAAATAAATAATTTTTTTTTAAAAAACCATTTTTCTTGTTTTTTTAAATATTTGTTATGTGCATTTTAAAAGGTCATTTTATCGAAGTAAATAAACTGTCAAAACTGAATAATGAACTGAAATCAACATTCTTTTAAAACTGTCAGTTCTTTAACAGTAATAAAATATCACTAGTAAAATGGTAAATGCTTAGCACTTGCTCATTTGCTTCTCAGTGATTACTAAATATATTTGATATATACACATGTTTAATTTTGATATAGTTGAAGATACAAACCAAACAATGATACTTCTTTCCTCTAATAATAAATCTTTTTTTTTTTAACTTACAGAATCTTTCTTTTCCTTTGAGAAGCTATCATCAGGTCAAGTAAAAAACAAAAATAAATAAATAAATAAACACAAATACCACACAGGTTAGTAGTGTACCTTCTACAGGAGAAAAAAAAAGCAATAATTCTGGCTTCTAGGCCCTATGATTTAATGAACTGTTAGCATTTGACAAAGATATAAGACAATTGCTGGCTACATCTGAAAATATCAGAGTTTTAAGCCAAGTTACACAGACACTTTGAAAAAACATATTCCACTCCACCCTCAAAAAACCATGAAAATTAGGAAGCTTAATAATCCCTGTTCATAAAATATGACTTAGAATTCTCAGTAATCATGCAATGCACAGACCAATCACCTTAAAAGGAAAAAGTTATTCTTTAGGAATTGATTTATACCAAAATATAAGCAACATACATTAGCCATATTTAATGTGGTAGTTTTTCCAAATTGTATTTAGTTTTCGAAAATGTTACCACCAGACAGTTTAGAGAACACCAATTACTTCTATTATTTATTTGAAACAGAGGTGTAGTATTTACAGTCATCTTGTACACACTTGAGATGCGCAAACCTTTAGCAATAGTCTTCCCTTCTTTCCACGCTTCTTCCTTTTCAAAATCTGAAACACATCTCCTGGCCAGTCAGCCCTGTGGCTGCTAATAATTTGAATGTATCCCATAATCATAAAGCTGATCTGTTATGTGGGAAGCTTTCTACCTTCTGATAGCTATGGTTTGAAATTCTTGTAAATTTCAGCTATAACAATGTTACCAGAGGAATTAAAAAGTGTCAGATAATGGGGCTTGCCTGGTGGCGCAGTGGTTGAGAGTCCGCCTGCCGATGCAGGGAACATGGGTTCATGCCCCCGGGCCAGGAAGATCCCACATGCTGCGGAGCGGCTAGGCCTGTGAGCCATGGCTGCTGAGCCTGCGCGTCCGGAGCCTGTTGCTCCGCAACGGGAGAGGCCACAACAGTGAGAGGCCCATGTACAGCAAAAAAAAGAAAGTGTCAGATAAGGCTCTAATTGCTTTAAGAATATTAACTCATTTAATCATCATAACAACCCCATGAGTGGGTACTATTATCACCCTATTTTACAGATGAGAAAACCAGGCACAGAAAGGTTAAGTAATTTGCCCAAGATCCAAAGCTAATTAGTGCAGTCTAGCTTCGTATAAACCATGTGACTAGCATTGCCTATATTAATAGTAACAATAGCTTACATTTTATGGGCTCATCACTACGTGTCAAGAACTGTGCTAAGTGTTTCAATGTATTAATTAACTTAATGTTTACACACCATCACATGCACACATGCATACCTGCATGTGCACACATGTACACAAATACTCCTTGAAGTATCTACTACTATTAACCCCAATTTACAGATGAGAACACTGAAATTCAAAAAGAATGAATAATCTTTTCAAGGCAGTATAGCTAGTGTGTGGAAGTTCTAGTATTCAAATCCTGATCTGTTCATTCCAAAACCCAATCTTTCTATTGCTGTATATTGATGATCACCTGTTGAAAATATGATTATTTTACGAAGAAGTAATGTATCCCAACCAGAGAAAGACATTTTAATATATTTGCTGAATGCATGAAAAAAAAAAAATGAAGATTTTACGTAAAGGTTTTCTTTTCCCAACACCTACTCAAATTCTCCACTAAGCAATGTAGTTTGAAAAGAGGCAACAGTCAAATCAAGGGTTCACAATAAACAGGACTTATCTTTATCTTTCCCTATTTTAAAAATAGTGTTTAGTATCTTTGAATGTCATCAGGCATTTCACAAAAACATGGGAATTCCATTATTTTCGAGAGGTGAATAGAAATGCTTATAGATTTTTTTTAAAAAGGTTTAGCAATTCCTAACACTCATCTTCCTGAAATGTAGTGAAAAGAAAATAGATCAATTCTGGAGTCAGACAATAAGCCTGAAAACAGATATGCTACTTACAATCTAGGGACATTGACTGAACTCTCACTATATATATATCAATATATATTGATTTCCCTCTGGGCCTCAGGGCTGGATTATTGTTAAATGATGTACCTGGTACAGAAATCTGCTCAGTAAATATTTTTGCTTCTTTCATTCCTTCTTTTCCATTCTCAGCACTTGTTCCTACCTGACTCAGGATACTGAACTGCATCTTCTTTCACTTTGAAACAACAGTGTTCCCAAAAGATTGGGTCCACAATATGGGAGTAATAAAAAAACAAGGGGTAGAACTAAGGTTATGGCATTACTTATTAAAGTTAAAAATACAATATGACTTCCATGTAGAAGTACAGTTGTGTTCAGGTGGTGAGATTGAGGAAGATATTTAAATTCTCTTAAAACTTTTTTTGTGGTTACTTCACACAAGTGATGCAGAAGGGGGAAAACTACACGATTATTTCAATAGATGAAGAAAAAGCATTTGACAAAATCCAACACCCTTTTATGATACAAGCAGGCAACAAACTAGGAATAAAAGGGCATCTATGAAAAACCTACAGTTAATATCATACTAAATGATAAAAAGGCTTTTTCCCTAAAAACAGGAATCTCCCTGAGAAAAGGAGTGAGAAAAGGTTATCTGTTCTCACCAGTTCTATACTGTACTGGAGGTTCTAACCAGGGCAATTAGGCAAGAAAAGTAAACAAAAGGCATCTAGATTGGAAAGGAAAAAGTAAAGTTACCTCTATCTGCAGATGACATGCTCTTATATATAAAGAATTCACACACACATACCCCAAAAAACAAAAAACCATTAGAGCTAATAAATGAGTTCTACAAGGTTGCAGAATATAAGTTCAATATACAAAAATCAATTGTATATCTAGACACTACAATAAACAATCTGAAAATAAAATTAAGAAAATAATTCCATTTACAATAGCACCAAAAAATACTTAGGAATAAATTTAACCAAAGAAGTATATGACTTATACACTGAAAACTACAAAATAGTATGAAAGAAATTAAAGATGACATCACATGTTCATGAATCAGAAGACTTAATATTGTTAAGATGGCAATTCTTTGCAAACTGATCTACAGATTCAACACAATCCCCATCAAAATCCCAGCTGACTTTTTTTTTTCCAGCTGACTTTTTTTTTTCCAGCTGACTTTTTTACAGAAACTAGCAAGGTGATCCTAAAATTCATATGGAAATGCAAGGCACCCAAAACAGTCAAAACAATCTTGAAAAGAGGAACAAGGTTGGAGAACTGACACATCCAGCTTTCAAAACTTACTACAACAGTATAATAATGATGACAGTGGATACTAATATAAAATAGACATACACAATGGAACAGAACTGAGAATCCAGAAATAAACATTAACATTTATGGTCAATTGATTTTTGACAAAAGGGTCAAGAGAATTCAATTAGGGAAAGAATAATGTTTTCAGAAATGGTGTTGGGACAATTGGCTGTCCAAAACTGGACATCTACCTCACACCATACAAAATAATTAACTCAAAATAGACCATGTAAGAGCTAAAACTAAAAGACAGCACAGGAGTAAACGTTTGTGATCTTAAGTTAGGCAATGGCTTCTTAGACACAACACCAAAGCACAAGCAATAAAAGAGAAGATTGATAAGTAGGGCTTCAAAATTTTAAATTTTGTGCTTTTGGGACTTCCCTGGTGGCACAGCAGTTAAGACTCCATGCTCTCAATGCAGGGGGCCCAGGTTTGATCCCTGGTCGGGAAACTAGATCCCACATGCATGCCACAACTAAGAGTTTGCATGCCACAAATAAGGAGCCCACGTGCCACACCAAGGAGTCCGCCTGCCGCAACTAAGGAGCCCACATGCCGCAACTAAGACCCGACGCAACCAAATAAATAAATAAATAAATAAAATTTTGTGCTTTAAATGACACTATCGAGTAAGTAAAAAGACAACCCACTAATAGGGAGAAAATGTTTGCAAATCATATCGCTATTTAAAAAAATACCACCTATATCATGGACATATAGATGGTATGTTTTTTGTAAGCTCTGACAACAAACTCTTACAACCCGATAATAAAAAGACAATCCAATTAAAAAGTAGGCAAAGGATTTTTGCCACCTTCTTATTTCTCCAGATATTTTTCCAAGGAAGATATATAAAGAGCCAACAAGCACATAAAAAGATGTTCAACATGATCAGCCATCAAATAAATACAAATTTCCTGTAAATGTAAATTTCCAGGGAAATGTAAAAAAAAAAACAAAAATGGGGAATAACAAGTGTTGACGAGGATGTGGAGAAATTGAAACCCTTGTGCATTGCTGGTGGGAATGTAAAATGGTGCAGCCACTATGGAAAACAGTTTGGCAATTCCTTGGAATATTAAATATTAAACATAGAGTTACCATACGACCCAGCAATTGCACTCCTAGGTATATACTTAATAGAATGGAAAACATATGTTCACACAAAAACAGGTACACAAATGTTAACAGCAGCATTATTCATAAGAGCCAAAAATGGGGAATAACACAAATGTATATCCACTGAAGAACGCATAAACAAAATGTGCTTTATCCATTCAATGGAATATTATTCAGCAATATAAAAGAAAGACATACTAGTTCATGATACAACATGGATGACTTTTGAGAACTTTATGCTGGGTGAAAGAAGCCAGTCTCAAAAGATCACATATGTTATGATCCCAATTATAAGAAATGTACAGGACAGGCAAAAATACAGACACACAGAGCAGATTAGTGGTGCCTAGATCTGGGATGGGAGGGACAGAGAGAGCGGGGAGTGACTGCTAATACAGAGGGTACAGTTTCTTTGAGGTGATGTAAATATTCTAAAATTAGATCATGGTGATGGCTGCACAACTCTGTGAATATACTGAAAACCATTAAACTGTACACATTACATGAGTACATTGTATGGCCAGTGAGTTATGTCTCAATAAAGCTGTTAAAAAAAAACACACACACAAGTCTGAAACAATCCATCTACAAAACGGAATCTTTAGGAATAGAGAAAGTGAAGTGTCACACTGAAAATCAAATACACCAACATGAAGAAAACGGAAGAGGAGGAAGAAGGGGGAGAAAATAACACGATAACACGATAACACGATAACATCAGACAAAGGTTTATTTATCACATTCATTTCTCTTATTGTAGCAAACTATCCAGTTCTGAATATCTGTAAGTAATAAAACAGTTGCAGGACACATAGAAAGTAGTAAGTGAGAGTAATTTTCACATGTGATAATAACTCAGCCTTCAGTAATCACCGGCTTCCATTTAATTTTTGAATACTCTTGACGGAACATAATTAAAAGCAATATAGAAAAGTTATAATCCCCCAAATGATGACTACAAGAGTTTAGTACCCCAAAGGTTAAGGATAAAAAGTTCTTTTGTTTTTTTTGGTACGCGGGCCTCTCACTGTTGTGGCCTCCCCCGTTGCGGAGCACAGGCTCCGGACGCACAGGCTCAGCGGCCATGGCTCACGGGCCCAGCCGCTCCACGGCACGTGGGATCTTCCCGGACCAGGGCACGAACCCGTGTCCCCTGCATCGGTAGGCCGACTCTCGACCACTGCGCCACCAGGGAAGCCCTAAAAAGTTCTTTTCTATTATCTTCTTCCTACACTTCCATTTAAATAAGAAGTAGGTTTCATTTGACTTTCTGAACCACTGTTAAGGAAGTGACATACACCCATGGCCTACCATTCTGAATCACTGGGAAATCAAAGATGGCTTACCTTCTCTAATGTACTGAAGGAAGGCCAGGACTGATATCCATATTCAGATACAAATCGAGCTTTGGGGAAAATTTTCCAATTCCAGCAATCACCAACATAGTCATAAAAATGTACGTCACCATAATTCGGGTCATATGGGTTTTCAGAGAGCCAGCCTTCTGCAGTGGATTTAGCCCCATTTGTAGGACTGGATGTGATAAAAGGACGAGTCTGGTCTCCCTGAGTTCAGAAATAAAATGGTTTAAAAGGTAAGTTTTTCACCCAGTGAAGTACAGATCACTTACTTCTTTAAAAGTACTATCAAGTTCCAGAAATGCCAAGTAGCTGATAGAAAAATAACAGAGCCACTTACCTTCTTCTGCATTTGACAACCACCAGCAGCCTTCTGCTCTTTGCCAATCCTTCATAGCCTTTCATAATGAACTGTAGCTTATTCCTCACAGCAGCTGTTCCTAATTTTTTCAATCATGTCTTAACCTATACTTGACCTTCTACCATCGTGGGTAGTATACTGTCTGGTGCTGAATTTCTCCACCTTGGCACTAGTGACATTTGGGGCCTGATAACTTTTGGTTTTGTGTGTGTATGATGGGAGTGGGGGAGGTCCTATACATTCTAAGATATTGAGCAGCATACCTGGCTTCTACCTACTAGATGCCAGTAGTACCTACCCACCTGCCACGCCACCCCACAAAAAAAAGTCTACAGACATTGCCAAATGTCCCCTTGTACCTTGGGAACAAAATCACTTCCACCTGAGAAACAAAGGTCTAATGGTTTAGAATGGGCTATGGAGTCAGAGGGACATGAGTTTGAATCTCAAATTAGAACCTTATTGTTTTGGGACAGGTCTAAGCCTCAGTAGTCTTATCTGTAAAATGGAGATAATAATGGTACCTCCTTCATTGGGCTATTGTAAATGGTAAAAAAAAAAAAAAAAAAAAATGTGTGGAAGAGATGGCTAAGTGTCCATCAAAATTCATGTTCCCATTTCTGTCCCTAGAAAGTGGCTTGCTAACTATTTGCATCTCTGTGCAGCCACATTCTCATCCTCTTCCCCAGTCTGCAGGCAAAGGCCTAAGAGATGGTGGAGCTGGAAGATGGAAGGAGCCTGGGTCTCTAAAAGGAGGAGAGCTGCCTGCCCATCAGGAGCAGCCATTGTGTAGTGTTACTGAGTAAGAAAGAAACTTTTACTATGTAAACCACTGAAACTCTGTGGTTTCTTTGTTACAGTAGCCAATATATAATTACTTAATCTAGTGTCTAGCACACAGGGAGAACTCAAAATGTTTTCATTATTATTATCTCAATTAATGAACTTACTTCCTATTTCAGTGACAAGAACCATTCATTTAGCAAGTATCTGTCAAGTGTTTATTGTGGGTCAGGTTTTTCAGCACCGCTGAGAGAGACAGAGGGAGAGATACAGAATCTATGGCATCAACCAGTATTAACGCATCAAATCTCTTTTGAGCATTTACTATGCACCAGGCATACAGTTTCTTCTATACACTGGAGGTTCAGCAGGGAACAAGACAGACATGCCGACTGACCTCTTAAAAGAGTAGACTGAAATCTAGTGGTGGAAGCAGATGCTGAGCAAGTAATTGTAAGTGTGATGAATGTTTTAAAGGATAAGTACGGGGCTCTTTGGAAATACAAAACATGTAGAAGGCCAATAAGGTCTCTCTGAGAAATAGATTTTCAGAAAATAATTTTCTCAGCTTTTCCCCATTAGGTCACACTTTTTCTTGGTATAACCACCCATTTTTTTCTCTTCTCATTCCTTTTCTGTCATAGGGGGGAAAAAACCTTATTCTTTTCCTTTGCCAGAGTCTCTGTCTGTCCTCTGGTCATCTTTCGATTTCACTTTAAAATTAAAGCCAATAAATTATCCTCCACTCTTAGAAATCTCTCCACTGTCCTTTTCCCTTAGCTTAAGGGCTCCCCGCATCCTAATTTTAAAAAAGTCCCTCGAACCCTTGGAGCCCATCAGGTTTCTTTACCACCCATTCCTTCCTCAGCCCCTAACACTCAATTCCTGATCATTCCACTCCACTAAAATTGTTTTTGGTTTTGTTTTTTCATAAACTACCCATGGACTTCTACTTCCCAAATAAAGCAAGAATCCCCACACTCTTCCCTCTCTGGTGAGCAATAAATGACCTGTTTACCACCCACAATTTCTGAAGTTCTCCCCACCCGTGACTGCTTGTTCACTACTCTTTCACATTCTGGTTTCTCCAAACCTTTCTGATAATTCCTTCTCCAGCTCCCCTCTCCATTCTTAGATGGACGTCACTCTCTTCAGCCTCTCCTGTTCTATACCTTCTCCCGAGGCTGTCCCTCTCACCAATGTTCTGATTACTCCCGGACTGCTTCACCTTCACATTTCTATCTCCAATAACCAGCTCCACATTTCTACCTGGCTTGTCCTGCCCACATCTCAAATCCAATCTTTCAAAGCAGAATTCCTTATTGACTTATCCCAAACTTATGTGACTATGCTTCGTACCTTCATTAAAGGTACCCAAGTAGGAATCATCTTCAATTTCTCCCTCTGTCTCTCTCACCTCCCACACTCAGTTGCTCTGAATCAAATTTTTTTCCATCACCTCATTTCAAGCCCCACTACCTATGACCTATATGACCTTGAGCAATTAATCTTTCTAACCCTCCCATGTCTTCATCTCTAAAATAAAGATTATATTTCTCACATGCCAGGGTGCTTGTAAAAATTAAGTAAATCCTACAAAGCACCTATATCATTAATATGTTAGTATATTATAATAATCATATTAGTTAATACAATAATTAGTCTATCAATGCCTGGCATATAATATTCCTAATAACTTGGAATTTTTGGTTATTATATCTGTTTTCCTTGCCTAGAATCTCTCATCTCCCTAATTCTTTGCAGGTAATAATACCAGCAAGAACATGGGTCAGATAAAATTCTTCCCCTCCCCCAAAATGTTCACTAGCTTCCCACTGTCTACTGAATGAAACCCAACTCCATAACATGATTCAAAGTCTTTTTAAGATTTGTTTCCAAACTGCCTTTTCTGTCTTTGACTCTCCACACCAATCCATGAGTCCCTTGCTTCAGGCACTGGGCACTGCTGCTGCTTCCTATATATATACTTGCTTTCACCTCTTTTCACCTTTACTGACATTGTTTTCATGGCCTAAAATACCTACAGAACAATCCTTTGCCTCAAATTCTATTCCGCCTTTAAGGCTTGAATGTCACCTTTTAATTAAAAGCCTTCCCAGATCCTTCCAGTTAAAATGAATGGCTCTTCCACATACTTGCCAACACTTTGGAACTACATTTTTCATAGCACTTCTTTCACTCTGCCCTGTAGAGCTGGTATTTCTTTCCACGTTACCTCCTGGGAGCAGACTATAAGCTCCGTGAGGATAACAGTTTCCCCATAGCATCAGGAATGAGGCTTTGCTCCTAGTAATACTCAACAAATTTTGGTTGAATTTTAAAATATTGAAAAACATGGTAAGATTATGGGTAATCAAATTTTAAACAATATTCTATTATAATGGCTTTGAAGTAGGAGAAGGCTGATCAACTGGCCTTAATCAATCAAGCTTGATTGGTTTCCCTCCATTATTCCAGATTCTTGAATAATTTGGTGAGTTGAGCCAGTCAGTAAAATTACTAATGAGTCTCTGCCTAAAAATGTCCACCCATGATGATGCACTATGATTCCTTTCCATTTTTGTATCATTTCCACTTGAGGCCTGATTTTTAGTCTCAAATCTCACAGATGATTTCTTCCTAGATCATGACCTTAAATGCTTATTTGGACAAAGAGATATGTAAGATAAACCAGGAGACTGACTATTTTTAGAAAGCATGAAGTGCAAAAGAAAACTGTTCATTTCATTTAGTGTGTGGATAGATCAATTTATGGTCCTTTTCCTTAAATGCCTTATGCTTTGATATAAATAAAAACAATATGATCATATAGCACTTAATCCTGTCCATCTTGAAAAAAACTGGCAAACATCAATTACTGCCCACAAAATCATTTTAAAAAACATAGATTCCCTTGGGAAATTCCCTGGCAGTCCAGTGGTTAAGACCCAGTGCTTCCACTGCTGTGGACCCCGGTTTGATCCCTCGTTGGGGAACTAAGATCCTGCAAGCTGCGTGATGCAGCAAAATAAATAAATAAAGCAGTTGTCCTTGTTCAAGATGGCAACGCAACATAATTATCTTAAAAAAAAAAAAGATAGTTTTTAAATTAATTAATTAAAATTTAAAAAAATAAAAAACATAGATCCTTTATAAGAAAGCCATCACATTTCCATTTCAAAGATGGATAAGAAGTGATATACAGAAACTAATTTTTTATAAGTTCAAAAATGTAGTGTTAAAATTAGAGATTAAAGTTTGAAAGTATCTGAAGACCTATCTTGTTGAGTGAAACCAACAAGGATGATAATGATGATTAGCATTAAGTAAAAGTCTACTATGTGCCAGAGTCTGTGTAATGCACCTTCCATCCTTTATCTCACTTAATGCAAATAACATCTCTTAAGAGCTGTTAACCCTTGGCAAAATGGAGGTTAAGTAATTTGCCCAAGATTATATACAGAGTAAGTGGCCCAGCCAGGATTTGGAGTCATGAGCTCTTAACCACTAAGCTATGAAACAAAAATCCTCAGATATTAAAATCCAGTTCCTAAATCAATCAGATATGAAAAACATAATACCAATACAGTGAGTAACCAGATTATAAGTGTTCTGTAAATATTAATTAAAGCTTATACCATCACATTTTGTGAATAAAAAAATTTTTCATGACACATGACTTAGCATAACAGATAAGCAAAAAATTTGAACCTATGTTTTTCATAAATTCTCACTGAAGTTTCCTCACATAAATGGAATAATGCCATCATCTGGGTACATTTGAGTGCCAAAATCACATACCATTCTTTTTAAAATATCTCTCTTCAAATTGCTTCAAGGATATACTTCAAATATTTAAAACATCTAATTACAGATACAAAATTATAAAGATAATTAGATTATTAAATCACATGTTAAACATTAAAGTTTCTAAAAAGTCAGATCTTTTGAAGCCATTACCACAAAAACAAACATGATGCTTCCTCTTCCTGCAAAAGAAATCCAGTTTATATTAAAATAAAGTATGTATTCATGTAGTAAATACAAGTATAATATGCCTATTAAACAAATAGTGGTGGAAAGAGAACTACCATAAAGGAAGGGCTCTAAGGTGAAGTTGGCAACAAGCTCTTTCCTAACCCTTTGCCTCTATATCACATGCCAAGATATTCATATATGATATATATCAAATTTTACTTTAGCATGTACAATTATAGAATTTTAGAAGTAGTATGTCACTCAGACTAAAACTGAAGGAATGGAAAAGGATATTCCATGCAACTGGAACCCCAAAGAAAGCTGGTGTAGCTAAACTTATATCAGACAAATAGACTTTAAAATGAAGACTGTAGGGCTTCCCTGGTGGCGCAGTGGTTGAGAGTCCGCCTGCCGATGCAGGGGACACGGGTTCGTGCCCCAGTCTGGGAAGATCGCACGTGCCTCAGAGCGGCTGGGCCCATGAGCCATGGCCCATAGGAGACTGAACCAGACCTACCTGCTAGTGTTGGAGGGTCACCTGCAGAGGCAGGGGGTGGCTGTGGCTCACTACAGGGACAAGGACACTAGCAGCAGAAGTTCTAGGAAGTACTCCCTGGCGTGAGCCCTCCCGGAGTCCACCATTACCCCACTAAAGAGCCTGTAGGTGTCAGTGCTGGGTCGCCTCAGGTCAACCAACCAACAGGGAGGAAACCAGCCCCACCCATCAGCAGAAAAGCGGGTTAAAGTTTTACTGAACTCTGCCCACCAGGACAACACCCAACTCTATCTACCACCAGTCCCTCCCATCAGGAAGCTTGCACAAGCGTCTTAGATAGCCTCATCCACCAGAGGGCAGACAGCAGAAGCAAGAAGAACTACAGTTCTGCAGCCTGTGGAACATAAACCACATTCACAGAAAGACAGACAAGATGAAAAGGCAGAAGGCTATGTACCAGATAAAGGAACAAGATAAAACCCCAGAAAAACAACTAAATGAAGTGAAGATAGGCAACCTTGCAGAAAAAGAATTCAGAAAAATGATAGTGAAGATGATCCAGGACCTCAGAAAAAGAATGGAGGCAAAGATCGAGAAGATGCAAGAAATGTTTCACAAGGACTTTGAAGAATTAAAGAACAAACACCTAGAAGAACTAAAGGACAAAACAGAGATGAACAACACAATAACTGAAATGAAAAATACACTAGAAGGAATCAATAGCAGAATAACTGAGGCAGAAGAATGGATAAGTGACTTCGAAGACAGAACGGTGGAATTCACTGCTGTGGAAAAGAATAAAGACAAAAGAATGAAAAGAAATGAAAACAGCCTAAGAGACTTCTGGGACAACATTTAACACACCAACATTCACATTATAGGGGTTCCAGAAGAAGAAGAGAGACAGAAAAGGACCTGAGAAAATATTTGAAAAGATTATAGTTGAAAACTTCCCTAACGTGGGAAAGGAAATAGCCACCCAAGTCCAGGAAGCACAGAGAGTCCCAGCAGGATAAACCCAAGGAGAAACATGCCGAGACACATAGTAATCAAATTGACAAAAATTGAAGACAAAGAAAAATTATTGAAAGCAACAAGGGAAAAATGATAAATAATGTACAAGGGAACTCCCATAAGGTTAACAGCTGATTTCTCAGCAGAAACTCTACAAGTCAGAAGGGAGTGGCACCATATATTTACAGTGATGAAAGGGAAGAACCTATAACCAAGATTACTCTACCCAGCAAGGATCTCAGATTTGATGGAGAAATCAAAAGCTTTACAGACAAGCAAAAGCTAAGAGAATTCAGCACCACCAAACCAGCTCAAAAGCAAATGCTAAAGGAACTTCTCTAAGTGGGAAACACAAGAGAATAAAAGGGCCTACAAAAACAAACCCAAAAAATTGAGAAAATGATAATAGGAACATACGTATCATTAATTACCTTAAATGTGAATGGATTAAAAGCTCCAAGCAAAAGACATAGGATTGCTGAATGGATACAAACACAAGACCCATATATATGCTGTCTAAAAGACATCCACTTCAGACCTAGGGACACATTCAGACTGAAAGTGAGGGATGGAAAAAGATATTCCATGCAAATGGAAATCAAAAGAAAGCTGGAGTAGCAATCCTCATATCATATAAATGACTTTAAAATAAAGAATGTTACAAGAAACAGGGAAGGACAGTACATATTGATCAAGGGATCAATCCAAGAAGAAGATATAACAATTATAAATATCTATGCACCCAACATAGGAGCACCTCAATACATAAGGCAAATGATAACAGTTGTAAAAGAGGAAATCAACAGTAACACAATAATAGTGGGGGACTTTAACACCCCATTCATACCAATGGACAGATCATCAAGACAGAAAATTAATAAGGAAACACAAACTTTAAATGACACAATAGACCAGACAGATTTGATATTTATAGGACATTCCATCCAAAAACAGCAGATTACACTTTCGTCTCAAATGCACATGGAACATTCTCCAGGATAGATCACATCTTGGGTCACAAATCAAGCCTCAGTAAACTTAAGAAAATTGAAATCACATCAAGCATCTTTTCTGACCACAATTCTAGGAGATTAGAAATAAATTACAGGGAAAAAAACATAAAGCACACAAACACATGGAGGCTAAACAATATGTTACTAAATAATCAAGAGGTCACTGAAGAAATCAAAGAGAAAATCAAAAAATACCTAGAGACAAATGACGACAAAATCATGACGATCCAAAAGCTATGAGATGCAGCAAAAGTAGTTCTAAGAGGGAAGTTTATAGCAATACAATCCTACCTCAAGAAACAAGAAAAATCTCAAATAAACAATCTAACCTCATATATAAAGGAACTAGAGAAAAAAGAATAAACAAAACCCAAAGTTAGTAGAAGGAAAGAAAACATTATGATCAGAGTAGAAATAAATGAAATGGAAACAAAGAAAACAATAGCAAAGATCAATAAAACTAAAAGCTGGTTCTCTGAGAGGATAAACAAAATTGATAAACCTTTAGCCAGATTCATCAAGAAAAAGAGGGAGAAGACTCACATCAATAAAATTAGAAATGAAAAAGGAGAAGTTACAATGGACACCACAGAAATACAAAGTGTCATAAAAGAATAGTACAAGGAACTCTATGCCAATAAAATGGACAACCTGGAAGAAATGGACAAATTCTTAGAAGGATGTAACCTTCCAAGACTGAACCATGAAGAAATAGAAAATAAGAAAAGACCAATCACAAGTAATGAAATTGAAACTGTGATTAAAAATCTTCCAACAAACAAAAGTCCAGGACCAGATGGCTTCACAGGTGAATTCTATCAAACATTTAGAGAAGAGCTCTCAAACTCTTCCAAAAAACTGCAGAGGAAGGAACACTCCCAAACTCATTCTATGAGGCCACCATCACCCTGATACCAAAACCAGACAAAGATACTACAAGAAAAGAAAATTACAGACCAATATCACTGACGGATATAGATGCAAAAATCCTCAACAAAATACTAGCAAACAGAATCCAACAACACATTAAAAGGATCACACACCATGATCAAGTGGGATTTATCCCAGGGATGCAAGGATTCTTCAACATATGCAAATCAATCAGTGTGATACACCATATTAACAAATTGAAGAATAAAAACCATATGATCATCTCAATAGATGCAGAAAAAGCTTTTGACAAAATTCAACACCCATTTATGATAAAAACTCTCCAGAAAGTGGGCATAGAGGGAAGCTACCTCAACATAATAAAGGCGATATATGACAAACCCACAGCAAACATCATTCTCAGTTGTGAAAAGCTGAAAGCATTTCCTCTAAGATCAGGAACAAGACAAGGATGTCCACTCTCACCACTATTATTCAATAATGTTTTGGAAGTCCTAGCCATGGCAATCAGAGAGGAAAAAGAAATAAAAGGAATACAAACTGGAAAAGAAGAAGTAAAACTGTCACTGTTTGCAGATGACATGATACTATACATAGGGAATCCTAAAGATGCCACCAGAAAACTACTAGAGTTAATCAATGAATTTGGTAAAGTTGCAGGATACAAAATTAATGCACAGAAATCTCCTGCATTCCTATACACTAACAACAAAAGATCAGAAAGGGAAATTAAGGAAACAATCCCATTCACCATTGCAACAAACAGAATAAAATACCTAGCAATAAACCTACGTAAGGAGGTAAAGACCTGTACTCAGAAAACTATAAGATACTTATGAAAGAAATCAAAGATGGCACAAACAGATGGAGAGATATACCATGTTCTAGGATTGGAAGAATCAATATTGTGAAAATGACTACACTACCCAAAGCAATCTACAGATTCAATGCAATCCCTATCAAATTACCAATGGCATTTTTCACAGAACTAGAACAAAAAATTTTACAATTTGTATGGAGATACAAAAGACCCCGAATAGCCAAAGCAATCTTGAGAAAGAAAAATGGAGCTAGAGGAATCAGACTGCCTGACTTCAGACTATACTACAAAGCTACAGTAATCAAGACAATATGGTACTGGCACACAAACAGAAATATAATCAATGGAAATGGATAGAAAGCCCAGAGATAAACCCATGAATCTATGGTCAACTCATCTATGACAAATGAGGCAAGGATATACAATGGAGAAAAGACAGTCTCTTCAATAAGTGGTGCTGGGAACACTGGACAGCTATATGTAAAAGAATGAAGTTAGAACACCCCCTAACACCATACACAAAAATAAACTCAAAATGGATGAAAGACCTAAATGTAAGACTGGACACTATAAAACTCTTAGAGGAAAACATAGGAAGAACACTCTATGACATAAATCACAGCAAGATCTTTTTTGACCCACCTCCTAGAGTAATGGAAATAAAAACAGAAATAAACAAATGGGACCTAATGCAGCTTAAAAGCTTTTGCACAGCAAAGGAAACCAAAAACAAGATGAAAAGACAACCCTCAGAATGGGAGAAAATAATCGCAAACGAATCAACGGACAAAGGATTAATCTCCAAAATATATAAACAGCTCATGCAGCTCAATATTAAAGAAACAAACAACCCAATCCAAAACTGGGCAGAAGACCTAACTTGACATTTCTCCAAAGAAGACATACAGATGGCCAAGAAGCACATGAAAAGCTGCTCAACATCACTAATTATTAGAGAAATGCAGATCAAAACTACAATGAGGTATCACCTCACACCAGTTAGAATGGGCATCATCAGAAAATCTACAAACAACAAATGCTGGAGAGGGTGTGGAGAAAAGGGAACCCTCTTGCACTGCTGGGAATGTAAATTGATACAGCCACTATGGAGAACAGTATAGGAGTTCCTTAAAACCTACAAATAGAATTACTGTTTGATCCAGAAATCCTAGGCACATATCCAGACACAACTATAATTTAAAAAGACACATGCAACCCTATAGCCAAGACATGGAAACAACCTAAACGTCCATCAACAGATAAATGGATAAAGAAGATGTGGTATAGATATACAATGGAATACTACTCAGCCATAAAAAAGAATGAAATAATGCCATTTGCAGCAACATGGACACAACCAGAGATTATCATACTAAGTGAAGTAAGTCAGAAAGCGAAAGACAAATACCATTATGTTATCACTTAAATGTAGTATCTAATACAAACGAACCTATCTACAAAACAGAAACAGAATCAAGGACGTAGAGAACAGACTTGTGGTTGCCAAGGGGAAGGGGGTGGGGGAGGGGTGGACTGGGAGTTTGAGGTTAGCAGATGCAAACTATTATACATAGGATGGATAAACAACAAGCTCCTACTGTATAGCACAGGGAACTACGTTCAACATCCTATGATAAACCATAAAGGAAAAAATATTTTAAAAAGAATGTGTATATGTGTATAACTGAATCACTTTGCTGTAGAGCAGAAATTAATACAACATTGTAAATCAGCTATACTTCAATAAAAAAATAAATTAAAATAAAATCTATGCCCCGCAAAGGCACTAGGCCCAGACTGTTACATGGGTGAATTTGTCTCAATAAAACGAATAATCTCTATTTTATTCCTAGATATTAAAAAGGAAAAGGCCCCTAACTCATTCTGCGAGGTGAGCACAAACACATACACACCAAATGCTACAAGCTGGGTTCTATGGGCCAAATCTTTCTTGCCAATTATGTTTAGATAGCATTTTTTAATGCTGAATATAAATGTTATGAGACCCAACATCCATTCTCCTATTACCACAGTCCCCTCTTCTCTCTTTGTGAACCTCATCTACTCCACTTGACTCAACTTTTTAAAACAAATTTGGCTCCTCTAGGCATTTGAGTTTACAATTCTTACCACATACCAATTTCACTTGTGAATATGAAATTTTAAATTCTACCAAAATCTTAGCAAATCAAATCTAGCAGAGCAAAAGAACAAGGCATTATAACTAAACAGAGCTTATATTACAACTAGCTTACCATTAGAAAATTAATTCACAGTAGTCAGTATATTAATATATTAAAGAACCAAAAAATGGGGGAAAAAAGAAGTGGTATATCAATGAATCATTTAATACAGAGATTCTCAGCCTTTGGGGATCCATGGATGGGCTCCAAAGAGGCCATGACAACTTGCAATTCTAAGCACAATATTGGTGTACGGGTGGCGAGTTTCACAGACACATTAATTCTCAAAGAAGTCCACAATTCATGAATCCTTTCATATGTTGCAGCATTATAATAGACTACTCTGAATTAAAAAGATATTGCTGAAGGCCACGCTAAAAACAGGACAGAAGAATATACAATATCAATATTCATACTGATCCATTTTTAAGACAGATTCTTAAATTCGACTTCATTAAAAAGCATGACAGGCATACAATTGTTACTACAAATTGAAGGTTTCTGGTAACCCTGCATCAAGCAAGTCTATCAGTGCCATTTCCAACAGCATTTGCTCATTCTGTGTCTGTGTCACATTTTGGTAATTTATGCAGTAATTCAAATTTTTAACTATTATACTTGTTATGGTGATCTGTAATCAGTGATCTTTGATATTATTATTGTAATTGTTTTGTGGCACCACAAAGCCATCCATACAAGATGGCAAACGTAATCCATACGTGTTGTGTGTGTTCTGACTGCTCCACTAACCAACCATTCCCCCATCTCCCTCCCTCCAGACCTCCCTGTTCCCTGAGACACACAGTATGGAAAGTAGGCCAATTTCGTGTTCAAGTGAAAGGAAGAGTACGGGTCTCTCATTTAAAGCAAAAGCTAGAAATGATTAAGCTTAGCGAGGAAGGCACGTCAAAACCCAAGACAGGCCCAAAGCTAGGCCTCTTTCACCAGGTAGTTAGCCAAGTTGTGAATGCAAAGGAAAAATTCTTGAAGAAAACAGAAAGTGTTACTCCAGTGAACAGATGAATGATAAGAAAGCAAAACAGCCTTATTGCTGATATGGAGAAGTTCTGGATAGAAGATCAAAACAGCCACGGACTCTCTTAAGCCAAAGCCTATTCCAGAGCAGGGCCCTAACTCTCTTCAATTCTATGAAGGCTGAGAGAGGTGAGGAAGCTGCAGAAGAAATGTTCGAAGCCAGCAGAGGTTGGTTCATGGGAGTTAAGGAAAGAAGCCGTCTCCATAACATCAAAGAGCAAAGTGAAGTAGCAAGTGCTGACGTATAATAGAAGCTGCAGCAAGTTATCTAGAAGATCTAGCTAAGATAATTTAAAAAGGGGGCTACGCCAAACAACAGACTTTCAACGTATGAAACAGCCTTCTATTGGAAGAAGACACCATCTAGGGCTTTCACAGCTAAGGAGAAATGAATGCCTGGCTTCAAAGCTTCACAGGACAAGCTGACTCTCTTGTTAAGGGCTATTGTACTTGGCTTTAAGTTGCTCATTTAGCAATATGCTGATTTACCATTCTGAAAATCTGAGGACCCTGAAAGATGATGCTCAGTCTACTCTGCCTATCTCTATCAACGGCACAACAAAGTCTATATGACAGCACAGCTGTTTACAACATTGTTTGCTGAATATTTTAAAACCACTGCTGAGACCTATTGCTCAGAAAAAAAAGATTTCTTTCAAAATATGACTGCTCATTGGCAACACACCTGGTCAACCCAAGAGCTCTGATGGAGATGCACAACAAGATTAATGACGTTTTCATGCCTCCTAACACAACATCCATTCTGCAGCCGTGGATCAAGGAGTAATTTTGACTTTCAAGTGTTATTATTTAAGAAATACACTTTGTAAGGCTATAGCTAGAAATTCCTCTACAGGATCTGGACAAATTCAACTGAAAACCTTTTGGAAAGGATTCACCATTCTAGATGCCATGAAGAACATTCATGATTCATGGGAAGAGGTCAAAGTATCAACATGCACAGGAGTCTGGAAGAAGTTGATTCCAGCCCTCATGGATGACTTGAGGGGTTCAAGACTCCAGTGGAGGAAGAAACAGCAGGTGTGGTGGAAATAGCAAGAGAACGAGAATTAGAAGTGGAGCCTGAAGATGTGACAGAATTGCTTCAATCTCATGATAAAACCTGAACAGATAAGGAGTTGCTTTCTACAGTTGAGCAAACAAAGGGGTTTCTTGAGATGGAATCTACTCCTGGTGAAGATGCTGTAAAGACTGCTGAAATGGTAACAAAGAATTGAGAACATCACATAAATTTAGTTGATAAAGCAATGGCAGAGTTTCAGAGAATTGACTCCAGTTTTGAAAGAAGTTTTACTGTGGGTAAAATGCTATCAAACAGCCTTGCATGCTACAGAAAAACAGCTCCTAAAAGGAAGAGTCGATCGATGTGGCAAACTTGGTCGCTGTCTCATTTTGAGAAATTCCCATGGCCACCCCAGCCCTCAGCAGCCACCACCCTGATCAGTCGGCAGCATCAACATCGAGGCACAGCCCTCCAGCAGCAAAGAAATTATGACTCGCTGAAGGCTCAGATAATGATTAGCCATTTTTACCAATGAAGTATTTTTTAAATTAAGGTATGTACATTGTTTTTTAAGACATAATGCTATTGTACACTTAATAGACTACAGTATAGTGTAAACGTAGCTTTTCTATGCACTGGGAAACCAAAAATTCATGTGACTAGCTTTATCGCAATATTCTCTCTATTGTGGTATCTGGAACCGATCCTGCAACATCTCCAAGGTATGTCTGAACTTACTTCGAAGACAATCCTTCGGATGTTTTTCACATACAGTGTCACATAATCATCGATGTAGGTGGACAGGTTGCTGGACTGTATATCATACCAATTCAACATCAAAGCTGCTTCATTTTCATTATTTCCACTCCATGTGATGACGGAGGGATGAGATTTCAGTCTCCTGACCTAAAATTAAAGAAAACATAAAATAGTTTTCAAATGCTCAACATAAGAGAGCTCAGAGCTGTAAGTACTCATAAAGTTACAGCCATTGTCTTTCTGCACATGTATTTTTACGTGCCAGGAACTCATCAGAAAATGAGCAGTAATGTTACATGTGGGAAGACATTTTAAGAAATCGCTGAGATTCTTTTTATCTAGACTTTATAAACATTGAGAAAATAGGGTTCCTCTTCTCGCCATATAACTAAAGAAATTGTAATCCCTTTCATTAAAAGAGAAAAATAAATCAACCTCATCGTTATCTGACTTGCCACAAAAAGGTTCTAAGAAATACAAAAGGCAGGAGAAGTTACGTTACAGGGCTTAGCTTCTCAAGAGCAAGTTGGAGTTTTCTGTGAAGAAAGAAATGAGGCAGAACAAACACTACCGCTGAGAGAGGAACTGAAGTTCCCACACAGTTTCCACCAAGATCAGAAAACCAGGACAGTTAGAGAGGGTTTTACAAAGCAAGTGAGTACCAGAGACACTCTGAAAGTTAAGGACAAATATATGGAATATTCTAAAGGAAAAAAGATTAGGACATCAAGAGGCTGTCCCCTGAAATAACTATCAATGTCCTGTCTTAGGAAATCAACTGGACTTCCCTGGTGGCACAGTGGTTAAGAATCCGCCTGCCAATGCAGGGGACACGGGTTCAAGCCCTGGTCCGGGAAGATCCCACATGCTGCAGAGCAACTGGGCCCGTGCGACAAAATTACCGAGCCTGTGCTCTACAGCCCGCAAGCCACAACTACAAGTAAGTCACTGAATATATCTAAACATAGAAGAAGAAATTAGGGAATCTGAATATCCTGCCTGCCTTAAGAGTTGAGGTCTGAGTGAACTGGGCTCACTGCCCGCCCTACATAAACGTGAAAGGATCCAGTTCTTCTGACACACTGGAAGATGTAGCCCAGCAGAAGAAGGCAATTAAAGCTCTTTGCCAACAACAGAGTGCGTCAACAGTCAAGGGAAATTCTTTTCAAACATGTTTCAGCAATATAACCTCATTGGTATTTATAGCTTCTCTTGCACTGTAATGGACGATTACGTGATGGATCCCAGCTGATGTTCTCTCCGTGGTCTCCATTCAATATGCCAAGTAACCCATACATGAAGTAGAGACGCAGTAAGAATATCTTAAAGAGAGATATCTCATTAAAAAAATTAAAGTCTTGTGTTTTTTCTTAACCAGTCTTATAAACAGTATTTCCTTATTTGCCTCTGTATATGCCCACGTAAGTGAGGGCTGTGACCAACTGTGTCAGGCATGTTTATGGTACTGATGAAAACACAAATACAGATACTGAAGAGACAAAAAGCTTCAGTGACTCTGTGCTACACACACCCTTCGAACTGACCTAGAATTTTCCGGTGAGCTTTACTTTAAAATTTTAATAAACTCTGCAATTAAAAAGTTCTCCTCTTTAAAATATATAAAAGAACTGAAAACACATAGATATCATATTTTACTTGTGTGACAGAAAATTAAAAATAAAACTGACATGTTTACAACCTACATAACTATAATTAATATTTTAAAAGTTATTCATTCATCCATCCATCTATACATCTGATGAATAAAACAGCCAGATCATGGGGACATACAGGGAGGAACATGCCCTAGGCCTCAGGGATATTATAATTTTGATGCAGTGACAAAATATCAAAAACGTAATTTCAAGTGTGATGTATGTCACAAAGGGAAAATGACCTAATCTAGACTTGCAGACATAGAAAGCTTCTTCCCAGAGAGTCATGCCCAAGGTGAGACGGGCCAGAAAAACACGAGCGAGGTGGTCCACAGGAGAGGGTAATAGAGAAGGCGCTCCGGGGCACAGAGAGTACGGGGAAAACGGCGCTTGATGAGGCTGGAGAGGGAGGCTGAGACAGGATAGTGCATGGTGAGGACCTTTAATTTTATCTGGAGGGCTCTGAGCAAGGGATGATTCAATGTTCATTCTCTAAACTTCAGAAAACTACAGAAAACAAATTATGACATGGTGAACTATTATAAGGCAATCACACTTATAACACACAATCCAGCCAAAGAAAGAAAACTTTACCAAGCACCCCAGAAGCCCTCATGTACCCCTTCCTAATCGTAGCCCCTCCTTCCTTCCAAAAGTAACCACTATCTTGAATGTTATAATAATCTTTTTTTTTCATTTCTTTTGTGTTTTCACACAAAAATACATTCACAGACACTCTAATTACGAACTCGTGGATTTTAACATACTTGATGGATTTCAATCCACTGACATTCTTATCCTTATTGAATTTCAAGTTGTCCCACTTTTGGTTGGTCAGAGTCTCATCAAAGTTCTTTTAACGTATCTTTGATAGTTTCCTTGTTATTGGTATGCCAAAATATTTCAGGACCATCTAGTATACTTCCTGTCCCAGACTTGGTATCAGCCATTTCTCTAAGAACCCTTCTCTTAGTGGGATTATTTCAATATAAGAATGCTCAATATGACTAGGTTGTTCACTGTTTCTAGGTCTTTTCAGTGGACAGAGCTAGGATACAATCACTTCTTTGCATTCATAGATCTATAAATATAAAAGTGCTTATATGTGGAATGTAAAAGAAATCAAGGAGTCAAGAATCACTTAAAATTTTTGACCTGAGAAATTCAAAGACTGGCATCGCCATTTATTGAGGTGGGGAAAACTGCAAGAAAAGCAAGTCTGGGGAAGGTAATATAAGTTTGGTTTGGACATGTTACATTTGAGATTCCTATTAGACCTCCAAGTAGAGGCACCAAGTAGGCAGCTGGATAATAAGAACGAGGAATTCAGCAGATGAGTCAGGGCCAGGAATAAATCTGACAGTCATCAGCCAATAGGAAGAGTTAAAGTCATGAGACTGGGTGGAATCGCCTAGGTAGTCAATTACCTGACTGATTTTTTTCATGGGATTTAGTAAAGAGAACAACAAAAAGAAACAAGGAGAAGAAACTAAACACAACACTGTAAATCAACTATATTTCAATAAAATTTTTTTTAAAAAGAAGAAACAAGGAGAGGTTTAACAAAAGGCAGAACTAAAACTTAAGCCTTTACTTCTACTTGAAATGGTAATAACATACCTGGTAAGAAACTTCTGCTCTCACTGAATCCATGAAATCCTGATCAGTTGGGTAAAGTGCACAGGCAAACATAAAATCCTGCCATACCTATCAAATCAAATAAAAGGCAATATAGCACTTCCATAGATTTTACTGCCCAGAAAGAAATTCTTCATTCTGAACTTTGGGCATTATCTTTCATGCAAATGAAAAATCAACTTAGCCCAATGAGTGTGATCATTTGAGCATCACAAAGCATGAGGTACTGGGAAAGGCACTCACAGACTCTCTGGAACTGTAGGGAAACCTGAGAAGAGAAAATGTTAGGTAGGCAGAAAAGAAAAAGAAGAAAAGGGAATTCAAATAATGAAACAGTGCTTGTGCTGAGGGGAATATGAAATTCAGTAAGAAGCTTTCTCCCAACCCCTTCTCACTCCTGATTCACTCTGATTTTCACCAGGAATTTGGTACTGAGTGATGGCCCAGACTGTTAAGAAACGTATTTTGTTTATAAAGGAATTAACTTCATGGCCAAAAGGATTACTACATGGACAGTTTAGAAATGAAACCACTTAAGTGCATTGCTAGGGAGGCCATTACGACGCAGTAGTTGGCCTGACTCAGAACTTCAGTTCCACCATATACCCACTGTGTGAGTTTGGGCTAGTTAACTTCTCCACATGTCAGTTTTCCTACCTGTAAAATGGGGATAGAGAACAACAGTAACTACCTCATAGAGTGGGCATGAAGCTAAAATAAAATAATAGCTGCAGAGCACTGAGAACAATGTCTGGAATATTACAGCATATTGTCACATCATCATGACCATGAGCATTGTCAATATTATTAAAATTACTACTCTGCTATGAAGTGCTTTATATTTTAGAACTGTAATACTAGAACTAAAAGACTATATTTCCTTTGCTTAACCCTCACCAATGCAAACTATGTTCAGAGTACTTAATGACAATATTAAGCACAGCTATTAAAATTTAATTTTATCATTTTTCTTCTCTCTAGGTCTTGTTAGATCTCCTTAAAGTTAAAACTTTTTAATATTTTATTTTCTTTTTTATGCTTACCCTCCTATCACAAAGAAAATTACAAAGAAAATATAGATATATGCTTAGATATAGCCAATATGCAGAATGTCTATCATTTAAAATAATTATGATATTCACTATCAACTATGGCTCAGGGTTTGCAAGATGCCATTTATTCCTTTGCAGAAAAGTGGAACATCATTCCTCACTCTGAGAAAAGAAGGAATGGGCTATGATATCACTTATACGTGGGATCTAAAATATGACACAAATGAATTTATTTATGACACAGAAACACAGACATAGAAAACAAACTTATGATTATCAAAGGGGAAGGAGCTGGGGAAGGATAAATTAGGAGTTTGGGATTAGCAGATACAAACTACTATATATAAAATAGATAAACAACAAGGTCCTACTGTGTAGCATAGGGAACTATATTCAATATCCTGTAATAAACCATAAAGGAAAAGAATATGCATATATATGTATAACTGAATCACTTCACTGTACACCTGAAACTAGCATAACATTGTAAATCAACTACACTTCAATGAAAAAAAAAACACAAAGGAATAGGCAATATCACCCACTCAGAACACTGGAGGTCAAACTGAGGATACAGTAACAAATCAACAAAGAAAATAATGAGCTGTCAATTACTCACCATTATTCCTAGTTCATCACAGAGTTCATAGAATTCATCCTGCTCATAAATTCCTCCTCCCCAAACCCGGAGAGCATTCATGTTAGCATCCACAACAGACTGCAAAAGGAGCCGTAATCTACAGAAGAAGTTTTAAAAACAAATGCCAATTTGAAACCTTGGGGATGTTAAAAAAAAAAAAAAAAGATAAAAAAACCACATTGTGGTTGATAAACACATTTCAAATAGCTGTTAGAAGGACACATTTTTAAATAATGATGGTTTGGATACAACGCTAAGTGAAGAAAGTGAGACAAAATTATATACACATTAACTGTGACCACATTAAATAAACAAACCTACAGAAAAATTACGGGTGAAATCTTTTCTCTGCCTTCCAAATTTCAGTCATGCTATTACACTATTTTTAAAACTAAATTTTTGTTTGTTTTCTTTTTGTTTTTTCTATATGTATTTTTTAATATCTTTATTGGAATATAATTGCTTCACAATGTTGTGTTAGTTTCTGTTGTACAACAAAGTGAATCAGTATACATATATCCCCATATCCCCTCCCTCTTGAGCCTCCCTCCCACCCTCCCTATCCCACCCCTCTAGGCCAACACAAAGCATTGAGCTGATTTCCCGGTGCTATGCAGCTGCTTCCCACTAGCTATTTTACACTTGGTAGTGTATATATGTGCTACTCTTCCACTTCATCCCAGCTTCCCCTTCACCCCCTGTGTCCTCAAGTCAGTTCTCTACATCTGCGTCTTTATTCCTGCCCTGCCACTAGGTTCATCAGTACCGTTTCTTTAGATTCCATATATGTGCATTAGCATACAGTATTTGTTTTTCTCTTTCTGAATTACTTCACTCTGTATGACAGACTCTAGGTCCATCCACCTTATTACAAATAACTCAATTTCGTTCCTTTTTATGGCTGAGTAATATTCCATTGTATATATGTGCCACATCTTCTTTATCCATTCATCTGTCGATGGACACTTAGGTTGCTTCCATGTCCTGGCTATTGTAAACAGAGCTGCAATGAATATTGTGGTACACGACTCTTTTTGAATTATGCTTTTCTCAGGGTATGTGCTCAGTAGTGTGATTGCTGGGTCATATGGTAGTTCTATTTGTAGTTTTTTAAGGAAGCTCCATACTGTTTTCCATAGTGGCTGTAACAATTTACATTCCCACCAACAGTGCAAGAGGGTTCCCTTTTCTCCACACCATCTCCAGCATTTATCATTTGTAGATTTTTTGATGATGGCCATTCTGACTGGTGTGAGGTGATACCTCATTGTAGTTTTGATTTGCATTTCTCTAATGATCAGGAATGTTGAGCATGCTTCCATATGTTTGTTGGCAATCTGTATGTCTTCTTTGGAGAAATGTCTATTTAGGTTTTCTGCCCATTTTTGGATTGTGTTGTTTCCTTTTTTGATATTGAGCTGCATGAGCTGCTTGTAAATTTTGGAGATTAATCCTTGTCAGTTGCTTAATTTGCAAATATTTTCTCCCATTCTGAGGGTTGTCTTTTCGTGTTGTTCATGGTTTCCTTTGTTGTGCAAAAGCTTTTAAGTTTCATTACGTCCCATTTGTTTACTTTTGTTTTTATTTCCATTTCTCTAGGAGGTGGGTCAACAAGGATCTTGCTGTGATTTATGTCACAGAGTGTTCTGCCTATGTTTTCCTCTAAGAGTTTTACAGTGTCTGGCCTTACATTTAGGTCTTTAATCCATTTTGAGTTTATTTTTGTGTATGGTGTTAGGAAGTGTTCTAATTTCATTTTTTACATGACCAGTTTTCCCAGCATCACTTGTTGAAGAGACTGTCTTTTCTCCATTGTATATTCTTGCCTCCTTTGTCAAAGATAAGGTGAGCGTGGGTTTATCTCTGGTCTTTCTACCCATTTCCATTGATATATATTTTTGTTTTTGTGCCAGTACCATACTGTCTTGATTACTGTAGCTTTGTAGTATAGTCTGAAGTCAGGGAGCCTGATTCCTCCAGCTCCGTTTTTCTTTCTCAAGATTGCTTTGGCTATTCGGGGTCTTATGTGTTTCCATACAAACTGTAAAATTTTTTGTCCTAGTTCTATGAAAAATACCATTGGTAATCTGATAGGGATTGCACTGAATAGAACTACCATATGACCCAGCAATCCCACTACTGGCCGTATATCCTGAGAAAACCATAATTCAAAAAGATACATGTACCACAATGTTCATTGCAGCACTATTTACAATTGCCAGGACATGGAAGCAACCTAAATGCCCATAACAGATGAATGGATAAAGAAGATGTGGCACATATGTACAATGGAATGTTATTTTCTGCATCTATTGAGATGATCATATAGTTTTTATCCTTCAGTTTGTTAATATGGTGTATCACATGGACTGATTTGCATATGTTGAAGAATCCTTGCATTCCTGGGATAAACCCCACGTGATCATGGTGTATCATCCTTTTAATGGGTTGTTGGATTCTGTTTGCTAGTATTTTGTTGAGGATTTTTGCATCTATGTTCATCAGTGATACTGGCCTGTAATTTTCTTTCCTTGCGACATCTTTGTCTGGTTTTGGTATCAGGGTGATGTTGGCCTCATAGAATGAGTTTGGGAGTGTTCCTCCCTCTGCTATATTTTGGAAGAGTTTGAGGATAGGTGTTAGCTCTTCTCTAAATGTTTGACAGAATTTGCCTGTGAAGCCATCTAGCCCTGGGCTTTTATTTGTTGGAATATCGTTAATCACAGTTTCAATTTCATTACTTGTGATTGGTCTGTTCATGTTTTCTATTTCTTCCTGTTTCAGTCTTCGAAGGTTGTCCTTTTCTAAGAATTTGTCCATTTAATCCAGGTTGTCCATTTTATTGGCATAGAGTTGGTTGTAGTAGTCTATAACACTTTGTATTTCGGCAGTGTCAGTTGTTACTTCTCCTTTTTCATTTCTAACTCTGTTGATTTGAGCCTTCTCCCTTTTTTTCCTGATGAGTCTGGCTAATGGTTTATCAATTTTGTTTATCTTCTCAAAGAACCAGCTTTTAGTTTTACTGATATTTGTTATTGTGTCCTTCATTTCTTTTTCCTTTATTTCTGATCTGATCTTTATGATTTCTTTTCTTCTGCTAACTTTGGGGTTTTTTTGTTTTTCTCTAATTGCTTTAGGTATAAGGTTAGGTTGTTTACTTCAGATTTTTCTTATTTCTTGAGGTAGGATTGTATTGCTATAAACTTCCCTCTTAGAACTGCCTTTGCTGCATCCCATAGGTTTTGGGTCATCATGTTTTCATTATCATTTGTTTCTAGGTACTTTTGATTTCCTCTTTGATTTCTTTAGTGATCTCTTGGTTATTTAGTAGCGTATTGTTTAGCCTCCATGCGTTTGTATTTTTTATAGTTCTTTTCCTGTCATTGATATCTAGTCTCATAATGTTGTGGTCAGAAAAGATTCTTGATATGATTTCAATTTTCTTAAATTTACTGAGGCTTGAGTTGTGACCCAAAATGTGATCTATCCTGCAGAATGTTCCGTGTGCAGTTGAGAAGAAAGTGTATTCTGTTGTTTTTGGATGGAATGTCCCATAAATAGCAATTAAGTCCATCTGGTCTAATGTGTTATTTAAAGCTTGTGTTTCCTTGTTTATTTTCACTTTGGATGATCTGTCCATTGGTGTAAGTGGGGTGTTAAAGTCACCCTACTATTACTGTGTTATTGTTGATTTCCCCTTTTATGGCTGTTAGCATTTGCCTTATGTATTGAGGTGCTCCTATGTTGGATGCATAGATATTTACAATTGTTATATCTTCTTCTTGGATTGATCCCTTGATCATATAGTGTCCTTCGTTGTCTCTTATAGTAGTTTTTATTTTAAAGTCTTTTTTGTCTGATATGAGTATTGCTACTCCAGCTTTCTTTTAATTCCCATTTGCATGTAATGTCTTTTTCCATCCCCTCACTTTCAGTCTGTATGTATCCCTAGGTCTGAAGTTGGTCTCTAGTAGACAGCATATATACGGATCTTGTTTTCATATCCATTCAGCCAGTCTGTGTCTTTTCGTTGGGGCATTTAATCCATCTACATTTAAGGTAATTATTGATATGCATATTCCTATTACCATTTTCGTAATTGTTTTGGGTTTGTTTTTGTAGGTCTTTTCCTTCTCTTGTGTTTCCTGCCTAGAGAAGTTCCTTTAGCATTTGTTGTAAAGCTGGTTGGTGATGCTGAATTCTCTTAACTTTTGCTTGTCTGTAAAGCTTTTGATTTCTATGTCAAATCTGAATGAGATCCTTGCTGGGTAGAGTAATCTTGGTTGTAGGTTTTTCCCTTTCATCACTTTAAATATATCTTGCCACTCCCTTCTGGCCTGTAGAGTTTCTGCTGAAAGATCAGCTGTTAACCTTATGGGGATTCCCTTGTATATTATTTGTTGCTTTTCCCTTGCTGATTTTAATATTTTTTGTGTTTAATTTTTGTTTCATTCATATGTGTCTCAGCGTGTTTCTCCTTGGGTTTATCCTGTACGCGACTCTCTGCATTTCCTGGACTTGACTGTTTCCTTTCCCACGTTGGGGAAGTTTTTAACTATAATTTCTTCAAATATTTTCTCAGACCCTTTCTTTTTTTCTTCTTCTTCTGGGACACCTTTAATTCGAACGTTGGTGTGTTTAGTGTTGTCCCAGAGGTCTCTGAGACTGTCCTCCATTCCTTTCATTCTTTTTTCTTTATTCTGCTCTGTGGCAGTTATTTCCACCATTCTATCTTCCAGCTCACTTATCCGTTCTTCTGCCTCAGTTATTCTGCTATTGATTCCTTCTAGAGTATTTTTTTTTTTTTTTTTTTTTTTTTTTGCGGTATGTAAGCCTCTCACTGTTGTGGCCTCTCCTGTTGTGGAGCACAGGTTCTGGACGTGCAGGCTCAACGGCCATGGCTCACGGGCCTAGCCGCTCCACGGCATGTGGACACAAACCCATGTCCCCTGCATCGGCAGGCAGACTCTCAACCACTGCACCACCAGGGAAGCCCTAGAGTATTTTTAATTTCAGTTATTGTGCTGTTCATTACTGTTTGTTTGCTCTTTAGATCTTCTAGGTCCTTGTTAAATATTTCTTGTATTTTGTCTATTATATTTCCAAGATTTCGAATTATCTTTACTATCATTACTCTGAATTCTTTTTCAGGTACTTTGCCTATTTCCTCCTCATTTATTTGGTCTTGTGGGTTTTTATCTTGCTCCTTTGCCTGTAAGATATTTCTCTGTCTTCTCATTTTGTGTAATTTACAGTATTTGAGGTCTCCTTTCCCTCGGCTGCAGGGTCGTAGGTCCTCTTGCTTCTGTTCTCTGCCCGGTGGTGGGGTTGGTCCAGTGTCTTGTGCAGGCTTCCTGATGGGAGGGAATGGTGCCTGCGTTCTGGTGGGTGAAGCTGAGTCTTTTCCCTCTGGTGAGTAGGGCCGTGTCAGGTGGTATGCTTTGGGGTGTCTGTGAGCTTAGTATGGCTTTAGGTAGTCTGTGTGCTGATGGGTGCATTTGTGTTCCTGTCTTGTTGTTTGTTGTGAGGCGTCCAGCACTGGGAGCTGCTGGCAGTTGGGTGAAGCTGGGTCTTGGATTCAGATAGAGGCCTCCGTGAGAGCTCTCCGAGATTAATCTTCCCTGGGGCTGGGAATTCTCTACTGGTCCAGCATCCTGGACTCAGTGTTCCCACTCCAGAGCCTCAGGCCCGACTTCTGGTCGAGGGACCAACACCCTGCAAGTCGCTTGTCCCGGCAATAAAGGGGTTTAAAAAAAAAGAAAACAAAGTCTAACAAAACCCCAGACAAATGGTAAAAAGTAAAATCAAACAAATAGAAACAGAAACAAGGAAATGCTCACACACAAAAGAAGCAAAAACAGAACCAAGTAAAGCAAATAGCAAGCGAATAACCAGACAAACAAAAGAACCCAAGACAAAATCAAGCAATTAAGAAGAAAGCCGACAAAAACCCAACACCAAAAAACAAAACCACAGCAGAGTGCCAACCGAAGAATGAAGCAAGGAAACAAAACTGAAAAAAATGACATTTTAAAGAAGAAAAAGAAGAGAAAGAGAAAGGGGAAAGAAGACAGAACAGAAAAGCAACATAGAAACAGAAATCTAAAAAAGTAATAATAAAGTAGAAAATATATTTAAAAAAAAAAGACAAACAAAACCCCAGAGAAATGTTAAAAACAAAACCAAACAAACAGAAACAAGGAAATACACACACACGTAAAAGAAACAAAAACAGAGGCAAATAAAACAAAAAGCAAGAGAACAGCCAGACAAATAGAACTCAAAAATGAAATCAACTAGGATTAATACTAACAGAAACACATAACCTAAAAACAAAACCAAAGCAGTGTGCCCACTGAAGAATAAAGCAAGGAAATAGAACAAACTGATAACAATGATTTAAAAATAATAATAATAAAATAAAAAGGGAAAAAACACAGAACAGAAAAGCAAAATAGAAATGGAAATATTAAAAAAAAACTGAAGAAAAAGAGGAAGAAAAAAATTAGGGAAAAGAACACAGAACAACAGAAAAGCAAAGTAAAAATAGAAATGTATAAAAAAAAATATGTTATAAAACACAGAGATCCCAAAAGACTAAATAAAAAAAAAAAACTAAAACAAGAACAAACAAAAAAAGAAAGAAAAAGAAACCAAAGGAAAAATAAAAAAAGAAGCCAGAACCAACAACAGAATGAATCAAAACATAATAAAATTAATAGTAATAATTATGTTTCCCTGGGGTATCTGCTGTGAAGGTCCTTGCACACTCAGTGAGCCATAGTCCCCCTCCGCCTCCCCAGGAGCCCCTCCTCTGCCTCTGGGCTGGTCTCCAGAACTGCTGTGGGCCCTGTGGGGACCCCTCTGACTCTGATGTGGCCCACTTCCTGCGTGTGCTGCCCCCAAAGTCCACAGCTGCCAGAGCTGGACCGTTTTCATTTTGGGAACACTCATTGTCTACTCAGATGTTCCATAGACACAGGGTCTTCCTAGCTGACCATGGGGATTTAATCTGCAGCTTGTACAGCTGATGGAAATATTTTCCATCCTCTTCCTTAGTCACCCCATCCCTGGGGTTCAGCTTTGGTTTTATCCCCACCTCTGCGTGTGGTCCACCCACAGGAGTCCGGTCCTGAGGCTGCCTTGGAGCTCTTGGGTCTGGCCCTGTGAGAACCGGGTGTAGAGGTGGTATGACTGCTTGGATCACAGGAGCCCCAGCGGCACCAAATGCACAGGGGAGCCGGCAGCCATGGGTGCAAGAGATATGGCCCTAGTGAGGGCCTTTTCCAGGGCCCAGCATAAGGCATGTGAGGGCCAGCCCTGGCTGGGGTTTTTCTGGCACCCAGCCTAAGGCATGTAAGGGCCAGCCCTGAGAGGGTGGTTGTTTATTTTTTTAATTGCCCTGCAGCCAGCACGTGAGGGCCAGCTCTGAGGGGGCTTTTTTATGTCTCACAACCAGCACAAAAGAGCCAGCCCTGAGCAGGCTTCTTTTATTGTCGTCGGCAGGAGGCGACATGTGGGGAGAGAGAGGTTACAATAGTGGCTCTTCCACCTGCGTGGGACTCAGCAGTAGTGCCCTGCTTCCATGGCTGTCCAGTCTTCCTCCATAGGCATTCCCTGCTGCGGACTTCTTCCCTCCCATCCTCTCAGTCCGTCTCCCCACAACCAACAGCAGTTCTCGCTCTGGGCCTGTTCTCCAATCCCCACACACCAGCTCCCAGCCCCCTTGCACACCTGTGAACACACATCCCAGTGCGGGGCACATAGGGCCGAGGTACGGACCGTCTGTGTAGTTCTCACTCTGTTCCGTCTGCCACAGATCAGCAGCTTCAAGCTCTTCCGACAGCGTCAAATGCTTCCATTCTGTCCCAGTGGATTTCCCCATCGGAGAGGGGGTATCCCCATTACAGAGGGGGTTTCTCCGCATTCGGGAATCTCTCCTCTGCTTCAGCTCCCCCTCCCAAGGGTGCAGGTCCCATTCCACTTCCTCTCCTCCTCTTTCTCCCTTCCTTTTTTCCATCCTACCCAGTTATGCAGGGATCTTTATAGTCCTTTACATTGTCCAAGGTCTTCTGCTAGTTTTCAACTGACGTTCAGTGAGAATTGTTGCATCTGTAGATGTATTCCTGATGCATCCATGGAGAGAGATGAACTCCACGTCTACCTACTCCTCCGCCATCTTGAATCCTCCTAAATTTTTGTCTTAAAGTTACTCCTGTAGAAAAATACTGTAAACCTTGGAAAGTATGTGCTTATTTTATATAACCATTTCAAACTATATGATAAAAATCAAATTTTGAATATTAGTATTTAGCTCTCCCTCATTCCTTTTTACAATTCCTCCAGTCCAGTATTCCTTTATCTAGTAAACTTCCTTTCTGCGTTTCCAATTTCTATTGACATCACCCGCAGGTAAGTACAGAAATTTGCAGCCACGTTGAGAGTATGTACCCTCCATTTCCAGAACAGCATTCAGAAAGGAAGGAGAAAGGCCAATAACAGGATGACCACACACTCAGAGCACTGTGCTCCCAGCAAAGCTACCTATGGGCAGGTTTACTAATTGACCCAACTGTGCTGTACAGCCACTGCCAACCTGCCAGGAGTGGAAAGGAGCATTTGAAAAGGAGAAGAGTCAGCAAATTATCTGTGTTGTGTCTGGAGAATGATTGCATTTTCATATGAAATTCAAAACATTATACACATTTTGAAGTAAAAGGATATTACTACAACTTTTGGCAAAATTAGAGTTTACTTACCAGCCACATCTACATTCTAAACATAAGATATACGTCAATGCATGTTTGTACATTTAAATAAGTTAAATGTGTTTATTTTCACTTCACAAAGCTTATTTTCACTGTTACAAAGATAGTAGTTTATAAACCTAATCAGGAAATACTTTCTTGTTAAATTCTATTCTCAAAGCTTCAGAAAAACACTTTGAATTTTTAAATTTCTTTAGTTCTCTTTATTAAGGTAAAATTGAAAGAATGTGCAAATACCTTAGCATGAAAAGGTAAATATGGGTTCCTATTTCTTTTTAAGTGTGCAAAAAAAAAAAAAGGCATTCTTCAAAAAAAAAAAAGAAAAAAATCCAAATTTAATCATATTTTTCCCCCAAAGGGGCTAACTATCCAAAATGTGCATTAGTCATTTTCTTGTTCCTCTAGAAAAAATCTATAAACGTTGGATGATTTCAGCAGTCTCAAATAGTTTAGCTGTAAGACTACCTATAGCTCATGAGAATGAAATAAGTGATTTTAAAATCCTTTCTAAAATTTCCATCATCCTAGAATTATATATTACCTCTTGGTTCCTTCCACTGGAACTAAAAAAAGTTAAAATGAGTAGCTCTTAAGCTCTGTGGGACTGATAATATGAAGAGGAACAAGAAATAAAAGATGATAACTTACAAGGCAGAGGTTACTCGATCCTGGAATGAATCTGGGGGAATCCAATTCGAGCCTTTCAGAAATATTGGAAGTCCATTAATTTTGAAGTAGAAACTCAGACCACGGGATCCTTTTATGGGCTCTTCTATGAGTTCCACTGTCCTAAAATAAACCTGTTATTAACAGAATTAAATAATAAATATGAAATTTAAAACATAAGCATATGACAAAACCAAACTGTATTGTTTACTATAGCCTTAAAAAAATAAGTAAAAGAGTTTTTTTTTTTTTTTGCGGTACGCGGGCCTCTCACTGCTGTGGCCTCTCCCTCTGCGGAGCACAGGCTCCGGACGCGCAGGCTCAGTGGCCATGGCTCACGGGCCCAGCTGCTCCGCGGCATGTGGGATCCTCCCAGACCAGGGCATGAACCCCTGTCCCCTGCATCGGCAGGCGGACCCTCAACCACTGTGCCACCAGGGAAGTCCCCAAAAGAGATTTTTTTTAAAGTAAACTTCTGAGCAGTTTACAGGAACATAAATTAGTGTTAATTTTCTATCTGCTATGAAGTACTTAATATGGAAATGCACATTTTAGAAAAAATATATATAAAGAAATTATTGCCAGGTCCTGTTATTTCTCTTTGAAAAGAAAAATACAGAAACCATTGAAGAGTGAAATATACTGTAGCCTTCCCCAAGATGTAGGCATTTGCAATTATGTCAAAAGAAATATATTTGAGATAACACTTCAAAATTAAAATAAAAACTGATACTATTTCACAAAAGTGGGGAAAATATGTCACCAGTTAATCTGATGCATCTTTGAAAAACACATTCTCATTTCAGTGTTATTAAAATGTGCCAAAACATGAATTTTAGAATCAAAGAAATACAATACAAGGTATTTCATAATCTAACAACTTTCCAGTTTTGATAGCACATTATTATAAAGTCATTTTGCTTAATGGGCAATTTAATCCTAACTAATTATCACATCAAACTCAATGTCTGAGACAGCACTGGTATGGAGACTGGAGATGTAAGTGGTGCTCCAACTGGAAGAAAAGATGGAAGCACACAGTCCAGTGTTATCCTTGCTACGTGAGAAGAAGCTGAGACCTTTGTCCCTGTGACAGTCCAGCCAGGTTTCCCTACAGTTAAGAAGTGAGCAGCAAGACCCTAGATAGCAAAGATTGACATTCTTATCCAAATCTTCATTCTTTCCAGCCATAAACTGGATCAAGTACTGAGAGACACATTTCTATACCAACAAAGCCCTGTCTTTAAACCAAGATTATGCATTTCTTCTCTAGTTAAAAATAATTAATAAATCAACTTATTTCATGTAATAAAAGGTCCACCATTCTTCCACTTTCTGACTCTTGCCCTAATTAATATGACATGACAAAAGATATCAGAGTTAACTTTATGAGAAGCCACGGAACAAGGCCTGGATGAGGAGGATCTTGACATGGAATTACTACACCTGTTTTAGGATGCAAAAAAATAATGGTTACTGCCAGAGGTAACTTTTTTTTTTTTTTGCGGTACACGGGCCTCTCACTGTTGTGGCCTCTCCAGTTGTGGAGCACAGGCTCCAGAAGTGCAGGCTCAGCGGCCATGGCTCACAGGCCCAGCCACTCCGCGGCATGTGGGATCTTCCCGGACCGGGGCACGAACCCGTGTCCCCTGCATCAGCAGGTGGACCCTCAACCACTGCACCACCAGGGAAGCCCCAGAGGTAACTTTTAAAACATCTTGATGGTAGATTCAAACATCTAGAACAGCAGTTCTTTAAATGTGGCCAGGGGACCATATGAGATCCCTGGGAACCTTTCAAGGGGGTTCCTGAGTTCAAAATTATTTTCACAGTAAAGCTAAAACATCATTTGCCTTTTCACTCTTACTCTCTTTTGAGTGTACAGTGGAATTTTCCAGAAGCTATGTGATGTGTAATGACATGGTCATTCTGACAGCTAATGGAATGTGTGCTTGTGTATTCTGGTGTGTTCTACTTCTCTAGCAGAGGTTGAGGGTATGAAGAGGTACATTTCCAGAGATTAACTCAATTTGTTCTCAGTACTACTGTGCTCTTACTAGCTGCCGCTGGTTATTCCTGCTATAATCTCTGTAGCCTCATTACTGTTCAATAAATTCTTATTTTGAATCTCAAAGTTTTCCTTGCAACTTACACAGAAACACAAAAGGACTAGGTACTTTTGTTAACTGTTTCATGTAATATTCTTAAGTTTTCAAATAAAAACAAATTTTAATTGAGACTCATTTAAACAATATTTTATCTCATTCTAAAAGAAAACTTACTTTTAATATGCTTTTCCCTAATTTTTGTCTTAAATTGTTATCTTAAAATGGGATTAGAAGACTAACATTCTCACCTACAACCACACTGTCTACATTTAAAAGTGCTGAAAAAAATGAAACTGACATATCAGAGAGTCTTCTGACTCAAGGAAGGGAGGAATCTACTCCAAAGAAACTGGGTGAAATGATAAATAAGAAATGAGATTGTGATGAAAGCCATACTGCCCTCCACTTTGTAGATGTTAATAATTTATCTTATTGTATCTTATGCAATGGAACACTTAAAAATAATATTTATGGTGCCAGTTACGTTGTAGTATCATTTTGAGACCAATCATTCTAAGTATAAAGAAAAAGGAACTGAATATTTTAAACTCAGATGGATAAACTCTTCAAAAGGCTAACATTCTTTATTACGTTGTAATACATTGTTTGACATCGTATTATAATGTTTTAAAAACTAGCAATGACAAAAAGCACTAGAGTATCTCGTAGGGTTGGTTTTCACACTGCATTTGCTGGAGAAGCACACATATTAGCTGAGAGAGTTTTACAATGGGTAACACTGCTGGTGCCATGGCAAAAATCAAGGCAGTGCCTCCAAACTGTGCTAGTAGCCACTGTATCCTTCACTTTCATGCATTATTGGAGGGGGAGCGGGTGGGGGCAGTTTCACTTCAGGATGTCCTTGATAAAGCAATAAAAATTATTAATTCTATTAAACCCCAACCTTGAGTACACATCACTGTACTAGACTGTATGATGAAATAGGAACTATGAATAAAGCATCACGCACGATGGATGTCTTAAGGAAAAGTATCTGGGCCACAGTTTGAGTTGTAAGCTGAATTAGCCATCTGGTTTATAAAACCTGGTTCTTTTAATTTGAAAGAACTTCCAGACAAACTATGGTTATTCAGACTTGGTGACTTGGTAGACATTTTCTTGAAAATGACTGAAGTGAGTCTTGTCAGTTCAAGGCAAGTAACAGTTAAAAATTAGGATTTAGTAAAACTTGTATACACAACCATGAGCTTGACAGCTTCCCAAAAGTCATCAATGGTAATGTTAACAAATTTGAATGTGATTTATATACTAAAATGGTTTAACATTTGAAAACATTTAAAAATCTCTAGACGCCAACATTTTTCAAATAACCAATGCATTATATTACAATAACATATATGGATAAAAAATCCATTATGGGAAGCAAGAAGAACTACAATCCTTCAGCCTGTGGAACAAAAACCACATTCACAGAAAGACAGACAAGATGAAAAGGCACAGGACTATGTACCAGAAAAAGGAACAAGATAAAACGCCAGAAAAACAACTAAATGAACTGGAGATAGGCAACCTTCCAGAAAAAGAATTCAGAATAATGATAGTGAAGATGATCCAGGACCTCGGAAGAAGAATGGAGGCAAAGATCGAGAAGATGCAAGAAATGCTTAACAAAGACCTAGAAGAATTAAAGAACAAACAAACAGAGATGAACAATACAATAACTGAAATGAAACCTACACCAGAAGGAATCAATAGCAGAATAACAGAGGCAGAAGAATGGATAAGAGACCTGGAAGACAGAATGGTGGAATTCACTGCTGTGGAACCGAATAAAGAAAAAAGAATGAAAAGAAATGAAGACAGCCTAAGAGACCTCTGGGACAACATTAAACACAACAACATTCACATTATAGGGGTCCCAGAAGTAGAAGAGAGAGAGAAAGGACCAGAGAAAATATTTGAAGAGACTATAGTCGAAAACTTCCCTAACATGGGAAAGGAAATAGCCACCCAAGTCCAGGAAGCGTAGCGAGTCCCATACAGGATAAACCCAAGGAGAAACACGCCAAGACACATAGTAATCAAACTGACAAAAATTAAAGACAAAGAAAAATTATTGAAAGCAACAAGGGAAAAACAACAAGTAACATACAAGGGAACTCCCATAAGGTTAACAGCTGATTTCTCAGCAGAAACTCTACAAGCCAGAAGGGAGTGGCATGATATACTTAAAGTGATAAAAGGGAAGAACCTACAACCAAGATTACTCTACCCAGCAAGGATCTCATTCAGATTTGATGGAGAAATCAAAAGCTTTACAGACAAGCAAAAGCTAAGAGAATTCAGCACCACCAAACCAGCACTACAACAAATGCTAAAGGAACTTCTCTAAGTGGGAAACACAAGAGAAGAAAAGGACCTACAAAAACAAACCCAAAACAATTAAGAAAATGGTCACAGGATCATACATATTGATAATTACCTTAAACGTGAATGGATTAAATGCTCCAACCAAAAGACACATGCTTGCTGAATGGATACAAAAACAAGACCCATATATAGCTGTCTACAAGAGACCCACGTAAGACCTAGGGACACAAACAGACTGAAAGTGAGGGGATGGAAAAAGATATTCCATGCAAATGGAAATCAAAGAAAGCTGCAGTAGCAATACTCATATCAGATAAAATAGACTTTAAAATAAACAATGTTACAAGAGACAAGGAAGGACACTACATGATGATCAAGGGTTCAATGCAAGAAGAAGATATAACAATTATAAATATATATGCACCCAACACAGAAGCACCTCAATACATAAGGCAACTGCTAACAGCTATAAAAGAGGAAATCGACAGTAACACAATAATAATGGGGGACTTTAACACCTCACTTACGCCAATGGACAGATCATCCAAAATGAAAATACATAAGGAAACAGAAGATTTAAATGACACAATACACCAGATAGATTTAATTGATATTTATAGGGCATTCCATCCAAAAACAGCAGATTACACTTTCTTCTCAAGTGCACATGGAACATTCTACCGGATAGATCACATCTTGGGTCACAAATCAAGCCTCAGTAAATTTAAGAAAATTGAAATCATATCAAGCATCTTTTCTGATCACAATGCTATGAGATTAGAAATGAATTACAGGGAAAAAAACGTAAAAAACACAAACACATGGAGGCTAAACAATACACTACTAAATAACCAAGAGATCATGAAGAAATGAAAGAGGAAATCAAAAAATACCTAGAGACAAATGACAATGAAAACATGATGATCCAAAACCTATGGGATGCAGCAAAAGCAGTTCTAAGAGGGAAGTTTATAGCTATACAAGCCTACTTCAAGAAACAAGAAAAATCTCAAGTAAACAATCTAACCTTACACCTAAAGGAACTAGAGACAGAAGAACAAACAAAACCCAAAGTTAGCAGAAGGAAAGAAATCATAAAGATCAGAGCAGAAAAAAATGAAATAGAAACAAAGAAAACAATAGCAAAGATCAATAAAACTAAATGCTAGTTCTTTGAGGAGATAAACAAAATTGATAAACCATTAGCCAGACTCACCAAGAAAAAGAGGGAGAGGACTCAAATCAATAAAATTAGATATGAAAAAGGAGAAGTTAGAACAGACACCTCAGAAATACAAAGCATCCTAAGAGACTACTACAAGCAACTCTATGCCAATAAAATGGACAACCTGGAAGAAATGGACAAATTCTTAGAAAGGTATAACCTTCCAAGACTGAACCAGGAAGAAATAGAAAATATGAACAGACCAATCACAAGTAATGAAATTGAAACTGTGATTAAAAATCTTCCAGCAAACAAAAGTCCAGGACCATATGGCTTCACAGGGGAATTCTATCAAACATTTAGAAAAGAGCTAACACCCACCTTTCTCAAACTCTTCCAAAAAACTGCAGAGGAAGGAACACTCCCAAACTCATTCTATGAGGCCACCATCACCCTGATACCAAAACCAGACAAAGATACTAAATAAAAGAAAATTACAGACCAATATTACTGATGGATATCGATGCAAAAATCCTCAAGAAATACTAGCAAACAGAATCCAACAACACATTAAAAGGATCACACACCATGATCAAGTGGGATTTAACCCAGGGATGCAAGGATTCTTCAACATACGCAAATCAATCAGTGTGATACACCATATTAACAAATTGAAGAATAAAAACCATATGATCATCTCAATAGATGCAGAAAAAGCTTTTGACAAAATTCAACACCCATTTATGATAAAAACTCTCCATAAAGTGGGCATAGAGGGAACCTACCTCAACATAATAAAGGCCATATATGACAAACCCACAGCAAACATCATTCTCAATGGTGAAAAACTGAAAGCATTTCCTCTAAGATCAGGAACAAGACAAGGATGTCCACTCTCACCACTATTATTCAACATAGCTTTGGAAGTCCTAGCCACGGCAATCAGAGAAGAAAAAGAAATAAAAGGAATACAAATTGGAAAAGAAGAAGTAAAACTGTCACTGTTTGCAGATGACATGATACTATACATAGAGAATCCTAAAAATGCCACCAGAAGACTACTAGAGCTAATCAGTGAATTTGGTAAAGTTGCAGGATACAAAATTAATGCACAGAAATCTCTTGCATTCCTATACAGTAATGATGAAAAATCTGAAAGAGAAATTATGGAAACACTCCCATTTACCACTGGAACAAAAAGAATAAAATACCTAGGAATAAACCTACCTGGGGAAAAAAAAAAAACCTATGTAGGGAAACAAAAGACCTGTATGCAGAAAACTATAAGACAATGATGAGAGAAATTAAAGATGATACCAACAGATGGAGAGATATACCATGTTCTTGGATTGGAAGAATCAATATTGTGAAAATGACTATACTGCCCAATGCAATCTACAGATTCAACGCAATCCCTATCAAATTACCAATGGCATTTTTTATGGAACTAGAACAAATCATCTTAAAATTTGTATGGAGACACAAAAGACCCCGAATAGCCAAAGCAGTCTTGAGGGGAAAAAAAACAGAGCTGGAGGAATCAGACTCCCTGACTTCAGTCTACATTACAAAGCTACAGTAATCAAGACAATATGGTACTGGCACAAAAACAGAAACATAGATCATTGGAACAAGATAGAAAGCCCAGAGATAAACCCACGCACCTATGGTCAACTAATCTATGACAGAGGAGGCAAAGATATACAGTGGAGAAAAGACAGTCTTTCAATAAGTGGTGCTGGGAAAACTGGACAGCTACACGTAAAAGAATGAACTTAGAACACTCCCTAACACCATACACAAAAATAAACTCAAAATGCATTCGAGACCTAAATGTAAGACCAGACACTATAAAACTCTTAGAGGAAAACATAGGAAGAATGCTCTTTGACATAAATCACTGCAAGATCTTTTTTGATCCACCTCCTAGAGTAATGGAAATAAAAAGAAAAATAAACAAACGGGACCTAATGAAACGTCAAAGCTTTTGCACAGCAAAGGAAACCAAAAACAAGACGAAAAGACAACCCTCAGAATGGGAGAAAATATTCGCACACGAATCAACGGACAAAGGATTAATCTCCAAAATATATAAACAGCTCCTGCAGCTCAATATTAAATAAACAAACAACCCAATCCAAAAATGCGCAGAAGATCTAACTAGACATTTCTCCAAAGATGACATACAGATGGCCAAGAAGCACATGAAAAGCTGTTCAACATCACTAATTATTAGAGAAATGCAAATCAAAACTACAATGAGGTATCACCTCACACCCGTTAGAATGGGCATCATCAGAAAATGTACAAACAACAAATGCTGGAGAGGGTGTGGAGAAAAGGGAACCCTCTTGCACTGTTGGTGGGAATGTAAATTGATACAGTCACTATGGAGAACAGTATGGAGGTTCCTTAAAAAACTAAAAACAGAATTACCATATGATCCAGCAATCCCACCACTGGGCATATACCCAGAGAAAACCATAATTCAAAAAGACATATACACCCCAATGTTCACTGCAACACTATTTACAATAGCCAGGTCATGGAAGCAACCTAAATGCCCATCGACAGACAAATGGATAAAGAAGTTGTGGTAGGGCTTCCCTGGTGGTGCAGTGGTTGAGAGTCCACCTGCCGATGCAGGGGACGCGGGTTCGTGCCCCGGTCCAGGAAGATCCCACATGCCGTGGAGCAGCTGGGCCCGTGAGCCATGGTCACTGAGTCTGTGCGTCTGGAGCCTGTGCTCCGCAACGGGAGAGGCCACAACAGTGAGAGGCCCACGTACCGCAAAAAAAAAAAAAGTTGTGGTACATATATACAATGGAATACTACTCAGCCATATAAAGGAACGAAACTGGGTCTTTTTTTTTTTTTTTTTTTTTTGGTACGTGGGCATCTCACTGTTGTGGCCTCTCCTGTTGCAGAGCACAGACTCCGGACGCACAGGCTCAGAGACCATGGCTCACGGGCCCAGCCACTCCGCTCATGTGGGATCTTCCCAGACCGGGGCACGAACCCGTGTCCCGTGCATCAGCAGGCAGACTCTCAACCACTGCGCCACCTGGGAAGCCCATGGGTCATTTTTTGAGATGTGGATGGATCTGAAGACTGTCATACAGAGTGAAGTAAGTCAGAAAGAGAAAAACAAATATCATATATTAACGCATGTATATGGAACCTAGAAAAATGGTACTGATGAACCAGTTTGCAGGGCAGAAGCTGAGACACAGATGTAGAGGAGAAACGTGTGGACACCAAGGGGGGAAAACCGCAGTGGGGTGGGGATGGTGGGGTGCTGAATTGGGCAATTGGGATTGACATGTATACACTGATGTGTATGAAATTGATGACTAATAAGAACCTGCAGTATAAAAAAACAAACAAACAAACAAAAGAAAACAACTAAACTTTCTTTGGGTTATTTGTATGGAAATATGTTAATATAAATGTTTCAGACATTACATGAAATTTCTAAAAATCTTATATGTTCTGGTATAATGTTATAAGTCATAATTCTAGTTATTACTTTAAAATGTATATCTCAGAAATAACTAAATTTCCTTGTTAATTGCATTATTATGAACTTTCATCAAATCTTTAACCGTGGTCATTTTTAAGTCTTTTGTCATTTACAGACAGTTCTGGGTGTACTCTGATGCTTTCACAAAAATGTTCCTATAAAAGGGTTTCATCTTCAAGGAATTCATGGAAAAGACTCTGACAAGTACAGGTTTCTGGTAACTGACTATACTGCTGAACTGAATGAATAAGCATTTTCAGAACTCTAATGGAAAACTGATGAACTCATAAAAGTGCTAACAAAAGATCAAGATGAAAAAAAATTAATTACATGCAACTGAGTGAACTGATGAGGATGATTATAATTTTTGTGAGTTTCTGTTTGAATAAAAAAAAAATCCCACAAGGACTCAGAGGCAAAAAATACACAAATCAATTTTCACTGCAAACTAAAGGAGCTGTTACAATGGAGGATTACTGGACTGAATGTCAATATTATGACATTGTATGAGTGTGTTTCGTGTTTGGTAATTGCAATCACTGTTGCTTTTGCTGTGGTCATCCATTTACAATGCTTGCTGTCAGTTTATTTATCTCTTGTAAAAATAAAATACAGTGTGTGTGGAAAAAAAATCCATTATGAAGAGAATGGTCTCATACCATACACAAAAATAGACTCAAAATGGCTTACATACTTAACTATAAGACATGACACCATTAAACTCCTAGAAGAGAACATAGGCAAAACATTCTCTGACATAAATCATACCAATGTTTTCTTAGGTCAGTCTCCCAAGGCAATAGAAATAAAAGCAAAAATAAACAAATGGGACCTAATCAAACTTACAGGCTTCTGCACAGCAAAGGAAACCATAAACAAAATAAGAAGACAACCTATGGACTGGGAGAAAATATTTGCAAATGATGCAACTGACAAGGGATTAATCTCCAAAATTCACAAACAGCTCGTGTGGCTCAATATCAGAAAAAACAAATAACCCCATCTAAAGATAGGCAGAAGATATATATAGACATTTCCCAAAGAAGACATACTGATGGCCAACAGGAACGTGAAAAAATACTCAGCATTACTAATTGTTAGAGAAATGCAAATCAAAACTGCAAGATACCACCTCACACCAGTCAGAATGGCCATTATTAAAAAGTCTACAAATAACAAATGTTAGAGAGGGTGTGGAGAAAAGGGAACCCTCCTGTACTGCTGGTGGAAATGTAAATTGGTGCAGCCACTATGGAAAACAGTATGGCGTTTCCTCAAAAAACTGAAAATAGAGTTGCCATATGATACAGCAATCCCACTCCTAGGCATATATCCAGACAAAACTATAATTCAAAAAGACAGATGCACCCTTATATTCATAACAGCACTATTCACAATAGTCAAGACATGGAAACAATCTAGATGTCCATCGACAGAAGAATGGATAAAGAAGATGTGGTACATGTATACAATGGAATACTACTCGGCCATAAAAAAGAACAAAATAATTTGTGGCATTTGCCCATTTGTGGCAACATGGATGGACCTAGAGATTATCATATTAAGTGAAGTAAGTCAAAAAGAGAAAGACAAATACCATATGATATCACTTACATGTGGAATCTAAAATGTAATAGAAATGAACTTATCTATGAAACAGAAGCAGACTCAACCAGATAGAGTGGTTGCCAAGCAGAGGGGGAAGGGATGGAGTGGAATTTGGGGTTAGCAGATGCAAACTACTATATATAGAATGGATAAATAACAAGGTCCTACTGTATAGTACAGGGAACTATATTCAATATCCTGTGATAAACTATAATGGAAAAGAATATTAAAAAAGAATATATATATATATGTATAACTGAATCACTTTGCCATACAGCAGAAATTAACACAACATTGTAAATGAACTATATGCTTCAATTTAAAAAAATAAAAATCCATTACGAGTGCAAGATATACCAATAGATTTTAATGCAACAGAGTATAAACAGCTCATCAAAATGGTTTTAGGCTCCACATTGCAACTAACCTTTAAGAAACTACCACTTGTTAAGTTCTAGTGCAGTACCAAAAAATACCTACAATTACCTGAAAAGGCTATTAAGATACTCCTCTCTTTTCCAACTATGTTATCTGTGTGAGGCCAGAATTTCTTCATATATTTCAACAAAAACAATATATTGCAAATTAATTGAAAGTAGAAGAAAATGAGAATCCAGCTGTCTACTAATAAGCAAGACATTAGACATGTAAAACAATCATTATTCTCACTAAATTTTTTTATTCTATAAATATACTTACTTTTAATAAAACGACATATATTAACATGTCATGGGTTTAGTATTGTGAGTTGAAATGAATAAATAAAGATTTAAACCTCTGCTTTAATATTTACCCACAAACAAAAGCACTTTAGGGTCCTCAATAATTTTTAAGAATATGAAGCAGTTGAGTCCAAAAAATTTTGAGAATCACTAATCGAGAAAAGAGAACTCACTTATTTCTTTATATCCATTAATGCTACAAATAGTATTAATGATAAAACACATCCTCTAACATAGTTTTTCATTTCTGTGCAAATTTTCTCATGAAAAGACAGCTATCCCTATCTCCCAGTTCCTACAATAACAATTTTATGACCCCAGTCAAAGTAAACCCTAACCCACCTGACAGCGACTCCGAGGTGAAGCAGTAATTACCAGGCACGTTTCCCTCTGCACATTCTTTGAGAGGTTAAAGGCTGGTCTGTCTATGATTAGTGTCAGTAAATCCATGTCCTCTGGCAATATTGACAGGTAACATAAAAGCCTTCTTCTACAGCAAGTGATTTTACCTCAGAGAAAATAATGGGCTCTGAGAAAGGTTTCTTGAAAAGACCCCTGAGTAACACATTTAGACCAGAGTGAATATACTATCTCCCTACAAAATCAAAAATATTTTAAACAGCTCAACAAAGTAAGTTACTTTCTAAAAGTAGAAGAGGGTCTAAATATCTAAGAACCTAAATGTGTAAGTCAAGCAGTTTGAATTTAAAAAATTTTTCATTTCCAAACTTTTCTATCTAATGTTGAAGGTTCTATTAGCAAGTCACTAAATTACTTTTTAAATTAGCTTCATGATCTCATTTTTAAAATAGAAGGATTAACTTTAAAAGTACAGGATAGCTGAACACATTTTTTTAGACAAGAGTTAGGAATATCTTAACTAAAGGGCTTAAGAGGTTTGTGACTAATAAGTAAATACCATATACTTCTCAAATTTCTTTCTCTGGCAGACCAGACAGATGATGATGTAATGAAGCATTGATTCATAAACTGAGTATTACTTCTCAGCTGTCTATAGTCAAATACTTAAAAAGCTGTCATAGTATCACTACATTTTCAAAAGAATAAGTTTCTTCTTTTTTTAAAAAAATAACTTATTTCTAAACATTGGCAAGTGTTAACTGAAATATTTTTCAAATAATTTTCATGCATTTCCAAAGTACACTTTCTAAAACAATTTCATCTCTACTGTCATGCATTTTTAGTGACAACCAACCCCACATTTCTGTCTGCTCTGAAAGTCCTCTAACATGCAGAAATACTGAGAAAACTGGTGCTGGATCTCCACAAAGAGCTCTCCTCAAACAGACCTGCACAAGAACATGCCAGAGTGGCTCTCCTTGTTGTGACCTAGAAGTCTGCAGACAGCAGCACAACCAGAAGTTAACAGATTAAAGTTCACATCAGCATAGTTACCTGATTGATATCTTTGTAGCCAGATGTATATTTCGTGTATCTGACACTAGATAGGATCACTTTTTAACATACCCCTCTTCTATATGACAAAACTATTTTCAGTAATAATAATGAAATAAAATGAATAATGATGGTGGCCAGAAAAAATGCAGACACTGAAAGGTCTCTTGTATTTAACTCCATATGAATAATCACACCGTTTTTTAAGTAAAATAAATGTTAGAGTATAAAAAAGGAAGAAGTACTGGATTCATGAATTTGATTATATTAATTTTTTTAAAAAAGAAACTAACATCTACATATTGGTTTGTTATAGTAATGGATAATATTTGCTAATTTGAGCCTTAACTTCTAAAAATGTCAAGAACCTTGTCAAGGGCTTCCCTGGTGGCGCAGTGGTTGAGAGTCCGCCTGCCGATGCAGGGGACACGGGTTCGTGCCCCGGTCCGGGAAGATCCCACATGCCGCGGAGCGGCTGGGCCTGTGAGCCATGGTCACTGAGCCTGCGCGTCCGGAGCCTGTGTCCGCAACGGGAGAGGCCACAACAATGAGAGGCCCGTATAGCCAGATTTGTCAATCTATCCTTGAATAATTGATGGAAAAACACATTTTATTAATTTTAATTTAGAAATGTTCTTTCAAATAAAGCCAAAGATATACAATATTTTGGGAAGGTATTAGATAAAAAGATAAGTCTGCCAGAGATTCATAAAAATTCCTCTTCACATTAAATTCCAAAAAAAGCTTAAGTATCCATGTCCATTTCCTTGAGATCCATTCAAACTGCTTACAAATGCCCCTGGGTTCAAAATTTTTCCACTTCTCAAGTATTTCTTCTGCAAAATCAGAGAAAATGGCTGAATGATAGTGAACACAGATATATGATCCATTGCTTTAGAGCAAATCTCCAGCTCTTGGTGAAAACGGTTGGTATAATTCAACATTGCTATTTTGATTTCTTCAGGCAACGTAAGATCAGCATCTCCTGTTGTTTCTCCCGGCACTCTTCTTCAAATTTTTATTCTTTTTTTTTCTATGTAAATGTCCATTTCCTTACAGTTTGTTTTTGAAAAATGAATAGCCTTCAAAATTTCTGTGCACTTATCTTCAAAGACGAGTTTTAAAAGCTTGGAATTTCACTGTACATTGCTCAAAGCATATATATTTGTACCTGATTAACCTCATCTAAAATTCTACACTAAGGAGAGGGAAAAAAAAAAAAGATAATTCAGACGAGAAAACCCACACTAGCAGAGAACAAAATCTGAGCTGATTCACACATGTCCACATTTGCTTTGGCTCACACAGGACTTCAAAGTTGAGATTAGCTTTTCAAAATTTAGCTTTATGGTGCCCTAGCTTCATAATGAGCATTCCTTTTGTCTAGGAAAGACTTTCTGCAGCTTTTTCCAATGATGAGGTGAGATTAAAAAGAATGAATAAAATTTTTCCAAACTTCCAGAAAATGTCACACATGAAGAAATGTTTCCAAAACAGCAAATTCTGCAAGGTTCAAAGAATGATTTTCAGGAGGCAGAAAAAATATATAGGATTAATCTCTTTGATTTTTGTATGAACTCCACTGTGAATACTGGCCACATACGCAGTACTCCTATAGAGCTGACCACAACAGAGGTTTAGAAAACCTCTAAACCTTTAGAAACAACCTCCTGTTGTTTCAAGATATCTTCTGTGAGTACGGAGGCAGTCTTTCCAGAAATAAAAGAATGACTTCTGTATTTCAATTGTACCACCTTCTCTACAGACCTATATGATTAAGTCACACAGTTGATCTCTGTATGAAGCATCTGGAGTGCTATCAAAAAGATTTCCAAGGTACTTTGGGGTTTTTTAATATCTGCCGCTACTAAAGCATATCACTGATGTCATGTTTTACTTTGATTCTTTAGTTTTAAAACAATTATCAAGTAAAAGAAGAATAAATTTCAACTCTGAAGGTATTAAAATTAGTAAAAGATTTCATATATGAACCCAAATATGCACTTACCAAGCAAAATATTGCATATTAACACATCATAGTTAACACTTTTCTCTATTTCAAGTTTTTTTAAATAACAAGTTTTTTAGAGCAGTTTAGGGTTCATAGCAAAAGTGAGCGGAAGGTACAAAGATTACCCCCTGACCCTACACATGAATATCCACCCCCATCATCAACATCCCCCACCACAGTGGTACATTTGTTACAATCGATGAACCTATATTGACACCTCATAATCACCCTAAGTCCATAGTTTACCTTAGGGTTCACTCACAGTGTTGCACATTCTATGAGTTTGGACAAATACATAACAGCAAGTATCCACCACTATGGTATTAGAGTAGTTTCACTGTCCTAAAAATCCTCTGTGCTCTGCCTATTCATCACTCCCTCTTCCTCCCGACCCTCGGCAACTACTGATCTTTTAAATTTCTCCGTAGTTTTGTCTTTTCCAGAATATCACATACTTGGAATCATTTACAGATTGGCTTCTTTCACTTAGTGATATGCATTTAAGGTTCCTCCATGTCTCTTCATGGCTTGATAGCTCATTTCTTTTCAGTGCTGAGTAATATTCTATTGTCTGGATAGACCACAGTTTATTACTTTATCTACTTAAGGACACCTTGGTTGCTTCCAAGTTTTGGCAATTAGAAATAAAGCTGCTATAAACATTGATGTGCAAGTTTTTGTGTGGACATAAGTTTCCAACTTCTTTGGGTAAATACTGAGCAGCTTGATTGCTGGATCATATGGTAAGAGTATGTTTAGTTTTGTAAGAAACTACTAAACTATCTTCCGAAGTGACTGACTGTACCATTGGACACGCCCACCAGCAATGAATGACAGCTGCTGTTGCTCTACATCCTCACCAGCATGTGGAATTGTCAGTGTTCCAAAGTCTGTCCATTCTTATAGATGGTAGTGTCATCGCATTGTTGTTTTAATTTGTATTTCCCTGACGACATACGATGTGGGGTATCTTTCCACATGCTTATTTGCTATCTGTATCTCTTCTCTGGTGAGATGTCTGTTAAATGTTTGACCCATTTTTTAATTGGGTTATCTGTTTTCTTATTGTTGAGTTTTAAGAGTTCTTTACGTATTTTGTTTAACAGATGTGTCTCTTGCAAATATTTTCTCCCATCCGTGACTTGTCTTCTCATTCTCTTAACGTTGTCTTTGGCAAAGCAGAAGTCTTTAACTTTAATAAAATCCAGCTTATCAATTATTTCTTTCCATTTAAAATTTTAAACATAAAAATAAGAACTCCAAGAGGTCACAATGAAGTAACTCAGGTTAAGTTTCTTCTTTTTTATAACTACTGTGCTACTGTTTCTAATCTACTTTTAAATGCAAGAATATGTAATAAGACAGGGACTAGGGACATGAAGTATGCCCAAAACAAGTTTAAACAATTCCAAACTGTTATGAACATACTTTCAAAATGACTGTATGAAGCTAAGTCCCCATGAGCCTGGGGACAACCATATAAAAGTTCTCCAAATTCACTTCCATGTAGAATATAATATTTATTAGAGGGTTAATAATAAAAATATGCTACGTTGAAGCCTACACATATGGTATTAAAACTCAAGTACAATTGCACACATGGGTAAAACAGACCAACAAAAGATTTTGGGGGGAGGAATATTTTATCACTGATGTTGCACAGAATTGCCAGAACATACTACTAATAAAAGACAGGCCACCTGTCGTCTACACACAATGCAACCACTTGCTGCCTACACCCAATGCTAACTGCTCCCATAGCCCACTCTGGGTAAGCCACTGCCTGTAGCCATTTTGTAAATGTTTAACTTTGACAGGGAGAAAGATAAAAGAAAGGTGTACTGAGTTGAGCAATGTTTCCTCAAAATACATGTCATTCAGAAACTCAGAATGTGACCTTATTTGGAAATACGGTCTTTGAACATGCAGTTAGTTAAGTTAAAATGAGGTCATACCAAATTAGGGTGGGCCCCAATCCAGTGGCTAGTATCCTTATAAGAAAAGCAGAGGGACTTCCCTGGTGGTGCAGTGGTTAAGAATCTGCCTGTCAATGCAGGGGACACAGTGCAATCGCTGGTCCGGGAAGATCCCACATGCCACGGAGTAACTAAGCCCATGAGCCACAACTACTGAGCCTGCGCTCTAGAGCCCGCGAGTCACAACTACTGAAGCCCGCGTGCCTAGAGCCCGTGCTCCGCAACAAGAGAAGCCACCGTAGTGAGAAGCCCACGCACTACAACGAAGAGTAGCCCCCGCTCACCACAACTAGAGAAAAGCCCACGCTCAGCAACGAAGACCCAATGCAGCCAAATATAAATAAATTAAATTAAATTATCAAAAAGAAGGAATGATTGATTTATTGATCTGAAGGGGTGATAATGAGATACAGCTAACTGAGAAAAAGAAAAGAAAAGAAAAGCAGAGGCACACACAGGGAAAAGGCCATATGACGACAGAGGCAGAGATTGGAGTGATGCACCCACAAGCCAAGAAATGCCAAGGACTAGCAGTAACTACCAGAAGCCAGAGGAGACAAGGAAGGATCCTCCCCTGAAAACTTCAGAAGGAACATGGCCCTACCAAAACCTTGATTTTGGACCTCCAGCCTTCAAAATTGTGAGAAAATAAATTATTTTTATCTTAAGCTACTCATTTGTTATGGCTGTCCTAGGAAACCTGGGAAATACAGAAGGAAACACACTTCACATCTCTGTGGACCCTCAGTATGGATCAAAAGTACAGAAGTGGTCAGAAATACACCTTGATTATTCTGAATTCCATATTTTTTGGCTATGTGCTTTTAAGGTCTTGAGAGAGCCAAGAGTAGCACTTTGAAAGAGGAAGTGGCACTGGGACCTCCCTTTGAAAGAGGAAGTGGCACTGGGACCTCTTTCTGCCCGGTGCATATTGCAAAGATGAAACTGGGAACTCAAGAAACAAAGAACAAAGTGAAGTTTTTAAAAAACAAAACAGTAAAGGAAATCTCCGTTATTTTTCTAATTGTAATAGCTAGGGGCAATCTTTTACCTCTTCTGGCTTGGGAACTGTGCAATATAATTTCTGATTGTGGAATACATATGATTACGTTTTTTTCTTTCCCTACAGTAATTTAATTGGAGAATCTTGATGCCAGGTCAAATATAAACAGCAACTACCTTCTCTTGCTTTCAGCAAAAAGATTTACCTTATATAGGGAATACTTGGAAGAGTCTTACAAAGTAAGTTGTGCTAAAGTGAAATATCAACTAAGTGATTTCCTAGTTTTCCAGAAAGGTAAACCATAACAGTCATTCCAAAATATTTATTATGCCTTTAACACACATACTACCTAGGCAATTCAATACAATCAATTAGTAGAATACAAATATTCAATTAGAGCAGAAAATGGCAAAAACAGTCATGGGGAGGAGTTTCTTTTTTATTCTATTTACCCAGAGTAGCCTCTCCCACTACCATTTAGACACAAAACTTTCTTTTGTGTTAAAAAATCAAGTTGGTTTCCTAAACTGATAAAGCCAACTCTCCCAGACTCACATTCTAAGGTCCCTCTTGAAATAACTTGCTTGACAGACTTTATAATATCCCAACATTTGCTTTTATTTTTTAATTAATTTTTTTTTTTTTTTTTTTTTTTTTGCGGTACGCGGGCCTCTCACTGTTGTGGCCTCTCCCGTTGCGGAGCACAGGCTCCAGACGCGCAGGCTCAGCGGCCATGGCTCACGGGCCCAGCCGCTCCGCAGCATGTGGGATCTTCCCGGACCAGGGCACGAACCCGTGTCCCCTGCATCGGCAGGCGGACTCTCAACCACTGCGCCACCAGGGAAGCCCTAATTTATTTATTTTTGAAGTACTCATTAATTATCTCCCCTCATACTTAAACCATTTGCTCCGAAGTTACTCCTTTTAACAACACCAACAAAAATCTCAGTCATCAAGATATTCTTTCCCGTCCAAAAGAAATAGAGTCAGCACTTTCCCTTCCCCACAGCACCTGCATTCTTTTTGTGACCCAGTACATCTCTGCCTGCATGGGCTGCAACCAAAATCTGTAACTTCCCCAAGGCGTTCCGTCGGAGACTGTGCTGTCGTCTTCTGACGTGCCCAGTAAACAAAAGATTAAAACGCATACGTCTAACGTCGATGGAAGACAGGCAAGAAAGATATAAACCTAGCAATATGGATTTCAGTGAGATACTTTAAAAACAGAAATATTTTTGCATAAAGCAAGCCCAGGATAACAATGAAACCATCAGGAAACATGAGCAGTAAAGAGCAGATAGGGAGAGGCCAGTGATGAAGGAAGAATTCCCCTCTGACACAGTACCGAGTGTTAGCGAACATGGGAGCGTGCAGAGTAAAGGTGAAATACAAACACTTTGGAAAACAATTTAGCAATCTCTGTAAAAGCTGAACCCATGCCTACTCTATGATCCAGCAATCCCACTCCAGCAGGAATGCTGTTGGGGCATATGTGCTCCGAGTGTCATACGATAAAGTTCATAGCAGCATTATCCGGGAAAGCCAAAACTGGAAACTACCCAAATTCAACAGCAGAATGTGTAATACAATGAAATAGTACAAAGCAATGTAAGTAAACAAACTGCAGCTACACACCACAGCATATCTAAATGTCACAGATATAATGTTGAGCCAAGTTAGCCAGTCATAAAAGAATATAAACTATGTGGTTCTATGTACATAACATTTAAAAACAGGCAAAAAATAGAATATAGTGTTATAAGTCAGGACAGTGGATCTTCGGGAAGGAAAGGGGGCAGTGATTGGGGAAGCTCGCACAGAGTGGGGAAGCTCTGAGGTGCTAGTAATGTTCCTGTTTCTGGATCAGGATGACAGTCACGTGAGTTCATTTTCTGATCATTCGTTAAGTGTTCCATTTATGTTCTGGTTTTTTTCTCTTGTGTGTTATACTACACAATAAATAAATAAAAAGAAACCCCAGTCTGACACATTCCCACTAACCAAAGGCTGGAAAGAAATCAAACTGAGAGATTCCCGCCAGGAAACAGATACTGACGGCACGTAGCAGTCGAATTTCTTGCTTGCTGAAACACTGCCAGGTCTGAAAACATTAAGAAATTCGGGACTGCCAAGAAACTGAATTCCCTGGAAGACCTACCCTGGATGGAAACAAAGGTGAATTAGGTATCAGCTCTCTTACCAAATTTGGCAATAACCTATACTTTTAATCTAAATTTCAAAAGCAAACATTGATTCCTGAAACTTGCAAAACAGCTCAAATTTTTAAAGCATCCTGGTTTCCTCTTTTGAGCAATCATGGAAGTGCAGGGAGGCACAAGAGATCATTCAATCCAACCTCTACCATCCCAGTCAAGTGGACAAATAGACAAACACTCTTTAGAGTTCCCACTGCCAATGAATTCTGAGATGTTCCTCAGTTACCTGTTCTAGAATAAACAACCTTGACTAGGGCATAGCCTCTCCTGAGAGTAACCTTGATCTTATATGCTCCACTTCAAGCTCTCGTCCTGCCCCACACCTAAATGAAAAAATACCATAGGGCTTCCCTGGTGGCGCAGTGGTTGAGAGTCCGCCTGCCGATGCTAGGGGATGCAGGTTCGTGCCCCGGTCCGGGAAGATCCCACATGCTGCGGAGCGGCTGGGCCCGTGAGCCATGGCGGCTGAGCCTGCGCGTCTGGAGCCCGAGCTCCGCAACGGGAGAAGTCACAACAGTGAGAGGCCCGCATACCGCAAAAAAAAAAAAAAACACAGTAGGAGAATATTTATAAATAAAATAATGTGCAAAGTCTGGTCCGTTAAAAAATATAAATATACAAATACCAGAAGCTTTTGAATGAATATAACTATTACTACTAATTATCTCTGAGTGGTGGGGTTGCAGAAGTTTTGTTGGTTTCTTCTTTTCCTACAAAGATCTGTATTGCTATTTTAACAAGAAATATACTTTCTTTTCACAAATATCTTAAAGTATTTGCTTACCTTAGCTGATTTTTCAAAACTTAAGCCTCCATCCAGCTTAAAAAGAACTGTCATGTTGTACCCAGTCTGGTTTCCATGTCCATGAGGCCACCAAGTTTCTATAGTAACACTCTTTAAAAAAATAATATATCAGTCTAAGTAATCTGTGGCATATTTTCAGCAAAATAATATAGTAATTCAGAGCATCACATCAATTTCTCATAGACGAGCACAGAGCAATATAAATCTCTCTCCTTGTATTATGCCAAATTATACCAATCCATAGATAATATTTAAAAATCAACATGCTAGGAGTTTAGCATGGATTAATATACCAGAAGGGAAGGGAAATAACAAAATAACATGGGCATTCAGAAAAACAGCTCTTCCCATTGCAACACTCAGCTAACATGCATTCTACATTCTTAACATTTAGAATTGGACTTTGAGGTTAACTCTTCTTTCAAGCCCAGAACTAGAAAAGCGTTTTGAGTTCTTACTTTATCTGAACAGTTACTGAATGCTGATTTGCTCTATCCTTTTCAGCTCACAATTGTCAATTAGAGGAATAAGAAAAGGTAAAATCCAGTTCACTCCTACTTACGAAAGATCATAAGTTTAGAATTAGAATTCTGTATGTAGCATAAGTACCAATATTCAAAATAGTTTACAAATACCAAAAATAATCACAGCATTGAAGTATGATGCTTAGAATGTATTTTGGATTTAGGATACTCCAAATACTGCAAAAAAGTTAAAATATAACACACCTGACTTTTTGAGAGGAGAGGATGCCAAATTAATCATGTAACCTCCATTTTCTTAATCTTAAAATTTGGGAAAATCATTCCTTAGCTTGCACACACACAAAATGTATAACCGATTAAAAGTAAAGAAAAAAATGGAAAAAGTACACTTTTCTTTAATACTCAGGTCCTTTTTTCTAAGCATTTCTTTTGAACAACACTGCTTTTCATCTTAGTGCTTCTCGGGAAGTACCATCATTCACCTTGTCAATTTTCACAAAGAGTTTAACAATCCTTTCCCCATGCTGAAGTTCAACGCTGTTTGTCTGTTGTATTTTTAATTCAGGGATGGCTATAATCGCTTGACCCAAAACTGGCTTTGAACTGATAACATCAAAAGAAGACTCTATTTCAAGATTCCACTCCTGGATATTATTATCTAAGGTACAAAGAGAAAAAGAAAAAATACATATATATTATGTAGGATTCACTGAAAAAAAGGCCAACGCAGCTTCTAAACTATAAGTGCTCCACAAATGCAATCCTGATCAAAAGTTCAGTGAAAATTCTCTTTTAATGTTGAGTTTAATCCTTAATTCCGAAGAAGAATAACCAAAATTATATTTTTATATATACTTCTACTCTAAAAATGTTACAATCGTAAGTCACAAAAACTTTATAAATACGGCACAAATAGAAAATTACAAATGAAAAGATAACATAAATCTTCCAAGATTTATCAGTCTTGATTTATCAAACATACTTGCTTGTTCCTTTTTATAAAGTAAAAATACTGAGGGTTTTTAAGCCATATAATAAGTTAGAAACTTAGGTGTATTCAAATTAATCCAATGTGGAAAAAATAAAGATGCATTTTAAATGTAATTATTTATCCAATAAATGTATACTGAGAACCATCTAAGTGCCATGTTCTTTGCTAAGTGATGGAACTTAAACAGTCACCAGGGTAAATAAACATGGCCCCTGCCCTCATGAGCTAAGGGTCTAATGGGATGTGGACAAGTACAAACGTGTGATAATACTAGGATAGGAGAATTAAAGGTTGTTTAGAAAAATATTCATATTCCCTTTACCACATTTTTATTGTTCTTATTGTTCTATAAGGTAAATTCCACTACTATCATCATTTTATAAATGAGAAAACTGAGACAGAGAAATTAAGTAACTTGCCCAAGATCACACAGCCAGTAAGTGGCAGATGTGAACCAAGACAGTCTAAAACTAGAGACCTCGAAAACATTTAACCTCTAAATTCTGCCAACTCAATCCACATAATTTCCCCCAAACCACATCTTAGTGGTGCTCAGGAGTTTTACAGTGGGCAGAGGATCTTATTATATAGGAGAACATTTAACAATGTCAAGCTATGCTAGACATCAAATATGTCCTTTGGCTGAGTCTTTGACCAAAACAGCACAGATTCACAAAACTGGTGAACTAGAAGTATGCTGACAGATCACCTGGTCTACTTTCTGATGTGTTTGATTCCCTCTAGACCACAGGCTAGCAAACTATGGTCCTTGGGCCAAATCTGGACCACCTCCTATTTTTATAAATAAAATTTTATTGGAACACAGCTGCTATGGACTGAATTGTATCATTCCCCCCAAAATTCATATGTTGAAGCCCTAACCCCTAATGTGATTCTATCTGGAGAGAGGGTTTTTTTAGGAGGTAATTAGGTTAAATGAGTTCATAAGGGTGGGGTCCTATTCTGATAGGACAGTAGCCTTATAAGAAGAGGAAGAGATCCATTTCTTTCTTTCTCTCTCTCTCTCCCCGCACACCCCCTCAGCCCCCAACCACGTGAGAACACAACTAGAAAGTTGACCATCTACAAGCCAGGAAGCAGGCCCTCAACACAAAGCAAATCAGCCGGCACCTTCATCTTGGACTTCCCAGCTTCCAGCACTGTAAGAAGTCAATTTCTGTGGCTGAAGCCGACCAGTCTTTGGTATTTCGTCATGGCAGCCCAGCAGGCCAGACAGCAGCCATGCCCACATTTTACGTATTGTCTTCAGTCGCCTTCATGCTACAAAGGCAGAGTTGAGTAACTGCAACAAAGGCCATATGGCCCCAAAAGCGAAAATGCTCACTAGCTGACCCTTTACAGAAAAAGTTTGCTGATCTCTACCTTAATATATTTCCCCTGAAAGGCCATTCTAATCTGTCTTTAATATCTTTAATATAATGACAAAAACCTCTGCCTCCCTTTCTGCTAGCCTTGACTATTGGAAAGTCGTCCTCTACACTGATGTGAAATCCACTTTTCTTTCATTTCCACCTAGAGATTTTAGTTCTGCCCTCTAGGCCTCTCCTACCAACCAATAACCACCAAGTTCAAGCACGCTCCCTGGGACTTCCCTGGCGGTCCAGTAGTTAAGATTCCACCTTCCAATGCAGGTGGTACGGGTTTGATCTCTGGTCAGGGAACTAAGATCCCACATGCCGTGCAGCATAGCCAAAATTTTTTTTAAAAAGGCAGGCTCCTTGGCCGTTTCCTATCACTTCTTCAGCAGAGAATCAGCTGCTTGTAAGGGCCTCCAGAAGGAAGACAAACAGAGTAATTCCCAAAGGTTACTGGCAAAATTGTCCAGTTTCTATTGCTTCTAACATGGAAGGTTCTAAAGTAAATCGGCACCCCTCTGGAGCTCATCCTGTTAACTCCCTCGGGTGCCACTAAATGAAAACACTAAAGTTGAGGAATTAAAAACCCAACATGAGGATTTACAAGCCTATCGTGTCATTACCAAATACCCTACAACAACATATTCTGCACTCTTTTCTTCTTCCAAATGAAGTACAACCCTTCCTTCCAGGAGGAGAATTCCATGGAGAATTTCAGTAGTTTAGGTTCACAGAGCATACTGAGAGTCTTAAATAATAATTTTCCTGGTATTACCTGGTCACTTCTTTTCACTGGCTAATTTTAAAATGTATAATCTTATTTCTAGTTAAGGAGAGCGCCCCCTTATAAATCAAGATCCATTTCTAGAATGGAGCTTCCCAGCATATCTCTTCCAGCACTAACAAGTTATCCTTTCCTAAAGAATACCTATCACCCCCAGCTCTCCTGAAGTGGAATGCAAGATCATTTCAAAAATGGACAAAGTACCGGGGGTGGGATAAGAAAGAAGAAAGTTTACTAAATGACTTAAAATCCCCTCCCAGGTCTCCCTCTCAATGACACCAAGTTTTGCATCCTTCCTCACCCTGACTAATCAACCCTGGGCCCAAACAGGACAGGAACTCCTTATCAAAACAGGGTGGAGAGCAAGCTGATGAGCTCTCTCTACAACTTGAGGCCTTCCCTGGCCTGGAGCCTCAGCGATGTCCTAGCTGATGCCCTGCTCCCTGCAGAAGACACTACAGTCTATAGTTTGTTCCATTTAACCTCAACCAGGTGGGCAACCCAGGGCATGGCAGAGAATGTGGTTCTGGCCATTGACTCATTTTCAGATTCTTCCAAAGCTGATTCAGTGAGGTTTCTTCAAAAACAAACAAACAAATCACCATGAGTCTGACTCGGATGGGAATTTGTAGAAAGGGTAACCAGCCTCACAGCCCAGATGAACGTGTGCTGCTTCTTCATGCAAACAATCTTCAGGACAACTCCAATTTGTGTAGATGTGGCCAATACATTTAACCTTTTCTTCTGTTTTAAATTTATTTGGCTGTGTTGGGTCTTTGTTGCGGCACACGGGATCTTCGTCGCAATGTGCGGGATCTTTTGTTGCGGCATGCGGGGTTCTCTCTAGTTGTGGCATGCAGGCTCTACAGCACGCGGGCTCGGTAGTTGCAGCACAGGGGCTTAGTTGCCCCGTGGCATGTGGGATCCCTACCAGGGATCAAACCCGCATCCCCTGCATTGGAAGGTGGATTCTTAACCACTGGACCACCAGGGAAGTCCCAGTACATTAACTTTTAAAACCTTCTAAAATGTGCCAGCTCCTTTTATAGTCCCATATAGTCCACTTCTTTGTCAAGATGTGGTCAGGATAAAAATTAAAAAAAAACAAAAAACAGCTTTATTTGGTTGTCTAAGAGAAAAAAAAAAGTATAGGAAGACATGGAGGTAGAAAAATAAGAAGACGGATGAATTACATTAATTCAAGTGTGTCCATAACTACAGAAAGAGTTACTCTCAAACTACACCTTAAGCCTTGCTTTAACTGATTGTAATTAAGCCTCAAATATCAGTACCTTCATTTAATCATATATCTAGCTTCAAAAAAAACTGGTTCTTCCACACTTATACCCTCACTAGGCTGTAATGAGTGCTGTAATTTACAAACACAAGGAAAGAACTGTAGAATGTTAGAGGCAAAAGAAACTTGGCCATCTCCTAGTTACTTTGCAGTTGTGGTATTTGAGGCCTTGACTGCAGAACTAGCTCAAAGCTCCCGAGCCAGTGGACAGGACAAGGGCCCAGGTTTCCTAACTCCAGTGCTCTCTACCTTCCACTCATCTCCCACAGAGGCGCCTATCAAAAAGAAAGACACTAGCAGGCACGCACAGATTGAAATTTGCATATGAATAATGAGGAAGACCAAAAGCAAAGGTGCTTTTTGTCCTTCAGAATCCTAAGTCCTAATAGCAAATACGTATAATGTGAAACAAAGCATTTGAAGGGACTGTAACCATAAAATATTAGCCTCTTAATATGAGCGTCTTTCTAAAAAAGAAAAAACACTGAAATCTACAAACATAAAGAATGTGTCTGACCTTCCACTAAATGCATAATTACATGGTGCCACAGTTCCTCCATTTGTCAAAACACTATCTTTGTAACCTAAACTACCTGACAAAGGCATGACAACAGTTATGTGAGCATTTCTGCCAAACAGTGGAAATATATTTCTTGAATAATTACTGTCTGTGAAACTTGACAGGCACTATAAATTATACCCCAATCACAAACAGCAAAGATGTTGAATCTACTTAAAGAAACAAAATATACCCGAAGGTCACAGTTAAGAATACAGGATGGGGCTTCCCTGGTGGCGCAGTGGTTGAGAGTCCGCCTGCCGATGCAGTGGACGCGGGTTCGTGCCCCGGTCCGGGAAGATCCCACATGCCGCGGAGCAGCTGGGCCCGTGAGCCATGGCCGCCGGGCCTGCGCGTCCGGAGCCTGTGCTCCGCAACAGGGGAGGCCACAGCAGTGAGAGGCCCGCGTACCGCAAAAAAAAAAAAAGAATACAGGATGGCATTTGGAAGGGCTAAGAACCAGCAGGGACATGCAAGCACACTCAGGTCAGCATGGGATGAATCTGCAAACATTGGTGGACGGCTCATGTAAGATGTAAAAGATGCTTCCTCTCACTGGGGGGCAAGCTATTCAAACATGGCTGCCCTGATTAGCCCTACTGAGCGCCTCCCAGCTCCGCCTCCTACCTGCTCGCTTCATCTTGCATCTTTCATAGGTGATGCAAAGCTGCAATGAAGAGATAGCCTTGTGCATCTGAAGGAACAGCAATGACAACGAGCCACAGAATGCTGAAATTCAAACATAGGATACATCCCCATGCTCCTGCCAGAATTAGAGGACAGACTACAGTAGCTGCTTTTCAAAGAGCTAACAGCTTGCATTAGCCAGAAAAGCAGGCTTATAGTTAGTTACAACAGCTGTTTTCCCCTTCTTTCCCAAGCAGCAAGATCTCCTTGCCTATTCAGCAGGACAAAATCCTCAAAGATGAAATCAAAACAAAACAGACACAAAGCAAAATCCCGCCACCCACCCCCCCCCACCAAACAACATAAATTGGTAAGTTCTAGAGAAAAAAAAAAATCGACTTACACAACAAGGCAGCTACTCAGAGATCATTCAAGCAACCTACCTACCCATAAATATATTTTCGAGGGTGAATACCATCATTTTATGGGTAATGAAAAAGTGATTCAAAATGAATCACTTCATTTTGAATGAAGTGAATGCATGCTTGCATTCAAAAAGGAAAAAAGGAATTCAAAAAGGAATGCAATAAACAAGGCACTGAGCAAGACTGACAAATCTTTGCTACGTTGTAATATTATATTCTCTATATTAAGCTGTAAGCAAAGGGCAGCAATGACCTTCAATAAAGGCCACTGTTGGGCAGGCTAGGGTCTAGCTAGGAGCTAGGCCCACTCTTCCAACTCAAAGCCTATGTCTTCAAGAATGAAGAGATGGGGTGCTTTAGGCTAAGGCCGCAAGTAAATGTGGATACGGTCGGGAAGGCAGCATCTCTGAGGAACGGAATTGCCCAAGCACAGGTCAAAGACCCACAGCTCACCTCAGCTCAACAGGAAGATATACATGTTGAAAAACATCTCTATTTTATTTCTTTCTAACTGCGGTAACAGAAGATTAAACAATGCAGTGTTTCATCATACTTATTATATATTTGGACTTAATATGTCTATGTAACCTTAAGAAAAGTTCATAAAACTAGACAACCATCCCTCCCTAACAAATTTTAGGGCCTAATATGAACAATTTACATCAGATTACAAATATGAAAGACTTAGCATGGAGATGATCAATAAATGAATATATGTCTAGCTCTCTCTCACACACACACACACACAGACATTCAAATAAATATTTTCTAATGACGTTTTAGAGAAAGTCACATCAATAAGTTGGTATCTCTCAAAACCCAGATAAATGACAAGAGCCTAAGAGATAATGAGAGTAACTCTTGTTTCCCTTTGACCTCAGTATTTTTTCCAAATATAAATTTGCTTTTATTACCTTAAATATTAAGAATATGTGAAAATCATTTAGGAAGCTGAGGTTAGGGCAAAATCAAACAAATGACCAAAGGATATTCAAAAGTATAAAAGTTTAGAAACCACTATGCTAAGGATTAAGAATGCAGAAAAGAAAAAATATATATATATATATATATACATAAAGCAAATTAATTCACAAAAATTTCAAGTTAGTTTTTAAAAGTCTAACAGCCTTTTTTCTGTCATATTTTATACAATTGAACTGGGGAACTATGGTTGGTCATTTGGTCCTTAGGGTTAAACTCACTAATTTTAAATTAAGAAATAAATTAAACATTTGGAAAAGCAAAAAGGTTATTTTCTTCTAGCCTCAATAGGCAGAAAGCAGAAAGTGCTACAAAGTCAAAGTAGTTTAGCCTTTCATAATAAGCTGGCTGAAATTACTAGATACTAGATTAGTTTAACTGCTTTCTTCCCTTATTATAGAGACAATATAGGCTCAATATAAAAATTTAGAAGAATAAAATACAAACTATCTGTAGTACTATTATACAGAGATTAGCCACTGCTTGCATTAGTTTTGACTAACCTCATTTCACACTTAAATTTTAAAAATGAATACAGTATTTGATTTTAAATAAAAATTACATGTATCTATTTTTGATTATGAACTAATCCTTTTAAAAAATGTTTAGTAACTCTCAATGCCTGCCTCAAACTGTGTACCAAATAAATGCAAAAAGTATCCAGAATATATTAGTTTATTCTCTATTATTTTCAACTTCTAAGTTTCTATTGATTTCAGTAATGATTGCTATCTTCCAAATACAAACTGAAAAAAAAAATTCTGAAAAAATCCTAAAGGAAGTTCCTCTCCTAATGCTTTCATAAGTTTATGCTTCAATTTTCTCTATTACATCAAGTAACCAAACTGAAATCTATAAAATTAATCAAAAATATAAGAATTACTGCTTAATATGCACAGGACACATCTTCTGAACAGGAAAGATATTCTTCCCTATGTTAAGTACAAAATATACTGTAGTCATAAAACATCAAAAATGTAGTTGATATGGATAACTGATTACACCGAGTCTAAATTAAATTTTAAGCATCACTTAAATTGATTTAATTCAAATAAAATTCGCTCAGTCACTAATGGTGAATAAACTGAACCCTAATGACTCATACTCAGGAAGAAATGTTTAGCTTCATATTCAAAATTTTAAATTAAACTAGAGCAGTGTTATTCAAATTTTTTCAGATATCAGGATACCTGGAACTCACAGCACTTTTTGCTAACCACCTAAAACACTGATTAAACTTCAAAACTATTAAATAAATAACTTTTGGCAAAACCAGACCCCTTCTTACAGTAGGTTTTATTATATACACCTGAGAAAAATTACGGGTGGGGATGGGGGGGAGTGAACCATTATGTATTTGATTTCATAGCAAGGCTCAATTCGGGTTGAGCCTCTGAAGAAAAGTTTGAGAAACACTAAACTAGAAAGCTCTAAACAGCCACATTTATATGTGCAATTTACATTAGATCTTCCAATGCCTTTTAAGCATTTAAAAATGCCAGCAGCGGGCTTCCCTGGTGGCGCAGTGGTTGAGAATCTGCCTGCCAATGCAGGGGACACGGGTTCGAGCCCTGGTCTGGGAAGATCTCACATGCCGCGGAGCAACTAGGCCCGTGAGCCACACGACTGAGCCTGCGCGTCTGGAGCCTGTGCTCCGCAACAAGAGAGGCCGCGATAGTAAGAGGCACAGGCACCGCGATGAAGAGTGGCCCCTGCTTGCCGCAGCTAGAGAAAGCCCTCGCACAGAAACGAAGACCCAACACAGCCAAAAATAAATAAATAAATTTATATAAAAAAAAAAATGCCAGCAGCACCTAGTAACTTCCTCAATTATCAACCGTCTCTGATATGCTTTTGTCTTCTGCCTTTAGAAAACACAGATCTGGCTCTATCGAAGAGCAATCTAGGGTCACCAGGGCCCTAAAGACAACAGAACTCTTGTATGGGCACACCACATACTTGCTTACAGACTTCATCTAGTTAGGCCTGCAAGGAACTGGACTGAGCATCATGAGTTATCATTTAAAATCCCATTTGCCTCCACCTTCGCCCTGATTTCCCTAACTTCTCAAATCCTTTGATCTCTGGTTTTCTGAACTACTGGGGCTGCCATCCCAAAGACTATGACACAATCTAGTTTGGCTTGATAATTGTTTATATTTCCCCTCCCCACCTCAACCAACTTGCAGGGATGAGTAAACACATTATACTTCTTTTCTATGCCAAATACACACAGTGCTGGGCAAAGAACTCAACAAATATTTGACCAGTTTTTAACCAATTCATTGACATCTATGAGATTTCTGAGGTTTTCTTTAATGCTCCTTTCAACTGAAAAAGTAGTATTCTTTACCTTATAAGAGCTTCTTTAATGCCTTGTCTGTCTTCCAGTTTATTTTCAACTCTTAACAAGGCTGGTATGTCATGGCCTTCAGAGGAGAAAATGTGCAGTGACAGAAAGTCAGCCCAATGATTTAAGCAAACCAAGAACTCAGCACCATGGAGTTTTGAAAGTGACTACAGGGGCAGCAAAAAGGAGTGCAAGCCAGCAGCCCAAATTCTTTTAAGAAACAGCTTGGGAGAACAGAGCTTCCTTCCTTCCCTCCCTTCCTCTTTCCTTTCTTTTCTTTCTTTCATTCCTCCTCTCAGTTTTTATTTTTCAGAATATGTTAAAAGGTAGGTACCCACCTACTTAACTGCTTTATACAGTAAATTTGCATGACAGGGACTTCCTTGGTGGCGCAGTGGTTAAGAATCCGCCTGCCAATGCAGGGGACACGGGTTCATGCCCTGGTCCAGGGAGATCCCACATGCCGCGGAGCAACTAAGCCCGTGCGCCACAACTACTGAAGCCTGCGCGCCTAGAGCCCGTGCTCCGCAACAAGAGAAGCCACGGCAATGAGAAGCCGGCGCACCACAACATAGAGCAGCCCCCGCTTGCCACAACTAGAGAAAGCCCGCGCACAGCAACAAAGACCCAACACAGCCAAAAATAAATAAATTAATTAATTTTTTAAAAATTTTCATGACAAATCAGTTTGTACATATTTTTCACTTTTCTAAATTTAATGTGCCATAATTTTTTTTTTTAAATAAGTCTCTGAAAAGTACAGTTGTCCCTCGGTATCCACAGCAGATTGCTTCCAGGACCTGCTGGAGATACCAAAATCCACTGATGCCCCAAGTCAGCCCTCCACATCCACAGTTCTGAATCGATGGATTCGACAGACCTCGGATCATGTAGTACTGTAGTATTTGTTGAAAAAAATCCACACATAAGTGGACCTGCACAGTTCAAACCCATGTTGTTCAAGGGCCAACTGTATATATATTCAAATTATAAACCCAATTTTTATAACATAGAGGAGGCTCAAAAAAGAAAAACAAGAAATCACAGCTCTTAGCTTACCATATATGGGGGTAAATGTGAAGTAGTTCAGATGACAAATATTATAGGCTTCAATTCTAACATCTTTCCAGATGCCCTGGGTAGGAAAGGAAGGCCCCCAGTCCCAACTAAAGGAACACTGTGCCTGCAATTTTAAGGGAAAAAAGGAAGATCGACTCTAATTACCATGAAACTTAAACATTATGAAAACCTTTTTCTTTTAAAATATTATGTACATGTGTACTAGTTTGCTAGGGCTGCCGTAACAAAATACCAAAAACTGGGTGACTTAAACAATAGAAATTAACTTTCGCATAGCTCTGGAGGCTGGGAAGTCCAAGATCAAGGTGTTGGCAGGTTTGGTTTCCTGGGCTTACAGATGGCCACCTTCTCACTGTGCCCTCACACAGCCTTTTGTATACACACACACAAACACACACACACATGCCCCTAGTGTCTCCCTCTGTTGTCCAAATTTCCTCTTATAAAGACATCAACCATACTGGATCAGCAGTAATCTTAACGGTCTCATTTAACTGAATCACCTCTTTAAAGACCTCATCTCCAAATAGAGTGACATTTTGACCTTACTGAGGGTTAGGACTTTAATATACAAATTTGGGGGGCACAGAATTAAGTCCATAATAGCGTGTGTGTGTCCCATATACAGCATCTAAAATGACCCAAAATGATCCTCTCCTGGTATTCAGGTCCTTGTGTAATCCCCTCCCCTTGAGTACAGATTAGACCTAATGAATCACTTCTAACCAACAGAATACAACAGCAGTGAGAGCACGTCCAAAATTAGGTTATAAAAGAGTGTACCTTCTGTTTTGGGTGCTCTGTCAGCTCTCTCTTGGCCAAGGGGGAAGTCAGCTGCCATGCTGTAAGGCAGCTCTGTAGAGAGGCCCACATGAGTGAGCCTGGAAGCCCATCTGAGGCCTGCCAATAACCACATGGGTGAGCTGAGGTAGGCCTCATCCAGGCTTAAGGTGACTGCAGCCCTGGTCCACAGCTTGCCAGTAACCTCATGAGTGACCTTGAGCCAGAGGTACCCAGCTAAGCCACACCTGCATTCCTGACTGACAGAAACTGTGATAATAAATGTTGTTTTAAGCTGATAAGTTTTGGTATAATTGTTACACAGCAATAGATAACTAAAAAAATAATCTATCAACCTAGGAAACATAGTTAAATTTGGCAGAAATGTTCTAAGACCATAAAATCTAATTATGTACATTTACTCTTCAAAAGCATATTACACTGAAGCAACACAATAGTTACTCTTTAAATTTCTCCCAAATATCTCTGCACCCACTATTATATTTAAATGTAATAACTATAAAGAATGAAGAAACATATTGAAAGATAAAGATACAACAGTTTAAGAAACTCTAACTAGAGTTTCTTGCCAACTCCTATTTCCTCCAGTATGAATTCAGAAATCCTGGTTTCTGAACTTACAGCCCAAAACCAATCAGTTCAACCGGGGCACAGTTGCAGAAGGCTAGTAATAAGAATCACTCATAAACATGAACCCTACAGTCTGGTGAAAAGTTTGATAAACCCAGGTGGTTTTTTAAAAAAATTGTAAAGGGGGAATTCCCTGGTGGTTCACTGGTTAGGACTCCACGCTTCCACTGCAGGGGGCATGGGTTCAATCCCTGGTCAGGGAATTAAGATCCCTGCAAGCATCGTGGCACAGTCAAAAAAAAAAAAAAAAAATTGTAAAGGTACATTATCAGTCACCTATCTTTCTTCTTTTTCCAACGTTATCTAAGTTCTGAAGCACTCCTCAAGAAGGAAACCTAGAAAGACAAGCTCTCTACAAAAATTTTGTAATTTTTGGTTCTTATTTCTTTTTCTTTTTTTTTTTTTTTGCGGTACGCGGGCCTCTCACTGTTGTGGCCTCTCCCGCTGCGGGGCACAGGCTCCGGATGCACAGGCTCAGCGGCCATGGCTCACAGGCCCAGCCGCTCCGCAGCATGTGGGATGCTCCCGGACCAGGGCACGAACCCACATCCTCTGCATTGGCAGGCGGACCCCCAACCACTGCGCCACCAGGGAAGCCCTGGTTCTTATTTCTAATTTTTAAATCCCACTGAGGGGGCAGGAAAGAGATGCCCAACTTCTGAAATACAACTGGAGTCTTCAAACAAGCATTTCATATGCCCTCATCCCATCCTCAAAGCTAAAGCCCCTCCATTGCGAGACTGGTACCTTGCGAATAAAGTTGACATGGCATTCGCCATCCTGCACACGCGGAGGGCAGTTGGGGGGCACGCTGTAGTGAGTGTGAACTTTACTCCTCTGGTCCGCATATATCACTGGTGACTGGAAATGCACCTCAAGGATGTTTACTGCTTGGACCACACGTGTAATATCAAAGCTCTAAATTAAAGGGAAAGAACAAATGTGAAAGTAGCCTCCTGTGTAAAATTTTAGATAGAGGCAGAATGCATGAAAGATGCATAAAATAATTGACATCTTTAGGTTTAGTCTTTTGGCAGGAGAAAGCGCTTCTCCAAAATAGTATAACTTCGTTGCCTACTTTTAGTTATAACTGATCACATTCTCCTACGCAAACATAGATTTCTAGGTTTTCTCCTGCTATTTTTACTGACAGATGATGGTTCTAGGCAAACAGCGCAAGCAGAGACTATCTTTAGCCCTGGAATGTCTGCTCTGGCTATTCACACATGGCTTTGAATTGCCAAGGATTTCCTAGACACTTCGTGATAACCTGACTCTCCGCTATGCATAGTATGTATTTCTAAGTCATAAGTTATTTTCGTTTTGATAAGTCTACCCTTGAAAGGGAAGGGAGATCAGGATACAATCTCTTAAGGTAACTGTTCCAGAAAGGAAGGAACATTTTCTTTTAAAATGGTTTGTCAACTGTCATTTCCCACGAAACTCTGGATTACCAAATTAACAGAGAAGGGAACAGCATTTGTCAAACATTGCCTATGTGCCAAAAACTAATACTGATCACTTTATATAATTAGCTCATTATATCCTCACAATAGTTCCATAGGGTTTGAGTGTCTTCATCATTCTACAAATATGGCAACTGAGAGATAAAGTAACTTACCCAGTGCATCCAAGGACCTGTACTTGCCACTCATGATAACAATGAACCCAAATACCTACAAGTGGTCCTTTTTAACCTGATGTCATTATGTACTTACATAGCTTCTGAACATGTTGTCTGTTTCGCCAACAGGAATATTATTGAGCAGGACTACTGTAACTGTATCGACGCCTTCAAAAACCAACTTTACTTTACGCCATTTGCTAAAAAAAGAAGATTTTTAAAACAAGATGTATAGAACATTAACTTAGATAATTAGCCTTTTTTTATTAGTTAAGAACGAAAGGAATAAATATTTCACAGAAAATACACATTCTTAGAAGGGAGTTTGCAATGAAATTTTCAGAAATATTGCTTTAATACATTTTTATGTTGAGTGATCCAGTTTAACTTTCTTCAAAATATTTCAATCACCATAAAATCATGAGCATGACTTCTAATTTCCATGCATTGACTTGTTTCCTAGAACTTCACAAATTCTTATAAGAACCAAGTTAAATAATAGACATAAAACATTGTCACAAACTATTATATTTACTAACACTAAGAGAACGCATTAACCAAGGAACAAGTATCTATGAGTAAACATTATGTGCCCAGCACTCTGCTAAGCCTTACAGGGAACTAAAACAGTCTCTGAATTTAAGGAATCTGCAATCTGATTAGCACTGAAGCCTAAAACACAGGAAACAAAGAGAAAGCTTTCAATCTCTCCTACTTTGTGGTACAGTCTTGTTGGATAGACTACAAGTGCTATCAGAGTTTATGTCATAAGGAAAGACTTCAAGAAGGAGACAAGAGTTTAAAGAAGAACAAAATAAATAAAATGTATACCCATACAATAAAATAGCACTCAGCAATAAAAAGAAATGAAGTACTGGTGAACATGACAACACGGATGAGCTTGAAAACATTATTATGCTAAGTGAAAGAAGCCAGTCACAAAGGACCACATATTATATAATTCCATCTCTTTGAGATTTCCACAAGAAACAAATCCACAGAAATAAAAAATAAATTAGTGGTTGCCTAGGGCTGAGAGAGGGATGGGGGATGGAGGTGCAGGAAGTGGTGCACGATTGGCAACAGTAAGCAGCATTTTCACAGACAAGCAGAGAAAATTAAACTTGATCTGCCAATCGAAAGGAAGACACCGTCATTCTTAAGCAAGAATGTCATGGTAAAATCAAAATTCGGGAAAGATGAATCTTATGTTTCTGCATACAAAAGACTGGAGAATAATAAAGGCCTAGGCAAAGGCGGAAACTTGGAAATGAGGAGGCAGGGGCTGAATCAAGAGAAATGATAGGCAAAAATTAACAGGACTCAGAAACAGACCGAATACAGGGAGATGAAGAAAATATATGATGAGCCAAAAACTCCTTGGGCACAGAAGATTGGGAAGAAGGTATTACAGTAAGAGAAATAACGAGGTTGCTAGAATATAAAGCAAGCTTTCAGTGGGAAAGTCAATTGGTTAAATTTCGGACATGTTGAGTTCAAGGTGAAAGAGGACCCCCTATTAGAGATATTTTAAGTATTATCTGGAAATAAGAGCCTGGAACACAGTAACTCCATGATAGTGAGCACTATTTTCTGGCTTTATTTCTTTTTTAAGAAGCTAGTAAATAATTACCAAAAAAAAGGTCATATTAAAGGGACAAAAGGGTTTTTTGTTTTTAATTTAGCAATAATGGTGGTAGATACAATTGGGTTACATTCTGCTACATAGAACATTACTGAAAACTATACCATGGTTTTCCTCGTGGCCTCACGACATAATCTAAGGCCAATGCCTTAGTTGCAGTGGCTGGTTAACGCTACACCAAACAAAGGATGTATCTCTGATCCTACTTGACAATATTGTAAATATAGACACTCTATGGATTACTGGGAGGGCAGGAAAAGGAAAGGCAGATAAGAGAACTGACTAGGTCGAGGTGACTCCATTATAACCACTGGAAAAATGATTGAATAAGACATAATTTTGTGACTAATGATCAGTGGCACCACCCTCATACACAAATCAAAACATAAATCATATATATTCACTTTTATAGTACAGGCTTTAGTCTGACAATGTTCGGATAGGCAACCTAAAGAAACAAAAGATTATCGCAGACAGAAAAAGAACAAAAGTTCAAATAATAATAATAAATGGATAGATATAAATATAGATAGACACACATAAGTACCTCAGGTCAAAAGGGATTTTAAATTTCTTGATATAGGTCCAGTTATCCAAGGCGATCCATCGGTAGTTAAGGTTATTAAATCTGTAATAAGGATCCTGTTGATAAAAATTATGGTAGGTGATTAAAAATGCAAAAATAATTAATTAAATAAACACGAAATACACTATCAATGATAGCTATTTATTACCTAAAAATTAATGAACTCTTGGCCTAAGAGTGCAAGCATTTCGTATGCCGACACATCCCATCCTCAAAGCTAAAGCTCCATCTGTTTAAGAGCCCATTACCTTTCAAACAAAGTTGCCATGGCGTGAGCATACTAAAAATACTAAAAATAATTTTAAACGGAAAAAAAAAAGCCCAACACAATCAAAATACCTGAAATGAAAGAGCTCTGAGATACAACTATTACATAGTTTCATTATGAAAGAACATGTGTGGAGATGGAAGATTGGCTTCCTCTGTTAAAACCAAGCACAGAACCTGCAAGGTATCAGCAGAGAATGAACGGCAGCACTTCTTGTGGTGCACAGCCATCAGACACTCACCGCCCTCTGGTTCTCACTGTGCGTTTTGCTGCCACTATCCCAGCTGGCCTCAAGAGGAACACTTCTCCTCTACTGCCCAAAGATGAGCAAAACTCCCACTCCTTGGATTTACTCAGCATTTACAAAGTTATTTTTCACTCAGCTTTACTAAGTGAACACAGAAAGGATCTCTGCAGAGAATATACAGGCAGCATAGATACCGTCAAACTTACAGACTTCAGGTTTCCTATATTAGCCTAGACTAGGTCAGCAAACTACAACCCATAGGCCTAATGCAGCTCACTGCCTGTTTTTGTATGGCCAGTGAGCTAAGAATGGACAGGTGTCGATAAAGAAAGTTTTACTGGAGCACAGCCAGGCCCATTCCTTTATAAATTACATACGGCAGTTTTCATGCTACAATAGCAGAGTTGAGTAGACACGACAGAGACCAAATGACCCATGCAGCCTAAAATAGTATCTGGCCCTCTGCCCTAGACAACTGGCCTGCTGGGTGTTCACAGATGCTCTTCCATCTCAGGGTCCAGCCCCAAGTCCTCCCTTCCATAATCCTTACCTTTTTCTTCTCCTACTCATTTTCTACCCTTTACCTCTCAGATGAGGGCTCCCAGGCAGGAGGTGGAACAGAAAATGGTAAGAGAAGTTTCTCAGTTCTAATGTCTGTGAACAACACCACGGCTACATAGAGGGACACAGCACAGGCTCAGAGGGCTTCTCCTTTCCAACTGGGACAGGTCCAAGGGTGATTGCCTCAGGAACTGCAACTCCACGTTGAGAGGGAAAAGCCAACTTTGTCTCAGTTCCACAGAGGTAAGGGCTGGCCACTGGCAACAACCAGCTGAGCACTTGCCCAGAGAACAAATCCGCAAGGGGCGCTATAACACCACGGGGTGCATATCAAAATGGAGAGAAAGGCATCAGCGAGAAACGGCTCCTGCCTGGAAGAAATAATTTTGATAAGATACGAAGAGGGTGGGGGGACTTCCCTGGTGGCCCAGTGGTTAAGAAGCCACCTGCCAATGCAGGGGACAAGGGTTCGAGCCCTGGTCCGGGAAGATCCCACATGCCGCGAAGCAACTAAGCCCGTGCACCACAACTACTGAGCCCGCGTCACACAACTACTGAAGCCCGCGCACCTAGAGCCCGTGCTCCGCAACAAGAGAAGCCACCGCGATGAGAAGCCCGCGCACCGCAACGAAGAGTAGCCCCCGCTCGCCGCAGCTAGAGAAAGCCTGCGCGCAAAAATGAAGGCCCAACGCAGCCAAAAAAAAAAAAAGATACCAAAGGGGCAGTCAGTGGTTGACGAGATTTAATAACAACCAATAGGGCTTCCCTGGTGGCGCAGTGGTTGAGAGTCTGCCTGCCGATGCAGGGGACATGGGTTCGTGCCCCGGTCCGGGAAGATCCCACATGCCGCGGAGCAGCTGGGCCCGTGAGCCATGGCCGCTGAGCCTGCGCGTCCGGAGCCTGTGCTCCGCAACGGGAGAGGCCACAACAGTGAGATGCCCGCGTACCGAAATAATAATAATAACAACCAATAATCACCAAACTGACTTTTAAGGTCTGGTTAATGGTGAGCTTTTGTTCTGCTAAATGGGGTGCGCCAGGCCCAGCCCACTTGCTTCCTTTTCTTCTCTTCCCCACACGCAGGACTCAGCCTCTCCAATGAACTAATATGGAGTAAATATTTAAGGACACGGGTTTGAAGAGGCACCTAGTTATTAACCTGCCCATGTGTCTCCACCCAGCCCTATTTATAACTCTACACTGTGGACTTAATCCAATATATTTAAAAATCTCATGACAAGAAAGGTGTGAAGGCTGATGCAGTTGCAAGACGTTAACCTGCGGAGCCTCAGGGCTGGGTGATGATCAGGCTTGTGGGGCACAAGACTCCTTCCTATCCCCCGGCTCCTTGAAGGAAGCTGCATGTCAAGCTCCAGAGGGTAATCTTCTCAGATAAATTTTTTCTAAACAAACAGAATTTAGAAGTTAAATATTTTCTCTTACTTAAAAGAAGCCAATCTGAAAAGGCTACAGACTGTATGATTCCAACTATATGATGCTCTGGAAAAGGCAAAACTATGGAGACAGTAAAAGGATCAGAGGGTACCAGGGATTAAGGAGGAAAGAAGGATGAATAGGCAGAGAACAAAGGATCTCTAGGGCAGTGAAACTACTCTGAATGATACTATGATGGTGGCTGCATATCATTATACATTTGTCAAAATCCATAGAATGTACAACACTAAGAATGAGCTGTAACATAAACTATGGACTTCTGGTGATAATGATGTGTCACTGTAAGGTTCACTGATGGTAACAAATGTACCACTCTGGTAGGGGGTGTTGATAGCGGGGCAGCTGGGCATGTGTGGAGACATATAGGAACTGTCTGTATTTTCCATTCAATTTTGTTATGAACCTAAAATTGCTCCAAAACAATAAAATTTATTTTAAAAAATTGCTCTAAGGGCAAATGCCTACCTCCCTAAATTAAAAGTTGCAGAGACTCAGATTACATTTATAATAACTACTGCAAATGCTAAGCAACCAACTTAATTTGGTTCCAGAGTGGTCTGATCCCCTTTGCTCATATTAAAATTCTGAGTCCTATTTAAAGCAAATAGGACTACGTTCAGCATTACGTCTGACGACTAAGGACCCATGTAAGTGACTGAGTTCATAAGCAAACCCATGAACCCTAAAGACAGTAACAGTATCACTTGTTGACCATTTACTTTATATCAGCCTCCAAGATAGGCACTCATTCACTCTTATCTTCATAACAAAGATGTGCTGTAAATACCATTCTATAGAGAAAGAAACTAATGCTCCAAAAGGTGCAGTGTCTTTCCTGAGGTCCCATGATGAAGCAGAAGTACATCCAGGCATGAAACAAACTCAGTCCGACACCAAGGTCTACATTTTTTCAACTGTGCTTCAGTGCCTCACGCCATATTTACCTACTTTTCTGTGTGTGTGTGTGTGGTACGCAGGCCTCTCACTGCTGTGGCCACTCCCGTTGCAGAGCACAGGCTCCGGACGCGCAGGCTCAGCGGCCATGGCTCACGGGCCCAGCCACTCCGCGGCATGTGGGATCTTCCTGGACCGGGGCACGAACCCGCGTCCCCTGCATCGGCAGGTGGAGTCTCAACCACTGCGCCACCAGGGAAGCCCCTACCTACACTTTTATACCAGATGATCATTGCATCTCGTACCTACCATTTTTAGTAGTGTATGTGTATATTTACAATATATTTTCTTCTATTTTTAAGTGTATATTTTGAGTGAGAAAAACTTTATAAAGGAGTCTATGCAGTTATTAAAAATTTTTCTAGATCTATATTTATAGACATTTATAGATACAGAGAGATGTTCTATAGATACAGAGAGATGTTCATCATATATTTTAAATGAAGAAGTAGCTTACAAAACCATCTCAGGGACTGACTTCATCTTTATATTATTATATTTGTTTGTATATACTTAGAAAAGTCTGGAAAGATATATATGAAAATTTTTACCTCTGCTTAATAGTATGCTTTTTATTAGCTTTTTCCTTCTTTATATTTCTCTGCATCAATATTTGTACAGTAAGTATTAAGCATTTATTATTCTTTTTAAAAGAATTTTAAAAGAGAATAAGAAAATTCAGTATATAAGAATTTTGTGCATGATAAAAGTAATGTTTTGTATCAGTGGACAACAGAGAAATTGTTCAAATCATTTGATATAGAAAACTGTTTAACCATTTGAAAAAACTCAAATGGATCAAAATTTTAAATACAAAAGAGGAATTATAATAATACTAAAAGGAGGAAATATAGGTAAATATTTATTTAATTGGGAGAGAGGAAATTACTTCCAAAGCATAATACCAAAGACAGAAACAATCATGAAAGAAAAAAAGCTTAAAAGATTTCAACATATAAAACTTTAAAACATGTATATGACAAAATATATCATTAATAAATGGGAAATTTTTGAAAATATATAACAACAGGCCTAACAAATCTATATTTTAAAAGATGAATAGTCAATAGAAAAATAGATAAAAAACAGGAATAAGTAAGCCCAAATCACCAATAAGCATGAAATAAACATATAAAAGGTGTTTAGGGCTTCCCTGGTGGCGCAGTGGTTGAGAGTCCGCCTGCCGATGCAGGGGACACGGGTTCGTGTCCCGGTCCGGGAAGATCCCACATGCCGCGGAGCGGCTGGGCCCATGAGCCATGGCCGCTGAGCCTGTGCTTCCGGAGCCTGTGCTCCACAACAGGAGAGGCCACAACAGCTAGAGGCCCGCATACCGCCAAAAAAAAAGGCGTTTAACCTCACTAGAAAGTAAATTGTTTCTATTTTTATTTTTTAAAATAATATCCAAATCTAGCACTTAAAACAAGTACTCCAATAAAGTCATGATGGGAGTGTAAAACTGGTACAATTTTTATGGAGAACAACTTAGAAGTACATAGCAAAAGACTAAAAAAATGTATACTCTTTTGAATCAACAATTCCACTTTAAAAATTTGTCCAACAGAATAAGGATGTACACTAACTAAAATGTAGCTAAAAATATCTTCCCATCATTGCAGAATAAAATCCAAAAGTTATTCCCAATGGCCTACAAGCCCTGCATGATCTGCCCCAGATGGCTACTTTGAAATCATCCACCTGCCCCCCAGGTCACAGGGCTACAGCCACCTGGCCTGCTTACTATTCCTGGAACTCATCAAGCATGTTCCTGCCTCAAGGGCTCTCCCCTCCTCACTGCCATCTTTTCTTCCTTTTTGCTGGGAATTCGCTTCCGCTTAAAACTGAACTCATCAAAAGATCTTTATCAAAATGGCTATCTTTAACCACCTTTTCTAAAATAGAATCTTTCCCAACAAGCCTTCGCTCTCTCTTCCTTTAACGTGCTTTATTTTTCTTCAGTGTACCCGCTGTCACTGTATTATCTATTAATCTGTTTATTGTCTATCTCCTCCACTAGAATGTCTATTGGGACAAAGACTTTGTTTTCTTCACCACTTGATTCCAAGCACCTGGAATAATGCCTGCCACATTGGAGGTACTGAATAAATATTTACGAGATAATTAGGTGAATGACTTCAGCAAGATATGTTTCAAGTTCTCATGTAAACACTGTATTTGGACCAGCGTCTGCTCTAAACTATAAAATATTTCCTAGGTCAACACCAAAAAGGGATGGTATAATAAAGCAGGTAGTATAACATCATATTACTCCATAATGATACTTGATCATTATTGTCAATAGGCCTGGAGTTCCCCAATCCCCAAAAGCTCCCCATCTCTCATCCCACTACCATTTAAGAACTACATCTACCTTTACTGAAACTTAAACTTTTCCTTAGAATTTATTAACAGATTTAACAGACATTGTAAATTGTTTCCACGAGGAAAAGTCAGTTATTTCCTTCTGTGAGCACATCATTCACATTAACGAGTAACCAAACATTGTTTCTTGATACGTAGCCCTACAACGAATGTGAAACAGTAATCTGATTTACTACAGCCACTAATGATTTCCCATTGCCTTACTTTAATCAGGATAATGAGGCAAGGAGAAACCCTGCAAAAGAAACACAGGCATTTTCAAAGCATGGGTAAGTGAAGCCTTGGGGTAACCAAGGTCACCTGTGGTCCATGTCATAAGTAGTTTGTTAACTAAAAATAGTTCAAATACTTAAGTCTGAGGATTCTTTACTTAAAAAATAAACAGACCATGGTCAGTGTCATTTACATTTGCTTCCTTTCTGATACACATTTTTGAAAAAAGGCTAATTGTACCAGATCAGAAATTTTGCATAACCCTAGTTGACTGTCCTGTCATTTAAGTAAACTTCGAATTATATTCCTGACAGTCAACTCCAGTGCTTTAAAAACACATGATTTGTCAATGTGTCACACAGGCTAAGTGTCACACAGTACAGAAGGCTATGTAGTCAGGCCAGGCTGGGTTATAACTCCATTTCTGCCACTCTTAGTTGCTGTGTGATTTTGGGAAAATTATCTAACTTCTCTGGGCTCCATAATTCATTCATCCATAAAATGAAGATAAGAAGACTTACTCTTTAGAGTTGTTATGCGGATTGGGACAATGCATGCAAACCACGTATCAAGTACATCTTGTCCCAAGCAAAGCCATTAAAGATGTGCAGCAGATGGAAGGAAAAAGCAGTGGGAGGTGGCAGTCTGTTTGCAAACCTCTAACCACAGGCGGCCAAACAGGAAAACGTCCTCCACCAAAAGTCTAGAAACTGAAGCATCTATTGGGACACACACATCACATCACATCACACGCCCTGAGAGGAAACAGCATCTTTCTTCATATCCCAATCAGCATTAAAAATTATTTAGCCTGTACGCTAGCACTGACAATCCTACCCTTACACTTGCAGGTCTCATTCTCCTCAGCTTATGTGCTGCTGCATCAATTCCAAATCTGACTCCCTGGTGCCTAAAAGCGAAAATGAAAAACTGAGGCATTAATGAATACAGTTAACCCTTACTAGGCGAAAGACTATTGTCCTCTGCAGTGTTCGGGTAGTTGAAACAATAATCCCCCTCTTTAGGCTTTGTCAGTGACAACACGTCCTTTCTAATCTACGCTTCACTGGAGAACTATGGCAATAACACCCCCAGTAGAACTGTCTGGACCTCCGCTTTCCTGAGTTGCTGCTGTCCCAGCGTGGGCGTGGGTCAGCCTCCATCTAGCCCGGACCCCAGCGGTGATCTTCGCCAAGAGTAGATACATTGCCTCGGCGTCCCCATCCCCACCCCCTCACCACCACCACCCCTAGACCACAAGACGCAAAGGGGAAGTTAGTGCCAAAGGGAGGAGAACAGTCCCGAGCTCGGGGACTGCCAGGCCGTTCCTGGGCCCCTCTCACCACGAGGGGGACGCGGGCGCAGGCTCCCGGCGGGGAGGCCGCACACAGTACCTGGATAAGCCTCTGGTGGAACAAGGCGCTGTGCACGCAACCGGGAACCTCCGCGGGCAACTCCAGCGAGCCGTTCCCGCTGCGGATCCTCCAGCTTCCCCGCAAGCTGACGCTGACCACCATGGCAGCGGAGCCCGCACCGCACAACGCAAGCAGCAGGAGCAGGCGGAGGAGCATGCCGGTGGCCGGTACCTCACCCACCCACGGGGGTAGAAGCCCCGCGCTTCGGAGAGCCGCGGAAGTTACCCTCTGTTCGGGAGGAGCCCGGGCTCTAGCTCTCCCCGCCCCGGGGCCCGCCCCCAGCTCCCGGCCACGCCCCCGCCTCTCGGCCACACCCCCGGGTCAGCTGAGCTGAAAGGACTTCAGCTGCTCCCCAGGCTCCGCAGGCTAGCTGGGAGCGCGGATATCGTGCCAACTGGCCGAAGCTCGGCGCCGCGAGTGTCGGAGCCGCCACCTCGTGCATGGTTCCGGGCTCGGACCGCTGCGGTCTGGGTCCTCCTCGGCTCTTATTCCAGCTGCTCCGGCGTCTGAACGGGAGGCGAGAACCGTGCACGCTAATTGGGACACACCAATCTCTGGACGCAAAGTGGCGCACAGCCTCGGGGAGCTCAGGGACAGACAGTAGTGTGCGGAAACTACAGCAAGAGAGGCTCCTCACTGCTTCAGAGAACCGAAAACCAAGACACCCCATCACTTCAGTTCCCCCCAGTTTCCCCACACTCTCATCAGTGCTGCAGGTGTCTGCCCGGCGCGAGTAACGCCCACCTCCGGCAGCTCTGCAGGTTTGTCTTAGAACAGTCTGCCCTTCAAACAATAAATAAGTACTAAAGTACCTAATTCGTACGGTTGTTGTGAGAGCTGAGAAAATCCGTGTACAGTGTGCAACATAAGGCCCGGCCCAGAGAAAACACAGCACTTTGGCCTGATGTTAGTGGACTACGACCTTCTGTTTTATAAAGCTCTGCAGAGGAGGTTCCTGAGATTCCGGAAACCTGCATTAATGCGCAGGCAAATTTAAAATCCTCTGCCGCTCACTAGCTGTGGGACTTGGGCAAGCCACAAACTCTCTAATACCCCCGTTCCCAGAACTCAAAATTGGAGACAGTACTCCTTTTTTGGGTTGTGATAAGCATAAAATGAGTTAACATACTTGGCTGTTCCTAACAATGCCTAGGTACCCAAGAAATACCACAGGTTTATTTCAAGTCTCACAGTGGCGCAGTCTACTTGAGTCCCATTTTTGCAATAGGATGTAACTGCGATCTGGGAAGTTAAGAGGGAATTTCGCATTGCATAAAATAGACTAACGTATGACTGTGTTGATGTTATCTACCTTATTTCTGTATTTAAGCAGAAGTCTTTGAAGAGAAGTCCTCCCCCCATTAAATCTGAGCTTTGTTTTGCCTTAGAATGGCCCTGGAATTGCCTGAATCTGTAGACACTGGACAATATTTTGTTTTTTCAGAGTCAGCATTTTTCACAAGCCTAGCTAGCATCTTGGCTTTAGGGACATTTGGATTATTCAGCCCAAGCCTCTGGCTTTAAAGCTGAGGGAACAGGGTCCAAAGAAGTCAGGTGACTTGCCTGTCAGACAGTGGCAGACAGGACCCAAACTCTCCTTTCCAGGCCCATAGACTCCTTGCAGTAGAGCCCATTGATATTAAGGCGGAAAGGCTCTGGCTGGTTCAAAGTTTTCCTCACTCCAGGAGCATTTTACTTTTGATAGGAACGGAGCTCTCAATTCAAATTATATTCCCTGATTCATGGCATTAAATGGCCAGCCCTAGTCTGTTCAAAACTGATAACAAGACTTACGGCAGCAAGAGTGGCAAAGAGTTTTTGTTTGTTTGTTTGTTTTTTCATAAATCCCAGAGATCCCATTAAGTCAAAGGAAAATTCATTCCTGTGAATATGTTTGGATATACTCCGTTGTTCTATTAAGAAATATTTTAGGGAATCTATTTTTTAAAAAAAACAAGAATAGAGACTTATCATTCCTCCTTTCATTCCAAGACACAAGTATGACATCATTTGAATTACTTCACTTTGAAAACATACATTGGTCCAAACCCATAGAATGTACAACACCATGAGTGAACTGTAATATAAGCTACAGACTTTGGGTGATAATGATGGTAGGTTCATCGATGATAACAAATGTACCATAGTGGGGGGATGTTGATAATGCGGGAGTCTGTGCATGTGTTGGGGCAGGGAGTGTATGGGACATCTGTATTTTCTATTCAGTTTTGCTGTTAATCTAAAGTTGTTCCAAAAAATAAAAATTATATATATATATATATATATATATATATATATATATATATATATATACACACACACACACATATATACATGTATGTATGTATATTCATGGGTCAAAGAAATAAAAGACTTCCAGTTACTGTTTTGTCATGTCAGGAGCTTGCAAGTCATCACTCCATCCTAAAAACAAGTAAAAAGCTGAACAAACTGAAAATCAACAGCTTTTGTTAGATCTGTCAGAGAATTCAGGTGAAAGGGCAAACTGCTGCCCCCCAAATTGGAGAAAAAGACAGGTGGATACAGAGAATCACAACTTAACCAAAGCAGAAACCCATGAGTAGAAAGCTCTGCGAAAACCAGTACTAGGGAAGGAAAATCTAAACTCTAATTTCTGGGACTTCCCTGGCGGCCTAGTGGTTAAGACTCTGCATTTCCACTGCAAGAGGCACAGGTTTGATCCCTGGTTGAGGACCGCATGCTGCAAGGCCAAAAAAAAAACCCCACACAAAATAAAAACAAACAAAAAACCTCTAATTGTTGAGTGGCTGGAGGCTCAGTGTGGACAAATTTGAGAGTTTAAAAACTCCACAGGGGACTTCCCCGGTGGTCCAGTGGTAAAGAATCCGCCTTACAATGCAGGGGACTCGGGTTCCAACCCTCGTCAGGGAACTAAGATCCCATATGCCGCGGAGCAACTACTGAGCTCGTGCACCTCAACTAGAGAGAAGTCCCGGCGCCGCAATGAAAAAGATCCCGCATGCCTCCACGAAGATGCCGCGTGTCGCAACTAAGACCCGACGCAGCCAAAAATAAAAATAAATAAATAAGTAATAAATAAATCTTAAAACAAACAAAAACTCCACCGGAATTCAGTCTTAGTGGGTCTCCCACAGCTTTGTGTTTTGTTTCCAGAAGATCTACCAGCTCTCACATTGAAGATTTGCGAGCAATTCCCTCATGCTTCCAGCAGAGGGACGGGGATAAGGAACCATTTTGAAATACATGATAGCATTCTCAAGAACTACCCTCAAGAGAAACGATTTTATCAGAGCCTAACCTGGGAGAAGGGAAGTTCCTCCTAGCCTTCTTGCCTTACCTAAGGGGCTAAAAAAAAAAAGCATTTATTAAATCACAGCCCAGGACACAAGTTCACTAAAAGGCTAAGGCCTAATCATAAGACTATAGACAGCTTCCCCTCTCCTCATACCTTCCCACTATATCACTAAAGGCCTCTTTGCCACTGTTCATTTCACTGCACACATCACGTATGGCTTTCAACAAAAAATTACAAGGCAAAAAGAGATAGAGCAAGCCCTAGAACCAGACTCAGATATAGCAGGGATGTTGGATTACCAGGACAAGAATTTAAAATATTAGGCCAGCACTGGTCTAATACCAACACCAGACAAAGACATTACAGTAAAAGAGAACTATAGACCAATATCTCTCATGAACATAAATGGAAAACTCCATAACAAAACAGTAGCAAATTGAATCCAAAAATATATATATTAAAAATATATATATATATATATATATATATATATATATATATATATGAATCATGACCAAGTGGGATTTATTCTGGGTATGCAAGGCTGGTTCAACATTCAATCAATTAATGTAATTCATCACAACAATAGGTTAAAAAATAAAAATCACATTATCATATCAATAGACACAGAAAAAACACTTGACAAAGTCCAGTACCCGTTCATGATAAAAACTCCACACACTAGGAATAGAGGGGAACTTCCTCACCTTAGTAAAGAACACAAAGAACTACACCTAACATTACACTAAATGGTGAGAAACTAAAAGTTTTTCTGCTAAGATCAGGAATAAGGCAAGGAGGTCTCCTCTTGTCACCCCTTTTCAACATCGTATTGGAAGCCCTAACTAATGTAGTAAGAAAAGAAAAGGAAATAAATAGTATACAGTTTAGGAAGACATAAAACTATCTTTGTTTGCAGATGACATGATTGCCTATGTATAAAATCAACAACAACAACAACAAAACACTGGAAGTAATAAGCAATTTATAGCAAGGTTACAGGATACAAGGTTAGTATACAAAAGTCTATCATTTTCCTATATACCAGCAATGAACAATTAGAATTTGAAATTAAAAACATAATGCTATTTACATTAGCACCCCCCAAAATGAAATACTTAAGTATAAATATAACAAAAATGTTTAAAATCTACATGAGGAAAACTACAATACTCTGATGAAAGTAATCAAAGAAGAACTAAATAAATGGAGAGATGCTCCATGTTCATGGATAGAAACACTCAGTATTGTCAAGGTGTCAGTTCTTCCCAACTTGATCTATAGAGTCAATGCAATCCCAATCAAAATCCCAGCCAGTTATTTTGTGGATTTTAACAAACAGATTCTAAAGTTTATATGAGAGGCAAAAGATCCAGAATAACCAACACAATATTGAAGAAGAGCAAAGTTGGAGGATTAATGCTACCCTATCAGGAACTAAGCTGAGCTGGAAGAGAGATCTGAGCTGTCAGGAGTCAGAGCAGCCAATTAACGCAACAAGGAGCCAAACTGAAAGTAACAGTGAAGACTTCAACCCCTTACAGTGATAGTATAAGCAAGAGGCTAAAACTGGAGAAGACGCCAACTCTCCCCTGTTTCATTGCCCAATAAAATGGCACACCAGTCACGGGTCAGGTGGATCAGCACAGATGTGTGTGTTGTCTCACGTTGAGAGAGTCCTGAACAAAAGGCTCTGGCTGTTTTATGGGCCCTGGGGTAGGGGAGGAGAATGAGGAGGAAGGGCTAGGAATGGAAAATTGCTGGGTACTGAGTTTGAGTAGGAATAAATGTATTCAGGGTTTCCCACTTCTCCTCTCCAATAAGGAGATCTCAGTGCAGTCACCCGAAGATGACCTATGCCCAAGGCCTCAGATAAAGAGAACAAGGAATGAAGTCAATGAAACTAGGAATGTAAATATGTGAAGAGCATGAACAGTCAGAGGGGCAATAATAGGTCCTTCACTGCAACTCCCTTTAGAGATTATAATACTTAGACTGTATACCAAGTCTGATTGGGGAGGACAGCTTTACCTCGTGAAGCCTTTCAGGTAAAGTCTTTGTAATTGCCTATGGTCAGGCCTGAAAAACCACACTTATATCATATGACCCAACAGATCTAACAGTGCTGGAGATATCCATGGAGTGTCTATGGAGCTTTGGGCAAGCTCTAATAGAAGACTCACAGTGTAGACCCTTATACTCTGGAGCAAGGCTATGTGCTTCACCATAGAGAACTGCTCTGTTGGAAAAATAGGTCCTACTGTACTACTGGGTCTTAGCAGAGACCAAACCTCTGACCGTGGTACACCAAGGGACTATGCAGCCTGAACTGAGGGTCTGCAAATCAACCAAGCCATAAAGCTGGGCAGAGGCTGCAATGTTCCACAGTGGATAGAAAGTGATACATCCAGACTCAAACAGAAGTCCAAGAAAATTACATGAATTGGTAGTCTAGCCTTCCATGTCACCGTCTCTTCTGCACTGATGACGACACTGATGACCTCAAGGGGAGTTCCTCCTGCCTGATTGACAGAGGCCTGATTCATACCTGGGCTGGTGCAATATGTATTGGAACTGGCCATAAAAGGACTGCTGCCACATTACAGCCCCACTTAGGAGTGGCCCTGAATGACATTGGTGAAGGGAAATGTTCCCAGTGCACAGACTTGTGAGATATATGTTTGTTTTTCACTTCATGTGACAGTAGAGGTGGTTTGAGGCACAGTTATATATTGACACCTGGGCAGAGCCCAAAATCTTACTTGGTGGTCAGGGCCTTAAAAGAAATAAAACTAGAAGATAGGTGACATGGAGGTCTGGGTAGATAATATGCGGACGGACTGTAGGAGTGGGCACAACACATGCTGTTTCTTTGTAACTCACATTAATGTTCACAAGAGAACATGTACAGAGGAAGCTCTTGACAGCCAAGTACACAGAAAGACAGTCCTATGAATTTTAGCTGGTCTCTCTATGCACCATCCCAGTACTTGACAATGGGCACATGAAGAGAGTGGCCATGGTAGCAGGGATGAAGGCTATGCATGGACCCAACATGGGCTTTCTCTCACCAAGGATATCTTCCTACCTCTGCTGATTGCCCAACAACCCAGCAGCAGAGACTGATGCTGAGCCCTAGATAAAGGTACCATTCCTTACGAGGACCAGACAGCCACCTGTTGGCACATTGATTACATTGGACACCTTCCTCCTTGATTAGGGCATCAAATTGATATACTGAAATTAATAGATTCTGAATATGTTCTGCCTTCCCGGACTGCAGTGTCTCCACTAGCACCATCTGAGAGTTGATAGAATTCTTCATCTCTTAAAATGGTATCCCTACCAGTGTCTTAGAAAACAGATCCACTTGATGTAAAAGGAGATGTGAAGATGGGCAGGTGGGCTCATGACCTTGACAAACACTTATTTTACCAAGTACCCTATCACAGGAGCAGCCAACCTCCTCTCAAAAACAACAACAACAAAAAACAACAGAAAACAACACAACAAAAAACCCAAACCAGTGGAATGGCCTGTGGAAAACTCAGCTTAAGGACAGCACCTTGCGGGGCTGGAGCACTTTCCCACGGGATGTGGTATATGCACTGAACTATGGTCAGCATGTGGTGCTATATCTCCCCAAATTAGAATTCACAGGTATAAAAACCAGGATATAAAACAGGAGTAGCCTCCCTCATCATCAGTCTCAGTGACTCACTAATGGAATTTATGTTTCCTGTTCCTGAAACGGTTGATGCTGTTAGGTCAGAAGTCTTGGATCCAGAGTTGGGGAAGGTACAGTGTTCCACCCATTTGGAAGTTGTGACTAATACTGTGGAGTCACTCTGGGTTTCTTATTCTAGTGGACAAGCAGGTAAAGAATGAGCTAATATACTGACTGGGGTAATGAACTGATTACCAGATGAAGCTAGGGTTGCTACAACTCAGTGAAAAGCAGGGAGGATTATGTTTGGAACCTAGGAGAGGCATTGGAACATCTCTTACTACTTCCATGCCCAGTGTTAACTATCAGTGGGAAATTACAGTAACCATAACCCAACAGAGACAAGACAAGCCACCATGGCAAGATCCTCAGTAGCCCCAGCACCCAGGCTTAAACCAATCACTCCTTCGTGATTCTGGCTTCTATTGTCACTTCTAATCTCAGATGAAGCACCATGCTGCAGAACATGCGATCAGGCTTCCCCAGCAACTGCCCAAAGTTGTTTTTCCCAATTCCTCTGTCTTAATTCTTTTTTCCTACACTCTCACTATTCTGGGACTGTACCTCACAAAAATTAATTAATTAATTAAAAATTAGCAATTAAGCTTTGCCTCAGTCACTGTTTGCTAGGGGACTCAGGCAAAGACAACACTTTCTCTCAATTTATATTCATTAGGCTACTCAATCATTCTAGGGCTGTGCAATAAAAATTAGACATCCAGAGCAGTTCGATAGAATTATGTAATACTCATACGTAATTCAAAAATATCTAGTAGTCACATTTTAAAAAGTAAAAAGAAACAGGTGAAATTAATTTTAATAACACATTTTATTTAAACCAATATATTCAAAATACTATTTTAACATGTATTCAATATAATTATTGAGATATTTTACACTCTTTTTTCATACTAAGACTTCAAAATCTATTGTAAATTTTATACTTACAGCACACCTCACTTTTTTTTTTCTTTTATTTTTGCGGTACGCGGGCCTCTCACTGTTGTGGCCTCTTCCGCCGCAGAGCACAGGCTCCGGATGCGCAGGCCCAGGGGCCACGGCCCACGGGCCCAGCTGCTCTGCTGCATGTGGGATCCTCCCGGACCGGGGCATGAACCCACGTCCCCTGCACTGGCAGGCGGACTCTCAACCACTGCGCCACCAGGGAAGCCCCTCACTTTTGATCTGTATTCAATTTCATAAATTTTGCAGTGAAAACAATTCACATACCCAATTTGTTCTGAAATATTGGAAGATAATTCTCTGATATTTCTGAACATCTTGTGAGCAGAGGCACTGGATTCTTCTGTTCCAGATGATCTTTTAATAAAGGATGTTTGTATATACATCAGCTTTGGAAGAACAGCCATGTTCTAACCTGTGTAGTTAGGCAGAGAGAAAATTATTTCTTCTTCTGCCTTTTTGTTCTACTTAGGCCCTCAATGGATTGGATGGTGCCGATTCACAGCAGGGAGGACGATCTGATTTACTTACTCTACAGATTCAAATGCTGATCACTTTTGAAAAGACCCTCACCAAATCACCCAGAAATAATGTTTAACCAGTTCTCTGGGCATCCTGTGGTCCAGTCAAGTTGACACAGAAAATTAACCATCACAGTGCACAGTTCAGTGAGTTTTGGCAAACTTATATACTTGTGTAATCACACCCCCATTAAGATACAGAATATTTAATCCTAGAAAGTTCTCTTGTGCTTCTCTCCAAATTCCTCCCATTCCAGGTAATCACTGTTCTGCTTTCTAGCATCATGGTTTAATTTTGTCTCTCGGATGTCATGCAAATAGAATCATACACTATGGTTTTTTTTTTACTTCTTTTGTTCAACAGTGTTTTTCAAATTTATCCATGTCATTCATCCTTATTCTTGAAAGATATTTTCCTTGGTATAGAATTCTAGGGTGATAGCTATTTCTTCTCAGTGTATTGAAGTTAATATTCCACTGTCTTCTGTTTCCGTTGCTACTGAGAAATCTTTCATTTTTGCTCTTCCATCAATCAACCTATTGACTTTTATTTTTCTTTTCTTTTTGCAGGTAATCTACTTTATTTGCAGAGGAAGTAACAGCTCTGTACGGACCCCTGGACTACAGGTGGGCTGCACACATGCTGTTCAGGTGTGTAATCCTCCAGGCCACAAGAAACTGTGTGCAGGCCATGCAGGAACTTTGGTTTCCATGTCAAGGGGGCTGCAAAAAGATTATCTCAAGGGGGGCTGCAAAAAGATTATCACCTGGCCAAGGCTGCAAGGTCACAGATGGATTGTGTTCTGGGCCTGTGGACATTTACTAAATGTCTTCAAACCCACCCCAGCCAACCCCCAGCGCATACCAGGAACAGCTGGAGAGCCTCTTTTTTCCTGCACTATCCCTCCAGTGCCTTCTACTGAGAAAGCTTAATATTGTGTTCGTTTTAAAGGGAAATCTTAAAGGAATTCAGTTGTTTATCACAGAGGATATATATATATATATATATATATATATATATATATATATATATATATATATATATATATATATTCTTTCCTCTCCCGTTTCGAAGCACAGGCTCCGGACGCGCAGGCTCAGCGGCCATAGCTCACAGGTCTAGCCGCTCCGCAGCATGTGGGATCTTCCCGGACCGGGGCACGAACCCGTGTCCCCTGCATCAGCAGGCGGACTCTCAACCACTGCACCACCAGGGAAGCCCCACAGAGGATATATTTATTGAAATGTGCATTTAGGGCCTAGAGGCAATAAATTGAACTCAAGCTCCAATTTGACATGTTAGACTGATTCACATCTCACTCCATGTTTCTTAGACTCTTTACATCTCTTTGTGCTACATTCAGAATTTCTTCATAACTTCCACTGCTCTAATTCTTTATTCATCTATGTCTGTTGGGATATTAAACCTGTCTTCTGAGTTTAAATTTCAGTTATTCTATTTTTTTTTAATTTCTGGAAGTACTGCTTTTGGTTAATTTTCAATCTGTCATTTTTTATAGTCTCTTGTTCTTTATTCATATTTGAAACTTTTATTTCTGGCATAATGATTAAGAGGTAAGACTCTGGAATTTCATTACCTGGATTTATATCCCAACCTCTGCCATTAACTGAGTAACCTTGGGTAAGTCATTTATCGTCTTTGTTCCTCAGTTTCCTCATCAGTAAAGCAGAAACAGTCATGTAAGTATATGTCTGTTAATTAAGTATATGTTTGTTGATAATAATGTAAGTGTAAGTAATAAGTATATGTTTGTTATGAGAATTAAGAGTTAAGAATTCAGAATTCAGAACAGTTCTTGGCACCTAAAAATTATTACCTAAGTGTCGGCTACTGCCTTTTGTGGCTGAGTTTTTGGATAGGAAATTCATATAACATGAAATTAACCATTTAAAAATGTACCATTTACTGACATTCAGTGTGTTCACAATGTTGTGCAACCATCACCTCTATCTACTCCCAAGGTATTTTTATCACTCACAAGGGAGACCTCATACCTGCTAAGCAGTCACTACTCATTCTTTTCTCCCCCGCACCCAGTCCCTGGCACATACCAATCTGCCTTTTGTCTCTCTAGATTTGACTATTCTGGATATTCATAGCAATGGAAGCATACAATATGTTTCCTTTTACGTCTGGCTTCTTTCACTTAATATAATGTTTTCAAGATTCATCTACATTGTAGCATGTATCAGTACTACATTTCTTTTTATGGCTGAATAATATGCCATTGTATGGATCTATCACATTTTGTTTATTCATTCATCCATTGTTTCCATCTTTGACTATTGTGAGTAATGCTATGGATATTCATGTACAAATATGTGTTTGAACATGTTTTTAATTCTTTTGTGTATATATCTAGGAATGTAATTGCTGAGTCATATGGCAATTCTGTGTTTAATTTTTTGAGGAGTTACCAAACTGCTTTCCATAGAAGCTGGATCTTCTTACATTCCTACCAGCAATGTACAATGGCTCTAGATTCTCCAAATCCTCACACTTATTTTCCATTTTTTAAAATTATAGCTATCCTATCAAGTGTGAAGTGGTATCTTATCTTGATTTGCATAGTAATGATGTTGAGCATCTTTTTCACGTTTGGTGGCCACTTGTACATCTTTTTTTTTTTTTTTGAGAAACGTCTTTTCAAATCTTTTGCCCATTTTTAAATTGGGTTTCTTTTTTTTTGTTTTTTAAGGATCCTTTATATATTCTGGATATTAGACCCTTACCAGATATGTGATTTGCAAATACTTTCTGCTTTTAGGTTGTCTTTTCACTTTGATACACAGAAGTTTACAATTTTGAGGAAGTCCTTTATCTATTTTTTCTTTCATTGCTTGTGCTTTTGGTATCATATCTAAGAATTTATTGCCAAATCCAAAGTCATGAAAATTTACTCCTCTTTTCTTCTAAGAGTTTTATAGTTTTAGATCTTCCATTAAGGACTTTGATCCATTTTGAGTTGTTTTGTATATAATGTGAGGTAGCGGCCCAAATTCTTTTTTTTTTTTTTTTTTGCATGTTAATATCCAGTTGTCTCAGCACCATTTGTTGAAGAGACTGTTCATTCCCCATTGAGTGGTCTTGGCACCCTGTTGACCATAATATGTATATGAGCTTACTTCTGGACTCTCAATTATATTCCATTGGTCTATAAATTTATCTTTATGCTAGTACCATACTGGTTTGATGACTGTAGCTTTGTAGTAAATTTTGAAATCAGAAAGTATGAGTCCTCTGTTCTTCTTCAAGATTTTTTGTGCTCCTTTGCAATTCTGTATGAATTTTTGTATCTCCCATTTCTGCAAAAACAATCATTGGGATTTTCATAGGGTTTGCATTGAATCTGTAGATTGCTTTGGGGATCACTGCCATCTTAACAATAATAAATCTAATTCATGAACACAGGGTGTCGTCCCATTTATTTAGGACTTTTCAGAAATACCTTGTAGTTTTCAGTATACAAGTTTTGCCACTTCCTTGGTTCAATTTATTCTTATTTCTTTTTGATGCTATTATAAATGGAATTGTTTTCTTAGTTTCATTTTAGGATTCTTCATTGCTTATAGAAATACAACTGAGGGAGTTCCCTAGTGGCCTAATGGTTAGGATTCCAGGCTTTCACTGCCATGGCCCGGGTTCAATCCCTGATCAGGGAACTGAGATCCTGCAAGCTGTGTGGTCAAAAAAACCCCAAAAACTGATGTGTTGATTTTTGTATCCTGCAATTTTGCTGAATTATTAGCTCTAATAATTTATATTCTATATCACATCCGCTGCCAATGTAGTTTTACTTCCTCCTTTCCAATTTGGATGACCTGATGTTTTTTAATGTCTGAAATTTTTGCAAGTCAATTCCTACTCATGGCACTATGTTGCTTTGTACTTTTATTTTCCTTTCTGATTTTTAACTGTGAGCTATTATTGAGTCCCTGCAGAGTATTTGTTTGCTTCCGCCAGCACTGGGTTGCTCTGACTTGGAACTTTAAAAAATAAACCTTCTGCTTGGGTTTTCTCAGACTACCTATGTAGTAAGATTTAAGGCTACAAATCTTCACAAAGGTCAAACTATTATTACATATTCTGAGAGAATACTCTCCTGCCACAGAGCATCAAGATTCAAGATATGCAAACTCCTCATCGTATGTATTAAGGATGGGTTTATCCTGTTTGAACACCACTCTTTGGATGCATTCTGGGCTTTGCAAAGGTCATGAAAATACATTTCATTGGTTCTTCAAGTGTGTTCAAGATGAAAGCTAGTTTCTGATTATAGTCAGCTTCCTTTTTGGGTTCCTGTTTTAATTTGGTTTTGGCTTGAGAGTACTTTCTTTCTCGACAGATTTTTTTTAAAAACACTTTTTAGAAGTGTTTTTTCCCACCATGTTTAGTTGCTTTTTCACAGGAGAGATGGTCAGTGTAATCATCTATACTGAAATGTCCATCCACTCACTGAGGTGGCCTTTAAGTCAGTCAAGGTTCCATTAATTATTTTTCTATAGTATACTGAAGTTTTTGGTTTTTGTACTTTTGGAGTTAAAGAAAAACAAGGAATACTTTTGGCAAAGCCTAATATTTAGCTCATAGTCATCTATTAAATATCTGACCACCTAACAATGTGCCAGGCAGTCACCTAAGTCATGTAGGGGAACAAAACAAAAATCCTGTTCTTAAAGAGCTTACATTCTGGGGTGAGGTTGGGGAGGTAACAGTAAATATTACATTTAAGGTGGATATTACAGAGTATGCCACAGTGCACTCTATAGTGGCAGTGCTGTGCTGGTATTTTATATAGAATAGTTGAGAAAAAAACAGATGGGTTGACATTTGAACAGAGACTTAACAGGGAAGAAAGGGCTGTACTTTATCTTTGATAATTCCAGGTAAAGGGAAGAACAAGGGAAACATCTTGAGGTAAGAAAAAGCCCGCTGTGTTCAAGCCTCAGCAGAGGCCTGTGTGACGGAGCTGAGGAAGTTGGTGGGGAAGAGTGATTAGGGAAGAAGTTAATGTGGTGGGAAAAGTCATTCCAGCCTGTAAATTGCTTTTAGGATTTTGGCTTTTGCTCTGAATGAGGTGAGAAACCATTAGGTTTGGAGCAAAGCGATAACACGATCAGATATGGTTTAAAAGGAATATGGTGGCTGCTGAGTGTGGGATAGATTACTGCAAAGTAAAAAGCAGGGACACTACTCAGGTTATTGCAAGAATCCAAGAGATGATGTAGATTTAGACCACTGTGACAGCAGTGAATATGGTGAATAGGTAGATTCTGAAAAAAAAAAAAAAATTAGGTAGAACTGACAGAATTGCTGTTTAATTTGGAAGTGTGAGAAATCAAGGTTAATGCCTAGGTTTTGGGCCAGCGCAACTAAAATGTTTGTACTTACTGAGGACAAGAAGAGGTAGGGGCGTGTGTCTGCATGTAGAAATCAAGTCAGTCATCCTTTAGACAGCCAGATGGGATGATGAATAGGAAGTTCCTGAACAGGAAGTTCAGGAGAAATGGCTGGTAGGTCAACATATCACAATGGTTAACTGTGTTCTTAAGCAACTAGGGCATGAAAGTACTTCATTGTTTGGCCTTACTTGACAATACTCAAATTTGATATGGTAAACAAGGAATCGAGGTTACATAGAGGCTCAGACAATAGTAAGAATGAAAAGTAGTTATTTCATAAAACCATTTTCTACAATACAGAAAAAAATTAAGAGGGCTCTTAAAATTTTTTAAATACATAATTTCATTCAGAAAGTGTACAACTTGGGAAGAGATTATCGACAACGGAATGTTAAAACAACATATTCCATGTAAAAAAGCAACTATCAGGAACACTGTGTACCAGAGTTATTCATTAAAAAATTCTTTAAAATGAGGCAAAGGAACTAGTAGTTTAACAGAGTATCAGGAAAGAATGCAAAATATTGGTTAATTACTGGGGACCTGAAAAAAAAACACTCGGCTAACTGCAATCTTCCTAGTCTTCCTAGAACTTTTTGACCTTTCAACACAAGTTCTTCCATAACTTTTATTTTGAAGGGGGAGGGGCTGTCATGTCTTAAATTTCTGGTCCAAATACCCTTACTGTTTTATTTCTCTGTTATATTGGGAGAGTAGAAAGTTTTAATAGCTACCTTAGGGTATGTTCAGTATCTTCTAAATTCAATGAAGACTGCTAACACCCTTCACATGACATCTTACGTTTTCAAACCACCTCCCACAGCCCCCCAAAAGTTGCTTAGGCCACAGAATGAGACCAGGGCTCAAATCCTTGTTCAGCTAGGTTATCTAGCCAACACTTAGCAGGAAAACTCTTGCACCTGGTTACTCATTTTAACTACTACTTGGCTACTGGGTGAATTATGCATACCCAGAATAAAGTTAGGTCTTAGTTATAAATTTGAATGTCACTGGGTTAGACTGTTACTCAAATTAGTTCACTGTAGGATGTTAATAAATCTTATTAAGTAAACATGTAAATCAACCCACAGTATTAAAAGTACTATGAATTTGTCATTGTTAGAAATGTAATACTTGGGCATACAATGTAACAAGTTCTCTTACAGCCATGAAACATCAAGAGTAAAATGAGTAAAATCATCATAGGGTCGGAAGTATCACTGCCATAGTCTACTACAAGGGAGAACTAGGAACAGCCTTCACCTGGATGGTTTTTCAAAACAGGCCACTGGGTACCATTCCATAGTTTCTCAATCAGTGGCCTGGAGTGGGGTCTGGTAACTTTCGTTTTAGAGAACTTCCCAAATGATACTGATTATTGCTGGTCTTGGGGTCACGTTTTGAGAATCACTGTCCTAAATTCTTTACAGACCATTGTTTTTGTTATAACTGTAAGAAATTCAAAAATAGAACTCACACACAGTATTAAGTTAAAGTGTGGATTTCATGTTAGCTGGAATTACCGAGTTAAGACCAGAGTGTCTTTAAACACAGACTTTAATGGTAACAATCCTTTAAGCTCTATTAACCTTAGCTATTACAAGTGTTATGCAGATGTCACTATTAGACAATATTTAGTGACTTGCACTGGGTTCCTCATAAAATAGAGACAAATTCACTTAAAACTGTAATCAACAATCATTTAACAGTTTTGTTATGCCAACACAAAACATGGCTAATTTGAGTCACTTCCAAAATCACTAACACAGCATGATCAGTATCTGAAGTATGTCAACTAAGCCATTTAAAAAAAAAAAAAAAAGTGAGTGTTTCACTACCCCTGAGACCACCAGTTAACTGTGGTTCATACTTTAAAAAATTGTGAGTACACCCACACAAGAAAGCAGAGTAGTAAGTTATTTTTTTCTTTTAAATCTGATTATCACATTGCAAACCTGCCCAGGAACAAAAATGAGTCACTTAAAATATAATTTATCATTAACAGCTCAACTGGACTATAATCCCCATAGGTTAAGAGAAACTTAAGTATTTAAAATCTGAGTTATGCATTAAAAGACATAGGAAACAGGAAGAACCAAAATCAATTTTTAATCTAACGATCACTTCAGTCCTATACATGGCACTAGTAATATATATGGGGGGGGAAGGACAAATTCTTGGATTCTTTTGAAGGTTTCATTGCAGATGATCTCAAGTCCAGTGTTCATACATTCAAAAATGTTGGTTTTCCAGGTACTTTACTGTTCTCTTAAACCTGGAGAAGCCTTTATGGCTTATTCCCTTAGAAGTGACATATGAAATATAGAAAGCATCAAGTCAAAGATACAGAGAACTGGACACATCTACTAATCATTATGACAATAGTTTAAGGAAGTCATCTCTATAAACACTTAAGGGCTGTCTATGGCTAAAAAGGTCAATTTGAAAGCCAATTAGGAATCCATAAGCTCTGACAAGTATGTTTTATTCGTGGTTGGCTTTTAAGAAATGATATGCCTACTATAAAAGCTGTTATTTTGAGGGAATCTCAGTATTTATTCTAAAAATAGAGCCAAAAAAAGTTTCTTACCTTGTGGAGAGGTATGTTACTAATTTCTCATTTGTACTTTGAATCCAACAGTTTTAACAGTATGACATCTACCCTTGAGTTGTTTTTAAAGCAAAAGATAAAACGAAAAATTCACTCATTGGAAAATTGTATAACTGGATTGATATTTCTCAATGAAATGCTTATTACAGAATTAACAAAGCCAAAACATCTTCGGAAGGCATGCATTTCACTTTCAGTTTAGAGAAGAACCTTAAGTCAATAAATCATGTCCAAACTACATATTAAAATGTTTATAAAAATCAAGCTTTAACATTTATTTTATATCTAACTTTCCACATCTGTGCGCAGACAAGGAATAAGATTGCACATAAGTGTAAGCAGTGCAAAAATGTGGAAGTGGAAAAGTCACAGATGTGCTAGAAATTGAATTCAGGACTGTAAGAAAGCAATGGACAAATCAAAATAACTAGGAAAAAGTAATAAAACTATAGGGTCAGAATTAGGAAGGGTGAAGAATGATAATGCCCTTGTTACTACAGAAGTTAAATAAGTGGCACAGATAGCACTTGTCAAACAAAAAATAATCCAATAGCATTGACTTTTATTCATTCATGTTAAGTCACCTGAAATGATATCTGTTGCATTTAAATGCTCATTAATGTAAATGGCTGAACAAATTCATTTTAATGGATACTCACTCCATTAAAAAAAAAAAAAACCTCAATATCCCACATAGTTAAGTCACTTCAACATAGCCTTATGACAACTCCCACACCAAAACAGTACTTTATTTTGTAAATTTTGACCCATTATTACTCCCATGTTATGGTTTTTTCAGCTGTCAAGTGTACAACGTGAAGAAAAAATTTAGTTAGATAGGGGTTGCACCTGGAAAATAAATTTCTTAAACTCCATATACACGTTTCAAAACTGCTGGGTCCCAAGTCCATCAATGAACTCCCGGGCTGCCAGTATCATGTGCAGCATACTAAAGCTACACTATCTGAATAGCTTATTAATTCTGCATAAATCAGGTCAATCAATGTGTCAACCTGTAACAGACTGCACACTTTTAACTGAACATGGCAAAATATTCACTCTCTAGAACTTTACATCATCATTTGATGTCAAACAATGAAGCAAATCCCAACAGTATATACAAAAAACAGCTTTGCATTTACAAAAGATTGTTTCCCATACTGATTAATCCAGGCAGCTAACTCATTGGTTTATGCAACTTTATTGAAGAAAAATAAATCAATTACTAGCAGAGCTATTAGTTGATCACTCATCCATTGACAACTTGCATCATTTATTCAGTGCTATATTAAACAGTGTATTGGAAGATAGATTAACTAATAGCTCCAAGCCTCCTAACAATTTAAATGAAAATTACAAAATGTTTGAGACCCTATTTTGGAATACAAAGGGTGTTTGACTTCCAATTTCCATTCTCTGTAGAACAAGAACAGGTCATTCCTTTATTGACATGCATAAAATACATCACATTTTCTGTTCTGCTGATGCTATAAATTCAATACCAATTCTCCAGCCACATCAGTTATGAGCATAAAGTATATCATGTAACCTCAAATCTCTAACAGTGGAAGGCTTACACAAGAATGGATGCTGCTAGAATAATGCTGCTTCCCTTGATGTGGCAACTGAGCATCCATCTCCCTCCCCCTCTGATGATTCTTCAGCATGTTAGAGCAGTGAGGAATGGTTTTAGTCTCATAACCAAGTTAGAGTGAAGACATTGGCCACATAATACACATGCTCCATTTTTTAAAAAAATTCTGAATCTTGGGCAACTGTTCTCTTGTAACTACTTTACAGTTTCTAAAAGCAGTTATTGTCCAAAGCTGGAAGAACTTAAGTCTTCTCAGATGAGCATGTGAATGAATGGAGGGAGGTAAACGAAAAATAAAATTAAAAAAGATGAGGTCTGATAGGGGAGCAGCCGGATAAGAAAATCAAAAAAGGAACAGTAATTTAAAGTTTATTCCAGCTATAATGCAGGTTATTCTGACTTTAAGGTAGCATCACATGGCATACTTCTGAGTCCATTCCCGAGATATTCTGTTGTACCTGTAAATAAAAAAGATGTTATTTAAAAAGTTAAAATAATTTTTAATACTTAAAAGGGAAGGAAAGAATCTATTTTACCTCTAGACTCACCAGGGAGTCACCTTTAATGGCTATGATTAGAATAAAGCCAACAAGGAAGAAAAAGCACTGATACTCAAAGCAATGTAGGAAACGAGAACTTTATGCTTCAATACAATGTCCTAATACACTGAAAGTAGTATTTTAATAAACACATAGAATGGCTAATAAAAATCAAAGACCTTTTCTGTCTCCTACCACTGAGCTAATGTTCTATTAGAAACTCTACAACTAGTATCCATTCCAACAAATTTTAACATTTAAAATTTTTTTTACAATTCATCAGAACAGCAGATTCTGTACATCTATAGCAATTTCCATTAAAGCCAGACCAAACAATGAACTAAAACATTTTTATCTGAATCCTAGACTTTGAAAAGTTACTTGACCCTGGATATTACCAAAAGAGAAAATGCCTTTGAGACTTCGGCACAGGCAGAAAAGTAAGACACTGGGTAAGGTGATGAAAGAGCAGTAACTTTCAAGACGAGGTGGGTGTCATGTGTTAATCAAAACCACGTGTTACTTTTAAAGTGTGGTGATTGGCGCTAACAAGCCCCACTTGAGACCTGATGAATGAGACTCTGGAGTACAACTGGGGGCATCTTTGTTTTAAAAGACCAATAGATAATTCATACCTGAGCAAGGTTATTTATTACTGAGGAAGATCACTAATACTGATAAAATGCTATCAATTTCTCCTTGTATTACAACCATGCCACAGGCCACTTACCCGAACAAATAATGAAGTGATAACTTTAAGAAACAAATATATAAAAGGGCATAGGAGAACTTTTGATTTATATTTACAGTTTGACCTCTATAAAACATTAACTTCATTTCAAACTGAGAACTAAACATAATTCAACCATTTTTCTAACTTTAACATATAAAAATTCTTTGCTCCAATTCATGGTTACTTCATTTAAGGATACCTCTTGTAAAGCCAGCACTTTAAAACAAAGGTTTTTATTTAGCATACGGGGAGCCACAAAGTATAGCTGACACTAATGCATGCTTGTCAGTAATGAACATTTAGTATAGATGGTGAGGCTTAAAAGTGTTTCTCCCTTACATTGTTACCTCTTGGCAAAATTTTAACCAAGTTACCACATTCCATATAGTACTGAAGTTTAAAATATACCAATTTTAAAGTTAAAATTTAAATACTGTAGTAGTTTGAAAAAGAAACTAAAATTTTCTTTTCTTACTGGTGCTAGATAACTGGTTTGCCATGCAAAAATACTTTCAAGCAATAATGACTATTGGGTATACTTTCACGCTGAACAGAGATCAAGCAGTTAAATGTACAGTTTTCAGAAAACTGCCACATCTGTTACCTTTTGTTAGTTAATACAGTGCCTTAACGCATGCAGCACTCAAGTGCTGGCAGTACCATGAATAAGCGCACCATAGAGTGCAGATCCTCTTACCCTACAACATAGCGTATTTCTCTGTCCACTCTCTTGCTAACCTATTGTACCTAATTGAACAAGTATACTTAGCATTAATTATAACATACAAAAGTTATAATGGTAAAGTTGTACATACATAAAGAATTCAATATATAAAAAATTTAGACCAAATTTTTACAACAGTACCGATATTTTTTTTCAAAAACATAATTGGGGTGAAGAAAAAATACCTTTCTTCCTCAAAACAAAGTGACAAAACGTTGAACATGTTAGAAAAATAAAACATTTTAGATGGGCTATTTATTGCTACATAAACCAAAACCTAGTAATTAAAAAAAAAAAAAATCACATTTCAGTAACTGGTTTTCTGCACATTTCAACTATCATCTTACCAGAAATAAGCATCAAGTCTTCTTGGCGTTGCCCTGACGACTTACAGCAAAGTATAAGCCTAACTCATTAAGAAAAGCCACTTTTTATACTGTTTTCTTAAACTAGTACATACTTACTTATCTCTGTCTGTTTTATAGATCCGTGCAATCTCTGGCACTAGGGGGTCATCTGGGTTTGGATCACATAGCAGTGAACAAATGGATAAAAGAACTGGAAGAAAACAAATGCCTGTTACCCATCATCAGGAATTTGGATAAATACAAGTATTTAAAAACATGTATTATAAACCTCAATCTTCAAAAGATTTTTATTGGTTTATATCTTAATCTCCGTAAGACAAAGCTTTACGGAGATTCTGCTTTATAGGAGACAAGTTCCTGGTAGGTAAGAAATACTAAAATAGATCTTTGCTGGCATCAAGGTTACTGATTAGCTATAAAAATCTGCCAAAATCAGGGGTTCTAAGACAGTCAAATGATGCCATATTAGTTTGTATTACTTTTTTTTTTTTTTTTTTGCCGTGCTGCAAGCCATGTGGGATCTTAGTTCCCCAACCAGGGATCGAACCTGTGCCCCCTGTGGAAGAGTTCTAACCACTGGACCACCAGGGAATTCCCTGTATTACTTTTTAAAATAAAGTGGTATAAGAATTTAAGTAACTGGAGTTTCTTGGTACTCTGCAGGGTGGGGGGACCTTGAATAAAAATATCTGGGGAACATCTGTGCAGTATTATTCTTAGCTGTTTGCCATGATAAAAAAATCCACTTTCTGTCCTGCTCTCGAGGGAGTTTCACAGAAATTCACAACTGCCCCCACTGACTGTATGTTTTGTCTTCCTGAATTTATAAGGTAGAGACCATATCACAAAAGTACTGGTTAAATTTAACAACGTCAAGATCTATTACTAAGTGGGCCTTCAACTCTAGCTCTTACCCTGTCCTGTTCAAAATATCAACTTAAAAGATGCCAAGCATCATGGAACATGTACCTAATTCCTTCTAAATGTCTGTTATGTGCCAGACACTGTGCAAGGTTTTTATAAAAGTTTAAGATATAAAAGCTTAAAGTGGTCAAAAAACAACATTATTATCGCACATATAATTTTAAACCCAAGTGCGGGGGCAGATATAAAACTAAACCCACGTTTATAGAAAAAGTATTCAGTATTACAGTGCATTCCCAACAATGGTTAAAAAAATAACCTGGAACCTAGTATTAAAGCTTTCTTAATACCAGATATCTGGTGTTAAGAGAGCCTGATCTGAAAAGAAACTTGAATGTATCCAAGAGGGTGAGAAATAGGCCTAAAATTATGCCTCACTTAAAAGAATTACAGCAGCATTCACCCAAATTGTTTTTCTTTCTCCCCGCAAAAAGTATTTCCTATCAAATAAAATTTTGGGAACACTACAAAGTCCCTTTAAGGAGATTCAAAAGCACTGTACAAGCATATGAAAGGCTTTATGATGTCCTGCCTTAAGAAACAAATGAACAGGGGCTTCCCTGGTGGCGCAGTGGTTGAGAGTCCGCCTGCCGATGCAGGGGACACGGGTTCGTGCCCCGGTCTGGGAAGATCCCACATGCCGCGGAGCGGCTAGGCCTGTGAGCCATGGCCGCTAAGCCTGCGAGTCCGGAGCCTGTGCTCCGCAACCGGAGAGGCCACAACAGTGAGAGGCCCGCGTACTGCCAAAAAAAAACCCAAAACCAAAAAACAACAACAAATGAACAAACAAAACCAGTTTCACTTTGCATTTACCATACTCATAAAAATAAAACTTTTGGTAAAACACAATTAACTATTTCAAGAAGCAATAATAAGTACTCAGCCAGAAATTGAGAATGCTTCGAGTCAGCTGCTATCCTCAAATATCTGAAATAATGTCATAATTAGCAACATTAAAAACTAATTTTGTGTACTAAGGAATGCCAATACCCCAAAACTGAAAATTACTAAAAGGCAGACTTCCTTCCCATTAAGTAGTTTTGTGTTAGATGATTTTATTTGTGGGGTAAAAGCGACATAAAAGCCACCAGAGTCATTCAAAGAGTAAGAGATGGAGAGACACTCCATCTCCATCTGGGATATTTACATGGAGACTGGACAACCTATTAAAGATGTCACATAATGGATCCCTATTAAAGCAGAAGAGCAGAATTTATCTACAGACCTTCCCAAGACTATACATTTTAGACTATTATTAGGTAGGAACAACCTACCATGATCACAAAACACCTAACTAAAGGTTTTTAAAAAAGAGTTTTTTATCTAAAAAATAATAAACACAGGAAAGCAAAATCACAATTTTTCTGTGAGAAAGCTCAAGTTTCAAAAGCTCTATTAACTTTTGGTATATCATTTTAGCTAAAATTTAGGCGACGAGTGAATGAGATGTGCAGGTGGCTTGGGACTGAAAAATACTGTAGAAATCAATTTGTTCCTTTCCCCACCTTTATCAAAAAGCTGTCATTATAAAAATACTCAGAAAAGTAGGCTCAAAAATGAAATTCCTTTAACTATTAGAAAATCAGCCTCTCAAGACTTTCTCTAAAACTATTTTACCTTTAGAAATAGTTAAAGCAGGAGACCACTGTGATCTTAGAATATCGAGACAAATGCTGCCATTACTGTTAATATTTGGATGATAAATTCTTGTTGTAAATGCAACCTAAAAATAAAAACAAAAACAAAAAAAACTTTAGATATTTTTCCCAAATAAAAACAAGCACCCTAAACTTTGGCAGAAGACTTTAGCAAGACTCAAAATACTGTTAAAATTCTAAAAAATCAAATAGCTAAAACCTAATTAATACACCTAAAAGGACCAAATATTACAGAAACTGGTTTCTATATTCTGACCAAGATCCCTCACGGGCTCTCCTATTTTTAATTAAAATGGAAAATACAACTTTGGGGCAAAAATTTTATTGTCAATGATATGGTGGGCTGTTCTGAAGGTTAACTTTTGGCCCTACCATATCATGAGTATCAAAGAGCCATTTGAAGGGTATTTAACATTCACTTAAAAATAAGAAACTTCCAGATGTAAACCAAAACACCCAGGCCAGCTCATTTAAGGCATCGAGTTACAAAGGTATGTATTTGAGCCTCCATTTCCACTGTACATAAAAAACACAAATTTGAATATCACAAAGGCATTTCATCTAAAATAACTGTCATATGCACCTATAATTGTGAAGATAGTTTTAGTGAAGTGCCAATGTTCTATATATATTATCTTCCATAGTTATTCACACAGATTGAGTTTATCTCAATGGCTCAAAAAGTTAAGGACCACATGCTTTTAATACCTATAAACTGGTCACCCCAGTGCATTAAGCAACTCTTGAGTTTTGATAAATTTACTGTTACGTGTGCAAGCTCAAAGCCCAAAATGTATTACAGTCTGTCTAAACCCCAATACAAATACGGTATAATTTTTAGCAACATGTGAAAATGCATACTGAAGTTGGATATTTGGAAGCCTAGTATTATAAGACACTAGGGTAATAATCCAAATCTGTATAAGCACAATAAAGGGGAAAATAAAAAAAGCTTTCACATGGTATATTTGAGGCTTGCAACATTAAGGATACGGCAATTCTCACCTCCACTTACAAAGTTCAAATCCAGATTCAGCTGCTCTTTTAACTAAAGGTTAAGAGTCAGCATTCAACATCAGTGATTCAACTCAATATATACATTCAGCCTCAATTATTCTTATTCACTATACATTCATATCAATTTAACCTTGACTTACACAGAACCCTAATTTCTAAGAATTAGAAATTCTTATTTTTGGAATAGAACACAAATCTATACTCACAAATTTGGAGGGGAAATACTTGCCTTAGGTGGTTTGAAGGGGTAGTCTGTAGGAAAATGAATTGTCAAAAAGAATACACCACCTTGATATGGGCTGTCATTCTGTGAAAAGAAAAATATGCTTAACTCTATTTTAAATGTTACTGCTAGATAATTCATGTAACATTTCTATTTTCTAAGCATTTCTCTAATATGAAGCAAAATTACCTATTTACACTGCAATAGTCTAAATTATCCCACAATGAAGTCCGTATTAATGAAAAATCACAATATTTACTATAGAACAATGAACCCTACTTTACTTAGATCCTACTTTATGAAAGTTAAAGAAATTTAGAAAAAATAACCCAGAAACACAAGGTTCTAGACCCCAATTCTCACAAAGTATACTTAGCAATAAAAGTCTACATAATAATGTACCAAGTTATAATTTGAAAATATAAGTTTACATTTATTTGTAGAATATTTCTTCTAATGATAGTCATATATACACAAATGGCTTTGTACCTCAACAGGCTATTCTGGTTACTGGCAAACCAAAAAGTTAGGTCTTGTAGGTAACATAACAACTCCCTTCAGTAGGACAAGTAGAACAGAAACAGAATATGTTTTTAAAGAAAGTTTAGTTCCCAACTGGCTCCTCAAAATTCTCATTTAAAAACCATGAAGTCTTGGGACTTGCCTGGTGGCACAGTGTTTAAGAATCTGCCTGCCAAGGCAGGGAACACGGGTTCGAGCCCTGGTCCAGGAAGATCCCACATGCCGCGGAGCAACTAAGTCCCTGCGCCACAACTACTGAAGCCCACGCGTTTAAGAGCCAAGTGCTCCGCAACAAGAGGAGCCACCACAATGAGAAGCCCGCGCACCGCAATGAAGAGTAGCCCCCGCTCGCCGCAACTAGAGAAACCCCGCACACAACAACGAAGACCCAATGCAGCCAAAAAAAAAAAAAAATTAATTAAAAAATAAAAACCATGAAGTTTTTTCTTCAAAAGCACAATACTGAGTTCTCTACAGCCAATCAATACACAGGATTACTAGATTTGGAAAACTGTGGAATGTTTGTTTGGTCCATTTCAACAGAAAATACAGAATTTTAAGCTATAGCACTACTTTTTCTCCTTAGCTGTCCTGCCCACTTTGAGTATGAAGAACTCCTCAGTAAGTAAATATTATACAATGTTAGTATGAAGTAACATTTGGGAGAAACTTGCGAGTATTTTACATTTATTAACCAATAAAAGGAAAAAGACGTTGTTCCCATTTTATGAGTTGAGTAAAATAGGACTTGAAATAACTTAGTGAAGTATACAATTGGTACATGATAGAAACAGGATTTAAACTCAGGTCTTCTGAAAACCACTGCTTGACTCGGATCAAAGAATGATGACAAAAGATGGTGATCCAGTCAAGGATTTTAAGGTCAAATTTTTTTTAAAAAAAGAGATTGCATAATTGTCTCTGGATATGCAAAGAGCCAACCTGAAGACGTGTTTGAAAATTTGCAGTAATTGAGTTATTACCAACACCTATTCCCCTCCATTTGAGTGAGGATGTATACAGCACTAATATGAGCCTTTTTACATGCCCACTCTGTGAGGCAAATAACCTTCACAGGTCTGACGCTGTAAGTTCATTTAATCCCCAGACCTCTGTAAAATAATTAAACATTAGTTGAATTACTTTAACTCCGCAGTTCTATTTACTAAGTATATGTAAGGGACACAGAACAATTTCTTATCTTGATGAGCTTACAGTCTGGTAAAGGGAGATACAGTGAAATGTTATAGCTATTATGAAAAATGAACGAGGGTGGGCTTCGCTGGTGGCGCAGTGGTTGAGAGTCTGCCTGCCGATGCAGGGGACACGGGTTTGTGCCACGGTCTGAGGATCCCACATGCCGCAGAGCGGCTGGGCCCGTGAGCCATGGCTGCCGAGCCTGCGCGTCTGGAGCCTGTGCTCCGCAACGGGAGAGGCCACGATAGTAAGAGGCCCGCAGACCGCAAAAGAGTAAGGTACTAAAGAGGAGTTTTCACATATTATTAGCCTTTGCAGGAAAAACATAATAAACAACATAAATTGAAAAATTCACCCTTATGTAACAATAAAACAATACCCACTGCTTTAGTTCAAGATCTTACTTCAGATGGACCAAATATTTTACTTCAGATTGTTTTTGTATCTGATTCTGCTCAGGCTGCCAACAGTTACATTATTCACAGATACGGTACTTTCTTCTATGGCTATGTATCATAGATTAGATGGAAGTTAATGTGGTTCTCAAAATAATTTCAACAATGTCTTTCTGCCAGCTCCGTTTACAATTTAAAAAAGTCAGGCACATAAATATCAGAAACAATATGTAAGGAAGTTAGTTTCTCCTCACTGCATCAATTCTTCATGGAAATTTCCCTTAACATAGCACAAAATAACCAACAAAAGTTTAAAAACCACATAACAAGCAACACTGCCACCTTCTTTCAACGGTTTGTTTTTATTGGCATTTGTGCTTCCGCAGTATCTTGCCTTCGGAAAGAATAAGCTAGCACGTAGTTTTTAAGAACCAAGCATTTTTGTTCAACCATCAAGATTTCCTTACTATAATCCATCAAAATCCAATAGTAACTCTGTCATGAAACCTCAATTAGACGATCCACACCTTAGAGGGTCAGAAATCTTTAGTTCTGTGACACTGCCATCACTTTGACCTAAGAAGCACTCCAAAGCAAAAGTAATTTTGTTAACGTTTATTCTTCCAGCAAATCTGCGATTTATGGATTGTTATGCCACCACTAGCCCTACTGTTTTGGGTCACATCTGCATGCCACTTAGGGTAGGCATACTAACAAAATAATATTACCTAATCAAACTGTGACGTTCTGTCATAAAGATGCAGTCAAAAGCCAAAACAGCATGGTTGTTTCATTGATACACTTCATAGTAAGGATAATGATTAACCATTTACAAGCTGGCATCTAAACTTAGGTGCTTACTTACAAAACGTGCAGTTAAAACCTGCATTTTGGGTGAGTTTTTATAACTTTTGACTCACTCCTGAAATTACCCAACAGTGAAAATTAACCTCCTCAGAAATCAAGTAAATTTCAGAGACTAATGTTACTAAAGCAGAACTATGCTGTTATGGTATAAATATATTTTTTGCTCTTGTTAATCGGGAATATTTAAATAGTTCTGAAAATCAAATATTTGTTTTCAAAAGCAGAAAACTGCTATTCCTTTATATTAAAAGGTTGCTGAAAAAATTAGCAAAGCATAGCCATAATCTGAAATACATATAAATAAAAAATGTTTCCTGAAAATAAAAGCAAATTAACAGCTGAAAAATTCTTCAGGATAAGCAATCTTCTATTTTGTGGAAAATTACTAACAAACTCCTCAATTATGCTTCACTTTGATTTACTATAGGTGCATTCCTTACCTTTTGGAAAGGAATAAATAAAATAACGAAGTCTCAAAAGTCAAGCAGAAAAACATTACACTGATTTAAAAGAGTTGGTTTATTATGCACACCATCCAATTTTAAGTCTTAACTACCAACTCTTTTGTGCTTTATTAGTATAGACAACTAATTTTTATAATGAAACTATCTTAAAGCACTCTGAATCAAAGATGAGCTTTATTTGGTATAGATATGACAAGGCATTTTACTGAATTCCTTGCTTTGAAAATTGGTGATCTATACTGGGAAAATTCTAGAAGTTGCAACTCTAAGTGCCTAAGTGGACCTGGTAGAAATTGTGGCAGACACACATTTCCTGAAGAAAGGAGGCAGCTGCTACTCCACCCCACACTTGTAGAAGGAGGGTCTAGTGAGAGGGTTTTTATGTTAAGATTATCAACATGTAAAACACTGTGTGGGCCAGGACCTCCCTGGCGGTCAAGTGGTTAAGACTCCACGCTTCCGCTGCAGGGGGCACGGGTTTGGTCCCTGGTCAGGGCCAAAAAAAAAAAACTTTGTATGGGCCAAACTGGGTAAGCCATGAGTTACTTAACTATATGTATTTAAGGGGGGGGTGGGGCGGGGGCTGGGCGGGAATCACAATTTTGTCACCAATTAGACAAAAGCAAGCACTTAAAACAATAAAAATAGACCTTGAGGTAACTGGAAACAACCCTGACTCTGTAGTTTTTTCATTAGGATCTCAATCACAGACACATCTCAAATTGTTAAACTAAATATCCCCCCTCTATGTGATTTACAATCAGAACTGCTGAATAAACACTTACTAAACCAACCCACCCACTGGCTAGCTTTTTTTTCCAAGGGCATTTCTTCTTTTAGAATTATAAATATCTACTTACTGACCATTATCTCACCTAGTACATTACTGCCAGTTATGTTGAGATTAAAATACCGAAAGGGGGAAGAAAGCAGAAAATTCAGTAACACACACACACACACACACCCCTCAGAACAGAAATTTAGGTGCCTTCCACGTCAAAAAAAAAATGTTAAGTATTGTTCAAGATACAGTCTTACCCCAGGATGTTTTACTGTGCTCTAATTCTGTGAAACTCTTAGATGGTATCCATAATTCTGAATATTCAATTATCCAGCACATACAGTTTCTTATCTACCCAGGATAGAAAGGAATTTTGCTGTATTCAAAACATCACTTTCTAAGGACTTCCCTAACGGTGCAGTGGTTAAGACTCCACACTCCCAACGCGGGAGGCGCGGGTTCAATCCCTGGTCAGGGAACTAAGATCCCACACGCCGCATGGCATGGCCAAAATAAAATAAAACAAAGTATCACTATCTACCTAAAAATATTCAAATTTTACATGAAACTGAAGTTCTATAAAAACTCAAATATCAAAATAATACAATTAAGCTAGATTTTAGGCAGCTACAAGAAGAGAGTAAGATCTTTGAGTAATATCATGGTACAGCCAGAAAACTAACGGGCTATAAGTCAGGAAGCTCTGTGACAATACTTTACATTGCTATGAAAGAAAATTAGAATGGAAGAGGTATTTGATAGGTCATAGAAAAGCTATACATACTCTAGAACCTGAACACAGGGACAGACACTTACAGTATACTTAACTAATGACCAATTGTTTCTTTCAAAATCAGTGCAACAACTATGGCATATCTCAAATAAAATTACAATGTAATAAAATAAAGCTAAAGGCTTAATTAAAAATTACTAACTACATCAATGCTGGATTTTCATTAAAAGCAAAAACTTAATTCTCAGTACTTACAGGTCCCATAATTGTGGCTTGCCAATGAAACACTAGAAAAAGAAAACACTCTTGTTATTATCTAAAAATACACAAGCTTTTTTGAAACTAACCATAAAAATCAACTTGAAAATTACTTACTATCATCCCCAACTGGACCTGCAGAACATTGTGCTGGAGGGTCACGGGCCAAATCACTAAGTTCCTACACCAAGACAGAAAATGCTGGATCATGTAACCATAATAGAAAACACAAGCAAGTAAAGACAGTCGTCTGCTTCCAGTTATTTTTACACTATTCTTTAAGGGACATATAATCACAACTTACATCAACAATACATTCTATTAGGAAAGAAAACATAAGTAACCCCAGTCCAGTTTCTGGGACACACTAGGCACAGTTATTTTATGGACACATACCAAGACAATCATCTCGGCTAGGGGTTCATAAAAGCACACACACACATCGCTATGAAGTTTTACTGCAGGCATACACCTCGTTTTCCCATGCTTCACGGATACGCGATTTGGGGGGGGGTTGTTTTGTTAAAACAAATGGAAGGTCTGCGGCTACCTGTGCCATCTTCCTAACAGCACCTGCTCACTTTGTGTCTTTGTATCCTATTTTGATAATTTCTGTAATATTTCAAACCCTCTACCAGTAAAGAAAGATTACAACTTGCTGAAGATCCAGACGATGTTTTTTTAGTAATAAAGTATTTTTAAATTAAGGTACATTTTTAAAGACATAATGTTATTGAACACTTAATAGACTACAGTAGTGTAAACGTTAACTTTTATACGCACTGGGGAAGAAATAAATGTGACTTGCTTTATTGTGATATTTGCTTTATTTGGGTGGTCTGGAACCAAACCCTCAATATCTTTGAGGTGTGCCTGTACATGAACAAAAGCTGTCCTCTTACAAAATGAAAAAGTTGTAATCAGACACTTTCCTAGGTTAAGAACTTAGGGCAGTTATCAACATTCATGTTATTTGCTGAGCTTTCAGACCATCTCAGAGGCTCTGTCTTAAATACTGTCTGCTGTCTTAAATACTCTTTTTCTGAACCACACTACCCAGTGACCACATTTTCTCCTTAAAAAATCTCTCATGGGGCTAGGTAAGTACCCCGTTTGGTTTGATCTCCTTATTCCTCAATTCAACCTTATCTTTTACTTAACATTGAGTATATCTCTGGAAAAACCTTCCTCTCCAGGTAGAAAAGCACTGTGCTTTTTTTGCTAAGAAGCAAAACAAGCAGTATCCACAATTCCATTTGACCTTATATTTCCAACATAAGTGTAATTTAGCCCTTCCATGACTTGTGCATAACCCATATGGGTAATCTAGTAAGAAAACAGAGTTGCTTCTTTACAAGTTTAAAAAAATTAATGATACAGCTTTATCTCTATACACCTATATATAAATTCCTACAGTACAGGGATTTATAGACCTTTGAGATAATAATGGACTTCTAAGAAAAAGGCAGGGAATACACTGCAGGAAGACAGATCAAATATTTGCCTTTACTATGGGCAAAATAATGCACTTCAGAAAACAGCCAATTGTTCAGGAATATCAGTCTAGATTCACTCCATTAAAAAAAAAAAGATCAATGCAGAACTGTCCTTGAGGGGTAATCATTTTACAATATACATATATCAAATTATTATGTTGCACATCTATTACGTTATATCTCAAAAACAAAACTGGGACAAAGGAGTGCCTTGATATACACTTTGCCAATTTGCTTCTGAATCTCAAACTATGACTGCTTATAAGGTTATCAAGGCAGCCAGGGAATCCCAGGAGTCACAATCTTAAGATGACTGGAAGATCAGATCAGACTTTTATGCTTGCCCATGTAAATATACCTCATTTGTTCAACATATTTAAAGAAAGGGGGAAAATTCATTCCAGAAACTTAGATTCTGATCAGTACTAATTACAGAAGCTCTTATCTCGGAGTTAAGCAACTAGTTGAAAGAAACTGAAACTATGTACAGCTTTAGCTTAGAACTGAATCATAGTTTTTTGAGCAAAAAAAATATACTGGCAGCTTGAACTAATCAACTATCCAAATGACTTTTTCATAGGCCAGATCAACTCTCATAAAGCATTTATTTGCATTCCATGATCAGCCACTTTATTATAATGGCAAGCTACTTCAATACCATCTCAAGGTATATACTTTATTGCAGATAAGGATTGAGCATAGTCTAACTGATATGAAGAGAACCTTTTTCCATGTTCCAAAACTTATTTAACAAGTTCTGTTGTTTAAATGATCCAGCAAAAAAAGATAAACCAGAAGCTAACTTATGCAGGCTAACTTCCTCTGCCGGAACATAAGGGTCCAAAGAAGTCTATTTTAAGATTAAAAACTTACCTGTTCCAAACCACCCTCTCCCCTTTCCTACACAACAATAAAGACGTGAATTTTCAAAAATGCTACTAAAACCAAACACAAACTTGCGCATACAATTCAAATGCTCAAATATAGCATCATGAAATGAGGACAATGAATATGCACCTCCCTCAATATGGATCATCAGTCTGGAGTCTCACTTTTAATCCAATTTAGACCCACTATTTCCTAGGCTTATTTCCGCATCTCTAAAACACAATAGAAATGCCTGTTGTTACAGAACTTTTGAAAGAATGAATAAGATAAAGTACTTCAGCACACTATCTGGCATATAATGTATTAGGTGCTCAGCAAGTGGAACACCCACCTTGAAGGCAAGATTTCCTAGACAGGCACTCAAATCACTTGTTTACTAAACAAAAGCAAAACTGCTTTATAAATAGGGTACTTATTATAGCCTTAGCTTATTTAAATCTTTTGCCTGTGTGATGAATTTTTATGCTTAGTTGTCTATAACATACTCTTCTAACAATTATATGGCTCATGCTATGATATATGTTAATAATACAAGGTCAGCAATTCGAGGGCTATTTGTGGATAGGCTTTTAAAGAAACCATGTTATTGAGTTGTATGAAATTACTAATACTTGACCATTTCTGAACTGCAATTTCATATGGTTCTACCTAAAACTGTCAGGTAAGCATGTGAACTCAAATATTACTAAAATGAGTTTCTTACACGGATCTACCCCAAATTTATGTAGTTTTCTGTACTTACACACTTTTACATTATGTTAATGATAAGAAAAATATCTAGCATTTTTAAATTAAAAAGTAATTTAATGATGGGTGGTCTAACAAAATACCCAAGTGATGCTGAAACAACATAAACTTCAGGAATCTATAAAGCTGACCTAGAATATATCAACATCCTACTTCGAAGTTGCACATTTTATGAAAAATCTAAGAAAACATTTTTTAACGAGTCTTCCTGCACATGGACATCTCTGAATCACTCAGCCTCTATATGCTGACATTTTCACTCCTTTACAGTGAATGTACAATTTCAGAGAGCACTGAATTTAAGCTCTTCACTCCCATAACTTCAGGCTCTTATTCCCCTCAGATAATTTCTAAATGCCTTATTTTCCAAGTTCCCCGTGACTAAGACACCTCTTAAGTAATACTCAAAGATGTAATATTCGGCCAAGTATGTACCAAAATCGACTTTAAAATCAACATTAAAAAATGACCTAAAGTAATTTTAAGAATCAAAATATCTTTTAAATCATATACCAGCACTTACCTCAAAGATGCCAACTAATTCTCATGACATTATTATGTCCATAGCAGAAGCAAGTAAGATATAAGAATATCTTAGCAGTGAAAATATATGAGAAAAAGCATAATAAGTCATCTCAGATGCTCTTCCATGCACCACTGTCTACTCAAACCCTCTTCTCCTACTTTCCTGGAAATGCTTTTCTCATACTCCACAGGTATGACTGTAGTGTTGGGGTGACTGTCAGCCACCATTAACCAACTACTCAGAAAGGGTAATCAGAGAATTTTGTTCCATCTATCCCTACCCAAGATTTTCAAATTGAAGCTGGAAAGGACACTTTTTCCTTCTCTAATCAGGAGCTGTAAGGATGTGACCCAGAGCTACTGGCAGGCATATGCCCTGAAATTACATGGTGAGTCCAAAGAAAAAGAGGCCACATTGGGCAGCAGAGATAAAGAACTAACTTGGCATACAGACACACAATTTCAGTTCCTGAGGTTGTAGCTTGCTCTAATTCCTACAGTTACTGCTTTGATTGTTAACCACCCCAGTTTTCTTCAAGGGGCGGGGGCAGCAAACACAGAGTAAGGAGAGATCCACTCTAAGCAGAGTGCTACCTGGGCCCCATTACCAATTATACACATTTTAATCCACGAAATGTGTTGCTTTAATCTTGCTGTAAAACATGTAAGAAATATAAATGAAGCAAAGTCTCAAAAGGAAACTAGAGGAAGCAGGGAGAAATCATGTGGCTTACCTAGTAAAAAGTTAAACTTTCAATAATAGGAACTAAAGATTAACTTAAATCCATTTCTAAAATAAAAAGTGTAATATCAGCTCAAGTTACACCCAACAAAGCATTTATTCATTTATATGAAGACTACCTTTTTTGGTGTCAAGTATGTTAGGTCTGAAAATACCAAGATAGAAAAGATAGAACATGAATGCCTCCCCCAACAGACTGAGCTAAAAAAAAGCGCAGACATAATACAAAACCAAAAAATTATATTTCAAACAACCTGAGTGCTTAAAGTAAAGGCATTCAACTGCTTTGTGAATCCTGAAAAGGTTATCACTAACCTTGCCTGGGTTTAAAACAGTGACATTTGAACTGGGTCTTGATGGAAGGATAAGCATTCAAGGTAGAGAAACTAATTCAAAACCAGGGGTGTGAAAGAAAACAGGCTGTAAAAACTTGCTTGTAGTTTGGTATACCAGAGACACAACAGGGTACCGGTAAGGGAGTAGCAGATGTGGCTAGAAAGGTTAATCAGGGCTGGATCTTTTGAGAGTCTTGAATATTATGGCAAAGACTATTCCACAGCCAATGGGAAGTCACTGATTTTTAAGCAGGAATAGTTTTTAAGTAGGAGTAAGACAAATGAGATTTGGATTTTTTGATGTACTAGCAGTAGTACACTAGGAGTGACTGACTTTTTAAATTATTAATCCTAAAAGCAGTCATGTATCTGTGTACCTAGCTTGACATTACATTTTTACTATACCTCTTTCAGATTTTAAGTTTTGCAGATATAACAGAAGATCTCTCCTGTACTCCCCAGATGCCCTTCCCTTTCCCTGACAGGTTAAGACTATCCTAAATTTGGTTTCTGCCATTTCTCCACCTTTTCATTCACTACTACACATGTATATAGCATTGTTTGTGACAAGGTCAAGGACTTCTAAGAACCTGATGAACTACTGACCCTCTATCCCTCAAATACACATGCCCACACAAAATTTTACTTAATTTATGGGATGTCAAAGACCCTCCTCACCCTCCAAATTGTAGGAATACCTACTACAAAGGATGTATGAGTAGATAACTACATTAGGAAACTATAGCAGTAATTCAGGTGAGAGAACATAAACTAAGTCACTGGGGATGAAAAATATCTTAAAACACTGATCACTTTACCCTTACAACCACCTTATGGAAATAGGTCTCATCTCCATTTTACATTAGTGTCGCCCCCCCACGGCCGCCTTAAGAGGGGAAAGGAAAGACTGAGTTCAGATACAGGACATGCTGCGCTTCAGGATGGGCAGGAAAGCAAAGTAGTGTATCTACTAGATAACCTGAAAAATAGGTCCAGGGATACATTTAAGGCTGCTTTCTCAAGAGTGTCCTTGCATCAAAGATGTATTTAAGTTAAAGAAATTTGATATGGTACTTGGCAAACTGGAGAAAAAAAATTTCAATCACACCAACCCAACTCTTCATCAAGACCACTGAAATAAAATAGTTGGCAGGGGAGTTTGGCACACACTAGCTAAATGCTCCACTCACCTTGAAAAGACACTGGATCAAGGACATATAATACAGGGTACGATGCTAAAAACTGTACTCTCCGTGAAAAAAAAAAACCCACCAAAGTTAGACACTTCTCTGCCACGGTGTACTCTTTTGGGGAAATATTCTCCTTTCGGGATCATCTTTCTCTGAATTGCTTCTCCTGAAACCTCCTGAACACCTGGCTAATGTGAGAATCCAGGCCTTCTCCCACTGGGAAATACGTTTCTCCCTTCCCTTTAAAAGCCTAAATAGACCGATAGGAAAAGGAGTCAATCAAATTTCTCTTACAGGCAACCAACAGGTATAGCTTAAGCCAGTGAGTGTTCTCATCTGGAGGTACATGATTAAACATTAATGAGTCTGACCATTCATTATGTGGGACTCAAAACAGAAAGCCTACAGTTTGTTTTGAGGAAGATCTTTGCTTCTATCATCATGGGACACACTATCTTTGACAACTGACTGTTGGAGATAAAACATGAAAAGGCTGAGAGAGACACTGGCCAAGAACAGAAGTCTAAACATACTGCTAAATATTTGGTTTTTGTTTCTCTAGTCTCTCTACATCTTCCTCACTCGATATGAAATGACCAACCACAGACTACAAAGAACAGGAAACCAAGGTATTGAACAGATTAGAGGCTCTGAGAGATGTTAGGGAAGTATAAGAAATGGTCACTGCCTCCAAAAGGCTTATAAACTGGAAATACAAGAACTATTTATGAATAACTATAGAGCAGCCATGAGTAGATGAGCCTTCAGTAAGATTTAAGACTTTCGGTAACTATTATTTACACATTCTGCTAAACATTCTTTCAATGACAGCCATTACTTATACATTAGATCAACATAACCAAAGTCAGCATTTATGAAAACAAAATTTGTTTAATCAGTTCTGCTACTGAAGTGTAACTCCCTGTATAACCTTTTCTACTTTGTCCAGTTCCATCACTCTCCCAAGGGCTGGCCAAAATTTAACCCAGATGACTACTGTGGTAAGGTCAAGTACAGTAGTTAATTACGATATTAAGTACAATAATTACCACAATGTTCCACGATCATGTTATCCCAATCTCTGCCATCCATCTTGCATCATCACACAAAGTCATAATAATAGCAGTATGGATACATTTTCTATCATCACTTTTGGGAAAACCTGAAGTCCATCCCATTACTGCAAGTTAATTTCTTATATTTTGTTCAAGAGTCCATTTCTTTCAAAACTTTTACTTGACTTCAAGATTTGTATGAGCATGGGAATCAACACTATGAAGACAGCCCTTGGGACTTCCCTGGTGGCACAGTGGTTAAGAATCTGCCTGCAATGCAGGGGACATGGGTTTGATCCCTGGTCCGGCAATATCCCACATGCCGCAGAGCAACTGAGTCCACGTGCCACAACTACTGAAGCCCACGTGTCCTAGAGCCCGTGCTCGACAACAAGAGAAGCCACCGCAAGAAGTCCGCGCTCTGCAATGAAGAGTAGCCCCCGCTCCCTGCAACTAGAGAAAGCCCGCGCACAGCAACCAAGACCCAACACAGCGCCCCCGCCCCCCCAAAAAGGACAGCCCTTGCCTCTTAAACCTATACTGAGCAACATAAAATACTATCTTGGGAGCTGGATGAGATGAGGGCATGAGGTAGGAAGGAGAGTAAGTGCCTTTAAGAAATTCTGAAATAAGAATCACCCTCAAAGAACCTTTACGACCTAGCAATATAAAGGTATATATCTTGACCAATGATAGAGGTCAAAATGCAATAGTAATTACCCAATGAGGCAGACAATAATTGCTCTAGTTCTTATAAAGATCAAGTTTGCTATGAAGTAAACAAAAAGTTTTTAAACTTCAATGTTGTGAAATTTATTTTACATACCGCACGTGGATACAAATATCAAGGAAGGAAACAAGTATCTCAGAAATGCATGGTTACCGGAAGTCATTTCAAAAGAAGGAAGCTTGGCAAAAAGATTTTGGGATCTGAACAATTTCATATGTGGACGTAAGAATGGGAAGGAATAGTCCCCTTAAAAATCATTTTAGTTTGGAATTTGTGATTTCTTCTAAGAAATCCTGAAAGTTTCTTTTACATTAAAGATTAAGAGGGTAGGGCTTCCCAGGTGGCGCAGTGGTTGAGAGTCCGTCTGCCGATGCAGGGGACACGGGTTCGTGCCCTGCTCCGGGAAGATCCCACATGGCGCGCAGCGGCTGGGCCCGTGGGCCATGGCTGCTGGGCCTGCGCGTCCGGAGACTGTGCTCCGCAACGGGAGAGGCCACAACAGTGAGAGGCCCGTGTACCGCAAAAAAAAAAAAAAAAAAAAAAAAGATTAAGAGGGTAAGTGCTGCATACCATGTCTCATTACATCACTAACAAGAAATTAACTTCCTGTTTAGCTATAATTATGAGACAAGTATGCCTGTTCATTCAGACAAGGTACAAAGAATAGCTTGAATGAATAATACTGTAATTTTCTTTCTTTAGATCACCATTAAAAATAAGTCACTTCAGATTACTCAAAGCTGTTCTTTTGTAAGCAGTATCTCTAAATGGGCAAAGACAAAGAGCCAAATTTAGCTCCTAAGCTTTGATCCATGAAAGCAAATAAGGCATTTTATAGATATGAAAAACAAAAATTAACAGCAGTCCAGTGGTTGAAGACATTCAATTATACATTAGCCAGGAAACTGTAACAAGGCTAGGATTAATATGAGGTATTCCATCCTGAAAATGAACAAGTAACCAAGAAGTAGTGAATCACAACTAAGACCCAAAAGGTTAAATACAACAAATTTAACTAAGAAAAGCTGGCTGGAAGTCTCTGAATGATACAACATTATGTTCAAAGTATAGTTGGAGATAAAAATCCGATGTTTGGGCAAAGTATAAAATACTCATTTGAACTTTTCCCCTCCCCACGTAACAGGACCGAGGGTACCATTTTGAGACTAAATCTCATCTAACAACATAGACCAACAAATGATATACTCACTAAACATACCCATTTTTCATTACACTATACAATTTTGAAATAAGATCATTGTTATGGTAGCAAAACTAGCTCAAGAGCACAAAATTTCCAGTGAAATAAAAATCATTTAATTTTGTTAACACTAATTTGTCTTGGAAAGGGAATTAGTTATAAAAAACACACTAAACAGTGAAAAAAATATATATAACTATATATATATAATATCGTACGGAAAGGCATTTAAATAAACCTATCTTTAATAATGGGTGAATCTGACATTGGAATAACGATTCCCCTTATTTTAAATAAATGCTTCCCTTACTTGATTTATAATAATTTTGAAAAGCTGTACAGAGTGACAAATACAAATTTATGTGTTTACATGCTCGTTTCCTTCACTCAAAGAAGACATCCTCATGGGTAGTAACAGGCTTCCCTATATTTTGTCCCCTGAGACTAGACTACTGTGCCAAACAGTAAGACCTCAATAAGTATTGATTAAATGATTATCCCTTATGTCTGAGGTTCTTAACCAGAGGGAGGCTTCAGAATCACCTAGGGGACATTTCAAAATTATGCCTGTTCCCAGAGAAATGGTTCAGTAAGTCTGGCAAGACCCCATGTACCTATATTCTTTTAAAAGCTGTTAAACATTCTGATATATAAATGTAACCCATGTCAAAACCCACATACACCAAAATCTAGTAGAATGCAAAAGCTAATCTAGGATTTGAGAATTCAATCTGAAACATTCTAATCTCAATACTAGGAATTTGGTGTCTTCTTTAATAAACGGATTATAGTGAAATGCTTTGTAAAATCCTCAAGAATTGACTGTTATCGTAGATAACAAAGGACACCTGAACGCACAGAGTTAACATACAATATGATAGAGATATCCAGTGATAGTTTTTCCCCAGTGTTAGCAAGAGTATTCAACTTTCCACTTGTATGATAACTACTAGAATTAACATTGACGGTGATCACGATGAAACCAAAGCATAGTGTCAACATCACCCTTATTCAAATAAAAAACTGAGGTCATTACATGATCAGCATTTCTCAGTCAACAAACGCCCTACAAACCAAGTTAGCTGGCTAAAGACAAGCCTTGAGACATGATGCATACAGCCTATAGGCTTACTGGAAAGAAGTTTATGATGCCCCCAGTGATTAGTCAGCACATAGTAGTTCCCTTAGTCCTTGAAGATACTAACCGAAAAGAAATTCACTACTTTCAAAACTTATGTTAGCTAAAATCTAAACTCATAACTTAGCTATAACCTAAGAATAAAGTTCAATCCCAATTATTTAAATGTGAAGTGGGAGGAGAGAGCTTATTTCAGGAAGCAAGATTAAATTTAGGAATTGAAATTGTTCAAAATAGCAGACAGCATGGAGTTTAAGAGCTCGAGTTCTTGAGGTAGACTATCGGATTTGAATCTCAGTCCCTTACCAGCCATCTGACCACAGACAAGTAACTCACTCTATACCTGTTTCCTCACATATAAAATGGAATGGTAAGAGCATCCATCTCATGTGGTTGTTGTGAGAATTAAATAAGTAGATACTCATAAAGGGCTTAGAAACAGTGTTCAATACAGAGCAGATGCTAAGTCTAGCTGTTAGGAGAATGATGCATACAAAAGAAAACTTTTACAATACCAAAACCCTAAAAAGATGACATGACAACGTAGTGGTTAAGAGCACACACTGCAGAGCCCAAATTGCCTAGGTCCTAATCCCAACTCTGCCATGATATGAGGACCCCTTTTTTTTTTTAAACCTCTCTGTGCCTTAGGTTTCTAATTTTAGAATGGAGATATTAATTATACCTACTTCCTTGGGGGTGTCATAAGAGTCAATTCAAGTGCTTCAAACAGTTCTGACACATTGCAAACACTCAAAGCATGAGCTATTCTTTCAGGTTTGGTTCATATTACATTTTATGTAAAGTTCTCTTTAAACATCCCCAAAATACATGCACTGTGGTCATTCTGTTTGATCAGAGTAGTAAAACTGCCTCTGGCTCCCAAACACCACCAACCAACTAGGGAGTTCACATATTTTATTCTTGTTGACAGCCTTATAAGACCACAGCTTGTCCAAATAAAGAATACAAGGGGGGGAAAAAAAAGAATAGGGCTGTTTGATCAGGCTGCTTGGTCTAAGAAATATTCAAAAAAACTACAACATAAGCTTTAGAAAGAAAACAAATTTAAAAGCTTAATCAAATGAACTGCTATTGATTAAAAATATTCCAACAATAAGCATTCCAATAAAATGATCAGTGAGGAACAGATATATCTTAACATTCAGAATCTGGGGGGCTGCAGACAAGAATAAATTAAAAATAAAAGAGAGGTGCCTAAAATAAAGAGCATCTCCCATCAGAGTTGTCCACTTGCTAAAACTGTTTGAATCTGGGACTTTTTTTTTTTTAAAGTTTGACCATATGATTCTGACAGTGACAGCTGAAGACCAAACCACATGCACAACAAAACTTTTCTACAGGTTGAATCAAAAATGTCCCACATCAACACTGTTTTTTTCCAGTTTGGAGAGTGTTACGTCAAGTTTCTGTATTACACAGATCTTCAAAGTATTTACAAAAGGAGACAATCTGGTATTGATGAAGAGTACTAGACTCGAAAAGTTCTTTAATAAAAGCTCTTGAAAATTAAAGTTGCAGTAATAAATTGAGTGCCTTGTGCTAGGGGCCTGTTTAAAGCCACACATTAACTTATTTAATCCTTAAGAAAAATCTTGGACTCTAAAATTTGTTTTGCTCACTGCTGCAACCCTAGTGTCTAGAATAGTGCCTGGTACACACGAAACACTCAATTATTTATAGGTCATACACAACAAATATTCATTTTATAGAGGCACACAAGTAAATTTGCCGAGCCCTAGAATTCTAACTGGAGCATTTCTGCCCCGAAGTTCACACTCCTAACCATTATACTGCCTCTCTAGAGCTTTTAAATCATTAAAGTGGTGTCACAGCAGCTGGGTATCACCTGTAAAAGAAAAAAAATCAATGAGACCTTCCTTTAAAGTGTTCTGTTCCACGTGCATAAAAATCTATGGATTTGAAATTATTCCACATCTTAGTGGCCCGAATTAATTCCTATAGATAAAAGGTTTTGATTTGTACTGAATACTACGTTCAACTATATTGCAAAATATAACTATGCTTCTCCAGTGTGTTGCTAGCCTTCAAAGTGGTCATAGAAAGAGATGTTTAATAATCCTTTGTACTTTAAGCCTTAACTCCTAAACTCCTCTCTTTTACCATGGTCTCAAAAATACAAAGACTGAAGTTTGTATTTCACATAAGCCCCCAGAGACAATGCAGTGATGGCCTAAATCAAAATTTACCATTTCAACATCAATACTTTGAATCTAAACTTTCATCATTCATAAGATACCAGTTTTGCCAAATAAGTTCCAAAGTCACACGTTAAATAAATGTAAAATTAAGCAGCATCAGGTCTATTTTTAGTAAAGCCAAGTCCTTGCCATTCCGTCCATGTAAACTATTTAAAAAGCAACCTATCAAAACCAAAGTTTGTAATCCACAACCTCCTCTATTTCCTAGTTTTAGTAAGGCTGAATTTATTCCATGGCATTTTTTTCAAGTTAGCTGTAAATACTCCACCCTCCTCGATTGTGCAAGAACCAAACACATCACACACAAGTTACAAAAAAGGGAAATACAGTCTGAGAGTCTGAATATAGATAAGTCTCGAGCAGAAGATCTTAGGGCAGTGTACAACCTGATGTAAAAGTTAACATTTAACAAAGAATATTATTTCATATTATTACGAAAGGAGATGCCGGAAAGAGCCTGAACCACTTAAAGCAGCCGCCATCTTAAAATGCGGGATAGAAGTTAGAGCAAGAAAATGAGACTAAACCACCGGAGGTGGAGGTTCCGCTCACCCACCGAGCCTCGAAAAACCCTATTTTTTCCAACACGGATCCACAGTGTACCATCAAACCTCGTTTTAAATAGCTTAACAATTTCCCCGGAGGCTGCTATGAAACGGACTGAGGCAGACATAGGTACACCTACCCTCCTCTCGCTGCCACCACACTCTCCCCCCCTCCCCCGCCAAAGCAAAACGGAGCTTCCAGAAGGGCTTTCCATCAGTTCCCGGCGCGCCTCTGATGAACAGTTTCGGGTGAAAAGCCGCAACTACAAAACACAGAAAGCGGCAACACTGTGTCAGCCCACCTCCTCCCAGCCCCACTTACTCCTGTGCAAGCTGCCCAGAGTCGAGCAGTTTCTGGCCAGGCCCATTCACTACTCTTCAGCCGGTGAGACTTCTACCCCGACCCCTTAATCACGTTCGGGACCCGCCGCATTTCTTAGGTCTTCTCTCCTCTGAGCTTCCCCCGTCTCTTCTTCCAGAAGGCCTGGAGCCTTGATCTTACAACTAAAATAAGTTTCCAAGCCCCGAGAATAGGAAGCGCCGTGACATTTGCGGGAGCGTCTCCCGGCAATTCCGAAGAGGGACTAAACTCTTCTTCTCGAAGAATCGAGGCGCCTGCAATCACCACTCTCCCTCATCGCTAATTTGCACCGATTCCATTGAAACACGCTCAAGATAACACCTCACTTGCCGCAAGTGCTCTGTTCCTGAGTTTTCCCCCTCGCTTCTTCTTAAAGTACAGCCGCGTTCCCCATCCCCCAATGGACGAAGAGACCCAAGGAAGAGTCTTTCCGAAATTATACGCCCCCCCCAATGCCAAGGCTCTCCCTCCCGGCTGGGCCTTCCTTTTCTCTCACGCCCCCATTCCCTCCGCCCCATGGGTTACCTTATTAATCCGTTTCAGCGCCATAGTCTGTGCTTTTCGTCTGGCTCCTCACTATCTCGGTGTGTGTTCAAAGTTCCGGCCAAAACTCTTGATTATCCCGGCGGCTGGGAAGGATTGTCTCTTGGTCTCACACCGGCTCTGCCAGACACAGGCGCCTTTTGCAAAAACGGAGCAGATCAGCACTCGCACAGGCCCCGCAGAGACCCTGACGAGTCCAAGTCCCTCAAAAACGGTCGCGATCCGGGGTGGGTGGGGCGGCAGAGCCACCGACAGCCTCTATGCCGAGCTTCGGCCCGAAGAGGGGGCGAGGGTGCCGGGAAGAGCGGAGGGGTGGCTCCAACTGTGACTTCCCGGCCTCTCGAAAGGAAGAGACCCGGGTGGGAAAGGAAGAGGCGTAGGAGAAAGGGGTGGGTGCGGGGCAGGGTCCGGGGCCCAGCAGAGGAGGAGCCGGGGCCTAGTCGGCGCTACGCCGGCGTCACTAGGGCAAAGAAAGGCAAGGGGGGAGGGGAGAACAGGAGACTCCGGACTGACGCTCGGCTTCTTTCGGCCGCTGCTCAAAAGTGCGGCCGGGGAGGGGAAGGAAATAAATCAGAGGCTGGATGTGTACCGCTGTCCCCGCAGCTAGAGCTATGCTGTGTCGGCCCTGACGCCACCATACACTCCGCCTTCCAGCGCGCTCCCGCGCGCTCCCGCCCGCCCAGCCACCGCCACCACGCGCCCGAGCTGCCCCTGAGGCTCCGGCTTAGGTGCGAGGACGCGCCCATTCCCCCTCCCCCTTAAACGGGAGAGGCCCCGGCGTCCCCAGCCTTCCCACCCTACCCCACCCAACAGGCTGGTCACTCAAGCCACCGAGGGCCTGTATTTCCCTCCTTACCCGGCCGGCCACTGGGCCGGCCTCCCTTCCCTTCCCCTAGCCGTCCACACCCACGCGTACAGAGGGGCCGGGGCCTCCCTCAAGCTGCGGCCTCGGCCTCCTCCCCGCGCGGCAGCTGGTGCCTCCCCGGCCCTACGGGGCTCACGCGCACGACACAGCCACAAGATGTCCGCTCTGACGGAACTACTGCCAGCTGCCACGCTCCGCCCCTCCCCCCTCCTCCTGCCTCTTCACCGCCGCGTATCAGTCCGCCAACGCCGCCGTCGCGAGCGCGGCGCGAATCTAAGGGCGAAAGAGGACGGCTTGCTCCCCAGGTCCTGGGCCGAGCGTATCTGTGCCAACCCCCTTCTCCTTTTCGGAACAGCACCTTCTTACTAAACAGATCGGAGGTTGGACTGGGAGGGCGGGGGCCGGAGGCAGGTCATGGGCTGGGGGGAAGGGTAGACGAGCGGCGGAAACCCTTAAACTCAGAGAAGCATCGAGAACCGGAAGGAGACCATGGGAGGAAGGTAATGGAAGCGGCAGCTGCGCGGTCGAGCCCCATGCCCCTCCCGACAGCGTCCCCCAATTTCCTCACTTGGTATTGAGGAGGCGAATCTCGCGAGAATCTCGTGGCTGGCTAACAGGAGCTGTAGCGCTGCAATGACTTAAGGGCAGTTTTGTGCCCTCTTCCTGATAGGGGCCCGCCCCCAAATCCACAAATTCTCGCGAGATGCAATGGGGCACCGGATCGACCTGGGGCGGGCCGTGGCCGGGAAGCACCGCCCCTGAATGCTTATATTGGTGGGAGGGAGAGGAAATGGAGTTTCCCGCACTGGTAAGAGCGCGAGCCGACACATCCCTCTGTCAGACGCTCAGTCAGGAATGTGCTGTGGGAGGTACTATGGGTTAATTACCGGATACCTTTAGTCTACGTTGACTCGGGCTTTTGAAGTTTCCGGTGCAGCAGGTGAGCGATATTGGCTCGCCTGCCGGCCTGGGCTGGTTAACCTGTGGGAGGAGTCGCCCCTCAAAATGGGAACAGTTATTTCAAATAGAACCGGGCAGGCAGCTGATCAGCGCTCCCACGTGCGGAATCCTAGTGCTATTCTGACCCTAGGGCCTAGAGGGTCAGCCCTGAGAACAGAGTGACCATTGACCAGACCCCAGAATTAGAGCAGCCTAGAAATCAAGCTCAACTGTGAATTGATTAGGAGGGAGGGTAGGGAGATTGGGACGGGCTGTTTACTTGCCTCTGTAATCAACGATCACCATCGCTAAGGTTTAGGTATGGGAGTAGGTTTAATACCTTTTTCTTCTGTTGCTGTGTTTCAATCCCTAGAGCCAGGAAGTTGCAAAACTCATTCAAGAAATAAGAGTTTGGGGTCCGAAAAACTCAGTACTTACTGAAATATCCAGGGAGAGAAATACGGGGTTTTATTCTGCCGGTGAAAAGGATGGAGAGGTGATTTTGCTTTCTGGTATATCATACTTAGGGCACAGGGTAGTAAGATTAATTTTATAGGGCATTGGAAAGTAAGAACTGACCTGCTTATGGTTTTCTAACGTTCCTTAATGACCCCACTTAAGAGAGTAGAGATCTTTAAGAATTAAATGGAAATATAAATTTGTTTTTTAAATATACTTGACTTTTAAGGGAAAGCAGGAAGCTATTTCCTCCTACTATAAAATATTACTTAATAAAAACTTATTAAGCCTGTGGTAAATTTGTATTATTCAAGTGACCATAACAGCATCACTAGAGCAATTAGTGGAACAGTTCTTCTCAAACTAGTATCTTGGAATCACCTAGGATGTGTTCGAAATGCTGATTTTGATTTAGTAGGCCAGGGGTGGCGCCTGAGATTCTGTAATTCTAACAAGATACAGATTACTCAGAGGACCACCCTGTGAGTACCAGAGCACCAAAGTGCTCACCTCATGGCCTGCTGGACACCTCTGCCCCCTCCTTTTTTCCTAAATAAGCTTCCTTTTGTTCTCTCTTTTAACCAGTCTAATACAGTAGAAACACAGGATTAGACAATTGGAGTGAAAGAAGAAATGCAGGTTTGAGTTCTTGTTCCATTGCTTCCCATTTGTGTGATATTGGTGTGGTTACCTAGTTTCTTCAACACTAAAGTAGGTATAATAATAGCTGTCCTTTCTCAGGGTTATCATATGCTTCAGATGTCATAATGCATGTAAAAGGGCACTGTAGACTACAGTACTGTATAAATGTAAGTTATTAGTCAGTCAAACATTAGCTGGCCATAGTGTGAAACAAATCTATAAGAATAATAATAAATATAAGTAATATTTATGGAACATTTATAATGTACCAGGTACAGTGCTTATTAACCTCTTTTCACAAATAAAGAAATTGATGCACAGAGAGATTAAGTTACTGTCCCACGGTCACAAAGCTGATAAATAGCAGTAGTAGAATTTGAACCCATGCAGTTAATATCAGAGTATTTATTGAATGGAGTATTTATTGTCTCTTAATTTAGAAAGTGGGAGGGTAGGATGTTTTAGATTTCTACTTTCAATACTATCCGAAGCTAATTTTATTTGACTTATTTCTCCCTCTATTTGTTTTGCTCTTTCAAAAGCCAAGTATAAGAATGGTAGGAGGGCTTCCCTGGTGGCGCAGTGGTTGAGAGTCCGCCTGCCGATGCAGGGGATGCGGGTTCGTGCCCCGGTCCGGGAAGATCCCACATGCCGCGGAGCGGCTGGGCCCGTGAGCCATGGCCACTGAGCCTGCGCGTCCGGAGCCTGTGCTCCGCAACGGGAGAGGCCACAGCAGTGAAAGGCCCACGTACCGCAAAAAAAAAAAAAAAAAAAAAAAAGAATGGTAGGAAACATTCCTACCTACTCAGAGGGAACTCACAAAATCCAGGAGGTCCATGAAGAAAAGCCCTAGAGAAGCTAATTTGTACTACCCTAATCTAAACAAGCTTTGGTATGAAAATATAATGGACCACATCAATGCTCTGAATTAACAGAGCACAGAAGAGTGAGACAAATTTGAGGTCAGCGTTCTTAACTGTTTTTGAGCCACAAACCACATTAGCAGGCTGGTGAAGCCATGGACTCTTCTCAGAATTATGCTTTTAAATGTATAAAATAAAATTCATAGCATTACAAAAGAAAAAAAATTGAAACAAGCTCAAAATATTCAAGAAAAACAAACTTTTGATATAGGAATATATGGGCTTTATTAACACTGTAAGATCTAGTGTTGGGTCTAATAAAGACCAAATTTTTGAAATAATGATGAACATAAAATTTCCAGAGTTTGCAACAGTTGTAATGTGATATAAAGGATCTGTGATTCCTATTGGAGATACAGACATAGGTGCAGCTCTTTGGTGCTTTCAGTCATAATTGAAGGAAATGCTAATTTTCAGTTAGAGATTAGTAAAAATAAAGATGTAATTTTTTTTTTCCCATTCAATTTCACACACCCCCTGAATTCTATTCATGGACTTAATGTTAAAAAACCTTAGGTGGAATCAAGTAGGCATATTACTGTTGGTAAGCTTTGGATTGTGACATTTTAACATGGAAATATAATTGATATTCATAATAATAGTGATTTATTAAGAAAAAGTTTACCACTAGTATACTGTTGTTAAGAAGGCATGGAAGTGTGTAATAGGGTAGGAAATAAATTTATCCCATTTGTTGATTTCTTTTTTTTTTTTGGATACCTATAAAGGTACCCTATAATAAACTACTACCCCCAACATCTAAAAAAAAAAAAGGTACCCTATAGAAAATTTACCTACCCAGAGTGATTCATTTCCCAAGCATTTTGGATAACTTAGGTTTTACTGTATCACTCTTACTTATTCGTAAATGCCTTTACAAATAAGACATGCTGGAAGAATTACAAAATGAAAATAATAACCAAAGATGAAAGAAATTAAAATACTGTGTATTTAAAATTCTAAATAACAAGTGTTAATAATTGTTATTTGATGTACTGTGTGCTGGGCCCTTTAATCCCCATTACACAGATGAAACATTCAAGGTCATACAATTACTAAGTAGTACAGCCAGGATTTAAACCTAGGCAGTCTGACCTCAAAGCTCTCACTCTTTTTTTTTAATTGAAATATAGTTGAAAAGCTCTCACTCTTTACTAAGGTGTTTATTTTTTTTACCCTTCGACTGTTAGCCGACTTTAATTTGCCCACTAGTATAACAAATACATATTCACTGCCTCAAAATATTTTCACCCAGTGTCTAAAAGGAATTAAAAAAAATTTTATTGAAGTGTAGTTGATTTACAATGTTATGTTATAAAAGGAATTTTCTAAATTCTTCCTTTGCTGTGGTATTGCTTATATCCAACACTACCTTTAAAATAAGTGGGCTAGGGCTTCCCTGGTAGCGCAGTGGTTGAGAGTCCGCCTGCCGATGCAGGGAACACGGGTTCGTGCCCCGGTCTGGGAAGATCCCACATGCCGCGGAACGGCCCGTGAGCCATGGCCGCTGAGCCTGCGCGTCCGGAGCCTGTGCTCCGCAACGGGAGAGGCCACAACAGTGAGAGGCCTGCGTACCAAAAAAAAAAAAAAAAAAAAAAGTGGGCTACCAGTTGGGGCTAGAAAATAGTTTGTTTTACAGAAATTTTTGTTGTAATGGAATTTTGCTTAGAAGATGAAGAAATCCACTCATGCCTTTTCCTGCCCTACAAACATACTTTCATATCTGAAATTAAACATTTGTTTTATAATGGTGCTACTGTATTTTTTATATTGACCACTGTCAGGGTTGTATGGAAGAAATTATTGCATGTAAATAAATCCTAATATATGAAGTTCTAGATTATCTATGCTTAATGGAGGCAAGTGATTATGAAATCCCAAATTTATTTTTATTTGGCACTGAAGTGAATTTATTGGTTGACTATGCTTTCTATTTGTTTGTATTTACACTAGCATACTTACATTTCTACTCAGTTTTGCTAAGGTTAAAATTAAAACGACCATGGCCTAGAAGTATTTTGATGTTTTAAGAGGCAGTTTAGGATCAGCTCAAACTTTAAAACACTATTCACATGTCTGGTATTATAGAGAACTCACTTTACAGTTGCATTTGACCTATTTGAATTACGATGATAGCAACGTCCCCATCTGAAAAAAAGAAAGGAAAATAATCATTTTTTTATATAGCAGTGTGCAGTATGCTAAAAAAGACTATGGTTTTATATATTGAAAGAAACATTCAGAAGTTAAAAAGGTGCAAAAATGTTGAAGAAATAGCTAAACCAGTCCCTTCCTTCTTAATGAATATTGTATTGAAGTCTTTCTAATTATGGTAGGTCAGATTTTCTTGCATGAAGTGGCATAAAACTGAAGAATATAAAGAATGAAGAAAATTAGCATAAAAGTGGCAATGGAATAACTAATCCAAATTATGAAGTCCTAATATTATATGAATGCATCAGTGAAGCTACATTATTGTAATGTGAGTACAGGGGTTAATTAAAACGTACTTGTGAATAAACATTGTTAGCGTAGACTAGTACATATACTTATGTTATTAATATTACGGCTATATTTTTAGATCTTTGTAACTTTGTCACAGAATTTTTTCTTCTTATTGAAGTATAGTTGATTTACAGTGTTGTGTTAGTTTCTGGTGTACAGCAAAGTGATTCAGTTATACATCTATATACACACTCCTTTTCATTACGGTTTATTTCAGGATATTGAATATAGTTCCCTGTGCTGTACGGTAGGAACTTGTTCTTTATCTATTTCGTATATAGTAGTCTGTCTGCTAATCCCAAACTCCTAATTTATCCCTCCCCCACCACCTTTCCCCTTTGGTAACCATAAGTTTGTTTTCTGTGTCTGTGTTTCTGTTTTGTAAATAACTTCATTTGCGTCATATTTTAGATTCTACATATAAGTGATATCATATGGTATTTGTCTTTCTCTTTCTTACTTCACTTAGTATGATAATCTCTGGGTCCATCCATGTTGCTTCAAATGGCATTATTTCATTCTTTTTAATGGCTGAGTAGTATTCCATTGTGTGTATATACCACATCTTCTTTATCCATTCATCTGTCGATGCACATTTAGGTTGCTTCCATATATTGGCTATTGTAAATACTGCTGCTGTGAACACTGGGGTGTATGTATCTTTTCAAATTATAGTTTTCCCTGGGTATATGCACAGTAGTGGGATTGCTGGATCATATGGCAGCTCTACTTTAGCTTTTTAAGGAACCTCCATACTGTTTTCCAGTGGCTGCACCAATTTACATTCCCACCAACAGTGTAGGAGGGTTCCCCTTTTCTCCACACCCTCTCCAGCATTTGCTATTTGTAGACTTTTTAATGATGGCCATTATGACTTACGTTGTTACAGAATTTTATAACTTGCTAAGGACACTGGCTCTAACACAGTTTATGCCATTTTATTAACTTAATTACATTATAAATGCTACGGTCCAGATTTAATATAAAACTATGAATATACAAAATGCATGTTTACAAATTCACTTGGAATAGGAAATATGGAACCCAACTCAACCAAACGTTTTTCATATTATTTGCATAAAAATCAAATTAGTTGGGCTTCCCTGGTGGCGCAGTGGTTGAGAGTCCGCCTGCCGATGTAGGGGACATGGGTTCGTGCCCCCGTCCGGGAAGATCCCACATGCCGCAGAGCAGCTAGGCCCGTGAGCCATGGCCGCTGAGCCTGTGCGTCCGGAGCCTGTGCTCCGCAACGGGAGAGGCCACAACAGTGAGAGGCCCGTGTACTGCAAAAATAAAAGAAAAAAAAAAAATCAAATTAGTCTCTATACCTTACCACTTCAGAATTTCATTTTAATGATCAAGACAAGTGAGTGTGGTTTAGGAAACTACTTTATTTCATACTGAGAACACCATTTTGACCTTGAGGTGGTTTTTGGCACATAATGAACCACGCCCAAATGTTAAAGCTAAAAATAAATTTGAGCATTTTCAATGTAAAAACTTGTATACATGAATGTTCAGAGTATTATTCATAATAGCCAAAAAGTAGAAACAACCCAAATGTCCATCAGCTAATAAATGGATAAATAAAATGTGGTATATCCATATGATGGAATAGTATTGGTTAATAAGAAAGAACAAAACACTGATACTGCTGCAACATGTATCTTGAAGCTTGAAAATATTCTGCTAAGTGAAAAAAGCCAGACACAAAAGGCCACGTACTGTATGATTCCATTCATATGAAATGACTAGTAGATTACTGGTTACCCGCGACTAGGGGCAGGGAAAATGGGGAGTGACTGCTAATGAGTATGTGGTCTTTTTGGGGGGAAGGTGATGAAATGTTCTTAAGTTGGATAAAGGTGTTGATTACACAACTCTGAATATTCTAAAATCCACTTAACTGTACACTTTAAAAGAGTGAATTTGATGGTATGTGAATTATCGCAATGTAGATTTTTTAAAAATAAATTTATTTCATTTTTGGCTGCGTTGGGTCTTCGTTGCTGCGCGTGGGCTCCCTCCAGTTGCGGTGAGCGGGGGGGCCACTCTCTGCCACGGTGCGCGGACCTCTCATGGCGGCGGCCCCGGCCCCCTCCCTCTCCCCCTCCTTCCCTCCTCCCCCTTCCCCCCACCCCCCGGGGGCGCATGGGCTCCGTAATTGTGGCACACGGGCCCAGCCGCTCCGCGGCGTGTGGGATCCTCCTGGACCAGGGGTCGAAACCCTGTCCCCTGCATTGGGAGGTGGACCCTCAACCACTGGGCCACCAGGGAAGCCCTAGATTTAAAAAAACTAATGAATTAGAATTAAAATGTGAGATCAGCCTGGAAACTTACTACTAAATATTTTCAATATCTCATACTTTTCTGGTTACTGATGATAAGATGGCATCCTTTTTTTTTCCATCCTTTTAAAATGTAAAAAATTTACATCCAGCAAGGTTTTTCCTTCAGTACAAACAACAATGTAATTTAGATTTGGTTTTAACATAATAAGCATTTGCTGTCAGTTAGTCTTAAATTTGGAGATATTTTCATCAATGTTATTTGCTTTGTAAAACATAGTGATTAAAATTAATTTTAAACAGCATTATATTGGGACTTCCCTGGCAGTCCAGTGGTTAAGACTCCATGCTCCCAAAGCAGGGGACGAGGGTTCCATTCCCGGTTGGGGAACTAAGATCCGCACCCTGCATGCCACGTGGCTGGGCCAAAAAAAAAGCATTATATTTTATTGAAAATTAAAGTTCATGATTATGATCAGAAATAGAATACATCTGATTTTGGCATACTCTAAATATAGAAAAATTTCTTTAAAATTTCCAATAAAAATCAAGTAGTTTGAAAATTGGGGGTAGATCATCTAGATAAGGAATTTGAGGGTTAGGTGCTATCAAATGACAAAACTAAAACAATTTAGTAATGAGTTTGATGCCCTTTATTCAAGGGAAAACAATCTGTGGATTGAGGTTGTACAGTGTCTCATAATCAGTGCAACACTCTTTCCCTTCCCCAGGGATTTTGGGCAAGCGTGAGTTTTAGAGCCTTAGAAGCTTCAGTGCCAAAACAGGGCATGACTGCCTAGGAGGTCGGGGATTTCCTTGTAAGGCCAGCAGGTCCTGTTTTCTAGGGTCAGGTGAGCTAGTTAATAGTTAAGCTGAGTTGGAGGATTGTGATTGGTATATGTTAGATTTCCTTGACAGGTGTGTCATGTAATTGCAGGCTGACGTAGATTTAGATTTGTGGTGTGGGCTGAGCCACTGGGTTGGCCTCTATTTTTTGGGTCCCGAAATATGAATTAACTTTAAAAGTACTTAACTAAAAGTAAGGAATTCAAATTAAAATTACTTACCAACAATAATTATAATCTTTCTTGTTTCAGTAACAATCTAAAAAGTCTAAAGTAAACAGAGGTGTGGTGTGATTTAGACCAGAAATGATCATTATTTTACCCATATTGAATTTGATTATTTAAATGTAGGTGAGAATTCTTTAGTAAGATAGTGATGATAAATTTAAAATTCTTCTATTAGAGAATTTTAAGTTAGGTGTGATTATAGGAATGTTGTACACAGTGGTTCTAAAGAATCAGATCTATATAGTATCTAAGTGGCTTAATGGAGCAACTTATGTGAGGCTTTTAGTTTTTAATACTATCTAGTACCTGTTGATTTTTTTCATTGCAAGAAGTACTGATTTTAGCACATGGCACATAAGAAAGAATGAAACTTACTAAGAAACATTCCACTACATCTAAAAAAAATTTTAAGAATTTGGCTCATTTGGTGTTGAAGAAGTGTGACAGTTTCAGCGATATCCCATCATCAAAACATATTAAATCTCAAAGTTAATGATTAAGTGAATGGGCTTTATTATATATACCCAGTAAGAACAGTATGATACGGATTCCGCATCTTATAAAAAGACCTATTCAAAATAGAACCCTGGGTGCTACAATACTTGAAATTCAATTCTCCAACAGTAATTTAGACAAAAAGGCCAAGAGTTGATATAAGTAGATATTTGCAGATTTGTGTGAATTTAGCTTTGTCTTGTTTTCCTTCTTTCTACTCTGCACTAATGGAGAGAAAGGGAAGATTACCCTGGAGCATTTTAGGGGTAGGGCTAAATGCGTACCCCTGGCTCAGACAGGGCTGTAAGTAGGGACAAAAGGCAAGGTAAGGACATTGGAGACTAGATGGAGAGGTGTGCAGAAATAAGTGGGAAGGAAAATGTCAAAGGTGGACTGTCCTTGGGGGAACTGGAAGTGAAGAGGAATCCTTTTTTTCTTCCTCTTTACTCAACTACTACAAGGTCTCCTACTTTAGAGAACAGAATTCAGGGTACCACCCTTATGGTGGTTCAGTTTTACATAACTTAGTTGCCTTTTTTGTACTTGCTGGCTTAAAATCTAGTCACTGTAACATGTTCATATATATAATAGTTCATTTTGCCTTCTGAAAAACTTCCTTATTTACAGTTTAAAAAAACGTGTATTTACATTATGGGACTGCTTTTGATGTAAGTTAAGGAAAGTTATACAGTGTGTCAGTCAACAATATTTAGGTCTGACTAGGCTAAGCGGTGTCTTCAGGTTTAGGCCGAAGGATGTTAATGTAGTAGAGATCTGTTGATATAATCACTCCCATCTTTTTAAGTGTTCATTTTTAAAAAAATATTGAATGCTTAGTATGTGCTAGGCACTGAGCTAGATGCTGAAGATACACAGATGAAAGTCAGATGTCACCTTGAGGAAAAATTTTTAACTGGGGAGACCATTAAGTATCAGACAGTCACCATAGAGTGTGTTCAGTGACATAAATGCATACATAGAGTAATATTAATGTGCCCAGTTCACCAGTGGGGGGGGGGTTATCTGCAAAAGGGAGTTGTATTTAAACAAATGAAAAAAAGGGCATACCAGGAAAAAGAAAAGGGAGAAATGCTCCTAGGCAGAACAACATGCACAGTTTCAGAGAACTTGACCAGGTAAGTTTTAGAAATAACAAGTTTCCAAAACTTACTTTGGAAAGTAAGTTTCCAAGGTACTTTGGAACTTTAGAAGGTACTTTGGCTGTAGTAGTAGTAGTAGTAGTAGTAGTAGTAGTGGTGGTGGTGGTGGTGGTGGTGGTGGTGGTGGTGGTGGGGTGTGTGTGTGTAGGGGGTGGGGGGGATGAATGAGAAAAGAGACAAAATATTGAAAGACAAGGCTGGATATCTTGAGGGCCTTATTAACAAGCCATGTTAATGAGCTCAGATTTTATTCTGAAGGGTATGGGATGAGCGAATTGAATTTTTAGCATAAAGTCATGATCAGATTTTAATCATGAAAAGATAACTATGATAGCAATGTGGAAGATGTAACAGAAGTGTATGTAGAGGTAAAGAGACCACTTGAGATGCTACTGAAATAATCTGGATGAGTTGTGATTGTGAGAAAGACCTAAAATAGTTGCAGTAATTGCACTAAAGACCCATAATACAGGAGGTATATTTAGTGTATTTAATGGGTAGAGCTGACCTTAAGAAAAAAAATTTTTTGAGGCTACCCCTCCAGTTATTTATCAGAATGTTATAATAAAATCATATATATGCACACAGACACACACACACACACACACACACACACAACATGACGATAAACTATAATAAAATTGCAAAAAAATAAAGCAAAATATACTTATAAACTTGGTATAAACTGCTTAAGCTCTTAACTCTTAAAGAACTATGAAACTAAAGTTTATATATTAAATGTGGAAAAATGTAAACTAATAAAATTAATATCTGTGTGCTACTTGATTTTTATTTTATTTTTTACAAATTGCCTCTTGAAACAAATACAGAGCTGACTACTGCAGTTTAGGTACTTTTAAATTTGGCACGTCTATACTAACTGCTGTGTTCCATATGTAATGACCAGCCTTCTCTACAGAACCTTTAGGAGACCTTTGTTCATTCTTTCACTGATGTCATTTAGCTTTCACATGGCCAGAAATAAGCAATTGTTATCTATTTCTGTTCTCATTTGCCTAAGACAAAGTACTGTTACATGGTGCCAACAAGGTCATCAACCTAAACACAACACAGGCTCTGGAATCACATGGCAGTGCTTAGTTGTAAGTGGGAATCAAGGTGATCTGGACTATATTAATTACTATAGATTAATGAAATAAATCAACATGAGGAAAAATATCTGGTAAAGAATTCAAAGATTCTAGTTTGAGAAACACTGATGTAGAGGTTATAAAAATCCTTTGTCATATACCTAAAGTTGAATTGGTTGAGTCTGACCTTGTGACTCCTCCATTGATTCCGACTTTACGCATCCAAAAAATATTTGACCACCTACTGAAAATATCAAGTGTCAAATGGTATAGTAGGTTCAAATATACTAGGGATTAGAAATTTGTCAACTAAGATTTGTTATTGAGTCATCTGTCACTGAGTGAAGTGGTTTTGACAGTTTAAGTAGGTCCGGGAGTGAATGGAAAGAGAAAAAAATGGAGAGCTTGGCTATGATAAGAAATTAGAAGGTAGGGTATTAGCTTAAAGGAACTCAACGGAGATACTTTTTTTTAGAATGGGAGAGATTTGAGTACGTTTATAGTCTAGCAGGAGTCATGACAGAGATGAGATACAGAATAGAGATATCAATCAATGGAGCCAGTTTCTTCACAAGATGTGACTGTAGGTCAAAAAGTATTTGATTTTGTACAAGGGGTAAACTTACCAGGGACTAGAGGGAAGATTAGAATGGGTAAAAATGAAGATAAATTCTAGGTGGGAGGAGGCAGGAGGTTGACCATTAATACTCAATGTTCTCACCTTTCTTAGTAAAATAGGAAGGAGTGCTATGGATGACAATGAGTTGGGCATGAGAAAAGGAAGTAAATGTGGAATCACTGAAGAGGGAAGCTGAAGAACTAACTAAAGAAAGGAAAGAAAGTCCTTGTTAAGGGCCTAAGGTAGAAGATCATGAATTTGTCAGGGCAATTTTCCATGTGGTTGTATACTTGTTTTCCCTTAGCCTTAAGAACTTTTCACATGTGTGTTTAATGCCCATAGGATTTGTTACTACATGCTTACAGGCTTGTATTGCTAATCAACGTGTGAATATATTTATGTGTGTGTATGTGTGTATATATATATATATATATATATATAAATCAGTGCTTTTAAAAAATGGTATACTTTAGTACCTTATGTTGGTACTTTTTTTAAAGTGTAAGATCAACAGCTCTTCTCAAAACTTAATGTTCCCATCTCAAGAAACTCAAATGACAGAGTAAAAGTTTTTATGCCAAATGAGAAAGACAGGGAGTGCGGAAAGAAGTGAGAGGCATTTTACATTTAATTATGATTCATCTAGCAGATATTTATTGAGCACCTACTGTGCATCAAGCTCTGAGCTTGGCTTGTGGATAAAATTTACATAGTTTTCATACTTTGTTTTTTCCCCAGGAGTCCTTAAGTCTGTAAAACTAAGAAGTTGCCTGGGTTGGAAGCTGAAGCCTTGCCCACTCAGATTCTTTATCACTTTCCTTCCATCTCCAATCCCCACTTCCACTCAGGATACCTCAGATGGTTCTGTGGGTACCCCTAGTGTTCATTAAACACAGTCTGAAAAACCAAAGGTCTAATGAATATTAATACTGAAGCCTTGTTATAAGAATAATAGTCACATGTAAAACAAATAATATGAAATTTATTAGGGATAAATGTAAAGACAGGCACTCAGATGAAGAGAATCTGGCCTAACAGCAGGCATGTGCTAAAGACAACAGCAGTGTGCTTAGGGTTGCCCAAAGAACCTATACAGTTTTACCCTGAAAGATGGAACTGAGTTATCCAGAACAAAGCAGTTACCTTTTACTCATTTCTCCTGGTCATACCACAGTAGATTTTGTTTTTTAAATAGCTTTATTGAAATATAATTGACATACAATAAATTGCACATAAAGTATACAATTTGGTAAGTTGACATACGTATATACCCATGAAACTATCACCAAAATCAAGATAATGAATGTATCCATCACCACAAGTGTCCTTGTGCTCCTTTGTAAACTTTCTCTTGTTCCTATCCCTCTCTCCCCTCATCCACAGGAAACCACTGATGTGTTTTCTGCCACCATTGATTAGTTAGTATTTTCTAGAATTTTATTTAAAAAGAATCATACAGTATGCCCTATTTTCTTGTCTGGCTTTTTTTACCTATGTTGTGTCTCTTAATAGTTCATTTTTTTAAAATTGCTGAGTAGTATTTTGTTTTATGGATATGCCACAATTTCTTCATCCATTCACATGTCAGTGGACATTGGGATTGTTTGCAGTTTCTATTATGAATACAGCTGCTGTGAACATTGTCGTATGACTGTATGGACATAACGCTTTCATTTCTCGAGTAAATAGCTAGAAGTGGAATGGCTGGATCATATAGTAGGCATATGTTTAACTTTTTAAGAAACTGCCAAACTCTTTTCCCAGGTGGTCGTACCTTTTTACATTCCTACCAGCTGTGTATGAGAGTTCCAGTTCCTCCTGACTTCTTATGATTAGTCTTCAGTCGTAGCCATTCTAATAGGAATGTAGTAGTATCTCATTGTCCTTTTAGTTTGCATTTCCCTAGTGACTAATGATGTTCAGCATCCTTTTTTTTTTCATTTTTCTTTTCAGCATCCTTTCACGTGCTGCTTTGCCATCCATGTATCTTCTTTGAAGAAATGTCTGTCTATATATTTTTTATCGGTGAATAATGACAGTTTTATTTATTTCTAATTTTTATGCCTTTTCCCTTTGCTTTTTTTTAAAAATAGATCTTTATTGGAGTATAATTGCTTCACAATACTGTGTTAGATGCTGTTGTACACCAAAGCGAATCAGCCATATGCACACATATGTCCCCATATCCCCTCCCTCTTGAGCCTCCTTCTCATCCTCCCTATCCCACCCCTCTAGGTCATTGCAAAGCACCGAGGTGATCTCCCTGTGCTATGCTGTCTATATTTTTTTGCCCATTCCTTGTTGGGTTCCCTTTGTCACTATTTATTTACAGGCAACACAGATTAAACATGTACAGCAGCCTTAAATGATTTTAAAAGTAAAGTCATAACAAGGTAATATATACATGGAGGAATATGAAAAAGGCATGAAGGACTTTACTTTGTGAGATGGTGGAATTTAAGGGTTGACTATATGAATCCGAGTATTTGTTTTTTATCATTAGCTAGCAGAACCACCTCAACTCATATTGCTTATTCCTTGTTACTTCCACAACTAAGAGTGTAGGCCATAGTATGCTAGAGCTGGCTTATGCTGCCTTATGAGTGCCAATTTTAAAATTTTTAGGAATTTTGCAAGCTGACTGTTAAACATAGCCTTTATTAGAAAATAAGAAATTATTAGAAAATAAACTGAAAGTTACAGTAAGATCCAATATAGGACTTAATAATAAATACTTGAAACTCATTTCCTAGTTATTTTGCTGTTTTATTATTATCCACGTTTTTATGAGTATGTCTATTGTGTCCACATGGTGGAAGTATTATTATTTGACAGTATACGCCTCTTTCCAACTCTGTGTTCAGTGATGTCCTGTAGTAGCTTCAAGTGGGTCACAGTGGGAGTATTTACCCCAGAGAAATTTGCAAACATTACAATCAGAACTTTCCCCCCTCCTGGAGGGAGTTGTTAAATTTACGGGCATACCAGTAAAGACAAAGCCCTTTGAACTACACTAACTTACTGTCCATGATGAATAATTGAAGCTTCAGTTACACAGAGAATTCACCTTTGTGAAACACTTAATTCCTCAAGAACAGATCAATATTTCTGCTACAGAATGAAGGTTATAACACCTGTTTTCCTTGCTGCTCAGTTTTTTTCTTACTTCCAAGTTCCCTAAGGTTGAGAATGCCAAAGTCTAAGTACTGGATAAGGGAGGGTGCTAATACATTATTTTTGTGATCCCAAATTTAAAAATACATAAAGTACTTTTTTGGAGTAGAACTAGAAAGGATGTTAAATACAGAAAATTGTAATGGGCAAAAAAGTAGGAAAGGCAAACAGCTCTATATAACCAAATTTCTATTCATGTAGGAATAAGGGAAACTAGACTAAAATGAGAAGGAGCAAACCATGATACAAGAGGAAGTACAAACTTAAAAAAGATGCTGGATGTTATTGGGAATTTAAAGTTACCCATTTGGTAACACAGTACAGCAGTCTAGAGATAATCAAACTGGGGGGGACGAACTATTAGTCCAAAAGATAAAGTGACTGATACGGTTGAGTGTCCATTACAATTAATTTTTTTAAAGTACTAGGAGAAGGGGGATGGGATAACTTGGGAGATTGGGGTTGACATATACACACTACTATACATAAAACAGGTAACTAATAAGGACCTACTGTATAGCACAGGGAACTCTACTCAGCACTCTGTAATGGCCTATATGGGGAAGGAATCTAGAAAAGAGTGGATATACGTAAATGTATAACTGATTCAGTTTGCTGTACACCTGAAACTAACAACACTGTAAATCAACGATACTCCAATTAAAAAAAAGTACAAGGAGAAATGAAGAATTTCAGAAGGAATAGAAACCATCTTAAATTTCAGGATCTAAATGAAAGGCATATACATTTAAAATATAAAACAGGGCTTCCCTGGTGGCACAGTGGTTGAGAGTCCGCCTGCCGATGCAGGGGACACGGGTTCGTGCCCCGGTCTGGGAGGATCCCACATGCCACGGAGCGGCTAGGCCCGTGAGCCATGGCCGCTGAGCCTGTGCTCTGCAATGGGAGAGGCCACAACAGTGAGAGGCCAGCGTACCACAAAAAAAAAAACAAAAAACATGCATATGACTTTCAATAAGACATTTTTTTATGTCTCACATGGAATTCATATGGAAGTTAAAGAAAATGTTTGCCTGGATTATGGTAAAGGTACTACGACCTTAAGGTACTGGTAGTGACAACTTTTTAGAGTAATGTACATAAAGAGTAACAGTTTGGTATTAGAGGGACCAAACAAATAATCCTTAAACCAGTCAATGTCCTGTATAATAATTTTACCAATAAACTGGACAAAAATTTTATCAAATTAATCAGTAGGTACAAACGTTTTGTTTTGTTTTGTTTTTAAATGAGGAGGTAATATAAATTCCCAAGGAGATAACTTCCTTCTCTCTCTAGGAACTTAAATTTTTATGAAGGAGATTGAATGAAATGATCTCATATGAAAAATACCTAATAATATATGAAACTAACAAATGTAACAGAGAACCACCTGATGAACATTTCCACAATTAAAATTAAGTGAATCATTATTTTCTTACTAACCTTTTCCTTATTTCCAAAATCAACTCCTCTTCTGACCTATTTAGATGAATATATTTTCTAGTGTCCAAGATTCAATATCAGAGTAATATTTTTTCTTTCACCCTTACCAGTCTCTACTGTGGGCCTTCAAATACATATTTAGACCTTATATTTTATAACATACAGTTTAAAATATTTTCATCATTGTATTTGCATAACCACTCTGAGTTAAGCAGAAGTTATTAACATTTCATCATTCTGTTGAAGAGCCTACAAGGTGACTGGCATGTGAACAGGAAGCAGAATAAGAGGTTAAATGACTTGCCCAAGTTGACAGGACCAGTAATTACAAGTCCTGTGATTCTAATGTCAACATTCTTTTATCTACAGACTAAATATATGTACAACTACTACCTGTGTGTTTTGATGGAGAGGGGGTAGGGAGCACCTGGTAAAATTTTTGACATTAAATAAAAAGAGTCCTTGCAACCTAAGTGTCCATCAGTGGATGAATGGATAAAGGAGATGTGTTACATATATATACATTGGAATACTACTCAGCCACAAAAAGAATGAAATCTTGCCATTTGCAACAACATGGTTTGGACTTGGAGGGTACTACTCAGTGAAATAAGTTAGAGAAAGACAAATACTGTATGATTTCACTCATATGTGGAATCTAAAAAATTAAACTAGTGAATATAACAAAAAAGAAACAGACTCACAGGTATAGAGAACAAACTAGTGGTTACCAGAGGGGAGAGAAGTAGGGCGAGGGGCAAGATAGGAGCAGGGGATTAAGAGGTACAAATGACTATGTATAAAATAAGCTACAAGGATGTATTGTACAGCACAGGGCATATAGCCAATATTTTATAATAACTATAAATTGAATATAACCTTTAAAAATTGTGAATCACTATGTTGTACACCTGAAACTGATATAATATTGTACATCAGCTGTACCTCAGTTTAAAAAAAAAAGAGTCCTCTTCAGTTCCACTTCTGGTAATGAAGAACTAGATGGTTTTGATCATGCTTCTGCTGAGAACAACTAGAAAAGCTGAGCCAAAACAAAAAAAATACATCTGTTTAAAGGCACTGGAAAGCTACCAAAATGGTGAGGATTTCAGGGCCAAGTTCTAGTAGATGAAGACAGGTTGGAGATGCTTGTAGCATCTCTGCTGGAGGCATCTGTCTCTTCCAAAAGCAGCTAAGAAGGTGAACAGAGCTTTTTCAAGTTCACAGGCCTAGGTGTGGGTGGAAAGGGAGAAAAACTAGAGTTGGGCTCACCAAGAAAGAGATAAACACCTCAGTCTTACTGTTGAGATTCTAATGTGCTGTACCCTAGGAGTCAGAGTGAACTGAAAATAGATTGGAACTGGCAGGGACTGAATCATCTCAGGTCCCAACTGGATTGTAGTGATCTGAGGGTACTAATGGCCCTAGCTGCCTAACTGAAGTAAAAGAAATCCTCTCTAAAAGAAAGTAATGCTATCCAGAGCGTCAAAATATCTATACAATATTTTATATGTAATATCCTGCACACAGAAAACCATAATCAGCTGTATGAGACGATATGACAAGACAGAGAAGCAACCACAGAAACAGGACCCACAGGGATTATGAAATGAAGACTTCAAAATACTACGATTAGGGAATTCCCTGGCAGTCCAGTGGTTAGGGCTCGGCATTTTCACTGCAGTGGCTCGGGTTCAATCCCTGGTCAGGGAACTGAGATTCCACAAGCCACGTGGCGTGGCTAAAAGAAAAAAAACATATATACTATGATTAATATGTTTAGGAACTTAAAATATAGGACTAAGAATGATTGTAGAGAATGGAAACAAAACCAAATGGAATTCTATTATTGAAAGATATAACAAATTAAAAACCCAGTGAATGCATTTAATAGCCAATTACACAGAGCTGAAGACAAAATTGGAGAATTGGAAGAAAATTCAGAAGAAAATATGCACACAGATTAACAAAGAGATTAAAGGATGAAAAATGGAAAAAATTTAAAAAGTAGAAGAGATAGAGTAAAAAAGTCTAACGTAGGTTTAATTTTTTTTTTTTTTAAATTTTTGGCTGCATTGGGTCTTCGTTGCTGCATGCAGGCTTTTTCTAGTTGCGGCGAGCAGGGGCTACTCTTCGTTGTGGTGCATGGGCTTCCCATTGCGGTGGCTTCTCTTGTTGCAGAGCATGGGCTCTAGGCGCATGGGCTTCAGTAGTTGTGGTGCACAGGCTTAGCTGCTCCACGGCATGTGGGATCCTCCCGAACCAGAGCTCAAACCCGTGTCCCCTGCATTGACAGGTGGATTCTTAACCACTGCGCCACCAGGGAAGTCCCAAATGTAGGTATAATTAAGACCCAGAAGGAAAAGCATGAGAGACTGTAACAAAGTGATACTGGAAGAGATGTCTCAAACAAAAAGCATCATGCCTCAGATTCAAGAAGCACTATAAACCTTAAGGAAAAGGCAAAGAAAACAATACCTAAGCACTTCATATTAAAACTGCTGAAAACCAGAGAGAGGAAATGTTGAGCATCCATAGGTTAAGAAACAAAGTATTCTATCAAATGAATGACAATAAGACAGCTGCTTTGCAACCAAATGGTGCTATCTTCAGAGTAAAATAAAATAAAATGTTGCCAACTTAGAATTCATACTCAGATAATATAACTTTCAAAAGTTAAGACAATATAAAGGTATTTTCAAACAAACAGAAAATGAGAATTTGTCACCAGCATCTCTGCCTTGGAGGAAAGAGCAGCCTTCGAGCAGAGAGAAATGATCTCAGATGGAAGCTCTGAAAGGGATGAAGAACAATGAAAAAGAAAATACATGGGTAAATCTCAATGAATATTAATTTTACAAAACAATGCTGATATACTGTGGTGTTAAAAACATACAGATTTAAAACATTAACACCACATAAATTGAGAGGAGAGGATAAAGTGGTCTAAGGTGTTCACACTGTCTTGGAAGTGGATAAAGTACTAGTATATACTAGACTTTTAGATGTCCAGTATGCACATTCTAATTTCTAGAGTAATTAATTAAAGAATAGTAAAAGAACATATAGCTAAGAAGCCAATCAAAAGGAAAAGGTGGAATAAAAAAACCTGATCTATCCCAAAGGATAAAGAAAGTAGAGAAAAAAGAGTGAAGAACAGGGGAGACAAGAAACAGTAGGATAGCAGCTTTAAAGCCCGATGTATCAGTAATTACATTAAGTGTAAATTGATTACCCCAATTAAAAGTCAAGACTGTTGCCTTGGATTTATAAAGATACACCTTTAACCTGTTTTCAAGAGACAACCCTTAAATATTAGAATGCAGAAAGTTTAAAGTGAAAAAATATGCAAAAACGAACAAAGACTGTGGCTATGCTAATATCGAAGTAGATTTTAGGCAAGAAGCAATACAAGGATAAAAAACTCATGTGTCAAGAGTCCTAACAGGAAACAAATGATACACTCAAGGGACTTCCCTGGTGGCACAGTGGTTAAGACTCCACGCTCCCAATGCAGGAGGGCGGGGTTCTATCTCTGGTCAGGGGACTAGATCCCGCATGCATGCTGCAACTAAGAGTTCGCATGCCACAACTAAGGAGCCTGCCTGCCACAACTAAGACCCGGCACAACCAAATAAAATAAATTTTAAAAAAATGACGCACTCAAGATCATTTAAGGAAGCTGTTTTGTTTCTTTTTTTTAAAGAGAGGGACTAATTACAAATTTGTGTATAGGATATGAGAATTACAAGGATAGTTCTGTAACCCAGGGCTAACAGCAGGAGAACTATACCTCCCTTAATCTCCAAGAGACAGAAGAAGTTAAGCAGTCTCGAAGGAGAGAGAACTGTGAAGAGTTCATCGTGAGAGAGGCAATGACCTTTGGTCAAGGTACACATCCAGTTCAAGGCAACCTCTAATGGCAGGAGCCAGGAGGAATATAAATGCTCATCTCACTCTTTTCCACCACAGTCTCCTTCCATCAGCTAGGAATATAAATGCTCATCTCACTCTTTTCCACCACAGTCTCCTTCCATCATGGGGTGTCAATTCAGTCATACTCTCATCGGAAGCCAAAAACATTATCCACCCCAGAATTTTTCATACTTGGTAGGGGAGAAAAGAAACAAGTAACAAAACATAATCATAGTTTCATAAAACCTGTGTTTTAGCTGGTCATGAGGACTAGGTTCATAAGCATAGCTGCTTTCTTTCACCACCCATTCTAGGTTTCTCCCACTCAGCTTGCACCTAAATTGAATGGAGTTCTTTACCACGTGTGGCGACCCAAACATTCATTCGTATAAGATGAATCTTAGTGGAGGTCCTTTTTGGGTTACTCTAGTTTTCTTATTGGACTATCAGCCAAGAAAATACTAAGAAGCAATCTTGGTGAATATCATACATTCCATATATAGTCCTACTTACTCCACTGTGTAGCAGCAATCCAATTTCCCCGTTAAAAGGAATCTTTCACCCTTGGCAGTAGTGATCCCCTCCCTCCTCTCTCTGTTGATTAGTGATAGAAAAAGCCCAAACCTGCCAGCAAGCACTGTCCACTTCTAATTCACTGAAACCATGTTTCCTAGGAAGCATTCCTCCCTTGAGTACTAAAACCTCCAAAACCACTAAGTCTGAAGTTTCAGGGACCAAAAAATTCCTCAAGTGGTTTATTAGGCATAATAAAAGAACCCAACACAAATGCATACGTATGTACACCCAAAGACATACACAACAATGTTCACAGCAGCTCTCCTCCTGGCAGCCCAAAAATGGAAACATCGGGGCTTCCCTGGTGGCGCAGTGGTTGAGAGTCCGCCTGGCGATGCAGGGGACACGGGTTCGTGCCCCGGTCCAGGAAGATCCCACATGCCGCGGAGCGGCTGGGCCCGTGAGCCACGGCCGCTGAGCCTGCCTGTCTGGAGCCTGTGCTCCACAACAGTGAGAGGCCCGCGTAACGCAAAAAAAAAAAAAAAAAAAAAGGAAACATCTCTGATGTTTATCAACAGTAAAATGGATAAATAAATGTGGTATATTTATAAAGTAGAATACTGTATAGCAATGAAAATGAATGAACAACTGCTCCAGGTAACAACATGGATGAATCTCACGTTAAATAAAAGAAGCCAGACACTAAAGAATACATTATTCAATTTATATAAAAGTTAACCACTGTCATGTATTCAATTTATATAAAGGTTAACCACTGTCAAACCTAATCTTTGGTGTTAGAATTCAGGATGATGATTACCTTTGGGAAGGAAGAAGAGCAATGACTAAGGGACATAGTTATTGATGTGGGTGGTGATTACATAGTTATCTTCACTTTGTGGCAAGTCATGCTGAACAATTATATTTGTGAATTTTTCTATATGTTATGCATCCTTTTAAAAAAATTCATATAACTGCCATCTTGTGTATAATGTATAATTTCTCTGGATGCTTTTAAGTGTTTTTCTGAATTAGTTTTATCAGTTTGACTGTAACATGCATAGGTGTGACTTTCATTGCAATTTTTCTGCTTGTGATTTACTGAGCTTTTGTGGATTTGTAGTTTTATGCTTTTCACCAAGTTTGGAAAACATGCCACCAGTTGTTTGTTTGTTTGTTTTTTTACAAAATTAGTCATACTGAAAATAGAGGGACTACTCTCATCTCCACTCTGCATACATTTTGGGAAAGGTGGCACCATATACTGATTACTGATTTTAAGCATATACTTAATTCTTTAGGTCAGCATCCCCAATTTGCAGGTTATTGTATCCCAGCTGGCCTCATAAATGGAACCAGCTTTCCAATTTGTTCTCTCCAAGTTTTTGTCTAGCCAGTCAACTCATAAGCTGCTGACAACAAACCAGTGTATACCCTTACCTCAGGCCTTGTCTCCTAAAATTCTTCCCTATGGAAGGATTTCCCTTTACTATTCTGGGTCAGGACCACTAATGAGTGGTGGTGGTGTGTAGTGACCACTCACATCCAGCTATTGCCAGCTCACTGCAGATTCTTCCATGAACAAACAGGACCCATGCTTTTTTCTCTTCCATTAATTGGTCAGAAAGAACTCCTCATGAAGCCAATTTATATGGGTTTGGGGGGAAGTGCTGAAGGAGTAGAGTCAGGGACTATAGGAGTCTGAGTCACCTGCTCATTTAGTTTAATTGTAGCCATGTCCCAGTCTCATAGGGAGTAGACTGCTTCTGTGCTCATCCAGTTGTATGGTTCGGTGAATCAGATAACACCAGTTCATGATGGGTGGTTTTATTATTCACGTGGTCACTTGATGTCCCATGATCAGGTATTCCGTCTCTACCAGGTAGCAGGAGCAAATCAGGAGGTGCTTTTCAAAGAAACAAAACAAAATGTTGTTGGCTGAGGCAGATACATCCTTACTCCAAAACCAAAGGGTTTATGTTGTAATTCCCCTATTGGAACTTACCCAAGGCTTCATTTAACATCTCTAACACATGAACTTCCAATACCATTGGATCTGCCCAATCATAAGGCCCAACTGGCAAGACAGTTTGCTCTGGGCCCCACTCAAAACATGTAGTCTTATAGTTATCTGGAAACAGATAAGAGCAGGTCACCCTAATATACTTTATTTTGTTGCCTCCAGAACCCCAAAAGGCCTGCTACACATTTTTTCCTTCTTCTTTGTTATAATGGTAGAAAACACAACTACCTGTCATTTATTTGAATGGATATCCTAACATGTCTTAGGCCACTGCACCCCTAGAAACTCGGTGCAGGTCCTGGAAGTTTTGCAGGGTTTATCTTGCATCTTCTGGCAGGCATATGTCTTATCAAATCATGCAGAATGCTTGCTACTAGGTTCTAGCCTGCTCACTAGGTTCATTTAACATAACTTCATTGCTGTAATAGACCAGTGTGATAGTCTATGGTACAATGATATGGTCAAGGTCCCTCCATACCATAGAGACAACAGGAAAGCTGACACAGCCCTGAGACAAGACAGGGTGTACTGTTGTCCCTGCCAGTTAAACGCAATCTGCTTTTGGCTTTCTTTCCTGACTGGAATCGGGTGGGGGCGGGGCAGAGCGCGTTTCCAGATCCGTACCTGTGTACCAGGTCGCAGTCTGTACTAACTTCCTCCAGTGCAGGTACCACACCTGGATAGCTGCAGTTGGCACCCCACCTGATTAAGCTTTGCAACAATCCACTGTCATTTCTCACTACCCATCTGGTTACCACACAGGGAATTTAAATGGGAATCTGGTACGAATCACCATGCCCGCATGGGGGCACTAACTTCTGTACTGCTTTTCTTTTACTGTCTTGGGAGGGAGTGGTAACAAGCAATTCTGAACTTCTATGTAGTCCTTCCTACCATAATGCTCAATCTATTGGTCAGAAAACCAAAATGAAGATTGCTTCAATTATTAAAATATATTTATTCTTACTACACATCTGGGGCTGGAGAAATAACCAGTGTGGGTCTCTCTGGGCTCACTGTTAGCTAGACTCTGGCCAGGACTCCATCTGTCACTTGACTTTCTTAGGCCCCCTATTTAACCAATAAATAGCCACCAGAGAAGGATTAGGGCAGTGATTCCCTAACTTGCTCACTGGAATTACCTGGGGAGCTTTAAAAATACAAGTGCCTGGGTCTCACCCACAGAACTTATATGAGTTAATTGGCTTGGGGTGTGCCCTTGGCTTTAGAATTCTAAGGTCTTCTTATGTGCAGACAAGTTTGGAAACCAGTGGGTTAGGGGAAGATTCATGGTTATACCACTGTGGCTGCATTGCAGGTTCCTCCGCTAAAGGACCAAATCTCTCCCGATCATCAGGAAGTACCAATTTAACTGTAATAACACAAGTTAGTCTACATCTTAGAATTTTTCCACCTAAATATGTCAAGCAGCACCTTAATAGGTTAATCTATTTTATTTCCAGGGACCTCAAGATCATTTAGTATCCATTACTACTTTTCCCTGTGGGTCAAAACACTCTTGTTCACATTTTCGTTTTTGGCTTATTATGGTAATTGTGCCCACCTTGTCTCTGACGGTTGTACGCTATCATATGATCTCTACCACTTTAGACTTCTTTATTCCCACTGAGATCAGGAAACTCAATTCTACCACAGCTTTCATCACCATCATTTTTGCAAACAAAGGAGAACCACTTCAGAGCTCTTTGGGAATGCTGGTGCTCCCATCACCAATGCTTTTTTTTTTTTCCGTACGCGGGCCTCTCACTGTCTTGGGCTCTCCCGTTGCGGAGCACAGGCTCCGGACGCGCAGGCTCAGCGGCCATGGCTCACGGGCCCAGCCGCTCCGCGGCATCTGGGACCTTCCCAGACCAGGGCACGAACCCGCGTCCCCTGCATCGGCTGGCGGACTCTCAACCACTGTGCCACCAGGGAAGCCCCACCAATGCATTTTTTAATGACTTGGTGAAAGTTGAGGATGGCTAAGGAGCCACTGTACTCCTTCCTCTATGGTATGCCAGGGGATTTCTGATATTCTGAAATTATTATTTCAAATTTTATTTGTAGGCCGTTTATTTTTATTTTTTATTTTGGGAGCCATTTATTATTTGTAGGCAGTTACTGAGTCCAAGGCTCATCCTAGCAAACTATTAATGCCAACATATTAAATCTTAATTCTCAGGTAAGTTTGCCTTGATTAAACCTTATGTCTACTTTCCCTCGGTGTAACACCCTTAGAACCCACTTCTATATATACTCCCCAGGTTCCTGCTGGTCAAAACGACAAGGTCTTAAACTCCTCTGTAGGTAGTCTCTTGCCAGAGCAGGATGCATACTTCCCTGATGGGGAGGCTATGTTGGGATGGAACTGGGAGGTGGTGAGGGTAAATTCTGAGGACAATAGGAATCAACTTATAAGAGAGCTGCCCCAAATGTAGTCACTGAAAGCCTCTATGCAGAGGAGGCTGGTTTCCTCTGAGAGCAAAGGAAGTTCAGGGGAATATGAAGGTTCAGAGTTCTCAGCTTCTTTCTTGTCTGCCCAACTATCCCCATTCTGTGTCTCAGGGCCCACTCCTTTCCCATCAATGCTAACCTTAGTGTAAGAAAACTGGAAGAACTGAGCATTTAATTAGTACTACGAATCTACCTTATCTGCCCACTGATTACAGAAGATGAAGGACTCCTTCAAAGCTACAGTGGAGGAGTTCTGATCCCCTACAAGCATTCTTAACTATATATTAATAGTTTTCATATTTTTCTTTTTCCTATGTACAATGTGTTTAGGACCATAAGAGAAGCCTGGTGGGTTCAGAATCTTTATAATTACTATGATTACCATGGTGATACTTTCTCTCCCCTCCCCTCCATCTTCACTCCATCCCATGCTATTAATGGTCATCACAACAGTACTGTAAGCCATGGATTATAACCTGTGGTCCTTGTACCTATAGCAATGAGGTTATCCTTGTGATTGATTTTACATGTGTGTGTATGTGTGCATATAAGCCAATCCCAAAAGCCCATTGTGAGGATCCATTTCCTGTGATAACTCCTGGTACCAATTAATCTATCAATTAGGGTTATAAAAAGAAATAGAAAGCACACTCAAAATAAGAAAGGAAAAGATTGGTAAAATATATTAAACTTAAGAACTTTTTTCCAAAAGATGCTATTAAGGAAATGAAAAGACAAACCATGTTATGGGGAAGGATATTTGGTGCACATATATTTGACCAAGAACTCATATCCAGAGTACATAAAGAAGTCCTAAAGTTCAATAAGGAAAAGAATGACAACCCAACAGAAATATGGATAAGTGACTTGAACAAGCACTTAAAAAAAAGAGGATCCCCAAATGGCAAATAATGTAAGATGGTGTTCAAGCTCAATAGACATCAGGTAAATGCAAATTAATGCCAAATGAGATACCACTACACACCTATCAGAATGGCTTAAAAAAAAAAACAAAACTGACAATACTAAGTGTTGCCTAGGGTGTGGAGAACATGAAACTTTCATATACTGCTGGGGAGGATATAAAAAACATAAACTTTGGAAAACTGTCATTCTTTACAGTTTGAATCTACCTCAATGACCAAGGAATTTTAACCCTATGTACTCTCTCAATAGAAATGTCTGCCCACGTACACCAAGTGACATATGAAAGAATGCTTGTGGTACCATTATTTGTTAGTAGCCCCAAAGTAGAAAAAACCCAAATAGCTACAACAGAATGGATATATTTATTTTATCCACATAATGGAATATAGCAATGAATATGAACAAACTACTTCTACAAACAACAGATGAATCTTACAAATATAATGGTGAAATGCATATTTAATCTCTCATGTATGATTCAAAACCAGGCAAAACTAATCTATGGTTAGAAATTAGAATGAGTGGTTACATTTGGGGAGGACGGGCAGGATTGTTACTGGGAGGTCACATAAGAGGTTTCCATGTAACTGGTGATATTCTATTTCCTGGGTGATGGATAGAGGAATATTTTTACTTTATGATAGATACTTCATTTATTTCTGCAGTATGCTGTATTTCAGTTTTTTAAAAGGGTGGTCCCAATAAGATTAGGAACTACTGGTTATGCCTACTTGCCCTTCTCCATCAATTCAAACACTTCTTCCTTCAACGCCCAGTTCAGATTCCACAACTTACTTGAAGCCCAACAACTTCAGCTAGACTTATCTTTCTGCTTGGTTTTCATTACATTTCCTGGGAGACAGTAAAATACAGTAGAAGTGGTACAGGCTAAGGGGCTTGGGCTTTAATCTGTAAGGCAATAATAAGCAAGAGAGTGATGTGGTCATATTTGTATCTGCTCACCATGAATTTAACTCATTATAACAGTACTTATTTACATTTCTTTGAATATGCAGACAAACAAAAATTTACATACACATATAAGTGTAAAAATGTCATGTTAGACTGTTACAATATTTGCTCCCAATGAATCATGCCTCCTTTGTTTATGCCTTTTTGCAATGTGCCTTTGCCACCTTAACTAACAAAAGGTAGTTTATTTCCCCATTTCTTGAATCTAGGCTAGCCTTGGGACTTGTTTTGACCACAGAATGCAGAAGCTGTGACTCTGTGCAACTTCTTTGGATGAGGTTTAGAAAGGCTTTACAGTTCCTTTTTCACCTTTTGGAACACTGCCCTGGGCCACTATGCTGTGAATAAGTCTGGGATGAAAGACCATGTGAAGGGAGCCATGTGAATGAGCCCAGAGAAAACCAACAGAAAAACTTTCTAGCCAAAACACAGCATGGTGAGAAATAATAAATCATTATTGTCTTAAGCCATTAAATTTTGTGGTTGATTTGTAATGCAGGAATAATCTAGTCTATTATGGCAGAGACTGCTATTGTCTCTCAGTGTCCCTTCTTCTCCCTCATCCTTTAGTATTAGAACCCCCAAGTTTTGGCTTGGTACATTGCTACACAGGCAAGGACTATATTTCCTAGCTTCCCTTGGAGGTCTGGCCATGTGACTACATTTTGGCCCATGGGCTATAAGTGGAAATGATGGCTGCAAATTCTGTGACATGCCCTTAAAAAGAAGAGGTATACTGTTTTTCCATTTCCCATTCCCAGATACATCTTGGCAGGAGCTGGAACAACCACCTTAGGCCATGAAATAGAAGCCGCATATTGAGTATAGCTGATTAACAAGCCTGGATCCCTAACACCTGAGGCTGCTGTATCAATCTTGAACTGATTATTTCTGGACTGTTATGGAACAGAAAAAAAAACCTTCCATCTTATTTAAGTCATTATTATTTCGGCCTTAAAGCAACCAAACCTATATCCCAAGTAATATGTATTTTCCATTATTCCCCCCATATAGTTATATACAAATACTCATGTGTGTATATATACATCTACAAATATAAATATTTTGAGTGTAAACAGGCACAAACACAAATATGCAAACCATTTATGTGTGTTGACGATTATGTTTTATAGACTGGGATCATATTATACACACTTTTCTTCATCTTGTTTTTTTCTCATTTAAGCAGTAGTGTTGGATTGGCCAAAAAGCTCCTTCAGCTTTTAAGTAAAAATAAAAGACACATTTTTCATTTTTACCAAGAACTTTATTGAACAACGTATTCACCGTTTTGTTCCACTAACTTCTGCCATTTTTCAGGCAACTTCATAATTCCATCCTCCCAAAACTTTTTATGTTTTTGAGCAAAGAACTGTTCCATAGGCCTTTTACAGTCTTCCAGGGAATTGAAATTTTTTCCATTAAGAGAATTTTGTAAAGACCGAAATACATGGAAATCCGAAGGTGCAATGTCTGGTGAATATGGCGGACGAATCAGAACTTCCCAGCCACGCTGTAACAGTTTTTGCCTGGTCATCAAAGAAACATGCGGTCTTGCTGATGGAAGGTTATGCGTTTTCTGTTGACTAATTCTGGACGCTTTTCGTCAAGTGCTGCTTTCAGTTGGTCTAACTGGAGGCTGTACTTGTTGGAATTAATCGTTTGGTTTTCCAGAAGGAGCTCATAATAGAAGACTACCTTTCAATCCCACCATATACACACATCATCTTCTCTGGATGAAGACCCGCCTTTGGTGTGGTTCATTTCACTTGCCCCACGATCTCTTCCATTCCACATTATTGTACAGTATCCACTTTTCATCACCCATCACAATTTGTTTTAAAAACGGAACATTTTTGTAATGTTTCAGTGGAGAATCACATGCGGAAATACGGTCAAGAAGATTTTTTTCACTTAACTTATGTGGAACCCAAACATCAAAGCGATTAACATAACCAAGCTGGTGCACATGATTTTCAACGCTTGATTTGGATATTTTGAGTATGTCGGCTATTTCCCTCTAGCAATATCGTTGACTGTTCTCAATTAATGTCTAGATTTGATTGCTATCAACTTCAACTGATGTACCCAACCATGGAGCATCATCCAGTGAGAAATCTCCAGCACAAAAGTTCGCAAACCACTTTTGACATGTTCGATCAGTCCCAGCACCTTCTCCATACACTGCACAAATCTTTTTTTGCATTTCAGTTGCGTTTTTACCTTTCTTGAAATAATAAAGCATAATATGCTGAAAATGTTGTTTTCTTCCATCTTCAATATTAAAATGGCTACATAAAAATTCATCAATTTTGGGACTTGCCTGGTGGCACAGTGGTTAAGACTCTGCATTTTTGGGACTTGCCTGGTGGCACAGTGGTTAAGACTCTGCATTCCCAATGCAGGGGACTGGAGTTCAATCCCTGGTCAGGGAACCAGATCCCACATGCATGCTGCAACTAAGAGTTCACATGCCACAACTAAGGAGCCCACCTGCCACAACTAAGGACCTGGCGAGCTGCAACTAAGAAGCCTGCCTGCTGCAACTAAGGAGCCCACGTGCTGCAACTAAGGAGCCCACCACAACTAAGACCCAGTGCAACCAAATATTTTTTAAAAATTCACCAATTTTGATAAGTTTTTTTAAATGCACACTGATATGACAGCTGTCACATACAATCTAACAAAATTGTTTTGAATGAAGTTAAAGACAACTAAGCGCTATTAGAGCTGTCTTACAGAAAAAATCGAATCAACTTTTTGGCTAACCCAATATCTTGTGGAAATCACAATTCAACTCATACTGCTTTAATTTATTCCTTTCCATAAGATACAAAAACTGTAATTAATTCAACCATTTTCCTATTAATGAGCTTTCATTTTGTTACTTGTTTTTTGATACTATGGATGATACTACAGTGAATATTCTCACAGATAGACCCTTACGTAGTATTTTATACCTATAGGACAGATTCGCAAGAATGATGTAGCTAGGACAAAAGATATTTGTAGTTTAAAACATTTTAACACAGGTTGCCAGACTGTTTTGCAAATAGGTTGAAAAAGTTCACATTTATACCAGCAATGTATAATACCCTTTTAGTTGGATCCCTACTGGCAACAGGTGCTATTGGTCATTTAACATTTTGCCCATTCTGAAAAGATGTCTCACTTCACTTGTAACAGGAGAAATGCATAATACTACACTAAGATTAAACATTTTCACTTATCAGTCCCAAATCCAAAAGTTTGATAACATACTCTAATGACAATGCTGTGGGGTCACTCTTCCATGTTGTTTATATAACACAGGGAAATCTGGCAATATCTATCAAAATCCCACACACATTACATACCCTTTGATCCAGCAATCTTATTTCTGTGAAATCTTGAACATGTGAGACAAAATTATAAACAGTATTATTCATTACTACACTGTTTTCAAAAGCAAAAGACTGAAATCAATGCAAATATCCATCATAAGGGCTAGTAAAATAAATTCTGGTATTCTTGTAGTGAAATACAATGCAGCTGTTAAAGGATAAGAACTCTCATTATGGAGCTACTTACATAACTCTGAGTTGTGGAACACAGTGCATTATTATAACCTTTGCTTTTTTTCTTTTTTTTAAGGAGAATAAAATAAACTCATATTTGTATAAAAAAGCTCTGGGAAATACTTGAGAAACTAATCAAAGTGGTTGTGAGACGAGTGGTGTTGGCATGGGAAATGGGTGGATGGCAGATATGTGGGGGAAACTTCAACTCAAAACATAAATACCTATCCACCTATCTAGATACACAAACACACATTACATTTGAATGAATTGCTCCTCAAAAGGAAAAGAAAAAGAAAAATAGTTCCAGTAGAGTGAATTCCCCAGTTTCCTTTATGTGATTTTTGTCAAGTCAATTTAACTATCTGATCTTCTTTCTTCAACTGTAAAACAGGGATAAGATCTGTTTCACAATGCTTTGGTGAGCACTAGATTAGCTCTGTCACTTAATAAACTGACACTTAATAAATGTTAGTTGAATTTAAAAAAAAAGGTTTGCCAATCTGTTACATAGGCCTAATTGGCATCTCATTATTTTAGTTTGCAGTTTCCTGATTTCTTCTCGTTTCTTTTTTTTTTTTTTTTTTTTTGGCGGTACGCGGGCCTCTCACTGTTGTGGCCTCTCCCATTGTGGAGCACAGGCTCCGGACGCGCAGGCCCAGCAGCCATGGCTCACGGGCCCAGCCGCTCCGCGGCATGTGGGATCATCCCGGACCGGGGCACAAACCCGCGTCTCCCGCATCAGCAGGCGGACTCTCAACCAGTGCACCACCAGCGAAGCCCATGATTTCTTCTGATTTTGAGCATCTTTTCACATTTGGATTTACCATTTGCTGAGTTCGTATTCTTTGCCCACCCATTTTTCTGTAGAATTGCTTGCTCCCTTTTTTTTTTAATATCTTTTTTTTTTTGGAATTTACAAAGTGGTCCCATACTGTGTATATCTTTTCTTTTCTTTTTTTGGCTGCATTGGGTCTTTGTTGCTGCACACGGGCTTTCTCTAGTTGTGGCGAGAGGAGGCTACTCTTCGTTGTGTGTGGGCTTCTCATGCGGTGGCTTATCTTGTTGCGGAGCACGGGCTTCAGTAGTTGCAGCATACGGGCTCAGTAGTTGCAGCACGTGGGCCCTAGAGCATGCCGGCTCAGTAGTTGTGGCTTGCGGGCTCTAGAGCACAGGCACAGTAGTTGTGGCACACGGGCTTAGTTGCTCCGCGGCATGTGGGATTTTACTGGACCAGGGGTCAAACCTGTGTGCCCTGCATTGGCAGGCGGATTCTTAACCTCTGAGCCACCAGGGAAGTCCCTGCTTGTTCCCTTGATGTGAATTTCTAAGAGCTCTTTTAATATTACAGATGTTAAACTTCACTGTACATATTTTTCTAAATGTATTATATACCTATTAACTTTAACTATGTTTATATTTTTGCATACAAGTTATTTCTTACACTGATAAATGTCTCTTTTAGAAGAACGTGTATTCTGCTGTTGTTGGGTTAAGTATTCTATAAATGTCAATTAGATCCAGTTGACTGATGGTACTACAGAGTTCAACTATATCCTCACAGATTTTCTGCCTGCTAGATCTATTGATTACTGAAAGAGGGGTGATGAAGTCTCCAGCTATAATAGTGGATTCGTTTATTTCTCCTTGAAGTTCTGTCAGTTTTTGCCTTAGCTGTCTTAAGGCTCTGTTGTTAGACATACACACATTAAAGGTTGCTGCATCTTTTTGGAGCATTGACTTCTTTATCATTATGTAATGACCTTTCCTATCACTGATAATTTTCCTTGTTCTGAAGTCCTTTTGTCTGCATATAGCAACTACACTTTCCTTTGATGAGCATTAGCATAGTAGATCTTTCTCCATTCTTTTACTTTTAACCTATTTGTGTCTTTATATTTAAAGTGGGTTTCTTATGTACGGTTCCTGAGAAAATAGAGATCTAGTAAGGGATGCTGGCTTCCTCCCTCCAAATTAACCCTGGGTAGGTACAGAAAGGAAGTAAGGGCTTGAGGAATAAAATCAAAAACTGTGAAGAAACCCTAGTTAGGGTCAGAAGTTTTTAAGTATTGTTCCTGCCACTCCCCCACTGATCATCCCACTTTGGGACAATCAGTTCCAGACAACTGATTACTACACAAATCATCAGCAACAGATCAGGCTTCCCGGCATAGAATAATGTCTGTTAAAGTGAGCTGCTGATGAAAAAGCGTGTGGGCTGACCAGATATTCTAGAGCGGTGGACAGTCACTCCACCATTCCTTCCCCAAACCTCTAGGGTTTTGGTGGATTACAACAGCCTTCTGCTGTTGAATTACGAATTTCAAGGCAAATCTTTACTAAAGGAGTTGTCCAGTGAAACAGGAACCAACAGAGATAGAGCACTATACTCTTCTGTGGTGCCTGGAGCCTTCCGCTCTCTATTCCTTCAACTTGTGGGAAGGGGTAAAACTAGGGTCTACCCTTTTGCTTATCCTCCACATCCATTATGAGAGAGAGCAGTAGAGAACATGAGCCTGTGAACCAAAATATCTAGACACCTGAGGAGTATGATCACCATATGACACAACAAATTAAACAACATATACCAACTGAAACAGAGTTATAGGAACAGATATTTAATTTTAAAAAACAATTCAAATTTAATAGTTTAAAAACAATCCAATTATTCATTCAAAAGATTTTTATTGTGCACCTATGAACTGTCAGGCACTGAGGATTCATCAGTGAACAAGACAGGCAAAAATCTTTGTGTACTTTCTAGTGGTGCAAAGTGGCCTGGGGCACAGAGACAAAAACATACAAACACCTAAATATCTAACTAACCATTAAACCATTTTAGAAGGTAATAATTGCTTATAAAAATAAAGCAGGTAAAGCAGATTGCAACTGCTTAAAAGGGTGAATAAAAATTGTGACCCTAATTTTAAAACGAAACTGAGCCTAAGACAGGAGTCAAGAAGATGCTGAGTGGGAGGTTACTAATGTGTGAAGAAGGAACAAGAAATCATAAAACGGTCATAAGAGAATATTAGGTATAAAAATATGAGTTTATGGGCTTCCCTGGTGGTGCAGTGGTTGAGAGTCCGCCTGCCGATGCAGGGGACACAGGTTCGTGCCCCGGTCCGGGAAGATCCCACATGCCGCGGAGCGGCTGGGCCCATGAGCCATGGCCGCTGAGCCTGCTCGTCCAGAGCCTGTGCTCCGCAACGGGAGAGGCCACAACAGTGAGAGGCCCGCGTACCGCAAAAAATAAATAAATAAATAAATAAAAATTATAAAATAATATTGTACATGGTAAGAAATTTAAATAAAAGTAGAAAGTTAAAGACCTCATTAACTCTTCCTTTCCATAGAAATAATCATTTTTCTGTGTCTCCTTCCAGAAATGTCCTATGCATAATCAAATGTGTGAATGTGTATAGTTTTAAAAATCTATAAATAGGATTTTATACAAATTTTCTGCAACTTGCTTTTTTTCACATATATGGATCTACTTTAGAGATACAGGTTTTGAAGGACAGTAAAAATCTCATTTGAAAGGCAAAATTATAGTGATAATAAAAAGATCAGTGGTTGCCAGGGGTGTGGGATGGGAGGGGCAGGGATGAATAGGTAGAACGCAGGGCATTTTTAGGGCAATTAAACTATTCTGTTATAACACAACGTTAGATACGTGAAACTATGCATTTGTCAAAACCTACAGAACTGTATGACACAAAGAGTGAACCCTAAAATGTAAACTATGGACTTTAATAGTAATGAATCAATATTGGTTTATCAACTGTAACAAATGTGCCACACTAATGCGAGACATAAATAATAGGAGAAACTGGGTGTGTACGTGTATGTGAAGTGTCATATGGAAATTCTCTGTATTTTCTGCCCAATTTTTCTACAAACCTAGAACTGCTCTAAAAAATAAAGTCTATTAAAAAAAAAAACCAAAAAACCTTCATTTAGGAAAACTATTTTTAAAGCTTTGCATAGAGTATTTTAGAGTTGGAGGCTCAAAGTCAAATATTGGGCAGGTTGTTGCTACGGTCCAGGCATAAAATGATTAGTGCTAGGCTTCCCTGGTGGCGCAGTGGTTAAGAATCTGCCTGCCAATGCAGGGGACACAGGTTCAAGCCCTGGTCTGGGAAGATCCCACATGCTGCGGAGCAACTAAGCCCGTGCGCCACAACTACTGAGCCTGTGCCCTAGAGCCTGCCAGCCACAACTACTGAGTCCGTGAGCCACATCTACTGAAGCCTGCGCACCTAGAGCCTGTGCTCCACAACAAGAGAAGCCACCGCAATAAGAAGCCCCCACACGGCAACTAAGAGTAGCCCCGACTTGCCGCAACTAGAGAAAGCCTGTGCGCAGCAACAAAGACCCAATGCAATCAAAAATTAAAAATTGTAAATAAAATAAATTTTAAAAAATGATTAGTGCTAAGGTAGCAAATGAAATTAGTTTGAACTATTAGATTTGCTAATACCTAAGAAAATTGCACCTCAGAAAATCTTAAGTGGAATTTAAAGTTTCTGATTTAAAGAAGTAATATGTCAAAAATAGTATGTTAACCAGGAGTAGGAAAAAAAAATGCTTAAGAATTAAGTGGACAAAAGAGAGATGTGGCTGAAAAGATGCGAATAGCCATAAATGACATGTTAAACATTTTTTAAGTTAACATGACATGGAGGAACCAGGAAATTATCCATCTAATATACTTGGTGTGGCTTATGTACTTAAACTGTTTACTTCCAGATTTTTACAACCTACATATTTTCTAAACATAACAGTCATTAACAAGATATATTGGGTGCACTCAATCTGAATAGTGTTATTCTATATAAAATGCAGCTATCTTTGAGTTTATAAGCTCAAAGGCAAATATAAATTCAAAAGTTAGATAATATAAAGCAACATATTATTAAACGCACAGTGGTATCACAAAGCATATCAGATTCCTGTTTTCTTTAGTTCCTAGTTCATCAGCACTTGGAGTAGGCTAGTTCCATAAACTCCTGAGGTAAATAAGATTCTACCTTATTTTTTTAATGATTATATATCAAGATTACAGTAAGCGTGGAATTTCTAAGACAAAAAAGGTGGCTTCCGAAAAAGAAAAAGAAGCTTCAAAGATCTACATAGAATTAAGCTCTTTATTATGTATGTATACATAAATTTTGTATCTATTTACTTTTTAACTATAATCTTTTTCTAGTCAGTGACTACAAAAGTGGCATCTCAATACACACTCATAGAAATTACAGAATAGAAAGGTTTTTTCCAAGTTCACTCTATTCTACCAAGTGTCTCTAGGAATTTTCTATTAGGCAATTCTATATACTGCTTGTTTTTAGCACCACAAGCATTATGGAAGAAGACTTTTAAATAGTTTTACCATTTGTTATTAATTTAAAGATACCAAATTTGTTTCTCTAGTTTTGCTTTTATTTCCAGTTTGCTGCATTTCCTCTTAACACTGTGGGTAAGGTGGGCAGTTAAAATGTGGTTCCTCAAAAACAAAAGGGAAGTATAATATAAGAACACCAAAATCAAAATCCTCTTTTTAAAAAAGTTTTGTTTATCCCTTTAAAAATGTCTGAACACATAAACTGACAGATTTAATAGAAATCCTTTTTAAAAATTTGCTTAGTTTCTCACATAATAATCATTAATTTAACCCCAAACTTAAATCATTAATTTGAGCCCAGGAGGGTAAGTCTCCTCTCAATTTGTTCAAACATATTAGGTGTTCCATTAATTTCATCTTATTGTTTCAATCTATCAACCTCCAATTCCTTTTACCTCTCTCTTACTTTGGGCTTCTTATTTGCTTGATTACATGTCCTACTTCTTCTTGGTTTAATCCACACGTAGGTGGTATCCATCCCCCATTAGTTTCTTGAAAAAGGATGAATGAACTGTATATTTGAGAGACTTCAGGATTGAAAATAACTTTATTCTAGCCTTATATTTGATTGACAGTGTGACTTATACAGAATTCTAAATTAGAAGTAATTTTCCTTCAGAATTTTGAAGCATTGCTCCATTACCCTTTCGCTTCCAGAGTTGTTATTAAGTCCAACACATTCACCTCTGTATGCACCATATGAAACCTCTATCAACTTTTTTTCTATCAACTTGTACAATTTACTCTTTGTCTCTCTACTCGTTATCTTCGTAGAGTAGGGAAAGGGGAGGTGGGAGATACATAGGAAATGAGCTCCAGAAATCAGCACGGGTCCTCTTAAGCATTTTATACTTATAGCAATCTTAATTAGGTCCCCAAGAGCCACATGTGATTAGCACTGGCATACTGCACTATCATACAGACTGTGCAGCCCTAGAGCAACCACTGTAAGAAACAAAACGAGGTTCAGCGACAATAAAAGAGGTGTGTTGGGCCTTCCCTAGTGGCACAGTGGTTAAGAATCCGCCTGCCAATACAGGGCATACGGGTTCAAGCCCTGGTCTGGGAAGATCCCACATGCTGCAGAGCAACTAAGCCCGTGCACCACAACTACTGTGCCTGCGCTCTAGAGCCCGCGAACCACAACTACTGAGTCTGCGTGCCACAACTACTGAAGCCCGCGCTCTGCAACAAGAGAAGCACCGCAATGAGAAGACTGTGCACTGCAACAAAGAGCAGCCTCTGCTCACCGCACCTAGAGAAAGCCCACGCGCAGCAACTAAGACCAAACGCAGCCAAAAAAAAGAAAGAAAAAAAAAACATGTGTTGATAGCAATGTAAAAATAATAATTATGACGAAGATAAAAGCTAACACTACTGTGCATGTCTATGTGGCAGGTACTGTTTTAGTTGCTTCATATATGTTAATCACTGAATTAGTATATACAATACAACCTTAAGAAGTAGGTATTGTCTTCATTCTTATAGGTTATATATTTTACCCTGGCACAGCCAGAATTCTAGTCTAAACAGTCTAGCTCCAGAATCTTGTGGTCTTAACTATTATGCTATATTGCCTTCCAGTAGCAGATGGTAGTCATTTTTTGTTGTTTATTATACTACTTTTAAATATCTTTTCTTGACAAAATAAAGTTGGCAAACCCATGTTGATTTCCTCAATTAAAAAATTTATTGGTTGGTGAAATGTGAAAGCCTGGAAATCACCAGTTTGTAGGGCCAGTAGAGAACAAGAAAATGAAAATCTGAGAGAAGGTAACTGATGGAGCAAGGTCTTGGAGGATGAGTTCTAGAACATAGGGAGGAGTTAAATTTAAAGGACAGGGCAGACACTAAGTACAGGAGGAATTATAGTCACATTTAGAGATGATGGGGAAGAAAGATTCTCTAGTAACTAAAAATCAAGGTTATCTGAGCCCAAAACAAGCCTGATAGTATCAATTAGAAGGCTTAAAAATAATATAGAATGGTGAAGAATTAGAGCAACTTTTGTGAGGAATGGGAAAAAATAAAGCCGGGATTGGACGGACAGACTAGAAAAATAGAGATGGTTTCAACACTAAATATCTTGAAGAAGTCGAGAAATAAGGTTAGTGGGAGTAAAGGAGTGGACGATGTATAAACAAATAAAAGAGGTTGTGGTTAGAAGGTAGGATTTCTGAATTTAAGATCTCAAAGCCAGAGGTAATGCTCATTCATTGCCAACGATGAAGACGATACTGCTGATAATAACCATTCATTAAGCACACTAAAAAAATTAATTACATATAGTCATAACAACCATTACTATCAGCATATTACAGAGAAGAAACTGAGGCCCTAATGAATTTTCAATTAACACTCAAGTTTTTTATAGAACTTAACAAGATGATGCTGAAATTCATATATAGTAGGAAAGGGCCTGTCATTCCCTAGAAAATTTTGAAGAAAATAGATGAATATTAACTATTGTTAATACCCTACTGGCTATTAACACTTATTATAAAACAGCAGCAATTATGATAGTGTGGTCACGTTATAGAGGTCATACAAATTGACCAATGGAAAATAATAAACAATCCATGGATGTGTGGAAAACTGATTTGAAATCAATGACATTACAAACCATAAAAGAAAAGTTATACTATTCAATAAATGCTGCTAGAACAATTAATTTTTCATATATAAAATAAATAAAATAAATTAGATCTCTACCTCATGCACAAAAATAGGTTGATTAAAAAAAGAATAAAACATGAAGAATAAAAGTTTAAAACTTTTAGCAAAAAGATAAATGAATATCTTTGTGATTTTGAGGTAGGAGAGGATTTTTTTTTTTTTTTTTTTGCGGTACGCGGGCCTCTCACCGCTGTGGCCTCTCCCGTCGCGGAGCACAGGCTCCGGACGCGCAGGCTCAGCGGCCATGGCTCACAGGCGCAGCCGCTCCGCGGCATGTGGGATCTTCCCGGACCGGGGCATGAACCCGCGTCCCCTGCATTGGCAGGCGGACTCTCAACCACTGCGCCACCAGGGAAGCCCTAGGAGAGGATTTCTTAAACCAGACACCCAAAGCACAAAATATAAAGGAAAAGATGAATAAATGTGACTACATTCAAACTAAATTTCAGTGTAAGAAAAGACACCACAAACAAAGGCCAAAGAAAAGGCACAGACTGGAAGATGAGAGGCAACAATATAACCAACAATGTTATTAATAACCGTAAAACATAAATCAATGAAAAAGATGAGTATAGCAATAGAAAAATGGGCAAAGATGCCCAGAGATGTCCAGGAGGCGTTTGGGATTAGTACTAGAGACATCTGGGCTGGAAACAGAGATTTGGGATACATCAACTTATTGATCATATTTGAATTCACGGACTAGATGAGTTTATAAAAGGAAAGCATGTAAAGAAATTAGAGATCTGGGCCTAGCTAGGACATAAAGCAGGCAGAGGATTACCAATCCTCACTCAAGTTCTTAACACTAAATAACTTCTTTAAACTTATCCACATATTATTTTGTCTTGCCTTTTCTGACCATAACTTTGTCTTTTAAAGATGGGGTCTAAACACAAGAAACAAACACTTATAATAAAACCAGATTTTGTTGGACACTACATCAGAAGGTGGTCAGATAAGCCTGCCACTTCTGTTTAGAGCAATATTACCTTCAGCTCCTCTGTTTCATGTATTGCCAAGAAGGCAGGACTGTGGAAATGAAATGCAAATTAAAAATTAAAACAAAACAGGATTTAAAATTTAAAGTAAAGGGAATGTAAGAAAATATTCCCAAAGTGCACAATAAGGATTTTTTTAATTGGTGGGGTTAGGAACTATCTCCTTTTAGTCATTAGCATAGCTCATTTAATGCATCAGAAATAGGTAATGTGTGCCTACACATCTTTAAATTTTAAGACAAAAAAGATGAAAGACAAGAAGAAAAATGTTTCATCCATACAGACTTCTGCTCATCCCATTCCTTCTACTTAGAAATAGCAAACCAGGTATCCACTGCTCAAGGGAAGCCAGTCACAAAAAAACAACTACATGCAGTATAATTCCTTTTATATGATATTCAAGAACATGCAAAGCAAGACAGAATAGTGGTGGTGGTGTTGGTGGTGGTAAGAAGATGTGGTTAGCAGGGACATAAAGAAGCTCTATGGGGTGTCTGGTATTCTGTATATGTGGATCTGGGTGTTGGTCACATCAATTTATACATTTGGCACTTGAGCATTTTACTATGTTCTGTCTTTTAACTGAGGTATGTATTTTTTATTCCTATAAAGAAAAACTTCTTAGAGACCTTAAGAATCTCACTGAACACAGCTTGTTTCACTCTTGTCAAGATAACAAAACCTCTAATTAAGAAACAAATATTTAGTGGCCTTCTCTCAACTTGTCTTCCCCTAATGGCCCCACTCCCTCAACCCACCCCTACCTCAGCCATCTCCCCAACAGAACAGGCTCAAGGACAAGGACGTCTGAGATGAACATTTTCAGCATCAACAAGCTCCAGGGTCCTTCTTCCACCAAACCAAAAGTAAGCTCCTAAGAGGAAATTGAAAGGAAACTCGAATGTAAACACCAACCTTTAACCATCACTTTGTGAATCATCTTCTACACTATCCTAGCTCATGAACATGAACCTGTATCTAAACATCTTTGTAGAAATTTCCATTGTAATTTTACTTTGACAATTTTGACCAGGGTAAAATGATAGAAAATAGGCTTATCTAGATTTCAATTAACCCTCTTGCTGATGGTTATTTTTTTTAGTGAAGGACAGTAACAAATATTAAATGTAAACAGTCCAGAGAATGCTTTTAAAAATAACCTTCCCTTTCTCACTTTAGCATGAAACACCAAGGAAAAAATAAAAGATAAAACCTATATATTACAGCTGGTTGTTACAATGAGTCATACAAAATGCAATATTGGACCTTGAGCAGTTCATTGTTTTATGTTGCTGGTCAAGCGGGGTTCAGAACGGTAATGAGACAGGGTATTGAGATACAAATTACTTCGGATATCTTACTTCAGCAAAAACATGAAACAAAGTCATGTCAAGTAAGATGCTTCCAGGGACTAAAGCTATCGCCTTTCCTCTTCTTTTTTTTTTTTTTTTGAGCTACCTCCTTTCGCTCTTTTTTTTTCCTAAACAACAATTAAAGTTCTTCACGGATACCTTAGTTTGTAGCAGAAGCCCTGCAACATGAAATAAAGGAAACCCTAAGCCTTTATGTTCTTTTACCACTTTCCCAGTTTTAGGTAACCGAAAAAAGAACAGATCTTTAGAAGGAACTGAAGATTATCTAAGGAAGGACTCTAACGGGTCTCGTCTGAATGGCAAATACTTCAAGGTCTCGGAGCAGGATTATACCAAATGGCCAAGGGGCAGAGCTTTAAGCAGTTCCTAGTTTAGCGAAAGTATTTTAACTTCTTTAAAACAACAACAACAACAACAACAAAAAAGACTTGTAGAGGGAAGAGAGCGAAATTAGGCGCCGCGGCGGGTAGAGGAGAAGGGTGCTCTGAAGAGAATTTGCAGTTCTGGGGCCGCGGCTGGGAAGAGGCCGAGACGAGACGGGCCGAGGTAAAAAGAGACGCCAGGAGAAACTCACTTTTGAAGGGCACTTCCCGGTTACAAAGCACTCTCTTGTGCTTTACCTCCTCCGACACAGTATCCTTTCTGCGGACCTCCAGCGTCTACAGACGTAAAAGGCCCACCGCAAGAGCCCTCTCCAGCATCGAGATTTCGAGGCGGGCCTCGATACCCGTCAGTCCCCGCGGCCGCCCGCGCCCCCTCGGCATCCCCCGGGCGCGCGCACGTCACCCGCCCGCTGCCAATCGGCGCCGGGCAGGTCGCCTCTCCTCGCGTGCCCGCAACTCCGCCCCGCCCGGTCCGGGCTGTAAGCGCCCGCCGGCCGCTTCCGCTCTCGGCGCAGGCGCGGCAGCTCGGCCGGAGAGCGGCGGGGGTCGGGCGAGGAGCGGACGGCGCTGGCCAGGATGGTGCTGGAGAGCGTGGCCCGCATTGTGAAGGTGCAGCTCCCCGCGTATCTTAAGCGGCTCCCAGTCCCCGAGAGCATTACCGGGTTCGCCCAGCTCACAGGTAATCTTTGCCTTCACCCAGTCCCCATCCTTGTAAGCTTCCCAAGGCGGAGGGTGGGGGCGGGCATCTAAAAACCCTCGGGCCGAGGGGCGGGGCGGAGCTTGGCGGATGGCTCGTGACCCGGTGAGTCTGCGCCCCGAGGGAGGTGGGCGTGCGCCGGCGCTGCTGCCTGGGAGCGTGTGTGAGGCCACCTCTCGGTACTTGGCGGCCCGGGGTGCTTATCCTCGTGGCAGTAGCCAGTATCTTTACGTGGCGAGAGACCAGGTTTTTGCAGAGAAGGTGCTGAGTTGGGAACGGGCCCATCTCTTTCATCTCCATCGCTCCCTGCAGTGTGCCTGTTTAAAGCAGGGTAAGTCATCGTTATCTAAGGCACTGTGTATCAGACTGTCCCAGCTCTTGGCTGGGTTTTACCCACATCGTGTGGGTGTGACTGTGTGGGAGAGAAACACAGACATGCACATAATATGTATTGCTGTTTTATTTAGCAACAAAATTAGAAAATAAACTCCAATCCTATAGGAGAGAGTTGACCTATCATGGGGTCATTTGAGGTCACCTCCATTACTACGGGCCTGGAGGCAATTTAGTTTCCTGGAGTTGACAGAAAGATACCTTTGCTAGTATGATGGACCAAAAATTAGAAAATGAAATTTAATGAATATATGTAACATCCTGTACTTAAGTTCCCTCCTTTACAAAATAGAACCCAGAACTCGGGATTTCACATCTAAAGGATGAAAATTTCCAGAATGCAGTCAACACTTGGAAGATTTTGTTGGGTTCTGAGCTTTACAATGTAAGTTGGGATATTGGTGAACCAGACACAGGGACTGATTAGGATGATGAGGGGGGGGAAAAACATATTAATAAAGCAAACATTGAATTCATATGTCCTGACTACCAGGGTATGTAAGCATGAATTAAGATAATTGTGAGGTAAATAGGGCTGCTTAGCTTGGAGCAGTCTGGAGATCTATGGTAGCTGACTTAAAATACAGTATTTGGAAGGCTGACCAGCGGAAGAAAAATAAGATTTATTCTGTGTAGACCAAAAGACAACTAGGGCCAAATTAGTGATAGTTATTTGAACATGGATTTTAGCTCCATGTTCAAGAAATTTTTTTTCTTTAATTAGAGAATACTTTACCAAACAAATGGTGCTTTGAGAGCTATCCCCTCTCAGACATTAAAAAAAAAAAAAAAGCAGTGTCTGGAGGTGGATAGATTAAAATGTGATAAACTAGATGACTGTTCTAAATCTAGAGATTCTTTGCATAATGGTCATAGACATTTGCTCTTGACAAATGGATTGTGAGATTTTTAACACTTTTAGATGTTAAGGGGTTTGATAGAAAACATGTAATTGAATAGAAAGAGTGGTAACTGAGTAATAAACATTAAAAAGAAATATCTAAACATAGGAACAACATAAAAGTAACAAAATGAAAAAACTTTCAAATCATGTGTTTGTAAACATCAGAGTCTTCTGTTGATTTTACTAGTTTATTCTGATAGATTGCAGCAATTATGTAAAATTTTGCCTTTTTCTCCCCTTATCATTTCTTTTATTGAAGTACTTTACATATTTTAATGTATTCCTTATCTTGTTGTAATAACTACGTATGTATATAATCTTATTATAGATTAGCATCACAGTAGGCCTAACCATTCCCCTGCAGCTGGAAATTTGGAATGTTTTTATATATATTTTTTATTCATAATGTTCAGTGGTAAGTAGCTCTGTACCAATTGTTATTTTTTTCCTTCTTTGAATTATACCCTTGAATATATTCACTAAATGGTAATACCAGGTCAAAAGGATATGATCATTTTGTGACATTTGTTCCCAGTTGCCAACTTACCTTAAATATTTGCATTAATTAACAGCTGAGTTTTTAATAGTCAAGAAAGAAAAAAGTCCCCTTGCTCCCACCTCAGTCCAGTTAAACCTGAATTATGTGTGTTGATTCTGATTGTAGCAGGTTTTATATTCATTTCAATTTTCTGTAAACAGAGTATAGTTGAAGCAGATTGGAAAGTACGATATTTGATTTAGCGATTAGAAGATTTTCAAACCTTTTTTTTTTTCTTCTCAGGGATTCCTACTGTCTTTCTTCTCAGGGATTCCTAATTCCTTAAAGGCATTAAGGAAACTCAACCTAAACCTTTTCCCTCTTGAATCAATAATTTATAGTAGTTTCTTCTTTAAAGCTGTTAAATAGTTAATGTGAAGACCAATTCTCAGCAATAATGACAACTCTGATAAATATCTTTATAGTGCGTATTTAACTTAAGTCCCATTACGATGGGACAATTTAGTTCTCATTGTAGTGTCCATTTATTTAGGAAACGTTAACATATTTGTAATAACTACTTTATGACAAAAATGAGATAGTCCGTTTGGCACTGGATAATGAGAATGTAACACTTGCAGAATCTGTTTGGGAGCACTATGAAAGAAAAATTGCAATGACCAATTTCCTCTCTGGGTCTCGCTTCCTGATTAGATGGTAATAGCTAATGACATTTGGCTCTCTTGAATGAACTTCTTGTAGAATCCATCTTAGACTTTTTTTTTTGCTGAAATTAAAACCTGAAAGATAACTTTTCAATATAATTGTTTAAAATGTCTACCGGACCAAAAATATTTTCATTTTCTATCTATGACAATTAGAGCAAAAAAAAAGTTTCAATTCTCATTATTGTTGCCTGTTTTTCCTTCCCTGTTTAGACCCAGTGGTTTTTTAAAAGCAATGGACTCTCTCATGATGACTCTGCGTTCTTAGTAAACACTTGAAGATCCTTAATTACTATACAGTATTTATAGATAGCCCTTATCTATCAGAAATGCCTTATCTATCTTTGTTTAGGTTACATTGTTAAGAGTGAGGCTTTTAAGGTAAATTAGTGTAATTCTGCCCTTTGGAAGTATAATGTACTCAAATACATTGACTTTTAAAAAAGCTTTCCCTGTCATATAAACTTTTAAAATAGAATAACAAAACTTCCCATTCAAAAGTCAGAAAAGTTTATATCTAGATTTAAAAGCTAGCTATGAAACTTTGAATATAGTAGTTCTACCCCACTTAAACGAGGTAGCTGCTTTGAAACGTAATGGTTTTGCTCCTAAAGACAAAGCAATGAATCCTAAGACTATAATAATATTTTTCCCAGAGTAACACAAACATGTCAGAGCTGACCCTTCAAGGGCATTAGCTCTAGAAAGGGCCAGTTTTGAGCAAAGAATTTAAGAAATGGAACAGAGTTGAAAGCATGTTCATAGCAGCCTTATTTATGATAATCCCAAACTGTAAGCAACCTAAGTACCTAGCAACAGGAGAGTGGATAAAGGAATTATGGTATATTCATAGAGTGGAATACTGATTAGTAATAACAAGGAACAAATTAATCACTGGATGAATCTCAAAAATTTTATATTGAGTGGAAAAAACCTTCGGGTATAGGAATCAGTGGTGGGGAGATAGACTAGAAGGGGACAGGAGAATACTTTCTGGGGTGATGAAAATATTTTACATATTTTTACACATTTTCAGTGGAGGCTACAAGGGTATATTTAATTGTCACAGCTCAGAGCTAAACACCTAAGATCTGTTTATTGTATGTAAATTTACCTCAATTGTTTTTTTAAACAAATAGAACAAAAGGTGAGTTTTCTTAATAAGAAAGGGTAATAAATCATTAAGTTCAAACTAAAAGAGTTGCATTTATTAACATGTAAATAATAAAGGTTATTTCTGAAAGATTGAAGAATTTTATTTTAGAAAACTTTTACTTTTGAGAATTTGGGAATATATTTACATAGTTACTGTAAGTTGTAAAAGTTTTTTCCCCTTTTCCTAGGTAGACCAACTGTATTTAAAAGTCAGTGTAATTAAAGATTATACTAGCCTTTGTGGAGAACAATTTTGATGTCATTAAAACATTTTCTTCCATGTAACCACTCTGCAATTTAGAATTCCTCAAGTCATCAAGTATTTATTGAGCACTTACTATGGGCCAGGCAGTGCTCTAAATACTGGGACACTGTTGTATTTATAGTCGTGAGTGGAAAAAAGATTTTAAAATTGATTATTAATTTCATTTTATTGGCCCTTTGGTCCTGAATAGTGTATATTAGGTTTTAAGTGGTAATAGTAATGCCATCCATTAAAAATATTTTACTTTCATCTTTCTTTGGTTCAGAAATGAAGTCATTTCTATGTTTTACCCATAATGATACATAAAAAAAAGTTATGAAATTATCAGCAGTCAAGTTGCCAGTATTATTTTTATAGTATCATTATATGCAACCTTTTTAAAAAGGAAAAAAAATACAGCAAAATAGAAATACAACAAAATGTTACCAACTCTTGAATGGTGGGATTAAAAGTTATTTTGTTTTTTACAACTTTTCTAAATTTTCAAATTTTGTAAAATAAATGCTATTTCTGATAATCCTAAAACAATTTAAAAGTGTACTGTACAAAATATACATTATACCTAACAGTTAGTAGGTAATAGATTTCCCTTCACAGTACCTAATATATCTTCAGTAGCTCAATATATATCAAACAGGTTCATAGGAAATAGCCAATCTTAAAGGTTGTTTTTTTAATTTCTTGTTTGATTTTTCTGTATTTAATATTTATTCATCAAAAATCAGCCTTAATAAATGTACTTAAAATGATTTAATTGAGCTTTACAGACTGTATTATTTTCCTTTATTATCTTTTCTGTAGTTAAATTGAAGTTTATCATCTTTAAAAAGTAGATTTTATTAAACAAGACTGTTGTATAAATTGTTACTTTGTTGTAGGAAATAATAGTACCTTTCATCACTGTATTACTATAGAGTAGTGTTTTACCAAGGAATTAAGTGTGGAAGGACAATGTTTTCTGAAGTAGATTTTAAAACAGTATTAATACCATTTATTCCCTGAGATTTGTGGGTTAAGCTAGGAAATGCTAAACTTAAGAATCTAAGTTAATGTTTTCATCTTTACATTCTCATTCATTTACTTTTTTATTTTGAGTCACTTAACCTCTCGTGACTTTTTAATTTTGTAGTATACATAATAATACTTAATGTTATTCTACATTCAAAAAACATGTATTGAATAAGTACTGTTTCAAGATACTATACTGGATGTTGGGGCCAATAACAGTCTAAGATATTTATTGCCTGATCTAGAAAATAAGTATAAATAAATAATTACAGTACAATATGGTGAGTGAGAAGGGGACTGACATTTATGCTCTACATTCATTAAGTCACTCATTTAACATTTATGAGGTATCTACTTTGCGCCAGGAAGAGTAGTACACAGCTCCTTTTCCTACAGGCTCATGGAAGAATCAACTTTATAAACAGATAACAGTAGTATGATAAAAGAAACTTCGGAAAAGGGGCTTGGAAGCAAAGGAGGGAGTGATTAATTTTGCTTTGGGAAATGAAGAAAGATTTCTGGAGGAGGCATATTTGACCCCTGTTTTAAATGGTCCACATGAGTCAGGCCACAGATAGAAAGACATGGCAGACAGAAGGAATTCCTTATGCAAAGGACACAGGAAGCCTGTCACTGGGTAATAAGTAGCTTTGGCTGGCTTCAAGTACATGAGGGATGGGATATTTGTGGGAATTGAAACTGTGAAAGTAGCCTTGCCATGTTATAGAGATGGTACTTTATAGGAACACTGCTCTATAGCAGCACTATCCAGAAGCCTTTCTGTGATGATAGAAATGTTCTCTGCTGTCAAATATGGTAACCACTAGCCACATGTAGCCCTTGAGCTGCTGAAATGTGACTGGTATGTCTTAGAAACTGACTTCTGAATTTTACTTAATTTATTTAAATAGCCACATGTGTATTAATTGTGTTTTTTATTTTCTATATTTTATGATACTCGGACAACTTGGGGGCCATGCTGGCCAGGGAGAACTTGCCCCCTCCAAGGACTGGCTAATGCCAGGAGATAGTAAACTACTTGCCTGTGAGCATACTTTTCATATGCAAACCAACCAATCCAAAGCCTACACTCCAACCACTTCCTTTATCTAACTCTCACTTACCAAGCCAGTATTTCCCCTGCCCTAAATCACCCAGGGCCAGATATGAGACAACTAGGGACCACCCCTATAGCCCAGAGCCCACTGAAATTATTCAAGCCAGCCAGTCCTAAATGTTTACTCTGCCCTACCTTGCCTTTTCTGTAGAAACCACACTAAAAGCTTGTGCCCTTTTACCTTCTGCCTGTGACCAAGCCTCGTACTTCCCCATGTGGTCCTGGGTGGCACGGTGTGCCCCCTCCTCTTGGGAATTGTAAGTAAACTTTTCTTTCAACGCAGTTGTCTCCATGTCTGTCATCTTACCATACCTGAGTAAAACAGAATCCTGGGTACAAATCAAAACAGTGTGGCTGGTGGTTACTGTATTGGACAGCACAGATCTGTAGGTAGACCCCTCCCCCACAAGAAACAGTTCTTTGTCATTTCCAGAACTTTAATTCATTCAAAAGATTTATGTGGGGCTTCTCTGGTGGCGCAGTGGTTGGGAGTCCGCCTGCCGTTGCAGGGGACACGGGTTTGTGCGCCGGTCCGGGAGGATCCCACGTGCCGCGGAGCCTGCGCGTCCGGAGCCTGTGCTCCGCAACGGGAGAGGCCACAGCAGTGAGAGGCCTGCGTACCGCACACACACAAAAAAAGATTTCTGTGGAGTCTTTCCACTCTTGTTATGAGAATAGAACAGCCAGCTTGACTGGCAGGATCTTACCGTTACAGAATTTCATTCTGGTGACTAAAAGATTATATCCCCGAAAATTTCTACTATATGACATTGTCAGGTTTAGTTAGCAAAAGATTTTTTTCAGGGGAGTTGCTCCAATCTCCATAATCTTAATAAAAACTACCATTTATTGTGTATCCTCTCTGTGCCAGGCACTCTTACAGGTGCTATTCATACGTAAATAGGTTGATTCGTCCACAACTCATAACAAACCTTTGGCGTGGTGTTGTATCAAAAATAATTTCATTTTGAAAGAGTTAATATTAAGCCAGTCTTTGAGTAGATTTACTGAGAGAAGAACAGATAAAAGTTTAGATCTGGGGGCTTCCGTGGTGGCGCAGTGGTTGAGAGTCCGCCTGCCGATGCAGGGGACACGGGTTCGTGCCCTGGTCAGGGAAGATCCCACATGCTGCAGAGCGGCTGGGCCTGTGAGCCATGGCCGCTGAGCCTGCGCGTCCAGAGCCTGTGCTCCGCAACGGGAGAGGCTACAACAGTGAGAGGCCCGCGTACTGCAAAAAAAAAAAACAAAAAACAAAACGTTTAGATCTGTTGAATTTCATTCATAGTGATTGAGAACAGACTTTGCACTTACTGTCCTGGACTAAACCTGCTTAAGCTACAGTTTATGCACATGAAAAATGGGAATAATAATGGTGCCTACCAAATAAAGTTTTTTAAACTAACACAGTGTTAAACAAGGTAATACAGTTGCACTCTTAGCATAGTCTGTTCATTTATCATTAATATTTATTAGTATGCCTTAGCACATGACCTTCAATTTTTCTTTTTCTCCACTAAGCTATTTCTACATAGTGTTTATTAGCAAGATATCAGGTTAGCATTCAGTGAAGGATGACAGGTGATAACTCTTTAAAGGCAAAGGATTCCCTGCAGAGCCCAACAGAGGCAGGGTACTAGCCAACATTTGATAAATGCATGCTGAGACAGTTATCTTGGCTTCCTGGTGTGTTTGTCTCCACAGGCATAGGAGAAACATATCATTTATAAGTGATATAAATTTCATTTATATCACTTATATTCCCTATCCCCCTAAGACAGTGCTGAGTACTACAGAAGGCTTTCATGAACACTTAAAGAATAAGATGTATCTAATGAGAATATTCAGGATGTGAAAATTTCGACTAGCTCTTTAAAATAGCTTTTACACAACATTTAGGTATTTCTTTAGGAATCACTATGCCTTACCAAAAAATGTAAATTAAAGCATTGAAGATGTGTTCTTTCTGAAATTATAAATCAGTGGTAAGCTATTACGGGATATTCTGTTGTATGATTTTAGACATGGTGGAAATGTTTTCTAAACCTATAAAATATATCACATTGAATTTAGTTTATAATTATGGTGATCATAATTCCTGAAATAAAACTAAACACAAATATACTTAGGATAATTATAGGATATTTGGTAGAGGACCCATTTCTGAAAATGTTGTTTTCCAGTTTCAAAAGTCTCAAGTCAACCCACAAATAAAATAAGGTGGTCCTAGGTATAGGTGCCTTATTCACAGTTTTACAGATAAGTTTGATAGTTAAGAAATTAAAGTGAGAAGTGAAGAATAGATAAAGAATAAGCTCAAAGATGAGACATGCTGTTTAAGTTCTTTTTTTTTTAATTTTTATTTTTTGTTTTTACAGTAGGTCCTTGTTGGTCATCTGTTTTAAACATGGCAGTGTACATGTCAATCCCAATCTCCCAATCCATCCCTATTTGAGTTCTATTACAGGAGCACGCAGACTTTAACAAATCTGTACATGTTTAGTTTCAGAATGGCTTCGGTTATTGCCTTTCCTTGGTGTACTTGCACTACTTGGCTACCTTGCGGTTCGTCCATTTCTCCCGAAGAAAAAGCAACAGAAGGATAGCTTGATTAATCTTAAAATACAAAAGGAAAATCCCAAAGTGGTGAATGAGATAAACATTGAAGATTTGTGTCTTACTAAAGCAGCTTATTGTAGGTGTTGGCGTTCTAAGACGGTAAGATGTCCATTTACGTGTCCACTAAAATTTTGTGCAGTTAAAATGGTTTTGCTTCTTAAATCCCCAGTTTTGTGGTCCTGTGAGATTAGGGATTTTTTCATAGTATTCAGCACTGAAAGTCTACTCTAAATTAAAGGTCGCGTCTTAATGATCACTGTATTTCCTACATTAGAAAAGTTAGACCAGCACAGAAACTTGGTTGGGCAAATTACTTAATCTTTATTACTCTGATCGTCAGGTGTTTTAAAATCTGATAATATATCAATATCACAGAAATTTTTGAGGATTTAGTGAGACGATGTATGTACAGTGCCTTGTATGTAGTATGAGTTAGTAAATGGTAAGTATAATTACAGATGATTTTTAATGTGGAAATTAAAAGTGAGTTTGATGGATGCAACTAGAGATTATCTTACTAAGTGAAGTAAGTCAGACAGAGAAATACAGATATTGATACAGTATGATATTACTTATATGTGGAATCTAAAGTATGACACAAATGAACCTATCAATGAAGCAGAAACAGAATCACAGACATAGAGAACAGACTGGTGCTTGCCAGTGGGGAAGGGGTTGGGGGAGGGGTTGAGTGGGAGGTTGGGGTCAGCAGATGCAAACTAGTATATATAGGATGGCTAAACAACAAGGTCCTACTGTACAGCACAGAGAACTATTCAATATCCTATGGTAAACCATAATGGAAAAGAATATTTTTTAAGAAAAGAATGTATGTATGTGTATAACTGAATCACTTTGCTGTACAGTAGTAATTAACACAACATTGTAAAGCAACTATACTTCAATTAAAAATAATAAACCAAAAAAAGGAGTAGTTTGGAGTGATAAATTATAAGTAGTTGATGAGATCTAGTTTGATCATAGGCTATTTGAGGCTTTAAATACAATAATGCTCATCGTCGCATCCTTTGTAATAACAAAATCTTAGAAACAGTCTAGATATCTGATAATAGAGGAATGGTTAATGTATGGTATAATACAAGTGATGGGATATTAGGAAGCTATGAAAAGCCATGTTTTTAAAAGAATATTTAATAACATGGGAGCATGATGTAATATAAGCTAGAAAAGTGTATTACAGTATGATCTCAATTTTGCTTAAAAAAAATGAGTACACAGTAAATACAGAGGAAAAAATATACCAGAATGTTAATTATTGTTACTTATGAGTAAGTTTTTAAAAATATTTTTAAAGTATTTTTTAAGTGTTACAGTGTGCATGAGTTTTATAGTAAGAAAACGTTATGAAATCATTTATTTTGAATTTAAATTACATCCTTTTAAAATTTAAAATAAGTAATGAGGTGAGCTCAGATTTAGAGCTTTATAGAAAATAAGAGCTTATTTTGATGTCCTTTTATAACTACTGTATTGACTTGTTTGGAATCATCCAAAGCTTTTTATTTAAAATCTACCAAATAATTAAATACTTAAATTTGTTAGATTTGCTGTAGTATTGGAATGTAGTTAGGTTAGATAGAGAATATATCTGTTACTCAGGAAAGCTATCTGATGTGTTTCTCCCCCCAAAGTAATGGCCTTTTCTTTATAAGAGCATGTCACAAATATTTCTATTTATTGAATCATTTAAAGAATAACACTTGTAATTTTTTTCCTTTTTAGTTTCCTGCCTGTGATGGTTCACATAATAAACACAATGAATTGACAGGAGATAATGTGGGTCCGCTAATACTGAAGAAGAAGGAAGTATAATAGTAATGAATTAGAATGGAATTCAATTGTGTGCTGTAAAAACTTATAACAGTATTTTTCCATTCTTTGTTTATAGAAGATCTTTCAAATGGTGGTCTTAATTATTGCTACTGGTTGAATAATTATTTCTGCCAATTTATTTTCTTGTTACACTACTGTTTATATTTGATACTTTGTATATTCAAACAGTCATTTATATAAAAATTAAATTGTGCAACCCTTTCATTCTGACTTCAAAGAATTAATGTATCTTCCTACAATAAAACCAACATGTTTAAATTTTAATTGAGAAAGCTTTTGACAGTGAGTCCAAAGCTGTTTGTTTGAATGTCAATATTTTCAAAAGAAACTGTACTTTAAAAATTTCTCTCTATATTATTAAATATATTATTTTTTAGTGCTCTTCTGTTTTGATCATTTGAAGTGATTTTTCCCCTTTTGGCCTTCTGTATTCCATGCTTTTTAGATCAAAAAGAAAACTATTGCTGTCAAGAATTGCTTGAGTTTTCAAAGAGAAACTCTTTACTTTATAAATATTGTTCTCTATAAATATGAATATCCCAATTTCAGAAAAGACAGGAACTGGGTATAAAAAGTTTCAACAAGAAACGATTATTTACATTATAAAAGACTTGTTTACTTTATAAAAGACTTGTTTGTGTCTGTTTACATGTGTTGTGTGTATGTCTGACTCAGTGACAGGGTGGGGTGGCAAGAACACTTACAGCTAAACCTCGTGAGCTGCTGCAATTTGAAGGTCAATTAAAAATAAAGTAAATCTGAATTTATCTTAAGATGATAACAGTTCAGTGTTCAAAACTGAGTCTATATGAACATTTTTCTCTTTATTCCAGTGTATACCAATCAAACATAAAATACAGAAGGCTTGCAAAATAAACTTACTGGAGAATCTTTAAAACTTGTAATTTTTTAGCCTAAGAGTCTATTTAATTTCATATTGCAATTCTTATATTAATAGCTATCCTTAAGTCTGTCTATTAAAGCTACAGTCCAGTCAGTTCACTGTGCTTGCTTTATATATGAAGAAGGTTTGGGAGGCAGACATTTAATTCTTCCAGTGATCATCAAAGCTAATAGTTGCTGAGCACTTACATGGAACAGACACTGCTCTAAGCATGGTACGTGGATGTTTGGTTTATTACGTGTATCAAAGCTTCTATTATGTGATCCTGGTTTTCTTGAGAACAACAGCAGGAATTTTAAAGGTAGGGTTAGAAATGTAGGTGTGGTTTTGAGAAATTTTACAAAGTGTATGTACAAAATTGTTGCTCTTTCCTCACCTGCGAGTAGGGAGAAATGTAACAGTGCTCTCACTTTGGCTCTGGGTATTTTCTCCCTAAGACCTTTTCTTCAACACCCTTAAGGGGCTTCAATTATTTTTCCACAGTTGATCACAAGACTTGAAAAAAATCCTCCTCACCAGAAGTTTGGATATCCTGGTCTGTGGTCATGAAATGCTTTTCTTAAAAAGCATTCACTGCAAATCAGAGCAACATGGCTTTGTACATGTTCTAGTGGTTCCCATTCTTAGATTTTACAGAAGGTAAAATTTTCCCCAAATGTGGAGACTAAAGTGACATTATCAATGTTAAAATTATTAAGTAAGAACATTTAAAAAGTTGAAAACTATCTGATAAAAGGTAATTTTAACATCCCAAAGGTAAGAAGGTTATACTCGCGAATAAAGTTTTTTTCTCCCCACATTTTCAATTGTTAAAATTTGTTAAAGAGTTGTACCCAAGTACAACTTGGGTACAACATGTGTACCCACATGTGCAACTTCTTCAGAAGCATGGGGCTGGTAGCAAGCTGGTATTTTAACTACCCCTTTATGTAACCATTATTACTAGTTGCCCTCACTTCCTTTTGTAAATTCACAGAATTCCATCACATGTGCCTTAAAAAATTGACATCTAATTGAAATCTAACTGCATCTGAATTGATACAACAGAAGATAACTTAGCTCTAGAAATACATATCTTGGGTCTCTAGAACCTTTAAGAAACAGCTGTATTGTTACAGTGTCACATTATGATCATTTTGAGGACTGCTACACCTGACCCAGGGAACTACTCAGCTCCCTGAGTAGTTTACTTTACTCAGACGTGAGCACCACCATTACGTAAGTAGGTTTTCAAAACTGTTGAGCAGGCTTGAGGTATGAGTGACTCATTCATATCGGTACTTAAGCAGGTCGTATTATGGTAAGCATGTGACAATTCAGCTTTGAGTTCAGTGCCTCACACGATGATTCATTAAATTACATTTGTCTTTTGTAATCTAATTTGTTAATAAGTTTATGGGAAGCTAATTAAGCCAGCTGCTAATCTATATAGTTCTGTCTTCCTTATTGTGATCCCACAGTCTTCCATTGGAAACGTGCTATTAGACTCTTCCTCTGCAAAGAGAGTTTTAAAATTTTTAACAGGGTTCTTAAATTATGATGGATATTTTATTTACTACTTACCAGAAACATCTAATTGCAATTTACATATTTAGAATTCAGTTGTGGAGTATCACCAATCTGGAGAAGACCAGGAGACCTGTTACTAACACGTACTTTACTGAGAAGTGAGGGCGCTCAGGTCCCCATCTTCAGCGTGTACGTGTTCTTATTTCACACCTGATTCTAATAAGTTTCGTTATCTGACTTCTGCTCCTGAACAAATCATAAGTATTGACAGTGTCCTGCTGGAAGCAGGTAAACAAAATGTGACAGCTGACAGCAGGGGAGGGAACCAAAAAATAAATGTACTGTGAACATTAAAAGGATAGCAGCTTGAGACAACTTTATATATAGGGACCTGCACACCACAGGCCCTGAGAGCATCACTGTTAGCAAATTATACAAGTGACATTTAATGATGAATTTGAATCGAGTAGGTTATGGTATGTAAGAAGGCAGAATTATGTGTTGCATTTGGTGATAACCAATTTCCTCTTCAAATAGTTAAAAGCTGAGTGCTTAAAGTGGTTTATCCAGGTGGAAAGTTTATGCAGAAAATACCTTGAATCGTTCCTTGATTATTTGGAGGCTTTATCATAGGAAGTTTTTCATTCAGTTGAAACATTTTTCAAGTTTAATGACTAACTCACTACCTAGTTTAGTTAAAGTATGAGGAAAACTAAAGGAACAGTGATTTAAACCATGTAAATCAAGTTAGATCACCTCCTCCACCTTAGGGAGGATTACAAATCATGTGTAAAAATCATTCAGCCCCAGTTCCGTGACTGCCCCACTGCCTTGCTGGCCGTGCAGTCCCTTTGCACCAGAGGTGGAATTGTAAAAGGCTCTCAGAGCTGTTGTTTTGTTTTAGCTATGCTGCATCACCTGATATCCTTTAGTCATAGTAATCTTTTGCTGGAAGCTCACTTTATCATGTTCAGAGAGTCATCTATTACCTTTTGCAGGAATCCAGTTTAGTAAAGTCATGTAGCAAGCATAATTTTTATATAAAATGTAGACTTCATATTATTAGCAATTGCATTGTGCAATTTTCTATTAGTTATGGTGGGAGTTTTTTGTTTGTTTGTTGGGGTTTTTTTGGCCACGTGACATACAGGATCTTGGTTCAACCAGGGATTGAGCCCATGCCCCCTGCAGTGGAAGCGTGGAGTCCTAACCACTTGCCTGCCAGGGAATTCCATTTATGGTCTTGCAGGACACTGAAAATCTGTTCAGAAAGGCAAATCTGTGTCATTCGGTCAGAGATGACATCACTTTCTAAGTTTCCTTTGGTTTTAATGCTTGATTCTTTGCTTACAAGAAGTATATCTGGGGCTTCCCTGGTGGTGCAGTGGTTGAGAGTCCGCCTGCCGATGCAGGGGACACGGGTTCGTGCCCCGGTCCGGGAAGATCCCACATGCGGCGGAGCGGCAGGGCCCGTGAGCCATGGCCGCTAAGCCTGCGCGTCCGGAGCCTGTGCTCCGCAACGGGAGAGGCCACAACAGTGAGAGGCCCGCGTACGGCAAAAAAAAAAAAAAAAAAAAAAAGTATATCTTTTACTCCATTCTCTTAGAACACTGTTCTAAAATAGATCAGCCACAATATTTACAAATTACTGATGTCTATTATAAGGCTGTAATTTTCCAAAGTAATATAGAAAGGGGAAAAAGGTAGTAAATTGCATAATTACAGAGATGAACCCTGTAATAGAAAATAAAAATGTCAGCAAGCAATTCACTAAATTTTCAAATTTCCTGTAATTTTCCATTAGTATCCATCATAAATTCCTCTACATTATCATACTAAAGATATGAATCAATAACATCCATTCAATAAATTTAAGATAGAAGTACAGAGTCTTCAACTGTGTTGAATGCTGCCAAGAAGCAGCACTCATGAAAATGAATGAAATAAGATGAACTAGAAAGATGTTCATTTTAAAATTCTGCATGCAACCGTGTAGCAGCATGGGTTGCTGCTACAAAGAAAAAGAATCCGCCTGCCAGTGCAGGGGACACGGGTTTGATCCCAGGTCCGGGGAAGATCACCCATGCCACGGAGTAACTAAGCCCGTGTGCCACAACTACTGAGCCTGTGCTCTAGAGCCCGAGAGCCACAACTACTGAAGTCCACGCACCTAGAGAGCCACAACTACTGAAGCCCATGTGCCTAGAGCCTGTGCTCCACAACAAGAGAAGCCACTGCAATGAGAAGCCCCAGCACCACAACGAAGAGTAGCCCCCCGCTCGCTGCAACTAGAGAAAGCCCGCGTGCAGCAACGAAGACCCAACGCAGCCAAAAAAAAAAGCACAAAACCCCCCAAAACCTGATAAAGAAACACAAGACAAAAGAAAAAAACCACAGACCAATCTCATCTATACATACAGATGAAAAATTTTTTTAAAAGGTTAATAACTATGGCAAAAAGGATTGTATTCCAGGAATTCAAGAGTGTTTTGATTTCAGTAAATCTATTAACACAATTACCCAAATAAAGAAGAGAAAACATGATCATATCAATAGATGCTAAAAGGCTTATTACTAAGATTCGGTAGCTATTCCTAATGAAGATTCTTGAGTAAAACAGAAATGGAAGGAAACTACTTAAACACAATGAAGATTATTTATGAAAAGCCTATAGGTATTTAAAAATCATAAGCTGTTTCAATTAAAATCAGGAACTAACAGGAATAGCTACTGTCATTAAAGATTATCTTGGAGGATGCAGTGACTATTGATATGATTATATGCCTAGGAAACCACGGAGATTAGGAAAAACAATTAAAGAGGGATTTTTAGTAAGGTATTTGGAAACGATGAATATACAAAATTTAATGGCAATAAACACTTTGAAATGCTAATGGAAGAAATATTTCATTCACAATAGCAACAAAAAAAAAGGGGGAATAAAGTTACACAGAAAGGTATAAGATCTATGAGAAAAAAAAACCTACAAAAATGTTACTAAAACATATGTATGTGTATAACTGATTCACTTTGTTATAAAGCAGAAACTAACACACCATTGTAAAGCAATTATACCCCAATAAAGATGTTAAAAAAAAGTTACTAAAAACAATTGAACAAAATTTAAACGTATGAAAAAATACTATTGTAAATATAAATCTCTTAAAATTAATAAATTCAATAAAACTCACATTAGAATCACAAGAGTATTTTAAAATTGGATTAAACTATATTAAGATTCATTTAGAGTCAGAAAATTCTACAAAAACAAACAAACAAACAAAAAGAAAGGAACTTTACTCACCAGATATCAGCATATACTATAGTCATTGGAATCAAGTCAGTTAATAAGATAAGAAAAACAACTGCATTAAATAAGAATAAACAAGACTGATAGAAAAGAATTGAGATGAAAGTTTACTGTATGACAAATATGGTGTTTTAGTTCAAAGAGAAAACAAAATTGGACTCCCAATTTTCACTAAGGGCTTTAATGTGGCATAAAATTATTTTTTAAATGATCATTGGGAATTCCCTGGCTGTCTAGTGGTTAGGACTCAAGGCTCTCACTGCCGGCGCCCTGGGTTCAATCCCTGTTCAGGGAACTAAGATCCCACAAGACGCACGGCACAGCCAAAAAAAATTTATTTACTTTTTACTTTAGAAAGAGAGAGTTGGGGGGTGGGGGGAAAGAAAACAAGAGACTAAATACAGGGAAAACCTGTATTAACAATTTTTTGTGACAAAAGAGTTAAAGTCAAATATCAATTATACATAATAAATATGGAGGAAATTGCAATGGAGGTTACAAAGAGTTAATGTCTATACTACTGTGTATTATATAATATGAAATGATAACATTTACTATACAGCACTTACAAATGGGCAAGAAAAACGCAAACAAAAACATGGGCAAATATAAAGACATAAACATAGAAGAGTAAATCCAAACGACCAAGATGTAGAAAATTATGCTCAAACTCACTAGTAATCAGGGCAATACAAATAAAGCTCTAGAAGATTGTCAGTTTTTACCCCATTAGATAGATGGTCACATATAAAGAAGAGCAATACCTATCACTGGTGGGAATTTTGCAGGAGGGACAAGGTACTCGCATACATTGGTGGCAAAAAGTACAGATTGTTACAGTCTTTTGGGAAAAAATATATTCTTTGTCACAATAATCCTATAGAAATAAAATCAGTATGTATTTCCACATATACATATTTTTTTTTATTGATCTTAATGGAAAATATTGATCTTAATGGAAAATACACATTAGAGCTGTATTAGTTGACTATATTTCTATGCCATAGTGATGGGATATATATACTCTTATTTTGAGTGTTGTGTGTGTATGTATATATGTTTGCATATGATTTTATGAGCATGAAGAAAAATGGGAATGATATATTCTAATGGGGATGACATCATTTGTCTAGAGAGGATAGGTAGAGTAAAGATGGGAATTTGGGTGGGAAGGGGAAGAGGAGAGAGAAAAGAGTAAGCAAACAGAAAAAAATACTAAATTCCATGTACGGCATCCCATTTTCAGATTATATAAATTAAACATTTGTACACACAAGAAAAAAGTTTAAAACATTAAATGGATTTGATATCATGACGGTCATTTGATGACCTTACCCAGAGCATTTTTAGATAAGTGGAAGCAAAGAATAAAGTAACATTCTTATTAGAACAGTTTGAGTAATAAATAAATAGTAAGATAGCAGACGACTATAAACTGAAACTTTACCAAATAATACCAATAAAAAAGTAAAATATAATAAACGATGAGCAAAAAAAGGGGTATGAGGCAAAGGTGGCCTCTGTATATTGGTCCATGGGTTGTTTATTTCTTTACAGCAGGCTGAGACCCATGAGCGCAAAAGCCCACTGACACCAAACCAAAATTTACCCATCCACTTGTTTTAAACATAGTCCAAACAAACAGAGTTTTAGAAATTTAGAGCTTGCCTGCTTTATATACCCTGTGAAACTGTGCCCCAAATCTGCTTGCCACAGGTAATATAAGCCTTGGGCTATAAAGACTCTAAGCTGCTGCTGCCCTTTGGAATTCTCTAACCCAGAGACTTCTGCCATGCTGCTGAGTGACATCATACATAAGCCCCCTAGACATAATACCTCTGTCTCTGATGTCTCTTTCCAGCGGTACCCTTGCCCTCCTCTCCTCGATGGTGGCCTCATGCCTTAAGCCTCTGTATGCTGCTAGGGCCTTTCCCAAATTGCAAACCTTTAGAAGTAGAACCAAAATAAAGCTTGTGTGCTCTACTGCCACCTCATGGCCATAAATTTTTCTTTGATCGGCCCTGAAATGCTCAAACTCACTCCACTTATACTACATAATAATAAAAGTAAAAATTCATCAGGAAGATACACCAGTGCTAAAATTGTAGATGCCTAATATATCCTCAGAATAAATAAAGCCAAAATGAATAGGATTACAAAGAGTAATTGACAAATGCACAAACATAGTGAGAGATGTTAACACGTCATTTTCAGTAACTGACTAAAGGGACATAAAATTAGTAAGACTATATAAATTACATAAAACTATAGTCAACAATTAAAGAATTTCTTTTTTTTTCAAGCATACTTGAAATATTTACAAAAATCTAAAATACTTTTAGGCCTAAAAGTATCAAACTTTTAAACATATAGAGACTACAAAGTACTACTGTTACAAATCAATAACAAAAGCTTATTAAAAAGAGATTTAAAATTTTTAGAAATTAAAAACATACTTCCAAATAATTCATGAAACCAAGAAGTAATTATAATAAAAATTAGAACATATTTAAAATTGGATGAAGATGAAAAGATTACAGACCAATAGATATGTAATAGCTGAAGCAGTACCTAGAGGGAAACTTACCAGAAGCAATTCACATTCACGGGAAGGACAACAGCCTACACTTACAGTCTATCCAAAGTCTATATTGGCTCTTCTACTCTATGTCATAATATAGTCCAAAGAAACCTGGACCGTCTGGACATTCTGTAGAACATCACATATGTTTGTTATATTGATTAGTAAAAACAGACTAAGAAGTAGTAAGTGTGTTGGACATCTGGGACACAGGCATCCCCGAGAATAAGAGAAAACCCTTTGAAGATTAAGGGACCTACCACATCAGTGAAGGTTTTAGGGGGGTCCAGTAGTCTGGGGTAGTTTAAAATAAAGGACAAATTATTGCATGTCACATTCCCACCATGAAGAAGGACGTACAATACTTCACAGGCCTCTTTGGGCTTTGGAGGCAGCATATTCCATAGTTAGGAATACTGCTGTGACACATACGCTGAGTGACACAGAGGCTGCCAGCTTTGACAGGAGCTTACAGCAGGAAAGTACTCTGCCATGGGTTCAGGCTGCAATACAAGCAACCCTACCATTTGGGCTATACAGCCCAGCAGACTCTGATATTGGAAGTGTTTGCAGTGAGAAAAGAGACCATGTGGAGTTTATGGCAAACCTCATTAGGAAAATTACAACATAGATCTTTGGGGTTCTCTAGCAAGGCCATGCTATCTGCTGATAATTATATACTCTTACTAGTTCCAGGCATGCTACTGGATCCACCCGACAATGGGCATTAAGTGACCATGTGGCTAGAACGTCCCATCACGAGCTTGGCTTTTTTAGACCTGTCAAGGCATAAGGACAAGCTGGCCTAGTAGCAATCCACGATAAGCTGAAAGCAGCACATCAAGAATTGGGCACGAAAAGCACTACAGGACACAAGCAAGCAGTATGAGTATGTGGCCCAGGACCCCGTTTCATCAAAAACTGTTGCAATATTTTCTCTCCATCAGCTTGCAACTATGGTTGTATAGGCATTCCCAAGTTGCTCAAGGAGGAAAAAGGCTAAATTTGGTCCATTGAAAGGTCATCTCAAGATGTGGATGCAAGCCAAAAATGGATCACTGCCTACTTTAGCTCTGGAAATATAGCAATAAGATGAAATTCTCCTAGTATGCAGAACTTTGGACTGTCCACCTTGTCATTCATTTTGCATGGAAAGAGAAGTGGCCCAAGGTAAGAATGTATCCAGATTCATGGTCAAATGACTTGGCTGGTAGGTTAGAGGTTGGAACGAAAAAGTTCGGAAGATTGGAGACAAAGACATCTGGGAAAGAGGCATAGGGAAGGACCTGTGGGAATACAGTAGACAAAAAAATATGAAGATTTTATATTACATGTTAACTCCCACAGAGGGTATCTACCAACAATCAAGTAGAGGAAATGATTCAGCCAGTTGATGTGAGCCAGCTTCTTCCAACCTTAGTACTGGTACAATTGGTGCATAAATATAATGACAGGGATGGAGGCTATACAGAAGTCCAAACAGCAGAAGTTCCCACTGAACAAGGCTGATCTAGCCATGCTGCTGCTGAATGCCCGAACTGCCAGCAATGGAAAACAACACTGATACCTCAGTACGGCACCATCCTTCAAGGAGATCATATAGTCATACAGTGACAAGTTGAATACATCAGATCTCTTCCATACAGGAAGGAGAACAATTAATCTTGACCGGAACTGACACTCATTCTGAATATGGATTTGTCTTTCCTTCTCACATGGCCTCAACCTGCACCACTACTCAAGGGCTTACAGAATGTTTGATCCACCAACATGGAATCCTGTACATCACTGCATTGGATCAAGAAAGGCTCTTTACAGCACAGCAGTTGCAGCAGTGGACATGTGACAATGTGATTCAGTGATCTCATCATAAATCACAAACATCATAACAACTAGAGGCTGCCAAACAGAGTGAAAAAGCCTTTAGAAGCCCTTCAAAGATACAAGGGTGGGTCACCAGCATATATATGGTGGGTCACCATATCTCCAGTAGAAAAAAGATCAATGGAGAAAGAATCAGTGACATATTTACCATCAGTTCCAGTGATCTTCTTGGAAATTTTTTCTTCTTATCTCTGCACGTCAATGCTGTTATAAAATGGAAGCAGAAAGGAATATGCTCGACACCCAAGTGATCCACTGGGAGATCTCTAGGTAAAATCGTGTTCCATTTTAATGGCTCGATTTAAGTAGATAAGTGTAGTAGCCATGGCTGAGCATGGCATTCTACATTCACTTGAAAAGGAATGGAGACCTGGGCTCAGACAACTCAGGAGTGATGATCTGGGTCGCTCTACCAGGTAGTGACCAGGACCAGCCAAGGTGCTAGCTAAGGGTGAGAGGAATGTAGAAGAGACAGTACGTACCTGGATAGCAGAGAAGGGAGATGATGGATTGAGGGTGCAGGACCAGCTGCAGAACTAGGGGCTATATAGTTCATTCAGTGAACATTTCTTTTATAAATTTCCCCAGCAGAAGAACCGATCAGAATTCTGGAGGAGCTTTTCCTAGATAGAGTGAAATTATGTAAAGCAACAGATTCAAATGATACAGGGGGTGGACAGTAATATGTTCTGTGGTGTGTAGCCAGTATTCCTCTTTCAGGACTGAGGCAGTCATTCCCCTGAGGGCTCTGAGTGTTTTCTGTTGGGGGTTTACAACCAAAGCCCTCTGTAGGGAGTGCCCTCAGATAAAAGAAACTCTGTAGTCCAAATTACACTCCCTCCCTGAGGGCAGTACATATCCAATGACTACTTGATTGGAATTCATATTAATCGTTCCCAACAGAATTTTAAGTGATATGCTGTTAGTGAAAGAAAAATAAAACTTGAGATGAGCTGATGAGAGCTTGAGAATGGAGGCTGTTGGTGAGAGGACATCATGATGATGTGGTCAGTGAGGGCCATTGAAATTCAGAGTGTTATTTGGGCAGAAGGCAACTGAGAGAGGTTGATATGAGGCCCAGACTGGGGCACTGGGCAGTAACAAAGTATCTGGGCTTCAGTTTTCTCATCTAGAAGAGGAAGGAGTCAGACTAAATTGTCATCAGGTGTCTTCCAGCTCCTGTATTCTGTAATTCTAAAGTCCTCTGCAGAACATACAAACAGCACTGAGGGACAATACTTCAAATCTGTGACTGACTTACTAATGGAAAATGATTCTTTAATACAATGATACAGGTGGTTATCCATAACCTAGAGATTCCTACATTCCTACATTCCTACATTTACAATTCAATTTACAATTGAATTGTAAATTTCAATTGGCAATAACTCATATGAAGAAGCACAGCAAAATATTCAGTTTTTATTAAAAATAATATGACCTTAACAACAATGCTCTTGCCAGTGGAGTATAATGTATAAATTAATGCAGTAGCAAGTAAAACAAAGCAGTGAGTATAACAAAAAAGTAACAGACTCACACACATAGAGCACAAACTAGTGGTTACCAGTGGGGAAAGGGAAGAAGGGAGGGGGGATATAGGATTAAGAGGTGTAAACTACTATATATAAAATAAATGAGCTACAAGGATATATTGTACAGCGCAGGGAATATAGCCAATATTTTATAATAATTATAAATGGAGTATAATCTACAAAATTTTGAATCGCTATGTTGTATACCTGAAACTAATATAATATTGTAAATCAACTACGCATCAAGTAAAAAAAATAAGAATTTCTGGAAAAACTATACTCCAAAGAAAAGAAAATGTAATGTCTGCTAAAAACTTAATTTAATTTTTGTTCCATTTCTTTAAGACACTAAAGCTAGGGGCTTCCCTGGTGGCACAGTGGTTGAGAATCTGCCTGCCAATGCAGGGGACATGGGTTCAAGCCCTGGTCTGGGAAGATCCCACATGCCGTGGAGCAACTAGGCCCATGAGCCACAACTACTGAGCCTGTGCGTCTGGAGCTTGTGCTCCACAACAAGAGAGGCCCGCGCACCGTGATGAAGAGTGGCCCCCGCTCGCCACAACTAGAGAAAGCCCACACACAGAAACGAAGACCCAACACAGCCAAAAATAAATAAATAAAATTAAAAAAAAAAAAAAAAGACATTAAAGCTAACACCCTATCCAAGGGCTGTGTGTAGGAATTTAGGGTAGCTACCCTTGGCAAGGACACTGCTCATGCCTCCAGGAACTGTTTGACAAAGAACCGTTTCCCCCACAGGCCTGTGTGCAAGTAGGAGCAGCCCTGTCTTTTGTCTCAGAGCCTTGCTCACCAGGTATCCAACCATCGTATTAATGGGAGCCTGCATGGCCAGTGCTCTGAGCCCTCACATGTCAAACTGTCTGGCCTCTAGGAAAAACGCTTTCATGTCCTGGGTCCCATATGTGCCCTAAGGAGACCACCAGGCACCAGAGGGATTGACTGAGAGAAGACCCCTGCACTGGAGCTTTGGGACTGGACTGCGGCATTCTACAGTGCCTTGAACTGGGGACAGAGGGAAGCAGACATCTTTGTTGCAAAAGAAACCAAATTGCGACATTGAAGGTCTTCATTACTCAGGGAAAATTGAGATTAAAAAAAAATTTATGAAGTGAAGACATTTAAAAAGATGGAAATAAATGAATGTTTGTGACTTTATATTTAAAAAGAAATGACAAATTATGAAATAGTTTGTTTTAGCTTATGTTTAGAATAGGCTGTGAAGGCAACTCTTTTTAAATTCTTTGAACAAACAAAGAATAAATCAAATGTTGATTTAGCAGGCATAATTTTCTGAATAGATTGTCTAATAGTGTGATATAACATCCTTGATTTCACTTTTGACCTTCATAGCACAATCATGAAGAGGACGTTTTTGCAAAAAAAAATACGATAAAGCTACTAAAATTAAAATATTCTGGTATTAGTAGATAAACAAATAAATCAGTGGAATAGAATAAAACTCCAGAAATAGACTTAAGTATATATGGAAATTTAATATATGATAAACAAAAGATACCTCAAGTCACAGGGAGAAAAGGCTATTTTAATAAATGGTACTTATTATGGGTGAATTGTGTCCCCCAAAAAACATATGTTAAATCCTAACCCCCAGTACCTCAGAATGTGACCTTATTTGGAAATAGGGTTATGGCAGATGTAATTAGTTAAGGTGAGGCCATACTGGAGTAGGCTGCGCTCCTCATGCAATATGACTAGCTTCCTGATAAGAAGGGGAAATTTGGACACAGAGACACACACAAAGGGAGGATGATACAAAGACATACGGGGAGAATGCCATGTGAAGACAGAGGCAGAGATTGGAATGATGTACCTATAAGCCAAGGAATATCTGGGACTACAGTGAGCTGGAAGAGGCAAGGAAGGATTCTCCCCTGGAGGCTTTGGAGGGAACAGGACTCTGTTGACACCTTGGTTTTGGACTTCTAGTCTCCAGAACTGCGAGAGAATAAGTTTCTGTTGTTGCGAGCCACCCAGTCTGTGGTACTTTGTTTTGGCAGCTCTACCAAACTAGTACAGTATCAGATAACTAGATAACCATTTGCAAAAATTTAACATTGAATTCATACCTCACCTCGTATATCAGGGTAAATTAGAAATGTGTCAGATGGGCTTCCCTGGTGGTGCAGTGGTTAAGAATTTGTCTGCCAATGCAGGGGACACGGGTTCAAGCCCTGGTCCAGGAAGATCCCACATGCCATGGAGCAACTAAGCCCATGCGCCACAACTACTGAACCCACGTGCCACAACTACTGAAGCCCGCACGCCTAGACCCCATGCTCTGCAACAAGAGAAGACACCGCAATGAGAAGCCCACGCACTGCAACGAGGAGTAGCCCCTGCTCGCTGCAACTAGAGAAAGCCCGCGTGCAACAACGAAGACTCAATGCAGCCAAAAATAAAATAAATAAATTTATATATTAAAAAAAGAGAAATGCATCAGAGAAGTAAAAGGCAAAAGTAAAACTATACAAGTGCTGGGGAGAAAATGAGTGAAGTCCTTCCTAACTATGAACTGATATCTAGATGCATGAAGGAAAAGATTCATATATTCAACAGTATGAAAAGAAAACTCTTTTGCTTAACAGAAAAAGCACTGCTAGCAAAAGAAAAAACAAAAGAAAAACTGGAGAAAATATTTGTAATTTATATCACAGACAAGTGGCTATTCTCTCCTACATAAAGATCTTTTCAAAATAGAAAAGAGAGGGAATTCCCTGGCAGTCCAGTGGTTAGGACTTTGCCTTCCAATGCAGGGGGTGCAGGTTCGATCCCTGCTTGGGGAGCTAAGATCCCACATGCCTCTTGGCCAAAACACCAAAACATTAAAAAAAACAAGCAAACAAACAAAAAACCCAGAAGCAATATTGTAACAAATTCAATAAAGACTCCAAAAATGGGGTCCACATCAAAAAAACTTTAAAAAATGTAGAATAAAATAGAAAAGAGAAATACCCAAAATCTGATGAATGGACATAGGACATGGACAGATAGTTTACTGAAAAAGAAAGGCAAACAGCCTTTAAACCTATGGAAAGATGCCCACTCATTAATCAGAGAAACTTCAAGTTACACTGAAATACCATCTGTCATTCATCGGATTGGCAAAAATCCCAAAGTTTGACAATAAATGCTCTTGGTGCGACCGTAGAAAAGAATGCCCAAGTGTGGACGTGCACACCGACCCCCTCCCCCTCCCACAAGCGCTTGTTTTCATTCATTGTGGGATTATTTATAACAGCAAAAGACTGGAAAGAATTTGCATCAGTAGAGGACTGCTTAAACTAATTATGACAGAGCCACAATGAAGCACCATTCAGTGGTAAATAGAAATGAGGATAATTTCGACGTACTGACATGGGACAGAAAAGTGTATATAGTATGCTGCCATTTGTGTAATTAGAGGGGGATATATTTCAAGGATAAATACCTATTTGTTTATATTTGCTAAAAGAAATACTGGAAGAAGAAACCAAAAACTAAATAAATGAAGTGGGGTGGAATTCTTAAGGGACAGGAAAAGAAGCAAGAGTTCTCCAGAAATGCCTTTCATACAGTCTTGACTTTTAAATCATATAAATGTTTTACATATTCCAAAATTATACTTAAACTTTGTTTAAAAGGAAATCTTAGAATGGGAAGCAAATGGAAATAAATGAATCTAACTGTATATCAGTATATATATATTTTAGTAATTACATCAAGAATTACATCAAGTGATTTTAAAATTTAGTACTCTTAGTGGATATCTTTGGCGAGATATAGTCCAAGAACAAAAAGAACTGCAAAATATTTTAAACTTAATTCAGTAGTTTATTATAAATAATAATACTGCTATTGTTATTTTGAAATCTTTTTAACATAAGATAAAGCTAATTAATATGATGTTAATATTATCAGGAATCAAGATATTCAGTGTAAGAGAGAAAAGATAAGTTAGGCAAAAGCCCTATAAAGAAACATTTGAATTAGAAATATCAGTTTGACCTCATATCTTTTATTGCTTTATTTTTTTTATGATGAAAAACTGTGATGACTTAGAAAACTTTATTTACTTAACATATCTAGTTATCTTATGGAACCTATGTCCTATAATTGCATTCTTTTATATAACATTCACTTTTTCTCCTTATTAATTGTCACTGAAGGGATTTTGACTAAATATAATCAGTGCATGAACTATATTCTAAAATCAACGATAATACTAAAAACAGCACTGTTTTTATTCTACAATACCTATTGAAAGTACAATGATTTCTAAAACATGCATTCCTTAGCAATGTTTACTGCAGAGGTCTCGATGCAATGATACTCCAGTAAGAGTATAGAGTAATAGAGTAATAGAGTATAGGACAAACGTCTTTGTCCTCCAGAGTTTGGTTTCAAAGATACCCATCCTCATGGAAAGGTACCAGTGTCTTTTGGAGAATACTTGATTCCAAGTCTGGAGTAGGGAAAATGCAATATGAATCTGGACAGCTTGTTATGCCTGAGAGGAAGAAAGCATTCAAACATTATTGCACCATGTCCAAAGAGTGCAGAAACAAGTGTGAAGGGACCCAAGGGCCAAATGTGGGACAATTTGAAAATCAAAAAATAAATAATGATGGGCTGAAACACACTGTGTATTAAAAAGTCATGAGTTGACATGAAAAGAATACAGGAGACTTCTGGCTCTGGTGATGATGATATAGCAGCTAGTATCAAACAATCATCAGCCACAATCATAAAACCTGGACATACATCCTTCAGGTTACTTCCCGGCAGCTATCCCACAGACTTAGAACCATGCTGCGTACATCCTCTTAGCCAGTTTGCTCAACTAAGACCAAGTCGTTGCTAGACTGCTCAGGGTGCCAGACCTCGTCCATTCCAAAATACGTCCGATGTTATCCGTCTGGTTGCTCCCATTTAGTATTATGGTCCCACAAGCCACGTCAACAGAGTGTTGCTAACACATCGACACACAGTTGAGTCCACAACTGCAGCAGCTGCTGCTGTAGCTATTTCTGCTGTCTGTATTCTTCCAAAGTACAAATATGCTGTGAGAGTTTACAGTCCTCACCATCTTTATGCACAGCCACAAGTTACTATGCGGCAGCCTGCTGTTCATGTACAAGGTCAGGAGGCTTTGACTGCTTCCATGTTGGCATTTGCCCCTCCCCAAGTGCAAAATCAAATTTGGGCGAACTCATCTTTCCTTATTTAAGACATGCACCCTAGTCTTGCTGGTAAAAATCACGGGGATGTTGTTGGAAGCTGATAATTCAGAACTTCCTCCTATGCTTGAATCTCCAGAGTCTCTCTCTGCGCTAAGGTTGATGAAGCTGTCACTGTACTACAAGCCACCACGTTAAAGAGGCTGCCCAGGAAGCAGTTAACAGTGCCACTGGGGTTCCAACTGTTTAAAATTGATCAGGGACCATGAAAAGATACTTGTGCTTCACCACAGAAAAATGTCTAAACATCAAAAACTTAATATAGAAAAATTGCAAAATATAAAACAAATTTTAAAAGGAAAGAGAACTTTGAACCTTATGTACTGAGCAAATGCCAGGTCTAACAAACATAGTACTAGTCCTAGATTACTTACTGGTTTACAAACACACACAGCAAAAGGGAAAGAAATTAGCAAAATATAAAAACAAATGAATGTTTTATAGACCCTGGGGAAAATAATTTTCAGCAAAGTACAAAAATTTTAAGCATTCCTTTAATTTTATAATTCTTTACTGTGAAATAGCTCAGAATGTCACTTCTGTTTTCTTGTCTTTTCTTTTCTTTTTTTTTTTTTTTTGCAGTACGCGGCCCTCTCACTGTTGTGGCCTCTCCCGTTGTGGGGCACAGGCTTCGGACGCGCAGGCTCAGCGGCCATGGTTCACGGGCCCAGCCGCTCTGCGGCATGTGGGATCTTCCCGGACCGGGGCACGAACCCATATCCCCTGCCTTGGCGGGCAGACTCTCAACCACTGTGCCACCAGGGAAGCCCGTCACTTCTGTTTTAAATAACAGAATCGATAATGGAGCAAGGAAATGCAATTTGGATTAAAAAAATTCTTGCTTTAATAAAAATTCCTTAAACCGCAAAAAAATTAATGAATAAACAAAGATACACTTTATTAATTTATAAGGAACAATATTCTTGTATTTATGTGCTTAAATACTATGAACACTTGAATATTGTACACATGGTTAACTGGATGCAACTTTTAAATGACTTTAATAAAGTTAATTTTCATAAAAAGTTTTTCTAAATAGAAAATTTTAAATTCAAATTACATATGGACACCTGCAAGACTATGTTAAAAAGTAAAATGTTTTGGTCTAATGAACATATAAAACACATCTAATAAAAAAATGAGTTTTCTCCTTAATTAAAAATATGTCCTCATTCTGAAAATGATTTATTGTGTCTTTATCTTTTATTAAGACCAAATTTCTATTTTAAAATCTTATTTTCTTGTAAATATAAATTACTGTCTTATGAATATAAATATATTTTTACTTCCTTATTTGTAAAAATGATATGTCCTCATGATTTAAACATTAGTCAAAACACTGGTACAATTTAAACTTTAAAAATTTTAGTACTAGAATTAAAATAGTTGAAAATGAGGCATAGGGGTCATAAGTGTGCTAAGTTGTAAAAGTATAGAAGATGCTACTAGAACAGTAGCTATTTTATCTTGTCCCAAAATTATCTGGGTGTGTTTCAACTTTTGGCAGTTTTAGTGATATATTTTGTGCAAGGTCTCAGTCTTAGTAGGAATAGATACATATTTTTGGTTGCCTTAAATTACAGTTGCTTCACTTTGTAAATTTATGCATAAATTTCATATTCTGTGCTGTTTTAATACCTTGCTTATATAGGTGAGGAAGGAGAGAGACCAAAGTAATGTTTAGTCCCTGTATTTGGCTTTTGCCAAAGAAATCTGAACAATTTCTAAGAGGCCTTTCACTGAGGCTATTTAAGAAGATTTTACATGACCCTTCTAATTTTAAAATAAAGAACCTTGAAAGTCAACTGAAACTGCATTTTGCTTGTGATGGGTTCTATATATAGCAGATTTCATCAGCCAGAATTGAAAGGTGATTCTGTTTTACTAAGGAAAAGAAAATCTCATGTGGACAATAGTCTACTAATCTTTCATTTCTGCAGGCCGACTTCAGTTCCTACATTGTGTTATACTAATCGCAAAATCATAGTTTATTTCCATTTGTGATTTAGTTTTATGTCTGTAAATAAATATTACAGACAAAGTTTCATTTAAAAACTATTAAAGCAGGGTTCCCCTGGTGGCGCAGTGGTTGAGAGTCCGCCTGCCGATGCAGGGGACGTGGGTTTGTGCCCCGGCCTGGGAGGATCCCACATGCCGCGGAGCGGCTGGGCCCGTGAGCCATGGCCGCTGGGCCTGCGTGTCCGGAACCTGTGCTCCGCAACGTGAGAGGCCCGCGTACCGCAAAAAACTATTAAAGCAGACTGTCATGTTAAAGGTATTGCAGAAGAAATATAAGTCTAACTTTGGTTCTTTTATTTAACATATTATTAATTCAGATAGTCACTGTAGTGTGCTGTCCAGAGTACTTTTCAACATGTTACTCTGTTGGGCTGCTGGCTTTCCAAGGTCCTCAGTGAAAGTCCCGCCCTCGCCAGCTGTGTGTCTTCAGGGTAGTCATACCTCCGCCTTTTCCCTGACGTCAGCAGATGGAAGCACCTCTGTGCTCAGAGGTGGGTGAATCTAAGTTCCCCATCTCCTCCCTCCTCAAATTTTTGCCTTAGGTATCAGCAGCATCCACGTCATCTCGGAGCTCATCACATATACAGAATCTCGACTCCCCCCAGACTCACTAAGGCAGACTGTGCATTTTAATAACATTCCAAGATGATGTGTAGGCATGCGAGAGTCTTAGAGTCACAAACCTCGATAAACTGCTTGGAGGAAGTTGTCTGAGTTCTTTGTCCCTTCAATTTAGTCCTAAATATTGCTATTAAAAAGATGTCCACTAGAGGTCACCAGACTCAAGTGATTAATTGATTTGCCACCCATTTGCTTGGAAAAAGAAAAAAATGTCAGGACCAGGGCTGGGAGTTACCTCAAAGAGTCAAATCCTCCTGCACCTCCATCTCCCCCAAAACAGGAACTTTCTGCCCACCTCCTCAAAGGCAAGTTTAATCAGAAATCTGCATTTGCAAAAGGTGCACCATCAGAGGTCAGAGCACTGATCTTCAGGTGAAATCCGTGCAGTAGGGGCCAGCCTCACGTCATGGGGGAGCCAAGGGTGGGGTGCTGAGTGCTTGTGCTGCCCCCACTGCTACAGGGTGACCTCAGGCAAGTGGCTTCTCCTCTCAGCCCATGTCTCCATCCATAAAGTGTAGGCAGTCGGACCATGAGATTCCCAGGGTCCCCTGAGCTTGGATGCTGTGGGTCTCTTCCTGTTGCAGCTTTCTGTCTTGTGCCCCAAAATTTGCCAAGGAAATAGAACCAATCTCCAAGCTCCCGTCTCCACCCATAAGTTGTCTTCCCGGCTCTCAAGGCCATGGGTGACCAGGCACTGGGCCTGGAATTCAGGGTGTCTGACAGGCCTGGAGTTTTAAGGCACCCAGAGGCAAAGGCACATTTGTCTCTGCTGTGGTAGAGTGGGTTCTGAGTGTGGGGAGAGATGTGTAAGATGATGGAGGGACAGAGCTGGAGGCCCCAATCCAAGCATTTCAGAGATGGGGAAACTGAGGTCCAGCGAAGAATGTGACTCTATCCCAGGTCCCTAGGGCCCTGAGTCAGTGACGGAGCTGGGACTGGGATTCAGGAATTGCTGGTGGAGAGGACAGAGGAGGATGCTTCTTTTCGTGGCTCAGAACGGCCTAGAGAGAGGCCGGCAAGCGTGTCTGTCTTTCTGGTCTCCTGTCCATAAATGTAAGTACTTCTTTTGGTTTATGTTTAGATGTTTAGTTACTCAAATATGTCCTAGTCCACCCAGGAAAACCCCTACGAGGGTGTGTGTAGTCCTGTCTGGCCCACAGCAGGAAGGTGACAAAGATTTTTTAGGTGACCTAAGAAAGGCATTGTGTTTGGCAGGAAAGGGAATTAACTACAGTTTAGGCTACTTACTGGTGTCAAGTTTTGTGCAAATCACTTTACATGGGGTTAGTGACCTTGTGCACTACTCACAAAAACCTTTGAAGGCAGGTATTACGCCCATGTTACAGATGGGGAAACTGAGGCTAGGAGAAGGAAAGATACTTGCCCAAGGCCAGACGGCTAGCTGAGGTTCATCAGTGTGTTGGTTAAGATGCTAGTTGCTGTAACAAATAATCCCCAGATCTCAGTAGCTTAACCAGTAGAAGGTAGTTTTTGTTCTTCAACAGTGCAATCTGGTGATCCTGGTTGGTGGGCTGCCTTCTTCCACGTGGTGACTCAGGGACCCAGGCTTCTTCCAGCCTGTGGCTTCAGTCTTTCCAGGGCCTCACAGACCTCCCTCCTGGCTGGCAGTTGGAGGATGAGTGTGTAGAGAAGGCACAAGCTTCTTTACATCCACAGCCCAGAAGGGACATCATTTCTCATGCATTCCATTGGTGAGAAGTAGTCACATGACCACATACAGAGCAAGGGGTGCTGGGAAAGGTAGTCCCCAGCTGAGTAGCTGCACTATGGAAAGAGGGGTACACATTTTTGGAGGACAGTTCATTGTCTCTGCCACAGTGTGACACCAAAGGTCATGCCCCCTCACCCAGGGCACCATGCATCCATGCATTGGACTGAAGGAGCATGGGTGGGCACCACCCTCTGGGTGTGACCAGCACTGCAGTCTTGGTTGTGATAATAAATCCTGCAGCATTGGGATTGGAAAAGCTCCTAGAGTCTTTTTTTTGGCTCTGCTGTGCATCTTGTGGGATTTTAGTTCCCCGACCAGGAATTGAACCCAGGCCCTCGGCAGTGAGAGTGTGGAGTCCTAACCACTGGACCACCAGGGAATTGCCAAGGCTCTTAGATTCTGCTCATCTATCTGAAGCCCCTCAGCAAAGTCCATGGCAAGACAGTGATGCAGCCTTTGCTGGGCGTGGCACAAACACCCAGTGAGCCGGAGCTCACCTGCTGATGAGACAGCTGCCTGTAACCAACGTTCCTGGGGTGATGCTGACCTCTCCCCTCAGGCTGACCTGAGGCCTTACTGTCAAGCCCAGTGAGTCAGCGAAATAAGGAAATATAGGGGCGTGCTGGTCCTTCTCAGTCACGACTAGTCCTTCCTCCTTCTGAGTTGAAATCTTCCTCCCTGTCTCTTCCCCCATGTCCTGCCCTCTGGAATATCCCAGAACATATATGCTCACCCTCCCTCAGGAGACACTGGTCATCTGGTTAATTAATTGATTGATTGGTTCATTCATTCAACAAATACCATGGACTGGTTGCCAGGGATAATGGGTGTACTGCGTTGAATAGCATCATCCCCAAATTTATGCCCACTTGGAACCTCAGAATGAGACTTTTTTGGAAATAGGGTCTTTGCAGATGTAATCAAGTTAAGTTGAGGTCATCCTGGAAGACGATGGGCCCTAATCCAATGATTTACAATCTCTTAGAAGAAGGGAGAAATTTGGACACAGACACAGAGAGGAAAACACCACGTGAAGACACAGACAGCCCAGGAGAAGGCCACGTGGTGACAGAGGCAGGGACTGGGTGACGCCATCACGAGTCACGGGCACCAGGGACTGCCAGCCACCACCAGAAGCAGAGGTGGCGTCCGGGAACGGATCCTCCCACTGAGCCCCCAGGAAGTAACCACCCCAGCTGACACCTTGATTTTGGACTTCTGACCTCCATAACTGTGAGAGAAGAAACTTCTGTGTTTGAAGTGCCCCCCACTCACTTTGAGGCACTTTGTTAAGGCAGATACAGTCGAGTGACTGAAACAAGCATGGCTCCTACTGTCAATCTACTTACAGGCTAGTAAAGAAGAGAGATTAAAAAATACAGTTCACAAACAAATAGGGGACACTTAGAAGGGCCTGCAGCAGGGTCAGTAATGCGTGGGGTTGGCGGGACAAGCATGCTGTGGATAGAGCGGTCTGGGAGGAAGGAGGGCACGGGGCAGCTGCATGAGGAGTGCGTCAGGGAGCGATTGTGGGTGGAGGGAATAGCATGGGCAAAGGCCCTGAGGTGGGAAGAGCTTGACACCCTCGAAGAACAGAAGGGAGGCCAGTGTGGCTGAGTAGGTGGGAACAGGGGAGACAGCTGTGAACTCAGGTGGGGCAGCGTCACTTAGGGAGGCCAGGGAAAGGAGCGAGTTTTTTCTTCTGTGTGCATCGGGACATCTTTGGAGGGTTTTTAAGCAGGAGAATGATAGGATCAAATTGATGTCATTTTGACTGCTGTGTGGAGGATTGGAAAACATTCACTCACTCACTCATTCACTCAATGACTAATAATACAAGTAAAAACCCAGAGCCATGGCCAGGCTTGCAGATGGAATGCAATGGCCAAGAGAGTGCCCTGGGGTGGTCAAGGCGGTCAGAGGATCCCACACTGGTAAGACGAGCTACAAGCAGAGACCCGCTGAGCCAGGAGAGGGGTAGGGGATGGTGCCCCCAGCAGCGGGCACAGCAACGCAAAGCCTCCACAGCACACTCCTGCTTCCACAAGCTGTATCTTCACCAGGCTGGATGTGATGGTTCCTGCAATTTTTCTCATAATATCCTTCAAATGTTGTAATAAATTCCTGATAACGATGCTCTCAGCTTGCTATCCAAGAGCTCAGTTGTTCTGCAGGCCTTACCAATCATGTTTATCATCACAAGGTTTCATAAACACTTTATAATTCGCAGAGCCCTTTTGCAGTTCTGTCCAACACACCCTCCCATGGCCCAAGGTGTGGGGAGGAGGCAGATGTTCAGATCGATCTTATTTCACCTCCAGAGAGGTCTAATTCCATCCACTCATGCAGGATAACCGTCTGCAAGCTCCAGAGACAGGGATAGATAAAGACCCCCACCCAGGGGCAATAATGTGACGGTTCGATGGTCACTGAGTGATAACAGCCAGATACACCAGGGAGCCGTGGTCCTTTGAAGACTATAAAATCTGGTAGGCTGGTAAAGAGCTGGCTCTGGCAATGTGGACTCGGGTCCAGAGGCCCCAGCCAGGAGGGAAAGACAAGATTTGGTCCCCCGGCTCGCTGGCCTTGAGCAAGTCTCTTAAGCTTTCTGAGCCTCAGCTACAAAAGAGGGATGTCGTTTGAGTCTCACAAGAGGCCCAGGAGGGAAGCTCTGAGTGGTTGAGAGCAAGTCAGGCTGCTGGGTGTTAAGTCCTGCCTCTGCCACCAGGACCTGCATGACCCTGGACATGTTACTTAAGGACTCTGTTTCCCTAACCATAAAATGGGGGGAAAGATAGCATCCGCCTTACATGGTTGTTGAGAGGATCAAATGACATAATACATAGTAGCGCTCAGTGAATGCTAACGAGCACTATCCTGGCTTAGAGATGAGGAAGAGAGGTAAAGTCCCTAAACGTTACTCAGGTGTTTTCCTGCTGTATTTCCTTGTTGATGATGATGATGATGGTGATGAAAGTGGTGGTGGTAATCATGATGGTGGTGGTGGTGGTGGTGATGATGGAGATGGTGGTGGTGGTGGTGATGATGGAGTTGGTGGTGGTGGTGAGATGATGATGGTGGTGGTGGTGGTGGGATGATGGTGGTGATGGTGGTGGTGGTGGTGATGATGGAGATGGTGGTGGTGGTGGTGATGGTAGTGTTCGTGGTGATGATGGTGATGGTGGTGGTGGTAACAGCAAATGGGTTAGTGTGGGCTGGAATAGTTATTTCCTCAGCGCTAGGATCTATTGTTGCCGGGGATGCCTGGAGCCTCTGGGGGCCAGTGAGCACCCACAGGAGAAGCCTTGCTCTAATCTGCACAAGTGCCATTTTCTCTGTGAGCTGTGACTCGACAAAGGCTGAGAAGCCCTATTTAATTTGATGCTGTTCATATCATTCTGTCCTCTATTTGTTGCTTAGTAACACTGACTCCCTCTGCTTCCTACTTTTTTTTCTCTAAAGACAAAGTCTTCCCACTTGCCCTTTTCATTCAGTTCAACAGATTCTTTTAAAAGTTCCCTGGACAGTTGGTGAAGGAGAAGATCAGAGCCTCGATCCTAACTACTGTCTCCTTAGATGAAATATTTTCCCATTTTGACAAGTGCCTTTGAGGACTGTGTGATGAGGAAAGAGCCCTGACTGGGAGCCAAGGACTTGAAACTGAGTTCTGATTCTGCCACCACCTCAGCCTGTGACATTGGGCTGGTCACTTAACTTCCTGGGGGGTTCCCATGTTGCGGTAGATTAAAATGACTGCAAATTCTTCATCACCCATCATGCTGAATGTGGGCTGGCTCCCCTGTGACTTATTTTGAATGACAGCTTGTGAACTTCTGGTGGAAATGGATGCTAATTTCTGGGGCTGGGTCTCCAGGGATGTGCAGCTTCTGCTTTTGCCCCCACCTTGGAGCCTCTCTCGTGTAAGCCAGCTGCCATGTACGAGTCTGACTGCCCTCAACCACCATGCCAGGAGGAAGCCCAAGCAGCCGCCTGGAGAGACAGAGGCCATGTGGAGGAGGCCAAGGTCCACTTTATGTGAGTGAAGCCTTCTTGGACCTTCCAGCCCTGCTCAGCCACCAGCAGAATGCCACCAAATGAAGGACCCCAGCTGATGCCACCCACAGCAAAAGAACCACCCGGCTGACTCCTGCCCAAATTCCTGGTCCAGAATCAAGGGCAAGTAAAGTGGTTGTGTTAAGCCACTGGGTTTGGGCATAGTTTCTTACCTAGCAATAGATAACTGATTCTCATGAACTATGTCTTCTTCCTCCCCAGGGGACCACTTTGGGACAACAGGTGTGAGGGAGGGGTTGCTATTTCTTTGCCAATTGGGTGATCTCCAAACTCTTCCCAGGTCCTACACGACCCAGCCCTCTCCAGCCTCCCTGGCAGCTGCTCCCCACCACCTTTGCTCCCATCAGCCCAAACTTCTGCCTGGACCCACCTGCTGTGTCACTTCTCCAGGCCTTTGCATTCAGCCTGCCTTCTTCCCAGAAGGCCCTTTCCCTCCTCTTCCTACAGCAAACCTCTGTTCCTTCTTTGGGATCTAGCTCAAACGTTACCCTTTCTCCAGCTGCCCCCAGGCTACCTCTGGACTCTAAGGCCCTCACGAAGATGTCTGAGCCTTATTCTGAAAATAACTCTGCTGCTTTTGGTAGGGCACATCCTGGGCCCCAGCGTCTCTCCAGGCAGAAGGTACATGCTGACATCCGGCCAGACCGTCCTCCCCTAGGCTCAGGGAACCAAGGTGTTATGTACTCGAGGATGGCAGCTTGTGGTCCCTGTATTAGGGCAGCACAAAGGCAACCTGAACTGTGGATAACAAGTGATACCATATTTTCTCCAGGAAAAAAAATTCAATTCAGTGAATTCATGCAGCATTTCATGTACCACGAAGTAACAGTCTCAAGGCAACAGCCAAGAGAATCCCTTGTACCCAGGCTCCTTCTCCTTTCTTTTTCCAGGAGATCGTTCACAAGTCACAGAGCAAGTTGCAGCCAGAGTCTGACAGTTTCCATTGTATCAAAAACTTGGGGGAAACAATTATCTGTGATCACAGTAAGCCTTCTGGGTAATTTATATTTCTAACGATTATCAAAAACAATATCTCTTTTGCTAAACTGTCCAAATTGCTCCCACAAATATCAAAAGTGCTTTTTCCCCCCAGCTTTCCCTGCTAGTCTCCGCGTCAACACCTATCTGTGGTATTCTGATCGCTGCTGCTAAGTGGGTGTCTGGAAAGTTTTAGGGAGGATCTTGAACTGGGTAATGTTCAGCTCCTCTTGACATTACCTAAGTGCTTTATGCCTAAGTTTTCTTCTATTGTTTCCTGCTAAAATGAGCGAGAAGTTGTCTCCCACCAGCTCTGGCTTTTGTCAAGATGACAGCGGGGACTTGGACTGAAAGCTTGTCACTTCAGAAGGGAGGGAGGAAAAGCCGCAGCCCCATGTGAAGGCACGGGAGGAAGTTGGGAGCCCACAGCCTGGGGGTGTTTGTTTAAAAGGGGTCTTTAGTGACACGTTTTATCTTCCTCGGAGCCACCTGAAGCCCTGCCCAGGTGAGCTTGTTGGGTTTCAGACATGGGGGCTGTGGGTCGTGTGGCACTGTAGCAGGGATTGGGGACAATCGGACCAAAGAGGTGTCACAGCATGACCTTGGGCAGGTCCCTCAACTTCCCAGAGCCTCTGATTCCCTGTCCATAACCTGGGGACAATAGCTACCTCCCAGGGTCCTCGTGTGGATTTAATGAACCACCAGGTGTAGTGACCATTTGTAAGGAGGGGTGATGATTTGTAAGGGGGTGATGTGAGGGAACCAGGATCCACTGGTCACACTGTGCACTGGCCCTGTGCTGCCACTTCCCCACAGGTTAGTTCACAGACCTTCCCAACAACCCGTGGGGTACAGGGGTATCCTGAGTTGATGCTCAGAGAGGCCTGTGAGTCTCCTGTGCCAGACTTACCTAATGACCCTCCATGCTCAGTTCTCTGATGTAAGGTCAGTACCTCTTGGGAGCAGCCATGACGTCCTTCAGTAGGTGATGGACGGATAAACTGGTACATCCTCACCATGGAATACTATTCAGTGCTGAAAAGAGATGCACTATCAGGGCATGAAAAGACATGGAGGGAACTTAAACGCATACTACTAAGTGAACGAAGCCAATCTTATAAAGGCTCCATACCACGTGATTCCAATTATATGACATTCTGGAAAAGGCAAAACTTTGGAGACAGTAAAAAGATCAGTAGTTTCTGGGGCCAGTGCGGGGAGGGATGAATAGGATTTTTAAGGGAGTGAAACCCTTCTGTACGATACTATAATGGTGGATGCATGTCATCATGCATTTGTCAACCCCCATAAAATGTACAACACCAAGAGTGACCCCTCATGTAAACTATGGACTTTAAGTGATAATGATGTGATAATGTAGGTTCATTGATTATAACAAGTGTACCACTCTGGTGGGGGACATTGATAGTGGAGGAGGCTCTGGGTGTTGGGGAGTAGGGGGTATATATTAGAAATATCTGTACTTTCTGCTCAATTTTACTATGAACCTAAAACTGCCCTGGTGGCGCAGTGGTTGAGAGTCCGCCTGCCAATGCAGGGGACGCGGGTTCATGACCCGGTCCGGGAAGATCCCACATGCCGTGGAGAGGCTGGGCCCATGAGCCATGGCCACAGAGCCTGCATGTCTGGAGCCTGTGCTCCGCAACGGGAGAGGCCACAACAGTGAGAGGCCCGCGTACCACAAAAAAAAAAAAAGAAATAAAGTCTACTTTTTAGAAAGAAGAAAAACCAAAAAAAAGGATAAAGTCGGCACCTCCTCCAGGGAGACTTCCCTGACTACTGTAGCCAGTGGCAATTTCTTCCCGTGCTGGGAATCTGCAGGCCAGCACAGCTTCTGCCCAGTTACCTCATTCCTGTTCTCTAACAGGTGGCTGGTGTTTCCAACATCTGAACCAAACCAGCCCATAAGGCCCTCCAGGGCAGGGACGGGGGATGTGCCTCAGAACCTTCCACCTCTTGCCAAAGAACCCAGGGAGGAAATGCGTAGTAGGTTCCCGGCAAATATGGCAGCTGCTGTGGGGTCCAGACCTGGTGGCACAGAGCCCTGTGGCTTGTTGACCAAACCATCAGCAGCCTCTGAGCTGCCCTCAGCGACGCCATGACCAGGCCCCCATTTTGGTGGCTTTCATGGTCACTCCTCTCCACCAATCCCAGGGCAGCAGGCTGAGCCCCTTTCTTAGGTGAGGGACCCGAGGCTGGGGGAGGAGGTGCCCCTCACCTGGTGCTGCAGTGACTGTGATGGTTAAGTTTATGTGCCGACTTGACTGGACCAAGGGGTGTGCAGAGAGCTGGTAAAGCCTCATTTCTGAGTGTGTGTGTGAGAGCGCTTGAGTAAGGACTGAGTAAGGCAGATCACCCTCCCCAGTGTGGGCGGGCATCCTCAATCTGTTCGGGGCCTGAATAGAACAAAAAGGCGGACAAAGGGTGAATCCACGCAACTTCAGCTGGGCCGTCCCTCTTCTCCTGCCCTTGGCATCGGCTCAGGCCTTCTGACTTAGATTGGAACTACCACCAGCCTTCCTGGGCCTCCAGCTTTACAGACGGCAGATTGCGGGACTTCTCACCCTCCGTAATTACATGAGAATACCTTGTAATACATTTCTTTCTAGATATCCATATATGTCCTCTAGGTTCTGTTCTTCTGGAGAACCCGCCTATTGACCTAGTGGGGTGATGAGGACACAGAGGTGGGGGTTCTGGGATGTGCTTCTCCTCTGTGAGGGCATTTGTCCTTCTTCTGCTCTAAAGTTTCCTTGGCATCCTCAAGCTCTTTTTTCCAGTATGAAACTTCTCGATGTACTTGGTGACTCATCAGAAGGCCCCTAAGTGGCATTCATTCTGCTTTCAGAGATGAGTAAATCACGACTCAGACTCATGGGGGCTCAGAACTACCCGGCAACAATGCAGTGTGTGTGGGGTGTGCATGCGGGGTGGGTGGAGGTTCAGGCCGGCGTGGGTAGGTGGGGCTGCGGGGGCCCTGATGTAGCACCCAGCCCTGGTGACACAGAGCCACGTGACCAGTGCCAAGCCCTCTGGCCGCTTCTGCTGCAATTTTAAGAATTCTTCAGAGTGGACCGTGAGCTCAGGTGTATAAAGGAACATAGGAAAGGAGGGAGGGGGAGGGGGGATGGTCAGAGAAATGGGGGATAGAGGGAGCAGGGTTTGGGAGCCCTGCTCCCAAAGGCTCTGCCACCGACCAGCTCTGTGATGTGTGATCTTGGGGAGCCACCACCTCCTTGGAGACGGAGGGGGGCCACCTGGTTGGTCATGGTGTCAGGAAGACCCATGGAGATGTAACACCAAAGAGAGTTTCCTGTCTTGGAGGTGGTCAAGGGCAGGTGGGATAGCCTCCAGCAGGGAGGCTGGGAAGGGGTCTGTGGGAGCACAGGCGGAACGTGCTCCAGACCTTGCTAAATGCTGAATGCAGCTCTTCTGCTCCCAGCTATCCAGGACTCCCCATAAATCCAAACTTCTGGCTCTGTTGGCCTGGGCAGGATGGGCTCTCCAGGTGGTTCTAATACTCGTGCAGCCTGGGTTGGGAACCTGCAGCCCAGAGCAGGGCTCCTCTGACTTTACTATCTACATGAATCACAGGAGTAGCTCTTTGAAATGAAGACTCTTAACTCAGGAGGTCTGAGGTGAGATGGGTTTCTGCATCTCTAACAGTCACCCAGGTGAAGATCACACTCGCAATCACTCGCCTTTACAGTCATGGGTCTTAAATTTCCCTGCGCATCAGAATCCCCGGGGAACCTGTTAAAATGTGGATACATGGGTGATCCTGGGGTCTCACAGTCCTAGATGTCCAATGTGTGGCTGACATACCCCACGTGCTGTTCTGATCTCGCTAGCTCAGTAGGTTACACACTCAGGACCTAGGTCGCTGAGTCTGCGAAACGCTCGGCCTGGTCGTTCAAGGGCAATTTCCCAACTCTCAATACTGCTTGTTTATCATCCTGGGACCCACAAGAGGGTGATTTGGCCTCTTGATTCCTTGATTTTGATGAGTATATGTTTGAATGCCAAGGGGTTGGTTCAGTACTCCGGTTATGTTTATCCAAGGCTGCCCTTGCAAGGGTTGGAATTTCCATGCCTCACCTAAGCTCATCTGCAGGACTGCAGTGGACACCAGATGACAGCAAGACTACAGTCCCAACACAACATTAGGATTATATTAATCTCCTGTGGCTTCTGTAAAAAAATTGCCACAAACTCAGTGGCTTAAAACAACAGTTCTGGAGCCAGAAGTCTGAAATCAGTATCATTGGGCTGAAATCAAGAAGAATCCACTTCCTGCCCTCTTCCAGCATAGAGGCTGCTGGCATTCCTTGGCTTGTGGCTGCATTACTCCGATCTTCAAGGCCAGCATCTTCCGGTCTCTCTTTGCTCCATCTTCACATCACCTTCTCTATGTGTGTGTCGAACCTCTCTCTGCCTCTCTCCTTTAGGGATACTTGTGACAGTCTTTAAGGTCCACCTGGAAAATCCAGGGTAATCACCCCATTTCATGTAATTACATCACATGTCAGTTAGACATTTTTTTCCAAATGAGGTAACATTCACAGGGTCCGGGCGGTAGGACCTGTTATCTAGGGGACCATTTTTGGCCTAATACACTGATGGTCTGAAAAAGGCCCCAACTCTGCTGTTCTTCAGATGAAAACTCACGAACGTCCTTCCTCACTTTTCTCTGTATGCTTGGCATGTAGCCCAATGCCTGAAACTGGTAGGCATTGGGCTACATGCCAAGCGTACAGAGAAAAGTGAGGAAGGATGTTTGCTGAGTAAATTGAAATGGACTTTAAATAGGAAAGAAGTGGGCAAGCACATGAATGCAGAATCTGAGAACGGGGAGGCATCAGAGGACTGCAGATGGGACAATAGGACTGAAGTGTGGGAGGCATTTTTAGATATCCCATTAAAGGGTCTGGATACTGTCCTTATGAAGCCATTCATTCCTTCATCCATTCATTCATTCAGTACTCAACAGCAAAGCACAGGGTTCGACTTCGTGGGGGAGTGAAGACAGGCCTCCTAGAGAGATGGCATTGAATTAGGACAAGAGCTGTGTTTTAATAAGTTCTCTTAGTATTTCCAAGTTGTTGCCCTATGAGTTTGGGTGCCATATCAGTCAGGGTTCTCTAGAGAAACAGAACCAATAGGGGATATCTCTATCTCGATCTCTATCTCTATCTATCCCTATCTCTATCTCTATCTATATATCTATACCTATATCTAGAGAGAGATTTATTTTAAGGAACTGGCTCATGTCATCATGGGGGTTGGCAAGTCCAAAATCTGCAGGGCAGGCTGGAAACCCAGGGAAAGGTTGATGTTGCAACTTAAATCTGAAGGTCATCTGCTGGCAGAGTTCCCTCTTCCTCAGAGGACCTCAGTCATCACCTCTTAAGGCCTTCATCTGATTGAGTGAGACCCACCCACGTTATAGAGGGTCATCTGCTTTACTCAAAGTCTACTGGTATAAATGTTACTCTTGTCTAAAAAATATCTTCACAGCAACATCTAGACTGGTGTTTGGCCAAATCTTGGCCTTGACAAATTGACACATAAAAGTAACCATCACACCTGCTGTATTTTCTGATGCATTAAGATTTATGACTGTTGAATCTCTGTGGATTGTACCTTGCACAATTACATAATATCCCTCTTTGTTCCTGTGAGTGCTTTCTGCCTTGAATCCTTTAGACAACATTAGTTTGTCATTCTTGTTATCTTTTAAATTTCAGTTTTCAAATGTAGACTATGTTGGACTTCTATTCGTCAGCATTTTTGGTGTCTGCCTTTGTAAACAGCACTTAAACTAGATTTGGATTTTATCCCAGCCTTACGGGCTTTTGATAGGAAATTCAGCCCATTCACATTTCTTATGAAAGTTGATATCCATGGTTTTAAATTTTTCATCTTTTATTAGATTTTGTTGTTATTGCTGTTATTTCCTGTGTCTCTCCCCTTTCTTAATTTTGTCTCTTTACTCGTTCTCTCCACCCTCCCTACCTCCACCCATTAATTCAGAAGTTCTACTCAGCTTCTTTTTTACCAATTGGTGCTTTACAACTCCTGATACTCATAATTAAATGACACTTCCCTGTTGATGTATAAAAAGTAAATGGTAACAATGTCCCCCTCCCCATCTTCCCTGGCACCAAATCAGAACCTTGTACTTCTCCACTTCACTCCTTGCACAACTCCTGAAGATCAATTCTAGTTTTTACTTTCAGGCTAATACAGGTTTCCCTTACAGTATGTGGCTTATGTTTCAAGAATCCCTATTTAGCAATTATTGTACAGAATCCCAGGCATATTTAGATTAAACCACATATTTTGCAAGGGTCATTGCTCACCACTATTTTCTGTGTTTTATCTTGAGATTTCTGCTGTGATTGAACTATGTCGGTGAGAGAGAAACTTCCGCGGGTCAAAGGGGCCTTCTCTGTGTCTTGCCATGTTAGATATTTTCCTTCTTCTGCCCTGACACATGAATTCCATCATAGCAGGGGAAAGGTGCGTTGATCAGACAGTCAGAATCCCTGGACATTGTCCCAAAATTGCCTAGGAATCTGGAACCACTCTGAATCTCCTTGTTTGGGTTGTGACCGCTTTTTTCTGGAATTCTGCAAGACTTTCTCATAACTTATCCTTGGAGTTGGAGACTTTATGGCATATCTTCAGCCCAGAGACATTTTCTTCTAGCATTTCTTTCATTTGTTTCCCCTCCAGCTCCTTTTGGAGTGCCTGTTCTTCACATGCTGTACTGCCTGGAACTGCCAGCAAGCCTCTCATTTTCTCCCTGATGATTTTCATGTATTGTTCCTCCACATTTTAAGGCATTTATTCCACATTATCTTCCAGTGCTAATTTTTCTCACCGTGACTATTCTCTTTCTGAATTTACCTACAACTTTTAAAGTTTTTTAAATCCATGGCATATGTTAAATGTTTCTGTGCTCTGACTGAGGTTCATTTTCTCTCTTGCCTCCCCAGGAGGAATTGTTCAATCTGTCCCCTTCCCACTGTTTATTGGGTCCCTTCACAGGTTTTGTCCTTGATGGTGGTCTCCTTGATGGTGGGCAGTGACCAGCCAGTGGGGATGGATGACAAGCTGCTTATGTTCTTGTAGACAGTGACAAATGAGTTGGAAAAGTCCTGCCAAGATACTGGAGGAGGGGTCTCTACTCCCAGCCTTGCAGGTGCGAGGAGGGCTGCTGATTCCAAGGGTGGGCTGCAGGAGCCATTCAGGTCAGCCTCCAGCCCTCCATGCTGAAGGAGAGGATGGGCAGTAAAGGTGGGTGGGTTAGAAAGAAAAGAAACTCATCTGATTTGTTTTCAAAGAGCCTCTAAGCTCCCAATAGATAAATGAGAAAGAGAATGCTTCTCAAAATTAAGAAATATGAAATGTCCAGCCTCTTAATTACCATGGAAATGCAAATTGCAATTGCAAAGGGACCATTTTTCATTTGCCATAGTAGGCAAGGCTAAAAAATAAAGTAATTCTCCAAGCCAGTGTGCACCCCTCGGAAGTAAACTGGAGGGAACTTTGAGAAACTTGTTTTGGTAAAATGTATCTATAGATCTGAAGAAGCCTATCAGGATCCAGTGATTCTGCTTCTAGGACTTTGCTCTAGTGCACACACACATATACCAACACATGCAGCGTGATCACAGTAACTTCCGGAAACCCTTTCTTAAATATGCATAAACCCCAAAACGTAAACAGTAATAGCCTTTGAGTGATTTTTTTTCTTCTTTCTACTTTGTGTTAATTCTCCAAATTTTCTGTAATTAGTATACTGCAAGGGGGAAAGAGTTCTGTGTGATTTTGGACAAATACCCGTCTATGTCTGAGCCCCAGTCTTCTAATCGATAGAAATGCGCCCAATGTCACCTGCCTCACGGTGATATTGGGGATGAAATGAAAAACCTTGAGGTGTGAAAACCCCCAAACTGAGCCTGGGGCAGAGTGGGTGCTGCTCGACGCCTGTTTCCTTCCTTCCTCTGTGAGCCTCACCGGGTCAGACACGAAGATGGGGATCGGATGGAGGGGGCAGCTGGAGGATAAAGTGAGGTGCCTGATGTGAGTCTCGTGGCTTTAACAAAAGTCCCCGAGGTAGCGTGTTCAGTGGATAGAACTCATCTCCCAAACCATCTGGAAACTTTGCTCCCGAAATATTGGTCACATATTCCCGGCAGCCATTCTGAGCAGCAGTTTCTGCAATGATGACCCAGAACAGGCATCTCAGGTTGGCTGTGAGGACCAGACAGCAGACACAGCGCAGGAGGCGCCCCGCACCGCCAACCGGTGCTTCACAGCCCCAAGGCCTGTCTCAAGTATAGACCTTTGCCCCTATCTGCAAACCACACCTCTCAGACCCCAGGGCAGAACCGAAAGGAGGGTTTCCAAACTGCCTTAGCCTCGCGCCACACATTTACCTTGTGAAAGCAAGCTACGTTGCACTTCATGCATTTAAAGCAGCCCTTGGTTACAGGTACACATTTAAATGGGCCACATCTTCCTATCCCTGTTCCTCTGTTAGGGGAGCCCTCTCCATCTTTGGTGAGGCCGAAATTAAGGCGTCTGGTGCATAGTAGGCGCTCAACGTGTTAGTTAATATTGCAATAACAATGATAATGAATCTGAACTTGGGGACGCTGGGGCCAGGGTAGTGAGTGAAAGGTGGTCCGAGTCTCCTCCGAGGGTCCAACCACCTGTTACTCACCGAGTGCACGTCTTTTCCAGTGACCTGACGGTCTGTGGGCGTGGAGTGGCAGGGCCGGGTCTGAGCCAGGGCCCGAGTCCACTCGGAAACTTTCTCTGTGGGCGGGTCCGACCCGCTCACCCGGCGACCTCTTCTCTGAGGCCCTGTGGGCCAGTGGGCAGCTGTCAGGCGAGGCGCTCTGTGATTGGCAGAGGAGAGCAGTGATTGGCAGACACGCCGGCCGCTCAGCGGGCCGAGTCGGCGCCGCGTCCTCCTGACCGCGTCGAGAGTGGAGGGCAGCCTGCGGCCCCGCCCCAGGCCCCGCCCCTCCACTGCCCTCGTTGTGGGCAGAGCTCTCCCGCTGCCACTGTAAGCGGCGCCGCCCGCTCGGTTGCGGTTGCTTCCCTTTGGACCCGGTCCGTCCAGCTCCTCTCGAGCAACTTTGCAGCGAGCTCTGAAGCCCAAGGGCGTCGCGGCGCCGCGTGAGGCCTACTAGCGGGCCGGTGAGTACTTCACGGCAAGGGGTGGTCGCAGGGTGGGCTGGAAAGAGAACCGGGAGCACCCGGAGTTGCAGCCCGCCTCGGCCTCAGTTTCCCCATCTGAGCGGACGGGCGGCTGGTACTAGTGTCCCCTGCAAGTTCCCCAGAAGTTGGAGGGCCGGGGTCCCGTCCTCTCCGCGACGCTCACGGTAACCCCTGCCCGGCCCTCGATCGCGTCTTCCTTCCGGGGTGCGCGCCCCCTCGTCCCCAGTCCGGGCACCCCGGGCATCGCGGGGCACTGCGCGCTCCGAGCACCGTCACACCCGCGAGCCTGGCTTAGAAACCACACTGCCGGCGGGAAAACCGGCCTCAGAGGCAGGCGGCTTGTGGCGCTGGGGACCCGGCGAGTGGAAGGGGGCGCGCCTGCCCTGCGTCCCACAGCACCTGTACCGAGTTGCCCAGTCATGGCCCTTCCTCCGCGGCCGTCGGCTGGTCCTCTAGGACTCCGGGCCGCCCTCAGTGCCCCCGAGGCCGCTGGAAGCCGCCTGGGCCTCCTCATAGGGGCTGCTGTGTGTGTGTGTGTGTGTGTGTGTGTGTGTGTGTGTGTGTGTGTGTGTGTGTGTGTGTGTGTGCGCGCGCGTGCCTGGGCCTCCTCATAGGGGCTGCTGTGTGTGTGTGTGTGTGTGTGTGTGTGTGTGTGTGTGTGTGTGTGTGTGTTTGCGCGCGCGCGCTGGGGGTTCACTCCCCAAGCGGGCACGTGCCCTCCTGAGGGGGCAGATTCTGAGGCTGAAGCCCCCACTGCCCACTTAGAATCTGTGTAGCAGTTACTCTCCCCCTGGTGCTCCTCAGTAAGGCATGGCGAGGGGCAGTGGCAGCCCCTGGGCCCTGGCTGGTGTGAACCTGGCCCTCAGGAACATCAATTTCTGTTTTGATAGATGGAAACTTTCTGGGGAATCTGACTTTTGGGCGTGGTGGAGCTGAGCCCTCTCACACCATTTATTGTAGTTGATGTTAAGAAATTCCGAGGAACTAACATTTGTACAGTATTTGGCCCTCCCAGTAGTCTTAGGGGTAGGAATTATATGCCTATTTGACCCATGAGGAAGTTAAAACCCCACAGCTGATCGTGCAGAGCCTGGTGGGAAACCTCTGCCCCCGGGCAGGTGCTGAGAACCAGTGCCTGCCTCTCCTCGCCTTGGACAGTGACCCCTGGCACTTGGCCCATTTGTAAAGGGCTTTCGCTTCTGCTGTGATGCATCACTGAGGGAACGATGCCCTGGGTACCCACTGTGCTGGCTGCCTGACCTCACTGCAGACTCAGTGAGGAAGCCTCGCCAACAGAAACCCAGAGGCCATGCTCTCCACTGCCCGTCCTGTCAGCTCTGTCTCCGAGGGGCTGTGATTCTCACTGGAGCCCCTCGGCATCTGATCAGGGATTCAGAAGAACGTTCCTTTATATACTTGCTCCCCCAGCAAATGGACCTTTGCCTGGACACAGGAAAGTTTGCTGGGAGACCACATCTCATCTTCTTTCCCAGGATGGAAGGGTATGTGGAGGACTCCCCACTCAGGCCTCCCCTGCCCCTCCCAGTCCAGGGCTGGACAGGCCTTTGGGGCTGGTCACAGAGGGGAACCTAGTTCAGTCCCTGACCCCCAAAATGCCTGTGCTGTGGGACAGAGACCAAATCCTGGTCCACGATAGTGGTGGTAAGAATTACGACAGCTAGCTTGCTCTACGCCTCATATGGCTCCCTCCCCTCCCCCAGGTCCCCTCTCACAAGTGGCACCAACACCATGGCCCCGGGGCACAAATCAGGCCCCATTCTGCTCCCCCCTGCCCACATTCAGTGGGTGTTGCTTCTGTTTCTCCTGGCCCAGGAGTGCACTCAGATGCCTGCCCTCGGCCAGGCCTCCTCACTTTCCCTGGAAGACCACCCAGCTCCCTCCCTGGTCTCCCTGGGCCATCCCCATACAGCCCTGATGGTTCTTTAACGGCCACTGCCCTACAGCACCAGCCTGCATTTCCTTCTGCCCTAGGCTCAACCCCACACTAAGCCTGGCACTTGTTCAGGCCCTCGGGACCTGCCCCAGGTTCCAGCTGCCCGCTCAGCCTCTTTTCTCCTTCCTGTGCGCCTGCCCCAGAGTCACTTCCGCACCTTCCCAGCCATGTTGCCTTTAAGCCATGTCCGTTGCCCTTTCTCCTGGGCAGTCCCTCACTGAAATGCCCACACACCTCCATTCCTCCCTCCCTTCACCCTTGCCTGGCTCATGTCTGCTTGTCCTAAAGCTTTAGTCAAGGCCACTCATCCAGAATCCCCACCCCGCCCCTTTTCCACCGCTGAGTGTGGCCCCCTTCTGTGCTTGCAGCCCCCAAGAGCTCCCTCTTTGTGGTTGTCAGTTTGGGTGTCATCCTTCCCATCTGGACTGAGTTCTCCAAGGCAGGTCCTATAGGATCCTCTCTGGGGCCCGGGAGACCCAAGTTGGGGCCCGGCACAGGATCGGCCCACAGTCCATGTGTGCTGACCCACCCCGGCCAGGCGAGGAGCATTCCCAGCTTATTCCCGCTTAGCCCTGGGAACTTGGCACATTGGGTGGAGCCGGAATGTTCCTTGGTGTGGCCCTTAATACTCTGGGGCAAAAATAGGTACCTCCAAGGGCTATGTGCCCTTGTCTTGAGGAGTAGCCCTGTGCCAGGCTGCTGGGCTATCCAGAGCAGACATCCCAGACCCTGGGAACCCCTGGGCCCTCTCCCTTCAGGCTCAGTCACAGACGGGTTTTAGAATAACATTTTGTGGTAATTCCAAAAACCTTGCACGTTCATTATAGAAAATTAGGGAAGTACATTTAGAAAAAGAATAAAATAAAACTACCTGTAGTCTCTTCACTCAGACATAGTATAACCATTGTGGGGGCATTTTCTTCCATCTTTTTGTGCACATGAATTTTGTTTTCATCCTAAATAGGCTCAGATCAATAGCTCATGCTGCTTTAGATCCCACTTGACAGCGTCATACAAACATTTCCTTATCTTTTTTTGTTTTGTTTTGTTTTGTTTTGTTGCGGTACGTGGGCCTCTCACTGTTGTGGCCTCTCCCATTGTGGAGCACAGGCTCCGGACACGCAGGCTCAGCGGCCATGGCTCACGGGCCCAGCCGCTCCGTGGCATATGGGATCTTCCCGGACTGGGACACAAACCCGTGTCCCCTGCATCGACAGGTGGACTCTCAACCACTGCGCCATCAGGGAAGCCCAACATTTCCTTATCTTTAAACGTTCATATACAGGTCCTGGTTAACAGCTATATAGTGTAGCACCATCTGGAGGGGCTGTGAGTTTCACACCTGCCCTCTCTGGACGGTGCTGGAAAGTACAGCTGTGATGGACACCAGAGAGGTGCTCTGTAAGAGCAAAGGCGTGGAGGTCCACGGTGGCACATGGATGTAGGGGAGCAGCAAGTGGGCTGAATGTGAAACCGTGGGCATCCCTGATTTTTCCCCTGGTCTGGGATCCTGCTGGTGGAGGCTCCGCTCAGAGGGTGTGTGAACATCCTTAAGGCTTCCCATGGGGGCTTGTTTCAGAGGTCGGGGTGGCCCCCCTGGGGGGACAGCAGAGTGGGGCCAGCCTGAGCAAGGGTTAGAGAGCTTGGGCTGAAGTCCGCGTGAGATCATTCTCCGCATGTCAGTAGGTGTATGATCCTAGCAGCCCTCTCAGGGGGTGGCAGCCCCTCAGCCGAGCTCCGTGATGTTGGCCTTTTGTGTTTTGATGGGATAAAAATATGCCTGGGTGCTCATGTGGAAAGAATGCCGGCCACTCTGGTTTTCTGGATCTTACACAACGACAGGTTCCAAGCCATTGCTCTGGTCGTGGGGCGGCAGTGTGGATTGACTGCCCCACTCGTAGGCATCGGAAGAGTCTTGGAGCTGGGGTGGAGTGGGACGCTGATGCTCTCATCCTGCAGTCAGGAGTCTGGATTCGGGATTCTGGGGCCAGGCTGGAGGAGGGACCTGCTTCCAATCACACAGCGAGATGGGGCAGGCTCTTCCCCAGCCAGGCTCCTTCCCCCAGGCCAGGCTGCCTCGGGTATACCTTGCAAGGCAAGCAGGCAGGTATTCTGAGTGGATGAGATGTAGCCCCTGCCTTCAGGGGCCCCAGTGTCACAGGAAAGAAGACAGAAAAGAAAGCGCCAGACACCATGCGGGTCCCTCCACCGGGAGATCACCTGTGATCCTCCCTGTGACCCATCCATGGCAATGGATCATTTCGTTTGTTTTAAAATAACAAGGCCTTTGATTCAAAAAGGGTTTGGCCAACTCTCAGGGAACCTGAAAATTAATCCTCCTTTATTCATCCATTCTCACTAAGCAGAGATTTTACTTTAAACAGTAGTATTTTGATTGTAATGTGACATGCCTAATACTTAGCCCAACAGGCCAGCCAGAACCTGTGTTTTCCTGAAATTCCAGGTCGGAATTTCAGGCTCCATGTGGTTTGTCTCGGGTCAGCCAGTGACCCACACAACTGGGTTGTCTGCTAAATCACCGGCTGACTTTCCCCGCCCACAGCTGGCCACCTGCCCAAGGGGTCTGCACGTGCAGGCAGATGACGAATTTCACAAAAGTTGCCTCTTTGTTTGGTTCCGGGAAACCTGGCGTTTGGAAATAGCACCAAGCACTGTGTTGGTTTCCGAGCAGATCCACGTGGCTTGACATGCTTTTGGTTTGCAGCCAGAGGGATGTTTTAAAATAAGGGCTCAGTCCCTCTGAGGGAGGAATGTCCAGATTGAAATCTCCAGGGTTCTTCGGCGGACAGAGATCTGATCTCTGGGACCCATCTCTAGTAGGAATGGAGCAGACCTGGTTGTGTAGCCCCGGGGAAGTGGCGTGTGGCGCCTGGGGCCCCCTCCGACTCTTGCTGTGTCAGCAGTCTGCAGACACGTGTCAGGCAGCCACTCTGGCAGGCTCGGGGCAGTCTCAGAGCTTGGAGCTGGGCACTGGGGATGCCTGGGAACCTGGTCCCTTGTGGCCTCTGGTCTCATGTGGTCCTCACAGTGTCCCCAAGTGTCCCCAATCGTCCCCAAGACGATTGTCCCCATTTACAGTTGAGGAAACTGAGGTGCAGAGAGGGACGTGGCCTGCTCAGGACCACGGAGCTGGTGGACACAGCCAAGCGCGACAGCTACGACGGGTTAGTCTGGGAGCCAGATTCCTCATTGCCGGGCTTTCCCTGCTCTGTGCTCATTTCCTCATCTCAGTGAAGAGGATGGATATGGCCCTGAGGCTGCGGTGAGGGTCATGGGATCCTTGGGGATCCCCCGCACAGTGCACGTGGTCCCGACTTCTTCAGGGTCTGTGTCTGATCCTGGTTCCCTGGCTGGGGAACTCCTAGAGCTCTCAGCTCCACGGTCTGGGGCTCATGGTTGCCCTTAATTGTGTCAGTGGTGGTTTTTGCTGTTTTGCTAAATGGCATTATTGACTAATGGAGCCCTTTCCCCTGTGGTAGACACTCTGTGCTCGCCAGTCTGTTCCGGTCATCTCTTCTGACACACCAGCTTCATGTTTTCCGTCACTGCACATCTAGTGTGTGTTCACATCTGGTGCATTCGTGTTCCCTGATATTTGTTCTGTGGTTCAGCCCTAGCGTGGAGGGCTTGGGAGGCGGGCAGGTCTGACTACATCCTGGCTCCAGGGGCTGTGTTCCCCCCTTCTCTTCCCCTCCCCATTTCGCTCCCCCTCTCCCCTCCCTTCCCTCCTCCCCTCGCCCTCCCTATCCCTCCTCTTCCCCTTCCCCTCTCCTCACATTTATTTAACTTTCACTCTGTGCCAGTGTATTCATTCCCTAGGGCTCATATAAGAAAGTTACAGAAACTGGGTGGCTTTAAACAATAGAAATTTATTGTCTCATAGTTCTGGAGGCAGAAGTCCGCGATCAGGATGTCGGCGGGGCTGGTTGCTCCTGGGGGCTCTGAGCGAGAGTCCTCCCTCGCCTCTCCTGGCTTCGGGTGTTGCTGGCGATCCTTGGCATCCGTGGGCGTGCAGCTGCATCTGTCTGACCTCTGCCTCCTCCTTCACATGGTGCCCTCCTCTCTGTGTCTGTGTGTTTCCCTCTTCTTATAAGGATACCAGTCACTGGATTAGGGCCCACCCTAAGTCAGGATGATCTCATGTCAAGATCCGTGACTGCATCTGCAAGGACCCCTTCTTCCAAACAAGGTCTCCTTCACAGATTTTGGGTGGACGTACTCGGAGGCCAGCTTTCATCCCAGCACAGCCAGGCACTGTGCCCTGTGTGGACCATCTCACTGAATCCTCGCGACATTCTACATCCCCACTTCTCAGATGAGCACACCCGAGGTCCCGTGGCTCATGCCTGGTGAGGCAGGGACCCAAGGCCTTGAGACTTAGGGCCCGGCTCATGCCTGCTGTGGGACTTGCCCAGCCAGCCGGCCTTGAGTGTTTCCTCCCTCGAGTTCCTGCTCTGTAAAATGGAAGTGTCTTACGGGGGCTGTTGTGAGGTTGAATGAGATCCCATAGAATGCTGGGCAGCCCCCACCCTGTTTCCCTTGTCCGTCCCCTCTCTTTACCAGAAACTAGAGGCCAGAGCAGACTGGGCTTGGCTGGCCTCCTGTGTCTGACCCTCCGCTTTTCTCACTGCAGAATGGCCTCCGGTGCCTGTCCTCCGAGCCCCTCTGGCCCACGGTCTCCACCGCTGCCACAACAGCCCCAGGCCCGCTCACGGCTCAATGCCACCACCTCGGTGGAGCAGGAGAAGAGTGGGACGCCCCGAGCTCCCGGACCCCAGGTTGGACCTGGACGAGATGTGAGAGACACGACTGCCTCGGCCATGCCCCAGGCCTCGCGTGCCAGGAGCCAAGAAAGGGTGGATGGAACAGGTAAGGGAATGGGGCCTGAGAAGCTGGACTGTCCTCCCCCGGGGGTGTTCTAGAAGCAGGGCGAGCACCCGAGTCCTGGCACGTGGTCCAGACACCCCTGCGAGGTTCCTCCTGCAGGGTACCCCCTGTGGTGGGGGCCCACCTGCTCCACTCAGGGCCCCTCGACTCTCACCTTGCAGCGGGCTTTGCTCCTAAGTTCACAAACTTGGGCTGCAGCAGACTTCGCGTTTCCTTATTTTATTTATAATCAAAAGCACCAGCTCCCACCTGCTCAGGGTCCCCACCAGGCACCGTATGGGGGCAGGTGGCAGGAGGAAGTCTTCCCCACCCCAGCTGGTCCCGCCCAGCACTCGGGGCAGCCCATGTTGTTCCCTGTCCACCGTGGCCACTGCTCAGGGGCCATTCAGTCAGGCAGCTCTGCCCGGTCTGGGGGCCCCACGTGGCCACTGCCCCTGGGGACTGGCTGCCAGCCTGCAATATGCCTGGGCCCAGGCCCAGGTCCCCGCTGCCCTCTGGACCACCATCCTCCATCCCCAGGCCAGGCTTCCAAGGGCTTCCCCTCCCCCCCAGTCCACTTCTGGGCCTCCTCAGGTTTCCACTCTGTCCCAGGAGGCACCTCCCAGGCGAAGAGATGAGACAGTGTGAGGACCCGGGTGCGACGCGACAGCTGGTTGTGGTGCTGGCAGCCTTGCTGACGTTGGGGGAGGGACACCAGGGTTTGGTCCGTCCTCTGTCCACCTGCTGCTCACTGAGCACGGCCCTTTGCTGGCCCTGAGTGGCCATCGGCAGCACAGGTGAGTCAGGCCTGCCCCCTGTCTCCAAGGAGTCCACGGTCTCGTGGGGAGCATAGAAGTGGCCCTGGGCCTGGCGCTGGGGAGGTGGGGCCCTGCTCTGTGGGAAGAGATGACGCCTGAGCAAGAGTGAGCCTGGGGAGAGGGCACAGCACGGGCAGGGCCAGCGGGAAGAAATGGCCTCGCCGGGGGTGGACTTGGGGTAGAGAGAGCCCCGGGCCTCCAGGTGACGGGGTGGCAGCGAGGAAGGAAGGCTCGGATTGGTGATGCTCTCGTGTCTGGCCTGCGATTTGAGCTACACCAGGAGTGAGCGGGGGCAGGACCAGGCAACGGACTGTAACAGGAGCCTTGTGTGAGAGGCTCCTCTGTGCTTTCGGGGCTGTTGTAGGGAAAAATCCTCAAGTCTACTGTGAGTTCCAAGAAAGGGAGGATCCCTGGACCTCTGGCTGTGATATTTGGGGAAAACATAGCTGGTATCGGCGTTACTTTTTCTAATAATCCACCGAGTGCTTCTCAGTGCGTCTGTCTTATTCTCACAGCAACCAAACCAGTGAAGTAGGGACCTTGGCTCCGATTACAGGTGCGGCGATCAGAACGGAGCCCGCTGGGGACATCAGGTCTAAAAGCTCTGTGGGTGGTGAAAGCCCTGTGACTTCTTTCCATGGATCACCGCCCTCTCCTTCCTGCTCACCGAGACCATCCCACGTTCTTCAAATCCACCTCCGCCTTCCCTGTTCCCTCACCTCCCCTTTGCCACATGGGAACCTCTGCCCAAAATATGCTATCGCCATCTCCACCTGTTGAAATCCTACCCAGCTCTCAAGGCACTGCCGCCTCTTCGACTTTCTGACCTCCTCCCACAGCAAGAAAGACATGTGCTGTCGTAACCGGACTCACACACCCACGGGCCTGCACGCACACACGCACACATCCAGTGGGAACGGAAATTTCCAAAACCATACTTGTCCTTAGTGTGTGTGTTGCTGTCTGATAGCCTCCATTCTGTTGCTTTTATTTAAAAACAAATGCTGCTTGTGGGCAGTAAAATTGGTTCCGTGACCTTCTGGGTCGAAGTCTGTAGTTTGAAAAACGCTCTGTGGTTTGGTGCCAGTGCACCCCAGCCGGGACTCTGGAGTACGTCTGTCCACATGAGCTGTTTATTTACTGAGTGTCGGGGCCATGAGGTGGTGCAGGAAGATGGTGCCGGGATGGCTGAGGTGGGACGCTTGGCTGGGCTGGTGGCCTTGAGCTGTGTGCCCTTGAGGGAGTTGGGAGGCCTCTCTGAGCCTGTCTCTGTATCTGTAAAGTGGGTGCAGTCATACCAGCCATGTGGAGTCCACGTGCTAGGACCCTGTGCTCTGAGCATGGCGCATGGGGCGAGGTGCTGAGTCAAGGCCCCTTGTCCCTTAGGTACCTGCCCGGTGGCGCAGAGAGCGTCCGTGCCTGGAGCTCGATGTGTTTCGTGGATGTCATCAAGCCTCCTGCCCCCCGAGCCCATCTCATTTCCTATTCAGGCTTCTCCTGGGGTGTTGCCTCGCATGTCGGGGCAGGCTTCCAGTTTCACGGCCCCACTCAGTCCCTCTTGGGCGACCGGTCTCAGTGTCAGCTCCAGGCTCTGTGTATCTGGGTGTAGGGGCTTCACGTGTGCGTCGGATTCTTCTCTTCCCCAGGAGGCTGTTGTGCTGCAAGCTGTGCGTGCGTGCGTGTGCGCACGTGTGCATGTGCGCCCACGTGCTTCCTTGTGTCCTGCACGAGGCAGGGCGCCGTGACTCTCTCGGCCGCCGCTGCTCCAGATGCTCTGTATGAGTTAGGGAAGTCCCCGGCCGCGCCCCGCCCTTCTCCAGCTCGCCCAGCCTTGCCGTTTCGTTTTCCCCCTTGAGAAGCCGGCTGCCTGAGGTGAGCACCCCCAGCTCAGCACTGCCCCTGCCCCATGCAGGGGCCCCAGACCCGTGGTGGGGAGCGTCTGCCATGTGCACTGCAGACCTGGGGGCTTCACGTGACCCCTTACGGTAGCTCGAGAGGGAGACTCTGTTCTTGTCCCCATCTAGAGATGAGGAAACTGAGCCATCAACTTACCAAAGCAGCCAGTGCTGAGTGATGGGCACAGGGGTGATCCCAGTCTCCTGTCCCACGCTGCCCCCATGCCCAGCGGAGCTGCAGGGACCTCCGAGCTCTGGGTGAAGAGGGCCTGAGCTCTGCGGCTCCATCACGCTGGACTAGTGCCTGATTGTCCCCAGAAACACGCCCCACTGGGCTCTTCTGATCTCCATATCTCCTTCAAAGATCACTGCGTTCTCTGCTTCGTCTCCAAGGCCTCTGGGCAGGCCAGGGCCTGATCTGGAATCTCTGTCCAGCCACAAACACCCCACAGCTGCGGGGCCAGGAGACGGGGGCTGGGAACGCACTTGGTTTCAATCTGGGTGAAGCAAAACGGCCTCAGAGGACGGACCAAGTCAAGACTGCCAGTTTCAGATAAGAAGAGTCAGGAAACACATGTGGTCTCTGTTTGGCTTCTGACCCCGAGGGGAGGGGCGGGGAGCACTGAGCAAGCGCTGGGCCAGTTGGCACCCTCGGGGTCCCGGCCCGCCACAGCTGGGCCCTGCTGCCTCACTTCTCTCTGTGGCGTCACTGTCACTGAATTGGACACAGCAGGAAACGTTCACCCCAGTGTTGACTGAGGGCCTGCCTGCTCAGCGGGTGCAGGAGACAGTGGGCAAGGCAGGCAGGGCCCGCCGCCACGTGCAGGGCACAAAGGGCTCCCAGGCTGATGGCTCTGGGCAGGGGTTGGACGCAGGGTCAAGAGGTCGGCCAACTGAGTGGGGTCTCAAATGGTCGGGATAAGGAGAATGGGTGTTCTGGGGAACGTTAGAGGATTTAAACCAGAGGAGCGGCATGACCTCTGTTACGTGGAGATGACCCGTGGGAGCCGAGGCCAGCAGGGAGGCCCGTGGCAGGTGGAGAGGCCCCCGGAAGCTGGGCTGACTCCAGGTCTCTGGCTGGAGCTGCCAGGTGGGTGCAGGGCGTGGGCGGGGCAGTTTCCCAGCGGGGTTCAGGGCGGGACGGCGGGATTGGGAAGGTCAGGAGACGATGTGGTGCGGGAGGGGATGCGGAGCGCTGAGTCCCTGCTGTCCTGGGGACAAGGCCACAGCCACAAACGACGCGCTCTCTCCTTGTCCGGTCAAGGTGCTGGCTAGTGAAGAGTTAGGGAGTTTTGTACACGCGGTATTTTATCCTGACCCTGACTGAAGCCCTGGTCTGTCTGGTTGTCAGGCCATCACTCCGATCCCCTCACTCCAGGATGACCTGTCGTGAGGACAGATGGCAGGGGCGGTGAGGCTGTCTCCGGCCTGGTGGCTTCCTGGGACCTTTGGAAACTTGGCAGCATGCCCTTCATCCCTTACCTTTAACCTCCCCTTTGCATTCCAAGTCTTGGGTGTCACCTCTTCCAGGAAGCCCCTGCCATCAGGATTGATGATGCCTGGTACCTCCGCCGCCCCCCTGAGCCTGCACTGCTGGACTGTGATTGTCCCCGTCTGGCCCCTGGGCGGGTAAGGGGGGCGGGGGTCTGCCTCCTTCAGCTCAGTGCCCTTGGCTCCTGGAGCTCAGACTGGCCCGGGGCCAATGCTCAGTAAACGTCTGCTGGGTGAGTGATGATGGGCGAGGTCCATGACCACTGCTTGGGCCTGTGGGAAGCTCAGACCTCCTGCCCGGGACCCCCGCCTTGGAGCTTAGCCAGCCCCTGGAAAAGACGGGGTCGCAGGGATTGTCCTCCTTGTGTGTTCATGAGAACCAGAGTCAGCATCACGAAGGCTGCTGGGACAGCCCCTGGTGCAAGGTGACCCAGCCGCCCACAGCGATGAGGAGGACACGTGGGATGCCCTGGGGCTCTTATCACCTTTCCCTTCACCGCAGCCCACGTGGTGGGTGTCAGGAGAGGACCAGGGACTCTAAGGCCTAAGGCCTTAGGGAGCCTAAGGCCTTGTCCAGGGCCAGCGAGTGAGGCAGTGGAAGGGCAGCAGCTCCTAGAGACAGGAGTATGGCATCATAGTTCCTGTGTGTTTCAGATTGTGCTCTTCTCTTAAGAGCCTTTGGCGTGCGTTCAACCATTTAAACAATGTGCTCCAGCAAATCTAGATCTCAGCAGTTGTGGAGAATGGAAGCCAGCTTCTCTCTTGCTCTCAGCCGTCTCTGGGGAGCTGGCAGAGCCCTCGGGACTTCTGGGAAGGGACGCCTGAGGCTCCCCAGCCCACGGCCCTGGGGTGGGTGACGAGTGGGAGGATGACTTGCTCGCCACTCACCTTTGTCTGTTTCTACTCAGAACCTGCTCAGATCAGGGAGGTGAGCTTGGCAGTTCAGTCTCCAGGCCAAGAGTGTGCTGTGTTCCAGGCCCTGTGCAAGGATTTGGGGAGACAGAGATGAAAGCTTGAGACCATTCCCTTGTCGGTCCCCTGTCCACCCCTCCCGTCTGTTCAGCTTTTGCTGAGCTGTGTCTGACACTGGGGGATGGAGATGGGTCAGACCTGCGGGACACAGATCATCTCCGTAAAGGCTGGTGGGACCGTGAGAGACGCAGGAAAATGGAGATGGGCTGTGCTGGGGGGAGGGGACAGCATCCTGGGGACTCTCCTCCCATTTCATGACAAAATGAGCATCAGTTACTAATGCGGTGTGGTGGATACAAGTCTCTCAAAGGCGTGGGATCCGCAGGAGATAAATAGTATAAAGGAGGGGGTGTGCTGGTCCTCTGTGGATCCTCACAGAGGTGAGGAGACTACCCAGGGCCATGCAGCTCTGCCATTGCCGTTTTGTGATTGATAGAAAGACTTTCAAAAATGAGCTAGAGTCGGGACACTCTCAGTTGCTGGTGATGTTGAAACCCGATGTAAATTAACATAAGCAAAAAAAAAAGAAAAACAGGGTGTGGGGCTTCCCTGGTGGCGCAGTGGTTAAGAATCCACCTGCCAATGCAGGGGACACGGGTTTGAGCCCTGGTCCGGGAAGCTCCCACATGCCGCGGAGCAACTAAGCCCATGCACCACAACTACTGAAGCCCGAGTACCTAGACCCCGTGCTCTGCAACAAGAGAAGCCACTTCAGTGAGAAGCCCGCGCACCGCAACAAAGAGTAGCCCCCGCTCGCCACAACTAGAGAAAGACGCGCACGGCAACAAAGAACAAAAGCAGCCAAAATAAATCAATAAATAAAATAAATTTATTAAAAAAACCCAAAACAACAGGGTGCAGGGGATTTGTTACTTCCATATGTCTGCACAGTGTAGAGTATCCAGGGACTCAGATGACATGATTAGGAATCTGCCCCCAGCTCTGCTTTCCTGCGTGCCCTCACTCTCGGGTAGGCTTCCCCCAGGGCAGCCCTCTGCCTCCAAGCTGGTGTCTGTCAGCTGAGATCCAGCAGAAGGAAGAGACGTTGCCCAGCAGCCAGCACAGACCCCACTGTCCTGACTTGGGTCTGTGTCCCTCCCTGAACCTGCTGCTGTGGTCAGGGAGACGGATGGGCCAGTAGGCTTGCTGCAGCCATCCTGTGAGAGTGGGGGAGGGTGGGTCCCCAAAGGGGCCATCAGGTTAGGGTTAGGAAGAGGCCAGGAATGAGAGTCAAGCCCGCAGAGAACTCGTGTGTTCAGTGGCCCTCGGTATCCACGCTGACGCAGCCAGCGTCTGGCGGTGGTCTTTCTGTGAGGGTTCCTCCTTGGCTGGAACAAGCCAGAACCCCCCGATCGGTTCGCAGCACGAGCCCAACATTTGAGTAGTTGTAGACCTACTTCTGCCGGTGCCAAATGGAAAGGAGGGTAATGAGGGAGGTGAGGTGCCTGTTTCAAAGAGATTCTGTATATCGAGGAGACTTCTTGAAATGTCAGGCTGTGGACAATGTCTGCGAAAAATTAATCACGGACAGAATAACCTTTTTAGCCAACAGATCTGTGCCTGAATCTTCCATATTCTGATTTAATAAAAAGAACCTTGGACTTGTGAATTTAGTGAGTAAAGAAAAGAGCTGTGAACTCAAAGAGGTGCCTGGTGTTGGGCTGGGAAGTGTGGCCTCAGTGAGCCAGGAAGGCCCTGGGGTCAGCCGAGAGGTGGGACGTGGGGAGGCGAAAGGAACGCACACTGGGAACGCCAACTCTGGACCAGGCACTTAATATGAAGCGTCTCGTTCTTCATAAACCGTCCTACTGGATGGATATTGACGATGGGATTGAAAATGACTCTCCCTTGGTCATGAGGCACTTTGACGCTAAGGGTAGATTCACAGGCAGGTCAGATTTCTCTACACACACACCCTCCTTCCCTGCGAGCCCACCCTTCCCATTTGTTCTCTTTCGTCTGAGCCCTTGGCCAGAAAGTTCATTCCCGCCCTTGCTGAAGGGGGTGACGGCAGCCGAAGGGAGAACTGACCTTGATGACTCAGGAAGCACCGAGGTCTGGGGCCACGGGGTGGGATGGACGTCCTGGGCCCTGAAGCCATCTCTGGGTTAGGTCCCTGGGACCTGGTCAAGGGAACCCAGGCTGAACTCCTCAGGGAGAGGTATCATCATGTTTGCAAGCTGTCCACCAAGAGGGTCTCAGTACAGGTGCCTGACCTGTGGGTGTCGTTAAGAATCCTCCTTTTGAGCCGTCCCCAGACACCCCCACCCGGCCCCCGTGTCCTCTCCAAACTAGGTGTGACCTCTGCCTTTGAACCTCCTAGGCTGCGTCGCTTTAGGCCCCTGCCCTGCCGTCTCCCCCTGGGCTCCTGGGTGCCGTAGATTTGGGCACCCTGCACACAGGGGCTGGCTCTGAGCCTGGCGGACCTGGTTCTGGGAAAGGCCTGGATGAAGGGGTAGGGAAAGCTGGTCATCCGGTGGGTGTTCCTGGGGACTGTTCGTGTTTCCCTGAATTCTGCCTTCTGTTTCCAGAAATGTCTAGAGAGCAAGAGTCTGTTAATCCCAATTAGGCACCTGCTAAGGTGGGCTGTGGCAATGGCCGAGGCGAGGTGTGGTGTCGGGCATAGGCCCGGGTATTGGTTGCTTAAATCAAAGAAAGGGACTGGTAAAAAGTGATCTTTTTAAAAAAAGTTTTTGTTATGCTGCCCACTGCAGGAGAGGCTGTAGTGAAATCGATGAAGTTACGTGATGCTTTTGTAACTTAGGATCGCTTTTTACAAAGAAAATATAGCACGAGCTGTATGATGTTTGGACCCTTGGACCTAGTAATTCACCTGAAGAACCTGTGCTGGGAGAATGACCCCCCCCAATAAAAAATACACCTACAGAATGGTTTGTTGGCACTGTTTTATAAAATTAGGGAGTATGGGAATAACCTAAAGGTCCGATGGAGAGGAGAGGCCCAGAACCCTGATGGGATTTCTGAGCCACTGAAATGGTGCATTTCACTGCAGAGCAACATGGGAAATTGGTTGTGATTCACTACTTTATATATATATATATATATATACCAAAATGTATGTACCGTGATTATGACCTCCAAAAATCAGTCGTGTGTATAGACGACAGTCTTGGAAAACATGAATTTGGTTTGTTTATTGGGGTGCTGGGCATTGGGGTGCAGGTTCTCCAGCTCAGGGGCTTTTGAACTTGAGCCCTCGGATCTTTCTAGAACTCCGTTCAAGCCTGAGCTCAGCCGCTCTGGCTGCAGTGAGCTGAGGGGGCGGCGGTGGTTACCGGTGCCCCCCTCTGTCCCTTGTCTCCCACCACGAGCTCTGAGCAGCCACTGGAACCGCCGCCGGGCAGCTTTGTGGTCCTTGCTCCCAGGAAAGCAGCTTCCTGGCGCCTTCTCTCTGCATCTGCTGTCACGCTCTTGACCTGGGGCTGACGTCTGTTCCTGCCGTCCCCTCCCCTCCTCAGATAAGTGACAAGGACCACCTTGGTGACAGTCCATCTGCTTGTTTTCCCGTGTTAAAGGGCCTGCGAAGGGAGATGTGGACACCCCCTTTGAAGAGGTCCTGGAGAAGGCCAAGGCCGGGGACCCCAAGGCACAGACGGAGGTGAGCACTGCTGTCCGCGGGAGACTCAGGCCGCGGCCTGCAGCGTGGTGGGTCTGGGAGAAGCTGGTGCCTGCAAGCTGGGAGCTGGGAGCGGCCTGACTGTGCCCGCCGTGTCCAGGCCCCCGTTTGTTGCGTTTCTGTGTTCATGGTGTTTCTTCCCTCCGCCCTCTGGGGAGCACATACGTGTTCACCTCCTCTGTCCAGCTCCCACCTGATCTTGGGCATCACCTCCTCTGATACCACCTCTGCTTCCTGCCTGTCCTCATGCCCCACCCCCTCTCTCATCGCATCAGTGGGGGAGGGGTCCTGACACCCCCCTTGGCAGGGAGCACCGGGCGGAGAGGGAGAGGGAGGCCGAGGTTGCCCAGCTGCGGGGAGCAGCTCAGGGCAGGACGTGGGAGCCCGGGCGCTGTGCGTGGAGGCCGCTGCAGCACGTGGAGTGACGGGGTCCTGCTTGCAGGTGGGGAAACGCTACCTGCAGCTTGCCGGCGACGGGGATGAAGAGGTCAACAACTGCACTGCCGTCGACTGGCTGACCCTCGCCGCCAAGCAGGGCCGGCGCGAGGCCGTCAAGCTTCTCCGCCGGTGCCTGGCGGACAGAAAAGGTGGGTCAAGAGGCCTGGGGGGGGATGCATGAGGCATGCCGTGCTGCTTTGCTAAATTAACAACTAAAGTAGCAGCAGGAAAACTTGCTGCTGGCAGTGCCATTGAGCAATGAGTGTGGTTTCTGTTATGCCAGTGGCTTTGCCGTTTAGACATTTTTGGAGTATAACGTGTGATACTTAGGGAGTGAAGCCATTTTCATCCTCTTTAACTTGTGGTGGTGTCTACAAGGAGATACCCTCTGGGTTCTAATCCAAATTGAGGAGTAGATCCTGGAGCCAAGTTGGAGAACACGACGGGGGCCTGAGGTCAGAGCGGCACTTTCTGAACTGACTTTCCATCCAGTCTGAGCCGAGAAGCTGGGACCATGGGCCAGTGAAGACCCGCTCAGGCTGGCACTCACCACCAGGACGGGTCTGGGTGTTGGGAGGGGCAGTGATGTGTAGCCTGGCCACGTGTGGACACTTACTAGGTTATCCTGCCCAAGGGAAATGGCTCGTTCCCGGTGTCAGGGAAGAGTGTTTCCTGAAGGTTCAAACCGCAGAAGAAAGATGAAAGTGGGTGTCAGAAAGGGGCCTTTTTTCCCTCAGATTGTAGAAGTGTTTATTGTTATCAAAGAAAACTTGAACTATATAGAAAACATAAAGATAGAAATTACCCATCACGTTGAAACCCAGAGAGAAGTGCTCTGTAGTTTGGTATTTGTTTTCTTCTGGTTTTGCCTTGTAATGTTTTAAAGTAACATTTATTATATAGAATCTACTCTCTCTGGACCTTAGGCTGATGCCTTTGACAACTTGGACTGGTCATATTTTGCTAGCCGAAATTTCTCACCAAGCCAGCTTCCCTGTTCCAGGGCAGGCAGGACGGCCTTGCACTGGCCGATCGAGTCAGTGTGGCCCACACAGCTCACTGGAGCCAGTGGTTCCCAGACGCCTTGAGGGAGCCAAGGCAGGCCCGAGGACCAGAGGGCGTGTGAGGGAGGGGGCCAGGCCTCGTGTGACCCACAGCCTCCACGTTCTCGCAGTTGAGTGCTTACCGATCATAAACGTGGGCTCTGGTTGAAAGTTTCGGAGACGTTTCAAAGGAGAAAAAGCCCAATCCTCCATCCCTAGTCTCGCTGCCCTCTGGAAGGGCCTTGCTGACGTCCAGGTGGTTGGGGAGCAGGGAGAAAGGCAGCTGCTGACCAGCCCATGAAACCTGCTCCCGGTCTCTCCATGGGTGAGTCTTGCCTACCTGGGAAAGGGCCGTCTGTGCAGGGACACAGTTGCTCCTGGCGCCCTAGGAGGGGCGGGCGCTGTGGATGCAGGGATGCCCCGCTCTTGCACCCAGGCCACTCACTGCAGTGAGACTGACCAGGGTCTGAGACCGGCTCTGCCTCCCTGACTCGGTGGCCTTGGCAATCCAGGCCGCCCCTGTGTGCCTTGGTTTCTCCATCTGTAAGGCGGGGACAGCAGCATCCCACCAGAGGGTCCTTGTGAGGGTGAAATGGGGAGGGGGGAGCAAGCCAGGAAGATGGGGAGTCCTTGCCCAGCACCAGGCCACCATGGCCACTTGGTGAGTGTCTGCTGAAAGGCCAGGCCGAGCCGCCCACCGGCCGGGACTTTGGCCAGACGTCCTTTTGGTCAGATGTTCGTTTCAGCCCTGGTGACAAAGGTGCCTGCAAAGCCGCTTGCAGGAATCCCTTCCCAACCCCCTCAAGCGGGCTGGCCAGGACCAGGGCGTCGCTGACAGCTTCTGGGCAGGTGAGGCGAGGGCTCTGATGCCTCCCCTCTTTCAGGCATCACCTCCGAGAATGAGCAGGAGGTGAGGCACCTTTCCTCCGAGACCGACCTGGAGCGGGCCGTGCGCAAGGCGGCCCTCGTCATGTACTGGAAGCTCAACCCCAAGAAGAAGAAGCAGGTGGCCGTGTCGGAGCTGCTGGAGAACGTGGGCCAGGTCAACGAGCACGGTACGCGGCCTTGCCGTGCGGCCTCCTGGGCCTTTGTGTTGGAGTCCTGGGTGTTTCCGCATGGGAGCCAAAGCGGGGGCTCCAGGGACCTTCTTGTGGGGACCTCACAGGTGTCCTGTAAAGCCGGGGAGCGTCCTTCCTGGGCATCCTCCTGTTTCTGGGGTCCCCGCCCTGAGCTGTGCCCTGAGCCCTGGCTCAGTCCGAGGTCTGGGCGCCCAGCAGGCCCTTCCCCTGGTTCTACCTAGATTTGCTCTGCGCCTTGGGGTTTCCTCCCCTCCTGCCCACAGGCAGAGCCACAGGCCTTGTCGTTCCAATGGTGTCCTGCTCTTCCTGAGGGACAGGGAGTGCGGGGAGGGTGAGAGGTGTGGGCAGGGACCTAGGTCCCCGAACCCCCAAGAGTCTGTCCAGGGCGGACCTCATTGCCAGCCTCTGCAGCCCTCCCTATCTCCTTCTAACTTGACTTTCCGCAAAGGGCACGGGCAGCAGCCAGAAGGACGGATGGGGCAGGAGAATGAGTGTCCCTGACTGGGTGTGGCCTCTCCATTTCCCTGGGTTGGTGGCGCGGGGGGCACCTGACTCTTGTGACTTCATTACCTCGAGGAGCCCCTGCCTCCCGCTGTTCAGAAAATGACTCTCTGCCCAGGGCTTCGCCCAGCCTTCTCCGGCCCCGAGGGGTAGATGCTGGGGGCTGGAGCTACCTGCCAACCCGTCAGAGAGGACTGCTGGGTGGGCACCTCTGCCCCTTCTCTGGGGATCTCAGGGCAGGACTCCTGTCTGACCTGCCCCTCTGGGACGAGCAGAGGTGGCCGGGTGGCAGCACCCCCAAGAGGCGTGCTTGCCCCATGTGGAGCCCGGAGACCCTGTGAGGCCTCAGCGCCACCTGCACGTGCTGCCCCCGCCCCCACTGGCCACTTCCACTCGGGGCTCCCGTGGCCTCCCTCAGTCACAGTGCCCCTCCTCTCCTGTTGTCACTGTCTGCGCTCTGGTCCAACTCCTGCCCGCCCCGCCCCTGCAGAGGTGCACCTCGGAGCCTGGCGCGGGAGAGCTGGGTGAATGCCTGCCAGGTTGGGGGTGTGGCGGTAGGGGCGGCGCTTTCTCCTCCAGGGGAGCATCACGCCAAGTGACGACGCTAGCAGCAAAGGTGTATGGGGACAGGCTAGGCTGACCGGAGGGTATGGTGTGTCCAGTGCCAAGGCCGCGCCTGTACAGGGGATGGGCTGTGCCCTGTGGGGCCTGAGTCACCCTTGGGGCGGAAGCTGAGAGGTGACAGTCCTGAGGGGTGGCCCTTGCACTGCCCTCCGGGGCTGCGTGGAGGCACCAGGCCCTGCAGTCCCCGGGGCACACTGGCAGGTTCCCGGGGGGCTGCAGGGAATGGGGCGGTCAACCTGCCCCGATTCTCAATCCGCTCTGTCCCCTGCAGATGGAGGGGTGCAGCCTGGCCCCGTCCCCAAGTCGCTGCAGAAGCAGAGGCGGGTGCTAGAGCGCTTGGTCAGCAGCGAATGTGAGTACGGCCGCCGGTCCTGCGCTTGCGACACCCCTTGCCGTGCTGTCTCTCCCACCGCCCCGAGCGCCGTGTCTGCTCCCTCCTGCCAGTCCAGGCCTGGCCTCCAGGGTCTTGGAGGCGTGATGGATTTTCAGTCCCTCTGGGGCTGTTGATTGGGTGTCAGTGTTCTGGGCTCTGGGATCTGGACCCTGCCCACTGGGAGCATGCACTCTGGAGGGACAGCGAGGGCAGCATGACAGTCCCTGCAGGACAAAGAGCTGCCGGGGGCTGCGAGCACGCCGGGTGCCCGAGCCAGTGAGGGTGAGGAGGCAGCTAGCCCTCGGAGGGCACCGGGGGGTGCTCCAGGCCAAGCAGACATCACAGGCAGAGGCCTGGGGGCACCCAGCATGGGCTGTGGGGAGGTGGGGGATAGAGGGCAGAACATGGCGGGTGGAGGTAGTGAAGGTGTGCCAGGCACACAGTAGGCCCGGCACACAGTAGGTCCTCAGAGGATACGCGTTGACTGGCGGGGTTAGGAGGGGGCTGAGCCGCAGGGCGTCAGTGCTGTGAGCAGCCAGGGCCAAGGGAGGGCAAGGGTCACAGGGGCCCTGGCGGTGACGGTGGCTGAGGAGTCAGCGTTGGAGCTGGGCTCAGGCAGCCCCTAGGCTTGAAGAGCTAGGGAGGGGGCCGCTTCGGGGGAGGGACAGCACATCACCAAGGCGAGGAGGCCATCGGCAGGCCTGTCGGCGTCTCTCCTCCCGTCGTCCGGGCCCAGGGAGGGGTTTGCCTGGCCCAGCCAGCGTGCCCCTGCTCGCCTGGCCACGCGGGGTGACAGTGCTTGCAGTCTCGCAGACCCCATGTGTTCTCTTCTGTGCTTTAGCCAAGAGCTACATAGCAGTGGACGACTTCGTGGAGATCACCAAGAAGTACGCCAAGGGCGTCATTCCCGCCGACCTGTTCCTGCAGGATGACGACGATGACGAGCTGGCAGGCAAGAGCCCCGAGGACCTGCCCCTGCGCCTGAAGGTAAGCGTGGCTGGAGGCACCCGTGGAGGGCTCTCGGCCCGGGCTGCGCCGCCCTGCGCCCCCCAGCGCTCCCCGGGGAGCTGTAGGTGGGGGGCCTCGCCCAACACAGGGGCCTCAGGGACTGTGTAGCTTGTCCCTGCGGAGGCTCGTCCTGCAGGGACGTCACCGTAACTGCGTAAGGACGTGTCCTTGTGAAGGGAGGCCTTTCACGTGTGCTCAGGCTCTGAAACCAAGGGCACTGTCGGGGGCGGGCAGGTTCAGTGGGTGATGGACAAGCTGAGGCACCTTCTCATCTTTCCCTGCCAAACGCCATCGGGGGACAGGATGCCGTGCCCTGGAGGCCACCTTTCACTTAGACTTTGTCATTTTGAAAAATTATCCGTTTATGGCACAGAGTGGAGGTCAGTTCCTCGAAGATGCCTTTTCCCTAAAGCAAAGTGCTGTGTTCAGGCGGCCAGGAGGCCCCTGCAGTGGTGCCTGTTTATCTGGATCTGCAGGGGCTCGGGGAGCAAGCCAGGTGTGGTGTGGAGAGAGTGGCAGGGAGGTGACCGAGGGCCGACCTGAAGGGGGGAGCGTGCGCTTACACCGTTGGCCAGCAAGCAGCAGTGGCGTCAGGGAGCGAGGGAGGCTTAGCGTGACAGCCAGGAGTGGCTGCTCGTGTGGCCCTGGTGTCACAGCTTTTGTCTTCCTGGTCACGTGGTTGTGACTAAGGGTGCAGATGTACAGTGCGGCCACACCGCCCTTCACCAGATTTCCCCCAGTTCAGCTCACGGGCTTGAATTAGTTGTGTCTGTATCTCACATTGCCGAGAACACCAGGATTTACAGAAGTCTGGCTATCTGGCCCCAGACAGGTCCATCACCACGACTGGCCAGGAGGGCCCCGGCCAGCACAAGGGCCTCTGAGCAGACCAAGCGTCACAGAGGTCCTGGCGTTAGTCACACAAGAATCCGTCGGGTTCTGTGCATCCCCAGCTGCCTGGGAACATGTGTGAGCTGCCGTCAGCGTGGGAGAGTGGGCTGTGTGTGTGCGAGCAGGGTCAGGGCTGGTGACAGGACGTGTGCTGACGTGTCACCCTCCCAGACGCAGTGCAGTGTAAGCACCGTGCTGGGGCCTGGAGGTGGAGGCTCAGAAAGCTGCCCTCGGTGGGTGGAGAGGCCGACTTGGAAGCAAGTTCCACAGAGATGCTGCAGCCCAGAGAGGTGGGTGTGAAGGCCACGCTCAGGACCAGCAAGCTGAGTGAGAGTCCCTGAGGGCAGGTAGGGTGTCCAGGGTGAAGGTTCTGAGACGTGGGGTCAGGATGGCCCAGGAAGCCAACCAGGGAGGCCATGGCTTTTATTGAAGGCCCACTCGGAAGCAGGCCTGGGCTAAGCGTGTTCACAAATGACATTAGTTTTCTTATTAAAGCGAGCGAGGGAAGGTGGAGCATTTGCTGTGGTTCTTTGCAAAGAGGAGGTGCTCCCCAAATGCCAGTGAGGGTCAAAGGTGAAAGGGTAGTGGGAGAAGACCCATGGGCCAGGTGGTCCTGGCCTGGACACCGTAGTTTGCATTGTTCTGGCATAATTACTAATAATGCCTGCTTTCAAAAGCATCCTGGTTTGGACAGCAAGTTATGTTACCCTCCTTACGGGTAACAAGCTCAGTGCTGTAAGATATCTGAAAGTCCTTTTTGGGAAAAAGATTTGAAGTATTCCTTTTTTTTTTTTTTTTTCAGTTTTTGAAGTTGTCAGAGCACTTTGATTCTTTTACACTTTGTCTCATTAAAAGCCTTTGGAAAAAGAGAGAATGAATCATAGCGGTGTCTCCTGGAACTAAAAGCTGTCCCAGCCTTTATTAGTCCCCTGGAGGACAGAAAGGACGCGGGCCCGGGGAGCCCTCAGCACCCCAGTGGGAAGTGACAGATGCCTCTCTGCGAGCTGACGTGACCCCCAGGGATGTTCCAGGCTCCGAGCTGCCTCTTCTCAAGCCTTTGGTGACAGATGAAACCTTCGTAAAGATGAATTCAGGAATATTTTAAAGGCATAATGTTTTTGTATTAAATGATTGAGAATCCAGCACATGAACATTCACTCAGGTCCGAGCAGAGTCTAGTTGACCTGCTGAGTGAGCGGTGGGTTCCTTGGTCGGCTTCCCCTGTTGTAAAAGGCTGTTTGCTCGGTTTCTCACATTAGCCGAGCGACTGGTGACCACAGCCCTGGCCAGGTTGCCCTGTCCTGTCCTTTCGTGAACTGACTCCCTACTCATTTTTTTTTTTTTTTTGGCCGCGCTGTGCGACATGCAGGATCTTAGTTCCCCGACCAGGGATCGAACCTGTGCCCCTAATAGCGGAAGCGCAGAGTCCTAACCACTGGACCACCAGGGAAGTCCCCCTACTTATTTTTAAAAATTTCTCTCCTGCTCAAAGAAAAGTTCATTTTAATTTGTTTGGGCTTTCTCTACAGAAGAGGTTTCTAGTCTCACAATTTGGTGGGGCCCCAAGAAGTAGGGCTTGGGTAGAAGCTACAAGGGACAGAATTGGGACCTTAAAAGGAGAGAACTGGTCATGGTGGCCCAGGTGCCTCGCCGTGCGGGCAGAGGCTGGCACCATTGGACATCAGGTTCTAGAAGCTTTGTGTCTTTTAAAGGTCCTCTCAACCATGTGATTGTGTGGCCTCATGGGCAAAAAAAAAAAAAAAAAAAAATAGTGTGAATGGTTTTGAGCATTAGGATAGGATTTCAGATTAGTTTTAAGGTCCCAGCTGCTTGGGTACCTCCAGGCTAGCTCCCCCAAAGCTGTCCAGTGCTGGTTGTGCAGAGAGAGAACGGCTGTGGGAACAGCCGCCCTGGGGGGCCTCTCATCTGTCTGGTTAGAAACGCCCCGTCCACAGGGATGAGCCGAGAGGCCGCCGCTGACGCACTCACGGGTTCTTTCCATTGCTCTTTCCATCGCTGTTGCGTGCTGTTGCGTTTCAGCTGGTGGGTGTGGCTTTGGGCCGAAGGGGCCCCTCCCAGAGGAAGCCGGAGCAGGTTATTCTTGGAGACACTGGTTTGCTGTCTGGCAAGTGTCAGAAATCCACACCAAGGATTATGGCGTCCGACGTCCCCTAGTGCCACCTCCAGATGGGGTGGGTGCTGTGTCTGCTTCTGGGAAGCTGGCCCCAGTGAGCTGGGGGGGCCCTTAGTTGGTTTACTGGTTTGTTCATTTTCTTGCCCATTCTAAAACAGAGAGTAAGTGGACCGTCACAAACACGTCGGGAGGAATGCAGCTCTGCGTGCACGCGCGTGTGTGTCTGTAGACACAGTCTTACACACTCCTGTTTCCGCTGTGAGCCCGGGTCACTCTCATCTGGAGGACTCACTCTCCTGGCTGCTCCCGGGCGTCCTGGTCATCCTGAGTTGCCTGCCAGCCGCAGCTCTTGGGCAGATGACGGCCGCACCCCAGTATTGTCACTCAGTTGTACACACCCAGGATCCCTGCCCCTCCTCGGCCCTCTGGTGGGTGGGGCAGAGCGAGTCTGTCCCCAGGGTGTGGGTGGAGGCTGTGCTGCCCACCTCACCCGGGCGCTGACAGGGCTTCTGTCATGTAGCCCCTCGGACGGGCTCTGGGCACAGCTGGGCTTTGCTGCCCCCAGGCGTGGGTGACCTCCGCGAGGACCCAGCCCCTGGTGCAGTCCTCCTTGAGGAGGACCGAGTGAGCACCGGCACTGCCCACAGCTACTTTCTTTATTCACCCCCTTCGGCTTCCCTCCCGTCTCCCCGGAACCGTGGTGGGGCTGGAGGCCTCCGGGATTCTGTACAGAGAACCAGGCAGGTATGGGGGCCACCCTGGGTGGCAGAATCGCCCTCGCTTCCCTCACAGCCCCTCATTCGTCTTCTGTTGCGGAAAAGGCCGAGGGTTTCTGATGCTCTTTGCAGTGAGCACAGCCCGGGGGAGTGGGACCCAAGGCAGGGCGCGGTGCTGCCCTTGAACGTGGCTGTGAGGGTTGTGCGTCTGTTCTAGCAGTCGGTGTGCAGGGGTGGGGGGTGCAGGCGGCTGGTGTCGGGCCTCCTGTCACAGTGAAGACGTCGCATCCGCCCCATCGCAGCTGAACCCTTTCCATTCACATGGCTGCCGAACTCTCCTTCCCGGAGTCCCTGCTCCGCTCCTGGGTCGGTCAGAGCCCAGCGTAGGCCGGTAAAGCAGTGGTTCCTCTCCCCCTTGGTGGATGGGTGAGCCGCTGAGGCTTGGTGACGTCCCCTCCACAGGGGTGGCTGAGATGCAAGCAGCCCGGTGCTCTGTCATCTTTGCAAGTGTGAGGCCCGTGGGGAGGGAAGAGGGGGCCAGGTGGGCTCTGCCAGGCGCCCCAGGTCTCGCAGCGAAGACCAGCCCTCATAAGTCTGGAGACCCTGGTGGAGGGTTGGGAGTCAGGGGTGGGCGGGAGGGAGGGGCCAGGCCCTGCAGGATTGGGCGGGATCGAGGGAAGGTTCGTGAGACCACCTGGAGCATCACCACCTGCAGAGGGTGTTACAGGTGGAGGGACCGTGCGGACCAAGGGCCTGGCCGTGGTTGAAATGACGGGTGAGTTCGCTTTGCCCAGAGCCGGGGGCAGTGCGGGTGAGTGACAGAGAGCAGCGACACGGCAGAGAGTGGGGCTCCCACCCCGGCCACGTTCCAGTGCCCCTCCTTTGTCTGCACCCCTCCTCCCAGGTGGTCAGATACCCGCTGCACGTCATCATGGAGCTGAAAGAGTACCTGATTGATGTGGCGTCCCGGGCGGGCCTGCACTGGCTGTCCACCCTCGTGCCTACCCACCACATCAACGCCCTGGTCTTCTTCTTCATCGTCAGCAACCTCACCATCGACTTCTTCGCCTTCTTCGTGCCCCTGGTGGTCTTCTACCTGTCCTTCATCTCCATGGTCATCTGCACCCTCAAGGTTTTCCAGGACAGCAAGGCCTGGGAGAGCTTCCGTGCCCTCACCAGCCTGCTCTTGCGATTCGAGCCCAACCTGGACGTGGAGCAGGCCGAGGGGAACTTCGGCTGGAACCACCTGGAGCCCTACGTCCACTTCCTGCTGTCTGTCTTCTTCGTCATCTTCTCCTTCCCCATCGCCAGCAAGGACTGCATCCCCTGCTCGGAGCTGGCCGTCGTGTCCGTCTTCTTCACGGTCACTAGCTACATGAGCCTGAGCACCTCGGCCGAGCCCTACACCAGGAGGGCCCTGGTGACCGAGGTGGCGGCCGGCCTGCTCTCCCTTCTGCCCACCGTGCCCGTCGACTGGCGCTACCTGAAGCTCCTGGGCCAGACCTTCTTCACGGTGCCCGTCGGCCACTTCGTCGTCCTGAACGTCAGCATCCCCTGCCTGCTCTATGTGTACCTGCTGTACCTCTTCTTCCGCATGGCCCAGCTGAGAAACTTCAAGGGCGCCTACTGCTACCTGGTCCCCTACCTGGTCTGCTTCATGTGGTGCGAGCTCTCCGTGGTCATCCTGCTTGAGTCCACCGGCCTGGGGCTGGTGCGTGCGTCCATCGGCTACTTCCTCTTCCTCTTCGCTCTCCCCATCCTGGTGGCCGGCCTGGCGCTGATGGCTGCAGTGCGGTTGGCCCACTGGTTCTTGTCCCTGGAGCTCACCAAGGTTGTGGTCACCATGGTGGTCTGCAGCATCCCCCTGCTGGTCCGTTGGTGGACCAGGGCCAACTTCTCCATGGTGGAGATGGTCAAGTCCCTGACACGGAGCTCCATCGTCAAGCTGATCCTGGTGTGGCTCACGGCCATCGTGCTCTTCTGCTGGTTCTACGTGTACCGCTCGGAGGGCATGAAGGTCTACAACTCCACGCTGACCTGGCAGCAGTACGGCTTCCTGTGCGGGCCGAGGGCCTGGAAGGAGACCAACATGGCCCGCACCCAGATCCTCTGCAGCCACCTGGAGGGCCACAGGGTCACGTGGACCGGCCGCTTCAAGTATGTCCGCGTGACGGAGATCGACAACAGCGCCGAGTCGGCCATCAACATGCTCCCGCTCTTCATCGGCGACTGGGTGCGCTGCCTCTACGGTGAGGCCTACCCGTCCTGCAGCTCGGGCAACGTCTCCACGGCCGAGGAGGAGCTCTGCCGCCTCAAGCTCCTGGCCAAGCACCCCTGCCACATCAAGAAGTTCGACCGGCACAAGTTCGAGATCACCGTGGGCATGCCCTACAGTGGCGCCAACGGCACCCGCGGCCCCGAGGAGGACGACATCACCAAGGACATCGTGCTGCGGGCCAGCAGCGAGTTCAAGGACGTGCTGCTCCACCTGCGCCAGGGCAGTGTCATCGAGTTCAGCACCGTCCTCGAGGGCCGCCTGGGCAGCAAGTGGCCCGTCTTCGAGCTCAAGGCCATCAGCTGCCTCAACTGCATGGCGCAGCTCTCACCAGCCAGGCGGCAGGTGAAGGTCGAGCGGGACTGGCGCAGCACTGTGCACGGCGCCGTGAAGTTCGCCTTCAACTTCTTCTTCTTCCCCTTCCTGTCGGTGGCCTGAGGATGCGTCCTGTTGCAGGAGTGTCGGTGCATGTGGCTGCCAGGACCTCCCCCCACGGCCTCCCGGCTGAACAGCGCAACACTAACCACTGTGTGTGTGTGTGTGTGTGTGTGTATGTGTGTGTGTGTGTGTGTGTGTGTGTGTGTCCGCACGCATGCGCAAACACAGGGCTTTGGAGACCACTTGTCACGTGTAGTCTGCTCACACCTCTGTGAACGGGCTGACTCCTTTAGCTCTGTCCACTTTGACTGCCCAGTGTGGTTGGAAATGGCATGCACAGCCTCGACCCGCAGTCCCGACCTCTCCGTGCGCAGCTGGTGTGCCAGGCTAGACCAGGATTCCTGTGCCCGAAAAACACTTTACAGACGCTGCCCTCCCTCCCCTACCACCTCCACGCATGCCCCGGCCCCTCATTTACTTCTGTTTGGGTTTGTTATTTAAAGAACCAATAGTGCTGCTCTGTAAACTCAACGATAGCTTTTCTTATTTATTTGGTCACTGCTAAGCCTTGACAGCTGTTTGCAGATCCTGGGGGCCTGCAGAGCCGCTCTGTCATATGACCAAGGCCCTGCCTGATTCTGAGATCGGAGGCCGCATGGTCAGAAGCCCCGAGCTCTGCATCCTGCAGCCTGCCCGCCTCGCAGCTCTCCTGTCTGGTGGGTAATGGGTGAGTTTGCGAGGGTCTCGCCTGAATCCACCGGGACTAGGAAATAGAAGGAACCCGGGGCGTCCCCTCCCGGTGCTCAGAAACGCTAGGCCGTGTTCAGAACCAGAAAGCAGAAAGTCAGGGTCCTAAAGCAGCCGAAATAAAAACCTTTGATGAAATCCACTGTCCTTTTCTTTCTTTAAAAGAAGCCTGTTTTTTGTACGTGTAAGAGAATCAACAGGTGTCTACCCTTGTACTGAGTTACATACAAGTGCAGCTGGGGTTACAAAGAGCAGAACCGATTCTCAGTGAGCGACCCCGACACTACTAGGCCAGGGGCCCCTGCAGTGTTTGCGCCATCACCCAGCTGTCTGCCCGGGTCTTACTAGGTGTGAAATGCTCATGGTCATGATTATTTGTGAAACTGAAATCACCGCTGAAAGGGCACATACGTGGTTATTCGTGGTTCAGTAGCTGTGTTGTTCAGCAGTGTGTTGCTTGTGAAACCGTATCCTGTATTCAGTGATGAACAATGATAATTCCATAGAATTATCATCAGAACTTGAGCCATCTAGGGGTGGCTAGAGCAGCTTGGGGTCCCTCAGCAAACTTAGCACCCTGGGCACGGGTGCATGCCTGTCTGGGCCCCTTGGGCAGGGGGACATGTCTGTCTGGGTCCCTCCGGCCTTTGGTTTCTTCCCTGAGGTTGAGGACAGCCTGGTCCCCTCCTGCCCCCCGGTGGGCAGTGCCCCCCACCCAGTGAGCTGCATGTCCAGTTCTTTGCTGTGGTCAGGAAACCTGGAGTTGTTCACACATCCTTCTGTGGTTTGGAGTTGACTCAGGGTGTGGCCACCTCCGTTTTGAAGACGCATCTCACCTTGGTGGGTGGCAGCGGCATCCCTGCATTGCTGACTCTTTCTGTTTTGTCTTCCTGCCTGGTCTGGTCTGCCTGAAATCCCATGTTGGGAAGTGCTCAGGAGGGTGGCATCCCTTTGTGCCTCTGGGTTTCTTCCCAGGTAATGAGATGAGGTTAAATGTCAGCCCCACTCCCCTCTCTGATCCGGAGGTTTGTGAGGCCATGAAGTGAGTTCACAGTTCAGCTCTGCCTCCCAGACTCCCCACTGATTGTCTGGAGGGCGAGGAAGCTGCCTGGCTTTCTGAGTGAATGCAGATGACCTCATATCATCCTCACTGGGCAGGGGGCAGGTGCCGTGACAGCCCTGATCCACAGAAAACGGTTCCAGTATTAGACCGCGATCTGCTGGTGCCCTGTCCTCTGGGTCACGCTGTTACTCAGCTCCCGAGCAGAGCGCCTCCTTGGATCAGGGGGTGGTGTGGTCTCACGGGGATTGCCCTGCATCCGCCATTCAGCCCCTGTCCCTAGGTCCCAGTGTCCTGATCTATAAAATGTAAGTCTGGGTTAGGTCAGTGGTTTGCAAAACTACTTAGCAATGAAACGCTGTTTAAAAAACCAAGTGTGGGACTTCCGTGGTGGTGCAGTGGTCAAGAATCCGCCTGCCAAGGCAGGGGACACGGGTTCGAGCCCTGGTCCGGGAAGATCCCACATGCCGCGGAGCAACTAAGCCCATGCACCACAACTACTGAGCCTGCGCTCTAGAGCCCATGGGCCACAACTACTGAGCCCACGTGCCACAACTACTGAAGCCCGCGTGCCTAGAGCCCATGCTCCGCAACTAGAGGAAGCCCGCATGCAGCAACCAAGACCCAACGCAGCCAAAAAAAAATTTAAAAAAAAAATTAAAAAAAAAAGCCAAATGTATTTGATCAGATGGGCCTTGCTAGGTTCCTCCCTGTTTACCGCACTTCGTTCAGTACTTTACTACAGTTATCTACGGTGATAACTCCTTCCTGGAACAGGCTTTCTATCTTAAATATTTTAGGCAGTAAGGGTGAAGTTCAAAGGTCCTTGCTGAGTCTTTCGGGTCCTGCTTCCTTTCAGCTCTAAATAATCCACATGCCAGAGTGGCACGTCTTGGAGCAACTTGGCCCGAACACACCCCCATCAGTCTCAAAAGAAAGTTTGACCAGAAACTTCTTTCACATTCTCAAGGAACAGATAATTGGTATAAACACGAATAAAGAAAAGAGCGACTTTGGATGGAAGAATCTTACAAGAGTTTATTGATGGTCTGATGTAACTTCCTCATAAAAACCAGTGCCTCATCCAAACCCATTTGGGAAGGAACACCTTTCCTTAGGACTTCGTTAGCAGCAATGTGGCCTTTTTCCTGGTTTCCTCTTGAAGCCAAGGAGGACCTTGTGGGGCTCCTAGCCACAGAAGCCTTTTTGTGTCCCCTGTTTCTTGTTTGTAGGAAATAGGTTTCAGCCTCCATGACCTTCCCTAAGTTCCAAAGGGCAGGTTCAAACAGCTGTTGACCAGGGAAAGGAGGTGATGCAGAGACAAGGGAGGAGCAGTCAAAAAACAATAGTGCAGCCTTGGGGCAGGTCCTGGTTCTGCCTCAAAGGATACACATAACAATATCTTTGAGCTCTTCTACAAAACTAAAATCCCCAACAAATGGAAGATGTTAAGTACTTGATGAAGCGTTCTTCATTCCAGAGAAGGTCACGGTTTGACAACCTCAAGAACCAGAGAAGCTCATCAGGAAACTACCTGAGGCCAGATTAAAGGAGCGCAGGGCCTGCACGCACCCTGATAATAATCAGCAACCCACCCTTGAGCCGCTGCTATAAAACTCCTCACCAAAGCCTTGGGTTGGGACACACAGTTTTTGAGGGCAGGAGCCCGCTGTGTCCCCCTTTTCCTGGCAAGGCAATAAAGAAATTCTTTTCTACACCCAAACAAACAAATAAACAAAAACAAGTGTACAGAACTCCATGCAAAAACAGTGTTATTTGTAAGTTCAGGTGTAACCTATGCAGCAGATGAGAACAGGAAGCCACCTGGCTGGTTTGAACCCCTCATCCCAGCTGTGTGACCTCGGGCAGATTCACACTTTCCAGGCCTCCGGTGCCTTTTCTGTAAATTGGGGATGTAACAGGGCCTGCCTCATCAGTTGTTTTTAGGATTAAACTAGTTAATTTTATCGCAGGGTGGTCACAACAGTGTCAGGCACTAGTAAATCTCAGTACACTTGTGAATGTTTTAAATGAAGTCAAGCATTCATGGAACTTTAGAACCAATTAAGAACCTTTATGGAGGCCCTCACCAAACGAATGTCCCTTCTAGCTTTTAAAAAGTTTAACCTTTGTGAAAATAACCATGTTTAGCTGAACGGAACTTATTGGAGTGGCTTAATCCACAGGGGGACTGGTGTCAGATGATGCTCTGTCTGCACCCACCTCCCAACCACCACACCCGCCGGGACTCACAGTCCTGCCTTTCTGCCTGCTTCACAGCTTTAATTCCTCATGACTACGCGTCAGATAAGGTTGGCTAATACGTATGACTTAGCATCGAAAACGTTCCTTATTTAACTTAACTAATGAGCTTTGATTCCGTTCATTGCCGCCCTCGAACAAATATTTATTGCACTGTGGTGCTGAGCAGATGCTGTAATTGCACGGTTGGAATCAAACCCAGTTTCCACCCTCAGGGAAATCACACAAGTCAGATGTGTGTGGGCCCCAGTGCAGAGTCAGAAGTGCCCTTCTGCCTTCAGACACAGGAAGTGCTATGGGGGCCCAGAGAAGGCAGAACTTCAGCCTGGGGAGGGAGACGGGGTCCGGAAGGCTTCTGGGAGGATGTGGGGTTTGCCCCATTTTGATAGCAAAGGGAGAGACTGGATTTGGTGAGGTCAGAGGAAGACTATTCAACATTCAGGGCACCCATTGATGCCTCAGGCGTCACCCAGGACGCCAGGGGGTTCCAGAGGATAGAGCTTGGGGTCCAAAGACCAGGTTGGAATTGAGTCTCTGTCCTGCAGGCAGCTAGAGCCCCTCTCTTGACTCTGAAGCCAGGGCCCTCATAAGGTCAGGGCTGAGCTCTGGAAAATGGGTCAGAGGGTACTTTAAGGCACCATGTGGAGGAGAAAGGAGACAGTGGAAAGGTCATCCCCCGTCTCCCAGCAGACCTGGCCAGCTGGCCCTTTGGTGGTAGATACTGCTTCTATGGAAGCTTCCACGGGGCCATAAACACCAAATGGCCTTGACCCCTGTGGCCCTGAGGGTCCCCGGCCTGCTTGCTGTCCTCCTTTCCTGTTGATAAACAGGTCGCTGTCTGCCGGGCCCAGGACCAGGTGGTAGGCGCATGGAGGGATCTGCAGAGGTCAGGCTGTTGGTGGCAAAGAGTGCTGCTTCCGGGAGCTGATCCCCACCCTCTGTGAGGCGGGTAGGGGACCTAGGTCTCTGAGCGTCACTTTGTTTACATGAGGCTGTTTGGTCCTGAGAACTAGGTCCCATGGCCCGCCCCCTGCCAACATTTACACGTGAGAATTGTTAAAGGTTCATGTTCATGTTGTGTGGACTTGGCCAAAGTTACGTGGCCAGGAGGTGGCAGAGCTGGGACAGAACCAAAGCCTGTTCTTTTTACAGAGCCACAAAGAAACCACCGTTTTCCTGGGGCTTAAAATCCCTTTTCAGGGCTTCCCTGGTGGCGCAGTGGTTGAGAGTCTGCCTGCCGATGCAGGGGACGCGGGTTCGTGCCCCGGTCCGGGAGGATCCCACATGCTGCGGAGCGGCTGGGCCCGTGAGCCGTGGCCGCTGAGCCTGCGCGTCTGGAGCCTGTGCTCCGCAACGGGAGAGGCCACAGCAGTGAGAGGCCCGTGTACCGCAAAATAAATAAATAAATAAATAAAAAATCCCTTTTCAGAACATTGCCCACAGGGGCCATCCTCGGGCCTGCCAGGAAAGAACTGTGCTGACCGCAGGGGCCACCAGCAGATCACACCATGTCTGAGCACCTGCCAGGCCTTCATCTCTCTGGGCCTGCAGGAGCACCAGGGGCTGGTCTGCAGTGGTGGGTGGAGGTGGGGGGGGTGTCTCACCACGCTTCCATGAAGCATCATGGTGTTTGTGCTGCTCGGGGAAGACCCAGTTGAGGCCTGGAGAGGGTTTGGCACCAGAGCTTCCCACGCATCGCAGTGAGACCCCCCCGCTTCTGAGTGCCCCAGAGGGGTATTCTTTCACGGAACCTGCCCTGTCCATCCTCTTGAGGGGTGGACAGCAGTGTCAGAAAGGCCGCACTCCCCTTGTGGACGTGCTGCTAAAGACCAGTTCTTCAATGTTCAGTTATTCAAATGCTCTTTTCCATTTTTTCATTTCCATTCCTATATCCCAATCACACGTCATGTAACTGCAAAAACCCAAATTTCTGCATGTACCTATTTCAAAGTTGTCCATAAAGCAGGACCTTGTCGTTCCTGAACGTGCTGTGAGACAACAGAATCCTTTAACCGTCCCAACTCCCGGTCTGCATGTCCAGATGTCAGGGTTAAAGCCACACCAGCCCGCTGTGCACATGTAAACCTCACCGAGAAGCGCTGGGAGAGCTCCCTGCACCTGGCAGGGTCTTCACCTGGGGACAAGTGCTGCTTGTCATCATGAAATAAAGAAAATTCATTCGTTCAACAAATGCTGAGCACCTACGGTGTGCTGTGCTCTTCTGAGGCACAGGGGATGCAGCAGTGAACAGAGTGGTCCCCACCCCACGTCAGAGCGTGACGTTTCCTGGTGGGGGGCTGGGGGGCCATCAGCCAATAATAAAGTGACATAATGCCCAGGAGAGAAAGGGGCCACAATCACCTGCCACGAGCGCTTTAGAGGCTCCTGTCCAATTTGCCAGGGTTCGTGTGTTTTCTCCTTTAATCATCATGGCAGCCATTGCAAGATAGACATTTCCACTTTGAAGATGCGGGAGGGAAAATAACCACCCCCAGAGGTGTCCATGTGCTAATCCTCTAAACGAGGCAAAAGGGACTCCGCAGATGGGTTAAGGGTTTTGAGATGGGAGAGGATCCTGGATTATCCAGGTGGATGCAATGTAATCACAAGGGTCCTTACAAGAGAGGGGCAGGAGTAGTATCAGGGAGAGAGAGATTGAGGATATGCTACTGGCTTGAAGATGAAGGAAGGGACCATGAACCAAGGAATGTAGATGCCCCTAGAAACTGGAAAAGGCAAGGAATGGATTCTCCCCTAGAGTCTCCAGAGGGAACCGGCCCTGCTTGAGAGTTTTCATCTTGATATTAGCCCAGTGAGACCCGTTTCAGAGTCTGACCTCCAGAACGGTAAGATAATGAATTTGGATTGTTTTGGGTCACTAATTTTGTGGTCACTGCAGCCACAGGAAACTCATACAGAGATGGAGTGGGTCAGGAGGCTAGTGTCCTCCAGCTCACACAGCCAAGTCTTGATGGAGCTCAGACTCAAGCCCCGCTGCTGGCCCTCTGCCTGGCCATTTCCTCCCAGCTCCATAGAGCAGTTTGAAGTTCTCTTCCTGCAGTGGAAGCTGAAGTACACATTTATGGCGGTACTGAGCGAGGAGGAGAGTAGCTGTCCTCCTGTTACACGGGGGACAGAAGACCTCTGTGTTCTGACCATAAGTGCTCTTGACAGGTGGAAATTCCCAGGGGCCTCAAAACCTTTCTGCAAATGGGGGGGGTATAAATTATATATGAAATGAATGGATGAAAAAATAAAATGGACACAGTAGTTACTTTTAGAAAGCAAAATGAATAGATTAGGATATCCTTAAAAGGGTACCTAACTACGTTTTTTGTTTTTTTGGGTTTTTTTGCGGTACATGGGCCTCTCACTGCTGTGGCCTCTCCCATTGCGGAGCACAGGCTCCGGACGCGCAGGCTCAGCGGCCATGGCTCACGGGCCCAGCCGCTCCGCGGCATGTGGGATCCTCCCGGACCAGGGCACGAACCCGCGTCCCCTGCATCGGCAGGCGGACTCTCAACCACTGCACCACCAGGGAAGCCCCATGAAAGTTTTTAAAGGGAATAAGGGAAATAATTTCAGTTAATCATTGAGATCGGAGCTCAGGGCCGTTGCCATCTCCCTCTGTGTGCAGGCTTGTGTGCAGACTTGTCAAATCCTCATGACCTTTTTTTAGATAATATCTTGTTCACACAGTTTGTGAGATTACTGAAGGGGAAGCTAGGGAAGAGATCTGGTCATCTGTTAATTACTTATTCTTCATTCCTACTTCTTGATCTACAGAAAGAACCAACAAGTTAGGAAGGTATCGTGTGAGCAAAAGATTTGAAAGGTGTGCTTGGGCCAGAGATGAGTAGGGCATGGGGGCGCCTGATTTAAAAGTTAGTCACGATGTAGTTTTGCTAAAGTGACAAGAGAAAAGGGATTTCCTGCAGAGGACTGTTTTCTGCAAAGAGCTACTTACAAATCCCCCCCTTCAGATATCATTCCATTTCTATGGGATTAAGGACGAAGGTCCATCTCCTGTAACTGCTTAATCCTGAGAAAGGGCGTCGAGGTCTTAGAGTGAAAGGTATCGACATGGGTCTGAAGCATCTCTTTGCTGACAGTTTTAGCTGCCCATTTACATATACGGGCAGAACAAGCTACTATTATTTTGATGCCCACAAAGATATAGATTATTATGAGCAGTAGTGTTAATCCCATTCTCTTGAGGCCAGTTCTTGGAATTGTGCTGGCCACAGATTCAACACTGCTCAAGATAGAGCGGCTTATGTCATGGCTGCAGTCTCGTCATCACGCAGTTAGCTTTTCCCTCTGGTGGCAGTTACAGTATCTGTAAAACAACTCAGGAATGTACATCAGCTACTGAATCTGTGACTCTATCGTCCTCATCGTTAACTGCTCGAGCCTGCTCTCTCGTGACTCAGGGAGGCCTGGGAGACCTCAGCTTTTATACAAACAAGAGGCAGGGGACATTGAGGGACCTTTGTACTTGGGAGGGGGCCCGCACAGGGTTCTGCACGGCTCCAGCATTAGCAGATACCAGCACCACTCCATTTATCTTTATCCCTCGCAGGTGCCCTTCTTCTCTGGTAGTAGAGCCCTGACCTTGAGCTGGACCTTTGGCTGCCCAGGAACAGCCCTGTTTCCCAGCCTCCCCTGCTGTGGGCCTAATTTCTGGTCACTGGAAGTAATTGGAATGGATACAACATTCTTCTCCTGTTCTGAGAGTCAGGGGAGAGGTTGGGTTGGCCTCGCTTGGCTCATACACTGACCCCATGACTAAAGCGGGCGAGACACTTGGTCCAGCGCTGCACCCAGCCTGCACACATGAGGGAGCGGAGGTTTCTCCCGAACCAGCTCATAGCCCAGTTACCAGTAGATGGGAACGTGGCTGCTGGTGGTGATGAACCGCATCCCTGCCCTCCCAGCCTGCGTGGCTGCAGGGACTCCAGATTCTGGCCAGCAGTGCCAGGGGTCCTGGGGGTGCATGCAGAGCCCACACCACCCTCCTGAGTGGTGTCGGTGGTTTGGTCAGCCTGCTGGCTCCGGGTGCAGCAAACCCCTCTCCTCCCGGACCTCGCCCTCCCCCAGCCCCCTCCTCCCTCCCGCAGGCTCCCTGCTGCCCTCCGCGCAAGGCGGCTTCATTCTCAGCATGGACACAGGCTACCCTGATTTCCCACAGGGACCGGGCTGCAGGGTTTGGCAAGACTTCACTGAAGCTTGGTCCCAGTGCGAGGGCAGAGCGATGATGTCATTCAACACGCTTCCAGGGGGCCCAGGCTCCATGCTGACCACTTCTGCCAGGATTTTCTTCTTTAATCTGCACCACCCCACGAGGTAGGTGCTATCATTCTCCATGCTTTGTGGATGAGAAAACTGAGACGCGGGAAGGGTAGGTAACGCCCCCAAGATCCACAACTGCCCTCAAAGCCAGGCTTTGAATCCCTGAACTGGGCTCCAGCGTCCCTGCCCTGAACCACTTAGCCTCTGTGCTGCTCACATAGTGGGCACCCAAAGAACATTTGTCGAGCGAACAAATGAGTGATTAAGCAGGTTTGTAAAGGTAAATGGTGAAGTTAGTTCTCATCTGGCACCCCCCATAGGCGTTACACGTATATTAAATGAATAAGTCACTTCTCCAGCCATCCATCTCTATTTTGCATGTTTGTACATCTTTTAATAATGGATTCCTTTCCATTTTTATTTTTACTTTTGTCTTCCTAATATTGCTGCCTTCTGCGGATGTCAGTTCCTCTCTGAAATTCATTGTCACTTGACTGTGTGGGCCCCATGTGGAATTCTAACAGCATCCAGGTAGCGACAATGGGGCTTTGTTGTTTAAAAGAGGACATGGCTGTTTTAAATGAATCACTCACAACTCGGGCAATTATCTTGAGCTCTATAAGCTTCTCCGTTGCTAGGAAACCATCCCTCCCAGCTGGTAAGCCTTTGGTAAAGTTTCGTCGTCGAGCGGTTCCACTTCTGCAGGCCCTGAGCCAGCCTGCTGTTCCAGGCTGCGAAGTTAGTTCCCAGCAGAGGAAAAGCAGCAGTGGCCCGAAAACACCCCTCGGACGGCACCCATGGGGACCTGAGGTGGCTCAGGTGGCGGCGACTCCAGGACCCAGTCTGGGGGCACACTGCCTGGGGGCGGATCCCCAGTTTGTGGCCTTGGGTGAGGTACCCCTCTCTCTCTGTGCCTCAGTTTCCATCTTTGTAAAATAAGGAAATCACAGCATCCTCGTTTACGGCGACTTGCCGATGAAATAAGAAAAGCTCACAAAAAGCTCTCAGCACGGTGCCTGGTGCAGTGCACGGCTCAGAAGCGCCCGCTGTTAATACAACAACGACACGGAGTGTGAAGGGTAAGGACGCTGCCAGGCAGCTGGGCAGGTCACCGAGGGGCCCACACTCCAGGCCACGGCTCAAGGGCATAGTCCAGTGGGTGTCAGGAGCCTCAGAGGCTCGGGGCTCGGGGGAAACAGGGTGATGGCTCTGCCTTCACCTGAGCAGAGGATGGTCTGCAGTTGGGAAGAGGTCTGGCGAGGGGAGCAGAGTTTGAGCCTTGTTTCACGTGGCCCCTGGAGTGCTCGCCCTGTGGCCTGCCCACAGCTCAGCCCGGGGGCCCGTCCACGTGTGCCGCTCCCCGCAGGGCCCTGGCCCTCTAGCATCCCCACACCCCTCTGTGCTACCATCTGGCTGCCAGCCCCTGAGCACGGCTCAGAGCTCCCGGCAAGGCCCCACCCTGGCTGCCCCCAAGAAAGGCCACATGGAGGCCGGTTCCGCCTTTGCTGCTCGACCTTAGGCGAGTACTTGGACCTCTCTGGGGTCCTCATCTGTGAAAGTGGGCAGGAATCTGCTGAAAGTATTGGCTGTGAGATCAGAATGAAGGGACCTGAGTGTGTCCACTCCCCAGAGCCACTGCGACAAAGGACCACAAACTGGAGTGGTTTAAAACAACACACTTATTCTCCTACAGTCTGCGGGGGGCGGTCAGAAGTCCCACGTGGTCTCACTGGGCTAAAATCGATGTGTCGGCAGGGCTGTGCTCCTTCCAGAGGCTCTAGGGGAGAATCCATTTCCTTGCTTTTTCCAGCTCCTAGAGGCCACCCACACTCCTTGGCCTGTGGCCCCTTCCTCCATCTTCAGAGCCAGCGATGACAGGTGGAGTCCTCATGTCACATCTCTCTGACCCTTTTTGCACTGCTGCATCTCCCTCTGAGTACAGCCAACAGAGGTTCTCTACCTTCTGGGACTCATGTGACAGACTGCTCCTCCCTGGATAATCCAGGATATGCTCCCCATCTCAAGGTCCATCATCTTAATCACACCTGTGGAGTCCCAGAGCTGGTGCTCAGTCAGTGCTGGGTGGGGCTGGATTTGGTAGGGCTGAGACCACGGTATCGTCACCATCCTTTGGGCATCTGCCATGCGCCGGTGCTTCCACCATCTGAGTTTGAATCCAGACTCCTCAACTTACAAGTTCTTTGAATTTCGGCACAAGTTAAATCTTACTCTCCCTAAGCCTCAGTTTCTCCAGGTGTACAATGGGTATAACACTAATACTCCCCCCCTTCCCCCACAAAAAGGCAAAACATGAAGCCTAAACGAGATACTACCATGGGTTTAACAAGGTATTTTTTATTACCTCACTAGTCATCCCAGCAAGAAGGAGTGGCATCGCCCTCTATTTACACATGGGGTTCAGAGAGGTTAGCCCATTGTCCAAGGTCACACATCCCGGAAGTGGCTTTCCCCTCCTTTATCAGTGTCCTGGGGTGGAGTGGTTGATGGAGAACTTAGCCAAAGTCCTGCCAGCACACCCACCAGGACAGCCACTTCCTTCCTCCTGCTGGGCCCGAAGTTAAAACACCCTCTTGAAAGTGGAAGCAAGGCCTGGGCTCCCAGGAGGGGAGCAGGGAAGCCACGGGGTACATGAAGCACTTCCCCACACAGTCTCTGGCTTATCTCAGCCATTGCAGCATGTGGGGCTGGGCCTCTCTGGCTTCCAGAACCAATCCAGATGCCCTGTGGTCTGGTTCCTCCCAGATCCTGTTCCCCAGGACACTGAAGCATGTGTGGTGCTGCTGCTGGCGGAGCACCGTATTAGGAGTTAACTGGACCAAACTAGAAACGTGGCTCCAGCACCTGCTAGCTGTGTGATTTTGAGCCAATTCCTTCACCTCTCTGAACCTCAGTTTCCTCATCTGTGCCATATTCTCAAGTTGGATGTGAGGCTCAAAAAAGGTGAGGGGAGAGTGTGAGAATATTTGAAAATCATGGTGGGCTATGCTTCCTTGCTTCAAAACAAGCAAAGCAAAACAAAACAAGACAACTCATTTATTGAGAGCTTACGTGCCAGGCACTGCACTTTGCAGGCCTTATCCAATTGAATCTCGCCCCTCCCCTCACGACCCCAAACCACGAGGTCAGTACTATCATCAGCTCCATTTCCTCAGTGTTGAAATCAGAGCTCGGAAAGGTTAAAGGCTGCCGTAGAATCTGGAGGCAGGAAAGCCTGGAAGTGAGCCAGGCTTCCCATGTGTATCCCCATCCGCCATATGTGCCTCCTGACGGGACCCATGGCCCATTAAAAACAAACAGCATTCCAAGCCTCATTTTCCATGTAACATTTGTTATTTTATTGGAAAAAGCTGGTATTAACATATTTATAATTTTATTCAACAGTTGGATAGTTTGTGAGACACCAAAGAAAACAAGAATGCACCTATGAGTCACAGAGTCCAAAATGGTCAGGCCTGTCTACTCTACCACCACGTACCCGATGCCACCGAGCGATCAGTCCTCAGAGTATTGAAATAAAAACAAAAACAACGCAACAACTTCACAATGACTATGTGAACGCCCGTACATTCAAAAAGAGCAGAAAATTTAAACGGTAAGGAAGCAAAGTTTGTGACTATGTTACTGGCCCTTCTGCCATGTCTAGTTTTGCCCCTCCCCCTCAGCCTCTTTTCTCAACACACATTTTATTCATAATTTGCTTTGGACATCATTATTTTCCAGGGATCCAAAGGCATGCTTTTTCTTCTGAGATCTTTTTCTTTCTTTCCCTTTTTTTTTTTTTTCTTTCTGGTTTGGTATCCAAAGTTTAAAACAGAGTAAGGAACCAGGAACTGTATTAAGACCTCCTTCTGAATACAGATTTGCACTTTGTAGAAATGGTCCATGTTAAATCTATGATCTGACAGTAACCTCTATCTGCAAATGCAAATTTCCTCTCAGCATCTGAATCAGAAAGGGAAATGGATCACACCAAATACCCCAGTAATTGTGTAAGGCCCTCAGAGCTGGATTTTGGCTTCAACAAGATTTCTATACAACCACATTTTGAACCTCTTTACAAAGGGAAAAAGAGGAATCCATCCCTGTGATTGTTAACTTTAGTTAGAATAGATATGTACATATAATACTGTCCAGGTTACCTGGATTTTACAGTGATATATAAACAAACGTTCTTCATTCATGTTGATTAAAAAAAAAAATCGATGGACCCATTTCCTTGTGTAATTATCATATGGCTGGAAGTGAGTGCACATGGGTTCTGTGCTTTGACACACACAAAAGTAGACCATTATCTGTTGAGAAAAATCTCGGGTTGGGCCTATTTCCTGGGTTAGGTTACATCTTGTAAAAAAAAAAAATGTCGGATTCGGTTGGGCCTCTAAACTCCGCTTTTTGAATCAAAATGCAAGCCACGTGGTTCCGCTGCCAGTTCCAAGGGCAAAGACAAGTGGGCCTGGTGGGTGGGTGGGCCGATCTGGTCCTGACAGCGGGAGGAACTGTCCTGGAAATACCGCATTCTCTGCGGCCCGAGGGGAAGTGTCCTTTGGGACTGAGGGTCATAAAAGAAAATTTATCCTAAAATGGTCATAACATGCAATTTTCTTTTGGAGGCAGTTCAGTGCATCTGGAAAAGGAGCTGGGGTACAGATGTGGGGTGGAGAGAGGGCGGAGTTCCTCGTTACCCAACAGGTGAGGGGCACCCCGGGGGTCTTCTGCATTCTGTGTCTCGATTCTCCCCGGACCCTCGTCATTGTCCCACCTGCTCTGTCCTGCTTCACAAGATGAAGAGATGTTTCCAGAAGCTTCCAGGCTAGAATGCTGCTTTAACATAAGCCACCAACGTGGTGGGTTATAAAGGGCCTTGTGGGAGCGCCTGGATGGGATTCCTGACTCCCCCCTTGGTTGGTGCAGGCCTTGGGCCTCAGTTTTCTTGTATGCACAATGGGAATGACAAGTTATTCACCTTTAATCCCTGGCGCCTGGCACAGAGCCTGGCACTCAGTGCGCAGTTGGCATTTATGGAGGAAATGAATAGGCACCCAGTTCACAGGGTCGTGATGAAGATTCAGAAAGATCATGGAGGGAGCCAGTACGAGTTCCCACGAGGTGTCAGTGACGGCTGCAGGATGACAGGAGAGCCACAGGGCGGCTGCAGGGACAGACCCATGGGCCTGGGGGGCTGGCACTATGCCCAGCACGGGGCAGATGCTCGCGAAGGGTTGTTTATATGGTGAAGAACAGGCACACACATGGGATTCCATTCCCCTTCCTCTCAAGAAACTGTAACAGACCTGGGATATTCAAAGACATTAAAATAACCTAAAAGAGCTTGCAAATTCTCAGCATGAATTCACGATCCAAAAAGCAAAACAGTGAGACCCTCGGCTCTGAAACAGTGGCAATTGCTCCATTTATCATCAAAAGAATCCCTGGCTGGCTTGTTTGAGCTTCGTTCTCTGTCCCCGGAGCCCTGATCTGGAGCCAGTGAGGCGCGCGAGAGAAACGGCTCCGGGGCTCCCGCGTCCCCAGAAAGGAACCTCTGGAGTGAAAAATTAACGCGCAGAGGTAAAAATCCTAATAAGGTGGGAACGACTGCACGCGGTTAAAGTACGGGATGAAAGAACTGAACTTCAAGGCCGACAATCACGTCGGTTTACTGTGAATCCTTTTTCCTGTTTTCAAACAATCACCAGCAAAGGCGGTCCGGCCCCGGGATGCTGGACGGACGGCCCGGCGTCTCCTGGTGGCCGCTCCGCGCGTGGCCGTGTGGCACCTAGTGCATGTCGGAGTTCACCTTGTCCTGGAAGATGTACAGGTTGTTGGTGGCCGCGATGGCGATGATGTTCTCGGCCGGGTGCCAGGCCGTGTGCAGGATCTTTTTGGTGAAGTCCAAGCTGTCCACGCTGATGTCGTCCCGCCTCCGCTTGCCGCCCACGCACACGCGCCGCGGCTTGAGCACTGCCCGGGGCTTGCTGCTCTCCCGTGACGCCTCCAGGGTCACATCCCGCTTGGTGTTCCGGTCAAACATGCGGAAGAAGTTGTTGTAGGCCCCGGTCATGATGACGCTGGTGGGAGACGGAGCGGCGTCAGGCGGGGCAACAGAAGAGAGAAGCCCGCCCCTCCTCCCGGGGCTGCAGGACCATCGCCCGGGAAGCAGACGGGGGACACGCCTGCCTCTTCCCACCTTCTCTTAGGGTCTCTTGTCCTCCGTCACATCTTGGCTGCCTTAGCACACAGACTTAGGGCCAGGAACTGAGACCGTTTAATGCTCTGCCCCAAACATTATAAAAACATTCCCTTGTATTTTGTTTGCCCTTTAGTCCAAAAGAGAGAGACCTAGGCTTTCAGTAAGACCAACAACAGCAGAAGACGAGCAAAGTGGAATAAACACAGGAGACACTGGGCTACAAACTCTGCGCTGACAAAAGGCAGGCCCCTGAATCAGCCAGATGTGGCCTCCTGGCGGGGACCCAGGACCCTCCTGTTGGCTGAATAGTTGAATGACTAAATGATCACTGTCTGCACACCATCAATGTGCAGGTGTTCACAGACCTCCCCCGTTCTCCTAAAGAGCATTCTATATTTGTCTATCCACTCCCCACCTCTTCTCCCTACCTCTCCTAAGGAGAAGGGATTCCTGTTGGACCAGAGGAAGGATGTTAATCTACACAGTAAGAGATGGGAGAGAAAAGAATACCACCTACATGGGCCTGGGCCTGGAGAAAGGGGTTGGGTTTTGGAGCAGCTGGGGGCAGGGCATACAAAGTAACTGGGGAGGTGGGAGTGAATTCCAGAAAACAATACTGAGGGTAAGGAAGTGGTCCCCTTCAATGTTCTTCAGGAGAGATGCGGACAGATTGGAATCCCTCCTCCCGTTAGGAGATGAACTGTGCTTCCTGACGGTGTCATTGCTCCAAGATGAGCCACGAGGACCCCTCTGTTTACAAGGGTTATGCACATGAGCCATGTCTTCAGTATCACCCAAGTCACAGGAGTAATCCCGTGCACTGGGCTGTGCAGGGTCAGATGCTCAGGCTCCCCGAATGATGCTGAGTCCCAGGCTGAAAGTGACGTATATCCTTGTAACATATTTCCTTCTTGTGGGAGAACCTGGGCTGACACCAGGAGAGTGTGGTACCTGAGGCCCCAGCCTGTAGCATCTTCATGGGAGACCCAGGGAAGCCCACCTCCCCGGGGCCCACATGAGAATGGACAAGTTGTCATTACAAGTCACCTGTCACCTCGCCTGTGGACCATGTCTTAATGTCGGTCCTTTCTAGATGCTGATGGCCTGGGTGTGGGTTGGGGAGGCCCCTCTGCTGCCTGGTTCCTGAAACTGCTCAAGGAGAGGGGTCTCCCCAGCAGAGGGAAGAGGGTAGAGTGGCATCCGTCTCCTAATGTGATTGATACAGCACTTTGTTTCCTTTCTCACTGATAAGTCTGCCCCTCCGACCTCTGATCCTTCACAGAAAGGACTTTTCACTTGGCTTGGGGCCTGGCAAGTCTGGGCCAGGAACCCCGTTTAGGTTCCGGCCCACAAGCAGCTGCCTGCCCAGGCTGTGCGGTTCCTGGAGATGGCCGTGTGCCCGTGAGGCCAGCCTCCCACCAGAGCCACAATCTGCACGTTAGTGCTTGGCGCCACCCCCCTCGACACCCAAACTGCTCTCCCTGACCTTGTGTTCAGAGATGGATGGGTAGGTATTTGGGGGCAATGAGGATGGAAAGCCCCTTCTATAAAGTGGCTCTTCTGCAGATGTTCCGGGGGCGGCCAGGCGGAAGGGGGTGAGGCCCACTCGGGCCCCAGCAGGAGGCAGAGGGCACGTGCCAACTGGGTGGTAGGAGAGGCGCTCCATAGAAAGACTGTTCGCAAATGTTCTGGAAGGTTCTAAAGGAACACAGGGAAAGTGCTGTGCCCTGGGACTGGTACATTTGGAGATTTTGAAACTACCCCGAGGCCTGAGAGGGAAGGGGAGGGAGGAGTCACAGGAAAGAGAGAGAGAGAAAGAGACAGAGCCAGAGAGGTCTGTGTGAAGGGGGCTGTCCTCTGAAGGGAGCTGTGCCCAAAGGGACACAGTCAGCCAAGACGACAGGAAACAAGGGGGAATAAACGCTCCGGCCTCTCTCTCCACCCTCAGTCTCCTTCTAGGGTCCTCAGTGGTTAAACCCGGCCAGAAGCCAGCGGGCACGGAGGCCTGTGGATGCAGCCCATGGGGTCGGCCTCCAGGTATAGTCTCTGTGGAGGAGGGTGGAGATGGGAGCTGGAGGGGCAAGTGGGGACCCCTCCGGGCTCACCTGGCAGCGCTAATCGCCGGTGGGCCAGCAGCGCCTGCCTGTGCCTCTACCTCTCCGGCAGAGGCGGGGCGGTGGGGGTGGGGAGGCTCCCGGCGCAGATGTGTCTTGTCTGAGTCCCCAGGGCCTGGCTTGGCCACCTATGTGGGAAGTGGTCCTTGAAAGAAGACAACCCCTGGCAGCAGCGGACAGGAACAGACCAAGCAGAGCCGCCCAGCCCCCATGCCCCGGGGACGACGAAAACTCAGTAAATGCTTCGTAAACCAAATGCACCGAAGGGCCAGAAGCTTCTCTCATTCACTGCCAGACCTGCAGGTTCAGAAGGTACCTGCCCCCAGTAGGGGCTCACTAAGTATCTGATGAACGAATGAATGAATGAATGAACGAGTGAATGGATCACTGAATGCCGGGGCAGGGTCACACACAGTCACAGCCACCCTCGGAAGACTTAGGAAGGCACGAAACAAGCTGCGTGGCCACCCCCCTGCACAGGGACAGGGGACAGGCCAGGGGTGAGTGGAGGGGGCTTCTCGGACGCTATCTGGGGAGGGGTGGCACGTGGCAGTCAAAGGGTTCTGCCTTTTAAGAGGTTTGTGTAATCCCCGGAGGTGAAGGGCGGGTGGTGGAGAACTCTAACGCGCTTTCTGGCTCTAGTCTCTTCTGTTCTGAAACCTTAACTGCTGTGAACAGACCCGAGTGCTGCAGATGAAACGACATGCTGCGGAGGTGCTGGGTGGGCGTGAGGTGCCCCCCAGCGCTGCTGGCGGGGGGTAGTGGGGTGGGGGACAGTGCCCTCTGCTCCCTCCTTCCCAAAGAAGCCCCCTCCTCTCCTCAGAGGTCAGCTCACGCCAGGGTAGGCTGGGTTGGCTCTGATGTCGCCTAAGTTATGGCCCGTGAGACTTCACGACAGTGCCACCACCCATGCGTCACTGGAGCCCGAGCCCAGGTCTCTCGGGGCTGCCCTGGGGCTGCTGTGTGTGCCAGCGGCTTCTCCTCGGGGTCCAGGCGTGATGACCCTTGCCTGGGTCATCACCGGAGTGCAGCGGCTCAGCCAGCCAAGGGTCGCCCTTGTTTGGGCCAGAAGACAGGGAGGAGGGCGGGGTGAGGTTGGGCCTCCGAGAGGCTGGGGGTGGGGTCAGAGGGGCCATCCTGCCAGCCAGCGCCCAAGTGTCCCAAGGCCAGGGGATGGGCGGGGGGGGAGCAGGGGGTGCTGCAGGGACAGGGCTCGTCACATTGACCTTGGCCTTCCCACACAGCCCGGGAGGTGACACCGGGGAACCACTCCCCGGGTCTGCACTCTCCGCTGCCCTTCTTCCCGCCTCTCAGACACAGCAGGGCTGCAGGGGCGAGAGGAGGGCAGGTGAGCAGGTGGCAGCGACCAAGGGCCATTGTGGGTGCGGGGAAGCCGCGCCCGAGTCTTCGTGTTCAGGAGAGGCAGTGGGGCTGCGAGCACGGGCATGCAGGGCCGGACAGAGGCCTGGAGCCCCTTCTGCAAGGTGAGCGAGGAGGACCCCGAGGCAGGGAGCGGGAGGGTGCACTGGGCTAGCTGCCAGCGTGCGTGTGCGTGCGTGCGTGTGTCTGTGTGTGTGTCTGCGTGTGCACGCCCTGCCGAGGGACTCCTCAGGCCTCGGGGGTCGGGGGTGACCAGTGGGGATGAACTCTGACCTCCCGACTCGGGGCAGCAAGCCCACCAGGCCTGTCTGGTTCAGCAGACAAGAGGGGGGCCTGCCTGGGACCCCGCCAGACGCCCCCTGTCCCTCCCACAGCTGGCGTGCACTGGTGTCAGGCTCTGCATCAGGGCGGGTCACGGGGTGGGCCCCCGGCACTGGGGCCCAGGCACAGGAGGTCAGTGCCGATGGAGGCAGGGGGGCCGAGCATCATGATGAGGGGACTCCTGCTTTTGGTCCTTCCTGATCGCCCGCTCTGCCTGGCCCTGGGACACTGGGTGACACTGGGATGACACTGCTAAGCCAGCAGCAAGAGAAGGTGGATTCTCTCCTTCTTCCACCCCTCCCTCATCTCCCCTCTCCTTGCGATGTCCCTCACCCCCACCCTATGAGGTGGTCCTCCCAGAGCCTGCAAAGGAGGAGGGTGGCCTGCAGGGGCACAGACCCACCTAGAAGCTCTTAAAACCCATACCAGCCCCGCCCGGGGTGGGCTCAGCAGCCTGGGGGTAGGTGCAGCACGTTGGATGGGGGAATCAGAGAGTCCCAAGGGCCAAGGCCTCCCTTCCCTGGGCCCAGAGCAGCTGCTGTGGAGCAGAAAGGGTGGAGCTCACCAGCTCAGACTGGGGTCAGGAGCCGGGCAGGAGGCCCTGATGCTGGGTGACCTGGGGAAGACAGGGAAGGAAGCCTTTCTCTCTCCACCAGCTTTACTCGGGCCTAAAAGGCAAAGGCAAAGGCACACTCCACAAGCACATGCAGTGCGGACAGTGCTTGGGTCGGGTCAGCCACCTGGGTCCAGATCCCAGCTCTGCCCCTGACATGCTTCCTAGCTCCCCGTGCAGTTTTCCCATCTATAAAATGGGGCGAGGGACCCCAGCCCCTGGTGAGAATGGACTAGATAACAAGGTAAAACACTTAGAACAGTGCTGAGCTCAGTAAATCCCACCTCCTGTTATGTATTAAATGCCAACAGGTATTTCTGAATTCTAACCATCCGTGTGGCCTGAAGCCCCACCCACCTGTCTGACTGGGAGCCCAAGACTAGGGAAGCAGAAGGAGAGGGTAGGTGACGGATTCCCAGAGAAGGAATCTGCGTGCCAAGGGGCCCGACCAGGGGGGCCTCGCCCCCTCCCTCCCTGCTGGCAGGGGCGAGAGAAGAGAGAAGGCAGCCCTCCCGCCACCCATTTCTCTAGGGAACAGTTCACAGAACCCAGTGGGTGCTTTCACACAACACCCATCCTTCTCCTGAGCCATCAGGGGAAGGGAGAGTGAGATCATTAAAGTTACTTGTAACCCACACAGCTGCTAATCCTCCTTCCATTTGGCTGCGGGATCCAGCTGACACCTCTGGGGGAGGGGAGGGAGCCCCACCACACCTGCAGGGAGGGGTCTCTCTCACCTCAGAACACCAGGTCCCAGCACCCTGCAAACCACACTGGGACAGAATGGCCCATTGCTCCCATTCTTAGGTGTTCTCTAACATTCTAGAAGGTTCTTTTAACAGGTCCTGGCTGCCCTTGTCCCCAGGCTCTCTTCTTTCCACTGGGGAAAGGCTCCTGCCCCATCCCTGTGGTTCTGGAGAGTGTGACAATCATGGTGCTCTACTGCCCCCTGCTGGCCAACTGTGGCATGCAATAAATCATGTCCATGCTGATTGGCTCAAAAGTGAGCATGTGACCCAAACAAAGCCAATCAGATCCTTCCACGAGAATTTTCCATATACCTAGAAGGGTGATTGTGGGCTGGGAGGACAATGGAAGGGGGACTATTTGGGGTCACCATCCCGAATAGCAAGGGGGAGCCATCTGTAATAGGAGAGGATGAGGCTAGTGTTTAAGAAGAAGCAGGGAGGCTCAGAGATGGGAGTGGACAGAGAGGAGATGGCCCCAAAGGTACAGCATGAGCCCTGGGGTAGCCTTGCTGGAACTTCTCAGAACACGCTTAGGCTTATCTGATTCCTGCAACTGGAAGATACTTGGTTGACACAAATACCTTCTTCCCAGGCAGAACAGATCAAGGGGAGCTTCCTAGAAGAGGTGGCATTTGAGGTGGGTCTTGGTGGCTCTGCAGGGTTCTTTCAGACAAGACAAACAACAGACCGGCGTGTGCAAATCATCGGACCATCCGCTGCCAATATGGAGCCATGGCCTTGCCAGGAGTTTCACATACAGCGTCTTATCCTCAAAGCAGCCCTTGAAAGTCCTGATTTATTAGAACTACTTTCCAGGTGAGCAGACTCAGAGAAGTCAGGTGGCTTATTGAAGCATGCAGCTGGAGAGTGGTGGAGCACGGTCTGGAAATCGAGGGTGTCTGACCCCCAAACCGCTGCCCTTTCCTCGCCCCCAGGCTGCCCATCTAAGTCTTGCTAGAGTTGGGTAAGGGGCGCTGTGAGGGTTATCCGATGTCCACCCGCTCTGTCCTGCTACCTATACAACTGGCATGCTGGAAGCTTCCCGTTAACACGAGAAGGACAGAAAACGCTGAGCTGAGGGATTCAGAAGGTTTGTTTTGGTTTTCAAGGGTGGGGGCCCTGGAGGGCAGCACTTGATTCTCCCCTTTGCCTCTGAGCTCCTGGAAGGCTGGGACCAAGCTTTATTTACCTTGGGATCCTCCTCTATGGGGCTTGCTGGGCTCACGGGATGCTTGTGTTGAAGTGGAAGGAGGTGGCATGCCCTTATGCCTTTTAGAAGGTCAACAACCACTGACGGGACACTCCTGAGGCCCCAGGTGAGGGGCTCAGGATGGGCTGAGCTACAGTCCCACTCCCAGGGACACCTCAACCAGTGGGGAAGGCAAACAGAGGCAAGATGAAAACATGTAATAAATGCAAAGACACAGAAGGAAAACCCAGGAGGCTGGGGGTGTCAAGATGCAGAGGACCCTGAGGGCTTCCTGGAGGAGGTGGCCTTGAGTTGAGTCAGTAAAGTGAGGTGACAGCAGGAGTGAGCCAGGTGCAGTGTGGTCAGGGTTCCAGGGGGTGGGAGTAGAGCGGGTTGTGAAGGAAGGTGCAGGGACTACCAGGGCTGGGGTGGCTGGCATGTAAAGTGCATGGCAGTGAGAGGCAGGACAGCAGCTCCAGGCTGGGTACCCGAAAGCCAGGAAGAGAAGGCGGCTCCAGTCTCTGGAAGCCCAGCATGCCCGTTCATGGACGCCCCCTGGTGGTGATGTGAAGGAAAGGCGGGCAGTGGTCACAACCACTGGGAGCCCAACACATAAAGACAGAAAGACAGGCAGACAGACGGACAGACACACACGCAGTAGTACTGGAATCCCCTTTTCGCTGTCTTCTCAGATTCTAATAGACTCCCCAGCCCCAGAGCTACTGCCGGTAATCCCTGGGGAACCCCCAGTGTGTCAGCCTGGGGGCAGGCCCCTGGAGGGAGTGCCGTGGGTCCCCTCTGACCCCGCTGCATCAGCCCAGTCTCAGGCCAGGACCTCCACCTGGCTTTCTAAGTGTCCTTCAGCGGACCCCCTGTGCCCACCATACTGGTCCCTCTGAGAGCACTGTCCACTTGGAGACTCCTGAGCCCCAGGATGCTGGCAGAAGCTCTAGGGGATCCTCCACTCCTGGACACAGCAGCTCGACCCCCCTTGGGTTCCCACCCATCTTCCCTGGCGGTCCCGGTGGGTCTGTGCTCACAGCCACACAGGGTGGTAGCACAGAAGCTCTCACACGACCATGGCAGTGCCAGCCACACTCAGAACTCGGGGACAGCCCAGCCTGCTCCTGGCCGGACACGCAGGACTGACGGGGTCCACGTGGACGGACGCGCCCCGGGATGGCACCTGAGTCGAAGGCTGCCGGCTCTCACTCCGCGCCTTCTCCCTCGCCAAACCCGCTCCACTTGTGAAGTGTGACGGGCGACAGGCCGATATCCTGGCCAGAGTGCTTTTCAGCCCTGCAAGGTCTGGTCACCTGGGTCCCTGCCCTGGGCCTTCCCTGTCCACACTCGCCCTGGGCTGAGCCAGGTGATGGGGAAGCAGGAACTCAGGTCAGGCTCAGAGCCATTTCCCAGGTGGGTGGGGCTGTGAGAGGCGGCTGCACCTGTGGAAGCCCCCAGCCGCAAAAGGTGCAGCAGCTCTGCCATGCTCCCCGGAGCCCAGTGGGCCTGAAGCTACAACCATGATGGCCGGAGGAGGGTGGAGGCGGGTGTAGACCGGTGGCTAAAGCCCTCCCCGCCTCGGGGCTCCAGCACCTGAACAGCCCTCAGTCCTGACAACCTGGGGAAGGGGCTGCACGGTGAGGGACCCGGAATTGACTAAAGATGTTTCCACTACCACTCAGGAGAACAGGGCTCCACGTGGATGTTAGGTATAGTTTCAGAACATGAAGTTTCCTTTCTGCCCTTGAATCTGAGAGCTGAGCGCTCGAACCTGCTACAAGAAAGACTGGGCCTCCTTGGAACACCTTGATTCCTCAGGCTTGATAACAGTTAGTCCCCCTGACACATCCCGCCCAGGTCACCAGCCGGCCCTGCAGAGTGGAAGGTCCCTAGTTAGGTGGGTGGGGTCCAAGGTCTGAGGTTACCTGTCGCTCCCATTCCAGGCGCATTCGAACTTGTCAAAAATGCAGTCGTTCTCATACAGGGAACAGAGCTTGCTCCGAAGGTAATCGTGGACCTGGTGAGAGAAGGGGACGGGGTGAGCCGAGGGGGGCACCCCGACAGTCCTGGCCCCCCTCCACGAGGAGGGTCTCACTGAGCAGGCCTGTGCCCTCTGGGGTCTGGACGGCATTCCCAGCTCAGCCCTGCTCATCGGGAAGGGTCCATAGCCTGGCACACAGCCGACCCCTGAGCTGTGGCCAGAGAGGGGACCAAATCCTGGCTTTGCTCCTCCCTGGCTGTGTGACCCTGGACAGTGACCTCACCCTCTCTGAGCCTTGGTTTATTCATCCTTAAAGTGATAAGAGCACTCACCTCATGGGCTATTCCAGGATCAAATGTAAGTGACTATTTGGTATAGGGTCATGTCCTCTGAGGACAAGTGGTCACCGTGAGCACATTGGCGACCATCATGGAGAAAAGGGGAAGGAGAATTCACATAGGCCTCTCAAGCATGATCTCGGCAGACGCCACCTGTCCTGTTTTATAGATGAGGCACTGAAGCTCAGAGGTTAAGTAACTGGCCCCAAGTCACACAGCGTACGAGTGGAAGGCCAGGATCCTCTCCCAGGGTTACCAGACACCACAGGAGAGAGGCTGATGCCCCATGACCTGCGTCCATCTGACTGTAGCCCCATCCCACAAGCTCTATAACCACAGGGCCTCCTGGGTGCCAGCTCTCTTCGGGGACAGGGCCCTGCCCTCTGGGTGGCGGAAGGGGCAGGTAAATGGGTAACATGAAGCCTGAACTCCCGGCTCTGCCCCTTTGTGACCCAGGGGAGTCACTTAGCTGCTATGAACCTCAGGTTTCCCGTCTGAAAAGCAGGTCATGAGATTCCCCCTGCTGGAGAAGCGCATGAGGGTTCAGGGCAACGACCATGGGGCAAAGCACCAGGGAGGTGTTTGCGACCCCGATTAACTATGGAGGGATGGAGAGAAAGAAGTGTCCAACTCCTGCTGGGCAGTGACATTGGCCACAAACCAAGGGTCAAGTGCAGGGAGGGGTGTGGAAGAAAAAGGGGTTTTTTATCCTTTTCCGTCGGGGAACCTCTTATTCATCTTTAAAAAGCCATCTTTAGAGGAGGTCTCCTCCTCTGGCAGCCTCCCTGGATTCCCCCAGGCTGAACTTCTCTCTCTGAGTCCTCAGAGCATCAAGTACACCTGAGGCTCCTGCCCTGACTTAGCGTGTGTTTATATTGACCCCGCAGCCTGGAAGGTTCTTAACACAGGACTTCCTCAGGCCTCGGATGGCATGCCCCTCCCCAGAGAGGGCTCCCTGCCCGCCCTGCCCGCGAAGCTTGCTCCACTGCCCTTCTCTTCCCACTCAACCTGCACTCCTGCTTTATTTTTATTTTTGGGCCCTGCCTCACAGCTTATGGGATCTTAGTTCCCCAGTGAGGGATTGAACTCGGGCCCTCGGCAGTGAAAGTGCTGAGTCCTAACCACTGGACTACCAGGGAACTCCCCGCACTACTGTTTTAAATTCTGTCCATATGCTGACATCACCCAGATGTTTCTCTCCAGCCAGGACCTCTCTCCCCAAAGCCCACACTGGACCGTCCAGACCCCTCGAGGCTGGTGAACCCTGGTCCCTCTACCGTCCCCCATCCTTTCTGGACAAAGGTACAAAGGCCACAGGTGACAGCATGCTTCCACACACGTCTTGTCTCTCATACCCACACTCAGCCTGTCCAGGATCCAAAGCAATCCGGAGCCCAGTCCCTTCTCACCACATCTGTCCTACGCTGCCACCCTGCTCCAAGCACCACCACCCAGCTTATTGCAAACGACTTCTGGCTACTCTCCCTGTGTCTGCCTACACCCCAATCCCCAGCCCTGGTTTATCTTACAGGCAGCAGAGGGATCCCTTTGAAACCAAGCTGAATCACGTCATGCCTCTGCTCAAAACCCTCCGGTGCACACAAGTCCCCCCGGTCACCTCTCTGACCTCAGGCTCCTCTTCTCTCCCATATGTTCACTCTGCTCCAGCTGGCTCCTCACCATTTCTTTTTTTTGGCCATGCCGTGCGGCATGTGGGATCTTAGTTCCCTGACCAGGGATTGAACCAGTGCCCCCTGCATTGGAAGCGCAGTCTTAACCACTGGACCTCCAGGGAAGTCTCTCCTCACCATTTCTTGAGCGCACTAACCATGTTCCTGCCTCAGGACCTTTGCACTTGCTCTTCCCTCCTCTGGGAACACCCTCCCTGTAGAGGGCTCCTGCCCTTATTTCCCCTAGGCTTCAGCATCCCTATTTTCTCTGCCTCAGCCCCTGGTTTGTCACTCTTTTGGAAGCTTGTGATTATTTCACCTATTTGCTAGGTTTCTGGTCATCTTCCCTGCTGAAACGGATGCCCCTCTAGGCAGGACTTACTTGTCTTGTTCCCTAACAATTTCCCAGTGGGGTGCACAGGGCCTGGCACATCACAGGACCTCAATACATTTTTTAAAAATAAATGAGTGGGGTTAGAGGCAACTGGAGATGGTGGGGCTGGGCTCCCCAGGTGGGCCACCTGTCTGAAGAAATAGCAGGGCCCTCCCCCAGCTGTTTCCCTTTCTCCACTCTGCTTCCTCAAAAGCCCTCAGCGGCTCTCATGTGGTGTGTGTCTGTGGCTAGAGGTCTCCTAGCCCATGGCCACAGCAGGTTCAGGTTCACTGTGTTCCTGTCATCTGGGACCCTTGAGGGTGAGGTCACGGCTCCTCCCTTCTTCTGAGCCCAGGGTCTAGTGGGGCACAAAGCACCAGCCCGGTATGTGTACGACTAAGATGAATAGGGATAAACGATGCCTGAGGTCATTTCTGGACACAGATTGTTAAGATGCTCGTGTTCACCCCTCCAGGTTGGCACGTTTGTGTGTGCTCGTTGCACTCAACGCAGCCTCACTGATGCACTCGTCCAAACACACGTGCTGTTCTCTCCCGCATACTGAGTGCCTCCTGCCCTCTGGTGGCAGGGTGAGGAAGGGTGTTGACTATGGAGTAAGAAAGACCAATCTAAGGTCGGCTGCTTGCTACTCTACCACCACAGATATGCCATTTAACTCAATTTTCTCCAAATAAAATGGGATAGAGAGAACACTGTCCCCACCGTCCGGGACAGCTGGGAGGCTTAGAAGAGGAAAAGCGTGCCAAGGTCTTATGTCAATGAAGCACATGCTAAGGCTCACTTAACACCCATCCCTACCCTTTTCTCCCTGTCTTCTTCAACCACAGAGGCTGTAAACCTACTAATTTTTCCAGCCTGGTCATGGGCCTGTTCTAGCCAATGAGTTGTAAGAGGTCTTCTCAGGAGTGTTCTGGGAAAATTTTTGTGTTCATAATAAAACATACCACAGATCCAAACAGCACAGACTTTCACACTTCCTCCTTTCCTGAATGGATGGTCAACATAGTTCCTGGAGTTGTGGCAGCCATTTTGCCACCATGAGGTATCAAACATGAAGGTAGAAAACCAACACTCAAACAATAGTGAACTAAATCACAGAAGTGGCTACTGGGACACTGGGCAGGTCACAAAGCCACTAAGTATTCTAGGATACTCCAGGCTTCCTGTGAAGGGAGAAAAGCCCCTATCTATTCAGTACTGCAAGTCAGCCAAACACAATTCTGTTTTACACAATTTCTAGCGTCTAACAGCTAAAAAATGTTAGTTATGTTGGTTTTACATAAAGATTACTATTTTAGAATCAATAGGTCAGCTGGGCCAGAAGCCAAGCACCCAGCTTTGGACCTGGTCCTCCAGAGCAGTGATTCTCCCACTTTATTGGGTCCTCACGTGCTTTGGGAATCTGAAGGCTCTGGACCCTCTCCCCACAAAATGCTCACATTGAACACTGCACCTAGCTTCAGGGTCTGGGGGCTTTTGCTGACACCAGGGACACGAAAGGCTGAGGGGCCTCAGAGGGCTGGACACAGTCATGTCCCTGGGCAGGCTCTGGGAAGGGCATGCTCTGGGAAGGTGCCGGAACAGTTAGTCCCACAGGCCTGAGCAGGGGTTAAGTCATTCCCGCCCCAGTCTCTGACCCCTCCCATTCCCAAGGGTAGAGGAGGGGCTGACCCCTTCCTGGGAAGTGCAGTGGGAGCTGGAGGCCTGCAGTGAACACAAGTGGCTAACAAAGGGGCCCTTTCACGAATCCGTCATCCCGAGGAAGCTGAGGGACGGGGCAAGGGCACCGGAGCCGCCCCAGACGTCCCTGTGGGTGTGGAGATGCCAGAAGCACACGTGTCCCAGGTCAGGCTCTGAGTACCCCGTCTTCCCCTCTGAGCTCTGTGCCCCTTCCCAGTGGGGGCCCTCCGCCTCCCAGGACACAGCCCTCCCCCAGTCCTTGGCAGGAAAGGAAGACAGGGAAGGGCGCTGTGCAGCTCCCGTTTGGGCCCTGAAGCTGTCACTGCCCAACTGTAAGGCAGCTCCCCATATCCTAAGCTCTCAGTATCCCAGGTTCCCTTCCTGTCAAGTGGGGCTGATATCACCCCATTCACAGGGCCAGTAAGGAATAGAGGAGAAAAATATATGTGGCACTCTGTGTGCACCCAATACTTGGTGACACTATGAGGGTTTGGCTGGGTTTTCTGCGGGGGGGCGGGGTGTACTGTTTTCCCACTCACATCTGTACAACCAAATCCTACTCATCCTACAAGGTCCAGCACAAATGTCACCTCCTTCAAGAAGCCTCCCAGACTGCCCCAGCTAAAGACATAACTGGCGCAGCCTTAAAACAGTCCCATATTTCCGCCAAATTTTAACATCATATGAATTTTGTTTTCTATTCCCTAATATATATGGATGAATCATAACAGAAAAATAATAAATGACTTTCCAGGAAGGTGTCCCATGCTTCATCCTGTATGCCTGGCTGTAAAAGTCTGCACTGAGGATTTAGAAATGTACCACGCTCCCATTTCACCACTGTATCACTAGCTAAGGATGCTCCCTGGGAGAGGGCAATGCTTAGCCTGCGTTAATGGTAGGACTGCAGACGCCGGCTCCAGGGGAGGGAAGCCATCGTCTGCACCCTCAAACTGAGCCTGGCCTGATGCTCATCTTTGTCCCCTGGACCTTGGACTGCAGACCTAGTCACAGCCCTGCCTCGGGGCAGGAGCCAGCCAGCACATGACACACAGCTTCCCGTGAGGCGGGGCTGAGCAAGTTCTCCTGTCCTTGGCTGAGCTATGTGGGATGAGCTGATTTCTCAAGCCTCAGTGTCTCCACCTGCAAAATGGGCTCATGAAAGCCACCCTATAGCTGGGAAAGCCCCTCAGTGTGAATTCTCAGCACAGGGAAGGCGGCAGCGGGTCTCCCACCCGCAGAGGGGCTGCGAGGTTTTCCAGGCATCAGTGCCCACCTGGTAGGTCTCTATGGGCCGCGCCTCCATGTTCAGGTCCCAGACCTTGACTGTGAGGTAATCGCGGGTGAGCATGTACCGGCCGCTGTGGCTGAACTTCACGTCCGACACAGAGGAAATAATTTCCGAGAAGAAGGAGCGGTTACTGGGGTCCTCGGGCTCTTCAAATACTGCGGAGACAAAAACAACCACCGTCACTGGGCCGCTCCCACCCATGGGGTCCAAACAACAGACAACTCCATTTCCAATCTGGGCTCATGCGGTAGGTCATTTATTCATTCATCAAACTTATAACTAAATACAGGTCAGGCCCAGGCCCAGATGGATCTTCCAAAGAGGGAAGAACCAGCTCTTGGAACAGTGTTTATTGAGCATTTACTCTAAGCCAGATTCTGTGCTGAGCCTTTCCCGTGTGTTACCTTATCTAACTCCACAATAAAAATATCATGTCGGTACCACTAATATTCCCATTTCATAGCCAAGAAAACTGAGGCATGGATGGCCTCAGAGCTGGAAAAAGTGGTGGAGGAGGGATTTGAACCCAGAGCTGAACTCAATGTGCTGCTCTCTGCTGCCTCCTGGTGATGCCAAATGCCAGGACTGTGAGGTGTCCGGGCATCCTCGAAGGTGCTGGACCACGTCCTGGACTAGGTTGGGCACCGCCTGTGGTTCTAACTGGCTCTGGGGCCTCTGTTCATGGTGCACTGGGCACACATGGCCGAGCCCCACTCATAGGTATGTTGTGTTTGTCTGCCGTGCGGGTTGTAGCAAAATCAAACTTCGCCACCACGGATGCAGCCTGAGTCCCGTTTGCTGCCTGCCACCCACCTCCTATTATTTTAGACCAGCTGCTCCACACAGGAAGTTGCTTACCTGACCCCTGAAGGCAACACCTTGCTGCCTTTACCAGAGATCCCAGAGTGGGCAGTGAGTGGCTCCCCCAGCAGCATCCCTTCCCTGCTGTCCCCCATAGCCAGGGCTTCCTGACACAAGGAGGTCCCCATGCAGCAGGACAAGCTCTTCCAAGTTCCATGTCTGTTGCTGGCTGTCCCAGTAGTTTGCCCACCTCACTGGACAATCAGATCCTACAGTGGCCCTGGTGCTGCAGCAGGATGGAAATTAGGGTCCCTGCTGACCACTTAGGACCTGGGCCATGGATGGGCCTGGGGGTCAGGGAAGAGGATGGCGTGGTGGGTTGGCAGCCATCTACAGCCAGTCTGGAAGGACTTTTAAACATTTGACAACCTGTCCAGCTGTCCCCATGGGCACCGGCTGAGTGGCTGCCCTGCCTGCTTGTCTCGAGGCTCCAGGCTTAAAACAGGGAAGCAGAGAGCTGATCACATGTCCCCAGAGGCTCACAGGAGTGCCCTTCCTGCTGGCCCCTCTTATCTGGGAAAGTCCCATATCCCACTTCCCAGGTCTGTCCCAGCCCCTTACCCCCAATCTGGGAACCCGTTCTTCTTCTTGTCCAAGGTAGACACTGCTCCTGCCTTTCCCAGAGATACAACTCCTGCCCAGCGCCCCTCTGCAGGGTGGCTGGAAACATTTCATGCCGATCGGATGCTCTCATGTGGTCATGCCTACATGCATTCACTCATCCTCTCAGTTAACCAGTCCATACTGAGCGCCCACCATAGCCAGGCACTGTTTGAGGCCCTGGAATGCTTCAGTGAGCAACACCCCCATTCTCCTGGAGCCCACAATCTCCTCCCAGAGTCAGACAGTAAAACTCAGTGACATGCAATACCGTTGGGCCATGGTGGAAGAAAGATAAAGTAAGTGAGGAGACAGAGAGACATGGGGGCTGGTGATTTGGATAGACAGGGCCTCTATGGGAGAGCACATCTGAGCAGAGACGTGAATGAAGTGAGATACCAGGGAGTAGAACTCCAGGCAGAAGTCATAGCATGTGCAAAGGCCCTGAGACAGGGATGAGCTGAAGGCCACGTAGGCTGAGAAAGGTGAGAGCGAGGGGCTGTAAGCCGTGGGAAGGGTGTCATCCTGTAGGCACTAGGGAGCCACAGAGGGGCTCGGAGAACGGAAGGGCATGGCAAGATTTGGTTTTCTCCAGGATTCCCCTCCCTGCAGTGGGGAGGAGACCTCCTTGTGGGTCACCTTTCGCCTCCAAAACCTCTGCATTCTGATTGGTCATCTCACATAATCGTGTTTTGTGCCCTGGTACACTGACACCTTTATTTTTGCAGGAATAAACATTCGTAAGTTTTCTTTGTTAAGCCAAAAAGTTTAAATCAATGCCATTTCCCTCTTCTCTCAGACGCCCGGAATAAAGACAAATGCAATCCTTGATTTCTTACTTAAACTAAAGCACTGAGATTCTGCATTGTCTTTAAATGAACAGGGGTAGAGACCTAATACTTGGGAGAAATGGGGCAGAGAGTTTGAAAGAAGATGCACCTCAAACTCTCTTCAGGGATCTGGGTAGCCCCCAGCACTTCCCCTGGTACGTGGCAGGAACTCTCTCTCGACTGAATTAGCGTCTCTGCTGCTAGGCGTCAGACAGAAGGTAAGATATAAAAGCATAAAGCGGGGCCTGTCTCTTGCACCCCGACTTTGTGCCCCTCGCCTGCCTCGGTGGATTCCTCCAGCCTCCACCCAAACCACTAGGGCTGGTCCAGCTCACTCCGCCCTGCACCCTGCAGGGCTCCTGGCACGCTTTGTGGGGTTTCGGTAGGCAGATGGGGACCAAAATCACAGAGGAGCAACTGCACCGCATGTCACAGAGCCAGGGGCTGCGTCTTCTGCTAGCTTTAAGGAGCAGGAAACCACAAAGGTCAAGGGCTGAGAGGATGACCTAATCCATAGTTGAAAAGAGAAGCACCAAACGGCCCACTGCAGTCTCAGTTCTGGCTGTACTTGGGCACTTCTGATGGTTTCTTTAAGCACAAAAGCACCAGAACTGAAAACGATTAGCGGGAAGGATATTGACAAGCCTGAAAAAAGTTACACCTAGAAGTTCTTCGTTTTCTTGTCAAATATTTCTATGAAATTTTCGATACAAGTATTTTTTGTCAAAAGACTGCAGAATCTTCCGTATCAATCCCTCCCCCTCCCCCCAGACACAACCTGCACGTCCCAGGCCATTAATAAGAGATAAGAGGGTCTCCCTTCTAATTGACGGAATCACTAAGGACATCTCACAGTAATTATTGCTGCCAAGAGTTCAAAGAATTGCATCCCAGAGCCCCTGTCACTCGTGGTGGGCTCTATCCCACCTCTCTCGCCTGCCCTAATTATTTTGTAGTTGGAGGGCTCCGGAACAGCAGAAATCTCTGTCCGATCTTTTTTTTAAAAAATAACTTTGCGTAATTAAGGCTCTCGTGGCCCTAGCTGGTTCCCTGACAATGGCATCCTCCTCTCTGGGTGTCTCCGCTGTCACACACGGGGGAAGGGTGAGGAGCCCCCTTCCCGCCACCCTCTCCTAAGTGAAGTGAAGGGACCCTGGGGAGGTTCTGAATCACCCGTGATCCAAGGAAACAGAAGTGAAGCCTGAGGTGCGGGCCAGCCTTCCTCTCCAGCCTTGCACACAACTCTGATGTGTCCCTCTTCTGCTTAAAGCCCTCCATGGTTCCCAGTGCCCGCAGGATCAAGGTTCAAGATCCCACATGTAGCGGCCAAGCTCCTTCCTAACTGGGCCCCAACCGGCCCTGCTGCTCCAGCTTCACATACCCAAATTCCCAGGGCCTCGAACAGGGTGAGGCAAGCAAGACCCCTAGGGCACCACACGGAACAAGTCACTCTGGGGTCGCCTTAAATGAACGCCTCCTTCAATGTTGTGACTTAGGCATCTCGCTCGCCTTATCCTAACCCTTGCCCGGCCATATACCAGGCAGCAGGGCAGAGCCAAGCTCTGGGTGACCTCAGGCAAACCCCTTAACCTCTCTGAGCCCAAGTTTCCTCACCTGGAGGACAAGCATGGTTAGACCTTCAGAGGTAACACCTAGAAGCACCTGGCCCAGTGACGGACTTGAGTAGCTGTTCAATAAAACTGCATAACTGTTTTTATAGTTATTTTTCACATTGTTTTCTCTCCCTGAAATTTCCTTTCCCATCTTTAGCCTCTGTCTTTCTCACCAACTCCTGTACATCCTTCAGAACCCCAACTCAAACATCCTGTTCTCTGTGCAGCTTGTCCAGATGTTCTCCAAAGAAATGAAATGCTCACCCTTGCTGCCCTCACAGCCCCGGGGTGCCCTCTTGTATGGCATCAGTGAGGATGCCTGGTCACCTCATGGCGCTGTGAGCTCTTGGGGCAGGGGGTTCTGCCTTTGTCATCAGTCATCTCGGCATCCCTGCCCAGCCTGGAGCCAGGCTCAGAGCCCAGCCTTGCTCACAGAGTGGACAGAACCTTCTGGTGCTGCCTGCCCATGTGGCCTCTTCTCCGTGCCTTTCCTGACATATTTCTTTCCCCACCTGGTACGATGCCACTTATATATCTAGGCACAGCAGTGAAACCTGTATCTGCTAGAAGTGGCCTCTGGGAGCCCGTGGCTTTTGCTCTGTGTCCCTCTCAGTGGCACCAGCTTTGTGCCACTCCTCATTGTCAGCATGTGGGTGGTCTTCTCTGGGCATGGGTCGGGAAGTGGGGGGTAAACTGAGCAGGCAGAATTGATCAGATGGGGCTGGGATGAAGGGAGGTTCAGGGCTGATGGAAGAACTGCCCTGGCTTGAGCCATACGCTCTGGGACAATGGCGCAGGGCAGTGAAACCCTGGAGAGAAACACGGACATACGGAAGTGGGGCTGCAGTCTGCGGAGGTGGAGAGCACAGGAGGAGACGGGCCTGAAGGAGCAGACGGGTCCTGCCCAGTCCTTCCTCCTGGCTGCCCTGGCAACGGGTCCCTCCTCTGCTCTGATATCATACGAGAACCTCCACTTGAATGACGAGCACACGTATCCAGCCTAGTCCCACCTTCCCACCTTGGGCTCCAGGAGGAGCTGCGGTAGGGAGGTGGTCCCTGCAGCAGAGGGAGAAGCAGTGGGGTTGTGGATCACAGGGTACCTGTCGCTCCCGCACGATGCCACTGTTGGAGGAGGTGCCTCCTGCGAGGCCACCTTCCCGCCCCTGCCACCCTGCCAGCGGGAAGGCTGAGGCCGTGCAGCAGGGCCAGGACAGGCAGTCACTCTAAGGCGGTGGGCACAATGAACTCTCTGCTTATAACTGTCCCCTGCTCAGCACCGTGTGATGGACCCCGTTGGACAAAATAACGTCCACCCCAACTGTGGTCCCCCGCTGTCCCTTCACCCCACTGCAGCCAAGCCCCTCTCGCGGCACGCCCCTCACCCCCTTCCCTCTGCCGCCTCTCGTCCCAGGCTCACTCTTTCATTCTTCAAGGTGCAGAGATGCCTCCTCCGACCACCTTAATTTAAAGCTGACCACATCAGAGCAGCCGCACAGCCTTCAGAGACTTGCCCGCTGTCACGCTCCCATTTACTTACCAGTCTGCTTGCTCCATAAAGCCAGGCGCCCTCTCTCTGCACAAAGCCTGCGGCCACCCCTCACCCTCTCTCACTCTCCATTCTCCATTCAGTCCGTGGGCAAAGCTGACCTTCCGTGCGGATGCACGACCCGACCCCCTCCACTCACCGCACCCAGGCCGCTCGGGGCGTCAGCATCCTTCATCTGGGTTACTGGGCTAATCTCCCAGCTGGCCCCCACTTCCGCCCTCCTCTCAGCAGCCAGGGGGCTCCTATTAAAACACAGCCAGGCAAAGCCCCCTGTGGCTCCTGTCCTTTCAGAGTAAACCCAGAGCCCCCGCCATGGTCTGTAAAGTCCTCTGCATGTGGACCCTCTGCTCTCCACACGTGGAGCCTCCTCTCTCCGTGCGCCTCTAACCTCACCCCACCTCCCCCGACTCTGCTCCTGCCACACGGGCCTCAGGATCCAGCTACAAGGCCCTGGCTGTGCCCTCTGATGGGGGCTTTACCCGGGCTCTGCCCCCAGATATCTGGAGCCTCTCCAACAGAGGGGGGCTAGGTCTGGTCTTTCTATCCCAGATCCATTACCAGGGATGAGTCCTGGGAGTCTACCCCACCCAGACCCTTTAAATGAAACTGGTTCATCCACAGTTTCCATAAGAGTTCTTTGTTCTCAAGGCTTCTGTGAAGATTAAGTGAGAAAGAACACAGGCTGATAGGCATGAGACTACTGGAGCCTCTATCCTGGTTCCACCTAGCTGTGTGACCTTAGGGAAATGTCTTAACCTCTCTGTGCCTCTGTGATAAACGATAATGGCCCCCAAAGACGGCCGCATCCTCATCCCTAGAACCTGTACATGCTACCTCACATGATAAGACTTTGAAGATGTTAAGTTAAGGGTCTCGAGCTGCAGAGATTATCCTGGATTCTCCAGGTGGGCCCTCTGTAATCATAAGAGAGAAGGAGGAAGGTCAAAGGCAGAAGAAGAGATGGCATGATGGAAGCAGGGGTTGGAGTGATGCATTTTGAAGATGGAAAAGGATCGTGGGTGACCTCTAGAAGCTGGAAAAGACAAGGAAACGGATTCTCCCCCAAAGCCTCCAGAAGGAATGCAGGCCTGGCGACACCTAAATTTTAGACCTCTGCGCTCTAGAACTGTAAAAGAATATATCTGTGTTGTTTTCAGCCACTGTTTGTTACAGCAGCCAGAAGAAACCAATACACTCGGTTTCCTCATCTATAAAATGAATAATCGAGTACCTCCATCATAGGGTAGCTCTCAGAACTTAATGAGATGTAAACTTCGAGCAGCACCTGGTGTGTAGCAAGCCCTTGACCAATGTTAACTGCGGTTCCTGCTTCAACCAGCATCGGGCTGTCATAGAATAGGGGTTCCACCAGGGGGAGCAATTGTCATTACCACCTATTCTAGGGAATCTTCGTGCTTCGGCACAGCCCTTCCTTTTGGCAGACTCTGTGCTGTGAAAAGCAGAAATAACTGTCTATTTTGAGGATTCAAGCACAGTCGTTTCCATGGTTACCCTGTCATAATGACTAGCAGACAAAAGACCCAGATTTCTACTGCTTTGGAGAAAGACAGCAAGCTGTGGGCTGGGTAGCAGCAGCCCATGCTTCCTGGCTCTGCCCTTGACGGGGAGGAGCCTGGGGAAGCCACTGCATTTCTCTGACCTCGGTTTCCTCATCTGCCCAACGGCAGAAGTCAACACGTGATCCACTTGTGATCCGGGACGCCCTTCCTTCAGAGAACAGAAAATCACGGTCTTATCTGTTGAGAAAATGATGCTGTGACCATTCATCTCTGGGGGTGTCTCTATCAGCCATCCCCTGAGTTCTGAGTAGTAACTAAGTAAATATATAGAAGTGAGATGCAAAGAATGGGTCCTAACCTCCAAGTCTCCTTATAAAGAGACCTGGCTCCAATAACAACCATTTGTTCTGATTAAAAATAACTACCTAACTGGCAATCGTCTGCTTGCCAGACAAGGGCTAAGAACAAACGCGATCTGGAGAAAGCAGACAGCAGGGCAGATATCTCCTCTACTCACAACTTATGGCAAATTAAATGAAGGAAGGAAAACAGAAGCTGCAATGTATTGTACAAAGACTGATGAACAATCCTGTCACTGGCATTAATGAGAAAGTGCAAAGTATTGAGTTTGAGAATGAAAAGAAAATTCTAGAAAAATTTAAAATACATTTTTGATGCAAATTAACTCTCATAGAAAACCTATATAAACCAATAATCAAAAAAGATTTACACTTGAGTTTTACTAAGACTTCAAGGAGCTGACATATTATACTAAATATTCTAGGGAAAAAAGAGAGATCAGCCAGCTCATTTTACAAGAGAACAATCTTCTTAATAAAATTGGGCAAAGAGTGTAGGCAAAGAAAATTAAAGGCCAACTTCATCTAGGAACATTTATGCCAAAAGCATACTTTTTGCATTTATGCAAAAATTTCCTGGCCTCAGTGTCACCAGCCACTGAAAAAGCCCCTGGTAGTCAAAAGGCGCGATGTCCCTCCCTTCATACCTTGGCCGTGCCAAAGCCTTCTGGAACTTCTCGAGAGGCAGACTCCTCCGTGGCCCTATAGTTAATTAATGCTCATCACAGCCCCAGGAGAGGGGACGAGAAATTCAATGGAGTTGAGTCATCAAAATAAAGTTACAGCTCTTGCACTTGACTTTGTGGGCTGATTCACATGCAGCTCCACACCACCGGGCGTATGATGAGGACGTGCCTGGAATCTATGCTTCTGTGCCTGCGCTGGGGAAATGTATGAGTGGTGGCCGCCCTGGTGGGTGGCTGCTTGTTCAGACCCCAGGGAACCAGCTAACACAGTTACAGAAGCCAAGAGGGGCTCTGACTCTCACATCCAGCCCACGAAGAACGTCATTCAAGCAGCGTGGGCGGACACAAAACCATCTCTATTCTCCCTAAATTCCATCCTTCCTGCACACACACTCAGGGACAATTTCTGGAAGTATTTCTTCCCATGCTTTTCTGTTTCCATTCTTTCAGTGAAGTAGTCATTGCCTTGCTTTTCTCCCCCATGGAATCTTTAAACATCATTCCCTCACGTCATTAAAAACCTCCTAAGTCAGTATTTTAAATATTCCATTATACAGACATCATCATCTGGCCACATTGGTGCCTTCCCATCTTGGAGCCTTGCCCCCTGCAGTGTCCCCCTTCTAGAAGATTCTTCCCCCAGAGATCTGCATGGCGCACTTCTTCAGCACCTCAGAGAGGCTGTTCCTCTGTAACCTCCTCAGTCAGTGGCACTGACGTGACCCTCCCTATACTCTGCTTTTCTGGCGGCTGTTTACACCACTCACCACTCTGGACATCACATCACCTAGTTAGGAGTTTATTGTCTGCCCATTGGTTCCTGCTGCACCCGTGTCAAGAATAGTGCCTGGAGCATGGCAGGTACAGACAGCCTGCCTGGATGGCTGTGTGTGCCCTGCTGGCCCTCGCTCCACCCAGAGAGGGAGATCTGCCCTCGCCACCCTGAGTGCTGACACCTCAGCCCTCAGGAGAAGGCTCGGCACACAGAGAGGGGCTGTTCCCAGGGCTCCGCTGGAGGAGCCCTGGGGCTCGTGGACGGGGGACTGCAGCTCCAACAAGTGCAGACCCAGACATGCCCCGCCGGGCATGCGCACTTACGTTTGGAGTGCTTGTCGCACAGGGCGGCCGCACGCATGTCGCAGAGGCGCAGGGAGCCCTTGCTGCTGCTGTAGACGAAGAGGTTACAGTGGTGCGGGTGGAACTCGGACGCGGTGATCACCTCCGTCAGGTCCTCCATGTTGGCCGGCTTGATGTCCACGATGTCTGGGTGGCCGAGTCAAGGAAGGGGCGGTGAAGGAAGGGCGCCCTCGCGGCTCTGCCTTTCCCAGCTCGGAGACCCTCGGGTTTCCCGACGCCTCTCGTCGGCACACCCACCTACCCCGCATCTGAGCTGGCTCCGTTCCTGAGACTCCTGGACAAACACCCCGCCACGCAGTCCCCAAGCTGCAGACCCGACTGCCGTCGAACAACTGCTGGTTGTCCCTTCTGGATGCCTGCCCACTGTTCCCATAAGGCGGGACTGCCGCCTCCTCCCTGACCTGTGCCCTTTCTCCAGCCAGTGCCCATCCGCCGCCCGGCCCCACGCAGGGCAACCCTTGAGGCTTCTCCCCTCTGCCCCTCCTCTTTCAGTTGCCAAGCAGGAGGCCAGGAGCATTTGTTGAGTGCCTACTACATGCGGGGCTGTGGACACACTAGGTGAACAACTGCAGTTCTCCCCGTCACTCTGTGAATCGTGTCTGAGCTGAGTGGACAGGTATCGGTTGGCTCCCCTCCGCCCCCGCCCCGCCCTCCCCCTTCTCCCCTCCCCCTCCCCCACCCCCCACCCGCACCCACTCCCTTCCGCCCACAGCATCAAGACTCTGCTTTGGGGAAAAGGTTCTCTGCTTTTCTGGGTTTTCAGCTCTAATCTGTGCCTTCCATTCCCACTCACAGTCACCACGAGGGATAAGCATCTGGTGTCAGATGTGCCAGGGGAGGGGCTCCAGACTTGGAATACTGGGAACGCTGGGATGCAGCTCTATCACCTCTGCGGGCTGGGTGGTGTGGAGAGGAAGGGACTGTATCTGCTGCCATGACAAGGGGAAACCCGGAGCCTGGGGCAGGGGCAGACCGCCCCGGAGACAGAGTAGATGGAGAGGAAGATCTGTCAGTACCGTTAGAATCCTGGGTGAGGATTCACCCGAAAACGGTAACCGCTGGACGGTTAAATATAGGACCCAATAAGTCCATTTTCTGTTTAGCGTCAAGAATTTTGTTGCTTGGAAAGGAAGTATCTCTGACTGAAATGCTGGAGCCCAGAGAGGGTAAACAACTTGTCCAGGGTGACTCAGCAGTAAGTGGTGAGGCTGGATTCCTGTCCATTCGCTGTTGCCTACAACAGCAAATCATAACCCCTTGCTGTAGCATCCAAGGCCTGGCATGCCCTGGCCTCTCTCTACCTTTCTGGCTTCAGATCCTACTAGTCGCTCTGCCCTAAAGGCACTTTCCTCTCGAACAGCGACACCTTCGGTCTCTGGTCTCCCCAGCCCCATGGGGGCTCTGCACAGCCTGTTCCCTCTTATGGAAATGCCCCCTCCTCCCTCTTCTTTTCACGTGAGCTCTGGATTCAGAGAATGCCAGCTCTGCCACCTCCTGGCTGTGTGATCCTGGGTGAGTCCCCCCACCATCCAACCAGCTCCCCATGCCTCAGTTTCCTCATCTGTAAAATGGGCTAACAGTTCTATCCTCATAGGTTTGCTGTGAAGATGAGAAGAGGCAAAGCCCTTGGCAACTGCCTAACACATCGCAGAGCTCAACGAATGTCAGTTGCTCTTATTATTATTATTATTTTTTGCGGTACGCGGGCCTCTCACTGTTGTGGCCTCTCCCGTTGCGGAGCACAGGCTCCAGATGCGCAGGCTCAGCGGCCATGGTTCACGGGTCCAGCCGCTCCGCGGCATGTGGGATCCTCCTGGACTGGGGCACAAACCTGTGTCCCCTGCGTCGGCAGGCGGACTCTCAACCACTGCGCCACCAGGGAAGCCCTATTTTTTATTATCTGGAAAATACTGATTGAAACTCTGACATTCATCTGCTGTCAGCACCCCCTCCTCCACCTGCCCCAGGCTGCTTCCTCTCTCAGTAAGAAAGAGGCATTTTCTGACTTCTATAAACAGTAAAATTTATAAAACATCAGAAAAGATGGTTGAATCTGTGCAATCAGAGGAGGCTCTCTGTGCAGATGCTCAAATCTTGCTTGCTAGAAGCACACCAATAACCAGAAACTTAGAATCACATCAAAATAGAAAGAGAGGGAAAAAAGGAGCTATGTCGTCAGTGCCTGAATTGGTTTCCCAGGAAACTGTGGTTTTCTGGTACGATAAGAAGCAGAGATTAAATCATGAAAAAGTGAGACTAAAGGTTGAGAGAGAAAAAGAGCCAAGACTTCTGGAATGTGAATTCCATCCACATCAACCTGCAGCCCCATCCTTCTCAGCCTGAGCCCCCGCTGGTGACGTCCCATGGGCTCTGCCTGCTGAGAACGGCTTCAGTTTCCTACTGAACTTCAAATGGTGTCTGGAGAAAAAGTGCCGTCGTTTAAGAAATGCGCGTGACTACAGCACCTGTCAGATGTTCTGCAAACGGGGACTGAGGTTCTCCCACAGGACTTGGGACACAAAAGCCAAAGAGGGCCTGGGAGAAACAGAAGTGCCGGGCCTTAGGGCACGCAGGTCAGGTTTGAGTCCCGGTTGTGTCGCTTGTCAGGGGACGTGGGTTTTTACCGTGTTTCCCAGGGTTATACCCTCCGCAGGGAGTGAAGATGCCTCGCCTTGTAGGTGGTTCCCTCAGCATCCCAGGGAGACCCGTCACGCGGCCTGAGGGGGCTCGGGCCGTTGTGACTTGTTGCTTTTGCCCATGAATGGAGGGCAGAAGTGACAAGTGCTGCGTGTCACTTCCAGGCTGAAGGTCTGAGAGCCAGCACGTGCTGTGCCGTGAGCCTCAGGGCCCATCAGCAGGCTCTTGTCACCTCTGAGACTTTCTGATTGTTACTTCAGGGTCACCTAACCCTCTTGACTGCGTCAGTGTCCAAACTCTTTCCTTCCCGGCCTCAAGATGTTCTGGAATCCAGCCCAACAGAGAAGGGATCAGAGGATGATGTCTGAACTCTGGCTCGTGGAGACCGAAAATGGGGTTTATGAACCATCTTTCTAACCTGGGAGGCTGTGGACGCCAGTGGCCAGAGAGAGGGCAGTGTGGTGGCGTGAAGGCTCCTCTCTCAGGCCCCCAGACGCTGGTTCCAGGCTCACATAGGGGCCAAAGCCAAGCAAATGGGTGTTGCCTGATTACAGTGCACATGCTTCCTGCTGCCTGTTTCCCGTGACCCCCGGCACTCCAACCGCCCCTGACCGCCTCACAACAACCATGTTCAGCTTTGGCCTGCCTTCTGCAAACACTTGCTAGAACTCTGAACGAGGCCATGATGGCTAATCTGCGGGGTTCAGTCATGTCTGCAGGCTCTACAGCTAACATGCCTGAACCAGGGCTACACCGAGTCGGCCAAGGGGGGAACCCACGTGGACCGGGGACCCTGTGCATGGGCTGAGGAGACAGAGTCTCCAATGCCTGGGTCCCATCAACAGCCGTGGACCACGGCTCTTACAGCCTACACATCACTCGGGGAATCTCTCTTGCTGTTTCAAACAAAGGACTGGATACAGTGGGTGCTGGGGAAAGATGATGTGAAGCACAGAGCTTCCTTTCCACCTGATGCTGGGGGAGGAAGACAAAAGCACAGTCATGGCCAATGTGTGCCTCTGAATCCCAGGGCCCACAGCCTGACCCAGCACCTCCAGGACAGCACAGCATCCTTCAGGGCGTGGCCATCCAACCGGGTCCACCATCACCCAGTCCCGGGACGGCTTCTCCAAGACCTCTGGCTCTGCTCGTCACAGGACGAGGATCTCCCTGTGGGTGCCCAGCTCCTCACTGGCCATCGGGTGTGTGAGAGCCAAATTATCGAGAGGGGCTGTCCCTACTGAATCCCCATGGCCACATCACAGAGCAGGGGCCTGGAGACGGACTCCTGACCAGCGAAGTAGGTGCGGAGAAGCCTCCAGAGCACGGTAATTACGTCCCAAACAGACACCACAAACACTCCTCCGGGACTCCCACCTGAGTGGCCACATGCCTGTGGACTTTGAGACACTTGACCATACACAGTGGCCTGGACTTTGGCAGGACCAGTGCTGGGTTGGAAGTTGGGGGCCTTGGGCCAGGGTCTGGTTTTACCTCTCTCTGGAATGTCCAGTTCCACATGCAGAAGTCACTTCCATCTGTAAGTCTCGGTTTCCCCTATCTGCAAAATCAGGGGTTGAGTATGACCCTGGAGCACGCTTTCGTTTCGAGGATTAACCCACAGGTGGCTTCCCCCATGCCCACTTCAGAAGCAGCTGCATGAATCCCACGTGTAGCCAGTGCTTTTTTCATGGCAGGACTGACCTCTCTTGGGAAGGAGCCCCCCGCCCCCTGGCAAAGCTGGATGAATTATTCATGTTCTATTTTCCCATCTAGTTGTACTCCAAGTGTCTGATGGCTTTTGCTTAACTTTCAATCACACTTTGGCAGCTAAGAATGATTTTCCCTCCTAGGAAAGTTTGTCAGACACAGGTAGGCGGAGAGGGGAGCAGGTCACGCGCAGAGGATGAAGGGAGAAGGTAGACTAGCTCCGGTCCACACCCCTTGGCTGGGCGCGATGTATTCTTCTCCAGTGCAGTGTGTTGAATGGTGCCTCCCCCCTGCCCCCCCAACCCCAATACATGTCCACATCCTAACCCCCAGAGACTGTGAATGTGACTGTATTTGGAAAAAGGGTCTTTGTAGATATGATCAAGTTGAGATCTCAAGATGGGGTCTTCCTAGGTTACCTGGGTGGGCCCTAAATCTGATGACAAGTGTTTTTATAAGAGACACGGAAGGAGAAACAGAGACACCCAGAGGAGAAGGCCATGTGGCATCTGACGCAGAGGCTGGGGTGATGCCTTGGGCTGCAGGAGCTAGGAGAGGCAAGGAAGGATCCTCCCCAGGAGGCTTCAGAGGAACACAGCCCTGATAACACCTTAACTGCAAACTTCAGGCCTCTGGAACTGTGAGACGATAGATTTCTGTTGTTTTAAGCTGCCCAGTTTGTGGGAAGTTATGGCATCCATTGGGAACTCAGACACCCAGTCTGCTTCCTGGAAGCTGGGGAAAAGACACAGGTGCAATGCTAGTTATCACGGACAGCTTCCTCTACCTCCATTCCAGACCTCTTCTTTCCCTGCAGTTCCCTGTTTTAGCAGCCCCAGCCCCGAAACGCAGAGCCAGGAATCAGGGCAGCTTCTGGATCCCTCCCTCTCCCTCCATCACATCCAACCTGCCTCCGTGGCCTGTGCTCGTCCACCTGGAGATCCCTCTGCTCTGGCCCTAAGCCCAGGCTGCCTAAGCCTCAGTGGGGCTCCCCGCCTCTGGTTAGCCCCCCAGTCTCAGCTAGAGTGAACTCCCTAAAATGGGGGTTGGGTTCCCCTGCTCCCCACCCACAAGAGAAGGCCTTCTGTTCAGGCTGCAAATACTGGCTGACCTATCATCTGTTTCACTCATCTGGGTGCAGGCAAGATCGTTTATACCCCAAGCTCCAGTTTATACCAGACTGGTACCTGTGCCCACCTGAGATGCCCTGCGGGCTGATCAGATGGCTTCACATCTGTGTCTGTTCAATCCTCTCCATGTGTGAGTGAGGTGCCCCCCCTTCCTGTGGATGAGGAAATGGGGGCTCCGCAAAGAGAAGCCACTTGCTCGGGGCCAGGCAGAGGGGGACCAGCCTGGGACTGGAACTAAGTTGAGTTCCGGAACCTGCAATATGCAGTATACAGTGTGCTGTGACTTGGGAGGCAAAGCAGAGTGGGGACGAGAACTCCGGCCCCTGACAGCCTAGGGCTGAATCCGGGCTCTGTCTGCTTGCTAGCTGTGTGTGCAAGTTTCTAAACCTCTCTGTGCTTCAGTTACCCCAAGTTCAAAATGGCAATGGTACGCCTTACCTCCTAGGGTAGCGGTAGGATTAATTAAGATGGTGCACGTGATGTGCTGAGGACAGGGCCTGGCAAGGAGTAGGTGCTTTGGAAGTGAACTCCTAAGAAGGCATGTGGCATAACACTGCAGGCAAGTGGCTTAAATCTGCCTTAGATCCATGCGGCGCCTCCCTTGGGCCAGTCACTCAGCTTCTCTGGACCAGTGTGAGCTGAGGCTCCAGGAACACGAGAGGAAAAACACAGCCACAGGAGCGTGGACAAGTGGGCAGGAGGGGCTGCCGCCTCCCTGGGGCACCCGGGGGCCTGGGAAGATAGCTCTGGTTCGGGCAGCTGTCTGGCTCCAGTCCCCTTTTCCTTCAGTGGCCAAGTGTGAATGAGCAAACATGTCACCCTCTAGACCAGGGGTTGGCAGACATTTTCTGTAAACGGCCAGAGGAAATATTTTAGGTTTAGCAGGCCACAAGATCTCATCTTGTCCAGGCTGCTGAACTCCCCTTCTGTGATGCAAAAACAGCCACAGACAATACGGAAATGAATGGGTGTGGCCGTGTTCCCATCAAGCTTTATAAACTGGTGGATTCATGCGCCCACCTCTCCCCGCTGGTGGAGAAGTAGCCCAGGTTTAGAAGAGGGATTGCAATCTTGCTGTTGTAACAGAAGCCCCCCTTTATTGCTAGTGTGCAAGACGCCTGGGGGTCAGTAAAGCGCAGAAGCGGGTTTGTCCTGTTCCATTCCAGAAGGAAGTCTGTGGTTCTTACTGCCAAGGACACAGGAATGTAATCCAGGTGAGCCTTTGCAGAGTCATCAGCTTTGCAGAGATTTTTATAGAAACTCCTTCATCTCTTGCTGCCAAGAGCATCGCCTGGTGTCCTGAAGCCAGTGGGGTGACACCAGCCCCAGGCACCATGGCCGATCAGTTCCAAGCCACGCCGCTCTGTGGGATCCCACTGGGAGGGTCCTGAAACTTTGGAGAGAAGGTGGCTATGCTGCTGTGGCCCTCACTCCTTTGAGGTCTGAGGTGCACTTCTCAGAGCCTTGGTCTCCCTTACCTATCCCAGGAGCACCGGTACGAGGGCCATCACCCATCTCCCGGGCAAATCTCCGCTGACCATAAAATGAGTCAGGCACGTGAAATGAATAAACATCATTGGTTCGTTCCACCGAGGGGCTCCAGCGAGAAACAGGTCTGTAAAGCACTCCATAACTGCCAGAGAATTACACAGGTATCACCTACTGTGACGGGGTTTAGCGGCTATGCCACGACAAACGCTTGTAAAGACACAGCAAGTAACTGAGCTCCGAAACACACTCAAACCCTTGGAGGGCTGGTGAGGGCAGCCCCTTTCAGGTCGGGCACCTGGATGTCCCTGCGGAAGGGACCGCCCACCCTCCAATCCCACGAAGGAGGAGAGGGAGATGAGGGTGGGGAGGTGACCGGCCCAGGGCCAGAGGTGGAGGCAGAACAAGGATGGAATCCTGGCTTCTGAACTTCCAGCCGGTGTTCCTGCCACTGCCCACTCTATCCTGGAGTGACTGCACCTCCACACAATGTGGAGTTCTCCCCCGGGGTCAGCACCCGCAAAGGCCCTGCTGCTAGGGCTCACCGGACTGGCTGTATCCTGGGCAAGCTGGGTGTTGAGAGTGGGCAAGGGCTCCATGAGGAGAAGGACGTGGCCTTGAGCTCCACTGGTTGAACTGAGCAAAGTGTGGTTTATCCAGATGTCCTGGTAGGAGCACACGCTCAGGAGGGGGGGGAGGGACTGTTACCATGGCGACCAGGCAGCTGCGGAGTAAGGATGGAGGCGGTTCTGCCAAAGGCCACACCGCCCGAGGTGCCCTACACAGGCCCCCCAAGGACGCTAGTGTGGAGGGGCCTGTAGGCCTCCTGCACAGGGAGGCAGTCTCGCTGGGGTGTGGCCAGCAAAGCTGCTTTTTTTCAGCAAATTTTCTCCAAAAGATGACCTGGCTACAAACATGAACTGTGAACAATCTGGCCTCATCGAGTCAGATCCTACGGGAGGTTCCTGGCTACCTGTGCCTCTGTTTTAGTTTGCTCAGGCCGCCATAGCGAAATGCCACAGTTGGGTGGCTTAAACAATAGGAAATGACTCTCTCACAGTTGTGGAGGCTGAAAGTGCAAGATCAATGTGTCAGCAGGGTTGGCTCCTTCCGAGGCTTCTCTCACTGGCTTGCAGGTGGCCATCTTCTCTGTGTGTCCTCATGTGGTCATCCTTCTGTATATGTCTGTGTCCTGATCATTAGGGTGGGTCCTAATCCAGTATGACTGGTGTCCTTGCCAGCTGGGTGACTCTTGGTAGATTACTTAGCCTTTCTGTGGCTTAGTTTACTCCCCGGTAAAAGGGGGTTGTTCATCTTGTCTACTCCACAGTGATGTCGGGCGGATTACATAGGTGAATATGTGCACGGTCACAGAGTGCTGTCCGGCACAGAGTAAGCGCTCAGTAAGAGGTGAAGGTGGTGTGGGAAGTGGTGAGGGTGATGGTGGGACGCAGCTCTGGTTTCGGATGGGGTCAGCACCATGGACAGCGCACAGGAGCCATCGGCCGCCGCGGCACCCAACAAACTGCCTGGCCTTGCCGAGCCCCCAAAGCAGTGGTGCTGATAACAGTTTAACAACATGCTTTCTGGGTGAAAAGCTGACTTTGGAGATTCAGACTCAGGGCATTTCTAAGCAGACTCGCCCCACTTGCCTTATCTGTGGGAGAATGAAAAGAGGCAGCCTGAGAGGTGCTTGACGGTGGTCATGGGCTGGTATAGGTCCTGTGTTTATAGCCTATCAGCCCCTATGCTCACCGGCCGTGCTGCTCTCACAGCCCCCAGCACAGGAGGAACACCCCTTTGAATGGAGGAGAAAAGTGAGGCTCACAAGGCCTGAGTGACTGGCAGGGTCGCTGTGTGAGCGTTGAAGGCAGGGTTGAACCCCAGGCTCTAGGGTTTTGGCCAGCAGAGTCTGGTACATGGAGGGGCCTTGGTCGGTCCCCTCCTCAGCTCCCTGTGCAGAAAATAAGCCCAGTCCACAGGTGGCCGAGTGCTGACCGAGATTTGGAACCGCTTCAACACCCAGCCTAGCTTCAGCACCTGCTCCATAAATGGGAATTAGGAATTTGTTCCAGGCTAAGCCTTGGTGTGATGCCAGCTTCCACCATGAGAAATCGCTCAGTGGGGAGAAAAATCAACTGAACCATCTTTAGAAGTTTCTGGGTGCTAAAAATAAAGCAGAGGTCCGTCAGCTGAGGCCTCCTGTGCAATCTGTTACCTTTAAGATGCTTCAAACTCAAGAAAAATCACCCAGTGCCGCCTAAGAGCCTCAAAATGTTGGCATTAAAGGACTGAGAGGTTGTTTCAACAGATGTGGAGATAGCACTGGGGAAAAAGGGCTTCAGTGACCAGAGAAGATGTAGGGACTTATGAGAAACAGCCTTAAGTATTTGAGGGGCCACCGTCTAAGGGAGAAAATAATACCGGCCAACTGCCAGGCCCCTTTATGGGAATGATTCCTTTACTCCTTACAATATCCACATGATAAGGAATTTGGCCCATTTTGCAGTCATGGAAATCGATGACAAAGGAGGTAAAGCAATGAGTCTGAGCCCAATTCTGCCGGAGCCCAGAGCGCTTCTCTTTAGTGTCTGGGGTCTCGGAGCCCCCGACCCTGGAGCCCAGGTTTGCAAGGAGGCATCTATATCCTAAGACCAGATGGAAACTGTGAACTTCCTCCCTCCAAAGTCACCATTTACAACCATTCATAAGCACCTACGATGTGCCAGGCCCTGCATTATGGGTGGGGACACAGAAAGGGCTCAGCCTGGGCTCTTAATCCCAAGGGTTTCAGCAGAAAATGGGGGAGGCATTCATACTAACAGATGATGAAAGCCCACTGTGACCAGGGAGTGTGGGCCCAGAGGCACTCGGACCGGCCTGGGAGGGGTGCAGAGTGGACAGAGCAGAGGTGACCAGGCAAAGGGGGCTGTGAGTGATGCATGTGGGCAAACGGGAGCCAGCCGGGCTACAGGAGGGAGAAAGGCTCCTCCAGAGAAGCATCAGCAGAAGGCAGAGCACTGCCCTCACCCCTGTAACACGAGGGGAAACCCAGTGACGTGAAGGTGTGGGCAAGCCTGATGCACAGGACTCTGGGGAGGTGGGCAAAGGCTGGTCACCAAGAGCTGCTGGGCACTGTTGAGGGATCTGGACATTCTCCAGATGCTGCTGGGGACCACCGAGAGCTCTACACAGGGGACTGATGTGGTCAGACCAGAGGCTCTGATGGGCCACTCTCAAAGCTCTGTAGAGGGCCAGCTGGCTGGGCAAGGTGGGATTCAGGCAACAGTCCAGGCAGGAATGGTACGACCTGAGCTGGGCCTTGGTTCGAGCGGAGAGGAGGGCATGATTCCAGAGCCATCGGGGGAGAATGGAAAGTGCTTGGCACCTCTTTCCATTTTGTGGGTGAGAGAGAGGAAGGAGGCTGGAAGCCTCGGTGACAGACAAAGGCGCTGCACCATGTATGTGCCTGGCACACAGCAGAGGCTCAGGAAGTACCAGGCTCCTCTCCCTCTGTTCAGAGCAGCCAAGTCTAGAATTAGAAGAGGGAAGGTCCTCTGAGTCAGCTTCATCACTATTCTTACTGGTGAAAACAATGCACACTTTTTCTCCTTTATTAAAAAGGTTTTCCCTTCTCTTAAAAACCTTTGCTAAAAATCAATTCTGCCTAAGTAGCAAGTGTTACTATTTGGACACAAGGAGATGGTTACATAGCAGAAAACTCCCAGTGGCCTTGAGGACTGAACAGCAGCACCAGGGCAAATCAAGACATTGAAGAGCAAAAGTTAAAGGAATGTGAACCCCTAGGTCCAGAATCCCCCAGGAGGTACTTGCTTAAAAGGTATTTCAAAATTCAGAGCAATTCCCCAGCTCAGCGTGGAGTCACAGCTGCCTTTCTGGCCTCCTCCCACGTTGGAAATGAAACGCCTTTTCTAATTACTTGGCTGCTATCAGACCCATCATCACACCTACGACCCACAGTCCCGACACCTTTCTTGCCAGGGGAGGCTGAACGCCATGGGACGGTGCCAGGTGTCTCTGCTCTGGGTCCCTGTGTCTTGTCACTCTGGTCGCCAAGCCGCAGCAGGCCATGGGGAGCGCCTCGTGCAACATCATTCCCTGATGAACTGATCTCATCAAGGGACATTTCCACAGCCACCACATACCCTGGAGATTCCACTCAGCTGCTTCTGTCTGCCTAATTGGTACTTAGGTTCTACAGGCCAGGGCTGCTGTGAGCCCGGCCCTGGTGTCTCCAGCATTCTGTAATGCTCACACTCTCCTGTCTCTAAGGGCCAAAACATTTGTATATTTTGATCAACTAACAATTCATTTTCACAAAATTAAAGGCTACACACAGGTTTAACAGAGTTATGGGGCAAGATCTGCAGCCAGAGAAGCCCCTCTGGCATCCCACGGGGACCCCCAAGCCACGGATGCTCCCCTCTGGTCACCAGCTGTCACCTCCTCACCTGGCTTAGCTTCTGCAGCCAACCATTATATTCACTCCCTTGCATACGCCATCAGCCCCATGTCTGCATCTTCACGTTGCAAACCCACTACCCTGGCTCCCTTTCCACCTACTCTGCCCCTGCAGCCATGCAGCAAAACGTGGCTGGAGAAAACCTCACACGACTGTGCTCACTGGTCGCACTCATTCCCCACAGCACTTATCGCCTGCTCACGTACTGGATACTTTGTTTATTATACTAACGGTTTATCAACATTAAATTAGATGTCCGTTCCAGGAGGGCATGGATCTTTGTCTCTTTAATTCAATCACTGGGCACAGGGCCTGGCACACAGTAGGTGCTCACTAAATATACTGGCGAACGGTGTACCCTCCAACGTGTGGACAGGGCACAATCTGTGTTAGGCGGTGAAGCTGACAGTAATGACTGGGCAGGTCTGCCTGCAGTCCTGGGATGGATTAGTCCTCTTTCTTAATAACAACTAACCTGTTCCAATGTCCTCTGGCCACCTTAGTCCAAAAGTCAGTTATGATACAGCCCCATATCTACGAAGTCTATATTTTAACCATCGCTCTACCTCCCGGCTTCTTGCCCATGGCCACGCTCCACCCTACCCGTCTCCATGTCTCCCTGGATCTACTCGGTCTCCTGGCTTCCAGACTTGTCTGCTGGAATCCATTCCACCCACAACATACACCCACAGCCCCAGGGGGCCCCCTGCAAGGTGACCAGTACTGCTCCCCTGCTTACGGTGCATCGATAGCTTATTACCTGACAGCAGTTAGGGAGTTGAACAGTCTTCAGAACACAGACTCAGACACCAAGCAAGGCTTTCAGTTATTGATACTTTCTAGTCCTTTTGCTGAACGAGGGAGAAGCTCTCTGTTTGCGGGATCATATCTCTAACACCTGAAGTACCTCCTCATCCCCCCACATCCGACAGAAAGAACTAGGCTCGGGGTCTAACACGTGGCATTTACGGATCTGCACAGGTGGCTATTTAACTCGAAATGTGAATTCATTCAGCCTATATGAAATAAAAATTTCTGTTCCTCGGTCACCCTAGCCACATTTTAGGTACTCCATAGGCACACGTGACTGGAAGCTACCATACCACACAGTGCAAATAGAGAACTTCTCCAGCATCACAGAAAGTTCTACTGGACAGGGCTGAAGATGGATTTTATTCCCTTTTTTTTTTTCACGGCATTTATCTCTATAGCTACCTCCTATTTATGGTATATATGTTTCACTTTCATTTATGGTAGTAAATTAAAGTCCCTTTCAAAATGCATTTATTTAGGCAAACTTAAAGCTACTTGACTTAAAGAAAATTAATACAAATTAGAAAAAGATTGGAAAAGTAAATGAGAGAACGCACGGTGTACAGACGTAGTAACACTTGCAAAGGAGGGTTGCAAATGATCGATGTTTGGAGATCGTGGTCCCCAGGAGTAAGTCCCGCACTGACACCATCAGCCAGGCCCACTGCAGCTGTCCTGGGCGCCCCCCACCTTCCTGCCTCATCACGTCACCCTTGCGTGCCCTGGGCCCTTCGGTAGCCTCCTCAAGCCACTGGGAGCATCCTAACCCTGCCTCCTTCTCAGTCCTCCCTGGTAGCCCAGGCACAGTGTGGAGACCTGAGTTACAGCAAGGATGGCACGGCTGGTACCACCCAGGTCAGGGCTGGGTCTCCCAGCAGTGCATGAGGCCCTTGAGGAAGAAGCTGAGTTTCTTTTATTTGTCCCTGTGTCCCCGGGGCTCAGCATGGAGCCTGGGACAGAAGAGAAGTTGATGGTTAAACGAATGAAATTAAACAATCCCTTCCACAGCTGCAGGGCTTTGCAATTTTTAAAGGGCCTCCGCATTCACCATGTCATTGAATCCTTATAATAGCCCAGGGAGATAAATTGGTCAGGGCTTACGGTCCCCACCCTAGTCCTAGGATAAGGAAACCCAGGCTCCAGGAGGGTGGGTGCCGCTGTCCCAAGGCTGCAGCCCGAGGGCAAGGCAAGAAGCACGGGGCCAGGCCACGGGACTCTGTCCCCAGCGGGGGGACTTTGGGCCAAGCCCCGGTCTCCCCAAGCCTGCATCTCCTCATCCATAAAGTTGGGTGATGATAACATTGCCACTGATGGGCGGCTTTCACATCACTGTGAGCGCCAAGTGAGACTGAACGGCAAGCTGCTCTCTAAGCTGCAGGGTGCTGTGCAGGAAGCTGAGCCCCACGCCTGCCCCGTGTGCAGACCTGGAGCTCCTGTGTGACTCCTCGTGTTATTCTGCTGGGAAGCAGGTCAGCACCTCAGACCTGGCAGTGGATGTCTGTCTGTGCCGCCCACCACGAGGGGCCCCCCAGCTCCTGGAGCAGCGCTTCTCCCAAGGAGACCACCCTTCCCAGATTCAGACACTGCTGGAGGTGGAGCTGACCCCTCCGGCACCAGGGAGGGTCCTGGCCAACCAGAGCATTGCACCCCCAACAGAAATGGGTTCAGGGGTGCCCCTGAGGTCCAGGCAGAGCCCACGGGGTGCCACCTGGGGACTTGGTGGGACAGTTCAGAGACAGCGGGTCTCTTTTCTCCTGGACTTTACTCTGGGAGGGTGGGGCCTGGACTGCTGGTGTCAGCTCACCACCATGTGGAGGCTGAAGCCAGAGCAGAGATCAGGAGCAAGAAGCAGAGAGAGCCACCCCAGGACGCTGTCTGAGCCCCTGGATCCATCTGTACCTGCAGCTCTCTTGGTTCCATAAGTCAGCAAACGTCTGTTCTGCGTGAGCCAGCTGGAGAGGGGTGTTCTGACCCCTGACTAGCTGCTGTCTAAGCACCAGGGAGGGGTGGGACCTGCTGGGGTCTGTGCCTGAATGGAGGGTCCAGCAGAGGACCAGCCCAGCCCGGCCCTCTCCATGCAGCCAGACTGAGTTCCCACCCCTCAGAGCAGCTCCAGCCCCAGCTCCTCCTGGAACCTTCCCGACCACCCCAATCCACTTCTGCCTTCCAGGCCCTGAGCACTAAGGAGGGAGGAAGGAAACAGATGCTAATGTTCCCTGACACGCTTTAAGCACCGGTTTGGTGTTGGGTGTCTCACAGGGGCTCGCTGAACGCTGCCGTCCTATGGGGGAACGGTTAGGGAGGAGACCGAGGCTCAAGAGGGGTGCAGTGACTCGCCAAGGTCACAGAGCTTAACGTGGTAGAAGCAGACTCCCAGAGACTCCCAGTGGCTCCTCCGAAGCCCAGGCGTTTGCCCCGCACCCTCTTGATGGGCTCAGGGAATATCAGATGCTTGCTCTCAGCCCTCCCAGCTCCGAGGTCTCCCTGCCCTGTGGTCTCTGGCCAGTTTCTGGCTCTCGGCCCCCCAGAAGCCGTTTGTCACTCCTTCTCTCCTCTAACCGCGCCCCCCCCCGACTGCTCCCTTCTCTGCCCCACTCCCTCCCCCCCAGTTCTGGCTTCTGCTCCAAGGGACACAGCCCAATCCTGACCTGTGAGAGGACAGCACAGCAGGCACGATCCCCTGTGTTGGGAGCTTCTCGTGGCAGGAGCTGTATGGTCTCAGCTCTGGGTGTCCAGGGCCACCTGGCACCCAGCACCAAGTGGACAGTCAGAGACATCTCTTGGGGGGGGGGTCATCCCACCTTCTTCCACTCCACATCTGGGCAGCATCCTTCACAAAGGGCAGTTGGGTGGAAAGGCTGGAAATGAGGACTTGGGGCTAGAGGGCCTGGGTTTGAACCCAGCTTTCCACTGGCTGCTGTGAGCTCTAACCAAGTTAGCCCGGGCTCTCTGTGACTCAGTTTCCTCATCGTAAAGAACCTACCTCCCAGAATTACTGTGAGGATGAATCGAGTTCACATTAACACGTGTTTATCAGGCACAGAGCCTCACTGGGCATTATTACTATTATTATTATTGTTGTTGCTGTTGTTATTTGTCTGTAGAGTAGTGACACCTGTAGGTAGTAACCTGCCTGCTCTGTCCACTGTAGCCCTCATTGGGCCAAGCCTCAGCCTGGGCCCCTCTTCAGGCCCATGTTCTTTCTTCACCAGTCAGTGGGGGCCGGAGTCAATCCTATAATCCTATTGCCCAGACACATGGGGCCACCAAGCAGGGCTGCCTACCTTGACCCCATCCAGCTAGGCTTATGACACCCCAGTTGTCCCTCTAAGCCCTGGGCGGGACCCCAAGGTTGTTCATCAAACACTGATGCCTCAGGCCCAGGGAGGAAGGTCCAGAGAAGCCTTCAGTCGACTGTCTCAGGGTGGTCGGCCACTCCTTGCCCAGGAGGGCTGACCCAGGACTCCATCCCCTCCATGGTCCCCAGTGAGGCCCCCAGATGACTGGATGATGGCCACCCTGGAGGAGGCGAGGGGTCAAATGTAACCCTCAGCGGCCACAGTTGTAAAGTTTTCATAAACTCATCATGATTCCAAACCTCGGCCTCATTCGCACACTGTGAGCCAGGAGGCACCCCGCTGAAGAGGCTGAACAGAGCAGAAGCTCCCAAGCCAGCTGGCTTACAGCAGGCCAACGGACGTCCCACCCGGGAGCCACCCGGCCCGCGGCGTCAACGGTGGGGCCGCGCCACGGCAGGAAAGGATACTGAAGCTCCGGTCGGTGATGGCCAGGTGCCAGAGGTTGATGCGCAGGTCGTCTGCGGACATGTACGTCTCGCAGTCGCTGTTGACGGAGATGGAGTTGATGTGGTAGGTGTGGCCATTGGCGAAGACCCTCCGGGGGCTCACTTCCACCATCAGATCCATAGGCTTCAGCACGGGCACCTGCGGAGGAGGAGGGGCGGTCAGAGCAAGGGGAGAGGTGATGGGGGAGGGGTGCTGGCAGGAAACGTCCAGGGCCACGTGATCAAAAGGAGAGGCCAGGAGAGCACGCCAATGGGTGTCCATCCTGCCCGTGTCAGAAGTAAGCAGTGCCACATGGCCACCTCCATTGGCACCAGCCCTGCAGGGAAGCCTGCCTCCTTTGCTTGGCCTCCTGGGATTGGTTCTGAACCTGCTGCGTGACTTTGAATGAATGGCTGAACCCCTCTGCACCCCAATTTCCTCATTTCTAAAATGGAAGGAGAAGGTACTGTAGCAGAGCCAGATTTTCCGCCAAACATTTGTGTCCCCTTGTCACGGGGAACTGGCTGCCCAGGCAGGGACTACATTTCCCAGCTGCCCTTGCAGCTGGGTGTGGCCACATGACTGTTCTGACCAATAGGGTGTGAGCACACTGATGCCCGGCACTTGGGGGGCCAAGGCTTAACGGTTAAGAGGCAGCTGTGCCTTCTCCGCCCCCTTCCTTTTCCACAGCCAGAAGGCGAGGATCCAGGCTTTAGGGATGGAGGCACATGGGATGGAAAGAGCCTGTGTCCCTGCAGAAGAGCCGTGTGCCATCCAGGATGCCTATACCGGAGCTTTCCTTGAGTGAGAAATACATTTCTGTGTACTCTGCCCTGGGGCTGTTACAGCCGCTAGTGTTAGCGGAACTCGTACAAACTCCCAGAGACAGTGTCAGATAGCATGGCTTTGCTTCTCTCTGCACCCTCTGCCTAGAATGCTCACCCCAACTCCTCCTGCAAGATCTGGAGTTAACAGCCCTTTGGATGTACAGCCTGCCACACCCCTGCTCACTCCCAGCACGCTGCACACACTGCTATCAGGGCTCTCGGTGTGCACTGCGGGGTGTTTTGGGCACGACTCTCCGTTCCAGTAAACTGTAAGGTCTTCAAAGGTACAGACAGACAGACACGGCCTCATTGATCTCTCCCTGGCCCAGCCCCAGAAAATGAGGGCTGGCATTGCCATCCCCATGTGACCGATGAGAAGACTGGATGCCAAGATGAACTGGGCTTCCTAAGTCACAGAGGCAGGAAATGACAGAGCCAGGACCAGAAGCCAGGTGTGACTGCCCCCGGGGCGTCACGGTGCAAAGGTGTGGACCTGAAACCTGACTTTGGCTTCAACCCTGCCCGGCCGCCTACTGGTGTTACCTCCATTGCGGCCTTCACCTCTCTGGGCCTCAGTTTCCTTATCTGTACACTGGGTAATGCTGGTGCCTGCTCAGGGCTTCTGTGAGGATTCCATGAGTTGACGCAGGTCAAGTGCGCCTGGAACATCACTCGGTCCACAGTGCCCTCCTCCCCCTCCTCGGGGGGTGACTAGGGGTGGCTGAGCCAGGGCTTACACAGACAGTTTCCAGAGTGGGCCTGGACGGGGGTGGGGGGAAGGGGGTGCTGCAGGGGCAGTGGGAATTGTGCCCAGGAGAGAGGCAGCAAGGCCATCCTCGGAGTGAGGAACAGAGCAGATTCCGGTGAAGGGGGATGCAGACCTTTGTCAGCTACCTGCAGGGCTCCTGAGCCCCGGGCAGCAAGCACCAGGTAGAACGGCATGAATCCACTCAGAACTGGCTGGCAGCAGGTGAAGGGGGACCCACTGCTTGCACTCACGTGGGAGAGAAGATGATAGGCTGATACACGTGTGTGTGTGTGTGTGTGTGTGTGTGTGTGTGTGTGTGTGTGGTCTCAGGAAGCAGTAGGTGCTCTAAAGAAAAATAAAACAGGTGAGGGGACACAGTGACAGGGAAGCAGGGGCTGGTGCCCGGCTGGAAGGATGACCAGGAGGTGACATATGGGGAGGGGCTGAAACAGGCTGACGCGGGACCCTAGAGAGTCTCCTTCTCCCAGGGGACCTCCCCCAAACCCACCTACTCTTAGGCTGGGCCTGGGGCTCCCTGGGGCTCCCAAGGCCCTGTAATCCCTCATTATGGCCTTGACCACGTGGTAAGTTGTTGTCTTCTTGTTTGTTTCCCCAATGGACTGGGCAGCACTTAGGGGCGCTGTGTGTCTTCTTATGTTCATCTCTGTATCTCTGGTACTCAGCCCAGGGCCCAGCACAGACAGGTCTTCAGATGAATGAGTGAATGGGTGAGTCAATGAACAAATGAGCTATGTCCCTCCCTGGGGGGCAGCTGAGATGGGAGGTGACAGCTTTGGTGCTGCAGTCGGGGTGGGCAAGCACTAAGCATTCCTTTTGGTACAAGGCAGCTCTGCAGCCGCCATATGTTCTCATGTACCAGGGTGCCCAGTGTGAGCCTGTGCGGGTGTGTGAGCCTGGGTGTGCATGCATGAGTGTGTCAGTGTGCATATGCATGTGCCCGAGTGTGCATGTGTGTGTATGCAGTATCGGTGTGCATGCCCACCTGGCTCTGAGTGGTTCTCGTGTTGAGTCTGTGCTTCGGGACTGTCTGCTCGCTTGTCAGTGTTGGTGTGTCTGGGCCCCTCTATGGGGCCTTCCGCATGTCCGCCGGTGTCAGATATTCTACGTCAGCTCTGAATCTTGCCTTCCCTTCCCTCAGGGCGTGGCCACCACCTGCCCTGGGGATCCCTGGAGTCTCTCTCAAGCCACACCTGCTCCTGGAGAAGGTCAGGGCATCGCTGGCCTAGCAAAGTCTCAGCATCTCAGTCTGCTCCCCCCTCCTTCCGGCAACGTTGTTTTCCCCTGGCAGGCTTGGAACTGTTCACCCAGTGCTACAGCCATGCACCGCCATCCCCAGACCATATTTCAAAGCCAGAAAGCAAAAAGAGGAGAGGAAGAGGGAAGAGAAACCTGCCCTGAAGGTTTGGAGGTTTCGTGAATAAAACTTTCCCCGCACCCACGCTCTTCCGGAAGGTACAGTGTAGTCAAGGTGAAGGACAGGAGGACAGACACATGGACACTAAGGACAGAGCAGTGTGGGACGCAAAAGGCTAGAGGGCACACAGAAGGATAAGGATTCATCTGGCTCGTGTAGGAAAGACTTTCAGAGGTGGAGGCTAATAGGGTTTTAAAGGATGAATAGGAGTTCACCAAATAAACAAAGTAGAGAAAGGCATTCCTGTGTGTCCCTGTGTCACAGAGCTGACCTCCAGTGTGGGGGTGACTCCATGTCTTATTTCCTTGGGGGCCTGGGTACACTTTGGGGGTAGGCACTCAATCTCACCTTGCTCAGCTCTGGGATCCCAGAGACCTAGCACAGGGCCTAGCAGAGAGCAGGTTCTTGGTAAATAATAGCTGCCTCTAGCACAAATGGCCCAGATTAGGTAGAGAGCTTCCCAGGGTTCGGGAGGCTTGGGTGAACTGGGGAGGAGACAAGGTGAGAGGCTGGATGAGGAAAGACCCAGGCACCCACGTTCTTTCCCCCTTTCTTCTCCTTCAGCCTTAGTTTACAGTTAAGTGCCATTTCGGGATGTGTGTGACATAACAGAGAAAAATCTCAGACGCTGGGTGGGAAATAAACAAGATTCCCATGGGCCACTGGCTCTGCCGCAAATGCCAGGCCAATCAAGAGGTGATAATTGCCTCCTCCCACCAGATGAAACCCTCATAAACTTTCTTGGGGCTTGGAGGTGGGGGGGAGCGGGGAGGCACCCTCACTCCCGTTATTCAATGTCAAAGCTAATTGGCTCCCCTGCTTTCTCAGAATTTATTTGTGCAATTTGCCAGTCATTTAGAGGCCAATGTGTTTAAACATTTATTCCTCCTTCTGGGAACAACATTGATTGCCATTTCATATTTATGACAGTCGGCTGGGTGCTGAGTGCGGGGCGCTTGCTAAGCCGTTGCAGAGAAAACGAGTCGTTATCTCCTGTTTGCTGGTGAGGAAACTGAGGCACAGAGCAGGGAAACGGCCACAGCCATCTGACCAGCGGTGGTGGGTCTGTGAGCAGTTTGGGAGCCTGGAGGGGCCTTAGCACCACTGCGGCACCAGGCAGCACCACTGCCCGCTCGGAGCAGCAAACACAGCCACGGTAGGAACCCAGGGAGACAGCATTCCGTGTGATGTGAACTCAGACCTTTCAAATCTGCCGAAGAGAGCAGTCACCTCCCGACGCTCATCCTCCTTCAGTCTTGGGACTCAGGCCCCCTCCCTGAGCAGGGCCTGTCCCAGGCTTAGACTGGATCTGCCCCCAGACTCTTCATTCACTGTGGCCTCCTGGTGCCTAGAGGAGGGCTGGGCGGCACACAGCAGGTGCTCAGTAAGTGTGGCTGAATGAATAAATCTGGCATCACCTCCAGCAAACACATGGGTGGCTGAAAGCACCCACCCTCTTCCAGGCACGGTTCTGGAAGCCAGCGACGGACAAGGCGGCCTCAGTGTGCTTCCTGCAAGAAGCCGCTAACCATCCCCATGGCTGCCCTGGGAGGCAGGAGCTTCACTTCCACTTCACGGAGGAGACTGGATGCTGATGCTGACTGTGGAGCTAGAGTTCCCTGGGTTTGGATCCAGCTCTCAGTTTCCTCATCTGTAAAATGGGGATGACAATCACATACCCACTATAGGATGTGGCTGAGGACTGAATGATTTTATAGCCAGAGTGCTTGGGAGACACATGCTCAAGTGTCTGTTCTTGTTCCAGATGAGGAATCAGAGGCTCGTGGTGGCCAAGAGCCCCGCCCAGGGTCACACCACCAGGACGCGGCGGAGGCAGGATTTGAACCCGGGTCCTGTGACTCCAGAACCCTTTCATATCTCCCAGCCTCCCCGCTGGAGAAACATGAGTCCTTTTGCTTTTCATCGCGTTGGGAGCAAAAGCTTGCCTTCACACGGCTCTGCCACTTAACCCTTCCAGGCCGCTCTTAGCTCAAGGCAATCTTTGCACTGAGCCTTCATAAAGGCTGCAAGAATCACAAGTTCTGGGTGTCCCTCTGACCCTCGGCAAAGGGCCGGGAACCCACAACGCTCCGCTCACAGGTTCTCCTCCTGGCTCTGCCACTTGCTCAGCTGAGCTGCTCTGGGAGAGTTGCTGCCTCTCTCTGGGCCTCGGTTTCCCTAGTTGTATAACAAGGGATTAGAGAACCTGCTCTCCAGCCTCGGGTACAGCTGAAAAGGGCTTCATGGACACGCATCACCTTGCCCCATCCTCACGGGACTTCCAGAAGAAAGATGATCCTCTCTGCTTTGCTGGGGAGGAAACTGAGGCACAGAGCAGGAAAATGATGGTGGCCACCCAGCAAGTAATCAGCCCGGTTTCTTAAAGTTCTGGATCGGAACCTGACCGTGGTTCAGATCGCCATGGCCCTTCCAGTCCTGAAATCCTCGCTGTGTAATAAACAGAGCACAAACTGCTCTTCGCTGGCCGGGACTGTCCGTGCGCCACATCTTACCTGCAGTGACGTCACCGTGGACAGGTCTTTAAGCTTCCCCTCCTCATCTTTCAGGTTATAACCCTCGGGCCTCTTATCACGTTCGGTAATCTTCCACAGTTTGATAGTTTTATCTTTAAAAATAGAACAAAGTGAAACAAGACACATGATGAACACAGAATGGAGAATGGAGTACCCACTCGAGTCTGCTAGATAAGGGTACATCAACCCACAAGTTCCTTAACCTTATCCTGTTCTTGGACATGAAGTTTCTTTCTAATTTGACTCCTTCTGTCAACTGACGCTACGAACATCTTTGCAAAGGGAACGTTTGTTGTCACGCTCGAGCTCCTCACAATGGATCCCAAAGGTGAAACTGTTGGGTCAAAGGGCATGACCCTTTCAAGGGCAGTTATCAGTCTTTCAACTAATTTCCGCAAAAACTGTACTAACGAAGCTTCCTGTTCTTTACACTTCACTGGCATCCTATTTCCTGAGATGCATCCCGCCCATCCAGAAACTCAGCTCTCCGGAAACCTCACTTCTCTGGAATCCTGCCAAGAACATCAAAAGAGTAACCTTTACCAGCTGCGATGGTTCATTTTAGATGTCAACCTGGCTAAGCCATGCGACTCAGATATTGGTCAAATGTGTGGATGTCACTCTGAAGGTATTTTCTAAGGTGAGATTAACTTTTAAATCCGTGGACTAAAGCAGATTATCCTTCACCATGTGGGTGGGCCTCCTCCAATCAGCTGAAGGCTTTAGAGAAAAAAGACCGAGGTCCCCTGAGGAAGAGGGAGCTCTGCCAGCAGATGGCCTTCAGACTCCCAGGCCCTTCGCTGGGTCTCCAGCCCGCCCTGCGGATTTCGGACTTGCCAGCCTCCACAATCAGGCACGCCAATTCCTGAAAATAAACCTCTGCTTATATATCTATATCTAAGTCTACGTCTATATCCACATCTGTCTACGCTCACACACACACATACACCCATCCTGTTAGTTCTTAGTACAGCACCCAAAACATCACCTCCATGCTCCTGAGGAGGAAGGGGAGAAACTGCTATCAGTTAAACACTTGACAGGTGCCCATGGACAGGCTACTGGGAAAGGGTGGAGCTGGGATTCAAAACTGGGGGTGGGAAGCTTTGAGGGTGTGGGTGTTAGGAAATTCCTGAAGCTGCCCTTTCCTCCGAAGAGGCAGGCAGAGAACGACACTCTGTTAAATGATTAAAAACAAAAAAGCAACACGTGAACGAGGCTCAGACGCCGGCCCTGTTCTAAGCTCCTGACGATGTCATTTCCTTCCAGCTTCCTCAAAACCCTATGAGGCAAGAGCAGCCATCAGGTTCAGAAGAGGAAGCGGCAGGGCCAGGGTGTTGACTGCATTAGGGGCTCCTGCCCTGGGTGACCTATTCCGGTGGTGGGGGACCGCTCACTGCCTCTGTTCCAGCGCCTGGGAAGGGCCCCTCTGCCTGAGATGGGGTTTGCTGAACATGACTCCGTGCCAGGCACCCCTCAGGGGACACAGACAATCAGAATGGCAGGAGCTCCATAGGGCAAGCCCTGGAGGGTCGGCAGGGGTGGGAAGGCCCACGGGAGGGACACCTCGCTCTGCTGAGCGGTCAGGGAAGGCTCAGTGGGAGCTGACACCCAGCGGAGGCCTAAGGGGTGAGGCGGGGTGTTGGCCAGGTGGGGGCAGGGAGAGCCGGCCTTCGGACACAGAGATGGGGTGGTGGCTTGAGTCTGACCGGTTTAAGGGATGCCGTGAAGACCGCCCTAAGGAGTCTGACTCCCTTGGGTAGGCAGGTGGCATCATCTTATAAGACTCATCCACCCTGGAGCAGTACTGGCTGGCCTTGGGGTGCTGGGTGGGCAACACCTCCCTCCACCCTTGTTGCAACTCCAGAGGGAGCACAGGTGAGGAAACTGAGGCTCAGAGAAGCAAGGCCACTCCCCAAGGTCCCCAGGCTGGGACAGAAGCCAGGACCCTCCTAGCTCCCACCCCAGGCGCCTTTTATGAGGGGGCTGAGAGGTGAAGGAGGATGAGCAGGTGGACGTGAAGGTGGGAAGCGGGGCCTCTGGCTCCAGGCCCACTGCCGGCAGAGGCCAGATGGCCCCAGGAACCGCAGCCTCTGAGTGGACCGCAGCAAAGCAGGGGTCTGGCCGGGAGCCTCCTTGGGGGCCTCCCTGGGGATGCGTACCATCTCCCAGAGGCAGATGGCCAGCGACCAGGCAACCAGCGCTCCTCCTGTACCATCCACTGAGGACCCCAGATCACCCAGTGACACCCTCCACTCTGGGGTGGTCTGGGATTCTGGGGGTTGTGGATAAAGAGGCAAGTCTGAATTGAGTGTTGACTGTTTTCCCTGACCTGGCCTCCTTTGTCCGTCCCCAAATTAAAGTATTCACGGACATGCTCAAGGAGCTGCTAGTTACAGCAGAGGGAATAAGCCCCCGTCCGACCACCAGGAGAGGGTGAGCAAGTGTATTCACTGCATGGAATTTACCCGCTGCTCAAAATACTATTTTTCAGGAGTTCTAAAGACCTAGGAAAAAGCTCACCATGTAAGTGAGGTGAAACATGGCATCTGATGACACATTGCTACAGTACGTGTGCATAAGAGCACGCATGCCTACACACACGTGCACACGCGTGCGCGCGCACACGCCTCACCGTTGGTGGACAGCAGGGAGTGGGCGGCATTCTGCTGAGGGAGCCACTTGATCTTGTTGATCTTCTCCTCTATCTCCAGGCTCTTGAGATAGTCGAACTCCGGCTCGTGGCTCTGGAAAGTGCTGTAGACGTCATACTCGCCCTGGCTGTGTGGCGCATTTTTACTCTGCAAGGAAACCAGACCCTGAGCTCCAGGATGGTGAGGCGGGGCGGAAGCCGGCACTGGGACAGGGACGGGACTGGTCCGACCCACGCAGGGCCTGGAACAGCCATGGCGACCGGGCATCCGAGCAAGGGTCCAAGGAAACTCTCTGCTTTTTAAATGGCCGGTACCTTGCTGTGCAGCCAGGGCCGAGCTCCATCACCTCCTCCGTCCAGTAAGCGAGCACAAGGGCACCCACGCCAGCGCGTGTTTACTGAGCACCTACTGTACACAGGACACTGAGCTGAGTGCTGCTCACGCCTCCTCTCATTCTATCCTCGACGCCCCTCTGTGATGGGCACCATGACTCCGCCCACTTTACAGATGAGCGAGCGGAGCCTCAGAGGTGAGTCGACCCCCGCGCCCCCCTCAAAGCCACCTGTCCACGAAGTGCTGTCACTCACTCCACTGAGGTCTGTCTGGCACCAAGGCCAAGGCTCTGATCTGCTCCCGCATCCTTGTGTCCAACTTGGGTCTGACTCGAGGAATGAACGCATTTTGGAGCAGATTTAACATTGGGGCCAGACGCCCTGCAATGTCAGGCAGACATCGGGATAGACTGGGATAGGGTGTCCTCCCCCCAGCTTTCCTGAGCGGGTCCCCTTCTGGTTTAGTCAGCCAAGCTCATTATAGTAAGGACCTCCTGGTGGAGCCCCCAAAATAGTGAGGTGGTGAGTCCATCGCAGGTACCAGGGACCACTTCCTGGTAGACAATTCAAGTTTCTATGACAACATGAAACTACAACTAAAACTGCCTGGGAGCAAAACAAAGGTAGTCAACCAAGCACAATTTCAAGTTTTCTGTTGGTTTTTCAAAAGTATCTATTCATATATTTCTTTTCCTGCTGTGTTTTTGGAAAGCTTTAAAGTTCTTCAATATTTTTGCCTCTAATTCACTTCATCTCCTGTAAGCACTGGCTATGGAGAAGGTCAGTGGGACCAGAATTAAGAAAAAAATTAAAGGAGAAATATTCAAAACTGAGAAACTTGCGCATCTACCAATTTAATTTCTTTCTGCAATTTGGCAAAAAGAAGGCTTGGCTTTGCAATCCCCAGTGGGATCCTCTGGTCCTGCTCATGATCAAAGTGCTCCTGCTCACAGTACTGGGCTCATTAGATAAGCAGTTTCTCAGCTACCTGCTTTCTGGCTCTGTGTTCTTGGTAAGTTATTGCAACCCTCTGAGCTCTGATCTCCTCATCTGTAAAATGAGGATGACGATAGCACCTAATGGTACCACGAGGGCTGTCACGAGGGAGGGTTATGGGAGTGAACACAGGTGAAGTCAGAGCTCAGGGAACGTCAGCTGTGGGGAGGATGCTACTGCAGCTCCTCTCCCCCCTTCATCCTCCCTCCTGCCCCCTCTTCTCCTTCTGCTCCTCGTCCTGCTTCCCCTATCCTCCTTCCCCCCTTCCTCTCCTCCCCCGACCTTGGTGTCACCTTAGATCCTGTCTTCAGCATCTAATCCCAGCCCTGAAAGGCAGGGTGGTGTGTGAGTGACAGACCACACCCAGTCCTGGTTTCCATCCCTGGTCTTTGCTCACTAGCTGGGTGACTGTGCAGGCGTCCTCATCTAAGAAACGGGGTGTGAGTCCCCACCCTCAGAGGTGGGCAGTGAAGAGTAACTGGGAAAAGCACGTGGAGAACGAAGTGAGGAGTCTGCATGTAGTAGGTGCTCAACAAATGGGGCCTTTTAAGCACCAGGTTCTTCCAGTGGTTCAGAAACACTGCCTCGGGTAGGCTGTTCCAGACAGCAGACCTCACTGGGGCAAGGCCCAGGGCTGAGCAAAAGCGCCAACCCCAGACAGAGGGCCACCCACAGCTGCAGAAGGGTCCGTCCTCCCCTCCACCCGGCTCTGGCCGCACAGCACCAGCTCTCCAAGGCAGAGGGCAGTTTAATCAGGAGTCTGTTTCTCCAGGGTCTAGGACACAGTGACCAATCAGCAAACTTCCACTCAGCAGAGGGGGATCAGAATATGGCGCTGTGAGTCGACCCGGTGGACTCCCTTCCCTGGGCCTGCCCGGTCCCATCCCTGCATGCCGCGGCGCCCTTTCCCGGGCTGGATGCCCAGAGGCCCCCTGCGGGTTAAAGCCCGGGCTGAGCCGTAGTCCCCCTCCCACCAGGCCCCGCCGCACCTCCGGTTCCCGCTGGAAGATGACGACCCGGCCACCCTTGTCGCCGGTGGCCAGCAGCTCCCCCGTGTGGTTGAACTCGACGGTAGAGATGATATCGGCTGTGGTGGAACAGAGACAGGAGGATGTGGCTCATTAGGACCCAGTGCTGTGCAGGTGGCCAGAGCTGCGCGCCCAGCCCCAGGGCCCCCAGCGGATAGCAGGGGCCCGGCCCCCTCCCCGCTGGCCGTGGGACAGAGACCCGTTCACGGGTGTCTTTCCTTCCTTCCTGCTCCCCTTCCTCCTGAAGCAGTCTGGGGTTTCCTCGTGTGCTGACCAGGTGACTGGGATGCAAATCTGACACTCACTAGCCCAACTCTGGGGGCCACAGAGACCAACTGTACCCCTCCCTGCCTCCACTGAGCTCCCCCGTAACCTTCACATTCCTGGCCTGGACCCTGTAGGCACCAAACGCTTCAGCACAATGGATCTACTTTCAAACAAACCACACATCTGACTACTCCTCCCGGCAGCCCCAGGCAGGTTCTCATACTGTGTCCTCCTTCCAGCCGCCAGGATGATGGTTCACCCCTCCCCCACCCCGACTCATGGAGTATTTCTGCTCAGACCCCCTCCTCTGCATCCTTCCCTGCCTCAAATGAAGGCAGTTCCATCCTCCCGCTGGCTCGGGCTCGAGCCTTTGGGTCACCATGACTCTCCCCTCTCTCTCTCTCACCCTCCACATCCAGTCCTATTGTCTCAACCTTCAAGATACATCCAGATTCCATCACTTCTCCCGCCTCTCGCTTGGACGACTGACTGCGACCGTCTCCCATCCGATCCCCTCCATTTCTCCCGGCCCAGACACAAGCTGGCCTCCACAGAGCAGCCATAGGGAGCTTTCTCGGACCCCTCCAGAGGCTCCCCACCGACAGAGGAAAAGCGAAGGTCTTCAGAGTATCTAAAGCCTTGAGTGACCTGTGGCCCCCCGAGGGAGGCCACGTCAGGAGCCCAAAACTTCACCCTGCCCCGCACTCGCCCCTGGCACTTGGCATTGCCTCCCACCCTGGGCCGGGTACCGTGCCCTGTGATGGGCTTTGGCCTGCGGGACGCCAGCAGACAAGCCGCCGTCCTGCGCTTCTGCCGCGGCCCCGGAGGAGGACCTGCCCAGGCCCGCAGCAAAGCCGCCCAGCTGAGCGGCCTGGTCACCCAGTCCAGCCAAGCCTAGATCGGCGGGGTTGGCAGATGCGTGACAAAAAATATTAGTGCTGAATGCCCCGTGTTTTAACTCAATGAACGGTAACGGATCCCCACCCCAATTCCTACGACTCTCAGCCCTGCTCTCCCACTCGGACTCAGGCTCCTCGCTGATTCTCAGAATACCAGCTACCTTCTGCCTCAAGAACTGCTCTCTCAGCCTCCAGTGGTTTTCCCAGTCCTATTTGCTATTCCATACATGCCTTTTCCTTCTCCAATCACACGCCTTCAGAGGCAGCTCCTGACCCGCGCTGGCCTCTGAGGCACAGGTAAATGCCAACTCTGACGGCGAAAGGAAAGAGGTCAGAGGGACGGTGGTTCAGGAGCAGGATAACGGGCTGGATGTACTCACTGATCAGGATAAGAGCACGTTTCATTAAACTTGAAAATAAAGGGAATAAAAAACAAGGAGAGCCGCTCTTTGGGATCACGGAGCTGCTCTCTGAGTGTGGAATTGGCCCGGCTGCCTGACACTTGTCCCTGTGTGGGCAGCCTGCCTGGCCCAGGGACACAGGAGGGGCACAGCCGGAGGCACAGCCCAGCAGTGCCGGGTTCCTGCCCGTGGCTCTGGTTCTTGCTGTTTCATGTCAGCACGCCCTTAGGGGGGAAGAGCAGGATATAAAACTGTATGTAAAATGTCTTTAATTATATAGACCAGTGATCACAGCCATGTTGAACAGCAAACAAACTGGGCAGAGGGAAAACAAGCTGGAAGAGACTTTTCTACCACGTTAAACAGAGATTGCTTTAGGGCGGTTGAAAGAAAATATTTTTTTCCTTCTCTTTCTATGTTTCCATGTTTTCTAGATCTTCTGTAATGAATGTATATTTCTTAATAGCATACTGGTATAAGGTTACTGAGGTATAACTGATATACACAAAAATGCACATTTTTAATGTATGCAATTTAATGAGTTTGGACATATGCATAATATATATTATAAAATATATATATTATTAAAAATATATATTATTTTTATGATGGAAAAATAACAATGCTATTAAATTAAAACGCCCATGTAACCACTGGTATCCAGAGCAAATGTGGTCCATAAATGCTGGGCAGCTACCACAGTAACAGACAATAACACCTCCAGGCAATTTACAATTTATATGTCAGTTTTATATCCATCGCCTCCTTTGAACCTCATGCCAGCCCCTGAGGGAGATATGACTATCATTTCTATTGGCAACTGAGGAGATGGATGGAGGCCCGTCCACAGTGACAACCCCCTGAGCTGTTCATGGACCATCTGAAGTCCTGGGTTGGAGTCCTGGCTTCAACGCCGGGGCTGTGTGACCTTGGGTGGGCTACCTCCCTGCTCCGAGACTCAGTGCTGTCATCTGTAGCATGGCTATAGTACAGTCTTCCCGTGATTAGAAACTCAAGAGAGATGTTGGAGGTGAGAGGGTTTGGGAGGGTTGAAGGACCGTAACACCAAGGAATGATGAATGACCAAAATTTACCAGACAGAAAGTCAAAGTTTTTTCTCATCTTTGCTTCTGGCCTCCACAGGAGTGGCAGCTGCGAGCTCAGAAATGTGCCAGATAAATCTGAGATTCAGCCTCCCTGTACAGGTTTCGGAGTCCTGACCACCAGCCCCTCCAGCCCCCTTCTGCAAACATCTGCAGAGCAACTACAGACCTCAGGCCAGGGCACTGCTCCTCCATCCCAGGAAGGGGCTGGTGGGTATTTAACATCCATTCATTGTTACAGGAAGTGTCTTCTAGAGCTTGCCTTAGGAAAAGTTACCTCCCCTGAGAGCTGGAAGTTGTCATCAGTAAAATCATGCAATTGGGAAGTCCATGCTCTCATTTTGGAATGTTTGACACATCTCCAGCCTCAATACCACCTCCCCCAGGAAGCCTTCCTGGAGAGCCCTCCTGCCCCCCAGGACAGTAGTCTCTCCTACAACTGTGATCTCATGCCCACTATGTGCCCCTCATTAGATGTCAGGCCCTGCAGGGGAGACAGCAATTGGAAGAAGAGGCAACACTGGGTGAGCTTCTTATTTTCACGGCTTTCAGCCTGAGGACAGGTCCCAGTCTGTGCCACGTGGCTACTGAAACTCAGATAGAAAGTCATCCTTTAGGCTCTATAAACCAGAAGACAGAATCTGGGGAAATCCTAGTAGCTGTAAAATGAGGTATTTAATCCTGGAAATGGGGTCTAAAGAGCAGTCCCCAAATGCAACACATAAACTCTGCCCCAATCTTTAGCTGGCTGCAAACTGCACACGTACACACGATAGACCCCAGGCAGAGCTGCTAAGGCTAAAAGACATGAACCAGGATTTGTGCTGGGACAGAGTTCGAAGTTGAGTTCAACCAAGTTAACTGCTTACAAATGCAAAACAAAACAAAACCACTCTTTGGAGGGACATACTAAACATCTAGAGTCTCTATGGTATTGTCATTCTCAACACCCAGGATATTCTCCAAAATTATACGAAGATATACAAAGAAATAGGAAAATATCGCTCATACTGAATAAAAAGACAATCAAGGAAAGAGACCCTGAAGTTCCCGGGATCCTGGGATTAGCAAATGCAGATTTTTAAAGTAGCTATTATAACTATGGCCAAGGATATAAAGGAAAATTTGCTTTCACTGCATGAAAAGAAAGGAAATTTCACCAGAGAAATAGAAACTATTTTAAAAATAGCTAAATGGACAATCTATAACTGAAAAATACCACATATGAAAATCACTGAATTGCTTAACAGGAAATTTGAGATGACAGAAGAAAGAGTTAGTAAACGTGAAGATATATCGATAGAAATTATGCAACCTGAAGAACAGAGAGAAAATAAATTTAAAAAGATAAAGCACAGAGCCTCAGGGATCTGCCGGAAAACATCCAATGTCTACGTGTACTTGGAGTTCCAGAAGGAGAGGAGAGAATAGAGTAGAAGAAAGACTTGAAATCATGACTGAAAAATGCCCCAATATGGTAAGAGACTTTAATTTACAAATTTAGGAAGCTCAGCTAACTCCAAGTAGGAAAAATACCAAGAAATCACACCTAACCATCAAACTGCTGAAAGCCAAAGCCAAAATGAAAATTTGTAAGCAGGTAGAACAAAAACCACATATTCTATTCAGAGGCTCCAAGACTCAGATAACTGCTGATTTCTCATCAGAAATAACAGAGTTCCGAAGGCTTTTAAAGTGATGGAGGGAAATTTAAAAACCTGTAAACCCAGACTTCTGTATCCAGTGGAATTATACTTCAAGGATAAAGGGCAAATAAAGACATTTTGGTGAAAGCTCTCCACGGACCAGTGATTGAATCTCAGGGCAAGCCCACTGCCCTACCATCACTCTCTCTTTACAGATAAGGAACTTGGTCAAGAGGTGAGGCACTGGCCCAAAGTCCCATTCAGGGCAGGGCTTTTGCAGTGTATTCCCCTGGCAGGTCCCGGTCCCTGCACCACAGGGCTGAGTTGCCAAACAGCTGATGCCTCAGGCTCAGGGTCACAACTCAGCCACTGGGAGAGGTCCGCCAGGCCCACGTATGAGGGTGCTCCAAGTCTCCCTGTTGTGGGTGATGACAACCCCATGAAAACCCAAGGTGCCCTTCTACTTGTGAGGTCCCCTTTTCTTTCCGCTGCAGCTCTGGGAGTCCCTCAAATGGCAAGGCAGAGTTGGAAGAGGCAGCTTGGACCCCTGGACAAAGAGGCAGCAGTCAACCCCCTGGGACTGGGTACGGCGCAGCCCTAACAGTGCAAGCCCAGAGCCAACTGGTTTGGGAGACAGAAAGCCACACTGTGGCCCAGCATGGGCTCAGGAAGAAGTCAGGGGTGGTGTCCCAAGTGACCAGCCCAGTGACAGGTGCACCACGAGAGCCAGAGCCAGAGATGGGCAAAGACCATGCTGTAGGTTGAACTGGGTCCCCCAAACATATGTGGATTTCCTAACCCCTGGTACCTGTCGCTGTGACCTTATTTGGAAATAGGGTCTTTGCAGATGATCAAGTTAAGATGTGGTCATACGGGATTCTACGGGCCCTAAATCAACGACTGGTGTCTGAGAAGAAGGCCATGTAAAGACATGGGCGCACAGACACACGGGGGGAAGGCCATGTGACAACGCAGGCAGAGACTGCAGTGACGCATCTACAAGCTGAGGAACATCAAGGATTGCTGGCCGCCAACAGAAGCTGGAAGAGGCCTGCGACAGATCCTTCCCTGCAGCGTTCAGAGCAAGCACGACCCTGCCGGGTACCTTGACTTCAGACTTGCGGCCCCCAGAACTTCGGGGGAAGAAACCTCTGTTGTTTTAAGCCACTGAGTAGTTTGTCACAGCTTCCCCAGCCAACATACGGAGAGAACAGAGCAGAAACGCGAGGCTGTGCGGGCAACGCTCTGCAGACCCAGGCGGCACCCTGGGCTGCGGCTCCTCCTGGGGTCACGTGGGGAGGATCAGCCCCTGGATCTCACAGGTGCCCCTTGTGTCTTTTTCATCAAGAGGAAGGTATTCCAGTCCCAGCCTCGGTACATATTAGCTGTGTGACCGCATCCAAATCACGCTCTCTCCGAGCCCTAACTGTCTCACCCATAAAATAGGAACTGTCATCCCTGCCTGGTCACAGTGCTCCTAGGGTTTATGTAAAATTCAAAGGATTCCGTGGACTGGAAATCTCCCTGGAAATTGTGGCAGAGGCCTGCAAATTCGAGGAGGAGATTAAGCTGCTCATCAGGGAGACGCCCCCCCTGCTCATCTCACCATTCATCACTGTAAGTGCTGTCGCCACCATTAATGATCCATCAGCATCACAGCTCACGGCAGAGTTAGGGCCCTCGGAAAGCCCAGCTTCATCCTTCTGATGGGATCGCTGCGTTTAATTAGTATTGTCAGAGGCATCAGGGCTGATGAGGAGGGAGGTGGGAGAGGAAACAGGTTCTGTCTGCTGCTGAATGAAAGAGCTTGGTGCGAGGAAGGAGGCTCCGTGTGCCCAGCGTCCGCCCGGGTCGGGACTCTGTGAGCAAGCATCTTACCCAGCATCTTCTCTGGGTTTGGAGAGAAGGGGCCAGGCTGGACCCTGGGGATAAGGAGCCTGTTCTCAAGGGCTGCTCTGGGTCCAAGGAGATGCACAGGAGGTGAAGAGGTGGCCAGGGGAAGTGACCACTTCAGGATGGGGTGAGGTGAGATCCAAGAGGGCCTCCTGGAAACAGTAAAACGGGAGTGGGGTCTTGCAGAACAAGCAAAGGTGGCAGACTTAACGTTGATGCCCCATCAGCGGCTTCCTGTATCCACATCTTATACAATGTGATTCCGGGGCTCTTCCCGTCCAGCGACAGAGACTGTTCGCCCATCCTTGACTCTGCACTGGCTTGTGACTTGCTTTGGCCAACAGAATGCAGAGGAAGTTAGGGGGTGCCGGTCCAAGCCTGGGCCTCAAGAGGCCTTCAGTTTCTGCTCTCTCTGGGACCCCTGCTCTGCCACGGAAACAACCCCAAGCAAGCCTGCCGGATGACGACGAGAGGCCATGTGGACGAGCCAGCGCAGCTGAGGCCATGCTAGGCCAGCCCACAGCCAGTCCACCCCCGAACATGGCAGCACGCCCAGCAGAGATACCTCCTGACCCATAGCTACCGTACACGTCAGAATGAGCACTGCCAATACACGAGGAGACGCCCAGTAGACTTAAAGACTAAGGGGAAGGAGTGCACGCTTGTTGTTTGAAGCCACTGAGCCCTGGGGTCTGTTACGCAGCGGTAGCTGACTGAGACAGAAGGGCTGCTGGGTAGAGTGTGGCCATTCCACCCAGCTCTGCGTTGTAGATCACCCTTTTTTGGAGGCAGGGAAGTCATTTCAAAGGAAAGACTTTCCTGATCAGAAAAAGCTCTTGACTGTAGCCTAGTTTTTCAGTAGGACTCACACCCACACCCCACCCCATCCCCACCCACCCAAGGTGCCTTGTATACGCTGTGCTCTGACGGCAGCACTGCCCCTTCACGGCTCACCCCGGCAACCTAATCACTCTTCTGGTCTCAGCTTGTGTTGCTGAAGCCACCCGAGTGCTCTTTCCATTGTACAGGTGAAGAAACTGAGGCACAGAGAGGATTAATAAGTTGCCCAAAGCTGCCCAGCTGGTGTGTGGAGGGCTGGGATTTACCCCTTGACCTTGACCCCCAGGCTGGTGCTTCTCAAGACGTTTAAAGGAATCAGAGATGGCTGGGGGGCTTCCCTGGTGGCGCAGTGGTTAAGAATCCACCTGCCAACGCAGGGGACGCGGGTTCGGGCCCTAGTCTGGGAAGATCCTACATGCCACGGAGCACCTAAGCCCGTGGGCCACAACTCCTGAAGCCTGTGCGTCTAGAGCCCGTGCTCCGCAACGAGAAGCCACCGCAATGGGAAGCCCGCGCGCCGCAACGAAGAGTAGACCCCCATGCGCAGCAACGAAGACTCAATGCAGCCAAAAATAAATATAAATAAAATAAATTAGAAAAAAAAAGAGAGATGGCTGGGGATCGGAAGACATTTCCTGGGAGAAAGCAGATGCTGAGGGAGGGTTTCCACTTACACCTTTTGAGGGGAATGGGGGAGGGTGCCACCTTCCCTCCCCAAGCCTAGTGAGACCCTCGCAGAGCTCCAAAGTATGTTTCCTGAAGGTAGGAGACCCCAGCCTGAGACTCGGAGAGCAAAAGGGGTCTAGGGTCTGGACTCTGACTCTGCCCGGGATGTGGAAAGACGAATGGCTTTTATCCACATGCTTCCCGGGGACAGGAGAGAGCAGGCTGGCTTATGTCATCTTAGTCCTGCCCGCTGGCTCCCCTGCGGGCAAAGAGAAAGTGGCAGAGGGAGGCCACTGTGCCCAGGGGCTGAGGAAAACCACTGGATGTACAGCTCTGACTGCCCAGGTCAAGGGCGCCGCAAGAGGTAGCTTGGCAGGAAATTTCCAGACTACCCAATGCAGGACCCGTGAGAGAAACGGGCAGCTATATCCACCGGCCAGGCCCTCCCAGAGCAGGAGAGCCACCAGCAGGCTCACGGCCAGTGGTGAGCGAGAGGCTGCAGGACCCCGTCCCCTTCCCCACTGTCGGCCTCCAGCACAAACAGGCCCTGTTGTGGAGGTGCAGAAGGAGAAAGGCCACGTCTGGTTCGGAGTCTGGACCGTTAGCTGGGACCAGACATTCAGCACTGGATGGGGGTCACTTAGCTCTCCGAGGGTGATGGGAAAGGCGTGGACCTGCCTGAGTCCCCAATCCCCAAGCAGGTCTGGTGAGAAGTTCCCTCCTGCAGCCTGAACTTGGTGGAGGGTGAGGGCAGCTCCCGGGCCGGGGTCAGAGGCGGGGTGGGGACAGTTGGGATGCCGTGGCTGGGCCAAAGCAAGTCCCCCTGGACAGTGCCTGGGTCACCTGGATGGAGGTAGATGTGAAGGGGCTGGTGGGAGGTTTGGGAGGGTTCGCGTGGGGCACGTAGCACCCTCCACCTCCCACCGATGCACCCCGGAGGCCCAAGACCCCGGCTCTGCCTGTGAGGGGCCGGAGCTCTCACGTTAGGGCAGGAAGGGGGTGTCGAGCCCCAGCTGCCCACAGGTGGGAGATGGAACTGGCCACGCTGCCCCCTGGAATCACACAGGAGCCACGGTCCCAGCTCACTGATGGGACATCCACCCTGCACCCGAGCTCTAGTCCCTGTTCCACCTCTTTCTGACTGGTGACTCGGGGCAGGTCACCTCCTCTTTTTCTGAGGACGAGAGGCAATGGGAACACAGACCAAGAACCTGAGGGCCAAGCACTGTGCTGGGAACTTGCCCACGGTGCCTCATCTCATCTTCTCCATGTCCCATAGGGCCAAACGGGTGAGTCCTGGATCCAATGGCACCCCGTCAAGCTAGCTTTTGAAAAGGAAAGTGCACCCAAACAGGAGACCCAGTGGATGACAAGTTAGATAAACATTAAACTGGGCCTAGTACTGATTAATCTTAAAGGCTGAGAAAAACACTTCCGTTATCCCGGCACCTGCTCCAAGAGCTCCAGGTGAAATGGAATGTTGGAACCTTGAGTTATGGTTCCCATTATATATATATATATATATATATATATATATATATATATATATATATATATGTATATATAGATAAAATATAGTCAGTCAGCCAGAGCTGAGGATGCTTGGGAATATTTGGCTCAGATAATGACCTTTGGGGAGAGGGGTAGCAGAGGGAAGCCTGGGTACGGAACAGCCAGAGGGTCTGTGGCTGGTTGAAGTTAGGTCCTTAAAGTGTAGTTATTCCATGGTTCTGGCACTGCCTGGTAAGGGGAAGATCTGTGTTCAGATCTCACTCTTACTGGCTGCAGGACCTTGGACAAGGCAGTTCACCTCTCTGAATCGATTTGATCGTCTGTGAAACGGAGATGGTCATTCATACACACCCTCCAAGGCTGCTGGAAGGTTTACCCACATATCACCTAGCATGTGGCAGGCACTCAGTAAATCTGTTCACTGTCCATTTATTATTCAAAAGAATATTAATAGGGAGCTGTGGTTTAAGTTATAGTTTAAAGGGAAAATGTTGGCTAGGGTGTGATGTTTTTAACGTGGACTTTGGATAAAAGACTCAAAAAAGAAAGAAAATTACAGAGTTTCTGTGTGAGATGATGAAAAAGTTTTGGAAATGGATAGTGGTGACGGTTGCACAGCACTGTGACTAATTAATGCCACTGAATGGTACACCTAAAAATAAAGTGGTAAATTTTATCTTATGTATATTTTATCACAATAAGAAGTTTAATTTAAAAAATTAATTGAGGACCTACTGTATCCCAAGCACTGTTGCAAATGCTGGGAACTCAGCAGTGTACACACCCCACAAGAAGCTCACTCTCTAGTGGAGAAAACAGACAATAAGCAAATTTCTGGGAAGGAGATAAGAGCTAAGATAAAAGCTAAAGTACGATAAGGGATGGGAGGGTTGGAGGTGCTGTTTTAGCTGGGGAGGTCAGGGGAGACTTCCTGGAAGAGGAGCATTTGAGCAGAGACCTGCAGGAAGCAAGAGAGGAAGCCACACAGATATCTGGGGGGACAGCACATGCAAAAGCCCTGAGGTAGGAGAGAGATTGGTCTGTTGCAGTTCAGCAAGGAGGGCAGGGTGTGTTGGTGACAGGGGCAGGACATGAGCTCAGAAAGGTGGGCTGCGCCAGGTCCCTGAACCTTGCAAAGAAAGACTTAGGATTTTATTTAAGTGAAAGAGGAACCACATAGCATTTTGAGCTGGGAAGTCATGATCCAACTTGGGTTTAATGACACTCCTATCCTCATGTGTATCCCTCACTAACATAGATGGGCTCTTCCCTTCTGTGCCCTGTCCAGGGCCTGGCACATGGGCAACTGCTGGAAAGGGTTTGTTAAGTAAATACCAGAGAAGCAGACGCTCACCAGGCATGTGGGGGATGGCAGGGGCCTCTGTGTCATCCCTGCCACTCACTTGCCTAACGCAGTTCCTCTCTCTGGGCCTCACTCTGGTTCCTCGTCTATTAAGAAAGGCGTTGGCAACATGATGGTTTTATTGTCGTTGCTTTTACTTTACCATTTAAAAAACTGAGATGCAATTCAGGTAACATAAAACTCACCATTTCAAAATGTATACTTAAGGGGTTTTGAGTATATTCAGTGTGTTATGCACCCATCATCACTATCTATTCCAGAACATTCCCAGCACCCCAAACAGGAACCCCATACCTTTTAGCAGCAGTCATTCCCCATTCCCTCCTCCCCCCAGCCTCTGGCAAACGCTCGTCTGCTTTCTGTCTTTAAGGACATTTCACATAAATGGAACCATACAGTGTGTGGCCCTTTGTGTCTGGCTTCTTTCACTCAGCATCACGTTTCCAAGGTCTACCCATGCGGCAGTGTGAACCAGGACTTCAGTCCTTTTCATGGCTGAATAATAGTCCATTGTGATCATGATGGTTTTGAAGGCAGGCCCCAGAAGAGGGCTTGAAGGGGGTTGGGCACCTAAGAATGGCCCGGTGTCCCCAGAACCCTGACCCATGGTTGCTCCCAGCTCTGCAGGCTGAGGGGCTGCTGCAGGAGCCAGAGTAAGGGTGGGACAGCACTGCCCCTACAGTGGGTGCTCCAGGAGGGTCAGGGTGCGAGGGAGGCCACGGACCGTGGCTGCCAGCTCCTCCCCGCCAGCCCAGATGGGCCCCTGCTAAGTAGCTGTTGGCCTGACTGGCGCAGGGGCAGATGGGCCTGGCAGGGGTGCAGGGCAGCTGTGGGTTGGCCTGTGGTCAGCAAGACCCGGTCAGCCTGCTGGGTTTGACACTAGGCCAGGTTGGATTGTGCTCACAGCAGGGATGACTCCCCAAATCAGACTGAAGCATGGCCCTCCAGGCCCCTCAAAGCAGCCAGGTGGCCTGAGGCCAGCAGCTGGCCTCGGGACAGGGTCAAGGTGAAAGGGACAGAGAGAAGACCACCTGCTCCTAGCCTGCCTGCTTTCAGCACAAGCTCCTGAAGGCCCCACGGCACAATTGCCTGGGCTTCTCTCCTAAAGATGAAGATTCCCAGGGCCCTGCTCAGACCCACGGATCAGAATTGCTGGCACCTGGAATCTGCATTTTGATGGGTTCTTCAGTGATGCCCTGAGGTTTGAGAGCCACTGGTAAAGTGCTAAGAGGTTTGGGAGTGAGAGCACTCACTTTAGTGGGGCTGCCTGATTCTCAGCAAGTTACAGACATTCTCTGAGCCTCAGTTTTCTGATCTCTAAAATGGGTATAATACTGTCATCTCAGGGTTGATTGGGAGTATTTAAGGAGGCAACAAGAAGCTGCTTAAAAATCACTAGCTGCAATTAGTAGTATATTATTATTACACATGCAAACCAAATCAGAGAACTGTCTGGATTTTAAAAGAAAGTGGGGTGGGGAAGAATTAATAAATGAGAGAGAGAGGTTTAAGATACGGAGAATTCGCTGTTGGGGGGAACCTGGCTCTGAATCCCACCCAGTTTTGGCTGTCATTTCATCCTTCAGTTTTCCGGTTTGTGCAGTGGTGATGGTAAGAGCCACCCATGCTGGAGGGCTCTGCAAACTGTAATATGCTGTCCCGTGCCAGGGCGGGGAACGCAATGTGAGGAGGGGGATGGAGGCCTGATGCTGATCTAGACTGATGGCTTGAGTCTGGGCCGGGCCAGCTGGCTGGGGCTGGCTTCTGCCCTCCCAGTGCCTGGCTCCCGAGGGCCCCATCCTTTCTGTATCAGTTCCTCAGGCCCCAGCCGGCAGGCGGGCAAGAGGGGCCAAATGCCACTGTGACAAGAACACCCTTCAGGCTCCGTCACATCAGTGTGTCCATCTGTCCCCTCGCCAGGCCCGTGTCTGCGCCAGGTAGACGGACGGGGCTCAGGCGCTGAGCTGGGTGCTGAGGTCATGCTTGGCAGAGCCGGCTGGGTCCTCTGTCTGCCTCTCCTGCCTCTGCCTTGGCCGGGGCCATCGTCACTTCTCTCCTGGACATCTGCAGCCTCCTCCCCTTTGGGTTTCCTGTCTTTATCCTGGCCTAGGCCACCCGGTGACCAGAGGGACATTGCTGAAACTGAAAACTCATCGTACCCCAACCCTCCCTAGAGCCCTATGTGGCTCCCCGTGGCCCTCGCCAGCCCTCTGTCTCTCCACTCCCAACATGACCCTCACCCTTTAGGCACTCCAGCGGGGCCATTTATTTATTCGAGAAGTATTTACTGAGCCCTAATGCTAGGCTGCGGGAACTGAGAGGTGGCCTAATGGGCACCTTGCAGCCCCTCCCACGCCCACCAGTCTGTCCCGTGTCCTGGGGGAGACAACCAGCCTGCTCTTCCTACTCCTTCCTATTTAAAAAAAAATTTTTTTGTTTTAATTGAAGTAGAGTTGATTTACAATGTCATGCTAGTTTCAGGTGTACAACAAAGTGATTCAGTTATACATACGTAAAAAATTACATATATATTTTCTATTGAGTATATATAATGTGCATATATCTCTGTGCTACACAGTAGGACCTTGCTGTTTACCTATTTTATATATAGTAGTGTGTACCTGTTAATCCCACACTCCTCATTTATCCCCCTCCACTTCCCCTTTGGTAACCATAAGTTTGTTTTCTATGTCTGTGAGTCTCTTTCTTGTTTTGTAAGTAAGTTCACTTGTATCATTTTTTAGATTCCACATGTAAGTGATATCATATGATATTTGTCTTTCTCTGTCTGATTTACTTCTCTTAGTATGATCATCTCTAGGTCCATCCATGTTGCTGCACACCTCCCCTGTCCTCTTGAAAGACCCCGTGTCCCAGCCTCTGGGTGACAGTCTGGTAGAGGGTGACAGTCCATCCTGTTAAGGTGTGGCTGAGGCACCCCCCTGAGAGGGGCTGAAACAGCCTGGGATGGGCTTGACAGGCAGATGGGCAGGGGCGCTCCAGCTCTGCACTGGCTGCAGACCATTGTTAGCTCAACCTCTGGAGGCTTGGTTTCCTCACCTGTAAAATGGGCACAAGGGTGCATCTGAAATTAGATGCTGTGGGTGGAGGCTCAGCATGGAACTTGGCACACAGCAGGCCCACTTGTTTTGGTGCTGTCATCTCCAAGGGACCCACTTTGCTGGTGGGAGCTCCTTAGGCCACCAGGCTCGCTGCCTGGCTCCCTGGCAGAAAGAGTCCCAGCTTTCCTGCGGCTCCCTTCTCCAGCCTTAGGCCGTTGGCACAGCCGCTCCACTTGGATCACCGGGCAGCGGACAAGGAGTGGCTTTGGAAGTGTTCCCATCCTGGTTACACATTGACCGCCTGGTGGGAGCTGGGTCCTGGGGAGGTCACATTCACTGGGCACCAGCTAGGACCCTCACCTACCATGTGCATTAGCCCACGGCAGACCGAGGAGTTTGTGGCATTCTGCCATTTCCACGTGGGGAAACCGAGGCTCTGAGGGTTGAACTTGTCCTCCTGCTGGGAACAGGTGGCTTCTCTGCACCAGGTGGACCCCAGGGCCTGTGCTCCTAACACGGTAAAGTGGGTCAGGCCGGCCCCAGGTGCCTTCACCACGTGCACCTCCGCGGGATGTGATGGTGCCATGGTCTCCCAGGCCACGTCTCGTGCCTGGTGCCCTGCACCCAACACCCCTTCCCACCCAGGGATGCCTGCACCCATTATAAAGATGAGCAAACTGAGGCGCCCGCAGGCAGGACTGGCGGGGCTGGGCAGGTCTGGAGCCCTCCTCTGCCCCGTCTGCTGTGGGCTCTGGGGCTCCCTTCCTGGGTTTCTCCTGGAGACATAAACTCCCAGCATGTTATTCAGCAACTGCTGAGTGGATGACTCCTGTCGGCCAGCGTGGTAACCGCCCTTCCATGTGGCTCCACGCTCCATCTCAAGCACCTCACACCAAGGACCTCAGTTACAGGTTGTGACCCCACTTCCAGATGGCGAAACTAAGGCTCCGGTGTGCTGGTGCACACGGACCACTGGCTCTGCGGGGGCGGGGAGGGGGTGTGGAGGAGAAAACTTGGAGTCGTGGCTGAGTCTGTGGGCTTCAAGCCACCCATGGTTTAACAACCGGCTCACGAAACTCCTAAAACTTGAACAACCAGCTCACATAGTTCCTGAGCTGAGATGGCCCTGACACACCCTGGGTGAAGTGAGGTCCCAAGTCCACACTGGCAGAGACAACCTGATTCAGGGCTAAGTCCCAGCCTTCGGCATCTGAGCGAGACTCTTCCGGCAGCCCCACTGCTGGCACCCCGAGGGCAGCCTGCCCCTGGAAACCCCATGTCTCCATCAGCAGGACCCTCCCCATCCCTTGCAAGCCCCCACCTGGCCTGGCATCACGGATGCCAGGACCAGACGCCCCCATACACCACCCACTGCTCCCCCCTAGCTGCGAACAACCATCACCCCCATGGGAAATGCCGGGGCCCAGCTTCAGAAAACAGAAGTTTACTGCCTGGGAAAAAAATCCGGGTGATGTTGTCAGTGCTGTGCGAGTCTGAGGCTGTGGGCGCAGAGGGAGGGAACTGGGCCTCAGTGACAGCCGGGTGCCCCTGGGTCTCCTCCACCGACCTCGCTGGCTTGGGCAGAAGGAGGAGGGGGAAGGTATATGGGAGCCAGAGGAGGCGGGCCTGCAGCATGGTGGGCACAGCAGCATCCATTCCAGCCGCCCCTCCCCTCAATCTGCCCCTCTCGGAGGGAAACCTGTTCCTGCAGCTTCGCGGAGCCCCTTTCCACCCCAGTCTACTCTGTGCTGGCCACTGGCCAGGAGGAGGTGCCTGCAGGCCCTAGACCCTCCCCTCCTCCTTCACCCTCCCCTCTCCCCTCCTAGAAGCATATTAAGCATCTCTGTCTCAACAGCAGGTGCGGGGCGACCTGGAGGTGGGGTTCAGCCCTACACCTGGTGATCCTTGTGTCCCTAGGAATGCTGCAGCCTCCGCATCCCTGCTGCCAGCCCAGGCCATAGGATTCTGCCTCTACTTCTTCATCTGGACAGTAGCTCCCAACTGAGGTCTTGGGCTGGTGGGGACCTGGCCCTCCAGCCAGAGCTGACTGATGTCCACCCACTCATCCATTCATTCGCCCAACATTCACCAAATGTCCGCTCTGCATCAGGTCCCCCCAGGGCTGAGTCACAGTGATGGATATCCAGACAGTCTCTGTCTTCATGGAGTCTGCGGCTTACAGGGAGATGGACAAGGAAACTGATAAACTCTTTCCAGCCGCCCAGGTGCTGGGGTGGAGGTCTGTACAGGGAATGGGTAGAACCCAAAATAGAGGGCAGGACTGCCTAGTGGTTAAGACCAGGACGCTGCAGCCAGACACTCCAGGTTCAAACCTCACTTCCACCTCTCAGTTACCTAGGAAAGCTACTCATCCCCTCTGAACCTCAGTTTCCCTCTCCTGTAAAATGGGTTCGATACTCATTAAATAATACTGCTTCAGAGGGTTGTAAGGATTGAATGAGTGAATATGTGTTCGTATTAGAACAGGACATAGACTCGCAAAACAATTTTACAAAAAAGGAACAAAGTTGGAGGACCTAGCCAACCTGATTCAAAGATTTACTATAAAGCTATAGGAATCACGCCAGTGTGGTACAGGAAAAGGATAGACACATAGGTCAATTGAACAGAGAATCCAGAAATAGACCCTCCAATCCATGGTCAATTGGTTTTTGTTAAAAGCACCCAAGCAATGAGGAAAGGATGGTCTTTTCAATAAATAGATAAAATGGGGAAGAAAATTAACATCTGCCCTTACCTTACACCATATATAAAATTATGTGGAAAAGGCTCAAAATATAATTGTTGAAATGAGACCTAAGTATAAAAGCTAAAGCTAAATAACTTCTAGAAGAAAATATCAAAGAAAATCATTGCAACTTTGAGTTCTTAGTCAAGACATAAAAAGCATCAACAACAAAAGAAAAAATGGGTAAACTGGACTTTATCAAAGTTCAAAACTTTTGCTCATTGAAAGAAACTGTTATGAAAATAAAAAGGCAAGGACGGAATGAGAGAAAATATTTGCAATCCATACATCTGACAAATCACTTGTATCCAGAATGTATACAGACCTCATACAACTCAATAATAAGAACACAAACCACCTAATTAAAAACAGGCAAAAGATTTGGACAGACACCTCTCAAAGCAAAACATACGAATGACCAAGAAACACATGAAAAGACGCTCAGAAGATCATTAGTCACCAGGGAAATGCAAATTAAAATCTCAGTGAGATACCAGTATGTACACCCATCAGAATGGCTAAGATTTAAAAGACTGATAATATCAAGTTGGTGAAGATGTGGCACAATCAGAAATCTCCTTCACTGCTGGTGGGAACGCACCACCACACCATCCCTCTGGGAAACAGCCTGGCAGCTTCTTACAGGGTTAAGCATGTGCCTATCATATGCCCCAGCCATTTCTCCCCATTAGGAGTAACGAAAGCCCACGAACACCCAAAGACTTGTACACACCTGTTCCCAGCAGCGTCACCCACAGTTGCTCAAAACTGGAAACCATCCAAATACCCATCAACAGGGGAATGGACACATTATGATAGATCCAAACCATGAAAGACTACTCGGGAATAAAAAAGAACAAACTATCGATACATACAACAATGGGATGAACGTCAAAATGATTATGTGGAGTAAAAGAAGCCAGGCAGAGTGCGCCCTGTATTATTCTATTTACATGAAATGCTAGAAAGTGCAAACTAATATACACTGTCAGCAGGCCAGTCAGTGGTCACCAGGACACAGAATGTAGTCAGGGATGGACCACACAATGGAACAAGGAAATTTTGGGGGCTGATGGAAAATGCTCTGATTCTTAATCCCGGTGGTGGTCTCACAAGCACACACAGCTGTCAAAACTATGGGACTCTACACTTGAAGTAGATGCAGTTTATCGCACATAAGAACATGTTTTTAATTAATTATTTTATTTTTGGCTGTCTTGGGTCTTCGTTGCTGCACGCGGGCTTTCTCTAGTTGTGGCGAGTGAAGGCTACTCTTCCTTGTGGTGCGCGGGCTTCTCATTGCGGTGGCTTCTCTTGTTGCGGAGCACAGGCTCTAGATGTGCGGGCTTCAGTAGTTGTGGCTTGCGGGCTCTAGAGCCCAGGCTCAGTAGTTGTGGCTCACGGGCTTAGTTGCTCCATGGCATGTGGGATCTTCCCGGACCAGGGCTTGAACCCATGTCCCCTGCATTGGCAGGCGGGTTCTTAACCACTGAGCCACCAGGGAAGCCTCATAATAACATTTTTTAAAAGTCTTTGTTTGCAGTAAAGGGGAAGAAACAGCAGCAGCGGCCACCTACTCTCTTCTGAAACTTCCAGCAAACAGCTGACTTAACACCCTACAGGCTCCATGGGCAAGGCGACCACCCGAGTAATTACATCAAGGGAAACAATCATTTGGTGCATTTTTCATCAACTGAGATCATTCATATTTATCAAGCTTCTAATTCATCTAGATTTGTCTCAGGAGGTCTGACCCACCCTGGCCTGGGCATGAGAAATGGATTGTGCCAGGCACGTGGTAGAATCTCATTAATTGCATGTTGAATGAATTAATAATTGCCCCGCCTTTCCAAGTGCGCACAGTTCGTCAGTGGCCAACCGGAAGCCAGAAGCCAGCGTGGGCAGCCTGAGCTGACCCTGGGAGAAACCCAAGGCTGCCTTCCTCCACGGACAAAGCCCTTTCCAGGACACGCTCAGATGCCGAGGCTTGGAACAGCGAGAAAAGGCAAAGTCAGGACCATTCTGATGTGGCATTAGGGGGTGGGGGGACCACGCAACACAGCAGAGAAGCTTGAAAATCAGTGGGCAGCTGGTATGGGGTCAGATGCAGGCTTCGTCCAGAAATGTCCAGTCCAGGGGCATGATAGAAGCTGCAGACAATATCTGTAGCTGGATCAAACTGCTGGGGACAGTTGAGCCAAAGGGGCTTGGCTGGGACCTGAAGACAGGCCAATCACTGCTGTTATTTCTCTTTTGGTCCAGCTCCAGGCTGGATGCTGTCAGAGCCCTAAGATGCAGCTTCCTTGTCAATGCAGGAAGTGACCTGGGGATCACATGCTTTCTCTTCCACCTTCATCTTGAGCTCCTCAATCACCTAAATCAGCAGTTCTTAGACTGTGGTCCAAGGACCCCTGGGTGTTCTTGGGGTCCTTCTTTTCCAACGACGTATCCGTGTGATGTATCTGTGTGGCGGAAACCACATTTCCACCAAACAAAATAGCACAACAGACTGAATGCAGAAGCTGATGTGAGAATCCAGCTGTCCTTTATTAAGCCAGACATTAAAGAGATTTACAAAAATGCCACTCTTCTAATTTTTTTTTGTTTTGGAAAACATAGCTATTTTTCAGAAAAAATATTATTTATGTTATGTGATGGTTTGTTATTTCTATGTTTAAATGAATTAATATATAAATATTTCTAAATGTTTCAGTCTTAACTTCTAATATGGGAGATATCAGTGGATACAACAGACATACACAGAAGCTCTTTGGGATCCGAAATAATTTTTAAGAGTTTAAGAGGATCCTAACATCAAAATGTTTGACAATCACTGCCCTAAAAGTAGCTGGGCAATTTGGGTATTTGATCTATTAATGTATCTATTGGTCTGAGCAACATTCCTTAGTGCTTAGAGCTCCTGGCCCATGGAGGACGCTCCCATGCTCCTAGGATGGTGTCATCACAAAATGCCCAGAGCCTAAAGGAGAAGTTAAGGTGAGTCAGTGAGGCGTGATGATGAGCCAACATCCCACTGGCAGCTCGTGGCTCCCATGTCTCAGATAACTCGCTGCCTCTGCTCACAGGGTTGTTACGGTCAAGGGTGTGTGTGAAGGAGTCTGAGCCGGAAGGGGCCAAGAGAACATCTCAAGGGGAAAAAGGGTCTCAACCCACATAGACACTCTGTCAGAAGTATACACGTTTCCTTGGGCTTCCCTGGTTGTGCAGTGGTTAAGAATCTGCCTGCCAGTGCAGGGGACATGGGTTCGATCCCTGCTCCAGGAAGATCCACATGCTGTGGAGCAACTAAGCCCGTGCGCCACTACTACTGAGCCTGCGCTCTAGACTCCGCACGCTGCAACTACTGAGCCCAGGCGCCACAACTACTGAGCCCACGCCCTAGACCCCGCACGCTGCAACTACTGAGCCCATGTGCCACACTACTGAGCCCATGCCCTAGACCCTGCACGCTGCAACTACTGAGCCCACGTGCCACAACTACTGAAGCCCGTGTGCCTAGAGCCTGTGCTCCACAACAAGAGAAACCACCGCAATGAGAAGCCCGCACACCGCAACAAAGAGTAGCCCCCACTCGCCGCAACTAGAGAAAGCCCGTGCACAGCAATGAAGACCCAACGCAGCAAAAAAAAAAAAAAGAAACTATACACATTTCCAATGCACATTTTGGCCAAATGGCACATGGCTGGTACTAAAATTGGTATTTGAAAAAACTAAAATAAAATGAAATTGGTATTTGGCCAAAGATAATTATCACCACAGAGAAAACTTCTGCATTATGGGAGTAAGTCTGAAATTGTATCTAACATTTGAATTATTAAACTTGTTAGAAATGATTCAGCTTGCCTGCCCTTCTAGAAAAATCTGATGGAGACTTTTCCCTCCATCTCCGAGGCTCCGTTGATGGTAAGGATGCAGTTTTATGAAGCAACCCCACAAATGGACACTGCAGCAATGCTTAACGAAGGTGCTTCTGTGTCCTTCCAGGAGCGGTCTTAGGCTGCCTCCCTCATCTCCACAGTTAAGTATTTTTACACGTGCTTCTCCTGTAAGCTGTTTCACACGTTAGCTATGAGGGTGATCTTCATGAACCTAGGACCTCTGATCCCAGACAGCTCATGGATGAAAAGCTGCAGCTATCCAGCCTCCCAGAGACCAAGGGCAAGGCCAAAGTGTGGAACAGCAGCCCGGGGCTCAACACACGCAAAGCCCTAAGCTCTGGCGCATCCTAACCTGAGATCCCCTTGGAGCTGGGCTGGAGGACTCCATTCTCCTCTGCAGGACTGTGAGCCTGAGAGCCCTCTGTCATCGTGACTTTATCCAAGTGGCTCCGGGGGGCCACAACCGTGGAGCGGTGACCACGGATCAGCTCCAAGTGCGCTGGCGGTCAACCCACGGAGGAAAGTCACAAGCTCAAACAGCAGAATCCATGAGGGGGCATTTCCCACCCGGATGCCACGGTGGGGGACAACAGTGCTGAAGAGGGTGCTGGCGATGATGACAATAGTGGTTGCCACTTAAGTACCTACTGGACGCCTGACGCGGCACTAGAAGCTTACATACCTCAGGCAGTGGAGCAGAACAGTCAGAGGCCCCAATATCAGAGCCTGGGGACCCAGGTTCCAACCCTGGTTCTGACACTCACTAGCTGTGTGACTCTGGGCTAGCTTTTTAATCTCTCTGTGCCCTGGCATCCTCCTCTACACATTGGGATTAATGATATGAGGGCATCGGGTAACTCACGGGGCTGCTGGAGGATAAATAGGAACATGTGGGAAGCAGATACTGCCGCTCTTATCCCCTCTGGTCCACCGAGCAACCAGGGAGGTGAGGCTCATGGTCTCTACTTTACGGCTGAGGAGACCCACGCTGGAAGGCTGAAGTGTCCGCCCGAGGTCCTGCGGCAGGTGCAGCTGGGCTTTGCGCCCACACCTGCCTCACCAGAAGCCTCTGTGCTTTCTGCTTTACCTGTGGCTTCTCTCAAAAGCTGCTCCTGTTTCATTAAATCAAAGAGAAACTCATCCTCGCTCCTTTAGACCCAAGATGGAAAGCATGACGAACTAGCAGGTGGGTGCTTGGCTCGGCGACTTCCCGGGCACACGTCCCTGGTCTTCTCCTCTGCAGAATGGCTAAAACGCTGCCCGCCCTCCCTCCATTCCTTCCTTCTCTCCTCTCCTCTTCCTTGCTTCCTTTCTCCTGCCTTCCATTTCAGCAGACATATGCTGTGCCGCCACACCAGGCCAAGGGTGAATCGGACGCCGAGGCCCCTGCCCTCAGGAGCTCCCAGTCTCATGCGGGAGTCCGAGCGGTAAAGAAGCACCACGTGGGGTGGCCAGTGCTTCCATGTTGGGATGGCTTCCTGGAGAAGGAGGTGCCCAAGCTGAGTCCTGACAGGTCACTGCTGGTGGGGAGGCATTCCGGCGGGAAGGGGCGTGCATGTGCACGGCTGGAGCACCCGTCCTATGGACGATGGCAGTGGGGCAGAGGGAGGCAGACGGGGCCTCCAATACCACCCGTCTGCAAGGCCCACTGCGATGACCAGCCCATCAAGGAAATCTGTGTGTCCTCTTGCTGTCTGTCTCTTGTCTAACACACACGTTCTAGGACCGGCTGGTAAACCAGGAGGAAGAGGCGCTGTAAATTCTACCAAGGCCAGAAGGAGCCGCTTTGGGCTAATTAGAACCGCAGAGCAGTTTGAGGACTTCAATTACCGCTCTCGGCAGGAAGGCGCATCCCCACATCTGTGGGATGATTAAATCCGCCGGGATGTCGCTCACAGGGCCATGCATTAAAAAAAGGCGGGGTCCCAGAAACGCCAGGGCAAAGCCCACGTCAGGAATTGGTTTGGAGACGAGAAAAAGAACTCTGGTCCTTCCTCCTCCTCTGTTCCCCTCCCCCTCCCCAATGTTTCATTTGATTAAAAAAAAAAAGGCAGAAATGAGATGGCGCTTAAATCGCAGCTCTGTTGCCGAGTGTGTGAAGTTTATGAGAAACGCGGGTGGGAGGTGAGGCTGCTGGGGTCCCAGTTCCTATAAGCATCACAGTCATTACTCAGGCAGCAGCTGATGCTCTCTCAGCTCAGAACCTTTTCCTCTGGTTCCGGGGGCTTCAAAATACAACCCCCTCTTATCTGAGGGGCTGTACTGTGTCACTGCACCCCCAACACTGTCACAGTGGAAGGGAGGCACTGGGTGGGGGTCAGGGACCCAGCTCCCTCCCAGCTGGCCACCACCTCGCTGTTTGACCCTGCCTCTGGTGCTTGCTCATCTGTAAAGTGGGCAGTGGCGGCTGGATCAGAAATTCTGCAGCTCTACAACTTCCCAGTGTATCTAGGGACAGAGTTGCCAGAAAAGGTCAGGACACCCAGTTAAAATTGAATTTTAGATAATCATTTTTCAGTATAAGTATATCCCAAATACTGTATGGGACAGACTTATCCTAAAAAAAAATCGTTTCCTGAAATCAGATTTATTGTGCAGTCTGTCTTTTTATTTGCCGCACGTGGCATCCCCGTCAGGGATACAACCTATTCTAAGTTGTACCCTTGGAGTGATTCCCACAGAGTGGGAGGAGGGCAGGGAGGGGAGACAGGGGATGGACCTCCCAAGAATCGCTCCAGATCAGCCCCCTTTGGTGAGAATCACCGAGCCGGGAAAGGCAGAGCCTACGATTTCCGAGTGGAAACTGAAGCTCTTGGGGGCACACCTTGCTCGGGATACTCAGGTATGCGCCTCCCCAGCCGTGTGTTTCTCATGACAGCCCAGGAGGGGGTTGGGGGCCTGGCGCGGAGGCTCCCATTGTAAAGATGAGGAAAGGGAGACCCAGAGTGTGGAGGGACTTGCCCAGGTTCACGGCTGGCCCAAGGCTAGAACCGCCCTGAGAACTGGGCCCCCAGGCCCACCCGGAGGACCCCCAGGTCATGTGTCCCATGCTGATGCTGGTTTGAACTTTGGCTTCTGCAGCTGCCCCCAGCCAGGTCTCACAGGGCCTCCCTTGAAGCTGCCCTTCCTCATGTCTTTCAACTGAGTTCCGGTCGGCTGACCATCACGGACCACTGCTACATACCAGCAGCAGGCAGGCCCGCTGCCGTCTTCCTGGGAGTTAGTCATCCCCCCCCTCCCCCGGCTGCTCACTGTCTCTGGTTAACATAGTTACTAAGGTTAATCAGCTTTCACTGCATGTCAGGCTTTGCCTCACTGACCCTCCCCCACCTCCTATAAGATAGATTATTATTATACCCACTTCTCAGATGGGGAAGCCGAGGCTCAGAGAGATCAAGTAACTCATACCTGGCAGAGCTGGGACTAGAAACCACCTGTGGTGTCCCGGGTCTCTGCTTCCTCCCGGAGGCTATCAGAGTTTGTCCACTCTGAGGAATTGGTATCCCTGGGAGGGGACTTGTGGGGATTTCCTTCCTTAACCAAGAGGTGCAGTTGCTAGTGGGAGAGTGCTGGGCACCTAATGGGCCTCTGGAAAGCTCCTGTGGGTCTTCGGTGGGGTAGGGGTCCCCATCCAAGGCCAGGCTGAAGGTGCCTTAATCTCCCTGAAGTTCAAGTTCCTCCAGGGCACCAAGGCTCCCCAGGCCCAGCAAGGAGCTGGCATACAGAAGGTGCCCTACAAGTGCACGCGGAACTTGCTCTTCCGTAGCCGGGAAAGCAGCTACACGTAGATCCTTCCACCCCATCCTACCAGAGCCACCGAGGCCCACAGGGAGGGGATGCCCCCGAACTAGTCCCTCCGCACGGCACTTTGCAGATCCAAGGTGCATCCTCTGAGGGTGTTTAGTTGAACATCTGGAACATCAACTGTGAGACATCCAAGCTGTCAGCTTGTCATCCTAGAGACAAAGGAGCTGAGACGTGGAGGGATGACCTTTCTGAGTTGGGGGGAGGACTGGAGTAGAGCCCAGGAAGCAGTATTTAACAGTCTCCCTGGGGGAGGCAGGAGCACACGGGGAGCGAGGGTCTGCAGCGGGCACGAAAGCAGGGAGTATGGGAAAGCGAGGTGGATTCAGGGCACCGGCCAATTGCAGTGGATATTCTGACATGGAGTGGGCAGCCCAGGAGAGTGGGGTCCCATGCGAGCCAAGAGGCAAGCAGAGGAGTGCTCCTGGGAGAATGAGGTGAGTTAATAGATGAACAGTGTTCAGAAGAGTATCTGGCACAAAAGCAGGGCAACATAAGGGTTAGGGGTTCTGGCTGTCACGCCCTGTGACAGGCAGCACATTACATCCACTACCTCCTCTAATTTTTGTAGCCACTCCGTAAGGTAGCTACTGTTACACTAGTCTCTCTATTTTATAGATGAGGAAGCCAAGAGAGAAGGGTGAAAGGAACTTCCCATGGTCCAGAGGCTGCTGAGTAGAAGAGCCCGGTCAGGGCACTCCCACAGCCCTTCCTGCCTGCTCCCACCGCAGCCTGGCCACCTCCCACCCTGCCTGCGCTCCAAACTGGCTCTAAACAGGCACTCGACAGTGGTTTTCTGAACAAACGAACGGATGGATACATGAATGAACAAATGAAGGGGCTGGGAGGGGGGATGAAAGGATGAATGAATGCCATAGGGAGGATGAGCCTTCTCAAAGGCAGGAGGATCCCCAATTTAAGGACGGGGCTGGTACCCCCAGGGCAATCCCATGCCAGCAGTAATACAAGCACTTTCATTACTGTTTATAGCTTCCTGAGCCCATTAGCAAATCCTCCAGGCTCCTGGGGGCGATTAGAAAGGGGGAGGGGCTGGGCTTGCTCCCGGGGCCACACTGGAGGGTCCGGGTCTGGGAAGCAGCCCGTCTTGAATCCAGATGCTGACATGAGAGCATCAAGAAAACCTCATTTGCAAACCCAAATTACTGCCATTCTGATGATCATATAAAAGAAGGATGGGAATATAAAGCAAGCCATGAACAAGCATGACCGTGGGTAACGGCATCAGTGAGGAGCTGGGAGAGCTCATAAACAAAGGTTTTTGTCATCAAAACCCATTTGATGACTTACGGATTCAGCTCAATTCTTTGCTTTGTATCCTTGCAGGGGTCTCTTTTTCCCTTATTTTACCTATCATCGGCCTCATTAATAATACAGAGGTATATGATATGGATATAAATATATAATAATGATAATTACAATTATGATGATGAAATTTAGCATTTATAAAGTGCTGGTGCTAAGCCTGGACCTATTCAGAGCATGTTACAAGCATCACCGTATCTACTTTTGAACAATTTAAGACATTCTTGCCTTTCTGTTATCTTTCAATTTGCTTTCCTGAATGCATCTGACATACCTGTTTATCAAATTAACCCCCATCCAGTCCTGGCCAAAGTGAGCTGAACCCCAGACCATGTGGACCAGCACATCCCGTTACGTGGGAAATGATGCCGAATAGAGCTGGCTTTTCATAACCCACTATTATTGTATGTATTTCACAGCTTAGAAAAATAAAACGCTATCTCGTCCTCCTTGCTTCTTCATTCTTACTGTCACACATTAGTGTTACACTGTGGTGGGTTGAAAGGTGGCCCCGCAAAAGATGTGTCCACATTCTAATTCTCATAACCTGTAAATATGACCTTACTTGTAAAGGTCTTTGCAGATGTAATAAAGTTAAGGGTTTCAAAATGAGATCATCCAGGACTATCTGAGTGGACCCTAAATCCTGTGGCAAGTGTCCTTATAAGAGAACACAGGGCTTCCCTGGTGGCACAGTGATTGAGAATCCACCCGCCAATGCAGGGGACACGGGTTCGAGCCCTGGCCCGGGAAGATCCCACATGCCGCGGAGCAACTAAGCCGGTGCGCCACAACTACTGAGCCCGCGCGTCACAACAACTGAGGCCCGCGCGCCTAGAGCCCATGCTCCGCAACAAGAGAAGCCACCGCAATGAGAAGCGGGCGCACCGCAACGGAGAGCAGCCCCCGCTCGCCGCAACTAGAGAAAGCCCGTGCACAGAAACAAAGACCCAATGCGGCCAAAAATAAATAAATAAATTTTAAAAAAAGAGAGAGACACACAGAAGAGAGACACACTGACAAGAGGAGGCCACGCGATAAGGAAGGAGAAATTGGAGCACTGTGGCCATAAGCCAAGTAATGCGGGCAGCCTCCAGGAGCTGGAAGAAGCAAGGATTCTTCCCTAGAGGCTAGGGGGGAATACAGCCTTCCCAACAAGTTCATCTCAGTCTTCTGGGCTGCAGAACTCTGAGAATAAATTTCTGTTGTTTTAAGCCCTTGAGTTTGTGGTAACAAGTTATGGCAGCCCCAGAAAACAAATACACTCACTGATCAGAAATGCACACCGATGACGGGCTACCTGGCCTGGTCAGCAATGACCCAACATAGACAGGACACAGTGAATCAGGATGGATGGACTTAATCCTCCAAGACTCCAGCAGATTTTATGAGCACTTCTTGTTGGAAAGCCAACATTTTAAAGTCAAATACTCTTAAACAATGGGCTGTCAAGTCCCTAAGCTATTTTTAACTATTCAAAAGGGGGTAAAAATACATTCAAAAGGATATAAAGCAAGGTCATCATTCAGAGCTGCACTGTCCAATACAGTGGCCACCAGCCACATCTGGCCACTGAGCCCTTGAAATGTGGCCAGCCTGAACTGAGATGTGGTGTCAGTGTAAAGTACACACCAGATTTCAAGATTTAGTATGAAAGACAGAATGTGAACTATCTCATTAACAATGTCTATATGGATTACGTATTGGTCATATTTTGGATATGCAGGTAAACTATTAAAGCTAATCGCACCTATTTCTCTTTACTTGTGTAATGTGGCTACTAGAACATCACAACTTACACAGGTGGCTCCTGTTACATTCCTATTGCTCAGTGTTGATTTAGAGTATGGTGAAAATTTAATAATTATTGGGAACTAAAAAATTGTGTGTGTCATTAGGTTGGTTAAAAAACACTTAAATGGGGCTTCCCTGGTGGCGCAGTGGTTGAGAGTCCGCCTGCCGATGCAGGGGACGCGGGTTCGTGCCCCGGTCCGGGAGGATCCCACATGCCGCGGAGCGGCTGGGCCCGTGAGCCGTGGCCGCTGGGCCTGCGCATCTGGAGCCTGTGCTCCGCAACGGGAGAGGCCACAACAGTGAGAGGCCCGCGTACCGCAAAAAAAAACCAAAAAAAAACAACACTTAAATGGCGGAAAAGACTAGGAACCCCAAAGGGGTCAGATGTTAGATAAGCTGATAAACTAACAGCACCAGTGACTTCATTACTGCCCCTAACCCCTGTCCACCAACTGGCATCAGCAGCAACAGGGTTCTTTACCATATGACCACACCCTCACACTGACCTCAGCTGATTGGATCAAGAGGTAGACATCCCCTTTTACAGGCAGCCAACCACCAGGCTGCCCAGAGAGCTGAGCCAATCACGTTTCTCTCCAGAGTGGAACCCAGACCAGGCGTGAGCGGGGAGCTCAGGAAATGTAAGGATTCCTAGGGGTTGCAGGACCTGCAGGCTGAGGTCACAGAGAAACACAAACAGAGCTGGTCCTCAGTGGGTTCTGTATCCTCAGATATTCGAAAAATATCTGAAAAAATATTTGAAAAAAAAAATCCAGAAAGTTCCCAAAAGCAAGACTTGAATTTTCCCCGAGCCTGGCAACTACTTACATAGCATTTATATTATATTAGGTATTTCAAGTAATCTAGACAACTTTAAAGTATACAGGAGGATGCGTATAGGTTATAAGCAAATACTTGGCCATTTTATATCAGGGATCATCAGCTGAGTTTCGACCTCATGGGCCCTGGAACCAACCTCCCCTGTAGATACCAAGGGATGGCTGTAGTCTAGAGGCATGGCAATTACATCAGTGCTTGTTAAGAATTCAGATTCTGGGGTCCCGCCCCAGGAAGCCTGGGTGGGGCCTGGGAATCTGTATTTTAAACAAGCCCCCGAGTGCATCTGCTAAAGGTCTGTGGGTCACACTGTGAGAAGTCCCAAGGGCAAAGGTTGCGGAGGCCAGTGGGTAGAGGGGCCTACCTACTGAGGAGGTAGACCAGAAGCAGACTAGGGGTGGCTGCCTTGGGTCCAATTCAGCAGGGCAGAGCCAGCTGGGGGCGTCGCTGTCTCAGAGGCCCCAAGAGGATCCCAGGGCACCCTCACCATGAAGCCCCCATCCGATGTGGCCTCAGTGAGCTTCCTGGAAAACTGGCCAGTGAGTGCCAGGTACGCAGTCCACTAGCTTGGAGCAGAGGGACCTGAAATGCCCTTCCCGTCTTTCACTTGGCAGTTGTTTGATAAAACCTCCGTTTTCACCTCCACCTAAAGCCTTCTCTGGTTTCAGAGTTTGGGGAAATCTTCTCTCAGGAAGCACAGTTTACAGAAAGGAGCCAGCCTTGCGTCACCATCTAAACCTGACATGTGTCCCTCGGATGCCCTTAATTAAACAGAGGGCCCCAGCTCCGCACCACTACCAAGCTGGCAAGAGGTGGATATGCCTGCTTAGAACTGGGCTTCTGAGCCTCAGGGCCACTTTCTATGGGGCCCAAAGGCAGGAGCCCGCCTGGCGGCCTCACAGAGCTAATGAAGCCACGTGTAAGCTGTAATTACAGCTGCACATGAGCCGGGAGCGGGCTGGGCGTGCTTGTTCACGCAGGGCCTAATGAAGCATCCCGTGTTCTACAAACCTCGCTGCATGATTTAATTAACCCTCCGCTCCGGGTGTGCCCTGGCCACCCACCGCGAAGGAGGAGACCTCACCCCAACTCCGGAAGCAGCCGTAGTGACAATAATTGGGGGTGTGCACTAGAGGGAGATCCTGTAGGGCAGAGGAGAGCTCAGGCACCCGCTGGGGGGTCTGGGATTTGAGTTCAGATTTAGGTAGAAGGTAAGATATCAAAAAGATAATGGGGGGCAGGGCACGCTGGGTGACAGGTACCATGTGGTGCAGTGGCAGGAGTGTGTCTGGCATGGAAAGGAACGGGCCACGGAGGTGACCATCCTGGCTGGTGTATGGACAGGTGAGGATGAAACCCGGCCTGGCCACTTACCATCCGAGTGAGTCTGCACGAGTTGCTCTTTTTTAGAAATGCGCACGATCGAAGTCATTCACGTACGCTGATTATTTCATCCTCACGATGGCCCTGTGGAGTTGGGACTATTATTTACTCCCATTTTAATGATGAGGAGACTGAGGGTCAGAGAGGGGCAAGTCAGGTGCCCACAGTCACAGAGCCAGGAAGTGGTAGGGCCAGGATTCCAGCCCAGCTGCCTGTGCCTACCCCCAGTGCTGGTGTGAAGATTAGTGCTGATGGCGTGATGCTCCGGCCTGGGGCCTGGTACACAGCAAAGAGGATCATGAAGGAGGTTCCCTTCTCCCGGACCCTTTCTACCTTCTTCCCGTCTTTCCTCCTTACGCTCTCCCTCTGCTCCACACAAATTGTGTTTCTCCCCAAACCAACCACACACTTGTAAATTTTCAAGCTTGTGTCTCTTCTCCACCTGGACTTTTCCAACAGCCTTCTATCCTGGTGGCTCTGCCACTTACCTCCGTTACTTAATAATCATGATGCCTCAGTTTCTTCATCTGAGAAATGGGGATAATAACATCTCAAGGGGTTGTTTTGAGGATTAGATGAGTTAATAGTTGAAAATGACTTAGAACAGTGCCTGGCAAACAGTAAGGGCTATTTATTTTTTAAATTTTATTGAAGTATCGTTGATTTACAATGTTGTGTTGATTTCAGCTGTACAGCAGTGATTCATATATATATATATATATACACACATATATATATACATTCTTTTTAAAATTCTTTTCCATTATGGTTTATTACAGGATATTGAATACAGTTCCCTGTGCTATGCAGTAGGACCTTGTTGTTTATCCATCCTATATATAATAGTTTGCATCTGTTAATCCTAAACTCCCAATCCTTCCATTCCCCACCCCTCTCCCCCTTGGCAACCACAAGTCTGTTCTCCAGTAAGGGCTACTTAAGGTCAGTCGCAGGTTCCTTTTTTCTCCCTTAGCCCTTCCTGCTGGTGGCAGTGGGTGTGACAGGCCCTACATCAGACTGGTGATGTAGTGGGGCCACATCCGCCAGCCCAGCTCAGTAAAGGAGCTCTCCAGGGGTCCAGGCCAATAATAAATGAATAATGATCACGGCAGCCACGTGGACTGAGCATCTCCATGCGTTGCACACCCGCTGTTCCTCTCGCAATCACCATGGCAATACCAGGAAGTGTTCATTGAATTCGCATTTTGCAGATGAAGAAACTGAGGGTGTTCTAGGGATTTTTCCAGTGTTACTTTGGACAGTGCCATGAGGACCGGGGCAGACAATGGTCTGAGCTGCCGTCTGCTGGGGAGCTGGGTTCAATCATAGCCGAGCTACTTTGGGGGAACAGAAACAAACCCAAGTGCATTCTGAGCTGAGCACTCGGGGGGCACAAGGAGTCCCAAACCCCTTTGCAAAAGGCACCCTTGAAGAAATGTGGGATATTTAACCAGGAGAAGACAAAACTCAGGGAAGACAAGGCTCACTGCTAGGTCTCCTGGAGGTTCTTATGATTAAGAGTGAGCTGGCCTGGTCTGTAAGCGGAAACGGGTCCAGTGAGTGGAAACTCAGGGAGAGAAACTACCAGTCGCAGTGGAAGGTAGAACAGCAGGGAGGTGGTGGGCTCCCTGTCACCGGAGGTGTGCAAACAGAAGGGGCAGGTTCCCTCGTAGAAAATGTTGTGGAGGGAAACTGAAGCATCATTTAGGCACTGGGTTTCTTCTGGCTCTGAGACTCTCAGCCCGAGTCCACCCTGCACGTGAGCGCCTCAGAGAAGCTGCCAACACCTCCCAGCAATGGCTTGACCAGGGCCTGTGCCCAGTGGGAAGCACACAGGGTAAATCCTCCCTGGATGACTTCAAAAAGCTACCTTGGATAAAAGGTCAGTTTTGATGATATTATAATAATAAAAAAGCCGTTCTCTTAATGGCTTCAGAAGTTGATAATTATTTGCCAGTCGAAAGCAGCCAGGAGAAGGTGAAGAGATGGGACATAATATTTATTTATAAACAACGTGCCGGGTGTCACGCTAGATGTTGCTGTTGCGCATTGTACTGTCCCTTCAAAATAACCCAAACGGTAGGTGGTATTACCCCATTTTGCAGGTGAGGAAGATGAGGCTTAGGGAGGCTAAGTCCCCTGCCAAATATTATGATAATTTGCACCTTTATTTTTATTTTTTTTATTTTTTGCGGTACGCGGACCTCCCACCGCTGCGGCCTCTCCCGCCGCGGAGCACGGGCTCCGGACGCGCAGGCTCAGCGGCCATGGCTCACGTGCCCAGCCGCTCCGCGGCATGTGGGATCTTCCCGGACCGGGACACGAACCCACGTCCCCTGCATCGGCAGGCGGACTCCCAACCACTGCGCCAACAGGGAAGCCCTGCACCTTTATTTTTATGTCCCCAGGCACACAGTAGGTACTCCTTAGATGTCAACTGTGTGCTTGAACAAAAAATGAAGCAATGTCCAAGCAGCACAACTTCTGAGGGTAGAGTCAGGACTCAAATCCCAACCCGAGTGCCTCAGAAGCCCCCACCTAGAGCTTTTGTGTACTTGGAACTTGACAATTTTGCCTTCTCTCGACGTTCAACAGCATCCTCATCTAAAGCCCTGTGTTAGAAAGGTCAACCAAGCACCAAAGATGATTCTAAGAGAGTCACAGACCGCCCGCCGCCCCCCGCCCCGCCCCACTTATGCGACTGACACATAAACATTTCTTTAAAATTTCCTGCTCTTTCCCCTGAGAATAAACAGAGTGAACGCACACACGCACTCATACTCACTGACACGCACACACACTCCACCAGCTGAAGCTGAACCCTCGGTTTTTTCAGCTACTTGGGGTCAAAGCCAGAGTCTCCACACTTGATCCAATTTTATCGCTGATGAAGCCCCATTGGCGACCCCAGCGCAACCCATCTCAACCCATCATTAAATTTGCCAGAGGGATGCTGCTGGGTGCCTATCCAGGAGGCCACGAGTACTTGCCTTGGCGTGGTCATCAGAGCCAGGGCCTGACCCCTGCTGGGTGAGAACACCCTGGCTGTCCTCTCTGCCTACACAAGAGCACGGGCCTTGTTTCCTGGGATGATGGCAGCCAAGCAAACTCAGATTTCCACTGCAAGCCGGAGCACGAGCCCCACTTTTATATTTTAACATCCCAATAACCCTCTTGTTGGCAAGTGGAGAAACTGAGGCCCGAGAAGCGGGGTGACTGGCCCAGGATCACAGCTGGCAAGTGGCAGGGCTGGAGTCCCCACCCCGGATCGGCCAGCCATCGCCTGAAGCCGCAGCTCACGCCTTCCTCTTCCCCCTGGGGCTTCATTCTCCTCCAGCCCCGGCCCCAGCCCCGGTCGCTTCTTTACGCTCCCTTCATCAGAATCAGAGGCTCTGCAGTCGACGCCATGCTGTTAGTCAATTGCCAAAAAGGAGGCCCAAACCCGCCAGTGCCAGCGGGGCCACTGTTACAGCCCACACGGGGTCTCTGAGCCCCTGTGAAACTACCAACGACACATCTCAAGGTGAGACCTCCAGCTGTTCAAATCCATTTGTATTTGGCGGACGCTCAGCATCTTATTGTAAAGGCAACTTTGTGCCTGTTACTGTTTCTGCCCAGCCTGAGGCCCAAGAGTGTCTGGGCCACGGTGACAGTGACACTTCGGAAAGGACCTCTGTGTCCCAAACGCTGTGCAGAGGCCAGGCAGCCGTCAAGGGCTTTGAAGAGCTGCGGATGCTCAGAAGGGCCCCTGAAGGCCATCCAGTCCAACTCTCTCTGGTGTCCTCTCTCCATGGGCCCCCAAGGAGATCTCCAGCCAAGACTCTCACGCCTCCCTTGATGGGGAACTCACTATCTCCCTGCACAACCCCTTCCAATTTAAGGCAGCTGTGGTGGTGAGAACATACTCCCCTCAGGTCTCCCCCTAATGGTTTCCCCTTTTGTCCCAGGTCTGCCAGCTGAGCCCACACAGAGCGTCCAGCTCCTGTATCCACAGGACAAGTGATAAGGACCTCAGGTCCAACTCTTTGTTCCAATCCCTGCTTGTCAAGCTGAGTCTTTCTATTTGGATTTTCACCAGCAGTTTAAACACAAGATGTCTAGGACTGAGCCCACCGTCTTCCAAAACAAACCCACTCCTCCACTACCTCCGCCCATCAGCCCCCTTAAAGCTGGAGTCAGCTCAGGGCCCCCTCCCACCTCCCTTGTGATAACATATGGGCCAGGACATGCTACCTGTATGCCCAGCCCCAGGCTGCATGCTTTACATGCACACAACCCCACAGTGGGGAGTGCCCCCATTTCACAGATGAGAAAACTAAGGTTCAGAGCGGTCACACAACTTGACAAAGTCATCCAGCTCCCAAGAATGGGAGCCAGTGTTTTCCCTTAGCTCTGGCCCATGTGCCTGACCGTCCACAGCTTAGACAATGCCTTGAGCAGGTAGTAACTCGGACGGGGGAGAAGAGGGTAGGAAGAAGACTGGGCCGGGTCCCCATTCTGCCACTTGCCTTGCCTTGTAGCCTTGGGTAAGGCACCTCCCTTGCTGAGCCCGTTTCTTCATCTGTACAGTGAGGTGGCCATGGCAATCCTTGGACAGAGCCAGGATGGGAAGTAGCCAAAGGGGTAGGGGACACAAACCCACTCTGGAGGAAGAGAGGCCTTGACAAAAATGCAAGACTTTATCAGTCAGAGCCACCTAACAACAGAGCTGTCACTAAGCGCAGGCACCCTGTGTGCCAGGCTGCGCACACCTCACCCCGTCCTCAGGATAGACACGACAGGGAGGGCTTGCTGTACTCTCCTGGAGAGGAGGCTGAAGCCCAGCAAGGTTAAGACATTCACTCACAGTCACACAACTGCCAAGCAGCAAAGCCAGCTTTCAAATTCGGGTCTAACGCCAAACTCCGTGCTCCCAACACCAGCTCATGCTGCTTTCAGAGATCATTTCCCTTTTCTCTACATTCCGCATCTCCTCGACTGAACTTCTGGCTGTGCTAGGGTTGAGTGGGGCTCCAATCGCCCCATTGGCCCGGACGATACCTGTCAGATGTACCTCACTTTGGCTGACTCTTCACCCCTTCGCCATCAAACACTGTACAGAGGTGACTCAGTCAGAGCACCTGCCCTCCCAAAGCGACAATGACACCAGGGAAGTCACTGCTATGGAAGAGGGAACTTGGACAAGTACCCAGACCAGAGAGGGCTTCCAGAAGATTCCTTCAAACAAATCTCCCCTGAGCTCCCGATATGCCAGGCCCTGTGCCCAGCACCCGGGAGTGAAGTCGAACAAGAGAGACAAGCCCTGGGATGGACACAGGGAGGCATGTCCCTGCCCAGCACCGTCCCCTGTGGCCTTCCTTCGGGAAAACCAGTCATCATTCCCACGGACAGTTCTGAAAACTGACCCCTGGGGGCTCCAGACTGGCTCCTTCTTCATCGGCACATGGCCCGACAGCAGAATCCATGACCATGTGGCCTGATGACGGATTGGGTCTCCCTACAGGCAGAATTAATGCCTGGAGTTCCAGGCTGGCAAACTGTAGCCCGTGGACCCAATCCGGCCCAGGATCAAGGATGGTTTTTGCATTTTTAAAGGATTGTACAATAAGACAAACAACAAACCAAAGAAAACTATGCAACAGACACTGTATTTTAGGCCTGCGAAGTCGAAAATAGTTACTATCTGGCCATTTACAGAAAAGGTGTGTCGCCCCTGCTTTAGTCCAATACCTCACTTTGCAGATGAAGAAAATTGGAGTCAGAAAGTTAGGGGCTGGGGCTGTGTCTTCATTTCCTTTCCCACTACAAAAGGAGAGGCCAGAAATGATAGAAATGTATCGTCTCACAGTCTGGAGGCCAGAAGTTCAAAGTCAAGGTGTCAGGAGGGTGGGCCCCTTCTAGAGGCTCTGAGGGGGAAGCCGTTCCTTGTCTCTCTCAGATTTTGGTGTTTGCAAGCAACCCCTGGTGTTCCTTGGTCTACAGATGCGTCACTCAAGACTTGGTCTCCGTCTTCACATGACATTCTCCCTCCTCCTCACACAAGGACACCAGTCATTGGATTTAGGGTCCTCCCTAATCCAGTATGACCTCATCTTAACTTAAGTAATTACATCTGCAAAGATCCTATTTCCAAACAAGGTCATATTCTGAGGTTCTGGGTAGACATGAATTTTGGGAGACAATATGCAACCCACCATAGTCTAGAGCGTCCAATTTTTTCCACCCATTAATACTGCCACCTCTGGGGAACTGTATCATCGGGGGTAAGGACACTTCTGTCCTACACACACACACACACACACACACACACACACAGGCAGGCACAAAGATGCTCTACCCCACATGACAGGCGGGCAAGACTTCCCAAGGACAGGCTGTGCGACGACATGCAGGCTGGCACGTGGCCACGACGAATGGCTTGTTTCTTGCGAAGCCCCACTGCCAGTGTCTCCTTCCATGAGAACTTACCACCGGCAGTAAAGGTGAGGATAAGCCCATTCGCTGTGCTTGAATCAAGAGCATCGCCTCCCTCCCACCCAGTGAACAGGCAGCAAGGCTCTCCCAAGGCCCAGCTGGGATTCGGAGCTGCCCATGTGGCTTCTGGTACCGGGGACCAATGTACTTTTTCTACAGAGCTTCAGCCACACCCCTGCCTGTGAACCCCAGGGGTAGGCCCCTCACTGCTTCCCATCACCCACCTCTCACTCCCACCTGCTCAGGTCCAGAAAGGGACCTGCTGGTGGCTGGTGACCTGCTGGGGACACGGTCACCCTTAGACTGCATGACCGTGCTCTTCAGTCTACTGCAGGGCATGCTGACGGAAGTGATGGATTCTGGGACCTTGCAGATGGTATTAAACAGAGTAAAACAGAAACCTAACGCCTGAGAAGAGAGAGCTGGTAAACATGAGATGGCACGGCCATTCAGTGCAAACCCTGACAATGGTGACGCGAATGAGTATCTGACGCCAGGGGCCAGGACTGTGCTTGCACTCTTAAATGCTCATTAAATCTGTGCTGAATGTTACTGATGGGATATTTCAGGTGAATGTCCAGCATGTTTATCAAGCCCCGGCTTTTCCCAGCCCACCAACCAGCCTTGGGAGAGAGGCTGCTGCTGCCTGCAGTGGGGGGGCAGTTGGTTCTCCTTGGTGGGCTTGGGGAGGGCTTCCTGGAGGAGAGGGTGCAGGGGCTGGGCTCTTAAAAGGGTAAAAGGTCTTCCAGGCAGAGGGACCACTGGGATCAAAGGCAGGAAGCACGACCCCACGTCGGCACCGCGTGACAGAGCACAGCTCTATCTAAAGTATGATCTCCTCCTGTCTCCCTTCACCCCAAACGCGCTGGGGGGCATGCAGTGGGAGTGGTGGGCTTCCATCCTCCATCTAACTGGTCTGCGTGAACCCTCTTGTTATTTGGGGTGAATCTTCACTGCATACGGTCCACAGAAACCAAGGTGTCAGACCCTTCCCTCCGTCCTCCCCCATACAGGGCATGTGACCTGGGATCAGCCAATCACAGTGCTTCCTGGGTAGCACCTGACCAACGTGGGCCAATCAGATACTCCCCTGGACTCAGGCAGGAATGCTGCCGAGGGAGAATCAGTCTTCGACTGGATCCGGGACTCAGTGGCCCTGGAGGCAACTGTGGGGTCGAGCGGCTGGTCGGCCCCACTGAAAGGCAGTCACGTGCTTCCTGCTTCTTTGCTTCCCAGGCTGCCATTTAAAATTCTGGTTTTCCAGTTCTCGCCGAGTCTTCAAGCCCCAGATGGAGACCAGGCCGGTCCCGTTCCTGGCAGTTCAGAGCACCCCAATTGGCACCTAAGTGCTTTGTAAGTGTTTGTGGATCACCGTGACAAACAGCTCTGAGTAGCGTCACCTGCTTTGTGCCAGGTCCCCACTGGCTGCCGCAGACCTGGCTGGCATGGCTCACAGGCAGATGGGCCACAAACTGCAAACCAGCGAGGTGACTTCCAAGGGGAGGGGGCTGAGAGTAAAGACGAGAGGGCTCCTGGCACAGGGCTGCCCAGGGAGGGAGCCGCCTGGCTTGCCGGTAGCTCCTCCACACCTGCTGAGACCCGGAGGATGAAAAATTACAGTCCCTCCCCGTCCACTTACAGGGATCATGGCATCAAATGAAAGATGCGGTGTAAAAGGGCGTGGTGAACAGGCCAGGTACAGACAGTCTACAGAAGGACCATCATTTTACTTCACCTCCCCGTAACCAGATGCCCTCCATGTGCTGAGCTAAATGCAGGGTGCTGAGTCAACTTGAAGGGAGAAAAAAACCCAGAATTCCTCATGTTTCAGGAACAGCTTCAGGCTGCATAAATTGAGTCCCGCCCCTGAGACTACAGCCCTGATGCGGCATTGGTGGAATTCTTTTTTTATTTTTTTTTCAACTCAGTAGAGGATCGAGTGGTAAAACCTGTGTCTCACAAATATTTTACAACCCTGAAGAGGCACAGACCCAAAGGGGAAACTGAGACCTAAGTCTGGGAGGCTGATGGGGCTCCTACACCCTCATGTCGCTGTGTGACTTTGCAACCAGCCAATAACGACACTGAGATTTCAACGGCCACCTCTGAGCTTAGCACCCAGTTGGCCTGAACCAACCTTGGAGAAAGACAAGCGGACCAGGGTTCAAATGTCAGCACCGACACCTACCAGCAAGTACTGTGACCTCTCTGAGCCTAAGCACCCTCATTTGTACAAATGGGAAAAGTACTCCCCTTCCAGAGCTTAAGGAAGTAACTTAGGTGCTTATTCTCTCACAGTTCTGGATGCTAGAAGTCCAAGATCAAGGTGTCGGCAGGGCTGATTTCTTCAGAGCCCTCTCTCCTTGGCTTGTAGGTGACTGCCTTCTGTGTTCCCAAGTGGTCGTCCCTCTGTGTGTATCTGTGTCCTAATCTCTTCTTCTTATAAGGATCCCAGTCAGATTGGATTAGGACCCATCCTAGTGACCGCATTTTACCTTAATCACCTCTTTAAAGGTCCACCTCCAAATGCAGTCACATTCTGAGGTGCTGGGGGTTAGGGCTTTGTCATATAAATTTGGGAGGACACAATGCTGTCTTAACACAGTCACAAATGCAAAGGCCCTAGCACATAGTAGGGCCTCAAGAAATGTCACACCTGCTCGACTGGAGTTTTTAAAATAAAAACTACCACTAAGCGCCTGCTAAGTGCCAGCCACAGTGTTCATTTTACAGGCACCATCTCTAATCCAGGGAACAACCTGTGTTCGTCATCTGTCCCAGGCCCGTCGGACACTCGCTCTCTGCCACGACCCTGCATGGAAGGGGCTGCAGCACCCTCACCCAGCACTTACTCAGTCCTTCCACAGATATCCATGGAGCCCCGCTGCGTGCCAGGCCCTGCGCTATCCCTGGGGGTAGTTTAGTAAGCATGCAACACATGGTCCCTGCCCTTAGGAAGTTTCACTCTAGTGGGGGAGACAGAGCCCGAACAGGTAGGCGGTGTCGGTGAGGTGCACCTGCACGAGACCAGGAAAGGCCTCCTCAGAGCAGGCCCTGCTGCAGGTTCCTCACTGCTCATGGGGTTTGACAGTGTAGGTAGAGGGCTAGGAGTGCAAAGGTGTGGGGATAGGACCACATCCCTGTGTTTGGAACTGTATGGGACCAGCTCCCACACCTCCCACGAGAGCTGGCACGAGGACCTCACCTTGGAGGCTCTGTTTCTTCACCTGTAAATGGCCAACCAAACACCCTGGAGCCAGACTTTCCAGTTCAAATCCTGACTCCACCACTGCCTAGCTGTGTGGCCTTGGGAAAGTTAGGTGGCCTCTCTGTGTCCCAGTTCCCTCCTTTGTAAAATAGGGATACAAGGGTCTCCTCCACCTTTGGGATTGTCTTGAGGAATAATTGGTTTATATGGACAAAGAATTCAGCCTGAGCCTGGTGCCCAAAAGGTACCAAGAAAGCATTTGTTATTCTTATCCTCATTCATGTGGGCTTGTCGTGAGGATGAGAGGAAGAAAGTGGCAGTGCTGAGTGCCCTGTGTGAGAGGCTGCATGAAGGTCAAGGGCCTTCGCTGCTGTGTCCCTACAGCAGCCCGAGCTGCTCCCTAATGATCCCTTCACCGTCCGCCCCTCCCAGGAGACAGCCAGCCCCCAGGGCAGGCCCTCGGCGACATCCATTCCACAAATTAAGAACAGGCTCAGGAGCCTGATGCTGGCCACACTCAGCATTTTGTGTTGCTGTGTGTCCCTGACACATGCATAACCTCTCTGATCTAAACCACCTGGGGGCAGTGGCGTCACCTGGATATCGGGTCATGCCAGCCCCTGCCCGGGAGTCTGGTGAGGACCTGGGGTCAGCCGGGTCTTACAGAGGTGCAGCCTGAAGCCCGGGGGTTCCTGCCATCTCTCCCTGAAGCAGCCCGCTCTCAGCTCCGTGGGGCTCAGAGCACACGTGCAGAAGCAGAGACTCAGGAGCGCTATGTTCACCTCTGCCACCTGCCCAGGTGTGAACATGTGGCTTTTGGTTTCTGAGCAAAAGCGAACCCCTCTGCCTTTCTGCGGGAGCAGAGGACAGGGCAGCCTGAGCAGTTGGGATTTCTCACTCGGCACACACAGGACCCTTGGGAAAGCACGTCCCTCCCCGTCCCCAGCAAAGCAGCACAAGCTGGATGTTTGTGAATCCACTCTACCTTTGGAACCCAGGGGTTGTGGACTGAATGTTTGTGTCCCCCTAAATTCACATGTTGAAGCTCTAACCTCCAATGGGATGGTATTTAGAGGTGGGGCCTTTGGGGGGTGTTAGGTCATGGGGGTGGAGCCCTCGTGAGGGATTAGTGCCCTTATAAGAAGAGACAGGAGAGCTTGCTTCCTCTCTCTCCATTGGTAATGTGAGGACACAGTGAGAAGGTGGCTGTCTGCAAGCCAGGAAGTGGGTTCTAACCAGGAATCGAATCTGCTGGCACCTTGATCTTGGCCTTCCAGCCTCTGGCTCTGTGAGAAATCAATGTCTGTTGTTTAGCCTCCCAGGCTATGGTACTTTGTTATAGCAGCCCGAGCAGACTGAGATAGTGGGGAAGGGCATCTGCTCAGGCAAGTTGTGTGCCCAGAGGACAGGGCCCCAGAATCAATGCTTGGGCACGCCTTGGGGAGCTCTGTAGCCCATCAGGACTGGGTCGGGTGGGGGTGGGACGTGCCGTTTCCCAGAGACAGGCCCTGCTGCCCTTGCGTCTCGGATCCAAGGACCCAGTCGGCACCCAGTTGTTGCTATGGTGCCCACAGGGCCACACCAATCGCCTCCCCGCCTGACTGGCTCAGTCCTGGGGAGCAACTGGGTCTCTTTGCCCAGCCTGGGAGTGTCAGGAAGCAGCTACTTGGATCAGACAGTGGCCAGGAGCCTGCAGCCCTTGCAGTACACACTAATCACCTGGTAGCACCAGGGAGGGAGGGGTGGGAAGGTGGCCTTGGGGTCCAGCTTACTTCCACGGTCAGCTGCAAAAAATCCCCACCGTGAGAATCCTTCCATCCACACATGCCTTCTCTGCAGGCACCTCCTGCTTGCCTACCGCGTGCCACAGGCTCCAGGCTGAGGACTGGGGTGGAGAGACACAAGAAGGGGCCCTGCCCTAGTGCTTGTGACCTCAGGCCAGGCCGGACAGATGTCCTCAAAGGGTTTGGGACCCAGACTGGCGGTGGCCTGCTCAGTCTGCTCGGGGAAGCATGCAAACGTTTGCTGCAGCCATTTACACCTGCACGACAAGGGTGGTCTTTATGTTTCAGACATGAGGACAGTATCATCCCGCAAAGCCTGCAACCCTCCCACTTCATTCCGTGCACCCTGCCAGCGTTCCGAAACACTCAGTGTCAGGGTTAGAAGACACAGAATGGACTACCATGGAGCAGCGCTGGAACAGCATCCTGGAAAGCGGATGCTGCATGCACCATCGAAAAATTGCGTTCAGCCTCCTAGTTTTATATAAAGAGGGACAAGCTCCAAGAGGTTGGCCCACCTGCCCAAAGTCATCCAGCGGTCAGCTGGCAGAGTGGGATTTATGCCCAGCCCTGACTGCAAGCCTGCATCTCGCCCACCTCACTGCAGGTCACTCTCACTCCCCTCTTTGGCCCAGAGCCCTGCTCTTTGCTCGTGAGACCCACAGGGCTGGGTTGGGCCCAGTTTTGGTCCAACAGTGCCCACCAGGCACAACACTTGAGCGTTTCCTGCTCACCCAGCTTTGCGGGCTGCACTGTCCCTGAGAGCCCCAATGGGGAGAAGCCAGTTTCAAAAGCTAACTTTAATAATCTTTTCCACGGGTCTGAAAGTGAGCTGGAACCTGGCACACACCACAGAGGGTGCGTCTATGGGGGGGTGGTTTGTGGTCCCGTACTAAGCTGCTGCCACAGGGAGATGACTCATAGGGTGGGGCTCACACCGGTAGGTCTGTTCCACCTTGACCTGCACCTTCACCTCCAGCAGGGACAGAGCAGAACTGCAGTCCAAGAAGAGAAAATCTGACCTGGAAACGGTCTGTGTCAATGTGTGCCAAAGTGGGTGAGGGTAACACTCTAAGCCCTGGTACTTATGCTTTGCACCCATGGAGCCTGGAGGGCCAGGACCAGTCTGGTGGGCCCTTGCTGTACACCTGATGCCTAGAACAGTGTCTGGCACACAGCAAGTACTCAATAAATGTTTGTTGAATGAATGAAAGAACTGAGCTGGAGAACAAAGTCTCAAAGTTCAGCACCTCGGAGCTCAAATGAAGCCTGGGAGATCCTAGCAGGACAATTCCTCCCAACTAACTCAACAACCGTGTCCTTGGTGCTGTCATTTGCAAACAAGCCATGGGTTCCCACTGGGCCTGGGTGACCGCACAGTCCAGGGGCTTATTTGGTTCTCTTGAGGGGGTTCGGGGACAGGGAAGAGACCAATGTCACAGAGCCACCTGTGACTGCTGACAAGGGTCAGGGCCACCATTTTTTCTGGTTCAGAAACCACATCTTGTCAGGGCAGCTGGAGCTTAGCAGACCTGAAGGGCTGACTCATTTGGGCCAAACGCACAAGAGACTGATGAATAAGCCAGACAATTCATTCACAGTAATTGACAATGATGGGAACTTGGCACCCAGCAGGTGCTGGGCCCCTTGTTAAACGTGTCAGTCACGAACAACAGCCCTGCAAAGTGGGCGGTATTTGGTTGAAATGTATAGATACAGGAACAGAGCCCTGAGAGGTGAAGGGATCAGCTCAAAGTTGCAGCCAGCACACCCAAAAAGACTTGATGCTGCAGTCTGAGTCCAAATGCATTTGCTGCAGAACTCCCCTCTGCCCAGAGGAGGTTAGTCTTCCTTCTATTCAGGCTATCAACTGATTGGATGAGGCCCATCCACGTTATGAAGGATAATCTGCTTTACTCAAAGTCTACTGATTTAAATGATTACCTCATCCAAAAACACTCTCACAGAAACATCCAGAATAATGCTTCACCGAATAACTGGGCATCACAGCCCAGGCAAGTTGACAGACAAAATTAATAATCGCAATTGGCAGTCTTTCTATAAAAGCCAGATAGTCGATATGTAAGGTTTGCAGGCCATGCAGCCTCTGTTGCAACTTCTCAGCTCCCCCCTTGTAGTGAAAAAACAGCTGCAGACAATATGTAAATGAACAGGCATGGCTGGGTTCCAATAAAACTTTATTTACAAAAACAGGTGGTGAGCCGGATTTGGCTCACAGCCTGCTGTTGCCACCCTTGTTTTAAACCACACAACAGCACAGAAGCAGCCTTATTTTCTGACCACGACATTACCTTTTTTCTAACTTAAGCACCCCATTTGAATTTTCATTTCTAAGCTAATTTTTCACATCCCTTAAAATAATTAATGTGTGGCTCAAATCAGGTAATCAATGACCAATTAACAGTAAATCTCAGGCCCCAGCCCCTGGTAGGAAGACAATAACGAAGTTCAAAAGCCTCACTAAGATGGGTTTTAATTGAAGACGGCAAAGAAGAAAAATCATTAAAGAAATCAACAACACATTTTCAAAAAAAAGTAAGCAGTTGAGGATGATGATAAATTCCCACACCGTCGATCAGAATTACAGCTGAGAGTCTGAAGTTACAAACAGCATGACGTGCTCGGCAGGCCTGACCATTGCTCTAAATCAAACACACTGCAGAATACACCACGCTGCTCTGTCTGGCTTCTCGCTTTCTGTACTAAGAAAGCTCTGACAGGAATGAAAAGCCAAACTTATGACCCGCCTCATACTGTTTAACTAGCTCCTTGAAGCTGTATTGTGTGCTGACACCACGGACATCGATTCTTGATCGAACTCCTGGTGGGAGATAAACAAACGCCCAGTCACATCCAAGAAGCAAGGGTCTGAGAGTGCAGGACGGCCCTTGAAGAGCAGGGCGTGGAATGAGGGCCAGCTGTGCCTCCACTGCATCTGAGAAGGTCTGAGGACCCTCTATGGAGGTGGCCTGCTCCACGCAGAAGCCCAGAGAAGCCAAACGCCTTGCCTAAGGTCATATATTGCATCCACGGGAGCCTGACCCCCACCTGTATCGTCCAGTATCCTTCGTAATCTTAGTATGCTACCCAGGGCCTAGGTGGTCGTACCACCTGGGCCAAGATCAAACTTGGGGATGTGAATTTCCCAAGTGGCCGTGTGAATCTGTGTCCTTTTCCATGATAAGCTGCATTTTCCCCTGCACCAGAATCAATGAAAGTTGCCACAACTATATCCTTGATGGGTACAGTGCTTCACGGCAGCCGCCTGCACTGTCTCACCTGACTCCCTTGAACCCTGGGGGTCCATGAGGATCATCCAGATTTCCCAGAAGGAAGCTGAGGCCCAGAGAGGTGAAGCAAGTTCCCTGAGGTCACAGAGCCTGCACCAGTGGTCTGGCTCCTAAGGCCATACTTCCTCTGCTCCACCCCTACTGCCTTGTATCAGTGAAATGCCCAAGGGGCCCACAGGTCCTGGAAGAAAGAGGTGAATTCCGTATGTGACAACCCCTGCCCCCAGGGTGCTTGGGAGAACTGGTTTTCAAAGTCTCAGTGTGAGAAAAGGCCCAAAGCTAGAGGTTCCCCATTATACTGAACACTCTTAACTTCACAGTGAATCTCCTGCAGATGGGGATGGAAAAATCGTGGCCATTGGCCACTATAAAATGTCTTTGATATGTTCATTTAGAAAATTCAGGTCAATTTTGTGATCTATTCATTCCTTCTTTTACCAAATTACAGCTTTGAAGATACTTATCGTTGTTTTATTTAATGTAAATATTAGAAGAGGCGGATGTTATAGCTGGGCACCCGGCCACTTGCCCTGCTTTGAGAAGAGTGGCCTTAAGGGAACCCACTCATGAGGGGAGGGTGCCTGAAATTCTAGATGACAGATACTGTTCGGTTTTCAAGGCCAGGAGTCAGCACAATCTAGCAAAGAGGGAGAGGAATTCTGAGGGAGGGGAAGGTCTGAAAGGCAGCCAGGAGTGCGCTGGCAAAAGTTTAACAACCGGCTGGGCCCTGAACTGTAGCATCTGCCCACGTCCACGGTGTGAATATTCCCACCATAGCCAATTTCAAACTACCAGCCGGATGATGACCAGCTCACAGAATCAAAGCTTTCACAGCTGGCTCTCAACAGCTAGTATGAGCCTCCTAGAATGCCCCTGGATGAGGCCCACCTCCCGGGTAAAACAAGGCAGGGCCTCAGCGGCTTCCAGAGGCCTCCACACTCCAGGCCCACAGCAGTGTGGACAAGCTCAGGGCACATCTGCGGAGCTCAGGCTGAAACTCCCTTCACATGCAGCCACACTCTCCCCCAGCCTGTCTCCCCCAGCTCGCTCCTGCCTGGTCTCCTCTGGCGACACTTCCTTAACAAATCACTTGCGCTCCCACCCTCAACTCAGCGTCAGCTTCTGGGGAACCCGCTGAGAGAGCCTGGAGCCCCAAGATCTCAAGCGTGCCCCTGACACTGTCCAGCTGTGCAGTCTTGGGGTGGAGGATGGGCCAGCGTTTAACTAGCCCTTCTGGGGGCTTTCCTGGTGGCACAGTGGTTGAGAATCCGCCTGCCGATGCAGGGGACACGGGTTCGGCCCCTGGTCCGGGAAGATCGCACATGCCGTGGAGCAACCAAGCCCGTGTGCCACGACTACTGAGCCTGCGCTCTAGAGCCCGCGAGCCACAACTACTGAAGCCTGCACGCCTAGAGCCCGTGCTCTGCAACAAGAGAAGCCACCGCAATGAGAAGCCCGTGCACCGCAACGAAGAGTAGCCCCCGCTTGCCGCAACTAGAGAAAGCCCGCGTGCAGCAACAAAGACCCAACGCAGCCATTAAATTAAAAAAAAAACACAAAACAAAACAAAACAAAAACCAACTGGCCCTTCTGGTCTCCCCGCTCCCCTTCCACACTTGTCTGCTCTGAGCCATCCTCCAGGGACCTTGCTGAGCACAAGTCAGACCAGGTCCCAGCCCTGCCTTCTGTATACCACAATCACACCCTGGGAGGATCTGGGGTGCGCCAGCACTCCATACTCAAACGCACTTCTATTTTGGTAGCAAAACACATGAAAATTTACACTAAAAAGATAAATAAAGACTTTAAATCAATTTAAGACATCAATTTAAGTCATGTTTTCCTGCCAAACAAGTTACAAAATATCTTTTGGCTTTTGGAGCTTTGGGGATTGTAGAATACTGTTGAATGGATTTCTATGTGTGTAGCTGCAAGAGTTCTTCTATCCTATTTACCCAGAAGGGGACTAGCTGGGCTGTAGGCCTGGGACATCTTTCACATTTCTACATGTTGGCAAATTCCTTTCCAAGTGGTCTGCTCTCATTTATGTTTCCGACGGAAGTGTATGTGACCCTCCATTTCTCCACCCCCATCCCACACCTGGTATTACGAGACTTCAAGGTCTCTTTGCAGATCTGAGGGGTGTGAAATGGTACTGCCTCATTTTCCCATTCATTCATTAAGACCCAGCAAGATGGGCTTCCTGGGCTGCCTCCCTCAGCGTGAGCTGGTGGTCCCCTCCTTAGCATCCCTCTCCAGACCTCTTACTGCCTGGCTGTGGCTGACCTGTTGGAAGGTCAGCCATCTCCACTGGGCCAAGAGGTATATGGGCTCCAAGTCCAGACCCTGGGTTCAACCACAGACACGGTAACAGAACAGTTAATTTGACTCTACTTGTTACTGCCAGGTTCTGTCCTAATTATTTCACTTGAATAAACTCACTTAATCCTCAACAACCTGATGAGGTAGTGTCTTAGCCCACTTGAGATGCTATAACAAAAATACCTTAGACTGGGGCTTCCCTGGTGGCGCAGTGGTTGAGAGTCCGCCTGCCGATGCAGGGGATGCGGGTTCGTGCCCCGGTCCGGGAGGATCCCACATGCTGCGGAGCGGCTGGGCCTGTGAGCCATGGCCGCTGAGCCTGCGCGTCTGGACCCTGTGCTCCGCAACGGAAGAGGCCACAACAGTGAGAGGCCCGCGTACCAAAAAAAAAAAAAAAAAAAATACCTTAGACTGTGTGGCTTATAAATAACAAACATTTATTTCTTGCAATTCTACAGGCTGGGAAGTCCAAGACCACGGTGCCACACATTCAATGTGTGGTGAGGGCCCACATCCTCATAGACAGCTGTCTTTTCACTATAACTTCCCATGGCGGGAAGGACAAGCTAGCTCTCTGAGGTCTCTTGGACAAGACACTGTTCCCAGTCATCAGGGTTCTCCCCTCATGACCTCATCAACTCCCAAAGGCCCTATCTCCTAATATCATCACCTTGGGACTTAGGATTCATCATATATATTTTGGGAGGACACAAACATTCAGTCTATAGCAGTAGGTACTATCGTTAACTCCATTATACATATCTGAGATCCTCAGAGGTGAAGTAACTTTCCCAAGGTTACATCTAGTATGTGGACCAGCCAGCATTTGGACTCAAACAGCTTAGGGTCAGAAGCTCTCTAAGCTGTGTAGCCTTTGGTTATGCAAAGGGTACAACAAAACTAATGGTGAAAATGAGCTTCCCTAACACCCTTCTCCCTCTGTACCCAGCTCTTCTGCCTAATGGCAACCACTGTTAACAGTTTCAAGTGCGTTATCCTATTAGGAATACTCTATGCACAAGCAATCCTAAGATACCATATTTTAATCATAAACAGTGTCATACTTCACCCACACTTCTGCACCCTGCTCAACTCACCTAAGAATCTTACACATTGTTCTGTATCAGCGTACATCAATGTGTTTCATTCTTTTCTTTGCTGCACATTATCATTCTCTGGAATAATTGATTTAACTAGTTCCCTATTGACAGTCATTACAGCTATTTCCATCCTTTTGTATTACCATCAATGCTACGATGAATCTCAAGGACAAATGAGATTGTGTGAGTATCTCTATTAGATAATGGTTGGAAGTGAAATTTTTGAGTCAAAAGTTCCTGAGAGTTCCTGCTTGCCCTACATCCTCACCACCATGATATATTATCAGATATCTTGGACCTTGTCTATATGATAGATGAAGTTGGTATCTCATTTTAACTTGAAATTTTCTTATGATGTGTGAGATTGAGTACATCTTTTCATGTAAAAGATATCTATATTTCCTTTTATTTGAACAGTCTTCTTATATCCTTTATTTTCTATTGAAGTTTTGGGAGGTGTCCTTTTTGATCTATAAGGAAATTAGTCCTTTCTCTGTGATGTCTTTGTGTTGACTTTACCATATCAATATATCCTAGTCACTTACTATATTCTTTTTCAATCCATAAATTCACATCTTATGTATGGAAAGTTTTCTTGAATTGTATAGATATTTTAAAATTTAATTATTTCCATTCTCATCTTCAGGGGCACCAATTATGTGGATGTTGGATCCCCTTCTGCCTTCTGTATCACTGTTTTTCTACTCCTTTACCCCTTCTTTATTTACATGAATTTGCCTTGCTTTTACCAACACCCGCTCTTCCAGATCTCTCACTGTGTTTCCTGCATTTCCTGCTGTGATAATTTCGCTGTGGGCTTCACTTGTTGTTGGGCTTATTTTTCAGCCCATCTATTTTACTGAGCTCTGCTGTATCAGGTTTCATCCTCTTCTGTCACATTGCCACCTCTCCTGAGTTCTTGTATCTCAACTTTGTACTTTTGTTTTATAGGTGGGATTGCCTCCAGCATGTCTTCATTAATCCAAGACATTATGTACAGTTGAAATGTTCATCCGTGTTGTGGCAATATTTTTCTTATGCATATTCTTCACCTGTTACTTTCTTGGTTTTTTATGGTAACTTAATATAGAGCCTGTGCCAGTTCCTACAGATTATGACTCACCTTTGTATGAGGTGAGTTCTTCCTGAGCCATCAGTTTATACAAGAGTCACGTGTAAGATAGTCCAAAAAGTGAGACAGCTCTTATGATCTAGGGTGTGAGGATTAGTTCTTTCAGCCTTTACTTTTTTTCTGGGCAAGGAACAGAGGCTGCAGGTCTGTACCCCACATAGAGCCTCTTTCCCCTACCCTGTCTCCCCAGGAGATGCTTCTAGAAACTATGGTCTGTCCATGTGAGACCATGTTCAGTCCAGACTTCTCTGCTTTTACTTTGTTTAAAACTAGATCTGATAGATGAATGTATAAAGAAAATGTGATATATATATATATATATGTGTGTACCTATATGTGTGTGTGTGTGTGTATGTGTATATATATATATATATATATATATATATATATATATATGGAGAGAGATAAAATGGAATATTATTCAGCCATAAAAAGAAGGAAATCTTGTCATCTTTGACAGCATGGGTGGACCTTGTGGGCATTAAACTGAGTGAAATAAGTCAGACAGAGAAAGACAAATACCTTATGATCTCACTTATATGTGGAATCTAAAAACACAAAAAACTGAGAGATACAGAGAACAGACTGGTGGTTGCCAGAGACAGAGGTTTGAGGGTAGGCAAAATGGATGAAGTGGTTCAAAGGTACAAACCTCCAGCTATAAAATAAATAAGTCACGGGGATGCAATGTACAGAATGGTGACGATAGTTAATAATTCCGTATTGTATACTTGAAATTTGCTAAGAGGGTAGCTCTTTTTTTATATAAATTTATTTATTTAATTAATGTATTTTTGGCTGTGTTGGGTCTTCGTTGCTGCGTGAGGGCTTTCTCTAGTTGCGGCGAGCGGGGGCTACTCTTTGTTGCAGTGCGCGGGCTTCTCATTGTGGTGGCTTCTCTCGTTGTGGCTCACGGGCTCTAGAGCACAGGCTCAGTAGTTGTGGTGCTTGGGCTTAGTTGCTCCGCTGCATGTGGGATCTTCCCGGACCAGGGCTCAAACCGTGTCCCCTGAATTGGCAGGCGGATTCTCAACCACTGCGCCACCAGGGAAGCCCCAAGGGTAGTTCTTAAGAGTTCTCAACACAAAAAAAAATTGTAACTGTGTGGTGACAGATGTTAACTCGGCTTACTGTGGCGATCGTTTCCCCATGTACACAAATATTGAATCATTGTGTCATAAACTAATAAAATGCTGTATGGCGATTATACCTCAATTAGAAACAAAACCCTAGATATGGGGGGGCGGGTCTCCCACACCAGCAGGTGCACTCAGTCCTGCTCCACAAAAGGGGCTATAGGTTTTGCCCTCTGTGTGCACAACACGGGGTGCAGAGCGTTCTGCTCTCCTGCTCTGTCTGAGCTCTTCTGCAGCTGTGAATTTCCTCTCCCTCTGGACCCCTCCCGCATCCATTTTTGACCTTTACTGGACTTCCCTATGTATGAGTTTCCAGATGCTCTGGTTTCATCAAAGATGGCATTTGCATTTCCACCTGTTGCTTCAGGATAATTTCCAAAAGGAGAAAAGGGAAATGCTGTCTTTACTCTGTCATTTTACAACTGGAATTCCCTGAGCCAGGCTTTGAACTTGGGTCATCTGGGCTCTAAATCCAGAATATTTCCCTTGCCCCATAAAAGACTCAATAATATAGACCGGGGTCAGCACACGTTTTCTATAAAAGACCAGACACTAAACATTTCAGGCTTCACAGACCGCACTGTCTCTGTCGCAACTACTCAGTTCTGCCGCTACATCATGAAAGTATCCACAGACAATCTCTGAACCAATCGGTGTGGCTGTGTCCCCTTCTAACTTCATTCACAGAAACAGGAGGCAGTCCAGTGGGCCACAGTTTACCAACCTCTCTCTCTATATAGACTACAGAGCAGAGTGCAAATGCCCAAGTTGTCTTTTGGTGACTCAGCCCACACCTGAATGCTTAAAAGCTTCTCAGGGAACATTTAAAAATGGAAAGATTTGATATACAGCCCCCAATTTTTTATTTCTTTTCAGAAATTGTGAGAGCTGACCACTCTAGAGCCCCACAAGGCTATGCTCGCCCACATGCTACAGTCCCCACCACTCCGAGGCCTGGATGTCACCTTGCCTCTCCCGGCATCACATTGCACTGTTTTCCCTTACACATTTTGTACTTTGCTCATTGACATGCCCTTCCTGGTTTCTTTGGACATCCCAGTTTAGTGGTCACCAAGGTAAAGGACAAGCATCTTGCTCTATTTCCTCAAAAAAAGCCAGTGAAGTGCTAGGCTGGGCTGTTAAGAAATGCAACTGGAATTGCTCAGAAGTAAATTATATCTCTCGCTTATGCCATCCCTGTACTCTGCTGGCAATAGGAGAACTGAGACATAAGGCCTGAGAAAACCTCTTGGGTCCATCTGGCACAAACCCTTTCTTTCAAAGATGGGGAACTGAGGCTCAGAGAGGAGTAGGACTTGACCAGAGCCACAGGAAGCTGGGAACAGAGCTCTCATCAAACATCCCCTCATCCAGGACTCTGTCATTTATAAATCTGCTGGGGCCCTTTCTTCAAAACTGAACTCTATTGTGGCAAAGAGGAGAAGCAGAAGGAGTTGTGTCCCCTGCCATCTGTCTTCTGTGTGTTTACTGAAATGTACTTGTAAAGACTCATAAGTAGGCCCTGCAACTTAGTGCACAGAGAAAGGCGCAGCGGCCAATGGTGTGTGTCATCCTCTCCCAACCTCCTATGGAAACAACAGGTGGTGTCACTCGAGGCATGTGAGAGCATCTCCTTTACCACTTCAATGCCATCGTCCCCACCTCCACTGTCTGCTCCTTCACACCGTGTTCACTGAATCCTCACAACAACCCCATACAGATAAACTGCCTTCATTCTTGTGTAAGTGAACTGGGGTCTCCTGTCTCTATAAGTAAGTTTTCCCACCATAACAGAACCATGGACCTTTGGCAAGGAGGGTATAGAAAGTTTTGACTAATTTTTCTTCTTTCAAGCTTCTGGACCAAATAGTTCTGCTGTTGGCTTAGCTGCAGTTTCACGAGGTTTTCTGGAAGGCAAACAGACTGCATTTCATGGATCTGTGCCAGAAATCCCATAAAACCTCTCTTTCCTGTCCTTTTTTCGTCCCAGGAACTGGATTAAAAGTCCCGAATCACAGCTCTGTCACAGCCATCTCTAGCCTGCATTGAATCATGCTGCGTGCCGTGGAACAGCCAGTTCTGCTACAACCACTGCAAATTAGGTCATACATGATTCGCAAACAGGAGAACGCTGTCAGTTTAATGTGAAAGTCGGATTGGTTCAAACACAATTTGTCTCAGTGTGTTTTGTGCCAGCCAGTGGAAGCAGCCGAACGTGAAACACACAAGGGCTGAACCTACCTAGCCGCTGCAGAGGAACCCAGCACAGGAAACCACGCCCTTCACTGCACTTCTTCCTTATGGCTCAGTCTGGAAGTGTTTGGTGGGCCATTCCCTCTTCTGTACTTGGGACTTGTTACCATCTGTACTTCAGCTCCCTTCTTTATAGCCTTTTCCATCACACGACGCTTGCCTTTTTTTCAAGATAAAGTTGTATAATTTGCTGGAATATTTATTAGGAATTTAACTTTTTTTTTTTAGAACCGTGCTAGATGTTTATAGGATTGTTACTATTTTTGTTAGTTCTGGTTAGAAGCTGCATGGGTTTCCGGCGGTCTGCCCCAGCCTTATTCTGTCCATCAGCCTGGATGGTGGTAAGCATGCAATTTTGCAGATTAAGAGGTTTCTCAGGAATGCGTATATCCTACTTGGGCGGAAACACCTGCACTTATCTTCATAGTTACTTTTTGTTTTTGGCCCGATTCGCTGGCTTCCATTTATGATAGAGGGTCAATTTTTAACGAAAAGTATGAAGTGAATATATGAGTGATATACAGGTGACCCCTGACTCACTATAGTTTAGGGGGTAGAAACCTGACATGGCGTGATGTGGGCACAGAGAAAACATAGTATGTGACGTGCTCAGTAGAGGACCGCAGGACACACAGGGCAGATTACTTGTGGACAAGGGACCCTTTCACACTGAATCCCTGAACAGTGCCAGGGATGTGGTTAGAACTCAATAAATGGTGTTTGTTACTATGATTGCCAAAAAGAAAAGGCGAGAGTGAAATAAATAGGATGCTTCCTCTCTAGAAACAGGCAGAAGAGCCCGTGGTGACATTCACGGCAACAGCAAAAGCAGTTCAAACAAATTTGCTTTCCATTAACCCTGCATAAGCATTGGTTTGCCAGGATCAGCAGAAATGACTAATTACTCGAGTCTGAAGCCTAAAAACATAAAGAATTAGATTTATTATAAATGCAAGGGTGTGCACTCTTGTCGAAATGACTTGTTCTGCAGTTCGTGACGTGCACTGATTTATGGCACTACATTCACACAGGGCTACTTTTCCAGTTTCTAACGCTCTAAATGAGACATGGATTAAAAGGAAAATTAGAACTCTAACTTTAGCATGGTTCAAAATAGCTCATTTCCATTCCAGAAGAGCAGAGATGAAAAGTATCTTTCTTCTCATTTTCTTCTAAATTAGGGAGACATGATCTGGGCTGATGGACACTTCTGGTCACAACCAGGCCCTGGACCCACTCCCCTCCCCTGGAAAATCTGCAAGTCTCCCCACCGCCCTCCTGCCTCCAGACTCCCCCATCTTGTCCACTCTTCCCTCCAGGTTACCTCCATGGTCAGGTCCAAGCGCCTTCACACACTTCTCAGAGTCCTTACTAGCCAAATCCACACTTCCAGCCCCATCCTGGCCAGCCTGAGCTTAAACCACACCTTGCTATCTGCTGTTCCTTGTGCCATCTCACACTTTTTAGGGGCCAACACCTCCACACAGCCTGCCCTCTATTTTTACTTCACTGTCTGGAAAACTCTTACTGATCCCTGACCAGCTAAAGGACCACTGCCCCACCATTGTCCATCCCTCCATCACTGCACAGAGGTCTCACAGCCCCGTGGCCCCTTCTTTCCTAGAAATTGCCAAGATGACACTGTAGTTGTCTCTTTGTCCAACTGTCCTTCTCTCCACAGGTACTTCCCCAGGGCATGATTATAGGGACCTAGCGATCTCTAGGTCCCCAGTGCCTAGCAGGGGGTCAGCCAAAACTTGGAAAGCAACACAAGTTGGATGGACAGATGGACAGGTGAGCAAATGACCCATGGACTCATTTTCTGGGAAGATCTTAGAAAAGGGTACCTACCTTTAGAACTTCAGGCCTAAAAAATCAGTCCTATATCCTGCCAAGCTCAAGCCAGAATCTCAATCCTATAAACAGGAAAGCAGAAACAGGGAAACCCAGAGTGCTGTCAGCTCCTGTCCCTCTGCGCCAAGGATTTGCAGGGTGGGTGTCGGGAGGGTGGAACAGCAACTCTCTAAGGGAGGCCCAAGGCCCTGGGCACCATGGTACTGACCAGAAGATGACCTGGCTTTCAGGGGTGGGAAAACAGGCTGGATGTAACACGCTCGATTCTTTAAACCCCACTGTGGTCTCTGGGGCCCAGCCAATGGAGAGACCCTAGGTAGTAGCCAGCGGGTGGGGCTTCCCTGGAGCTGTCCACGGTGCAGAGCAACACAACGGCATTTCCTGGCTCTGTCCATGGTGCTGACTCCCGGCCTCGGGTTCAGCCCATAGCCCCAGCACTTCGCTCCCCACCTGGCATTGCTTCAGGGCCTCCTGGCACAGCTGACAGCCACTTCCTGGGTCCTGTCTCTTGATATGTCCCTGAACTTCTTTTTTTTTTTAATTTTTTTTTTTTTTTTTTTTTTTTTTTTGCGGTATGCGGGCCTCTCACTGCTGCGGTCTCTCCCGTTGCGGAGCACAGGCTCCGGACGCGCAGGCTCAGCGGCCATGGCTCACGTGCCCAGTCGCTCCGCGGCACGTGGGATCCTCCCGGACCGGGGCACGAACCCGCGTCCCCTGCATTGGCAGGCGGACTCTCAACCATTGCGCCACCAGGGAAGCCCTGAACTTCCTTCTGAATGAGCACGAAGTTGGCCTCTTCGCTGTCCTGTATCAGCCTGGGTCCAGAAGCAGACCTGAGGCAAGGATTTGCGAGGAAGTGATGAGGAAGTGTTCCCAGGAAAAACCAGGAAGGGTGTGGGGAATGTGACCAGGACGAAAAGGAAGCCAAGAGGGGAGTGAGACCAAGAAAAGTCTCAAGGAGGGCGACTTCGGCTCAATCTTGTGGGGAGCTCTAGGGACCGCCGTAGGTCACCATCAGAGTGTCCAGATCAGGAGAGAGGGGGCTCGGGTATTTGTGCCACCACACCTGTCAGGCACTGGGTGAGGGCTGCCCCTTGGAGGACAGAGATCTCCAGAGCTTCTGGCTCCCCAGCGCATAGGCAAAGGGGGATCCGGCTGCCTGAGGGAGACCCAGGGGCAGTCTCCTGGAAGAGAAAGCACTTTGGGGGCCTTTTGCATGAAAACAGTGCCGGGGTCTGAGGGGACACAGGCAGAGGCTGGACAACCTCGGCCACAGCCTCTACCTCCGATCTCCTCACCTTCAAGCCCCTCCACACTGACCACTGCAGTGGTCCTTCTCAACCCAGCTCCGGTCTCTTGCTCAGCTCAAAGCCCTGCCTGACCCCGCTGGCTGCAGGGGAAATCCAGCCCCTCAGCCTGCCCTTCAAAGCCTCCACAACCTGCACCTCGACGCCCACCCTGCACTTTACAACCCTGCTTACTGAATGGTCTGCCATCCCCCCCCACACACACACACTTTCTCACTGCCTGGCCTCTGTTCAGGCTGTGAGCCCCTCCTGGAGCGCCCCCCCCCCAGGCACGCCTGCCTGGCTCACGGTCGGGGCATCACCTTCTGCTCTGCAGCTGTGTCACCCACTCAGCACGCCCGGGTCCCTGCCCCTCGCCCCAGCCTAGACCTCCATTCCTCAGCCGGGCCTCTGCTCCCCTCGCTACCATCTCAGAGAGGAGGAAAGGGACTTCAGAGGTTAACTGCATCTGTCATAAGGGGTGGGGCTGTGGAAGGAGAGGGGATGGGCCCTCACACCCAGGAGAGATCATGACTCCACCTGGCACCACGTCTCTGTGCAAGGGCCCAGCCCCTGAGTCTCAATGTCTTCATCTGTAACTCGGGGACACAGACGCTCCCAGCACTACCGGAAGTAAATGTCTGGTGCTCATAACTCAGCCAAACGTGGCTTCTTCCCTCTCCGCCCTACTTCCTCCCCGCACAGCTCACAGCCCACAGCAGAAGGCGCCCAGCCACCTGGTCAGACCCAGTACACAGCCCGTCTGAGGCGCACACTGACTGTGGGTGGGAGAAGCCAGTTGGCCAAGAGGACACCTCGCTCTCGGATTCATCCTGTTCCTTGAGCAGCTGAGCCCAGGCTGTCATGTTCTGATTTGACTCAGGAGGCTGTGACACGTGGCATCTTGGCAAGCGATGAGACTGCCACAGCGGCTCAGGTGGACCCAGGGCAAGGAGGCCACCAGACTAACATGCCATCTCTCTCACTGGGTCCCAGCCCCTGGCCTGCCACTCCCGGCCATCTGCCCCGCTCCCCGCCCCCAGCAGAAGGCTCCCCTGCAAGCGACACACTGCAGATGATTCTCCCACCTGGGGCGGTGGGAGGTGAGAGCATCAGCTTCTGCCTGCTCTTGGCAGGAAGGTGGGCGAGTGGGCAGAGGCTCGGGCTCAGGACCAACCTACTTGGACACTCCGGAACCCACACCACGAAGTGGGCCACCGATCCGTGATCATGACGCTCTGCTGACCATTCAGTTCAATTTCGTTCAGGCAGCATCAGGCCCCACTGTGCACCACAGACGGCAAGGCCCCAGCGGAGAGGATGCGGTGAGGATGACTATGACCACGGCAATGATCAGAGCCGCCAAGATAAACTGAGCACTTGCTGTGTCCCAGGCACTCCCTAAGTGTTTTATGGGAATCAGCTCCTTTAAGCTTCCAACAACCCTAGCGCCTGAGTACAGTTTAATTATCCCCATTTTACAGATGAAGAAATGGAGGCACAGAATGATGAAGCAACCCACCCCAGGCCACGCAGCTCTAAGAGGGGCGGGGCTTTGAATGCATGCGGTCTGTCTGACTCCAGAGTCTAGGCTCCTACTGCCGCCCCAGCACGGGGCAGCTGCTGGCTGCACGGCTGGGCCCAGTGCTCTCCGTGACGCATTCTGGGTCCCCTGAATTCGCCCAAGGGAGGCGCCTATATTATTTCTATCCCAGCAAGGAGACTGAGGCTCAGAGACTTCTCATGACTTGCCCAGGGCCACAGTCTGCTGGGCTCTGAAGCCCACATCCTAAATCACACTGTGCTTGGCGGCCCCCCTGCCTGCTGTCATCCACCATCCATTTCCACACATTGTCGGAATCCCTGTTTTCCCCCCAGGGATCCTGGAGAACAAAGCCCTACGGTGGCCCCAACTTTTTAAACTTCCAGCAGAGATGAGGCCCCTGCCTCTCTCCTCCTCGGCCCCACTCTCACGATGACCCCAGCCACGTACCTGACAGCCGCCAGGACTAACTCTACACTCCAGCCGGATCAGCATTGACAGGACCACTGCCATCTCTCAAAACTGAATTTGGCTTCTCCATCTCCTACTGATTTTATTACAAAGGTTTTTTATAGGCAAAGGCATCTTGTGACACACACACAGGGTGCCCTCCAGACCAAAGCTGCCCTTCTGGCTGACCAGTACTGCTGCAGGAAGCAGTTCAGACTGGCATGCAAAAGCCCAAGGGCACCCCGGGACCTGGGGGTCATCAGGCGCCTTGAGAGGAGCCACCTTACTCTTGTGTGAGTCACTCTCTATTTATGGATATTTCCCACAAGTCACTGCCGCGGCACTTAGCTGGAACAGCGATCACGAACCTTAGCAGACTGGTGGAAAGAACATGAGCTAAGAGGTCGGGAAGCCCGGAGTTCAAATCCCGCCCTGCCACTTCCTAGCTGTGGGACCTTCGCCAGTGACTCAGCCGCTCTGAGCCTCACGTTCCTGGTCCGTATAAACAGCATGGCAATGCCCAGCTTGTAGGGCTATAAAGAGGCTCTGGAAGATTCTGGGTGCTCAGTAAATGTATTCCTTCCCCACTCCACCTCCCAGGAGTCCTTGCAGACCATCTGGTCCAAGGGCTGCAAACAGATGGCTCCTTGGGTGCATCCTACCCAGCTGCCTAGCTCGGCCCACGCAGGCCTGAAGGCGGTGTGATGAGGCCGGTATTGAGTCCGCCCAATCCAACAGCAGCGCAAGCCACCATGCCCGGCCATATATTTTAACTGCCTGTGCTCTTTGCCTATGATGGAGTTTGGGACCCAAACACCCGATCAGAAAAACCAGTGATTCTGCAATTCAGAGGCTACTAATGGGGCTGGAGGCTTAATTGCTTTGACTACAAGGAAGCTGCAAATGGAAGGAGAATCATGGTGCAAAAAGACAAGACGTCTCCATGTTTCCAAGCGATGACTAGCTGGGCAGATGATTTTGCACTCAGCTGTTTCTACTGTGACACACATGACCATCCTGCAGAGGTCAGAAAACGTCCGCTACGCCGGTAAGTAGGCTGCAAGGGTCATTTCTGTGTGGCACCTTCACACCCCTTGCCCAGCAGCATCAAAAACCTCTCCCCAAGCCTTTTCAGGGTGACTCCTAGTAATCTCTCTGTAACACCTAAGAATATTCCAGATTCTTGTGTTTGCTCCCCAGGTAAGATAGGACACGCCAAGATGATTTGCATGTCTGCGTCAGCAACTATGCACTTAATTAATCCGACGGGAACCAATTTAGGGGAATTTAATTACCTAAGTTTGTAGAAGGACAGACTGTCAGAGGAAGTTCAGCCTGTACACTTGTTAACCAAATATTCCAAGAACAAGTGAAGCGACTGCTCTCATCTCCCACAAAAGCAGAGCTTTGTAAACAGGCTGCGGAGACGGTAAAGTTTTAGAAAAACAGAGTTCTAAACGTCACTAATCCAAGTGGCACAAGAGACCTTTCCAAGCACATGCTGAGACTCATATCCCCCCAGTGTGGTCTTAACCCACCTCCACTGCAGGACTGGCAACCAGGCCACTGGGAGGCAACTGGACCCTTGCAAAGAGCAGTGGAGTTGGAGTCAGACCCGGGCTTGAGTCCCAGGTGTGAGCAAAGATCATGTTGCCTCCCTGAGCCTCAGTTTCCTCATCTGTAAAATGGAAATTAACATCACCCACCTCACGGGACTGGTGCAAGGATCAATGAAAACTACAGGTGGGAAGCCCGTTGCACGCCGTGCCCACGCAGGGGCTTATGAGAGTCTCACCATCCTGAGGGCTCTTGTGCAGGGGTCTGAGACCCCGACGCACTTCCCAGGGGTCTCCCTGCCTCCAGGAGCTTTGTCCATCAGCCACGATCCCGTGGCCATGGAAATATTGATGACACCTGCACAGCACTCCCCTCCTACAGCCCACCTTCTCATTGCCCCTCACCAGTCATCTATGAGGCAAGCAGGGCAGGCACCCATGTTCCCATTAATCAGATGAGAAAAGTGAGGCTCAGAGAGGTTATGCAGTCCACGTCAGCACTCATTCATTGAGCAAAGGATTCTCTGGTGCAAAAACAAATCTGCTGAATAAAGGAGTGAGTGGATGAATGCATGAGGGCTGCAGGAGAAAACCAAGGGGTGTACAGACTTCTCCAGGCAATGGCTGGTTAATGGGCTCAAAGCACAGAGGCCCTCCAAAGGAACGCTGGGAAGCTGCTGGCTGCAGCTCAAGAGCCACTGCAGAAAAGGGAGCTGCAGGCGAAGGCCAGGTCCTGAGGTCCCTGGGAGCCGGCTGGGGTCTCATGTGAAGGAGCCTTGGAGGCCTGGGTGGGCAGTGCTGGCTGGGCTCACCCTTGCTGGCCGAGGAGAGCATGCAGGGGGGTGCAGAGAAGGTCCCGGCAGAGGCGCCTACACCCTTCGGTGGGGGGACACGCAGCCGTGGCAACTCCCACTGCACAAGCCTTCAGAGGAGCCTCCTTCCACTCTCCGTTTCCATGGGAATCCCCTTGAAATAACCCCATAACGGCTGTTGTTCTTCTCTGCAGCGGAAGAGCTCAGGATAAATGCGACGGAGGGAGGCAGGCACTCACTGGCGCTCAGGACGCCATGGAAATGTCAAGGCCCAGCCCCACGCCACCTACCCACTCTCACCAGCGGAGACGACCAGGGCCTCGGGGAAGACTTGGCCTTCACTCTCGCCTCTATGGGGGCAACAAGACCGTTTCCTTGGCAACTGAAGGACAAGGAGAAGACTGGCAATTGCATCTAAAACAACGTCCATCTGTCTCCCTTGGAGAAGGCTCACACCGGCCCAGGAAGGCCCAGGTTTGCAGGGACATGGCCCGGGGTCAAATCCAGCAGTGTGACCTGGACAAGCCCCTGAACTTAGAGTCCCCTTTTCTCAAGTGCCTTGGGTAACAGCAGAGGGATACAGAAGCACCCACACCCGCTGCAGCTCCGAAATCACTGGTTCCCTCTCCTCGCACTGGTTTCCGTATGCGTTTGTCTAATAATCCTAACATGTTACGGAAAGTTTCTCTGGTTCATGCAGCAAATACCCGTCGAGTCCTCCTGGGGGCAGGAGGGTGGCCGGCTCCTTGCATGTCCTTGTGGGATGCAGTGGGCCGTCATGCACAGTTATATGAGAAGCGCACTCCTGCCTCAGCGGAGTCTCCAAAGACCTCCAGCTCCTGAGAAGTCTCTCCTGCAAACACCGGGCACTTTGCACCAGACACTTCCAAAGCCCTTTCCACTGCTTCCCACGTAGTTTTCACAGCCACCCTTAATGTGAGATCTGTTATCCCTGCTTTGCTGATGGGCTCACTGAGGCCCCAGAGGTCACACAGAGATGGGTGGCCGGCCAGGACCTAGGCCCAGGTCACCTGGCCTTGCAGGCAGCCCTCTAAACAGCGGTCCCGGGACCTCCTTGCCCTGCCTGGGTTGGCCCAGCCCACCGAGCTGTGGAGATGAAGGCTCAGGCCGGGGTCCCAACGGGACCCTCAGGGCGAGGCCCTCCGAGCACGCCGCTCCACGTCTCTGTTTCCTTGTGTCTGAATCACCCCGTCCCTCCCCCTGGTCCCAGGGCCCACTCCTCCCTCCCAGGGAGGGGCAAGCTGGGGCTGTGGAAGCCAAGTGACCCTCCCCAGGGCCTTTAGCCAGAACTCCTGGAGCAGAACTCCTGGAGAACTGCCACTTCCAAGCCCTTTTCATCTGTGCCTGGCTGGTCCCTCGTCCCAGACAAGCAAAGGGACCACAAAGCAATGGCCGTGACCCCAGAGGGCCGTGCTCCGCTAAGAGGCACCTGCATCGGCAAGGGAAGGCTGATCACTGGTTAACCCAAAAGGTCCCGCTAAACCTGGGATGGGGGCTCAGTGCTCATCCTGGCAGACGGCTGAAATGTCCATGACGACGATCCTTCCAGCAGGGAGCCCCTCGCGGCCCCTGCAGATGCCCCCATGCTCGGCCTTACTAACCAACCAGCCAACCGCCACCCCTAAGAGGTATCCCTGCAGAACCCAGCCGGCTCTTGTGACCGAGGGCGCCTGAGGGCAGGGACGGGGCACAACGTTCGGCTCAGCATCTTCCCACACGGGCAGCCGGGGACTTTGCCGGGGGCACCGAGGAGGTCCCGAGACTGTTTCAGAAAGAAAGGCTTTGTGCGGGTGAGGACTGGGGAAACAGGCACTGCAAACTTGGTGACATTAATCAGAATAAAAATACATGTACCTTTTGACCCTCCAGTACCCACTTGTGGGAATTATTCCTCAGATACACAGCACGGGTGTTAATTTGCAGCATCATGTGAAAGAGGAAAAACAACAACAACAAAAAACTAGACACAACCTAAAGTCTCTCTCTAGGTGACTGTTTAATCAACTGTGCTCCATTCCCACAACGAAATCTCTGCATCTGTTAAAGAGAACAGTGCAAACGCCACGCGCCAATTCAGGAAGAACTGTATTGCCACGTTACACCACTCTGCTACTCTAAATATCTGTTGCCATATGAATGCATGACTTTGATTTTTAATAATAAAACGAGTTTGATTTTTTATGACTATAAAAGCAATGGCTAATAAAAGTCCATGAAATATGTCTTTGAGAGAAAGTAAAACATAGAGCCGTGCGGACGGGAGGCATCGCGACCCTGCAGCCCCTTCCCCGACCCGGTGGCCCTCAGCTGGCCCCCGACTCCGTGGGTCGGGGCTCCGGGGTCACGATGTCCACCACTCCGTGCATGGCAGGAGGTCTTCCTCTGGCTACCCAGTTCTCCATCTGGGCCCTGTGCACAAAACAGGCAGGACGGCAATATATTCAGCAGGGAGGAGAATCTCTAAGTCCTGGAAATCCATGTCACCGGGGCAGCACGTGCAGGCCCCCTCCAGCCCCTGCCTGAGAGTTCTGGAAACGGATGATGTTCCCCACAGACCCTGGTCTGAGAAGCCAGAATTTTCTCTTCTCCTTTCACCAGATGCCAAATGCTGGTGGGCTATGATTTCCAGAGAAACGGCCAGTCCTGGACGCAGGAATGGGGCTCCCAGGGCCAGCGAGGACTGAAAAGAGGCTGATCCCAATCTGCTCACAGAGGCTGCCATGGGAACTTCTGAGCCGAGTTTCTGTGGGATGCCCTCTCTTAATTTTCTTTCATCGCATTGCCTGTCCTAGATCGCTCTGGGGGGTGGAGTTTCCTGCAGCAGCAAAATTAGCTCTGGGAGGTGCAGGGTATGGTGGAAATAGCATTCGCTTTGGAGTCAGGCAAGGCTGAGGCTGAATCCCAATTCCACCACCCTGCTGGCTGTGCAACCCTGGGCAAGGAGCCTGACCTCTCTGAGCCTCGGTTTCCTTATCTAGGGGATGGGGGTGGGTGGTACCAGCACCAACTGCAGAGGCCTGTTGAGATAAGCATCGGGGTACCTCTGGCCAGTGTCTAGCACCTATTCCACAAACACTGGCTTCCCCTTGCCTGCATCAACATCTCCAGTTTTAAGCTAAACAAAGGACAGGTGAATGGCTACCCAGTTCTTCATCTGGGTCCAAGAAAGATCAAGCAATGGCTCAGCTGCACTCTCAACACTTGCCAAGCGCTGGAAGGAAACGCCAGATGATCTGCACAGTGGGTCAGCTCAGGGAATTCCGGCCCTTCAGCAGCCCAGCCAGTAACGAAGGAAGGCTGATGGCAGAGCCGGCCAACGAACCCATGTGCCATCCTGGACATGGTACCCATCCCCGAGCCCTCAGTGTAAGGAGGTCCGTGCAGACCTAAGTGAGGGCTGATTTGGCATCCGAAGACCTGGCTTCAAATCCCAGCCCACTCACTTAGGAGCTGTGAAGCCCTCACCTCCATTTCCTTGTCTGTCAATTAGAGATAACAATTCCACATCCTGGGGGGGCTTGAACGAGGCTGGTCGCTGCCTCCCCCTTCACACTGACTGATCCCTCCTCACCTTCTGGAACCCTCTTCCCCTCTCCCACGACTCGTGCTCCTCCTTTAGATCCTAGAACTTGCTCGGGGTCCTGTATCTCCTGTATCTCCAACACCAATCTCAATGGCGGTGCAAAGCAGGCACTGATAAATATGCACTGAATGAATTCACTTCTTCCAGGAAGCCTTCCCTGACTTCCCACCACCCGGGCCCCACTCTGGGCGGCCCAGCCCCTAGGTTCCTCCCTGCCACTGTCCCGTCACTGACCCCTTGTCCATCTGGTCTGTTCTAGGGACTCCTCAGGGCATGGACCTTGTCAGTCATGACCACGGCCATATTCCCCACTCCCAGCAAAGCGCCTGACACGTAGTATGTGCTTAATAAATTGTGGGCTGTCTGGGTGAATCCACAAACAAAGATTCCTGAACATCTTCTGTAAGTTCTCTCAAACCTGTCAGTCTCCCTCCCTTCCTATACGGCCAGCCTTCTCAGCATGATTAAGTTTTCCTATTCCGGATATCTCCTCTCCTAAACATCCCATGCTCTCCAACTAAATCCAACTTTTTATTGTGATGAATTCCATCTAAAACATTAACAGCAAATGTGCCTCCTCTTCCATTTCCTGGATTTCTGTGCTCTCTGCAATGGACAGTATCGGATCTCTGAGTAGTCAGGGGAGGGGCAGGGAGAGTGGGAGGGGGCAGGCCAGTTGGCCGGTGGGGGGGCTGTGGCTTTTGTTCCTTCTCTGTGCGCAGTCCTGGAGAAGAGGCCTCAGGTTATAAATCCAGCTGAGCCTGTTTTATGGAGAAGGTGCTCCACTGCTGATAGGCTTTTATAGCTGCCTGTTTACAAAGCCGAAGTATAATTAATTCTCGGCCACCTCCCGCAGCGCCAGCTGTCCCAGGCAGCCAGGTTCGGGGTGGCCAGGCTGAAGGAGGACAAAGGATGTTCTCTCCTTTGCGCCCCATCCCCAGTCCTCTGAGGGACTTGGCTGGATTGCTTTGGGGACCCAGTAAATGGCACCCCTGTTCCTGTCCAAGTGTGAAACGCCTCGAGGGGCAGAGAAGAGTCAGGTAACGAAGAATCAGGCATACATCAGGCATACGGGGTGTACATGCAAACCCCAGTGGGACCTGCTCTCCCAGAACCCAGAAAGGGCCTCACCCAGCGCAGGCAGCACTGACCCAACCCAGGCCTGTACTTCATGTCACAACTCGTCCTAAACCCGCAAATCAGAGTCAAGTCCCCATCCCCACTGCCCAGCAGTAGCCAAGGGAGGGTAGAGGGGGTCCGGAAGTGCCCTCCCCCCAGAGTGAGGGCTGGGGAGTGGGGTCCCCAGCAGCCTAGATGGGAGACAGGGGGGACCAGATCCCTCTCTGCTTGTTGCAAAACCAGACTTGTGCCTTCCTTAGATACAGAAATGGATCTAGCCACCTCCTGCTGGCCCGTGGGCCATCTGTCCCTTCAGAATGACTTGCATGTCCCCCGATCACATCCATCCGCCAGTCAGATCCCCAACGTATGAACATGGAAGTTTAACCCTTAGGGTGCAGCTGGCTCTTCCGCACTTCCCAGCTCCTGGGGCACATCCCGTTTCCCCTTCGTCCCATCTAAGTCCTCCTGGATCATTTCCCTGGGTCTGCATGGGACCCTGCTCAAAATTGTGCCTCATACCCATATGCCACCTCCTTCGACACATGCGCCTGCTTCAGAGAACACACTGGCATCTACGCCCTCAATGTAGAGTCTTCATTCCACAAATGAGGAAACTGAGGCCCGGGGAGGCTGTGCGGCTCCCCCGGGGTCACACAGCCAATCAGCAGCACAGCCTGGGCCTGTGTAGGGGTCTCTAGGCCCAGCGTCGTCACCTGTCACCATGCTGCACACAAGGATACAAGTCCAACCCCCCAGTTTTCAGCCATTGCCCCAATTTATCACCTGCCGTCCCACTGTCCCCATATGGACAAGCACATGTAGCCAGAAAAGTGTCCCAGTTTGGAGTAATGAAAATTGGGTCACTCGTAGGGAAGATGCCAGAACAAGGCATGCCTGGGGTTCACAGGGTGGACCACAGGGGCTCCCAGCTCCAACAAATGCTCCAAAGCATTTGGAAGCAAAGTTATCAACTGAGTCCTTGGCATAAAGCCATGCGGGTCCTCGGGGTCCTGCTGTCCTGCGGATGTCCTGGCCCAAAGCTCTCCTGGAGGTCCAATTCACCCTCTGGCCCAGCACAGATCAGGACCCTCTCAGAACACCACAGGGCTGCAGGAGACTGAGAGGCTCAGGTGGCCAGGCTGCACCCTGGCAGGCTTGCCACCCACCACCTGTATGGGTTGCCCCCCCCATGCCCGGCTCCAGCTCCTCACGGCCACGCTGCAGGTCACCCTCGCTTGGTTAAAAGGTAGGACTGAGGGCTTCCCTGGTGGCGTAGTGGTTGAGAGTCTGCCTGCCGATGCAGGGGACATGGGTTCGTGCCCCGGTCCAGGAAGATCCCACATGCCGCGGAGCAGCTGGGTCCGTGAGCCATGGCCGCTGAGCCTGCGCGTCCGGAGCCTGTGCTCCGCAGTGGGAGAGGCCACAACAGTGAGAGGCCTGCATACCGCAAAAAAAAAAAAAAAAAAAAAAAAGGTAGGACTGGGGTTCTGGTGGGTCAGAGTCAAGGGTTAAGGCCTTTGGAGCCACCCTGGAGCACCCTTTCCTGGGAGGCTGATAGGCGTGGATGTGTTGGGTGTGGCTCCCTCCTTCTCTGGTTCCACTGCTCAGCAGAAAGACAAACATCTGATGGGACCTTTCTGAGTATCAGGTGCACATAACGTGTTAACTCAGACCACCCTTGAGGAGACCCCAAGAGTCCTCTGGCCCCGATTTAGAGCTGAAGATATGGAGGCAGGAGGGGGGCCAAGGCAGGTCAACTGTGCATGGGCAGTGGGTACCTGAGTCCCTTGGTGCCCGTCCGCTCTACAGATGTACACGCACCAGGGACAAAGCACGGGGGGGAGGGGCCCCCAAAGGGAAGGAGTGGAGTTCGAAGGCATCGGAGTGCCTGCGGTATCGGGAACCAGCCCCAGTGTACCCCAGCTCTGCCTCCTCCTGGCTGAGGGAGGTCTTAACTTCTGGGACCCTCAGTTCCCTCATCTGTAAAATGGACAGAACCACCCCCTCCTCTAGGGCTCTTCACAGTTCAGTGAGATGAGGCACAACAAGAAGATGCAATGGTTGGCAGGGGTGGGTGGTGGATCTGTCCCCACCGTGTCCCCTGGCTGGGGCAGAGGAGGGCCTTTGGGAAGCTGTCCACTCAGGAGGACGCCGTGTGTGACGGGGCTGCGGCTGGTGCGCGGTGGGGTCCCTTCTCCCCGCCTCTCCCTCCCGCAGAACAAGCCATCTTCTTTTTTTTTTTTTTTTTTTTTTTTGTGGTACACGGGCCTCTCACTGTTGTGGCCTCTCCCATTGTGGAGCACAGGCTCCAGACGCGCAGGCTCAGTGGCCACAGCTCACGGGCCCAGCCGCTCCGCAGCATGTGGGATCCTCCCGGACCGGGGCACGAACCTGTGTCCCCTGCATCGGCAGGCGGACTCTCAACCACTGCGCCACCAGGGAAACCCAAGCCATCTTCATGATTGAGTTTTCTCCCCAGAGAAGCTCGGGCTTTCAAAGATCTACTCTCCTTCTCAATTGCACAACATGGATGAATCTAGAAGACATTCTGCTCAATGAAACAAGCCAGATACAAAGGACAAATAATGTATGATTGCATTTATATGCGGCCCTAGAAGAGGCAAATTCATGGAGACAGAGAACAGCTCAGAGGTTACCGGGGTGGAGGCAGGGGGGTTACTGTTTAATAGGGGCTGAATTTTTGTTTGAGTAATAAAAGCATTTTGGAGATAGACAGTGGTGATGGTTGCATGATATCATGGATGTAATTAGTGCCCTTGAATTGTACACTTAAAAATGGTTAAAATGGCAAATTTTATGTTTTACTACAATTTTTTAAAAATTGAGTAATATATAAAAAAGCCCACACTTTAAATGGGTGAATTGCATGGTATGTGAATTATACCTTAATAGAGCTTTTTTTTTTTTTAAATTAAAGATGTGAATCTTGACGGCTGGAGTCTCTGTTTGTTGGGCCAGGGTCTGAGCGGGCAGGCTGAGTCCATACACGGCAGCCAAACCAAGGTGCCCGCCTGTCCTGTGACCTGCAGCCTGGAGGACAGAGGCTCTTTCCATCAGCTTTGCTGACACCCAGAGGAAAGGAATCCCCCCACACACCTACTCTGAGGCTGAGAGCTTGGTGAGCCTCTAATGTGGCCCAATGTGCCCTTCCCACCCCCAGAGGAGAAGGGCCTGGAGGGGAAAGATCGTTGCCTGGGACACACAGGGATGATTTTAAGATGAAGCTAAGCCACCTCTCACTCAGAACAAGACTGGAAGAGAGCCCTAGACTCGGCATGTCCCTTCTCCTGCCTGAGCTCCCAGCTCCCCATCTGGGACGATGACAGTGCCTGCCCCAGGGACAATGCTTGGACACTGCTCACCCAGCCTGGGGCAGGCACGTATGCACTCTCTCTAAATGGCAGGGTGGCTTCCTTCCCTTCCATCACATGTACTCAGACAATGGTCCCCACTACCCGTTGGGTGGATGCCACGTGGGCCGTGTCTGGGACAGGTCACCAGGCTGTAACGGTTTCCAATAAAACTGCTTCCTCGAGGCTGGGCAAATAAGATGATCCAGGAGGTCAGTGTGTCATTAGAGTCAAGCTGAGCAGAAAACCCAGCTAGCTCACCTGTTCCCTTCTGCAGTCTTCCCCCCATGACAGGGGGCTGCCAAGAAGGAAAGCACAGCTCCACCCAAGGCCATCGTCCCAGATGTGGGCATCGAATAGCACAGCACACGTGCAGCGGGGAAGGGCCGGGGTGGCACAGTGACTGACAGGGTGCACCCTGACCTGACCCCCATTTCTATCAATAACTTCTGCCTGATGCACACAGGGAGGCGGGTCTGTGGGAATCTAGTCTACCTCCTAAAAAAAGCTTTTACTCACCTCTTGTTTTCTGTATTTATTTTTTCCAACTTTATCGAGATGTAATTTACAAATAACACTGAATAAGTTTAAGGTATACAATGTGTTGATTTAATATACTTATATGTTACAAAATGATTACCACCATGTTGTTAGCTGAATCACCATCCCAGCACATTATTACCATTTCTTTTTGTGGTAAGAATATTTAAGATCTACTTTCTTAGCAACTTTCAAATATATAATATAGTATTATTAACTATAGTCACCATGCTATAGATTATACTATAGATTATATATTATATAATGTATAGATTATACATTAGATCCCCAGAGCTTATCCATCTTATAACTGGACCCTTTGACCAACATCTCCCCATTTCCTCCACTCCCAGCCCCTGGCAACCACCATTCTAGCCCCTGTTTCTCTGAGTTTGGCGTTTTTTAGATTCCACGTATAAGTGAGATCATACGGTATGACTTCACTTAGCATAATGACCTCAAGGTTGATCTACATTGTCACAAATTCTGTATTTAAATAGGCAAACGTATGGGATGCTTTTCATATTTTTGAACAGAGAAACGGTCTGGAGGACAAGGCCTCTGCATCCTCTTACTGGTCAGGAAGACAAGGGAGGTGCAGCCCCTTCAAGGTCAGACACATCCCAGAACGGATTTTGGCTCAGCTGGCTGTCTGCAGCAGACTGCTTCTCAAAGCGGGTCCCAGCACTGTCTCCCATCCCATCTGTTCTCCACAGTGTGATCTGGCCTGTCCCGAATCCAAAGGCAGAATCTAACTCCCCTCCACCCCGGGCCAGCCTGTGACTTGACAGAATTAAAGTCACACAACTGGTGATGGGAGACTCCGAGGAGGTCGGCAAGTCAGGTCTCGCACCTGGATCCTGGGACACCTGATCCGGCAAACCAGTGCCCTGAGACCGCCATGCTGGAGACGCCACGTCTATGGTCCCCAGGGAACCAGCCCCACCACACACAGAACACGTGAGCGAAACCGTCTTGGACCCTCGCGCCCCCAGAGCAGCCTGCCCAGCAGCCCAGAAGGAAGATGCAGCAGTTCCCATGTAGAACAGATCTGCCCAAATTCCTGACTTACAGAATCCAGGGCACATCATAAAACCGCTGTTGTCTTAAGCCACTAAGATTTAGAACGATTCGTTGAGTAGTAGTAGGAACCATGACACCATCGTGTGACTTTAGGTGTGTGACCTGACCTCTCTGGGGCTCCGTTTCCTGCGACATAAAAGGGGGTCATTCCCACCACCTCCCATAGTGGGTATAAAGTTCTGATGAGATCATAAACATGTGTCTCATGATATCGTTGCAGTCAAGAAATGGCAGCTCCCCTCGTCATGGCCGTCACCGTTACTATTCTACCATGAAGACGAGATACCTGTACACGCTAGAAAAGGGTCACAGCACAATTCCTCTCCTGTGCAGTCAAAGCCCCATCACCCATCAGACACACATCAAGAGACAATGATCACAGCCATAAGTCACGATGTACTGGAGCTGAAACTGATCCTTTTTTTTTTTTTTTTAAGGCAAGAGTGACAGAGACTGAGGGGTTTGCTCTAATCTACAGATTACTCCAGAGCTGCATTATACATGTGGACTGACTCTTTTAAAGATCACCACATGAAAAATTTTGATACATTTTATTTTTAGTTTAGTAGACATGATATTCAAATCCTTATTTAAGCTCTTTAAAAACACTCCTATGTTTTCATGAAGAAATTGCATTCCCATATAGCCAGAGATAGGAATAACCTGAAATACAGAAAAAATGTACATTCTCAAGGATGCTCAACATATCTTAATTTAAAACACCCAAAGTTGGGGGCTACCCTGGTGGCGCCATGGTTGAGAGTCCACCTGCCGATGCAGGGGACACGGGTTCGTGCCCCGGTCCGGGAAGATCCCACGTGCCACGGAGCGGCTGGGCCCGTGAGCCATGGCCGCTGAGCCTGCGCGTCCGGAGCCTGTGCTCCGCAACCAGAGAGGCCACAACAGTGAGAGGCCCGTGTACCGCAAAACAAACAAACAAACAAACAAAAAAAACACCCAAAGTTGGGATATGAGTGTCCGAGAGTGGGAGGTCTCTCCACCCTCTACACACTGTCATCCACACCTACCAGCCTTGGGAACACGCTGGTATCGACCAGAGATGAGGAGAGGAGGCTCAACCCTCCTTTCTCCACCATGCATGCTGCCCCAGGCCTGCCTCGACAACCTCTCCTTCCCACCGCCTTCACCTCCATCCCCTTCCACTGCCAGCTCTGGGCGCCTCACTGGGGCTTTCTCGCCTCTCCTGGAAGTGCTCTCGTCCCCCTCTGACCCTCACTCCCCCACTTCACTCTCTAATCTTCCCAGAGACCTCTGGTCACTCTTGGTTCCCTCTTTCTTCTCTGCCTGGACAGATTACCAAGGCCCCTTTGTCTGTTCATCCACCACGACTGCCCAGGAGCTCCAAGACCCACAAGTTAATGCTCCGGCAACCCTAGAGCCACACTGTTTCTCACCTGCGAGCTTCTGTCCATAACACCCCTACTGCCTGGGATGCCTTCTCCCCTGCGTGCTACTACCCTGCTGGACAAGCCGCTCCTCTGCTCTGGACTCAGCCTCTCCGCCCATCTGCTCCCAGGCTGCAACAGGACCCCACTGCATCCCAGCTCCCATCACACTGTATTATGATCACCTGTTCATGTCTCCTTGGTTCCAGAGGTTCTCAAGGGAGGGGCTGTCTTATTCCTGCTCTTTCCTGTATCCTCCTTCCCCACCCACATACCCACTGGAGGCAACAAACCCCAGGCTGGCGGATGAAGCCTACATAGCTACTGAATAAGTAATTAAATCTACATGATGGACTATTATGCAGCCATTAAAAACTGTTTACTCAGAGTCTGTAATAATAGAGGGGAATGTTTCAGCACGTTAAATATTTTAAAAGAAACAACTGTATTTATATTACAATCTACAGGGGGGCAGTAAGAAAGGAATATAATAAAATTGGAACAATGTTTCTGGGGCAATGGAGTCAAGGATGTTATTTTTTCCCCCTCTTTATTCTACTTTCTGCATTTTCAAACGTTTCTGCAATGAGATAAAATAAAGAAAATTAAAATCTTGCAAGGAGCATCTTAATGCACCTTAGCTCCCAGAGCATGACAATATGGGACACCTTATGATGACGGATTATATTTTCACAGCTTCAATAAAGAGCCTTACTGCTCTTTGGGGAAAATATTCAGGTTTTTTTGTTTTTTTTTAATCACCTTTCACATTGAAAGCTGGTGTAGGAACCACTATCGCTCAGCCCTTGACTCCTTCAGCCAGTTCATTCCATGATGGCTTGTTCCCGAAGCAGACAGGCTGGCTAGCGATCTGCACAGTGAAAACAGTGGACGGAAGTGCCTCTCTCCCAGTGGTCTACTGGCTGCCCAACCATTTTTGCAGTGAGGAATTTGAGTTATCTAATTGTCTTATTGAAAGCTACTGCTTTCAATAAGCAGGATACTACAATCCTCCAGCCATGGTTTAACATCACCATGCCCTCGACATGTGGAAAGGCCACACAGGATAGACACTGCCCATTTGGCATGAGTTCAGGGAGACCTCACTTTGCACAACCGTGTGGAACCCTAAAAATGACCGTGCAAGCTGAAACACTCAAAGTGATCTTAATAATCAATGTGGAAATTACGAAAGTTCCACGATCTTAAAAAAAAACTTTTTAAAGACATGAAAAACTCTCTTACTGATGGTTATAAATGTAGAGGGTAATAAAAAAAAGAGTAAAACTAATATTTTATTTAGTACACAGTCATGTAAAACCTTAGAAACATTGAGAATTCAAGTGTTTTATCTCTTTGTAAAAAATGTATCCAGACTAGTTTCAACAGTGCTGGCTTCCTCTGCTTGTTGGATAATTTGCGATGCTGGGCAAACATCTTTCCTATGCCTTAAAGAGCTGCCTTTCTAAGTTCAGATCCGCTTCCAAGATTCTATCCTCTGCACGTTCAACACTGTGGAATGGCTTCAAGAGTTCCTTTCACATGAAGTGTGCTGCCAGCGTCGCCTCCCCTGGGACATCTTCATTTTTTCTGTCACAAGCACTTCTCTCATTTATGTCAATAAGTTCACCTTGACTTAGTTACTTAGTTCCCCTGGCTGCATATAAGTCTCGAATGGTCACAGCTTCAACATTCCCGGGATCAGCAGTTTCCTCTATAACTCCATTTACATCCAATCCAAATTTCTCTGCCAGCATTATTACTCTTCTTCTTCCTTTTATTTCTTTTTTGCCGAGCATCATCTTTGTGGGCCAGATTTCCTCTTTTGACTATCCATTTTTGTAAAATGTCATGTGGGTTTATCACCAGGAAACAAGGAGGCAACATCACCACATGCTTTGCTGTCTATGTGTGAACCAACAGATACGCAGGGACCAACCAGAGACAGACACTGAAAGAAGTGACTTGGTCTCAGATCACAATACTCATCTGTTATTTACTTAGTGATTTGTGGGCTGGAGAGCCAGTGGCGAAGTTTCTACTTTATGCAATTACTCACAGTTACCATTTTGTGGTAGCTGAAATCTGGTCTATGTGATTGGGGGACTGGCATTACTGAACAAAACTGTGGTGACTGAAAATCCGTACACATTGGAACTGTGCAAAGTGAAGATCGCCGGGTGGAGGTGTGGCATTTGGAAAAATAATTGGACTATTCTGGGGTCAGATTTGAAGACATGCCATTTGTTCACTCAGTCATTCAAACACACATTTATCCAGCACTTATTGGGCACCAGGTGGGTACCAGGTGCTGAGCTGTGTATAGAGGAAACAGGCATGTCCAAGATATATATCCCCTGATGTTTCGTGAGGCAGGACTCCGGGTCCAATGTTTCAGAAAGGCCAGGTTCCAGTCCTGTCTTATGATCTGAGCTGAGTCACCCCTCCTGGCTGGGACTGGGACTTAAGGTTCTTTAAGTTATAAGGAACAGAAATTGACTCAGGCTAACATAAGCAAGAAGGAAGTTACTGGAAGGTCCTGAGGGAGCCACAGAATCTAGGAGAGAGCACAGCAGCTGGACAAGGGGCCTCAGAAGGAGCCGGACAGTACTGGGAATTCAATTTCGGGGATCTATGACTATTCCAGTTACCTACCGCTGTGTAACAAATAACCTTATAACTCAATGTCTTCAAACAGAAACCGTTTGCTCCTGAGTCTGCAATTTGGGTAGCTCTTGGTGGAGATGGTGCGCGCTGCTGAACAACCTGCCCAGGATCTCTCGGCTGATCAGTGGGGAGGAGGGGTCCTTAAAAGAGAGGGGCGTGCCCAGGGGATTCCCAGGATCCAGGCAAACACCTGTCAGCATCCGGTCCCGTCAGGCAACTGGGATTCAGAAAGGGATTACGGACTGTGGGGATGAAACTGTAATCCTTCTGAAACAGTAACGAATGTCTTTATCAAGTCTGGATGGAGGACTGATCTCGATCAGAAAAGATTTAAGAGACAGAACAAGCAGATGCAGGACTTTAGATCCTGGGTCAAACCAACCAACTATAAAAAGACATTTTTGAGATAACTGGAGACATTGCTAAGGTGAACCAGAATCAACCTGTTTGTTTATTTTTTACTGAAGTATAGTTGACTTGCTAAGATGGACCAGAATTTAGATTGAAAGAAATTCGTACTCATTTTGTTTGGTGAGATAGTGGTACTTTCAGAGATGCCTGCTGACGTAGGGGTGAAATGACAGGAGTCTTGAATTTACTTAAATATTCTTAAGCCAAAAGGATGGGAAAGTAAATGAAGAAAGTACAGCAAAATCTTGAGAGCAGCTGCAAAGCGAGGGGATGGATGAGGAACAATTCAACATACGACTTTCTCTACTTTCGTACATATTTGAAAGTTTTCATTAAAACGTTATTGAAATTATAAAAGGAAATTCAAAAGCTGATAATGACAACACAAGTAGCTCCCTTTTATTGAGGTGTAAGTGCAATGCGCACAGTATTGCCCTTAATACAAAAAGCCCACGTGGCTAGTAGTTCTCCCTCTCCTTTAGGGATGAGTCGACTGGTTCAGAGGCTGGAGAACCTGCCAAAGGCTCACAGCCGTGCCCAGGAGCGGAGCGCAGGGCTGGCAGCCCCGGGGGTCAGGGCTGCAACCTCTGCAGGGCGTGGGGGCGGGAGGATGCAGGAGGCCAGGCTGGTTCAGAGGAGGCCCTGGTCTGCAGTTGGAGATCCCATCCCTGCTTGGGGCAGCCGGAACCTCTGAGCAGCCTTTGTTCTGCCTCAATGTGCCATTCAGCCCAGGGTTTTGGAGGACAATGGATCCCACTGTGCAAGGAGGCAATGCCATCCTGGGCAGCGCAGAGGCCCCAGGTGGGCCCTGGTCCCCAGGCAGGCTGGCAACTACAACCTGGGCTCAGGTAGAGGAGCCTAGATGCTGTCAAGGGATAAGCACGTGTAACTCTGCACATGCTGTTCTTTCTGCCTGGAAGGCACCAGAAATCTGTGTCTCAGCACGCCATCACTCCCGACCCTGTGAATGCCACTCCCTTTAGTGCCAAAGCACCTGTCCTCTATGGAACTGTGATCACCCCCCACTGATGCAGTGGAGGGGATCCCTTCTTCCACTGACCCACGTGGATTACCTTCACCAGGTGTGGCTAGGAGAGATGCCGTGCTGCTACATGTCCAGCGTTAGCACCGTGCCAGGCAGTCCTGGGTTCAAATTGCAAGACCCTCTGAAGCTGGGTGCAGAGCCAGAACTGAATGGGCCACCTGTCCCTTCCCTGTTGGTCCAACAACCAGGCAATGTGGAGGTTAGGAGGACGGGTTTGCAGGCAGATGGCCGGCATTCAAACCCCAGCTCTGCCCCTTACAAACCATGTGACCCTGGGCAAGTGTCCAAGCCTCAGTTTTCTCCGTTGTAAAATGGGGTAAAACACACACACGTGCACACACACACCGGGGTTTGTGAGGATCCAATAATATGAGGCACTCAGTATCACATCTGGCATCAGTAAATGGTCAATCATAATAATGGCTATTATGTTCGCTTCATAATTATTTAATGCTGAAGACCAGGTGAGTAATTTTGCACAAGGGCTGACTGGTGAGGAGACCAAGGTTAATTAACAGGACACCCCAGGGTGCTGTGGGGCTGGCAGATTGCTTCAGCAACTCCAGACTCCATCCTGAGGCAGCCCACTCTCTCACTGGCATCCAAGATCCTGGGAGAGATGGGCCCATGTTTCAAAGACACAGCCTGGCTGTGTCCACGAAATGAAACCAGGAGCGTGGAGCTCTAGAAATGGTGCCTTCTGGGGCCTGGAGCATTTGTTCCAGGGCAGGAAGACTGGGGCGGGGGTGTCAGGTGGGTGAGGAGACATCCTGGAGAGCAGGTCACAGAGAGCAACCTATTCTGCGTGCCAACGGGGAGAACTAGGGGTGCAGACTATAAAGGCTCATGGAGAGATGGCATCACCAAATAGAATGCAAGGGAACCGGGTGTTGGGTGGGTGTGGGCGCCTGAGAGATGCTTCCCAACGCTGTCCTGGCTGCTTGGCAGAATTTAAGGCTGGGTGACCCAGCTTTCTTCCTGCCAGCCCCCTCTCTCTCCCTTCCCTTCCAGGATTCTCTTCGTTCTGTGACTCCAGAGCCTTCCTGTTTTACCTCCCACCTGGGTGGCCACCAAGAATTCTCGTTCTCTGTCCCTTAGATGTTGGTGAACCTTGGGGCTCTGGCCTCAGCTCTCTTCCCTCCTTCCTCTCGCCCCCACTTCACTCTCCCTGCCCAGAGACATGGGCTTCTTTTCTGCCTAGCACGTAGTGGGTGCTCCAGAAATGTTTGTTGAATGAACGAATGAATGAATGACCTTGTCCTTCAATGTTGTACGTCTGGCATCTAACCTCCCCCTGGCATTTAAGGGGGATCAGTAAATGTCTGTTGAACAAAGGGGGAAAAATGTTCAACCTCATTGGTATTCAGACATGAATTTAAACAAATATTTTTCATCTGTGATATTGGCAAAGGTCAAACCAATTAGAACACCTAACGCTGATCAGTATGAGGTAAAATTTGTCAACGTGTGTCAAGAACGTTAAACACGTTCATGATTTTTACGTAAAATCGCATGTGTGGGACTCTCTCTGAAGAAAATTATTCCAGATTTGGGGGGAGGGATGGGAATAGGGTGTCTTCCTACACACATAGCATTCCTTCCCTCAGTGTTAGTTATAAAAGAAAATAAACAACCTAGTTATCCATCAATCGGGGGTGAAGAGTTGAACTATGACATCTATCACAGGAAGAGTGTGCAGCCAATAAAATGGTGGAATCTGGGGGCGGGGCCGAGGTAACCAGTTACACACCCCTTCCCTGCTAGGACTTGAGAACACACAGGGAAGATGGACAAGAAGGAAATCAAAAAATTCTTCTTCCTTGATGGTAAACTCGCGGCAGGGAATGAGCTAGGGAACCATACTCCACTGCCCCTCCTCTTGGGCCTGTGGGGAGAGATAGGTCTAAAGGCTGGACTCTGAAATGAGGGAAACATAGGCTTCTTCTTGGGGGCCCATGGGTAGGGGTGAAGCAGAGACTCTCAATACTACAGCCCCGCCCAACAGAGGAAAAATTGTCCAATGAGTGACAGGTTCTCACCAGTTCCACCAATCACAAAAGCCAAGGGGGTGAGAGGCGGGGCCAAGGATTCCACCATCCCAGGAATTCCAGCCTCCTCCCTACAGCAAAATAGGGCCAACTATAGCATTTGTGGAGCCCGGTGCAAAGTGAAAATGCAGAGGATAAAAAGCAGGGAAAAGTATCATTAAAGGTACAAAAATATAAAGCTTCCTCGTTTTTTTCCCATGACTTGTCTTAGTTATTTGCTATTTAATGACAATTGAAAAAAAAATTTAAATTATTAGCATGAATTGTATCGCTCATTCTGTTGTGTAATTCCAGCTTTAAATGCAAACAGAAGAGCACTGAACTCGAATGCAGAATCCCTGAATTACACAATTCGTATCTGGTAGCTCCTACAGGCATACGTAGCTTGTTCTTACCAGAGCAGTGGGAACACTGCACGTTTTATTTCACCTTTTGACGCTTGCACGTTCTAGGCACACACCTCCACCCTCCATGAATGACGGTTGAAGGGAACAGGAACTATGGTTGTCCATCTTTCCCTTTCTTTTGGTGCCATCGTTTTCAGAAGCGTTGATTAGCTAGCCCAAGGATGTCACACGAGTAACAAAGGATATGATAGGGTTCCTTGGTCCTTATGCTTCTTAGAATGTCATTGCCTCCTTTCTGCATTCAAAACAAGTTCTGATTCAAAAGGAAAGCGTGGCCTCTCGAGCTGTCAGTGCCGCTGTTTACGCAACCACAGACATGCTGATCGGTGCCTATGCGCAGAATTCTGGTGGCCCCAGGACGCTGGGGAGCTCCATGACACTTAAAGTGACACAAGGTAAGCATGTTACGGAAGCCACACAAGGAACAGCGGAATCGCTTGTTGCATGTGTCACTTGTGTTCACAGGTGTGCTCCATTGTCCCATCAGATGTCACTTACAAAACACGGGTCCAAAGATACAATTATTAAAAATTTCAAGATGGGGACAGCAGAGAATTAAACGGAGCGCAGGGTTCTTGGTCCTTCCGAATATGGGACCTACGCGGGTTGCACACTCAGGACACCAGCTCTGCAGCAAAGCACTGGAAAATTCTTATAACCTCACACTTAAAAGTACCCTTCCAAATGGTTTATATGGAGAGATTAAAGCTTTTATTAAAAACAGACATGGGCATTTAAAAGAGATGGGCAGGAGCTGTGGCAAATGGCTAACAACACGTATCTAGAGGCTGGTCTTTCCTCTTCATCTGCATTGTTACTCTGTAATCCTCCCCTTTAAGCCCCAGTATTTCATACAGCCACGCTTCAGGTGTCAAGACCTAAACACCTTAGAGAAACATCCCTTAGCTCTGCTGACTTTAAGGATAAAACCCCAAAACTGTAGCAAGTAAAAACCAGGAGATGATGCGGAAACATTTTATTAGCACTTGATCTCCATCTTGCAGCAAGAAAATGAGAAAACCCCTACTTGGTGACTGCACCAACCTTTAAGTGAGGTCTGGCTTTCTTGACAGTTTGGGGAAACTGATAACAATAACCCCTTCCCAAAGGTGGACCTTTGGAGTCCACATGGTCTTTACTCCTCAGAACCTTGTGACAACCCAGGGCAGGAAGCAATGCAGGGAAACTGAGGCTCAGAGAGGTGATGTGACTTAATGGGGGACAGCCACCAGTGTCCCACAGCAGCCTCCTTCCCTGAAGTGGAGACAACATGAGCTCGTGAAAACCCAGGCAAACTTATGGAAGGGGTGCTCCTAAGTGGAAGCAAAAGGAACAAAGATGTCAAAAATCAAAGGCTGGCTCTCCGCTCTCCTACTGGGCTGGCTCAGGTCCCTGCCAGACATAACTCCCCTCTCAGCACAATTTCTCTGGGGGTGGAGATGGAATTAGGTTAGCCAGTCTGATGACCGTTCTAAGGGCTAGTCTAACTCTAACCCCCTAAAGAACAGACATAGTTATTTATGGACAATATTTATTAAGTACTGACTGTGCCCCAGGCCCTGGGCTGGGCACAATCACACACACCAAGCCATTTAATGCCATGAGTTCACTAAGCATATTCCATTCATGAAGCACGGTGGAGAGTCCATAGAGAAGATGCTACAGCGTCAAATAACTGCACGTCCCTTGTTTCAAGTGATCTAAGGAGCAACCTGGAGAAGAAACTAAGGCTCAGAGAAACCTGCCCGAGATTACAGACCCAGAGCGGACCCCACTGGGAAGGCAGGTCTCCAGACCCCACCAGGAATGCAGATCTCCTGACACCAGATACTGGGATACCTCATCTGGCTGGAAACGCGAGGAGGGGAAATCAGAACTCTGCAGCTTGGACTTGAGCGCGTGAAAGAAATCAAAGAGGATTTCTAAAACAAAAAGCAAACAAATCAGCATCCCTCCTGGTTTTCTGTATCTCGCATCTGGTTCGTGAGTGACAGGGCAGCCTTTCTGTTTTCCAGACAGTCAGTAAAGGCTGTACGAGTCGGGGTACTGCTGGCTGCAAGTAACAGAGACTTGGTTGAAAGTTTGAAACAATGAGTAAATGTAACAGCTCACGGAACTGGAAGCCCAGAGGTGGGGTGGACATCAGGCCTGGTTAATAATCCAGGAGTCACAGATGTCACCAACGTCCCCAGTTCTCACTCACTGTCTGCTCTGCCAGCAACGGTGTTGTTGGCTTCAGACTGGCTCCCTCCATGGTCTCAAGGCGGCTGCCAGCAGCAATGGAGGCTTCTGTGTTCCATCACAAGAGAGGGACCAGCTTCCTGCAGCTCACTCTACTCTCCACTCAACCTCCAGAAAGGACTCCCACGTCCATTCTGGGACCAGTCACTGCAAGGGGGATGGGAGTACACTGGTCCATCACTGCCTGCCCAGGGCCAGACTCAGAAAAGGATGTGCTTGGTAAATGCTACTGCATGAAGGAGGATGAATGTATTTTGTAGATTCAATCTAGCCTAAAAATGTCTATTTAACCACCCTAAAGCTGAGTCCTGGGGCTGCAGCAAGAGAACACAGCCAGGAAGAGTCCTTCCTAGAGCCATATCTGGCTCTTGAGAAAAGCCTAAACAGAGACTCCTTGGCATTCTCCTATCCCTGGGGCCCCTTTCTCTAGGGCTCAGGTCCTTCTACTGTCTACTGTCAACTGTACTGTTCTCCCCAACACTCACCCATCCTTGCTAAGTTCTCTGTGCCCCACAGTGACATGCACTCATGCCTTATGATCACAACAGCCCTCAATCAGCTGAGCTGAGCTAAGAGTTAGAGGGCAAAAAGCTGCTCTAATTCACACTAAGGTGTGAATGACTAACAAAACCTAAACTCTCCCCAAGGTATTTGAGATTTTACAAGAAGAAATTGAGGAACTCAAGCAAGACTGGCACTGGTGAAGATGACATTTAACTTGAGACCTAAAGGATGAGAAGGAAGAGCAGGAAGTGAGTGTTCCAGGTAGTGGACGTAACCAGTGCAAATACCCCAAGAGAAAGAAAAAACTTCCTGCTTAAGGAACAGGAAGTAGATCAGAGCCACTGGGGTATTGTGAGTGTTTGTGACCAAGTGACCAGGTGGAACAGGAATTTGTACGCCTGGTTCTTTTACAAACTCCCAGCATCCATTATTTGCTTGTGAAGCTCTTCCAGGAACAATACTTTTAAATGATAACAGTGCCATTTATTAAGTGCTTCCAACAGGCCAAACACTGTGCCAGGTGCTTCCTAAATTAGCAAAACCACTGATCATTCCAACAGCCCTGTAAGATGAGTCACTATTACTCCTCCCTTTAAAGGGAGAAAGTGAAGCCCAGAAACATTTAGTAACTTGTCCGAGGTTGCACAGCACCTGAAGAGTCAGAAGAAGGATTCGAATACGAGTCTGTCTGACATCCAAATCTGTAACTTACTCTGTGCTCTGAGCACAAAATGCAGGCAAGATGCAACAGTGTGAAAGTCTGTTTTCATGCAGGGAGGCCAGAAATCTCATATAATTCTAATAATTATTGTTATTGCTTTCTCAAGGGCGGGAACTTCAGATCTTGGTCCTAGGTTCCCTAGGACCTGAGCTCTGTGCCTTCCACACTCTGGCATTCAATCTGGGACACGGACAAAGGCCACGCCTCAGTTTCCTTCATCTATAAAATAGGGGTATGTGGAGCTCCTGTGAGGCCTCAGCACATAATGGGTCCTCCACCTACCTGGGCTGCCAGTTCACAATTTGTAGTTCCGAGGTGGCTCTTTCATCCACCATCTTATCTGACCCTCACAGAAACCTTAATACCTCTAGACAGAATGGTATTATTCACTCCCATTTCACAGATGGGGAAAAGAGATCCATCCACATAACGGTGTTCCCTTCTAGAATACAGGCTGCCCACGGGCAGTACCTGTGTCCAGTCCCCAGGGCTAAAACTGACCAGAACATAGTAGGTACTCGGTAAATATGCGTTCTATGAATGAAGAATTAAAATCATCACTTCTTACTCTGATAACTATGCACTTCTCCCTTGTTCCTCCCTTCTAAGAGCTGGTGAATTTGTGCGAGAAACAGCGGGAGACAGAATAAAGAAGGAATTAGGGTTTGCAAATGTCCGCTATGAGTCAGGCAGTGCTTTTTAAATACTTTAAATCACGGCGCCCAGTGCCCTGTCCCATCATCCTCAATGTAGAGATGGAAAAACGGAGGCTTCCTCCAGAAAACCAGACCACAATGACCTGCCAAGATCCCCTCTCTCTCCTGGCTCCAGCCAGACCACTGGGGCACCTGCCAGCAACCCAGCAGCCTTTTTACCTCTGCCTCTCAGCAGGCTGCCAGCAGAAAGAACACCAGGAAACACGCTGATCCTTCCTCAGCCTCTCCAAGGCAGGCGACAAAAGACCGCTTTCAGCTGCCTGGGGACACCCCCCACCCCGAAACCCCTAGCTTGGGGCAGAGCCCTCACCCGGCCTGAGCAGCCCTGCCCCCTCTCCCTACACACACCCATCAGCAAAGCGTGACTCAGCACTTCTCCTCCGGGGAGCGGGGAGCGCCACTCTTCAGCATATGTCCGCCCAGGTTACACACCCAGCCTCTGCTCCCCTGGGTCAGGACGCCCAGGAGCCCACCCCGCGCTGGCCCAGTGCTCCCCAGGCCTCCGCAGGGCTCGGGCTACGGGCTCCTCGGCCTCATTTCCGGCGGAGCCAGGCATCAGCGCGGCGGACAGCACCCTGGAGTCGAGTCACCGCTCCGAGCCCACACGGGTTCCTGACACAGGCTCCCACGCGCACCAGTCCCGCGGCACGCAATGCCCAGGGCCCCTCCCACCGAGGCACCCATCAGGGGACCTCTTGCTAAAAACCCACAAACACTTCTGCAGCCAGTCCAGCAGCCCCCAGGGAAGATGCAGACGGCCCCTTCACCCGGGAAGGTCTCCAGCACAAGTGTCCTCACCGCTGCACGCTGACACCCCGCGGCTAGCTCTCCCCATCCTCAGTGGAGGTTCCACTCCGCGGGCCCCCGGCTGCGGCCCGGGAGCTGTCCCCACCGCTCCCTGGGCAAGGTGGAGCAGAGGGACCCTTGGAAGTTACAGGCTTATAAGAGAGGGCCGCTGACCCTCTAGATCCCACCAGCCTCGTAGTGGCGGTTGGGCTTGGGCTGTAGGGCCAATTTAGGGGATTTCAAATGTAGGGCCTGTTTGGGGTGGCATGTCCCACTTTGGGGGAAAATTCTGACAGTTTAGGGCCAGCTGTTCCTGTCTTAGTTCAACTCGCCAGGAATAAAAGATGAACCCCAAACCAGACACCTTCTCCCACCCACTAAGGGGCCCTGCTTCTCGAGGTACAGGGAGGGGCCGAAGACCGCGTGCCTCTAGGGGAATCTGGCAATGGATTACCCCCACCCCCACCCCCGGGTCCCACTTCGTCTCCAGGGAGTGGGCAGCCTAGAAAATTCTGCGGGCTCTGGACAGGGCAAACCCAGTATTCTAAGCCACTAAATTTCCCCGGTATTTCTTCACCAGATTAGCCGCAGAGGTGGCCTTTTTAAAAATGAGGGCCAGGGCCGATTCAGGATGCCACCAGGCCTGGGGGCGGAAAGCTGCCTGCCGGAGGGCGGCGCGGAGGAAGGCGCTGCGCTCTCGGGCTGCTGGGCAGCGGAGGCCGGCGCCCTCGGGCTCCCTCCCTCCCGGACCCGGGGCGGGGTAGGGTAGGGTGGGGGGACACGACACACAGCGCGCGGTCCAAACCTTCGGAGGGCATTCGGTGCGACGGCATCCCCACGCCGCGGCCGGCCGGAGGGGGCCTCAGACAACACGTACGTTACCTTCAGTCACATAGCTGTGGTCCCGCAGGAAGCTGTGGTTAATTTTCCGCGTGTCCGTGTCCTCGCCCATTGAAGGCCGTGCCCGGTGCCCTGGGCATGCCCCGCCGCCGCACACCGTTGCAATCCGCAGAGGTCGCGCCGGGCGCGCGGGCCATGCCGCCGCAGCCTAGCAGGGGCGCGGGCCACCGGGGCCCCGGGGGGCGGGCATCGCGACCGGGGGCAGCCGGGGACGGGCGAGGGCGGCCGGGACGGGCGCCGCGGTCAGGCTTGAGCGCGGCGGGCGGGCGGCGGCCGCGGGTGGGGGCGGACCGGGGCCCGTGAGCGCATCCCGGCCGGCGGTGCGCGCTGCGTCGGTGCGCCCGGCGGCGGAGGCCTGGTGCTGGTGCGCCTGGCTACGGCGGCGGCGGCGGCGGCGGGAGGGGACGCGCGCGGCGCTGCGCCGACCGAGCCGAGGCCGAGCCAGGCTGCTAGGGCTGGGGCCGGGGCCGCCGCCGCCGCCGCCGCCGCCGCCACTCTCGCAGGCCCCTCCCTCGCGCCGCCCGCTCCTCCGCCCCCACGGCCCGCGCAGCCCGCCGCGCGCGCGGGCAGCCCGGCACCCTGCAGGTGCGGCGGCGCCCCGGCAAAGGCTGCGTCTCCGCGCTCCCGGCCTCGCGGGTGGGCACCTTTGGTCCCTGGGTCTGCCAGCGGGGGAGGGAGGAAGGAGATGGCCAGCTTGGGGGGCACACGGTCAGCTGAGCCTTTGAGGGTCACCTTGCGTGCCCAGGTATTCCAGTTGTGTATGGCCCATGGGTGGGGAGATTAGAAAAGGGGAGGACAGGTGGGCAGCCTCACAAGGCCGAGGGCCGCGGCGACCAGAAGAACAGGGAAGGGAGCGGGGCGCGGCTGAAGGCGAATCTGGAGAATGGGAGACTTCACAGCGGCGGAAGACCGGGGGTGGGGAGTAGGGACAAGAGCCCCCGTTCATTGGTAAAAGAGGGTAGGCAGACGCACTTCCAGGAACCTCCTAAGCGCAAAACTGGACCCGTGGGAAGAAGCTAGGGGACGGACTGGGGGGGGGGGCGGCGGGGGGAATCAGCACCCTACAAACAAGGCAAAACTCTGGATGAGATGGCTGGAGGTAGTAGGCCTCCTCCAGGCAGAGCGCCGAGATCTCTTCTCATGCTCACCTCTCTACTTACTGGTGAGATAAAGTGGAGAAAGTGCTGGGTACGCTCCAAAAACAGGCTGGGAAGTGCGGGTCCCTCCTCCCTCTGCCAGGCAGGAACCTACCCCCTCCCTTCCCTTAGTCATAAGTGTACCCGCCACCCCCTCGCATCCTACACAGTGCTTCACATAGAGCAGGCGCTCAAAAGCTATTTGTTCCCTCTTTTGGCGAGCTGCCACCTCCTCCAAGCTGACCCCTTGCCTGCAGGGAGCCCAGCCCCCAGTGGGTGTGTCAGAGGTGTTGGGTATGGATCAACACCGCCCCCCCAGCACCCTCCCCCCTACACACACCAGCAGGCTTTCCTAGGTGCTCAGCAAAACCAGTTTGGAAAGGGAGAGTAGGAAAGGTTCAGACTGCCTCCAAGGGGTGCCAAAGCTGAAGGGGCCCTTGGCCTGAGATTGGGGGGTGGTTCAAGCCACAGGAGGGAGGTGCCACTGGTCTCTCTCACTCCTGCAATTCTGTGATGCTTTCCTCTCCTCAACTGGCTTTCTGGGGACTCCAGGCATCTCCCCAAACTGCAGTGGGGACAGGAGAGTCCAGAAGGGGCTGGGGTAGGAGGATAGGTTTGTGGGAGAGACTGGGGAAGGTGGAAGCCACCTGAGGTTTCTTGCTGGGAGGTGAGAGGGAGTTTCTGAAGCTAGATATGAGCTTTTATTCCATAGAAATGCCCAGAATGAACCTATAAGGAGGTGAAAGTTTCTCCCCCCCCCACCCCCCGCCCCAGCACCCTGGAGGGCATAAGTGAAAAGGCAGGACCCAGGAAGGGCCTGGGGTTCTGCCAGCGCCACCACCTGGTTGCTGAGTGAGCCGGGACAGGTCCCGCACCTGTCCCCACCTCAGCTTTCTCACAAGGTCCACCTCATAGCACAGGTGTGCAGATCCAGTTCAAAGGCCAGGTAAACGCAAGGACCCTCAGGAGGTGAAAGAGGCTGACATCCAGTTCTCTATCACCCACCAGCCTGATCTGCTCAAGTGTCCCGCACCTAACAACAGAACTCAGCATCCCGCTCTCTGTCTGTTCCCCACTCACCTCTCTAGCCCATGTAGCAAGTGGCTGCAGCCTCAGGTACTGGAAACCGGACAGTTTGGGTTCAAGTCCTCACAGTGAAGGGGCCCCAGGCAAGCACAACCTTGTCAGTTAAATGGACGTGATCACAGGCTGGTGTGCCTAGTTCACGCTTAGCAGGGGCCTGGCCTCATCGGTGCTCTGGAATGTTAGACATTATCATCATCATGCTGACCCTCGCCTCTCTGATCTTGGGGGGACCCCCTCACCCCCAGCCTCCCCATCTGGCAGTCCCGCTGAAATACCCACCCTGTCTTCCGGGATGCCTGGATCACAGTGAAAAGGGCCTTGCCCTGGCCGAACACAAGGATCCACCCCTTTCGTCAACCTGTAAGTCAGGCTGGGGACCCGGGAGTTGGTGGTCTTGAACCTTGCTGGGCCCCAAGGCTCAGCTTCAGCCCCTTGTACCCCCATGCAGTCTCCTCTGACTCCCTCAGGGCTCCTCTGGACCATCTCTTCCATTCTCCTGAAGCACCCCTACGTCAGAGCCAAGGCCCCTCCCTCAATCCCCTGCTCGTGCCCACCTCCACCCCACTCAAACTCACACCATCCACTGCTTCCTCTCCTATATCTTCAGGCATCCCTGCCCCTCGGCACATCCTGCTCCTCTGTTCTCCTGACCCCAACCTCTCTCTCTGTACGGCCTCCTCCCTTGTTTTTCATTAACGAAGACTATTTGTTGAGCAACTACTATGTGCAGGCCCATTTCCAGCACAGGGGTAATGAGAACAGAACAGACCAAACTCTCTGCTCCCATGAGGTTGACCTATTAGTGGGGCGAGGTCAACAAGACAATGTGAACGTGTAACATGGAGGTCACGATGAGTGAGAGGAGAAAGCAGGGTGCAGGGATGGAGATGGATGGAGGGGTCTATTTTATAAAGGGTGAGTGGAGAGGACCTCTCTGAGAAAGTGAAATTGTGTAACTACCACCTACCTCAGGAAAAGAGGCCACTGCTGTCTTCATAAGGCCTCCCTCATGACCCACCCTCTCCACCCCAAAGATAATCCCCATCTCGACTTCTAACACTATAATTTTGCTGGTGGGTGTCTTTATGTAGGATCACAGAGTGTGAATGTTTTTCTATCTGGTTTCTTCTGCTCAACATTATGTTTCTGAGTTTCACTCATTATTATATACATGCAGCTGTAGTTTATTCATTTTCCACTGTTCTATAGTATTCCATTGTACAGATACACTGCAATGTACCCTCCTTGTGATGGGCACTTAGCTTGTTTTCAGTTGGAGGTTATGATGAATAAAGGTCTGCCTGGACTTACTTCCGTTGGGCGTATATGCTCGTTAGGAAATTGCCAGAGGTTGGGATCTGTGTATGTGGAGCTTTAGTAACTGATATCAAAGAATTTACCAAAGAGCTAATGTAAGAGAGTTCCTGTTGCTCCACAACCTTGTCAAACAAGATATTACCGTTGTTTGTGATCTTAGCTACTCACTACCTCCAGCACTGCACTAGGCATCCTCTCCAGAAACCGAGACTGGCCCTCGTCCTCCTTCCCACTCAGGTCGAGTCATCCTCGACCCCTCACCCTTAAGCCTTCACAGCCTGTCCATCTTTCAGTCCTGCTGACCTGCTCTCAGAGCTCTCAAACCCTCCCCCTTCTCATGCCGGCCTCACCACCCCACCAGCATTTAGGGGCTCACCCCTCCCTCATGTGGACTGAAAGCTGACCATTCACTTTCCTGCTTAAAATGTTTCAAGGCTCCCAGTTTCTACACGCTAAAGTCTAAATTCTAAGGTCTTTGTAATGTGGTCCCAAACTGCATCTCTAGCCAATTCCCTGTATGCTCGACCTGTTCCGCAATTTTCTGAACAAGGCTGGCCCTTTCAAGACTCTGTGCATTTGCACATGCTTGTCCCCTGCCTAGAATGCCATTCCCACATCCATTTGTCTCCATTTGGAATCAACCTAAATGTCATCATGAACAGTAACTCTAACAGCAGCTCCCATTCATCGAATGGCCACAGGGAGGTCTTCGTGCTGACCTCACATGTCCTGCTTCCCACCTCCTCCTGCATACTGGATAGATCTGCACTTCCTGTCCCCTCAAAAATTAGGCATAGTCATAAGAAGGTGTAGTGAAATGTAAAGAAAGTGACTGGTATCTCTTCTGAGTTAGAACTTTAAAAGCCTGAGTGCGGTTTGCCAGATTTTTTTTTTCCCTCCTGACTTAGGGTCTTGAAAAAGCAAATGTCAAGATAAAACCATGATCTTTATCTTGATGATGGCTTTACCTTTGAATGGTTACAAAGAACAGGGACCACATTAAATGGGTAGTGTGAGTGAGAAATAAACATGTGCTGCGCTTGGTCACCGAGATTTGTGGGTTATCTGCTACTGTAACATAACCTCACTTATCCCGACAGCTCCAACCCTGTACGCCAGCTGGTTGTAGTTAAACACTTTACAGGTGCTCTCTCATTTTGTCCTCAAAACATGAAGACTCTGTATCAGCCAGAATGGACTAGGTTGTATTGCAGCAATGCATGACCCTTGGAAATGCAGTGGCTTATAGTATCTATTTCTCACTCATGCCACATGCCCATCACAAGTTGGCTGCAGCTCTGATCATCGTCATCCTTACTCTGGGAGCCAGGCTGACCAAGCAGCCCTACATTTGGGCGTTGCTGGAGTCATGATAGAGGTGAACAAGAGATGAGTGTCATGAGCTCACTCTTACAACTTCATTGGCCCAAGTAAGTCACATAACCACGACTCATGAGTTCAAAGGGCAGGGAGGGACACTATAGGTCACATGACCACATGACCTCAATGGCACACGTAAGTACAATCCTCCCCCAAGGAGGGACTACAAATATTTTGCACTATAGCAGAATCTACAACAGTACTCATTTTATAAATGAACAAACAGGCGCCAAGTCACTTCCGAAGTCACCCACTAGTAAGTGGCCGAGCTGCGATTTACCCAGGTCTGTGTGAATCCAAGTCTTGTACAGTCAGCCCATACTAGCTGGTACTAATGTAACTACCTCTCTGCCACCTTTCCCCTCTGTGACTGCCCAGGTCCCACAGGGAGTTCAAGGGGGTCTCTTGGTTCTTTTCGCCACTGGGAACTGTCTGGAGAGGTGGCCTGAAGCAGTACCCGGATGGATTTTTCTCCAGTGAAAGGCTAGACAAAAATCCAGCCACCCACCTTAGTCTAGGTCACAGTGCCTCTGGGTAGAGAATGTCTAAGAACGCTGAAATGTGCTAAGACCCATCAGAGAGCAATGTTACCAGGAAAGGACCCAGGGTTGTCATCTGGCCACACACTCAACGTTTAGTGATTTTCTGCCCCTGCAAAAGTAACACTCATGATAGAAAATGTGGAAAGAAAGGAAAATAGGAAGAGTGTTGTCCTGAATCCAAACATAATTACCAGAAACCTTTTGGAGTGTCTGATTCTGGGACCTTTCAAGAGAGAGTTTTGTTTTTACACAATCATGATCATACTTTATTTTTTGTATTGTATTTATTTTAATGAGATATAAATAAACAGAGACGAAAGTATATTATTACAATCCCCCACCTTTTGAATATCGATTCAAAGGAATCAGTATTAAGATTCTGACATCTGGGCTTCCCTGGTGGCGCAGTGGTTAAGAATCTGCCTGCCAATGCAGGAGACACGGGTCCAAGCCCTGGTCTGGGAAGATCCCACATGCCGCGGAGCAACTAAGCCCATGCGCCACAACTACTGAGCCTGTACTCTAGAGCCCGTGAGCTACAACTACTGAGCCCGTGCACCACAACTACTGAAGCCTGTGTGCCCTAGAGCCCATGTTCTGCAACAAGAGAAGCCACTGCAATGAGAAGTCCGCGCACCACAACAAAGAGTAGCCCCCGCTCGCCACAACTAGAGAAAGCCCGTGCAGAGCAACGAACACCCAATGCATCCAAAAAAAAAAAAAAAAAAGATTCTGACATCTAATATGTTAGAATCTTTTAATGTAAGAAATAAAATCAGAGATATTGAAGCTCCTTTGCATCCCTTCCTAGTCTTAATCCTCCCATTCTCTTTCCAAATTCTGCCCCCAAATTTGTTTTCTTCTCATCCATGCTCTGTTCTTTAACACATGTACATGCATTATATCATTTTATGTAATTTTAAAATTTATACAAACATTATCACATTGATTGCACCATATTGCAAATTGCTTTTTCTCTAAGCCTTATTTTTTCAGCTCTACCTAGTTTCTTTATTGATCTCGAATGCTAGGAGAAAACAAACAATGGTGTGCCGGAGCCTGCCCCAAGAACCTTCTTGCAGGAACGGATTGTGTGTTTCTCTTCCAGACTCTGTGTTCAGTGATGTCATGGTGGTAACTAGGAATCAGCCCTGGTGGGAGTTATTTACAGCCCGGAAATCAGCAAATGCTACAGATTCAGGCTTTTTCCCTTAGATAGTAGGTTGTTAAACATTCATGAGCAGTGACTGCAATTAATTTATTATTTCTCCCATCCTCTCCACCCACTTGGATGGATATCTAGGTTGTTTCCAACCTGTAGGAATTTCAAACAACAATACAGTGACATCATTTTACCTGGTTCCTCATAACAAGTATGGACACCTGGAGGCAGGATTATGGTATATGTATATATTTAACTTCGTACATGTTGCCACAGCAAGAAACAATTTACACTCCTACAACAGTGTATCGAATTTTGAGTAGCACTTGAAACTGAGTAAATGCACCTCAAGTTGGTGGGTGAGCTGATAGATGATGGTTGTCTAATTTGCATTTCCTGATGACTAGTGAGGCTGAGAATCTCCATTTCCTCTTCTAAGAATTGCCTGATCCTCCCTTGCCCCTTTGGCTTTTTTCTTACTGATTTCCTGGAGCTTCTTATATAATTTTACTACCTATCCTCTGTCTTATCGTGTGTGTTGCAAACATTCTCTTCTAATTTGTTGCTTTTCTCTTAAATTTGTTTATGGTATTGTTTTCCTTCAGAAGTTGCTGATTTTGATGTAGTGAAGTTTATCAATATTTTCTTTTAAGTATTTTGCCTTTTGTGTCCTCTTCAGTAAATACTTCTCTACCTGCTGAGTTATGAAGGTGAGCTATAGAATGTCTTTCTTTTATATTTACATTTAGCCCATCTATAGCATAATGTTCTGTTTGGAGTGAGGTAGGGATCTAATTATACACTTTTTTTCCACATGAAGTACCTAATATCCAAATCATTTATTGACTAATCCATCTTTCTCCCTCTGATTATAATGCCAGCTCTCGTCTATACCAAGTTCCTGTATATGTGTGGATCTATTTCTGAACTCTCTATTCTATTCCACTGGTCTTTTTATCTGGCCTATGTGCCTTAGATATTATAGTTTTATAATAAGTCAGTATCAAGTAGATCAAATGGTATAGTCTTTGTTTTTCTCAAAATTGTATTGACTATTTTTGGACCTTTGCTTTTCTATATAAATTTTCAGTTTATCAGATCCCATTAAAAAGCCCGTTGTCATTTTCATTGAAACAGCAAAGAATTTATAAATTTAACCAGGGGGAAATGATATTTTTCTAATGCAGAATTGTCCCATCCCTGGGCATGATCTATCTCTATATTTATTCAGATATTCTTTCATGTTCAATTGTGCTGTCATTTTCTTCCCAACAATAATAGCAAACATTTATATGTACCAATTACTGTTCTAAATGCTTATATTTAACTCAGAGGTACATATTATTGTCTCCCTTTACAAATGGGGAAACTGAGGCAGAGAGTGGTCAAGTACTTTACCCAAGCCAATTAGCAGTAGGGCTATAATGTAGAACCAGGCATTCTGAGTTGGAGGCTCTTCTCTGACCCGTGCTGCTATACTGCTTCCATACAGGGCTTGTACATCTGTTCTTAGATTTCATCTTAGGTACCCTATAGATTTTACTGCCTTTGTGAATGGAGTTTGCCTCTCTTATATGTTCTCAATTGTATTCCTGTTCAGGAGAAGTGCTATTGACTTTAGTGTGCTGTCTTGTACCCAGCAGTTATGTTGAACTGTTATATGATTTTAAATAATTTGAGAGATTACCTTGGATTTTCTATGTAGACAATCATGTCTGCAATTAAAGACAATTTGTGTCTTTTCTTGCCAATCTTTCCCCATTTTATGTCTGGCTCAGCTGGTTCCAGTATAAGGTAGAGTTGAATAGCAGTGGTGACAGATGGCATCTTTGTCTTTGGTCTAGCAATGCTTTTAAATTTCCACATGAAAAAATGTTTGCTGTTGGGTTTTGATAGGTGCCCTTTCTCACCCTTCCTAGTTTTCTGGGAGAGTTATCAAGAATTACTGTCAAAATTTGTCTAATGTGGGCTTTTTTTGTTTGGCTAGTTGCTTTGTTTTGCTGTATCTATTGATATGATTATCTGGCTTTTTCCTTTTAATCTATTAATGGAGTGAGTTAAATTAATAGTTTATCTTTAAACCATTCTTGCATTCCCAGAGTGGACTCAACATAGTCATAAAGTTCTACTGACACGTAGCCATACTCATTCATTTACGCATTTTCTATGGCCACTTTCGCAGCATAATTGCAGAGTTGTATAGTTGCAATGGAGGCCATAATGTCCACAAGCCTAAAATATTTACAATCTGTTTTTTTCAGAAAACTCTGTTAACTTTTCCTAGAAATTTTATAGGTTTGGGTTTTCCGTTTTGGTCTATGGTTCATTTTGAATTAATTCTTGTGTATGATGCAAGATAAGTTTCATTTTTTTGAAGTATAGAAGTTCATTTTTACACACACACAATTGTTTTAGCACCAATTGTCTATTTATTCTCCACTGAACTACCTTTTTATTTTTGTTCGAAATCAGCTGTATCAGCTGCCGTAAATGTGTGGGTCTATTTCTGGGTTCTCTATTCTGTTCCATTGATCTATTTGTTTACCTTGACATAATACCACCAATACCAACATCAATTACTGAAACTTTATAATAAGTTCTTGAAATTAGATCGTATTAGTCCTCCAAATTTGTTCTTTTCTTTCAAAGTTGTTTTGACTATCTTAGATCCTTTGCATTTCCATATGAATCCTAGAATCAGTTTGTCAGTTAAAAAAAAAGCCTACTGAGATTTAATTTGCACTGTGTTGAGTCTATAGATCAACTTGAGGAGCATTGACATGTTAACAATATTGAGTCTTCCAACCGGTAGAACACTTTCTCCTTATTTAGGTTTTCATTAATTTATCTCGTGTTTTATAATTTTCAGTGCATAGGTTTTTCACATCTGTTAGATTTATTTCTCCATACTTCATATTGTAAGTGATATCTTTAAAATTTAGACTCTGATTGATCTTATATCCTGCAAACTTGTTAAATGTATTATTAATTCTGGTAGTTTTTGGTAGATCTCATTGGATTTTTACATAGACAATCATGTCATCTGTGAATAAAGACAGTTTTACTTCCTTCTTTCTAATCTGAATGCCTTTTATTTCTCTTTCTTGCCTTATTGCACTGGCTCTAACCTCTAGTACAATGTTCAATAGTCATGGTACAAGTGGCTGTCCTTGCCTTGTCCTCTGTCTTGTGGGAAAGTATTCCATATTTAAGACCATTAAGTCTGTGGGTTTTTCAGAGATGTTCTTTATCAAATTAAGGAAGTTCACTTCTATTTGTAGTTTGTTGAGAGCTTTTTTTTTTTTTTAATCAGGAATAGAGGTTGGGTACTGCCAAATGCTTTTTGTGTGTCTGTCTAGATGATTGTATAGTTTGGATTTTTTATTGTTAATATGATGAATTACATTGATCAATTTCCAAATGTTAAACCCAGCTGGCACGCCTGGGATAAACCCACTCAGTCATGATGTATTATCATTTTTCCCTGTTGTTGGATTAGATTTGTTAAGAATTTTCGTGTTGTATATATGTCCATGCCTCTCTCTCGCCCTGTCACAGCTCACCCTTCCCCCTATACACGAACAAACGTAAGGTAGATAGCTAGTGGGAAGCAGCTGCATGGCACAAGGATATCCGCTCGGTGCTTTGTGACCGCCTGGAGGGGTGTGATAGGGAGGGTGGGAGGGAGGGAGGTGCAAGAGGGAAGAGATATGGGAACATATGTATATGTATAACTGATTCACTTTGTTATAAAGCAGAAGCTAACACACCATTGTAAAGCAATTATACCCCAATAAAGATGTTAAAAAAAAAATTTTCGTGTTGATGTTCATGAGGGATATTGATATTGGTTTGTAGTTTTCTTTATTCAAAATGTCCTTGTCTGGTTTTGATACCAGGGTAATGCTGCTTCACAGAGTGATTTGGGAACTGTTCCCCCTTTTTCAATCTTCTGGAAGAGATTGTGTAGTATTGGCATTATTTACTCATTAAATATTTCATAGAAGTCATCAGTGACTGGGCCTGGAGTTTTCTTTGTGGAAAGGTTCTAAATTATCACTTCAATTTCTTTTAATACTTATAGGACTACTCAGGATATCTTCTTCTACAGTAAGCTTTGGTAGTTTGTCTGTCAATGAATTTATCCATTCTATCTAAGTCACTGAATTTATTAGCAAAATGATGTTCATAATATTCCCTTATTATTCTTTTAATATCTGTAGGATCTGTAGTGATGTCACCCTCTCATTCTGGCTACTGGTAATAGTGTCTTATCTCTTGTTGTCCTCATAAGTCTGGCAATAGGTTTATAAATTTTATTGATACAAAAGCTCAAAGAAACAGCTTTTGACCTCATGAATTTTCCCTATTATTTTTGTTCTATATTTTGTTAATTTCTCTTCTGATCCTTATGATTTCCTTTCTTCTTCTTACTTTGGGTTTAAGTTGCTCTTCTTTTACTAGTTTCTTAAGGTGGAGCCTAGGATAATTGGTTTGAGAACTTTCTTTTTTTCCAGTATAGTTGCTTAGTGCTATAAATTTCCCTCTAAGTATTATTTTAGTCACAGATTGTGACACATTGTGCTATATATGCCATAAACCACACACTCTGTTGTCATTATTTTTGTTTCAAGAGCCAATTATATTTTAAAGAGACTAAAATAATAAGGGAAAATATTATATATTTACTTGTGCAATTACCACATCTGATGGTAATGCTCTTCATTCCTTTGTGTAGATCCATATTTCATCTAGTATCACTTTCCTTCTGTTTGAAGGACAGCCTTTAACATATTATATTTAGGATCTGCTAGAGGTGAATTCTTTTAGTTTTCATAGGCCTGAGAAGACTTTATATTGTTTTTATTCTCTTTTTTTTTTTTTTTTTTTTGTGTGGTACGTGGGCCTCTCACTGCTGTGGCCTCTCCTGTTGAGGAGCACAGGCTCCGGACGCACAGGCTCCGGACGCACAGGCTCAGCGACCATGGCTCACGGGCCCAGCCACTCCGCGGCATGTGGGATCTTCCTGGACCAGGACACGAACCCGCATCCCCTGCATCACCAGGCGGATGCCCAACCACTGCGCCACCAGGGAAGCCCTATTTTGCTTTTATTCTTGAAAGACTTTTTTTTTCTGGATATGGGCTCCAGGTCGACAGTACATATTTTTTCTTATTCAGTACTTTAGAGATGTTGCTCCACTGCTTTCTCACTTGCATTGTTTTCTACAAGAAATCTACTGTAATCCTTATCTGTGTTCCTCTGTATGTAACATGTTCTTCTCCCCCCACCCTCATCCTTTCCAGCTACTTTTAAGATTTTATCTTTATTATTGATTTTGAGCAATTTACTTATAATATGCCTTAGTGTGGGTTTTCTTCATTTTTGTTGTGCTTGGGTTCATTGACACTCTTGTATTTGTAAGTGTATAGTTTTCATCAAACTTGGAAAGTTTTTGGTCATTATTTCTTCAGATATTTTTCTATTCCTCCCTGTTCACTATTTCAGGGACTCCAATTGCACATATATTAAGCATCTTGAAGTTGTCTCACAGCTCACCAAGGCTCTGTCTCTCTTTTAAATTATTATTTTTGTTTTTTTATTCTCTATGTTTCTTTTTGGATAGTTTCTACTGCTGTCTTCAAGTTAACTAATCTGTTCTTCTGCAATGTCTACCCTGCTGTTAATCTCATCCGTTGTGTTTTGCATCTTAGACATTGTAGTTTTCATCTGCAATAGCTTGGTTTAGGATTTTTTATATCCTAAACCAAATATCTTTAATATCCAAACCTATATTTATTGTATGTTCCATCTTTCCTCTAACTTTTTGAACAAATGGAGTAGAGTTATAATAACTGGTTTGGCATCTTTGTCTGCTGATTCTAACATCTGTGTCAATTCTGGATCAGCTTCAACTTACTGACTTTTCTCCTCATTATGGGCTGTATTTTCCTGCTTCTTGGCATGGCTGGTAATTTTTACATTGTTTTCTGTCTTTTATTTTTTTAATTTTGAAAACAAGTTTTTTGAAATAGAGTTGATTTACAATGTTGTGTTAGTTTTAGGTGTACAGCAAAGTGATTCATATATATATATGTGTGTGTGTGTGTGTGTGTGTGTATTCTTTTTTAGATTCTTTTCCATTATAGGTAATTTTTTACTGAATGTCAGACATTGTGACTTTTACCGTGTGGGATGCTGTGTATGTTTGTATTTCTATAGCTATTCTTGAGCTATGTTCTGGCTTGTTTTTAACTCAGAAACAGTTTGATCCTTTCAAGTCTTACTTTGGTGATTTGCTAAGCACATTTGGACCAGTTCTCAATCTGGGACAAATTATTCTCCAAGACTTGCCTGAGTAGGCTGCCCAATGCCCTGTGAAATGTGAATTTTTCCAGCAGGCACTCTTCCCAAATCTGTGTGTGCTCGAAACACTGTTCCCTCTGGTCCTTTTGGGTGGTTCTCTCCCTGACTTTGGGCAATTTCCTCCCACGTATGGGCTGAACAATTCTGAGCTGAGTGCTCATGCTGGACCTCTCCATACCTCCAGAACTCTCTTTGTAGCTCTCTCCTCTACATTATTCTGCCCTGGGTACTCTAACTTCCTTGATTTCCCCAGAATCTCAGCTCAGTCTCCTCAGCTTGAGGATTTTACCAGACTCAGCTTGGACAATGTCTCCCTGACACATGGCCAGGAAACTCTCAAGGCATAAGCTGGAGCAATCATGGGCTCTCCTCGTGTGCTTTCATTTCTCAGTGATCACTGTCCTTTACTGCCTATTGTCCAGTCTCTTGAAAACCACTGTTTCCGATGTTTTGTCTTGTTTTTCAGTTGTTTTGGGTGGGAAGGTAAATCTGGTCCCTGTTATTCTTTCTTGGCTGGAAACCCATCAGGTACATTTTAAGCTTTGAGTCATCCATCCACACTTGGCTCCAGAGAATGGGCAAGTACCTTCTCTTCCTCCCACTTAGCAGTGATAGGAGCCTCAGCACAGCCCCCTCCAGAGCAACACTCCTCATGACTTCCCGTCATTACCCACCACCCTACCCTGTCAGGAAGGGGTGGAAGAATCCTTGCAACCCACTCTTAACATTTTTCTTTGAAAACCCGTTTCTTCATCTGGTTCCCCACTTTGGTGTATTATATTTATTTTATCTGGATATCTCAGTGAGGATTAAAGAAGGTGATATACATAGACCCTGGTACATCACAGGTGCTCAGGGAGTATAGATTGCCCCTCATTTCTCTGATTCTGCCAGCCTACCACTCAAACAAGTAAGTCAAGCCTTGAGGGGATCGGGTGCTCAGAGCAGCACCTCTTTGCAGTACCAGGTAAAGCAAGAGTCCCTCCCCCCATTTAAGCCCCTGAATTAATCCCATCCACAGCTTTCAAACTTAATACCAAAGAGAAATGGACGGCATCCCGTTTTACCCCACAGACTGGATTCAAGCAAAATAAATGGGCACAGAACTAATCCCCACACACCAGGCCAGCCCTAGGGAAATTTGGAAAACAGGCAATTAAGCACGATGGAGCAGTTTGGCCTAGGAGGGAAATGACCTTGCCTACACATTACTCTCTGGTGATCAATAATTCACAGCACTGCCAGCCGAGTGTGCAGCCTCCACTCAGCCTCCCCTCTGACCAGACCTTGCGAGAGGCTCCTGAAGGTCCCATGCTCATCCCCATGGCCCACCCAGGCCTGACGGTATCAGGGAAAAAGACTCCAAGTCTCCTGAGGGCAGGCTCCCAGGAGATCGGTGCAGCAGCCCAGAGCCAGACCCTCATTTGGGGACACACGTTCCTCTTTCAAGGGGAGGCTCCAGGACCCAGCCTTCCACAGTGAGACGGGGTTCTTCTTTCCCACTGGCAGTTCCAAGCCACCCTCTCATGACACTTCCTCCGTGAAGCCTTCATTGATTACTTCAATGCTTGAAGTCATTGCTGAGTCCTTACAGCATTTATTCACCATCCATTAATTTAATTAGAAATTATTGATCACCATTAAGTATCAGGCCTGCAATGGACATTGGAGCAGAGACCAATGACTAACACACATTCCTGACTTCAAGGTCTCAAGTAAACTCGAGGGACAGATTCATGGGGAACCAGACGGACAGATGGACGAGAGCCATCCAGATGATCACAGACCACATTAGCGTTTAAACCTCAAAAATGAGGATCATACTCTTCGCTTCTCCTGAGCGTAACATTCCTGGACACGGAGCATGAGGGAATCTACACATCTCAGGCCACGAAGAGAAGGTAAGATTGGGGAACCACTCACATGGCACGTACTGAGCAAATGCTCTAAATGCATTATTTCACTCCACCTCCAAAACCTCAATGGGTAGGCACTATTAGTGTCTCCATTTCACAGATGGGAAAGTTGAGGCTTAAAGCAGTTGAGTAGTCTCTGTCAGACCACTCACGAGCAGCAGATGGGAGGTGAAGCCCGGCAGCCTGGCTCTAGCACTGGGTTCCAACCTCTCCCCATGCTAAAAAACGGGCACCACCCCATCTAGAATTGCAGGCTTAGCCCCATCATTTCATACCCCCTGCTCTGCTTTACTTTTTATCTCTTTAGTAATTATCACTAACATAGCATATATTTTAACAACTTATCTTAGTGTTTTTTTCCCCCACTTCTCCCATTTCAACCTTGGAGAATGTCAGCTCCACGGTTGCAGGGACTTTTGCTTGTGTGTTCAGTGCTGTGCTCCCACCCACCTACCATGCCCCATCACCCCCACCCCCACCCCCACCTCCAGTGCCTGGCAGGAAGTAGAAGCTTATGCAGTACTTGTTGGGTGGATTAATGAACGAATGGTTGATTGGGGAAGCCTGTCAGCAACGCAGATAGCCAGCCCCTTTCCTTCCCTCCCACCACAGTGGCTCCCATAGGGAGTGGTGCAGGCTGCCCCACAAAGTTTTTGCCATGGGCCGATGGCGCCGGGCCGGCTCAGATGTCTTGGTGGGTCAAGCCAGGGGCCATGCTGGGTGGCAGGACCATCCCAAGCATCCCTCAGGGAACCAGAGGGGCAAGTCCAATGGGGCTGTCAGAACCCAGGGGGCCTTGGAGAACCAAGGCAGAGGCAACAGATTCATACAGGAGGGCAGCTGTGCCTGTCACGGAGCAGGGCTGGAGTTGGGGCATCTGTCACTGTGGCTGGGATCTACCTACTACCTTGCTGCAGAGCCTGAGAACTAGGGTCCTTGAGGGCCCAATGGTGCCAGGGATGATGGGAAGCGTTGGCCAGCACCCTCGGGTTGCAAGTGACAGAAAGGCGGTCCAAACTGGCTTAGCAAAAAGGGGACATGAATCCAAGCCTCAGAAAGCAGACCCAACCTGGGGGACACATGGCCCCTGAGGCGTGAACTTCATCGGACCTCATCCGCCTCTCCTCTCTGTTTCTCCCAGGGGCTGGCCTCGTTCTCCGCCTGCTACAGGAGGACTTCTCTGGGTGTGGGGAGACCACGGCTAGCAGGAGCTCACATCTCACAGCATCTCTGCTGGAGCAGGAAAGCCGTCCCCACTCTCTGCACTCACAGACCCCAGCCTGGACACCTGCCCACTCCTGGACTAGTCCCTGAGGCCAGGGAGGTCCCATCTTTGGCCTGCCCAGGGTCATGGTGCTGAAGAATGAGACTGGTGCTGGGAAAGGCGCCACGACAGCCTCCGCCGTCCTCTGGTTCTAGCCGCAGCTGCGGTGGACCATTGGCCAGGCTCCGACTCGCCCGGCTGCCGGGTCCCCTCTAGCACTCTGGCGTCCTGCTGCGTTCTGCTCCCAGACCTCACCGACACCCCTGGGTCTTGAGCCCATGCAACCTGGAGTGCGCGGAGTCAGTGCCACCTGGGCGCCCCTGACTTATTTGGAAGAAGAATCCCTGGAGAATTGCTGCTGCCCCTCTCCTTCAGGGATCAGTTCCAGACCCTTCCTTCCACGTCTCAGTGGACCGGAGCCCCCTTTCCCCACAGCAGGGAGCAAGCGATGAGCCCTGGGCTCCCCTCCCAGGTAGACTGCCTGCACCCACATGCTTTCCAGGCTCTGATTGCCAGGACCTCACGCTCAGCCCCGTCACCGAGAGGGCCCAGTGCATTTGGGAGACTGAAACATGGACACAAGGAGCAAGACGGCCCCCCGCGGCTGGGAGGCCTGTGTGCAGGGCACGGGCCTTGGGTCTGGGACTGGATTTCGGGGTCGGGATTCTGACCTGGGACCAGCATGAGAGGAGCACCGAGCGGTCGCTGAGGCTGGGGCGCTGCATGAGCCGCTCCCGCCCAGGGAGCCAGAGGGATGGCCACTCCCAGAACTGCAGGCTCTCACAGTTGTCCTTTCTGCCATATGATGAGCACCTACGGTATGCCAGGCATGGTGCTAGGTGCTTTGCTGGCAATAGACCAGGTGGGTGTCACGGGAGCCTCTTTGCAGTTGAGGAAGTGGAGCGTCCACGCAGCCATGAGCTCCCCGGGCAGATTCAGGCTTTCCCTAGCCTCCTTCTCTTCCTCTGGTCCTTGTTCAAATATCCCCTTCTCAGACAGGCCTTCCTGGATGTGACGCCATTGCAAATGGCAGCTCCGTCACTCTCCGATTCCTTCCCTGCTCCATTTTTCTCACAGCACTTAGCATTATGTGATAATTTAGAAGAACATAGTTGACATAATATCATTTCCTTGTCTGATTATTCACTCTCCATCTGTGTCTCTAGAACATACACTTCACGAGCACAGGGCTTCCCAGCTAAAACAGTGCCAGGCCATAGTAAGTGTGCAATCGTTTCTGAGGGGGTGACTGAATGAATGAAGGAACGGAGGTGGAGTTCGTTCTTCTCCTACTTCCCCACAGTCACCAGCGTCCAGGTGCCAAGTCCTGCACATTTGCTGCAATCCCCCCTCCAAGCAGAGACTGAAGGGGGCTCGGAGGCAGAGAGGATGCAGCCAGAGGAACTGGAGCTGGGCTGAGACCCCAGAAGGCACATCCTAGCTTCTTGGAGGCCGTGCTGTCCCGCCCTTCAGCCCAGCCGCCTCCAGGCCCCTGGGAAGTCCCTGTATTGGTGATAGGGGTGGGGTAGAGAGACGAGGGGGGCCTGCAGGGGTCTGTACAGGGTTAGGGCTCCCAGGGGCAGCTACCAGTGTACACAGTGAAGATGCATGTGTGTATGTACATATGTAAGTATGTGTGTATGTACTATGTATGTACGTGTGTGTATGTGTGTATGTATGTATGTACACATGTATGTATGTATGATGGGACAGAGCCCAGTTCTCCAGGACTGGGACCAGCACCTGCCATCTGAAAGATGGAATCCTGGAGCCACAGGACACACACGGGCCTGCAAAGAGCGTGTGAGTGTGGGAGAGACACAAACTGCAGTGTACGTTCCTCCCAGCTAACCGCCCTCTGCCCCATACATCACTCCTCTCTCTCTCTCTCTCTCTCTCTCTCACAGGCTGCTCTGCACATGTCCATCCACCCTCTCTACCTGCTCCCTCTCTCCCTGTCCCGTTCCCTCCCATTCATTTGTTCAATAACCACGTGCTGAGTGAGCTCTGGGGACCAGGTGTAAATCAGCCTGGGGACAGGCCCTGAAGGGCCCATGGTCTAGAAGAGGAATCCGAAGCCCTAATGTAAGTGTGGCGGGGGGAGGTCCTGGGGCTGCAGGGACACCAAACACAAGGAGTACAGATGGGCTCAGCAAAAGCTTCAGAGGGAGCGGACATTTGAGCTGAGGCTTGAAGAATAAGTAGGAGTTTGTGGGAGGAAAAGGCAGGTAAGGAGCCAGCAGGTAAAGGCCCAAATTCAGTCTCTGCCACTCAGCAGCTTGGACCTCCTGCTGGCCCTTCCCCAGGGGCCTCAGCCTGCTTGCCCATGAACTAGGTAAGTGAGTCTCACCCCTCTCAGGTGCACAAACCCCCAGCACAGGACCTGGCACAGAATGGGCCAGTGAACTGCGGTTTCCCCTCCCCATCAAGTGCCCCCCTCTTCCTGCCACGAGGTCCTCCCAGTGGCCTGAGAACCCCACATGATCTGTTTCCCTCTCCCCACTCCTCCCACCTCACTCCACTCTAAACACACTGGCCTCCCTGCTGTTTCTCCAACCTGCCTCAGGGCCTTTGCACCTGCTGGATTATCCCTCCACCTGTATTGTTCTTCCTTTATCTCCAAGGCTTAGTCTCTCACTGCCTTTAAGACTTTGCTCACATATTTTCTCAGTGAGGCCAACCAGGGTTCTCCTATTTATGACTGCAACCCCCCCACACAAGACACTCACCCCTACTTCTGGACCCCTTTACTTGGCTTTGCTTTTTTTACTTTGTAGCATAAAATACACTTTTCTTGTTAAGTGTGACTATGATTTAGTATCTGTTCCCCCCAACCCCTCCTCTGAATGTCAGCTTCACCAGGTGGGGACTTCTGTCTCGCTCACCCTGGAACCCCAGCAGGGTACACAGAAGTGTCAGTGAGCGCTCGGAAAGTGAACAGAGCTGGTGAGAGGCTGGAGCCCTTTGTAACCTAAGTGAGGACGATGAATCCTGGCCATCAAGATGACACGCTTCACACACACTGCTAGTTTTGCACACTAGCAGTGCTGTGTTAGAAATCGGACACGTACTAAATCGATTTACTGCAAACTAAAAGGTAAATTCACGCTGGTGTCTTTCTGAAGGAGAAGCCATGTCAGCAGCTGGCTCTCCACCCTCGCAGCTGAACGCACCCGGGAAGGATTGTAGACATGGAGCGTTGGCTACCCTTGGCTTTGCTCTAATTGCTGCTCACCGCTCCTGTCCTCTGGGCTGCATTTACACTCTCCCCCAGCCCCCAGCCCGATTAATGGTTTTTTCTTTGGTCAGGAGCCGCAGCTTTAAAATCACACCCGCCTCAGTGTACTCTGTTACCTAGCAACAGCCATAAATCAACAGAACATGCTGGAATGTTCAAGCCAACCTCCCTGGCTGTTAGATGCTTCGGCTGTTTTTAAACCCAAACATGTTCATTTGCCCCCATGCCTCTTCTGCACCCACCTTTCCACCACTGGCTTCATAGAGCGCCCAGGTTTGTATATTTTTAAACTATCTTATGCCCTGTCTGATTTTGCAGCAGGAATCTTTTGTGCTTTCTCCGAACTCTGGCCATTGCCCAGGAATGGGACCAGGCCTGTCTGTACAGCCTGCATGCTTCCACTTCAGCCCTGCAGCCAGGGGACCTGGATCAACCCTGCAGAGTGTCTGGACACATGGGATCTCGGTCCTTATTGCAGGTCCCCAAATAGCCTGTCCACATGGTACCCTGGGTGGGTTGGTATGGATGTGAAGTCCCTCCCCTGGGTACCCTCACAATGACGTCTGTCCTGCATTCACTCATTCGTTCGTTCAATCATTCAGTCATTCAACAAACAGTTACAGAGCACCTCCTTCATGCTAGGCCTCTATAGGCAGAGAGGAATAAGGCCTGGTCCCTGCCTTCAAAGATCTCTCATTCCACTGGCGGGGAGCTGACCAGAACACAGCAATGCAGAAGCGACACAATCTCCCAGGCTGAGGCCATACTCAGTGCAGACACTCAGGCTACAAGAGGCAACAAGACAAACCCGATACCAAACTCTAGATGCTCGCACCACAGAGTGGCAAGCCACACCGTGCACAGATGTTCACGGTGCACAGGATGGGTTGGAGAAGGGCCACATGACTGGGCAGGCCAGACCAGCCTTCACGGAGTGGGGGCTGCCTGCACTGAGGCTGAAGGAGTGGGAAGGCATCAGCTGGGCTCTAGGCATGGGAAACAGGGGAGCACAGTGCACCCGGCCCCTCCCTAGCTGCCCGCCACCCAGTGTGGCTGGAGAATCAGGGTCTGACCCCACAGTGCAGACTCCAGCAAAAGAGCTGTGCTGAGCTGCTGCCGCCAGGGTTTGAAGCCAGTGGGAGACAGGAGCAGAGAGTTTTGATCCGGAGGCCTCTCTCTGGCTGCTGGGAGCAGAGGCTGCCGTGGGGGTGAGGACGGAGGCAGGTTGCTGACCGGGATGTTGCAATTGCAGGGCCTGGGGTGCTGGTGGCCTGGCTTGGTGACTCACTGCAGGCAAGAGGAGAGGAGACACTGAAAGTCCCAGAAAAGGGACTGGACTGGTGCAGGGGCAGAGGGGCTGGGGGGGAGGAAGGGAGAACCCTGTGCCTGTGTGACGAGGGAAGCTGGGCACGAGGGAGCAAGTGCGGGAAGAGGCATAGAAGAGCCTGGCCCCGCCCACGAGCTCCCCACCGGCCGAGGGCCCTATCTCCAGCTGCCAGCCCGCCTGCCGAGTGGCCTCCACAACCAGGACGAGAGTCCTCTAGCCGAGACCATGGTGTTGCTGAGCCAGCCAGCAGCTCTTTGGGTCCAAGTGTGAGAGCCTGGACCAGGCTACAGAGGGGCCACCACACAGCCTGCCCCTCTGCCACTGGCACGGCCGCCTCACCAGAGCCCACCCTAGTGACAGCTGGTCGGTGTCAGCGAAGTGAAGGCCACACCAACCAGCGAGGAGGCTGGGCCCCGGGACATGGTGGCAGGGGCAGCCAAGGCCGTTGATGGGCTGGACGTGAGGTCCACTAATTGAGACCCAAGAGAAGGGACAGTGCCGGGCGTGGTGCTGGCACGTGGTGGAGGCCTAGGGCCTGGTGCAGAGAGATGACTGATCCCATGTGGGCTGAATGACATTTCTGTCTGCCCCCCACATCCTCCCAGTGAGGGGACAGGCTTGAGGTCCCATCTGGGCTCATCCCAGGCTCTGGCAGTGATTCAGAAGGAAAGCAATGCTGGGGCGAGGGGAGAGGGGTGAGGACACTTCCTCTGCCTGGAAAATAGAGATAGAGGTCCCCGAGCCTTTCTCCTCGGGCTGCGGAGAACATCAGCTCCAAGAGAAGGGATCAAAGGCTTTGGAACAGCACCGCTGTCCAGGAGGGAGGAAGGCTCTAGGCTAGTTTTCCCAGCTCTCTCCTGATGCGTGTGTGAAAATGAAGCAAGTCAGGGCTAGTGGGAGGCAAGGCGGGAGGGAGCAGAAAGTAGCAAGAACAACTCAGTGCAGGAGGGTCATACCAAAAGAATAACTACCTGGCCCGTCTTGCAAGATGGTTCCAGAGGCTTGCAGGCAATGAGGCTTGATTTGAGCCTATGATCCAGAGGGAGTTACTCAGAGGAAAGAGGGAGAGGGGCGCCCCAGAGAAGTGAAACAGCACCAGTGCAAAGGCAGTATGACAAACAGTTGAGTGTGTTCGCTAATGCAGGAATAGAGTAGCTAGTTACTTATCTTTAGAAGAGGAATGGATTTAGGAGGAGGGGCACTTGCACGATCAGATAACAAGACATTATAAAGCTTATTATAAACCTTAAGGCAGTGTGATATTGGTGCAAGGGTAGACAATTAGGAACAGAATAGAATCAGGACAACACATGTAAGGAGATTAGATGTAATGTGGAGAGGATGTTATAAATCAGTGGGAAAGAGTAGGCCACTCACTAATGGTGCTGGAAGATTTGTTCTCCCTTTGGAAAAAAATAATTTAGATCCCTACCTCAAACCCTACAGAAAAATCAATTCTAAGCAAATTAAAGATTTAAATGTGAAAAACATTTTGTGCTTGAAACATTTTGCACTTTGATATTATAAAAGAGTATCCTTATGACCCTGGGGTAGGATGGAATTTCTTAAGTCAAAAGAGGAAGACATTCTGCTACTTAACGTAAGAACTTAAGACACCATACACAAAGACAAGACACATGCAGGGAGAATGCCTCTGCCACATATGCAGTGAACACGGGATTAACACAGAAAATATACAAAGAACTTCTAAATGTCAACAAGAAGTGAAAGAAGGTGATAAAAATGTTTGCCCAAACCAGGAACAGGTGTCTCCTAGAGGAGGCCATGAGAAGTGCCTGGAAACATATGAAAAGATCTCCAGGGAAAATTAAACTAAATTCATAGGCAAGACCATTAACACCCACCAGACTGGCAAAATCTAGAAGGTCTGTGAATATGGAGAGTTGGTGAGGTCTTCCGTTGCTGGGGGTAGTCAACCGGCACAGCAGATTCAGAACACTGTCAGTGTTCCATGAATAAAGCTGATGACGTGACACCCCAAACCCAGCAATCTCTCTCTAGTCGACACTCTAGAGAAACTCTTACAGCCCATATCCTGGGAGATACGTACAGTAACGGCCACAGGGCATCATCTTAAGAACAAAGCATGGGCAACAGCCCAAATGTCCACGCACAAGAGGATGGATAAAGTCTGGCACATTCATATAAGGGAATGGTGCACAGCAGTAAAAGTGAACGCAGAACGCTACACGTATCAACACATAACCTTGAGTGGAAAAGGCAACTCCTTGAAGGACACACACAGAATGTTCTGTTTACATAAGTTCAAAAGCCAGGCTCAGCTAAGCACTAGGTGGTTTAGGGCTACAGCTTTGTGATGAAACTGTAAAGAAACAAGGTGATGATAGAGATACCATTCAAAAGAGTGGTTACTTTTGTGGAGGGGGAGGGGGAGGGTTTGGGCAGGAAGGAGCACATAGAATAGTATGTTTGTTCTAGGCTCAGGGTAGGGTTCACAGTTGTTTTAATTTAATTTTATTATTATTATTTTTAAAAAAATTATTTTATTTATTTATTTTTGGCTGTGTTGGGTCTTCGTTGCTGCACGCAGGCTTTCTGTAGTTGTGGCGAGCGGGGGCTACTCTTCATTGTGGTGCGTGGGCTTCTCATTGCGGTGGCTTCTCTTGTTGTGGAGCACGGGCTCTAGGCACACGGTCTTCACCAGTTGTGGCACGTGGCTTGGTAGTTGTGGTGCACGTGCTTAGTTGCTCCACAGCATGTGGGATCTTCCCAGACCAGGGCTCGAACCTGTGTCCCCTGCACTGGCAGGCGGATTCCCAACCACTGTGCCACCAGGGAAACCCCACAGCTGTTTTTACTTATTGTTCTGCTTCATGATCTACACAGCATTATGGTATATCTATCTGTATGTATCAAATAATCCTTAATTTTAAAATATATAAAAATAGAAACTAAAAGTGCCAAGGATTTAAAACAGAAGTGAGGTGGGAATGATTCACTGGGTTTGCTGTGGAATATTAATGAGGGACAGCAGTTTGCCAAGGAGGCTGTGAGAGGTGACACCCTCAGTGTTCATTCCAAGGCGTAGGAGCAGATGACTGTACAGAGCCTGGGAAACCAGGGCAGCAGAAGCCACCCAAGCAGATGGCTCATTCTCTTGTACAAGAGACACCCGTGGAGCCCAAGATACTCCCAGGCTGTGCGAGGGCCAGTGGGGGGGACACAGTGTGACTCCAACAGTTACCAACAAGGGAAAGGTCTCTTCCCTGAGCCTTGGTTACTTTTGTCACCTTTCCCCATCCTGGGAGGGACTTCATTATCTATCTTCACGAGGCTGGTATTGCAGCAGGTGCCCCTAAATCTAAACCGGAAATCAAGAGGAATTTGGTCTGGAAAGGAGATGGCTAGGGACCATCTCTGTCCTTTCTGATCTGAAGGGCTGCCTGAGCAGTGGGATGAGCAGAGTGGGGTGTGGTGGATTTCTGGGGAGAGGAAAAACGGGACAGAGCGCTTCTTTCCATGTCAGAATGACACTCCTGCCTTCAGAGCTTCTCAGCACTGGAACCAGTGAGCCCTGGAGCATCCCCTGTCACACGGGCACAGGGTCCTCCCTTCCTTCCTCCCCAGCCCCTTGGCCCCTTGGCCCCTACACCTGTCCAGTCCCTCTTCTGGGTCTCCCAGGGTTTCCCCTCTCCTCCCTGCAGGAGAAGGTGGCTTCACAGGGCAGATACCAAACGGCTCTGACAAGCTTAGAAGAACTAAACTGAGATTTTAGCTGCTCCGCTCTGCAAACACATTTACTGTTTGAATTCAGAAGTTAACTATCTATAAAACAAAAAAAGGCAACACTCTTAGGTGGAACATAATAGAATCCAGAGTGTCTACAACATTTTGCTCACAAAGTTCAGGGTACAAACCAAAATCACTTGACATGAGAAGAAACATAGGAATCAACTGGGACTGACCCCAAATGTTGGAATTTGCACCTGACAATTTTAAAAGAGCTGTTATCACTGTGCTCGAGGCTGTAAAGGAAAATGAGTTCGTAGTGAATTAAAAGATAATCTCAGCAGAAAAATAGAAACTACTAAATGAACTAAATGGGAAATCTAGAGCTGAAAAATATTGCACCTGGAATAAAAAATTCACTAGATGTACTAAAAAGCAGTACAAATCTGAGAAGAAAAACTCAGTGAACTTCAAGAGAGATCGATAGAATTTACCCAATCTGAAGTACAGAGGAGGAAATTTAAAGTAATAAAAACCAAAGTCTCAAGAACAGGACAATTGACTGGACAGGGGAGCCAGAGATCTTTTTGAGGTGATGGGGTGTCCAATAGCTGATTTGGGTAAAGGTTACACATTTGTCAAAACTCATCAAATTATGCTCTCAGGATACACTTTACTGCATGAAATTATACCTTAATAAAAAATTTTTTATTTCAAATGTTGACATGGATCTCTGTGTTATGACTTTGGCATTTAGGCAGAAGACAAGCCGCTGACACAAACCCCACCTGTAACACAGCTCCACCAATGTCCACACCAGATCCTGTTCCCATGAACTCAGAGCACAAGGCAGCTACTGAGGCAACCAGCACACAGGACTGATGAGGCCTTTGAGAAGTGACCTTTGAAGAGATGATTGAGGAGAAGGGGTCAATTGTGAAAGATCTGAGGAAAGAATTTTCAGACATGGAGACAGAAAAGGGAAGATCTTGGGTAAGTGTTCCAGTCAGCTGCTGCTGCATTACAAACTCTTCCTTAAATAGCAGTGTCTTTTCACCTTCCCTGGTTCTTAGACTGACTAGGCTTAGCCGAGCTGTTCCTCTTGACTTTCCTCATGAGGTTGCAGAGGGCTTGCTACCTTGCTGGACTCTCCCTTGGAAAGAGAGCCGCCCAGTCTGCCTCCAGCTGTTCTAACCATCCTGGCTGGGGCATCTTGAATCCCAGTCAGCATCCACATGACTGCTGGAGGTCACTGAGCAACCCCAGGTTGACCAGCAGAAGAACCGCCCAGCTGAGACCTGCCCAGATTACAGAATCATGAGCAAATAAATGGTTGCTGTTTTCAACCTCTAGATTCTGGGGTGGTTTGTTACACAGTGACATCTAACTGATACACTAAGTAAGGCCCATCTATCCACTCCCCATGCCCTATCCTAAACTGGTCCTGTTCAAGATCAGCCCTCATTCTCTGGGCAAATCTTGCTTAGAGCACAGTTTCCTCATCTATCACAAGGTAGGGTTGATCTTATTGCTGAAGTACCTTTCAGCTCTGAAAATTCGATAACACTGAAAGACCTGACTCAAAGTTAGAGTGAACGTCAGGGTGTGAAAACAACGGCAATGTAGTGCTCAATTCTTAAGAAGGATAATCCAACCATTGTTTTAACCACAGTGTTGAAAACATCTCAAACTTTTCAGACAGGAAGCTAGGTGAAACTGGGTTTCCTGTGGTTGAGAAAGGACAATTACAAAGTTACAACACTCTAACTTTGAAAACAAAAGGCTCAAACAGGAGACTTTCTTGAGAGATGGTGACTTAGTCTGCATCTCTATTTTTCCCATAACAATCCAAAGACAGGGCTAGAGCAGTGTGTCAAGGATTTGTGAGCTGAAACACAAGAGATATTCAAGAGGGAAAGTTGAAATGGGAAATTTAGAAATCAGTAAGTGCAATGAAAAAAACCAATTCAGACTGTGGCATAAGTAAATGGGAGATAAACCTTTACCCTAGAGGAAATGGCACGTTCAATAAATCTACCCAGAAATCCAACCACACAAATTCCAATTGCATTCAAGGGACCCACCTACCTCTGATCTGATGAAGCCACCCCTGCCAGGAGCTCACAGCCATCAGGTGTGAACAAGGCTACCCTGGACTCACTTTTCCACCTGCCCTTGAATCTGTCTCTGCTCCCTTCTATCTGTGTGAGCTGAGCACTCCATACCTCAGTTCCTCCTTTGGTTTCCACAGTGCCAACAGCGGTACCTTCCTTCTCTTTTCTTCTATTCCAACAACACACCTGAACGGTGTCTGGCCTTGGGTAAGTGTTTGCTGTCATCAGGGTCTTTAGCCTTCTTTCTTGCACCCCCATGTCTAACTGATCAGTTCTTGTTGACTCCGTTTCCCCAATGGATCTCAAATGCTTCTATTCCCCCACTTCCATGGTCATCACCACAGTCTGGACAACTACCGTCTCTTGCCTGGATGACCACAGGCTCCTTCAGACTGGTCTCCCCATCTTTAATCCTGCTTCCCTTCAATTCTGTGTCTACACAGCAGCATGGATGGCCTTTTAACACATAAGAAAGACCATGCCATTGACCTACTCAAAACCCTTCCCACTGCACACAGAATAAACCCAAACTCCAACCCTTACCCACATGGCCTGGCCTTGCCGCTCATCCCAACCTTACTCCCAACTCTCTCCCCTGCTCAGGACCCTGGAGACTCACTAGCCTCTTTCTCTTCCTAACATGGCTGGATTGTGGCTGGTGTGGGGTTTTGGCATTTGCTGTTTCCTCTCCCTGGAATTCCGCCAACAGATCAACCCCTTCTTGTATTTTCAGTCTCAATTCAAATGTCACCTACACAGGTATTCCCTGACCAGCCAGTCTCAAGTAGCCCTGCCTCGCCACCTTTGTCGCATCACCCCGCTTTAATTGAATCACAGCACTTGTATCTCTCTGAAATTCTTTGTTCATTTATTTGTTTACTTCTTCATCGTCTATGTCTTTGCCTCACTCAGATGTACACACCCATGCTTGCTTGAAGGCATGCACATACACATACATGCACATGCACACACATGCATCTGCCCTTACACACGCACATACACAGGCACTGTGGAATGTAAACCTCCTGCCTCTGTCTTCTTAGTTCTGTACCTCTCAGCCCCTGGATTGGTGCCTGGTACTAGGAGACCCTCTCAGAAAGTATTTGCTGAATGAATGAATGAGACTAAGCATCTGATTTTATTTTCAGCTCTTTCACTCACTAGCTGGGTATTTGAGAAAATCCCTGAGTTTATCCTAATATTAGTTTCCTCTTCTATTAAAAATTGAGATAATAATTGTGTCTGTTTTATGGGGTGTGTTGAGATCTACCTGAAAAAAACATGTTAAATACTGAGGGAAGTGCCTGACATGGAGTAAGCGCCCAATATTAGTTGTTCTGGTGGTGATGGTAATAGTGATAATGGTGGTGGTGACAGTGATGATGGTGTTGATTATGGTGGTGACAGTGGTAATGGTGGTGGTGATAATGATAGTGATGATGGTGATGTTGCTAATGATGGAGATGCTGCTGCTGAGGATGGTGATGATGGTGACAGTACGGTGCTGATGGTGATGGTGATGACTAATGAAGAAAACGTTCAGGATGACGCATCACCTGGGCCCAGCACCCCGTACGATGATGGAATGTATATAAAAGTGCCCAGCATGGTGCTTGACGAATGGTAAGTGCCTAAGAACTGTAGATTTCAGTTCAAAACAAATGTATCATCTTACGATAAAATTCAGTGAAATCAGATCCAATATAACCGTGCTTATAAAATTCTGATTTAACAGCATTAGCTGGTCATATCAGGATTATGGAAAGGACTTCACTGCACTTTATTGCATCTTGGGGAATTTTTAAAATAATATAATTAAATTTGCTCTCAATGTGAGGGTTTTAAAAAGATTTGCTGCAGCTAATATAATTTGATTACATCTTAGGGCTTGAAAAATCTTCCAAAGGAGAACACCTGATTCAGTCACTCACTTACCCACTAACTCATTCATTCATTCACAAACATTTAATAAACTTCCACTCAAAAATATGCTCAATTTCGAGGACCTCAGATATTAATGAATTGATTGTGTTACTGGAGGCCTTGTTTTTCAATTCAATGGGACGAACAGGCACTGGATTGGGATGGGGTCTGTCCGAAGGGTTTTGGCCTTCCAGGAGCTGTGGAGCAGCAGGTAGAGGGGAGGCTGCGTCAGCCCAGAGGAGCCCTCCCGGGCTGGGAAGGAGGGGGAGGGGTGAGCAAATGAATGCCTTCCTAGGAAGTGGGAGGCTCCACAGGAACTTGGAGGGAGGGGCTTTGGTAACCAGGCTGCGCAGACTGATGCCTGTTTGTGCGGCTCTGAGCCACTAGGTGGCGGGCTGGAGTGAGGCAGGTGAGCATGAGGGGACAGGTGCATTGTGTGACAAGCCTGGGCTAGTTCATGAAGGGCATCCCAACCGAGCCAAGGAGCTTCAGCTTTCTTCTCTGGGTGATGCAGACTCAGGGAAAGGTTGCACCCAGGAGAAGCCCCTGGCGGGGTGGGAAGGGTGCACCTAGAGGCGGGAGGCTGGGGAAGTGTCCCTGCAAGCCCCCATCTCCTCCCCGCTTGCTCGGTTTTGTGCATCGGGGAGCACCCGCCCTGCAGACACCACCTATTCTCTCCCCGAATGAATCACCTACAGTTCAAAATAGGCAAATATTTTGCAAATCTCTGGTGAAAATAAATTAAATCAACACTAATTTTGAGGCATTCTAAAAGTGTTCAAATGGGGTGTATAAATCGGGCCTCTTATATTTAGGAAGCTGAAGAATACAAAAGCAGAGCCATGTTAATGAGCAGTGAATTCACTTTATGTAGGGAAAGAATAACTTACCTCCCTTTGACATTTTTTTCTTTTTAGAAAGTACAAAACCTGGTATAATTGAGTTATTCTTTCCCCATGTATCTAAATTGCAGGTGAAAATATGGTGCAATTAATCTTTTCAATTTTGTGAGCCTATGATATTAACAGAAATTTAATTTCATCTATTGAATGAACCGCCCCACTGGGGGTTTGTTATTTTATTCATTTCAATTCAAGAAACGTTTGTTGAAGATCAGGTAGAATCAGGTACTCTCCAGGTGTTTGCACATCTGTCCCACTTAGTCCTCACATCTCTCAAGGCAGTGCCGTTGTGGCCACTTTTCTGGAAGAGGCGGCTTGAGGTGTTGCCTGGTGGGCCCAAGTTCTTAGTGCCGGTAAGTGACAGAGCTGAGCACTTAATCCGCTACTGGCTGACTCCAGAGCCCTTGATTTTTCTAGAACTGCACCTCCTTGCCCTGCATACACAGAGATGTAATGCACAGAGGGGAGAACGTTCATGTCATCTGAACTATTAAATTGGGGAAGTTCAGATACCTGAGTTCTAGAATATGCTGGAAGAACGTGGGGTAGAAGTTAGAAGAGGATGACCACAGTCAGCCTGTGGCAAAGCTTGGGGTATATATTCATTTCCTGGGGCTGCTATAACAAAGTACAACAAACTGGGTGGCTTAAAACAAGAGAAATATGTCCTCTCTTAGTTCTAGAGGCCAGAAGTGTGAGATCAAGGTGCTCGCAGGGCTACACTCTCTCTGGAGGCCCAGGGAAGGTCTCTTCCAGGTCTCCCTCTAGCTCTGGTGCTGATTAGCAATCCTTGGCATTCCTTGGTTCTTAAACGCATCACTATAATCTCTGCTTCCTTCATCACATGGCATTTTCCTTGTGTATCTCTGTGCCTCTTCTTCTTCTTTTTTTTCTTAAATGTATTTAATTAATTTATTTATTTTGGCTGTATTGGGTCTTTGTTGCTGCGCGCTGGCTTTCTCTAGTTGCAGTGAGCAGGGGCTATTCTTCGTTGCAGTGCACAGGCTTCTCATTGCGGTGGCTTCTCTTGTTGCAGAGCACGGACTCTAGGCGCCCGGGCTTCAGGGGTTGTGGCTCACAGGTTCTAGAGTGCAGGCTCAGTAGTTGTGGTGCACGGGCTTATTTGCTCCACGGCATGTGGGATCTTCCCGGACCGGGGCTCAAACCCGTGTCCCCTGCATTGGCAGGTGGATTCTTAACCACTGTGCCACCAGGGAAGCCCTCTGTGCCTCTTCTTATAAGGACACCCATCATGTCACATTAGGGCCCACCCTAATCTAACATGACCTTTTCTTAATTTGTTTGCATTGGCAAAGACCCTATTTCCAAATTAGGTCATATTCACAGATACCAGGGGTTAGGACCTTCACATATCTTTGGGGGTGGACATAATTCAATCTACAACAGGATGCTAATAGAGATGAGGGCTGGTCAGGGAAGACCTCTTGGAGGAAGTGACATTTTTAAAGATAGAATCAAATCAGCCCTTATTCAGTGTATCTCAACCAGCAAACCAGAGACTCTGGCAGCCTGAGGTGGGAAAGGAAATCCTTCTCTTGTTTGAAAACCAAGGACTGTCATAGAATCCCAGAACCTTCTCAGCACAGCTGGGGAAAAGCAGTGAACACGTATGGGGTAGTCAGCATCTATTGAGCACCTACTGTATACCGTGCCATCAGCAGGGAGGCAGTATTGCAGTGCTGACCAGCCAGGGCTCTGGACTTAGAGCAGCTTACAAGACCCTAGCAAGTGGCTTGTCACTCCGTGTCTTGGTTTTCTCCTGCATAAAATGAGAACAGCAGTAGTACTCTCCTCAAAGCATTGTCCTGGGCATCAATGAATGAGTACCCTATAGTGCTCACAGGAGCACACGGCACGGAGCAAACACACGGGAAAGTTCAGCTCTCATCAAATCCTCAGCTCTTTGCTATACAGCAGGCACTCAATAAACATCATTCCTTCAGCAAACATTTGTCAAGCTCCCACTCTGTGCCCTACCTGCGTTAGGCATTTGTGTCAGTTTGCAAGGCTGCCGTAACGGAGTACTGCCACAAAATTCTGGAGGCTAGAAGTCTGAAGTAGAGGTGTCAGAGGATCCTTCGTGGCCTTCCCCTTGGCCACCCTTGGCTTCCTCGACTTGTAGCTGCAGCACTGCCATCGCTGTCTCTGTTGTCACATGGCCGTCTGCCTGTGTCTGTTCTTACCAGGACACCAGTCATATTGGATTGGGGCTCACTCTAATCCAGTATGACTGCATCTTAACTAATTATATCTGCAAGGACCCTATATCAAAATGAGGTCATGGGGCTTCTCTGGTGGTGCAGTGGTTAAGAATCCACCTGCCAATGCAGGGGACACGGGTTCAAGCCCTGGTCCGGGAAGATCCCACATGCCGCAGAGCAACTAAGCCCGTGCACCATAACTACGGAGCCTGTGCTCTAGAGCCTGTGAGCCACAACTACGGAGCCCGTGTACCGCAACTACTGAAGCCCGGGTGCCTAGAGCCCGTGCTCTGCAACAAGAGAAGCCACCGCAATGAGAAGCCCGCGCACCACAACAAAGAGGAGCCCCCGCTCGCTGCAACTAGGGAAAGCCCGCGTGCAGCAAGGAAGACCCAACACAGCCAATAAAGAAAGAAATAAATAAAAATGAGGTCACATTCCAAGGCACCAGGGGTTAGGATTTCAATATATATATTTGAGGGGACTCCATTCAACTCATATCAGCATTGGTAATTTCTTTTTCTGGCAGGCCTCCTTAGGACACACTTCTGCGTGCTCCCAGCTGCCCACTAACTCCAGTGCATCCCCAGAACCCTGACCCAGGCAACTCCAGGGGCCCCAGGACCACCCTACCTGTGCAACCTGCAGAGGATCGTGACGAGGACTTCTCGTCCCGACAACAGAGCTACTGCAAATTCTCATCCATTGCCCCGTCTCACTCTCAGTACCATCCTGCGAGGTGGGAGTCAGCATCCCTATTTGCAGATAAGCCAGCTGCATCTCAGAGAGGGGCTAGGTATCCTCTTCACCCCACACCCACGGGACCCAGCATAACGCCCAGCCTCCCGACCTCGGGCCATCTGTCCATCTGTCCACCCTTCCGCCCTAGGTGCGGTCAGCACCTCAAAGCTTTAGGGTCTGGGACTCTCCACCACCAGGCCCCAGGGGCACGTGTTGTCCATCACTGTTTTCATCAGATTCTGGAAGAATTAGAACAGCTAGGACCCTGCACTGAATTTTCCATTAAAAAATGTACTCAATTTCCTGGCTGGCCCTTCATTCTAAGATTATGCAATTTCTTCTTTTTTTTGGCATTAACAGAGTGTTTCTTTTATGACACGATGGCGATAATAAGTGATCCTGTTTGTACAAGTCCTTACTTGACAAAAGGAACAGCTGGCGACATGGCTGGCCCTTGAGTTTCCGTGGAAGATGTCTCTGGTTCATGAGATCCTGCCCCAGCTGGCCCCGGACTCCTTTCCACTGTACAATCACCCAACAGTCGCGGTGCGCAGTGCACAGGCAGGGCGCTACCTATCTCGCCATCCCAGAAGTGTCAGGAACTCAGAAGGAGTCAGGGGCTATATATAGATAAGCACAGTTTTCTTTAAAAAGCTCTGCCGCAGCTGGCCCCTCCACAGTTCCCCACACTCCCGGAAAACGACCTGGTGGGCCTTCCCCTTCCCCAGGACCTGGTGGCCAGAAAGAGAGCACGATGTGGATACCCACCCTCCTCCCCAGCGAGGCCACCAGGTGGCTCACCTGGCAGAAGGTGGGCAGACCCTCTGGGTCGGGGGTGGGATTGGCCCTCCCTGATGACGCCCACCCCCAGGGACTACTGTCGGGTACCTGCCCTGTGTGACAGGCACCATGCCGCAAACACAGCTCACTTGATCTCCACGCAGCAGGGTACCCTAGAAGCAGCCCTCGTCATGTCGTCCAAAGCCAGGCTAGGCAACTTGGCAGCTGGGTGAGCCCGGGAAACTTACTTAACCTCTCTGAACCTCACAATCTCTTCCGTGAAATGGTAATGAGAGCGACTACTTCCCAGGGATCATATGAAGAGTACGTGTGACACCGGAAAACATTAGCACACAGAAAGCCCTGCTTATGTGTTAGGCACTGCTATTACGACCAGTCTCAGTACATATCATCCCCATTTTGCAGACGAGGAAACAGGTTCTGCATCACTAGGAAGTAGGAGAGAGAAGGTGTTACCTCGCAGGCTACCTGGGAAGTCCTCCTACAGAGACGCATCCCTCCCTATCCTCCTTTCCTTCGTTCATCATTTCAGCAGGCATCCCTGGTTTGGGAAGGAGGGAAAAGTCGTGGGTGTGAAAACCAGGCAGACGGTGTTCGGATCGCAGTTGCTGCGCTCCTGGCACGACTGAGCCTCTGCCCCTCTCTGCCCTGGGTGTCCCGGCACAGTGGGGATGCCTGCGGTCCAGGGCTGCCTGGGCTTGGGGTGAGTCCGGCCAATTCTGGGGCTCAGTCTGGGGAGCCGCTTGTCCTCAGACATAAACCACATTTTCCACTGTCAGTTTCCTTGGTCACAAGGCTGCTATTTTGATGTCCCTTCTGCCCCCTTTTTGTGTCTGCCATTTGATTGGCTCCAAACCTGGCACACAGGTGATTTATTGGCCCCTGGTATTCCACTCCCTCCTAAACCTACAGCCAACAGGCATGGACTTAACCTGCCGAACAAACCTGGGCCTCCGGAGCCTGTCCTCCCTCCCTCCCTCCCTGGAGGGCACCTCAGCTGCTTCCCTCGCCACGACCCTGGAATTCAGCCTAGCCTCATTCTCCCTCCTCTCCTCTTCCTATCTCCGCTGCAGCCTCTCTCCCCCAGGCGTCTCCCCTCACCTGGAACACCTGCAGGGAAAGTGCTGATCAGCCCTCGCCCCTGCCCTTAGCCCGCAGGCTGCCCACGGCTTCCTGTCACTCCAGCCCTGCAGGCTGGGTTCTGGCGCACAAACTGCCCCAGGCGCGGCCCTCCTCTGGGCGTTCCGGAGACGCCTCCAGCTTCAGCTCAGCACAGACCCCCCTACAGACACCCTCCCACAGCCCTTTGCCCGGCTTCTTTCCCAGCACATCACACGCCCTTTCCTTAGGCTAAGGAGGTGTCTGACGGGAGCGGAAAAGAGCTCGGACTCCCAAATCTTCGAGACCTGGCTCAGCTCCCAGCTCTGAGCCAGCGGCACGGTTTTAAGCCGAATGCGGAGACTGGCAGCTGGCGTCAGATCCTGCTGCAGGGTCAGTGGTGGCCCTCCAAAAAGGTACATTCGTGCCGAACCCTGAAACCTGGGAAGGAGGTCTGTGAGGGGTAATTAAGTTATGGATCTTGGGGTGAGGTCGTTACAAGAGGAAGGAGAGGGAGATTTGAGACCCAGGGAGAATGCCATGTGACGACGAGGCAGAGACCCAGGTGATGGGCCTACAAGCCCCAGGGAAAGAGCAGTTCTGTCCGTGCGTGTCCCCGTCCACCCCTCCTTTTGGACAAGATCTCTCTGTCCCACATTCGCGGCAGCCCTGCCGTACCATCCTGGTGAAAAACGACCCGGCCACACACAGATGAGGGGCTGCCTGGAACAGATGATGACAAGGCCGTCCTGGAGTGCCAAGCACAGCCCCCAACAAATAAAACCTGGCAGCAAGACTCTGGCCTGATGCTCAGCTGAGCTTCACGATTCAAGTCTGACAGGCGCACGGTGAGAGCCGCCATCCACCCCCCACCAGGGCGCTCCTCACCCCCACGGCAGGGCAGCGGGCGGGATGCAGGGTGCGCTGGGCTTGGGGCCTGAAGACTTGCCACTTTAGGAAGGGCCATGATGTGCCCGGGTGTGTGCGGAGTATTCTCTACAATGAGGAGGCACACATCCTGCACCCCCCCACCCCCCAGCTGTACTGGGCACATAGAGAAACTGAGGCATGGGAGGGAAAGGACATCTCTTAATGACCCACGGCTCGAAAGGGAAATCCAAGCGTGCCCCATTTCCACACTCTTTGTACAATGCTCTGTTGCCTCCCTCTGACAACCACGTTGATTTCACCCAGGCTCAGTTTCTTCATCTGTGAAATGGAGAGGCTGAGCCTGTGTTAAAAGGTCATTCTGAGAAGAGCAAGTTTAAATGGAAAGAAACCCACAAGACCAGTTTGGAGGCTCAAAATCATTACACAAATATTAGGTGTTATTGCCATGTCTCTCACAGAGGCAGAAGAGGGTGGGAGATTGCATGCTCTGGTCAAAATCCTGACCTCACCACATACTGGTGAAGACGACAGGCAAGTTACAGGTCCTCCCTGGGCCTCCATTTCCTCGTCTGTAAAATGGGCCTAACGAGGGCACCTTCTGTGGCTTGTGCCTTGGTGCAGACTGGCTGAGATGATACGAAGGTTTTAGAATTTACCTGGCCCCTGGCGAGTCCTCCAGAAATGTCATTACAGTATTCTTACTGTCACCTTGGGGACCTCTGGGGTTTACAAACCTCCTTGTCCCGATGGAGCAAAATTCGGGTGAGGAACAAATTCAACTCCCTCAATTTACAGAGTCTGAAATGCACAAAGCTCAGAAAGTAAGGTTCAGAAAGGTTAAGTAACTAGTCTGAGGCCACACAGCATCAGCAGCAGAGCTGTGTTGACTCCAAGTCTGTCTGACTCAGAGCCTGTGCCCAAATGCTTCTAATATGCCAACAGAACATCCAGTTCCAAACCTTTGCACCACAGGCCACTTTGCTGCACAGCTCCTGTGGGTGAAAGGTTAAAAACATTGGTATGTGGAGCATGAAACACTTATTGGGATATACTAAAAGATTCGAAAAACTGAAAAGGGAACTGCCGGATGACCCAGTGATTCCACTCCTGGGTTGATATCCAAAAATACCCCAAACACTCTTGCAAAAAGATACATGTACCCCAATGTTCATAGCAGCACTATTTACAATTGCCATGATATAAGAGCAACCTCAGTGTCCATCAACCAATGAATGGATAAAGAACAGGTGGTATGTGTATATATATATAAAAAAATATTACTCAGCTATGAAAATATGAAATTTTGCCATTTCCAGCAACATGGATGGACTTGGAGGACATTATGCTAAGTGAAATGTCAGACAGAGAAAGGAAAATACTGTATGATATCACTTATACGTGGAATCTAAAAATGTAACAAACTAGTGAATATAACAATAAAACAAAATCAGACTCACAGATACTGAGAACAAACTAGTGGGGACCAGTGGTGTGGTGGGAGGGGTACTATAGGGGGTGGGGAGAGGGAGGTAGAAACTCTTGGGTGTAGGACAGGCTCAAGGATGTATTGGACAACATGGGGAAATAGTCAATATTTTATAATGAATGTAAATGGAAACTAACCTTTAAAAATTATCTTAAAAATTGAAAACATTTTTTAAATAAATTTTTCAAAAGATTCAATATTCTCAAAGAATATTCGAAAAGTAGATATGCATTTCTCTAATTTTTACCTTACTGAATGCACTTTAAAGATGTGAGAAAGTATAAATACGTGACGGTGGGGGGAGAACAAACTGTGGCACCACAATTTATAACACACACACACAGACACACACGCAATCAACAAAAAATTCTGATCTGTTGAGTCAGTTATAATGTGCTTTATTAACATAGATCACGACTTCCTTTGTGAATCATCAAATATGCATTCAGGGCGTCCTTTTCAAAGGCTTCTGTCCATTCCCAACACAAGTGTTAATCCACCCTCCACTGCTGCCTTTGATTTACTTTCAGACAAATCTGTGATGCAAACAACTCCGTGCTCTGAATCTTTTGGGGTATGGGGTCTCAGCTCCCCTGAGGACGGGTGGTCATGCCCTCCTCCCGAGTACTCCTGCTGGTCAAGTGGGCCCTGAGAGGAGGGGGGCTGAAGGACCTGAGGACTAAGGGTATCTTTGGGTAGATTTCTAAGGGCCACCCTCACACAACCCTAAACCCACCATGTGATTCCCACCAACCCAGCAGCATGTCCCCTAGGCAACAGCAAGGCCATACCTATTCCGGAAGGAGCTCAGCCCCTACGAATCAGGCCCAGGGAACCTGCACTTCTGGAAGTTCTTACCCCAAACCTTCACGCTACTCAGTGGTCTCAGGTGCCCTCTGCCATATAGCTCTAGCTCAGTGCTACTGAATACGGGCCTGACAGAGTAACATCGGCACCAACAAAAAGCTTGTTAAAGATGTCATTTCATGAGCCTCACAGGAGAATCATAATTAAGAGTGGGGCCTGGATTCCCCCCAAATTTGTAAGCACTTTAAAGCTTTGGAAGAAATGTTTGCTACGTGGCTCCCATGCAGTTTCTCATTAGTATTACACGATGAGTATTTAGCAATAACATCACCTGTGCCCTCCCCACAGAGTCTCTTGATCTGGGTGGGAGCATCTGCGTTGTTTTAACTCCAGGTGATTCAAAGGTTAGGCCCGGTTTAAGCACGAGGGCTGCCTGGGTACCTTGATGAGAGTTGCTTCCAGTCTTTGGTCCTTTTGCCTCTGGGGAGGTATCGGTGTCTGCTCTACGTGGGATTGGAAGGGGCAGGGCAGTGCAGCCCACTTGCTCTATGCTGTAGCAGAGTTTCTGGACATCTGTGTGAGGGCAGAGCACGTGTAGACAGGAAAGAAAAAGCTCACAGGTTGGTCTCCACGCAGGAGCTCATTGATCCTGAATCTCTCTTTTTCTGAAGGTTGGCATTTCAGCGTTTCAAGGCCTTTTGCCTGTGGGTATGGTGGGAACAGGTGAAGGAGCTGTGCTGTTGCCGTTGAAGGCATATTCTCAAGATGCTGATGTGATTCCTCAACATGATGTCAATGAGAAAATGATCAAGAGCAGGAGGTAGAAGAGGACGAAATGGCAGTTTCTCAGGTAAACGTCCTGTCCTGGGTCAGAGGCTGTGTCTGCTTTTCCTCCTGAAACGTCATGGATTGAGAACCTGCAAACCTTTCATTTTCTAATTCTGACGTTCCTCCCTAGCAAGGTTGTTTTCAACTACTTGTTTTTTTCCTTCTTATGATAGTTCTAGTCAGCTCTTCAGAATATTTCTCCCCTGTGTTCCGGAGCCTTTTCCCCATTGTCTGCATCCAGGCTCCCTATAGAGCACGGAGAATTCTCACCATGAATTAATGACCTTCAACTATCGAAATTCCTATTCCTTTTGTGAAAGATCAACACGGGAAGGCATTAGTATCCAAACTTCCCTATGGGATACTTTCAGGTGTTGAGGTATTAGTGAAGAAGGGGAGATGGAATGATTAATGTACATCTGAATGCAACATCAACTTATCACAACAGGATTAAGAAAATGCACTTTTAAATGGGATGGCATTAGTGGTCCAGATAGCTCAAAGTTCTGAAAAAAAAAGTAATTAGGAGAGACTTGATCTGTATATTGAAAAGAAAAACTATTTAAATACAGCATTAGAGTCAGAGAACATGGGAGGTATATGTGGACTGAAATTTGCTTAAAACTGACATTTTTTTCATGATAGATTCAGATTATGATTTTCTTATGTATTTTGCCCAGAATACCAAGGCAGTGATAATGTTTTGTGTGCTTCAGTCACCTGATAATCGTTTGTCCCATTACACCTGATGTTCACTGGTGCTTTCTGCAAGCTTCCTCCTCTATGAAGTTTATATGTTTTATCTTTAGCAAGGGTTTGGTGTGATTCGCTGAGAAATGTGCATAAACCATCATGGTAAACCTGGAAACTCCCATTTCTGTTTAGTTTTCCTTTGCTTGTAGTTTGGTTTAGAAAGTGAACATTGCCATCTTTGTTTATTAACGATATTGGTTTTTCAAGTGAAGTCTGTAATCAGTCAAGGCTTGTTCTTGTAAGTTTCCATGATATTCCACACTCATGCAACAGACATATGGTTCTTTATCACTTTGCATTTTCCAAAAGGTTTACAAGGACCATATTATTAATGTATGCTCAGTTGTGTTAAATTTCTGAAATATAGCCCACCTCAAATGATAAATATTTTCAAAGACATCAAAGATTCAGAACCAATAGCTCTAACTGCTTTTATATCAGTGTCTCTCCCCTAGTGTATTTATAAAATGCAAATTGTATCATCCACAAATAGATTCATAAGATTTATCCTGTTAAAAGTAATTCATATTAATTCTTCTTTAAAAGTTTGGTAGAATTCACCAGTGAAGCCATCAAGTCTTGATATTTTTTGTTGGGAGGTTTTTGAGAACTCCTTAACAGTAGTCAATCTCCTTAACAGTAGTCAATCTCCTTAACAGTAATTTGGTCTGTTGAGATTGTTTTCTTTCTTCATTATTCAGTCTTTTTATTTTGTATTTTAAAATTTTTCCTTGGCTCACTGATTCTTTATGTTGTTTAATTTCCATATATTTGTAATTTTCCAGACTCTGTCCTGTTGTTCACTTCTGGTTTCTTACCCTTGTGGTTGAAAAATACTATGTAAAGTGAAGTAAGTCAGAAAGAGAAAGGCAAATACTATATGATATTACTTCCATGTGCAATTTAAAATATGACACAAATGAACCTACCTATGAAACAGAAACAGAAGCACGGGCATAGAGAACTGAGTGGTGGTTGCCAAGGGGGAGGGGTTTGTGGGACAGATGGAGTGGGAGTTGGATTTAGCAGATGTAAGCTTTTATATATAGAATGGATAAACAACAAGGTCCTACTGTATAGCACAGAGAACTATATTCAGTATCGTATGATAAAACATAATGGAAAAGAATATTAAAAAATATAAAAATATTTTAAAAAGAATGTGTATATATATATATATATGTAACTGAATCACTAAAAAAATACTTCGTATGATATCAGTCTTCTTAAATTTGCTAAGACTTGTTTAGTGACCCATCACATGATCTGTCCTAGAGAATGTTCAATGTGCAGTAGAGAAGAACATGTATTCTGCTGCTGTTGGATGGACTGTTCTGTTTTTGTCTGTTAAGTCCATTTGGTCTAATGTATTATTCAAGTTCAATACTTCCGTATCGATTTTCTTTCTGGATGATCTATTCATTGTTGAATGGTGGGTATTAAGGACCCCTACACTATTTTGTATTGTCTAGTTCTCTCTTCAATCTGTTAGTATTTGTTTAATACATTAAGGTCCTCTACTGTTGGGTGCATATTTATTTGAGTGTTGTCTTCCTGATGAATTGACAACATAATCGTTATATAATGACCTTAAATTTTTTCTTCTTGCAGCTTTTGCCTTAAAGTCTATTTTGTCTGGTATTTTGTCTGGTGTAACTCTAGCTACCACTGCTTTCTTTTGGTTTCCATTTGTATGGAATATCTTGTTCTAAAGCTTCACTCTGAGCCTAATTTGTGTTTTTTCCACTGAAGTGAATCTCTGATAGGCAGCATATAGTTTGATCTTGTATTTTTTTTCCCCTAATTTTTATGGAGTATAGTTGATTTACAATGTTGTGTTAGTTTCAGGTGTACAGCAAAGGGAATCAGTTATTCATATACATATATCCACTTTTTTTTTAGATTCTTTTCCCATATAGGCTGATCTTGTATTTTTATCTATCTAGCCACTCTATGACTTTTGACTAGAGAATTTAATATATTTATGATTACAGTAATTATTGATAGGTAAGAACTTACCAATGCCATCTTATTGTTTCCTGTATGCTTTGTTGTTTCTTGTTCCTTTTTACCTCTTTTGTTGCCTTTCTTTGTGAATTAGTGATACTCTGCAGTGGTATGTTATGATTTCCTTCTCTTTATATTTTCTGAATCTACTGTAGGTTTTTGCTTTGTGGTTCCATGAGGCTCACAGAAAATGGCTTATAGATACAACAGTCTATTTTATGTTGATAACAATTTAACTTCCATCACATCCAAAAATACCTACTCTTTTACTCCCCTCTGTGAATTTTTGTATATGGTATTACAATTTACCTCTTTGAATATTGTTTATACATTAAAATTTTTATACCTGCAGTTATTTTAATAATCTCATCCTTTAGCCTTTATACTAAAGTTAACGGGTTAACACACCACCATATCACACTATTAAAGTATTCTTACCTTAACTGTGTACTTAGATTTACAACTCTATGGTGTATTTTCATGTTTTCATGGTATTATTTAGTGTTCTTCTATTTTAGCTTGAGGAACTCTTTTAGAATTTCTTCTAAGACGGATCTAGTGATGATGAACTCCCTCAGCTTTTGTTTTTTGAAATGAGTTTTTTATCTCTTCATTTAAGGACAAGTATGGTGGATAGGATATGCTTGGTTGGCAGTTTTTCTTGCCTCTTCTTTTTTATTGAGCAATTTGAATATATCATCCCACTCTCTTCTGGCCTGTGAGGATTCTGCTGCGAAATCAACTTTTAATCTTATGAGGGTTCTCTTGTTAGTTATAAGCTTCTCTCCTCTAGTTGAGTTTAAGATTCCTTGTTTTTGAGAGTTGACAGTTTTACTATAACGTGTTTTGGAGAAGAATTTTTTTTTTGAGTTAAGTTCGTCTGGCGCCCTATGAGCTTCATGAACTTGGATATCCAAATCTCTCCCGAGATTTGGAAATTTCTCAGCCACTATTTATTTAAAAAAGCTTTCCATCTCTATCTTTTCCTTCTAAGACTCCATAATTCACAGAATGTTTCTTTTGTTGGTATCTATAGATCACATAGTCATTCTTCAACTCTTTTTATCTTGGTCTCCTCTGAGTGTATATTTTCAACTTACTGTCTTCTAACTCACAGAAAATTTCTTCTGATCTGTTTATTTATTTTCAAATTTATCCATTTATCTTTGGCTGCATTGGGTCTTCGCTGTTGCGTGCGGGCTTTTCTCTAGTTGCGGCAAGCGAGTGCTACTCCTCGTTGCGGAGCACGGGCTCTAGGTGCGTGGGCTTCAGCAGTTGTGGCTCGTGGACTCTAGAGGACAGGCTCAGCAGTTGTGGCACACAGGCTTAGTTGTTCCGCGGCATGTGGGATCGTCCCAGACTAGGGCTCGAACCCGTGTCCCCTGCATTGGCAGGCGGATTCTTAACCACTGCACCACCAGGGAAGCCCTCTTGATCTGTTTAGATATTGATGATGCTTATTGTGTTTCTTTTATTTTTCTTGTAATATACTGAACATATAATATTATTTGAATTTAAGGTGTACAGCATGGTGATTTAATACATTTACATATTATACTATGATTGCCAATGTAGCAGTAGTTATCACAGCTATCATGTCACATAATCATTATTTCTTTACTGTGTTTGGAAAAATTAAGATCTGGTCTATTAGCAAGTTTGATCATAATACGATACCATTGTTTATGTTCACTATACATCAGATCTTTAAGAATTATTTACTATTAGTTAATGTTTGTACCCTTAAACAACATCTCTCCTATTCCCCACACCTCAGGCCCTGGTAACCAACATTCTACTCTTTGTTTTTATGAGTTTGGCTTTTTTTTTAATCTTATTTTACATATAAATGATATCACATAGCGTTTGTCTTTCTCTTTTTGACTTATCTCAGCATAATTTACCCAAGGTACATCAATATAAAAAATGGTCGAATTTCCTTCTTTCTTATGGCTGAATAATATTCATTGTGTGTATGTATATATACGTATAGCTATCACATCTTTCTTATCCATTCATCTGCTGATGGATAAATACCAGAACAGGATAAACACCTGCCCCTAGGTTCTTCAGAACCATTGTTTTTTTTTTATATTCCATATATATGTGTTAGCATATGGTATTTGTTTTTCTCTTTCTGACTGTAGCTCTATTTACAATAGCCAGGACATGGAAGCAACCTAAGTGTCCATCGACAGATGACTGGATGAAGAAGATGTGGCACATACATACAATGGAATATTACTCAGCCATAAAAAGAAGCGAAATTGAGTTATTTGTAGTGAGGTGGATGGGCCGTTGGATTTTTAAGAGAGATTTCTTTGAATCTACCAATGGCGGGCGTTGAGATAAGTACTTTTTTTTTTTTTTTTTTTTTTTGCGGTACGCGGGCCTCTCACTGTTGTGGCCTCTCCCGTTGCGGAGCACAGGCTCCGGACGCGCAGGCTCAGTGGCCATGGCTCACGGGCCCAGCCGCTCCGCGGCATGTGGGATCTTCCCGGACCAGGGCACGAACCCGTGTCCCCTGCATCGGCAGGCGGACTCTCAACCACTGCGCCACCAGGGAAGCCCTAAGTATCTTATTTTTGATGCTATTGTAAATTAGTTTATTTTTTCAGATGTTTTACTACTTGTGTGTAGAAATACAACTGATGATGTATGTTGATTTTATATACTGCAATTTTACCCACTTTGTTGATTAGTTACAACATTTTGGGATTCCTTGGGATTTCTTATATACAAAATCATACCATCTTCAAATAATGAGAATTTTTGTTCTTCCTTTCTGATTTGGGTGCCTTTCTTTGTCTTTCCTGATTGCCCCAGCTAATACTTCCAGTACTATACTGAATAAGAGTGATTCAGTGGGCATCACTGTCTTGTTCTTGATCTTGGCAGAATAGCTTTTACCTTTTTACCATCGAGTATGATGTTAGCTGTGGGCTTGTTATGTATGGTCTTAATTACGTGGAGGTGTGTTCCCCCTATACTCAATCTATTCAGAATTTTTCATCATAAAAGAATTGTATTTTGTCCAATGCTTTTTTCGGATCTATTGAAATGATTATGATTTTTATTTTTACTCTATTAATGTGGTGTACCCCACATATTTATTTGTGTATGTTGAACCATTCTTACCTCTCAGTGATAAATCCCACTTGGCCCCAGTGTATAATCCTTTTAATGTATTGTTGAATTTGCTAATATTTTGTTCAGAATTTTTGCATCTATATTAATCAGTTTTATTGGCCTCTAGTTTTCTTGTAGACTCATTGTCTGGCTTTGGTGTCATGGAAATGCTGGCCTCATAGAACAAGTTTAGAAGTATTCCTTTCTCTTCAATTTTTTGGAAGAGTTTGAGAATCATTGGCATTAATTCTTCTTAATAGGTTTGATAGAATTCACCAATAAAGTCATCTGGTCCTTGAGTTTTCTGTGTTGGGAATTTTTTGATTGCTGATTCAATCCCTTGTTATTGGTCTGTTCAGATTTTCTATTTCTTCCTGATTCAGTCTTTGTAGGTAGTGAATTTCTAGGAAGTATCAGTTTCTTCCTGAGTATCTAATTTGCTGGCATACAATTGTTCATAATAGTCTCTTGTGATCCTATGTATTTCTGTAGTATCAGTTGTAGTGTCTGCTCTTTCATTTCTAATTTTGTGTCTTCTATTTTCCTAGTCTAGCTAAAAGTTTGTGAATTTTATATTTTTGAAAATCCAGCTTTTAGTTTGTTGATCCTTTCTATTGATTTTCTTGTATATGTTTTATTTATTTCCACTCTAGTCTTTATGATATCCTTCCCTCTGCCAACTTGGGAATAAATGTCTTCTTTTTCTGCTTCCTTGAGGTGTAGAGTTAGATGTTTGAGAGCTTTCTAATTTCTTGTTGTATGCACTTATCACTATAAACTTTCCTCGATGAACTGCTTTTGCAGCATCTAATAGGTTTTGGTATGTTGTTTCCATTTTCGTTGGTTCTGAGATTTTAAAAAAATTTCCTTTGGCTTTCTTTTTTGACCTACTTAATTTTTTGGAAGTGTGCTGTTTAGTTTTCACATATTTATAGATTTTCCAGATGTCGTTTTGTTGATTTCTAGTTTTCTATCACTGTGTTCAGATAGTTGGTATAATTTTGATCTTCTTAAATTTGCTAAGACATGTTTGTGTCCTATCATATGATCTATCCTGGAGTATGTTCCATGTGCACTTGAGCATAAGTTGTTGGATGTAATGTTCTACATATGCCTGTGAAGTCCATTTGGTGTAGTATATAGACCAGGGTTTTCTTGTTGATTTACTATATGCATGATCTAGCCATCGCTGAGAGTGGAGTATTGAAGTCCCCTACTATTAATATATTGTCTATTTTTCCCTTCAGATCTGTATTTGCTTAATATATTTAGTTACTCTGATGTTGGCTGTGTATATTTACTTCTTGATTTATTGACCCTTGTATCATTATATAACGACCTTCTTTGTGTCTTGTCATTGCTTTTGGCTTAAAGTCTGTTTGTCTGATATGAGTATGGCTACCTCCACATTATTTGGCTTCTACTTGCATGGAATATAATCATCCATCTCTTTACCTTGAGCCTATGTGTGTCTTTAAAGCTGAAATTCATGTCTTATATAAAGAACATAATTGGGTCTTATACATTTTTATCCAGCCAGCCACTCTATAGCTTTGATTTGTGAATTCAACCATTTACATTTAGAGTGATTTTTGATATGTAAGGACTTATTACTGCCATCTTATTAATTGCTTTCTGATTGTTTTATAACTCCATTGTTTCCTTTTCCCCTCTGTGTCTACCTTTGTAAGTTGGTGCTTTACCATGTTGCTGTGTTTCCTTTCTTTTTTTTTTCTTTTTTTTTTTTTTGCGGTACGCGGGCCTCTCACTGTTGTGGCCTCTCCCGTTGCGGAGCACAGGCTCCGGACGTGCATGCTCAGCGGCCATGGCTCACGGGCCCAGCCACTCCGCGGCATGTGGGATCCTCCCAGACCAGGGCACGAACCGGCGTCCCCTGCATCGGCAGGAGGACTCCCAACCACTGCGCCACCAGGGAAGCCCTCCAATGATTTTTAATAACCAAAATTTACAAGATAAAGACCATATTCTCCATTATGGTTTTAAGTAGGACTCTCCCTCATAGACAAAACTTCTAGTTTCAGGAAAGCCTCAGCTTAAAAAATGCAGACCTTTTCATCCCTACATAGGTGTCTATTTATCCAGTTTCCCAAATTCCAGTCACTTGCACACTGAAGACAAGTAAATGTTAATTAATTAATAGCTTCCTACTGACATTATAACTTAATATTTTCCTATGTGTTGACTCGGTTTCTTATTAATTTACCAATATTTTCCTTTATTTTTCTTTCAGTTCTATTGAGATATTATTGACATACAGTACTGTAGAAATGGTGGGTGTACAGCATAATGACATATGTTGTAAAAGGATCAGCAAACAATTTAAATTTAAAAAAAATTACTAAATACTTCATATGACAGTTTGGTAGCCTCCATTTAAAACATAAGTTAAATTTACACAATTCATAACATTACATGAGATGGGCTGTGCAATTCTCAATATTATCTGGTGTTCTGAAATTTGTACATAAACCACAGCTGGGGAAGTGCTAATTTATGAGACAAATTCTGCTCCTTTCTTCTTTCTTTTACTCCAGTAGTCGCCTCTGAGCCCTGTTAGCCTGGAGGCTGAATCTTCCGTGCCTTGGGGCAGGGCGGGTCACTCCCCTCAGAGGAGACCAGAAGGTCCTCCTGGAGAACATGGACTGGGATATGGGTCAGTATCACCCAGGTTCCCCTAAGAGGTGAAACATCTGACTTGTAGGAGAAAGCTTCTTAGGAGGATGAAATGAAAGGTGTTCTGAACCTGGAGCCCTCCCCGCATCCCTTGTCCCATCATGAAGACAATTCTGAGGGGTTGGTCTGGAACATGCGTAGATGGTGGAGGTTGGGGGACAGTGCAGGCCTGGATTGGGCTCAGGTGAGGTGAGTTGGGTAGAGGCTGGGAGTCAGTGCTTAGCATTGGGGCAGGTGTCCTTATGGTCATTTGGTGTGCCTGTGTGAATCCAAGTCCAGTTGTACTGGGAAGAGGATAAAGGCTGTGGATAATTCCACAGATCAGGTCTCTGAGTATCCTCAGAGGATGAAAGGGACCTGAGTCTTACATTTTTGTGAGGAGCGGGTAGGTAGGAGGGGAAGATCTAGCAAAACAGGATGGAGACCCAGGCAGGTCTCTTGCCTGCTGCCTGAGTTTGGAGTCCTGATCACATTTATGTTTGACATTCTCTGGTCGGCACATTGAGTCTACACGTCAGTGCTCTGTGGTTGGTGACATGGTCCAGACCAGATGTCTTGGTGGCAAGCTGGGGAACGTCATAGGAGAAGCTCCCAGGCCTGTTGGCAATGATGTTTGAGGACTGGCCAATGTGGTTTGCTGTAGGTTGTGAGGTTTAACGATATCCTCATCCTTTAACTGGTCCACAAGTTGAGAGCAAAGAGCTCAGTACAGAGCTCTTGATGTAAGGCTGTGCATGGCAGATGGCCCTCATATCGAGTGTCTTGAGTGATGGATGACCTGTGAAAACAAGTTCCTTGACAAATTTTTTTAGTGACTGTGTGCACAGTAATTGGCTTGGAAGGATGTGGGAGAAGACACCACAAATATAAAGTATATTTGAATTGCCTCTCAATCAAGAGAAAAAATAGAAGCAAACAAAAATATCTGGAACCTATGAAATTAAATTTCACTGTAAAGAAAAATGATCATTTTACACATGAAGAGGCACCCAACCTCAATGATGGTCAGGGGGAAATAAATTACAAAGCCAATGTAATCATTTTTCTTCTCTTATATAGAAAACGTAAAGTGCCTTTGTAGCGTCTCTTGTCAACGTCAGTGGAAACAAGCCCTTTGATGTCCTCTTGCAGGGAGTATACATGACTAATATCCCTTTTGAGGCAGTTTGTCCCCTCGTTTGCTTCCTCACATTCTGGACTTTAGGGGTTCTGTGGTGCTGATGTCTGTGTGATGATCTGGAAATTTGCTCTGTCCTTCCACCTCTGGTCAAGCTCCTTCAGGCATTGATAACTTGATTTCCTGAAGTAGAAGAAAAAAGGCAAAAAAAATCATATACACATTGAGACAAGACAGTGGAATAGAAGGGCGTGGAGTTCAAAAAGAAAAAGAAAACCAAACCACCAAATAGTTCTGTCTCATTACTTCAACCTCATGCTTCGCCCCCAGACAAATCCCAACTCCTGGAAAACCACTCTGCAGAGGGAGCTTCCTCTGGAGGTGGGGAGACTGTAAGGGAGGAGGCTAGAGGTGGGAAACTCACCAGCAAGAGACCTGGCGACCAGGTAACTTTTCAGAGCTCTTCCAGCCCAGAGAGTCCACCGTCCTTTGGGGGGATGGGGCTTCGTTAGGGGTAGGAGTCCCCAGCTGGGTCTGGAGACTGTGGTCCCACGCAGGTGGGACCAGGCACTACAGGTCCGAGGAGGGCTCAGTTGCTGCACCATCCTTCCCAGGTCCCTCTGTCCCAGGTCAGTCCAGCCTTGGGACCCAAGCCGGCTCATATTCTAGGGATAGCACAGCAGCCCGGGTCACTGAGGCCTGAGGGGAACACACGAGGCATTGTTTTAAATTTAATTTTCATTTTATATTGCAGTTTACTTGATTTATCATATTGTGTTGTTTTAGGTGTTCAGCAGGTTGATTCAGTTGCACATAGACATATATATGTTCTTTATTCCTATTCTTCTCAATATAGGTTACTAAAGAGTGTTGGGTAGAGTTCCCTGTGCTAAACAGTAGGTCCTTGTTGATGATCAATTTCATACATATTCCGGCATATATGCTAATCCCACCTTCTCATTTGTCCCTTCCTGCTACCTTTCCCCTTTGGTGAACACATGTTTGTTTTCTAAGTCTATGAGCCGGATATTGTTTTATAAATTGATTCCTTTGTTTCAGTGTTTGAATTAGACCTATAAGTGATATCATGTGAGATTTCTCTTTCCTTTCTGACTTACTTCGCTTAGTATGATCACTTCTAAGTCCATCCGGGTTGCTGCAAGTGGCATTATTTCCATTTTTATGGCTGAGCAGTATTCCATTGTCTATATGTACTCCCTCTTCTTTGTCCATTCATTGGTCTGTGAACATTTTCTTTGCTTCCATGTCTTGGCCATTGAACATACGGATGCTACGGCCGTTGGGGTACGCAGGTGTTTTCGAATGCTGGTTTTCTCTGGATATCTCCAAAGGAGTGGGACTGCTGGATCATCTGGTCTCTTTATTATTAATTTTTTAAGGAACCTCCATACTGTTGTTTATCGTGGCAGTTACCAGGTTCCGTTTCCACCAGCAGCGTAGGCACGTTCCCTTTTCTCCACGCTCTCTCCGGCTCTTATTGTTTGTAGACATTTTGATGATGGCCATTGTGACTGGTCCGAGGTGATACCTCCTTGTAGTTTTTTTTTTTTTTTTTTTTTTTTGCGGTACGCGGGCCTCTCACTGCTGCGGCCTCTCCCGTTGCGGAGCACAGGCTCCGGACGCGCAGGCTCAGTGGCCATGGCTCACGGGCCCAGCCGCTCCGCGGCATGTGAGATCTTCCCGGACCGGGACACGAACCCGTGTCCCCTGCATCGGCAGGCGGAGTCTCAACCACTGCGCCACCAGGGAAGCCCCCTTCCTTGTAGTTTTGATATCGGTTTCTCTGATAGGTAGGGCTGCTGAGCACCTTGACTTTTGCTTTTTTTTTTTCTTTTATTCGTGTGTGTAGAAGTTACCTCTTTAAATTGGCTTCTTCACGGTCGTCAGAGTTTTAAATTCTTTTTTCCATTTCCTACCCAAGGACATTTCTTGAGGGCAGGTGTCATTTACAGCCCCCCAGGCTTTGTGAATATGAAGTGCTCATAAGCACTGGTTTTAAAGCTGTCGTTGCGGTATCGGCCACAAGGTGGCAGGATTTCTTCATCCCCAAAGCTGGTTATTCTTGCCACAAGAACCTGAGAGAAAGTTGTATTTCTGGGTGTAAATTCGAGTGGTATGGGGCTGAAAAATCAACCAAGGAGACTTCCCTGGCGGTCCAGTGGTTAACGCTCTGATCTTCCAGTATAGGGGCTCGGGTTCAATTTCTGGTCTGGGAAATTGGATTGCCCATGCCACGTGGCCAAAAAAAAAAAAAAAAAAAGAGAAAGAAAAACAACCTAAGGGGTTGCGTCTCATTAATTCTTTGCCCTTACACTTCACCCCCGGGCAAATTCCAACCCCTGGGACACCATACTGCAGAGAGAGCTGTTCTCTGGAGGTGGGGAGACTGTAAGGGAGGAGGCTAGAGGCGGGAAACTCACCAGCAGGAGACCTGGAGACCAGCTGACTTTTCAGAGCTCTTCCAGCCCAGAGAGTCCACCGTCCTCTGGGTGCACTGGGCTTGGTTCAGGGGTAGGAGTGCCCACCTGGATCTGGAGACTGTGGTCCCATGCAGTCGGGACCAGGCACTACAGGTCCAAGGAGGGCTAATTTGCTGCACCATCCTTCCCAGGTCCCTCTGTCCCAGGTCAGTCCATCCTTGGGACCCATGCCGGAGATGTGACACAAGCACAGGTCACCGAGGGCTGAGAGGGACGTAGGAGGCATTTCGTTTTTGAATTTGTTTTATTTTATACTGGAGTAGATTGTTTAACAATGTTGTATTGTTTTAGGTGTTCAGCAAGTTGATTCTGTTTTACATAGAAATATATCTGGGTTTTTTTCTGATTCTTTCCCCATATAGTTTATTAAAGAGTGTTGGGTAGAGTTTCCCAACATACAGTGGCATACAGTAGGTCTTTGTTGATTATCGATTTCACATAGATTATGGGGAACATGCTATACCTCATTTGTCCCTTTCTACCACCTTTCCACTTTGGTATCCATACTTTTGTTTTCTAGGTCTGTGAGGCTGTTTATGTTTTGTAAATTGGTTCCTTTCTATTAATGTCTGGTTTCCACCTTTAAGTCACATCATGTAATATTTCTCTTTCCTTTCTGACTTACTTCACTTAGTATGATCACCCCTAAGTCCGCCCGTGTTGCTTCAACGGGCATTATTTCATTTTTTTTTTTAACGGTTGAGTAACATTCCATCGTCCTGGGCGTATAAACAGCAAAAACCAGAATTTGAAAAACTTTCACCCCAACATTCACTGTAGCACTATTTACAATAGCCAAGACATGGAATCAACCGAAATGTCCATCAACAGATGAATGGATAGAGAAGAACTGGTACATAGACACAACAGAATATTATTCAGCCATAAAAAGGAAGGAAATCATGCCATCTGCAGCAATACGGAGGGATCTCAGACGATCATACTAAGTGAAGTAAGTCAGAGCAAGACAAATATCATATGATAACCCTTATAGGTGGACTCTAGAAAGTGATACCAGTGAACTAATTTCAAGAGAGAAACAGACTCAAAGTTAGTTATTAGAGACGTGCAAATCAAAACTACAAAGAGGTATCACCTTGCACCAGTTAGAATGGCCATCACCAAAAAGTCTACAAACTGTAAATGCTAGCAAGGGAGTGGAGAAAAGGGAACCCTCCTACACTGTTGGTGAGAATGTAAACTGGTCACAGCCACTGTGGAGGACAGTATGAACGTTCCTTAACAAGCTAAAAATAGAGCTACCATATGATCCGGCAGTCCCACTCCTGGGCGTGTATCAGGAGAAAACCAGAATTTGAAAAACATGCACCCCAACGTTCACTGCCACACTAGTTACAACAGCCAAGGCATGGAAGCAACCAAAATGTCCATCAACAGATGAATCAATAAAGAAGTGGTACATCGAGACAAATGAATATTATTCGCCATAAAAAAAAGGCTGAAATAATGCCATTAGCAGCAACATGGATAGACCTAGAGATGATCACACTAAGTGAAGTAAGTCACATAGAGACAAAAAAATGTCATATGATATCACTTAGTGGTAGAATCAAATAAGTGATACCAAGGAACTAATTTGTAAAGGAGACACAGATTTAGAAAAACAACTTATGGTTACCAAAGGAGAACGTTGGGGGGAAGGGATAAATTAGGAGGTTGAGATGTACGTAAACACACTAATACAAACGAAACAGCTAATCAACAGGGACCAACTGTATAGTTCAGGGAACTCTACTCGACACTCTTTAATAATCTATTGGGAACAGAGTCCGAAAAAGAATAGATAAATGTATATGTATAACTGAATCAACTTGCTGTACACCTACAAATCACAACATTGTAATTAAACTTTACTCCAGGAAAACAACAAAAATTAAATTAAAAAAAAACAAGAAGCGATTATCACAGGCATTTGGGTGTATGTTCTGGTTAATTCCCCTGTAATTTACAACACACAGAGGAGTGCAACTAAGGCTCTGGTTGCCCCAGTAACCAGTGTTGGGCATGAAGAAATCCTTCCACCACGCTGTGGTCATTTTCTTTAACAGCAAGTTACAAACCAGGTCATTTGGGCACTTCATATTCACAAGCACTCCTGGGCTATGAATGACACGTACCCTCAAGAAATGTCCTGGGGTAGGTAATTGAAAAAGAAGTCAAAGACGGCAGCCTTTCAAGATGCCAATTTCAATAGGTAAATTTTACTCTCACCATTTAAAAAAAAAAAAAAGCACGTGAAAATTTGTTCAACATAGCTAGCTAATTATTAGAGACACGCAAATCGAAATCTCAACGAGGTATCACCTCGCGCCAGCCAGAGTGGCCATCATCAAAAAGTCTACGAACTGTAAATGCTGGCAAGGGTGTGGAGAAAAGGCAAGCCTCCTACACTGTTGGTGGGACTGTAAACTGGTCACAGCCACTGGAGAACAGTATGAAGGTTCCTTAACAAGCTAAAAATAGAGCTAGCATATGATCCGGCAGTCCCACTCCTGGGCGTATACCTGGAGAAAACCAGAATTCGAAAAACATGCACCCCAACGTTCACTGCCACACTAGTTACAACAGCCAAGGCATGGAAGCAACCAAAACGTCCATCGACAGATGAATCAATAAAGAAGTGGTACATAGAGACTACTGAATATTACTCAACCATAAAATAGACTGAAATAATGCCATTTGCAGCAGCATAGTATAATCATCCCTAGGTCCATTTGTGTGAAGTAAGTCAGATAGAGAAAGACAAATATCATATGATATCACTTGTAGGTGGAATCTAAAAATTAATACCAATGAGCTGATTTACAAAAGACAGATCACAGACTTGGAAAACATATTTATGTTTACCAAAGAGGAAAGGTGGGGTAAAGGGATAAATTAGGTGGTTGGGATTAAATATACATACTAAGACATATAAAATAGGTGATCAAAAAGAACTACTGTAGCACAGGGAACTCTGCTCAACATTCTGTAATAATCTATGTGGGATAAGAATTCAAAAATGAATAGACATATGTATATGTAGAACTGAAGAAGTTGATGTTGACCTACAAAGGAACACAACATTGTAAATCAACATTACTCCAACAAAAAATAAAAATTAAATTAAAATTAAAATATAGGTAATGAGACGCAAGCTTTTGGGTGTTTGTTCTGGTATAGTTGACGCTAATTTACAGCCCAGGAACGTGAATCCCACTAAAGCTCTGGTTGCCTGAGTAACCAGAGTTGGTCATGAAGAAATGCTGCCGCCTTGTGGCCGTTTTCCATAACAGCAAGTTAAAAACCAGCGCTTCTGGGCATGTAACACTCACAAGTACTGTGGGGCTGTAAATGAACTTGCCCGGAAGAAATGTCTTGGGGTAGGCAATCAAAAATGAATTCAAAAGAGGACAGACTTTGAAAAAGCCAATTTCAACAGGTAAATATTACTCACACTGTTAAAAAAAAAACACGTGCAAAGACGCTAAACATCACTAATTATGAGAGACATGTAAGTCAAAACTACAAGGAGGTATCACATTGCACCTGTCAGAATGGCCATCATCAAAAAGTTTGCAAACAATAAATGCTAGATAGGGAACCTCCTATGCTGTTGGTGGGAATGTAAAGTGGTCACAGCCACTATGGAGGTTCCTTACCAAGCTAAAAATTGAGCTACCTATGATCCGGCAGTCCCACTCCTGGGCATATAGCCAGAGAAAACCAGAATTTGAAAAGACACTTGCTCCCCGACTTTCACTGCAACACTATTTACAATAGCCAAGACATGGAAGCAACCAAAATGTTCATCAACAGATGAATGGCTAAAGAAGAAGTGGCGCATGGGCACAATAGAATATTATTCAGCCATAAAAAAATAATGAAATACTGCCATTTGCAGCAACACGGGTCAACCTAGAGATGATCATACTAAGTGAAGTAAGTCAGAGAAAGACAAATATCATATGATATCACTTATAGGTGGAATCTAGTAAGTGATAAAAAATGAACTAATTTGTAAAAGAGAAGCAGACTTAAAGACTTAGAAAACAAACTTACAGTTAACAAAGCTGACTGGTGAGGGGAAGGAATAAATTAGGAGGTTGGGATTAACATATACACACTAATACAAATCAAATAGATAATCACCAGGGACTAACTGTATAGACCAGGGAACTCTGCTCAACACTCTGTAATATCCTATATGGGTACACAATCTGAAAAAGAATGGATATATGTATATGTATAACTGAATCAACTTGCTGTACACCTACAAAACACAGCATTGTAAATAAACTTTACTCCAATAAAAATAAAAACTAAATACACTGTGGTTCTTGTGCCCCAGGAACCAGAGTTGGGTATGAAGAAATCCTTCCACCTTGTGGCCATTCACTGTAACAGCAAGTTTAAAACCAGTGCTTTTGGGTCCTTTAATAGTCACAAAGACTTCAGGGTTGTAAACGACAGGCGCCCCCAATAAATGTCCTGGGGTAGGTAATGGAAAAACAATTCAAAACGGGGCAGACTTTCAAGAGGGCAATTTCATGAGGTAAATTTTACTCACACTGTTTCTTTTCAAAAAAAGCACATGAAAATATGCTTAATATCACTAATTATTAGAGACATGCAAATCAAAACTACAGTGAGTTATCACCTCCCACCCGTCAGAATGGCCATCATCAAAAAGTCTACAAACAATAAATGCTGCAGAGGACCTGGAGAAAAGGGTACCTTCCTATGCTGTTAGTGGAATGTAACCTGGTAACAGCCACTATCAAGAAGAGTATGAAGGTTCCTTAAAAAACTAAAAATAGAGCTAGTATATGATCTGGTAGTCCCACTCCTGGGCGTATATCGGGAGAAAACCAGAATTCGAAAAGACACATGGTCCCCAACGTTCACTGCAGCACTATTTACAATAGCCAAGACATGGAATCAACCAAAATGTCCATTGACAGATGAATGGCTAAAGAAGTGGTACATTCAGACAGCTGAATATTACTCAGCCATAAAGAAAGAATGAAATAATGCCATTTGCAGTAACGTGGACGGAACTAGAGATGATAATACTAAGTAAGTCAGATAGAGAAAGACAAATATCATACGATATCACTTTTATGTGGCATCTAAAAAAATGATAGAAATGAACTAATTTACAAAACAGAAAGAGACTCACAGACTTCAAATATCCTTTAGGGAGAAAATTTTAAAAATCTATTACAGGTCATTAAATGTCAACCTGAAAAAAATAAGCAATAATTAACATTGTAAAGGTATTTATTCTCCTCCAATGAATCTGTACAAGGCATTAGCACACTAAACCTGCAGATCACATCCAGCCCACCATCTTCTTTTGTAAACAAAATTTTATTGAATGGCAAAAAAAAGAAACCCACGAGACATCACGTCACACCTGTCAAAATGGCTATTATCCAAAAGTCTACAAATAACAAATGTTATTGAGGATATGGAGAAAAGGGAACCCTAGTACGCTGTTGGTAGGATTGTAAATTGGTACACCCACTATGAAAACAATACGGAGGTCCTGAAAAAACTAAAAGTAGAACTATCATATTTGCCAACAATTACACCACTGGGTATTTGTCCAAAGAAAATGAAAACACCAATTTGACAGGATACATGCACCCCAATGTTCATAGTAGCATTATTTCCGATTGCCACAATATGGAAGCAAACTAAATGTCTATCAACAGATGAATGGGTAAAGAAGATGTATACACAATAGACTATTACTCAGCCATTAAATAGAATCAAATTCTGCCACTTGCAACAACATGGATGGGCCTAGAATGTATTATATCTAGTGAAATAAGTTAGAGACAAATGCTCTGTGTTCTCCCTTGTATGTGGAATCTAAGAAATGCAAGAAAGGAATGTATACAACAAAATAGGAATAGACTCAGAGAATAAATTAGTGGTTACTGGTGGGGAGAGTGGAGGGGGGAGGGAATGATGGTAGTTTGTTTCTCTTAATCCAATACCCCTATGTAGAAAATAAACAAATTAGGATGTATTGTACAACCCAGGGAAACATAGCCGTTATTTTGTAATATCTTTAAATGGAGCATAATCTATACAAATATTAAGTCAATATGTTGTACCCCTGAGACTAATGTAATATTGTAAATCAACTATACTTCAATTTAAAAAATCCATACAGTGGCTGAGTGGATTAAAAAAAGATCAATTATATACTGGGTACAAGAGATTCATGTGAACTTTAAGGCCATACGTAGGATAAAACTGAATGACTGGAAAAAAGGTATTTCATGCAAATGATAATTACCTGACTAGTCTATTATCAGGCAAAAAAGACTTTAAGTCAAACCTCTCACAGAAACAAAGGCTATCATATAATGATAAAGTGATTGATTCATCAAGAAATTATGACAATTATAAATATGTATGTATCCAGCATTGGAGCCTCTAAACATATAAAGAAAATATTAACACATATAAAGGGGAAAATGTGCAGAAATGAAATAATGGTAAGAAATGTCAATACCCAACTTTCAACACTATAGATCATCCGGACAGATTATCAATCAGAAACTTGAACACACACTTGATATCAAGTGAGCCTAACAGACATATATAATACATGCCACTCAACAGCAGCAAAATTTCCATTCTTCTTAAGTACACACAGAACATTTCCTAGGATAGATCAAATGTTAAGCCACAAAAGAAGTCTTCAAAAATCCAAGAAGATTGAAATCGTATCAAGTAACTCTTCCAGCCACAACGGTATGAAGCTGAAATTCAATATTAAGAAGAATAATTGAAAATTCAAGAACACTTGGAAATTGAACATCAAGCTTCTGAAGAGCCAATGCATACAAGAATAAATGAAAAGGGGAATAAAAGACATAAAGCAAACAAAATTGGAAACAAGAATAAATCAAAAGGGAAATAAAAGACATAAAGCAAACATAAACTTATGGAATACAGAAAAATCAATTCCGTTCAAAGAGTTGTATTTACAGTTATAAATGCATATATTTTAAAAAAAGTTCTTGACAGGGGATCAAGATGATAGAGTAGGAAGATACTGAGCTCCCCTCCTCCCATGGACACACCCAAATTACAACTTACACAGAAATTACCTCTGTCATGACCTGAAGACTAGCAGAGAAAATTTTCCACAACTAAAGATATAAAGAGGGAGAAACCACAAGGCGGGTAGGAGGATTGGCAACACAGTCTAGTTAGAGCCCACACCTGCAGCACAGTGACCCACAGTTGAAGATCTCACAACTGCATAGGTCCTCCACAAGGAGGGCAAGGTCTGAGCCCTCCACTAGGCTGCTCAGCCCAGGGTTCCTGCATTGGGAAGAAAAGAACACAGCGGGTCTGGCTTTGAAAACCTGCAGGGCTTACTTTCAGGAGAGCTGGAGGCGAAAGGAAACCGAGACTTTGCTCTCATAGGGCACACACAAAATCTCACGTGTTCTCAGTCCCTGGGCAGTGCTGGTGGTTTGAAAGACTCCTGGGTCAGACCTACCTGCTCATCTCGGAGAGCTTCTTGGAAAGGCAAGAGGCAGCTGGGACTCTTGCTAGGGACTGAGACATTGGCAGGCAACATTTTAGAGTCTTCCCTCTAACTGATTAGTATCAAAGGCCTGCCCCATCAACCACCATGCTTACAGCACTTCTGCATCACCAGGCCTCACAACCAGACACACTGGGGGCCTACCCTATCTACCTGTGCACCTGGAGCGCCACACAGCCACCCATAATGGAGGTGTGCCTTTCCTACCAGCACCCACGGCAATCACATAATGCTGGGCCTCACGTCAGTTTAGGTCAGTGTCCAACACCGCCTCCCAGCTTGTCCACAGTAGTTGGCTCTGCCAGAAGAGAAAGGTGTATGAAGCCCAGAGAGGGGACACCCCTGGAACATCTGGCTCTGCTGGCCACAGGAGAATGTGCTGCTGGGCCCTATAGGCCATCTCCTGTATAAGGCCACTTCTCCAAGACCAGGAAAGGTAATGAACTGGAGCTAATGACTAGAAATGCACAGAGAATTGGGAAACATAAGGAAAGAGAGGAGTATGTGACAAATGAAGTAACAAGACACAACATCAGAAAAAGAACTAGATAAAACAGAGATAAGCATTCTACCCCCTCCTCACACACACCAAGAAAAGTGTTCAAGGTAGTGATTCTAAACATGCTCACTCAAGTCAGGAGAAGAATAGATGCACATGGTGAAAACTTCAACAAAGAGTAATAAAATATCAAAAAAACCCAAACACCTGAAAAATACAATAACTGAGATTAAAACACACACACACACACACACACACACACACATACTCACTGTAGAAGGAAGCAACACTATATAATACAGAAGAAAAGATCAGTGATCTGGAAGACAGAGTAGTGAAAATCACCCAAGCTGAGTAGCAAGAAGAAAAAAGAATTAAGACAATAGGTAATGGGACCTCTGAGGCAACATCAAGAATGTTAACATGAGCATTATAGGGGTCCCAGAAAGAAAAGAAGAGAGAAAGGGGCAGAGAACTTATTAGAGGATATAATAACTGATAACTTTCCTAACTGGGGGAAGGAAACAGACATCCAGGTCCAGGAAACACAGAGTCCCAAACACGATGAAGACAAACAAGTCCACATCAAGACACGTTATAGTTAAAGTATTAAAAATTAAAGATAATGAGAGATCATAGAAGCAGTGAAATAAAAGCAACTAGTTATGTGCAAGGTATTCCTGTAAGACTAGCTGCTGACTTTTCAGCACACTTTGCAGACCAGGAAGGAATGGCAGGATATATTCAATGGGCTAAAAGGAAAAAAGCCTACGAAAAGAATACTCTACCAGCAAGATTACAATTCAGAATTGAAGGAGAGATCACGAGTTTCCTATACCTGGGACTTCCCTGGTGGCGCAGTGGTTAAGAATCCACCTGCCAATGCAGGGGACACAGGTTTGATCCCTGGTCCTGGAAGATTCCACATGCCACGGAGCAACTAAGCCAGTGCACCACAACTACTGAGCCCGCGCTCTAGAGCCCACGAGCCACAACTACTGAGGCTGTGCACCACAACTACTGACGCCTGCGTGCCACAACTACTGAAGCCCACGCGCCTAGGACCCGTGCTCCACAACAAAAGAAGCCAGCGCAATGAGAAGCCCGTGCACCGCAACGAAGAGTAACCACACTCGCTGCAACTAGAGAAAGCCCGCGCACAGCAACGAAGAACCAAGGCAGCCATAAATAAATAAATATTTTTTTAAAAAAAGGTTTCCCAGACTAGCAAAAGCTAAATGAGTTCATCACTAATAAAGCAGCCTTATAAGAAATGTTGGAGGAATTTACTTAAGCTTAAAAGAAGTGTCACTAATTAGTAACAAGAAAACACACAAAAGTAAAAATCTCACTGAAAATGTATACATATAGTAAGGGTAGTAGATCAAACACTTATTAAGCTTCTGTAAAGAATTAAAGACAGAAGTAGTATTTTTTTTTAAAGAGAGAGGGTCCAAATAAATCAGCAATGAAAGAGATGAAGTTACAAGAGACACAACAGAAATACAAAGTATCGTGAGATTACTACAAACAATTATACACCAATGAATTGGACAACCTAGAAGAAGTGGATAAATTCCCAGAAACATCAATCTTCCAAGACTGAATCAGGAATAAATAAAAAATCTAAACATAGCAATTACTAGAAATGAAATTGAATCAGTAATCGAAAAACTCCCAATAAACAGAAGTGCAGGACCAGGTGGCTTCACTCATAAATTCTACCAAACATTCAAAGGAAAGTTGACATCTATCCTTCTCAAACTATCCCCCATAATTGAAGAAGTATTGTTTCCAAACTTATTCTGAGGCCAGCATCACCCATGGATGAAAATCAGATAAAGACTCTACCAAAAAAAGTAAATTACAGGTGAAAAGCCCTGACGAACATAGATGCAAAAATCCTCAACAAAATATTAGTAAACTGAATTCAACAATATATTAAAAGAACCATACACCATGATCTAATGGGATTTATCTTGCCAATGCAGGAATGATTCAATATATGCAAATCATTTAAGTGACAGACCAGAGTAGCAGAACAAAGGATAAAATCATATCACCATCTTCATACCTCCAGCAAAAGCAGATGGCAAAATTCAAATTTTGATTTATGATAAAAACTCTCAACAAAGTGGGTATAAAGGCAACATACATTTCTATAATAAAGGGCATGTATGACAAAAACAGAGCTAACATCATACTCAATGGTTAAAAGCTGAGAGAATTTCCTCTAAGAACAGGAGCATGACAAGGATCCCTACTCTCACCACTTTTATTCAACACAGTATTAATAGTCCTAGCCACAGCAAGAAGACAAAAATTAAAATTAAAATTGGGGGCTTCCCTGGTGGCGCAGTGGTTGAGAGTCCGCCTGCCGATGCAGGGGACACGGGTTCGTGCCCCGGTCTGGGAAGATCCCACATGCCGCGGAGCGGCTAGGCCTGTGAGCCATGGCCGCTAAGCCTGCGAGTCCGGAGCCTGTGCTCCGCAACGGGAGAGGCCACAACAGTGAGAGGCCCGCGTACCGCAAAAAAAAAAAAAAAAAAAAAAAAAAAAAGGGATCTAGTTTGTAAAGGCCATAAAACTGTCACTGTTTGCAGATGACTTGATAATATGTAAAGAAAACCCTAAAGATTTCACCAACAAATTAGGATAAATAAATTCAGTAAATTTGAAGTATATACAATTAATATACAGAAATCCGTTATCTTTCCCTGCACTGATAACAAACTATCAGAGAAATTAAGGCAAAAACATTTATGATTATATTAAAAATAATAAAATGCCTAGGAATAAATTTAACCATGGAGGTGAAAGATTTATATACTGAAAATTATAAGACATTGATGAAGGAAATTGAAGATGACATAAATAAATGAAAAGATAGCCCATGCTCTTGGATTGGAAGAATTAATCTTTTTAAAATAGCCATATTACTCAAAGCAACCTACAGAGTTTAAGCAATCCCTATCAAAATACCCATGACATTTTTCACAGAACTAGAACAGATAAGCCTAAAATAAATATAGAACCACAAAATGCCCACATTGTCAAAGCAATCCTGAGAAAAAAGACCAAAGCTGGAGATAGCATGCTCCCTGACTACAAAGCTACAATAACCAGTCTTACAGACAGAGTTAAAAAATTGGTGGTTGCTAGAGGGGAGGTGAGCGGGTGTTGGACAAGACAGGTGAAGGGGCATAAGAAGTACAAAATTCCAGTTATAAAATAAAAATTGACAAGAATTTAATATACAGAATAAAGAATATGGTTCATGATATTGCAATAACTGTGGATGGGGACAGTTGGTTACTAAACTCATCATGGTGATTATTTTGTAATAAACTTAAATGCTGAATCATTATGTTGTACATCCGAAACTAACATACTACTGTATGTCAACTATTCTTCAATTAAAAAAAAAAAAAGAAAAGGAATGCATGCCTGACAGCATTTTAACTGAGCCATTTCTTGGGAGTGTGTTTGTAACAAACAGCCTTGAGGAGTGAGGTAATGTGTCTCCCTCAGACAAGCAGTAAGCTTGCTAAGCTCTCATTTTAAAAGCAATGGAGTCCTCAAACTCAGTGGAGTTCATCAATGTAACACAACTGAGTACACATAACACTCAACTGGATCTCTGTGTCATCCCTGTTGTAACTGGTGGGGGAGGGAGACCCAATACAATATTATGCTCACGCTTGCTGTGCCATAAGTAATAAAATCTTTTGTCTCTGAAAAAAAATCTCAAATAAAGAACCTAACTTTACAACAAAAGGAACTATAAAAGAACAAACTAAGCTCAATATTGGCAGAATGAAATAAATAAGGATTAGCAGTTATAAAAGTAATAGAAGGACCTACTGCATAGCACAGGGAACTCTACTCATTATTCTGTAATGACTTATATGGGAAAAGAATATTAAAAAGAGTAGATATATATATATATGTGTGTGTATAACTGATTCACTTTACTGTACACATGGAACTAACACAACATTGTAAATCAACTATACTCCAATAAATTTTTTTTAAAAAGTAATAAAGGGCTTCCCTGGTGGCGCAGTGGTTGAGAGTCTGTCTGCTGATGCAGGGGACATGGGTTCGTGCCCCAGCCTGGGAAGATCCCACATGCCGCGGAGCGGCTGGGCCCGTAAGCCATGGCTGCTGAGCCTGCACGTCCGGAGCCTGTGCTCCGCAACGGGAGAGGCCACAACAGTGAGAGGCCCGCGTACAGCAAAAGAAAAAGAAAAGTAATAAAGACCACATATATAGTAGAAGGATAATAATATTAAGGAGTTTTTTTGGAAAAAGATAAAATTGACAAACTGTTAGAATAACTAAGAAAAAGCGAGTATATATACATACATTATATATATATATATAAAGCCATTACACTGATGCCACAGAAATACAAAGGACAATAAGAGACTACTAAGTATTATGCAAACAACTTGAATTACATAGAAAAAAATGGACAAACTCCTAGAAACATACAACCTATCAAGACTAAGTAGTTAAGAAATAGAACATCTGAACAGACCAGTAATGAGTAGAGAATGAAACAGTACTGAAAAACCTCTCAATAAATAAAATCCCAGGACCAGGTGGTTTTACTGGTGAATTATGCCAAATATTTAAAGAGAAATTAAAGCTAAGACTTCTTAAATACTTCCAAAAATTTAAAGAGAAGGGAACACTTTCAAACCATCTTATGAGGCATTACTCCAATATCAAAACCAGATGAGGGCACTAGGAGAAAAGTACAGATCAATATCCCTGAAAAACATAGATGAAATATACTCAAAACACTGGCAAACTAAGTTCAACAGCACATTAAAAGGATCATTCACCATGATCAAGTGGAATTTATGCCTGGATGCAGGATGGTTCAATATATGCAAATCAATAAATGTGTTACATCACATTAAGAGAATAAAGGGAAAATATGGTCATATTAATAGATACAGAAAAATTATTTGACAAAATCCAACTTCATTTCATGAAAATTACTGTCAAGAAATTAGTTATAGAAGGAATATACCTCAACACATTAAAAGTCATATGACAAGCCCAAACTAACAGTATATTGAATTATGAATCATGAAAGCATTTCTTCTAAGTTTTGGACCAAGACATGGTTACCTATTCTTGCCTCTTCTATTCAACATAGTACTGGAATTCCTAACCAGAACAAGTAGGCAAGAAAAGTAAAGAAAGTAAATCCTCATCATAAAATTAAAGCTAAATTTTCTCTGTTTGCAGATGACATGATTTTATATCTACAAAACCCTAAACATGCCACCTCCAAAAAACTGTTCAAACTAATAAATAAATAAAGCTGCAGGATACAAAATCAACATACAAAAATCATTTGTGGCTCTATACACTAACAACAGAAACTATCAGAAAAGGTTAAACAAGTCCCATTTACAGTAGCACCCAAAAGAATAAAATACTTATGAATAAAGTAAACCAAGAATGTGAAAGACCCATACACTGAAAACTATAAAATATTGATGAAAGAATTTGAAGACGCAAAAAAATGGAAAGATCACCCATGTTAATGGATTGAATAAATTAATACTGTTAAAATGTCCATACTGTCCAAAGCAATCTACAGAGTTAATGCAATTCATGTCAAAATTCTGAAGACATTTTCCCCAGAAAATAGAAAAAGAAATCTCAAAATTCATATGGAACCTTAAAAGACCCAAAATATCCAAAGCAATCTTGAGCACAAAGAGCAAAGCTGAAGGCATCATGTTTCATAATTTCAAACCATACCTCAAAGCATAGTCATCAAAGCAGTATGGTAGTAGTATAGAGACAGACATACAGAACAACAGAACGAAATACAGACCTCAGAAATAAATCCACATATTTCCAATCCATTGATCTTTGACAAAAGTGCTGGGAATATACAATTAGGAAATGATCCTCTCTTCAGTAATTTAGTGGGAAACTGAATATTCACAAGCATAGGGAAGAAATTAGACCCATATCTCACACTATATACAAAAATTAATTCAAAGTGGTTTAGAGAATTAAATATAAGATCTGAAACTGTAAAATTAATAGAAGAAGATATAAGGGAAAAAAAACTTCTCTACAGTGGTATGTATGGGCAATGTATTTTTGGATATGACCCCCAAAACACAGGCAACAGAAACAAAAACAAAAACAAATTGAAAAATAGATTGCTATAAAGGTTTGGACTTCCCTGGTGGCTCAGTGGTTAAGAATCCGCCTGCCACATAGAAGAAACCTAAGTGTCCACCGACAGATGACTGGATGAAGAAGATGTGAACATATATACAATGGAATATTACTCAGCCATAAAAAGAAAGGAAATTGAGTTATTTGCAGTGAGGTGGATGGACCTAGAGTCTGTCATACAGAGTGAAGTCAGTCAGAAAGAGAAAAACAAATACCGTATGCTAACATATATATATGGAAACTAAAAAAACAAAAAAAAGGTTCTGAAGAACAATAGGGGCAGGACAGGAGTAAAGATGCAGACGTAGAGAATGGACTTGAGGACATGGGGAGGGGGAAGGGTAAGCTGGGACGAAGTGAGAGAGTGGCATGGACTTATATATACACTACCAAATATAAAATAGATAGCTAGTGGGAAGCAGCTGCATAGCACAGGGAGATCAGCTCGGTGCTTTGTGCCCACCTAGAGGGGTGAGACAGGGTGGGTGGGGGGGAGACGCAAGAGGGAGGAGATATGGGGATATATATATATATATATATATATGTATGTATAGCTGATTCACTTTGTTATAAAGCAGAAACTAACACACCACTGTAAAGCAATTATACTCCAATAAAGATGTTAAAAAAAAAAATCCGCCTGCCAATGCAGAGGACACGGGTTCGAGCACTGGGCTGGGAAGATCCTACATGCTACAGAGCAACTAAGCCCGTGCGCCACAACTACTGAGCCTGCGCTCTAGAGCCTGCGAGCCACAACTACTGAGCCCACACACCGCAGCTACTGAAGCCCGTGTGCCTAGAGCCGGTGCTCTGCAACAAGAGAAGCCACCGCAGTGAGAAGCCCCTGCTCGCCGCAACTAGAGAAAGCCCATGCCCAGCAACGAAGACCCAATGCAGCCAAAAATAAATAAAATAAAATAAATTAATTAAAAAAAAAAGATTGGGGCTTCCCTGGTGGCACAGTGGTTGGGAGTCCGCCTGCCGATGCAGGGAACACAGGTTCGTGCCCCGGTCCGGGAAGATCCCACATGCCACAGAGCGGCTAGGCCTGTGAGCCATGGCTGCTGAGCCTGCGCGTCCGGAGCCTGTGTTCCGCAACGGGAGAGGCCACAACAGTGAGAGGCCCGCGTACCGCAAAAAAAAAAAAAAAAAAAAAAAGATTGCATAGTTTCCAGGGAAATTATTTTTTAAAAAACTATAAAGATTTGAACAGCAAAGGAAACAATTTACAGAGAGAAGAGTGTACCTACAAAATGGGAAGAAACATTTGAAAAACATATCTAATATATAAAATACATAATATGCTCAAACAACTGAGTAGGAAAAAAACAACAAATAACCTGATTTTATTTTCAATGACACTTTGCTTTGCTTTAATATTTGTCTTTTTCTGCCTTTGAAGTGAGCTCTTGATTACAAAATATCAAATGACAGTCAAAAATGCCAGCCACTGGCACAGAATGGAGAAGCCCACAAGTAAGGACATATAGCAGCAGGTGGCAAGAGGTGGGAAGTGATTGAAGCAGTGGTTACAAATGTTCACAAGAAGCTAAAACTATCCAACAGATTGTGCCCTAATGTTAGTACAGGTTAGACTAGTCACTACCTTGGTGCGTGACCTCAGTATTTTTGGCTTCAGATTGTACATGGCAATACAATTTCTTCCAGTTAAGAGTTCTTGGCTTGCACCAATGACGGTAGCTGGAGGGCACCGGACCAGTCTATTAGTTTTTCAAAACGCTGTTGTAGACCTGAAAGATGTACTGGGAGACGTCAGGAGCTCTGCACTTAGTGACAGCGTGTAACTGGGGTTTCCTGGCTGGTCTACAGAGCTTGGCCAAAATCCAAATGCCATTAGTGAGCTTCAGGGATTGATACAGAATGTCCTGCTCTTCCACATTCGTCTTGGCAACAGTATCAACATTGTTGTTTTGCAACTTGCTGAAAACAGTGTCAGCATTTAAATGACATCCCTTAATCTGAAACTGAAGTTCATTTTCATTGGGAATATCCTTCCATGTTGCAAGGAAGACCTGGTACTCCATTTTGCTGTCTTCTACAAAAAACCACGTTGAGTGGGATGAGGCAGCTGAAGCAGAAGACATCAGTGTTGTTTTTCACAGCCACCTGCAGGTTGTTCAGAGGTTCTATCTTCATGAATGGGCCCAAGATGCTGAGAGGCAGGGAGCCATCAACGCTCTGGTTTGGCATCAGTGGTGTAGGGATGGCCAGAGGAGTGCTGGGGATGACACCAAACCTATTATTGTTAAACTGAATTGCAAAGTCTGTCATGTGCTGCAGAGCTTTGTTGGTGAAGGTCATTTCCATATAGATGTGCCCTTGGCGGTGAGTAAATATTCCCGAAATCTCCTTTAGCCTTTACTGCAGGCAGCCAGACAGCCTTTGAAGCCACATATCCACCAGGCGCCATGCCTATCCTCATGGAGAGGTCAAATAGGTCATTCAGACCACTGCTGACCACAGCAGGAGTAGGTGAAGGAGCAGAGGTTGCAGGCACTGATGATGGATGAAGGATTGTCCCACCAGACTATCTAGCCCTCCACCCAGGAGATCCATCTTTTCGAATTATAGTTTTCTCCAGATATATGCCCAGGAGAGGGATGGCTGGATCATATGGCAACTATACTTTTAGTTTTTTGAGGAACCTCTATACTGTTTTCCATAGTGGTTGCACCAATTTACATTCCCACCAACTGTAGAAGGGTTCCCTTTTCTCCACACCCTCTCCAGCATTTATTATTTGTAGACTTTTTTAATGATGGCCATTCTGACCAGTTTAAGGTGATACCTCATTGCAGCTTTGATTTGCATTTATCTAATAATTAGTGATGGTGAGCATCTTTCCATGTGCCTTTTGGCCATCTGTATGTCTTCTTTGGAGAAATGTTTATTTAGGTCTTCTGCCCATTTTTTTAAATTATTTTTTTGTGTGTGTGATTGAGTTGTATGAGCTGTTTGTATATTTTGGAAATTAAGCCCTTGTTGGTTGCATCATCTGCAAATAGCTTCTCCCATTCAGTAGGTTGTCTTTTCATTTTTTTTTACGGTTTCCTTTGCTGTGCAAAAACTTGTAAGTTTGAATAGGCCCCATTTGTTTACTTTCGCTTTTATTTCTATTGCCTTGGGAGACTGACATAAGAAAATGTTGGTATGATTTATGTCAGAGAATGTTTTGCCTATGTTCTCTTCTACAAGTTTATGGTGTTATGTGTTATATTTAAGTCTTTAAGCCCTTTTGAGTTTATTTTTGTGCATGGTGTGAGGATGTGTTCTAACTTCAATGATTTACATGCAGCTGTTCAACATTCCCAACACCACTTACTGAAGAGGCTGTCTTTTCTCCATTGTATATTCTTGCCTCCTTTGTCGAAGATTAATTGACCATTGGTGTGTGGGTTTATTTCTGGGCTCTGTTTCATTGATTCATATGTCTGTTTCTGTGCCAATGCCATGCTGTTTTGATTACTGTAGCTTTTGTAGTATTGTCTGAAGTCTGGAAGGGTTATGCCTCCTGCTCTGTTTTTCCTCAGGATTGCTTTTGCAATTCTGGGTCATTTGTAGTTCCATATAAATTTTAAAATTATTCTAGTTCTGTGGAAAATGTCATGGGTGATTTGCTAGGGTTTGCATTAAATCTGTAGATTGCTTTGGGTACTATGGCCATTTTATCAATATTAATAATTCCAGTCCAATGGGATATCTTTCCATTTCTTTGAGTCATCTTCACTTTCCTTTATTAATGTTTTATAGTTCTCAGCATACAAGTCTTTCACTATCTTTGTCAGGTTTATTCCTAAGTATTTTAGTTTTTTGGATGCAATTTTAAAAGGGATTTTTTTCCATTTCCTTTCTGATATTTCATTTTTAATGTAAACACATGCAACTGATTTCTGTACATTAATCTTGTATGCTGCTACCTTGCTGAATCTGTTTATCAGTTCTAGTAGCTCGTATGGAGTCTTTAGGGTTTTCTATATATAGTATCATGTCATCTGCATATAATGACAATTTTACCTCTTCCCTCCCAATTTGCATACATTTTCTTTCTCTTTCTTATCTGATTGGTATGGATATACTTCCAATATTATGTTGACTTAAAGTGGTGAGAGTGGGCATCCTTGTCTGTGTTCCAGAGGCTAAGTGCTTTTCACCATTATGTATCATATAGGCTGTAGGTTTGTCAGAAACAGTTTTTAGTATGTTGAGATATGTTCCCTCAATAGCCACTTTCGTAAGAGTTGCTTGTGAGCTCCCAGAGCTCATAGAGGTGGCACCAAAAAGGAGGCTGCTATGGCAGCTCTGCCCCTCCCTTCACCCGCCCCTCAACAATGGTGTTTTGCTTCTATGGCCGGCCTGTGCTTCTTCTGCATACACCCAGGTTGGGCCGGTACCACACTCCAGCCCCTTCAGGCTGTCTCCATGCAGCCAACCCCAGTCCTCTCCCCTGGTTTTTCCTCTGAAGCCCCAGTTTTAACACCCAGCCCCACCCCACATACCAGTAGGCACACTTCTTGGGCTGGGGACTGCACAAGGTAGCACAGATCCTCTGTGCAGGTCTCTATTTTGTCTGCTGCAAACTTGCTGCTGGGCTCTCCTCCAACCCTCTGAAGCTCCTTTTCTGCCCCAGCTGATCTCCTCACTGGTGAAGGGGCTTCCCAGGGTGGGGTAACCTTTCCTCTTTCACAGCTTCCTCCCAGGGGTGCAGGTTTTCTTCTTTTTTTCTTTCATCCTATCTCATTACATGGAGACCTTTCTTGCACTTCTGGGTGTCTGAGATCTTCTGCTAGCATTCGGTAGGTATTCTGTGAGGACTGTTCCACATGTAGATTTTTTTCTGACATATTCATGGGAGGAGATGAACACCGTGTCCTTCTATTCTGCCATCTTGATTCAATCTCTATATGATTTTTTTGCCTTTTTTCTTCTACTTCAGGAAATCAAGTGATCAATGCCTGAAGGAGACTACCAGAGGTCCAAGGACACAAGAAATATCAAGGTCATCACACAAACTTCAGCCCCACAGCACCCCTAAAACCAAGAACCTGAGGAAGCAAAAGAGGGGACAAACTGACTTAAAGAGGACATTAGTCATGTATACCACATGCAAGAGTATATCAAGGGGCTTGTTTCCACTGATGTTGACAAGAGACGCTACAAAGGCACTTTAAGTTTCCAATACAATGGGGAGGAAAAAATTATTACAACATTGGCATTGTAATGTACTTTTCCCTGACCATCATTGAGGTTGTGTCCTCTTCATATGTAAAATGATCGTTTTTATTTCTTTTACTGTGAAATTTAATTTCATAGGTTCCAAATATTTTTATTTGGTTGCTTCTATTTTTTCTCTTGATTGAGAGGCACTTCAAATATACCTTATAGTTGTGGTGTCTTCTCCCACATCCTTCCAAGCCAATTACTGTGCACACAGTCACTAAAAAATTTGTCAAGGAACTTGTTGTCACAGGTCATCCATCACTCAAGACACTTGATATGAGGGCCATCTGCCATGCACAGCCTTACATCAAGAGCTCTGTACTGAGCTCTTTGCTCTCAACTTGTGGACCAGTTAAAGGACAGGATGAGGATATCGTTAAACCTCACAACCTACAGCGAAGCACATTGGTCAATCCTCAAACATCATTGCCAAGCTGACAGACAACAGGCCTGGGAGCTTCTCCTATGACGTTCCCCAGCTTGCCACCAAGACATCTGGTCTGGACCATGTCACCAACCACAGAGCACTGACGTGTAGACTCAATATGCAGACCAGAGAATGTCAAACATAAATGTGATCAGGACTCCAAACTCAGGCAGCAGGCAAGAGACCTGCCTGGGTCTCCAACCTGTTTTGCTAGATCTTCCCCTCCTACCTACCCCCTCCTCACAAAAATGTAAGACTCAGGTCCCTTTCATCCTCTGAGGATACTCAGAGACCTGATCTGTGGAATTATCCACAGCCTTTATCCTCTTCCCAGTACAACTGGACTTGGATTCACACAGGCACACCAAATGACCATAAGGACACCTGCCCCAATGCTAAGCATTGACTCCCAGCCTCTACCCAACTCACCTCACCTGAGCCCAATCCAGGCCTGCACTGTCCCCCAACCTCCACCATCTACGCATGTTCCAGACCAACCCCTCAGAATTGTCTTCATGATGGGACAAGGGATGCGGGGAGGGCTCCAGGTTCAGAACACCTTTCATTTCATCCTCCTAAGAAGCTTTCTCCTACAAGTCAGATGTTTCACCTCTTAGGGGAATCTGGGTGATACTGACCCATATCCCAGTCCATGTTCTCCAGGAGGACCTTCTGGTCTCCTCTGAGGGGACTGACCCGCCCTGCCCCAAGGCACGGAAGATTCAGCTTCCAGGCTAACAGGGCTCAGAGGCGACTACTGGAGTAAAAGAAAGAAGAAAGGAGCAGAATTTGTCTCATGAATTAGCACTTCCCCAGCTGTGGTTTATGTACAAATTTCAGAACACCAGATATATTGAGAATTGCACAGCCCATCTCATGTAATGTTATGAATTGTGTAAATTTAACTTATGTTTTAAATGGAGGTTACCAAACTGTCATATGAAGTATTTAGTAATTTTTTTAAAATTTAAATTGTTTGCTAATCCTTTAACAACATATGTCATTATGCTGTACACCCACCATTTCTACAGTACTGTAAGTCAATAATATCTCAATAGAACTGAAAGAAAAATAAAGGAAAATATTGGTAAGTTAATAAGAAACCGAGTCAACACATAGGAAAATATTAAGTTATAATGTCAGTAGGAAGCTATTAATTAATTAACATTTACTTGTCTTCAGTGTGCAAGTGACTGGAATTTGGGAAACAGGATAAAATAGACACCTATGGGGATGAAAATTTCTGTGTTTTTTAAGCTGAGCCTTTCCTGAACCTAGAATTTTTGTCTCTGAGAGAGAGTTCTACCGAAAACCATAATAGAGGATATTGTCTTCATCTTATAAATTTTGGTTATTAAAATTCACTAGAAATGGTATTTGGTTAGTTTCTTCATGATAATGAGATCCTCTCAATGTTACATATTATACAGATACTTTCACTTCCAGCCATCTCTTGTATGGTTTTTTGGTTTTGTTTTGTCACCAAGTTTTATTTACTTGAGTGTAAAAGAGGATGTTAGTAGTCTCAGTGTAGTCTATGTCCCTAAATTGTGTCAGATTCAAACTCTCAGGCACAACTCACGTCTCCTGGAACAAAAACTGCATTTTAACAATATTTTCAGGTGACTCACATGCACAATTTTTACTAAGTAGGGAAAGTATACTTATTCGCACTTTGACAGCAAATTTGAATAACATGGTGATCTTTTAAAAATACTGATGCCCAGAAATACTATTTTACTGAATCATTTTCAGTCCTGGGCATGGGAATTTTTTAATGTTTTCCAAGTAATAATGATGTGAGGCAAAGTCTCAGAATTCCTGTAGGTGAAGAGCAAGGGAAACAGTTCCCTGACTTGTTCTGGTCTTTATCCAGCATGGGAAGAAACTCTGACCTGGGTCAAGAAAGTGTGGGTGGTTTTTTTAGAGAATGGGATTGTATTAGGAAGGGCAAAGAGCCTAATCATTTTTCCATGTGAGAATCTGTCTCAGGGAAGCTTCTCTCTCTCTCTCTCTCTCTAGCATTTCTTCCCTTAGTGAGGAAGACTCCAGACGGCCTCCTGATTGAGGTCTCAAGACCAAAGAAAAGATAAAAGCAAAGTAAAGGAAGCTCAGGTTGAGTTACTCAATTTGACTTGAATATATTTCAGGGAGGAGTTCCATCAGCATTAAGTTTGAAGAACATGTGCTTCATGTACCCCTTCAACAACAACTTGGCTTCATTCACAGACAAGTGTCTTTGTGGGAGGTGTAGTATACAGCACCATACATCAAGGGGACCAGGAGGAATCTCACCCATCTCTGCACAGGGTAATAGGCATAGAGACCTCAGTCCCAGCTCTGGACTTGGCAGTCATCTGTTAACTGGCTTCTCTTGGATAAAGCCCAGGGGCACCTGGAAAATACTATTTTAATCCATCACTCATGAATAAAAGAGGCTTTGAGGATATCCAGGTTTCTAGTAGAGAAGTGCTAGCACAATGTTGGAGGGGGAAAAAAAAAAAAAATATATATATATATATATATATATATATATATATATATATATATATATATATATATATATATGAGTTTGGATACATTGGACAAAGTAAAGGGAATAGTTTCACTTTACCAACATCACACCCCCACCAAGATTGCACAATTTAGGGCCAAGAGAGATCTTCCTGGCCCATGATTTCCCCTGCAGGGGCAAGTGAGCGCATGTGAGTGAGCATGAAGCTTCTCCAACTGTGTGGGATGCTGCCAAAAAGGCCTGTTATTTTCTGGCCCCTTCCAGAGTGCTGAATCATGAGCTGCATGACTGGGGGTGGGGAAGACGTAGCAGATAGGATTCTGGTAAGGCATTAATGTGCTGCAGAGTCTACTAGCTGTATTACAGACTCCATCAAGAAGCCCATCCATGAGCCAACAGGGAGGCCTCACCCATAAATCCTCCCAAATGGCCAATGGGCACCCTTGGTCCTCTGTAAATTGTACCAACACAAATCCTCACACTGTGGTCAGTTCAGCATGTGTGCTCCCAACCAAGCCACTGAGGGAAAGATTTGGCACACAGCTTGAGAACACACACAGGTAGACGGCTCACATCTGCAGGCCAGAGACAGACCATAAATTTCTGCATTAGCACCACCCTTAGGAGAAGAAAAGAGGGGCTGTCAATACCCAGCCTATTGTGTTGCAAGATCAAAAGACAGCATATAAGCTCAAGAATTCTGCCAAAGATGTGATAGGAGCCGTGAAACAGGTTTATCCATAAAGGTCTGAGAAAGCTTCAGAATCTCTAGAGGGCTGACAGAAGGTGTTTCTCTCCTGAAGACAATTAGTAAATGCTGGAGGAGGTGGCTACTACTTCAGAAGTGAAAACAGCAGCAGAAAACCCCAAGAATATTTTTTAAAAATCAAAGTAATCTAATGACATTAAAGGATTGCCAGTCTTTCATTTATCAATCCCAAAGACTTAGAAATCTACAATCTACCTAATAAATAATGAAAAAACACTGCTATAAGAAAGCTCAGTGAGCTACAAGGAAAGACAGAAAGACAATTCAATGGAATCAGAAAAAACATGAAGAAAAGAAAAATACAACAGACAAAAATTGTAAAAAAGAACCAAAAAAAAAATCTGGAGCTGAAATGAATGAAATGAAAAAATTAATAGAAAAATTTATAGCTATGATAGTGTTTTAACAAATATGCAGATAAAATGAAGTACCTCATGACATAAAAATATGAAAGGAGAAGAATAAAAGAATGAAAAACTTATAGGCATACAAAGATAAGTTGCTATTAGCATAAAATGTACTGTTTTAACTATGAGATGTTTTATCTGTGTCTCATGGTAACTACAGAGCAAAGATCTTTAGTAGAATCACAAACATTAAAAAATTAAACACAGCATACTGACACGGTAAACCACCAACTCACAAAGGTAGATAGACACGGAGGGGAAAAAGAAACAATGGAGTTACAAAACAATCAGGAAGTAATTAATAAGATGGCAGTAATAAGTCCTTACATATCAAAAATCACTTTAAATGTAAATGGATTGAATTCACAAATCAAAGCCATAGAGTGGCTGGCTGGATAAAAAAATATAAGGCCCAATTATATTTTGCATATAAGACACTCATTTCAACTTTTTTTAAAAAAATTATTTGTTTATTTTTTGGCTGCGTTGGGTCTTCGTTGCTGCGTGGCTTTCTCTAGTTGTGGTGAGTGGGGGCTACTCTTCATTGCAGTGTACAGGCTTCTCATTGCAGTGGCTTCTCTTGTTGTGGAGCACGGGCTCTAGGGCTTTAATAGTTGTGGCGTATGGGCTTAGTTGCTCTGCGGCATGTGGGATCTTCCTGGACCAGGGCTCAAACCCATGTCCCCTGCATTGGCAGACGGATTCTTAACCACTTCACCACCAGGGAAATCCCCTCATTTCCAGGGGAAGTCCCCTAAGCTTTAAAGACACGCTTAGGGTCAAGGTAAAGACATGGATGATTATATTCCATGCAAGTGGAAGCCAAATAATGTGGAGGTAGCCATACTTATATCAGACAAAACAGACTTTAAGCCAAAAACCATAATAAGACACAAGGCAGGTCATTATATAATGACACAAGGGTCGATACATCAAGAAGATATAACAATTGTAAATATATACACACCCAACATCAAAGCACCTAAATATATTAAGCAAACACAGATCTGAAGAAAGAAATAGACAATACAGTAATAGTAGGGGACTTCAATACTCCCTTCTCAGCAATGGATAGATCATCCGTAGAGTAAATCAACAAGAAAACACTGGTCTATACCTTACAGCAAATGGACTTAACAGGCATATATAGAACATTCTATCCAACAACTTGTTCTCAGGTACACATGAAACATACTCCAGGAAAGATCATATGATAGGACACAAACATGTCTTAGCAAATTTAAGAAGATCAAAATTATACCAAATATCTGAACACAATTATATAAAACTAGAAATCAACAAGAGCATAAATGGAAAATCTAAAAATATGTGGAAACTAAACAGTACACTTCAGTGGGTCAAAAAGGAAAGCCAAAGAGAATTTTTTTTAAAAAAATCTCAAAACCAATGAAAATGGAAACACAACATACCAAAACTTATTGGATGCTGCAAAAGAAGTTCAAAGAGGAAAGTTTATAGTGATGAATGCATACGACAAGAAATTAGAAAGCTCTCAATCTAACTCTACACCTCAAGGAAGTAGAAAAAGAAATTTATTCCAAAGTTGGCAGAGGTTAGGATATCATAAAGACTAGAGTGGAAATAAATAAATAAAACATATACAAGAAAGGATCAATAAACTAAAGGCTGGATTTTCAAAAATATAAAATTTTCAAACTTTTAGCTAGACTAGGAAAATAGAAGACTCAAAATTAGAAATGAGAGAGGAGACATTACAACTCATACTACAGAAATACATAGGATAAGAGACTACTTTGAACAATTGTATGCCAACAAATTAGATACTCAGGAAGAAACTGATACTTCCTAGAAACTCACTACCTACAAAGACTGAATCAGGAAGAAATAGAAAATCTGAATAACAATGTAAAGCTATTATACTCCAGTAAAGATGTTAAAAAAAAAAAAAAAGAAAATCTGAACAGACCAATGATGAGGGATCGAATCAGTAATCAAAAAAGCTCCCAACACAGAAAACTCAAGGACTAGATGAATTTATTGGTGAATTCTACCAAACCTATGAAGAATTAACACCAGTAATTCTCAAACTCTTCCAAAAAATGAAAGACTAAGGAATACTTCCAAACTTGTTCTATGAGAGGAGGATTTCCGGGACACCAAAGCCAGATAAAGACTCTACAAGAAAAGAAAACTGGAGGCCAATAAAACTGATTAATATAGATGCAAAAATTCTGAACAAAATATGAGCAAATCAAATTCAACAATACCTGAAAGGGATTATCCACTGGGACCAAATGGGATTTATCACTGGGATATAAGAATAGTTCAATGGTACACAAACAAATATGTGGGATACACCATATTAATAGAGTAAAAATAAAAATCACATGATCATTTCAGTAGATGCTGAAAAAGCACTGGACAAAATGCAATTCTTTTATGATTAAAAACTCTGAACAGATTGAGTATAGGGGGAACATACCTCCACATAATTAAGTCCATACATAACAAGCCCACAGCTAACATCATACTTGACGGTAATAAGGTAAAAGCTATTCTGCCAAGAACAAGAACAAGACAGTGATGTCCACTGAATCACTCTTATTCAGTATAGTACTGGAAGTATTAGCTGGGGAAATCAGGGAACACAAAGAAAGGCACCCAAATCAGAAAGGAAGAAAATTCTCATTGAAGATGGTATGATTCTGTATACAAAAAATCCAAAAGAGTCCCAAAATGTTGTAACTAATCAACAAAGTAGGTAAAATTGCAGTATATAAAATCAACATACATCATCAGTTGTATTTCTACACACAAGTAGTAAAACATCTGAAAAAATAAACTATCTAATTTACAATAGCATCAAAAATAATATGATACTTAGGAATAAATTTAGTAAAGTTGGTGAAAAGTCTCTACATTGAACACTACTAACTAATTTTTGACAAGGTAACCAAGAACAACCATGGGGAAATAATAGTGTCTTCCATAGATGGTGTTGGAAAACCTGGATAAATGTAAGCAAAAATAAAATTGGACCCCTATATAAAACAACTCACAATAATTAACTCAGGATGGATCAAAGACTTGAACCTAAGACTTGATACCATAAAAGTTCTAAAAGAAAATGTAAGAAACTCCTCCACATTGGTTTTGATGATGTGACTTTTTTTTTTTTTTGGATATGACACTAAAAGCACAAACAACAAAAGCAGAAATCAACAACTGAGAATAAATCAAACTTAAAAGCTTCTGTGCAACAAAATAAACAATCAACAAAATGAAAAGTTAACCTACCAAATGGGAAAAAATGCAAATTATATATTCAATAAAGGGGCATACAATCAAAGTACATTAAAAAAAACCTCATAAAATGCCACAAGATACCAACTAATCCAATGTACAGATGGGTAAAGGAAATGGTTTTTGTTTTTCCAAAAAAGACATACAAATGGCCAATAGACATATGAAAATGTGCTCAACATGAGTAATCATCAGTACAATGCAAATCAAAACCACAATAAGACATTATCTCACACCCGTTAGAATGGCTATCATCAAAAAGACAAGAGATAAGCATTGGTGAGGATGTGGACAAAAGGGAACACGGGAACTGTTAGTGGGGATATAATTTTTGCAGCCACTATGAAAAACAATATGAAGGTTTCTCAAAAAAGTAAAAATAGATCTATTATATGATTCAGCAATTCCAATTTCTGGTATTTATTCAAAGAAAATAAAAGCACTAACTTAAAAAGATATATGCACTCCCATATTTACAGCAACATTACCCACAATAGCCAAGATATGGAATCAACCTAGGTTCTTATCAACAGATGAATGGATAAGAAAGATGTGATATTTATATCTATATATTTATCTACATATACATACACACAATGAATATTATTAAGCCATTAGAAAGAAGAAAATTCTACCATTTTCCACCATTGATGGCCTTGGGTACATTATGCTGAGATAAATCAAAAAGAGAAAGACAAATACTACCTGATATCACTTATATGTAAAATCCAAAAAAAAAAAAAGCCAAACTCACAAGAATGTTGGTTATCAGGGGGCTGAGATGTGGGGAATAAGAGAGATGTTTAAGGGTACAAACTTTTAACTAATAGTAAATAATTCCTAAAGATCGATGCACAGTATAGTAAATATAAACAATGGTATTGTATTATAATCAAACTTACTAATAGACTAGATCTTAATTTTTCCAACCACAATAATGAAACAATGATTAGAAAATTGAAATAGTATCAAGCATCTTTTGTGCCCACAACACTATGAGATTAGAAATCTATTTCAGGAAAAAAAAAAAAACTATAATAAACAAAACAGGTGGAGGCTAAACAATATGCTACTAAATAACCAAGAGATCACCGAAGAAATCAAAGAGGAAATCAGAAAATACCTAGAAACAAATGACAATGAAAACATGATGACCCAAAATCTATGGGATGCAGCAAAAGCAGTTCTAAGAAGGAAGTGTATAGCAATACAATCCTACCTCAAGAAACGAGATAAATCTCAAATAAACAGCCTAACCTTACACCAAAAGCAACTAGAGAAAGAAGAACAAACAAAAACCCAAAGCTAGTAGAAGGAAAGAAATCATAAAAATCAGAACAGAAATAAATAAAACAGAAACAAAGAAAGCAGTAGCAAAGATCAATGAAACTAAAAGCTGGTTCTTGAGAAGATAAATAAAATTGATAAACCTGTAGCCAGACTCATCAAGAAAAAATGGGAGAGGACTCAAATCAATAAAATTAGAAATGAAAAATAAGTTACAACTGACACTGCAGAAATACAAAGGATCACAAGAGACTACTATAAGCAACTATATGCCAATAAAATGGACAACCTGGAAGAAATGAACAAATTCTTAGAAAGGTACAACCTTCCAAGACTGAACCAGGAAGAATAGAAAATATGAACAGACCAATCACAAGTAATGACATTCAAACTGTAATTTAAAATCTTCCAGCAAACAAAAGTCCAGGACCAGATGGCTTCACAGGCGAATTCTATCAAACACTTAGAGAAGAGCTAACACGCATCTTTCTCAAACTCATACAAAAAATTGCAGAGGGAGGAACACTACCAAGCTCATTCTACTAGGCCACCATCACCCTGATACCAAAACCAGACAAAGATACTACAAAAAAAGAAAATTACAGAGCGATGTCACTGATGAACACAAATGCAAAAATCCTCAACAAAATACTAGCAAACAGAATCCAACAACACATTAAAAGGATCATATACCACAATCAAGTGGTATTTATCCCAGGGATGCAAGGATTCTTCAATATATGCAAATCAATCAATCTATGTGATACACCATATTAACAAACTGAAGAATAAAAACCATATGATCATCTCAATAGATGCAGAAAAAGCTTTTGACAAAATTCAACACCCATTTATGATAAAAACTCTCCAGAAAGTGGGCACAGAGGGAAGCTACCTCAACATAATAAAGGCCATATATGACAAACCCACAGCAAACATCATTCTCAATGGTGAAACACTGAAAGCATTTCCTCTAAGACCAGGAATAAGACAAGGATGTGTATTCTCTGCTATTATTCAACATAGTTTTGGGAGTCCTAGCAATCAGAGAAGAAAAAGAAATAAAAGGAATCCAAATTGGAAAAGAAGAAGTAAAACTGTCACTGTTTGCAGATGACATACTATACATAGAAAATCCTAAAGATGCCACCAGAAAACTAGTAGAGCTCATCAATGAATTTGGTAAAGTTGCAGGATACAAAATCAATACACAGAAATCTCTTGCATTCCTATACACTAACAATGAAAGATCAGAAACAGAAATTAAGGAAACAATCCCATTTACCATTGCAACAAAAAGAATAAAATACCTAGGAATAAACCTACCTGAGGAGGCAAAAGACCTGTACTAAGAAAACTATAATATACTGATGAAAGAAATCAAAGATGACAAAAATAGATGGAGATATATACCATGTTCTTGGATTGGAAGAATCAATATTGTGAAAATGACTATACCACCCAAAGCAATCTACAGATTCAATGTAATCCTTATCAAATTACCAATGGCATTTTCCACAGAATCAGAACAAAAAATTTTACAATTTGTATGGAAACACAAAAGACCCCAAATAGCCAAAGCAATCTTTTCTTTTAATTAATTAATTTATTTATTTTTGGCTGTGTCGGGTCTTCATTGCTGCGTGTGGGCTTTTTCTAGTTGTGGCAAGCGGGGGCTACTCTTCATTGTGGTGTGCAGGCTTCTCATTGCGGTGGCTTCTCCTGTTGTGGAGCACAGGTCCTATGCACTCAGGCTTCAGCAGTAGCGGCTCAGGGGCTCTAGAGAGCAGGCTCAGTAGTTGTGGCACATGGGCTTAGTTGCTCCTCAGCATGTGGGATCTTCCCAGACCAGGGCTCGAACCCGTATCCCCTGCACTGGCAGGTGGATTCTTTTTTTGTTTTTTTGCAGTACGTGGGCCTCTCACTGTTGTGGCCTCTCCTGTTGCGGAGCACAGGCTCTGGACATGCAGGCTCAGAGGCCATAGCTCACGGGCCTAGCCGCTCCATGGCATGTGGGATCTTCCCGGACTGGGGCATGAACCCGTGTCCCGTGCATCGGCAGGTGGACTCTCAACCACTGCGCCACCAGGGAAGCCCTGGCAGGTGGATTCTTAACCACTGTGCCACCAGGGAAGTCCCCACCGAAGCAATCTTGAGAAAGAAAAATGGAGCTGAAGGAATCAGGCTCCCTGACTTCAGATTATACTACAAAGCTACAGTAATCAAGACAGTATGGTACAGGCACAAAAACAGAAATATAGATCAATGGAACAGGATAGAAAGCCCAGAGGTAAACCCACACACCTATGGTCACCTAATCTATGATAAAGCAGGCAAGAATATACAATGGAGATGATAGCCTCTTCAATAAGGAGTGCTGGAAAAACTGGACAGCTACATGTAAAATAATGAAATTAGAACGCTCCCTAACACCATACACAAAAATAAACTCAAAATGGATTAAAGACCTAAATGTAGGGGACTTCCCTGGTGGTCCAGTGGTTAAGACCCTGCATTTCCAATACAGGGGCCCTGGGTTCGATTACTGGTCAAGGAACTAGATCCTGCATGCCGCAACTAAGAGACCGAATGTCGCAACTAAAGATCCCACATGCTGCAACTAAATATCCCGCATGTCGCAACTAAAGATCCCATATGCCGCAATGAAGATCCCTCATGCCATAATGAAGATCCCGCATGCAGCAATTAAGACCCAGTGCAGCCAAATTAAAAAAAAAAAAAAAAAAAGTAAAGTCCTAAATGTAAGGTCAGACACTATAAAACTCTCAGAGGAAAACATTGGCAGAACACTCTTTGACATAAATTGCAGCAAGATCTTTTTTGACCCACCTCATAGAGTAATGAAAATAAAAACAAAAATTAAAAAAATGGGACCTAATGAAAATTAAAAGTTTTTGCACAGCAAAGGAAACCATAAACAAGACCAAAAGACAACCCTCAGAATGGGAGAAAATATTTGCAAACGAAGCAACTGACAAGGGATTAATCTCCAAAATATACAAACAGCTCATGCAGCTCAATAGCAAAAAAACTAACAATTCAATTAAAAAATAAAAAATGGACGGAAGACCTAAATAGACATTTCTCCAAAGACATACAGATGGCCAAGAGGCACATGAAAAGATGCTCAACATCACTAATTATTAGAGAAATGCAAATCAAAACTACAATGAGGTATTACCTCACACCGGTCAGAACGGCCATCATCAAAAAATCTACAAACAGGGACTTCCCTGGTGGTTCGGTGGTTAAGACTCCATGCTCCCAATGCAGGGGGCCGGCTTCAATCCCTGGTCGAGGAACTAAGATCCCACATACCACAGCTAAGCCCACACAGCACAACTACTGAGCGCTCGTGCTCTAGAGCAGCAGTCCCCAACCTTTTTGGCACAAGGGAGTGGTTTTGTGGAAGACAATTTTTTCATGGATGGGGGGAGGGGGGAATGGTTCCGGTGGGAATGCGAGTGATGGGGAACAATGGGGAGTGGCAGATGAAGCTTTGCTTGCTTGCCCACTGCTCACCTCCTGCTGTGCAGCCTGGTTCCTAATAGATCAGTGCAGCCTGGGGGTTGGGGACCCCTGCTCTAGAGCCCGCATGCTACAACTAGAGAGCCCATTCGCCGCAAAGAAGAGCCCACATGCCGCAAGGAAGACCCAGCACAGCCAAAACAAACAAACAAAATCTACAAACAATAAACGCTGGAGAGGGTGTGGAGAAAAGAGAACCCTCTCACACTGTTGGTGGGAATGTAAATTGATACAGCCACTATGGAGAAGAGTATGGAGGTTCCTTAAAAAACTAAAAATAGAACTACCGTATGACATAGTAATCCCACTCCTGGGCATATACCCAGAGAAAACTATAATTAAAAAAGATACATGCACTCCAATGTTCATTGCAGCACTATTTAAAGTAGCCAGGACATGGAAGCAACCTAAATGTCCATCAACAGAGGAATAGATAAAGAAGGCCTGGTACATATATACAATGGAATATTACTCAGCCATAAGACGGAATGAAATTGTGCCATTTGCAGAGACGTGAATGGACCCAGAGACAGTCATACAGAGTGAAGTAAGTCAGAAAGAGAAAAACAAATATGGTATATTAACACATATATGTGGAACCTAGAAAAATGGTACAGATGAACGAATTTGCAAAGCAGAAATGGAGACACAGACTTGGAGAACAAATGTATGGACACACGGGGGAAAAAGGGGGGGTGGGATGAATTGGGAGATTGGGATTGACATATCTACAGTACTGTGTATAAAATAGATAACTAATGAGAACCTACTGTATAGCACAGGGAACTCTACTCAATGCTCTGTGGTGACCTAAATGGGAAAGAAACCCAAAAAGGAGGGGATATACGTATACATATAGCTGATTCATTTTGCCGTACAGCAGAAACTAACACAACATTGTAAAGCAACTATACTCCAATAAAAATTTTAAGAAAAGAAATAATGATTATGTGACATGATAGAGGTGATAAATATTGCTACAATGGCAATCATAGTATAATATGTAAATGTATCAAATCACCATGCTGTATGCCTTAAATTCAAATAATATTATGTGTTCAATATATTACAAGAAAAAAAATGCAATAAGCATCATCAATATCAAAACAGATCAAGCAGAAGAAATTTTCCATGAGTTAGCAGACAGTAAGTTGAAAGTATACACTCAGAGGAGAGCAAAGATAAAGAGTGAAGAATGACTATGTGATCTATAGATACCATCAAAAGAAACATCCTATAAATTATGGAGTCTTAGAAGGAAAAGATATAGACAGAAGGCTTATTTAAATAAATAGTGGCTGAGAACTTTCCACGTCAGGGAATAGATCTGGATATCCAAGTTCATGAAGTTCATAGGGTACCAGACAAACTTAACTCAAAATAAAAAAAATTCTTCTCCAAAACACATTATAGTAAAATTGTCAACTATCAAAAACAAAGAATCTTAAAAGCATCAGGAGGAGAGAGGCTTATAACTTACAAGAGAACCTTCATAAGATTAAAATTTGATTTCTCAGCAGAAACCTCACAGACCAGGAGAGAGTGGGACGATATTTTCAAATTGCTCAATTAAAAAAACAAACAACAAAAAAACCCCTGCCAACCAAGAATATTCTATCCATCATAACTATCCTTCTTAAATGAAGAGATTAAAAACTCTTTTCAAAAAACAAAAGCTGAGGGAGTTCATCATCACTAGATCTGTCTTAGAAGAAATTGTAACAGTTCCTCAAGCTAAAATAGAAGGACACTAAATAGGACCATGAAAACATATGAGGATACACAATAGACTTGTAAGTATATAGTTAGGTAAGAATACTTTAATAGTGTGATATGGTGGCGGGTTAAACAGTTAAATTTAGTATATAAAGATTAAAGAATTAGATTATTAAAAATAACTGCAGCTATAATAATTTTAATGTGTAAACAGTATACAAAGAGGTAAATTGTAACACCATATACAAAAATTCACGGATGGGAGTAAAAGAGTAGATTTTTTGTATCTGATGGAAGTTAAATTGTTATCAACATAAAATAGACTGTTGTATCTACAAGACATTTTCCATGAGCCTCATGGAACCACAAAGCAAAAACCTACAGTAGATTCAGAAAATATAAAGAGAAGGAAGTCATCACATACCACTACAGAGTATCACTAATTCACAAAGAAAGGCAGCAAAAGAGGAAAAAAGGAACAAGAAACAACAAAACATCCAGGAAACAATAAGATGGCCTTGGTAAGTCCTTACCTATCAATAATTACTATAAACATAGATATATTAAATTCTCTAGTCAAAAGTCATAGAGTGGCTAGATAGTTAAAAATACAAGATCAAACTGTATGCTGCCTACCAGAGATTCACTTCAGGGTTAAAAACACAAATTGGCTCAAAGTGAAGTTTAGAAGAAGATATTCCATACATGTGGAAACCAAAAGAAAGCAGTGGTAGCTAGAGTTACACCAGACAAAATACCAGACAAAATAGACTTTAAGGCAAAAGCTGCAAGAAGAAAAAATTTAAGGTCATTATATAATGATTATGTTGTCAATTCGTCAAGAAGACAACACTCAAATAAATATGCACCCAACAGTGGAGGACCTTAATGTATTAAACAAATACTAACAGATTGAAGAGAGAACTAGACAATACAAAAAAAGTGTAGGGGTCCTTAATACCCACCATTCAACAATGAATAGATCATCCAGAAAGAAAATCAATACGGAAGTATTGAATTTGAATAATACATTAGACCAAATGGACTTAACAGACAAAAACAGAACAGTCCATCCAACAGCAGCAGAATACATGTTCTTCTCTACTGCACATTGAACATTCTCTAGGACAGATCATGTGATGGGTCACTAAACAAGTCTTAGCAAATTTAAGAAGACTGATACCATACTAAGCATTTTTTTTTAGTGATTCAGTTACATATATATATATATATATACACACACACACACACACATACACATTCTTAATATTTTTATATTTTTAATATTCTTTTCCATTATGGTTTACCATATAATATTGAATATAGTTCTCTGTGCTATACAGTTGGACCTTGTTGTTTTATCTATTCTATATATAAAATCTTACGTCTGCTAAATCCAACTCCCACTCCACTGTCCCATAAACCCCTCCCCCTTGGCAACCACCAGTCAGTTCTCTATGCCCGTGCTTCTGTTTCTGTTTCATAGGTAGGTTCATTTGTGTCATATTTTAGATTCCACATAAGAGATAACATATGATGTGTCTTTCTCTTTCTGATTTACTTCATTTACTAAGTATTTTTTCAACCACAATGGTAAGAAACCAGAAATGAACAACAGGACAGAGTCTGGAAAATATACAAATATGTGGAAATTAAACAACACGATCCTAAGGAATCAATGGGCCAAAGAAAGAGTTAAAAAATACAAAATAGGGCTTCCCTGGTGGCGCAGTGGTTGAGAGTCCGCCTGCCGATGCAGGGGACACGGGTTCGTGCCCCAGTCTGGGAAGATCCCGCATGCCGCGGAGCGGCTGGGCCCGTGAGCCATGGCCGCTGAGCCTGCGCGTCCGGAGCCTGTGCTCCGCAACGGGAGAGGCCACAACAGTGAGAGGCCCGCGTACCGCAAAAAAAATAAATAAATAAAATAAAAAATAAAAAGACTGAATCATGAAAAAATAAAACAATCGCAAACTGACAAAATTACTATTAAGGACATTGAATCAGTTCTGAAAAACCTCCCAACAAAAAAATACCAGGACTAGATGGCTTCACTGGTGAATCCTACCAGACTTTTAAAGAAGAATTAATACTAATTATTTTTAACTGGATAAATCTTACGAAGCTATTTGTGGATGATACACTTTGCATTTTATAAATTCACTTGGGGAGACACACACTCAACGATATACAATAAGTTAGAGCTATTGGTTCTGAATCTTTGATGTCTGAAAATATTTATCATTTGAGTTGGGCTATATTTCAGAAATTTAACACAATTGAGCATACATTAATAAAATGATTCTTGTAAACTTTTTTCAAAATACAAAGAAGTGAAAAAGAACCATATGTCTGTTGCATGAGTGTGGAGTATAATGGAAACTTACAAGAGCAAGGCTTGACTGACTACAGACTCCACTTGAAAAGCCAATGTCTTTAATAAACAAAGGTGACAATGTTTATTTTTCAAAGCAAACTACAAGCAAAGGAAAACTAAGAAGAAATTCGAGTTTCCAGATCTACCATGATGGCTTATGCACATTTCTCAGCGAATCACACCAAATCCTTACTAAAGATACAAGAAATATATGAGCTCATAGCAAAGGAATCTTGCAGAAAGCACCTGAGCCAGTGAACAGCAGGAGTAATGGGACAAATGATTATCAGGTGACTGAAGCACACAAGACACATTATCACTGCTGTGGGATTCTAGGTGAAACACATAAGAAAAACATAATCTGAAACTAACAGGAAAAAATGTCAATTTTATACAAATTTCAGTCCACATATACCTCCCATGTTCTCTGACTCTAATGCTGTATTTAAATAGTTTTTCTTTTCAATATACAGAGCAAGTCTCTCCTAATTACTTTTTTTTTCAGAACTTTGAGTTATCTGGACCACTAATGCCATCCTATTTAAAAGTGCATTTTCTTAATCCTGTTGTGATAAGTTGATGTTGCATTCAGATGTACATTAATCATTCCATTTCCCCTTCTTCACTAATACCTCAACACCTGAAAGTATCCCATAGGGAAGTTTGGATACTAATGCCTTCCCGTGTTGATCTTTCACAAAAGGAATAGGAATTTCGATAGTTGAAGGTCATTAATTCATGGTGAGAATTCTCCGTGCTCTATAGGGAGCCTGGATGCAGACAATGGGGAAAAGGCTCCGGAACACAGGGGAGAAATATTCTGAAGAGCTGACTAGAACTATCATAAGAAGGAAAAAAACAAGTAGTTGAAAACAACCTTGCTAGGGAGGAACGTCAGAATTAGAAAATGAAAGGTTTGCAGGTTCTCAATCCATGACGTTTCAGGAGGAAAAGCAGACACAGCCTCTGACCCAGGACAGGACATTTACCTGAGAAACTGCCATTTCGTCCTCTTCTACCTCCTGCTCTTGATCATTTTCTCATTGACATCATGTTGAGGAATCACATCAGCATCTTGAGAATATGCCTTCAACGGCAACAGCACAGCTCCTTCACCTGTTCCCACCATACCCACAGGCAAAAGGCCTTGAAACGCTGAAATGCCAACCTTCAGAAAAAGAGAAATTCAGGATCAATGAGCTCCTGCGTGGAGACCAACCTGTGAGCTTTTTCTTTCCTGTCTACACGTGCTCTGCCCTCACACAGATGTCCAGAAACTCTGCTACAGCATAGAGCAAGTGGGCTGCACCGCCCTGCCCCTTCCAATCCCATGTAGAGCAGACACCGATACCTCCCCAGAGGCAAAAGGACCAAAGACTGGAAGCAACTCTCATCAAGGTACCCAGGCAGCCCTCGTGCTTAAACCGGGCCTAACCTTTGAATCACCTGGAGTTAAAACAACGCAGATGCTCCCACCCAGATCAAGAGACTCTGTGGGGAGGGCACAGGTGATGTTATTGCTAAATACTCATCGTGTAATACTAATGAGAAACTGCATGGGAGCCACGTAGCAAACATTTCTTCCAAAGCTTTAAAGTGCTTACAAATTTGGGGGGAATCCAGGCCCCACTCTTAATTATGATTCTCCTGTGAGGCTCATGAAATGACATCTTTAACAAGCTTTTTGTTGGTGCCGATGTTACTCTGTCAGGCCCGTATTCAGTAGCACTGAGCTAGAGCTATATGGCAGAGGGCACCTGAGACCACTGAGTAGCGTGAAGGTTTGGGGTAAGAACTTCCAGAAGTGCAGCTTCCCTGGGCCTGATTCGTAGGGGCTGAGCTCCTTCCGGAATAGGTATGGCCTTGCTGTTGCCTAGGGGATATGCTGCTGGGTTGGTGGGAATCACATGCTGGGTTTAGGGTTGTGTGAGGGTGGCCCTTAGAAATCTACCCAAAGATACCCTTAGTCCTCAGGTCCTTCAGCCCCCCTCCTCTCAGGGCCCACTTGACCAGCAGGAGTACTCGGGAGGAGGGCATGACCACCCGTCCTCAGGGGAGCTGAGACCCCATACCCCAAAAGATTCAGAGCACGGAGTTGTTTGCATCACAGATTTGTCTGAAAGTAAATCAAAGGCAGCAGTGGAGGGTGGATTAACACTTGTGTTGGGAATGGACAGAAGCCTTTGAAAAGGACGCCCTGAATGCATATTTGATGATTCACAAAGGAAGTCGTGATCTATGTTAATAAAGCACATTATAACTGAATCAACAGATCAGAATTTTTTGTTGATTGCGTGTGTGTCTGTGTGTGTGTGTTATAAATTGTGGTGCCACAGTTTGTTCTCCCCCCACCGTCACGTATTTATACTTTCTCACATCTTTAAAGTGCATTCAGTAAGGTAAAAATTAGAGAAATGCATATCTACTTTTCGAATATTCTTTGAGAATATTGAATCTTTTGAAAAATTTATTTAAAAAATGTTTTCAATTTTTAAGATAATTTTTAAAGGTTAGTTTCCATTTACATTCATTATAAAATATTGGCTATTTTCCCCATGCTGTACAATATATCCTTGAGCCTGTCCTACACCCAAGAGTTTCTACCTCCCTCTCCCCAACCTCTACAGTGCCCCTCCCACCTCCCCACTGGTCTGTTTGTTCTCCATACCTGTGAACTTACTTCTTTTTTGTTATATTCACTAGTTTGTTGTATTTTTTAGATTCCACATATAAATGATATCATACAGTATTTTCCTTTCTCTGACTTATTTCACTTAGCATAATGTCCTCCAAGTCCATCCATGTTGCTGCAAATGGCAAAATTTTATTTTTTCATAGCTGAGTAGCATGGTGTTGTATATATAGTTAAGCCCCTACATACAAACAAATTCTGTTCCGAGAGCACGTTCGTAAGTCCAATTTGTAAGTCCAGCAAAGTTAGCCTAGGTACACAACTAACACAAGAGCTATATAGTACTGTACTGTGATAGGTTTATAATACTTTTCACACAAACACATAAAATAAAACATTTTTAATCTTACAGTACAGTATCTTGGAAAGTACAGCAGTACAGTAAAACAGCTGGCATACAGGGGTTGGCATCGAGTGAACAGGCAAGAAGAGTTACTGACTGGAGGAGGGAGAGGAGGTGGGAGATGGTAGAGCTGAAGGATTGTCAGCAATAGGAGATGGAGGGCAAGTTGCAATTTCACTTGCTCCTGACGTTGATGGCACAGGTTCTGGTTCCTTTCTGAAACCAGATGCACGTTCGCATCTTTGAAACTTGATGGTTTGTATGTAGGGGACTTACTGTGTGTACGTATGTGTATATATACATATATATATATATATATACATGTATATATATACATACATACATACACACACCACATCTTCTTTATCCATTCATCTGTTCATGGACACTAAGGTTGCTCTTATATTATGGCAATTGTAAATAGTGCTGCTATGAACATTGGGGTACATCTTTTTGAAACAGTGTTTTGCAGGTATTTTTGGATATACACCCAGGAATGGAATCACTGGGTAATGTGGTAGTTCCATTTTTCGTTTTTCAAATCTTTTAGTATACCCCAATAAGTGTTTCAGGCTCCACATACCAATGTCTTCAAAATTTTAGTGGTTTTTAAAACAGACTTTTTTCTTTTTTTTTTTTTTTTTTTGGCTGCAAAGCTTCTGGGATCTTAGTTCCCCGACCAGGGATTGAACCCAGGCTTCGGCAGTGAAAGCCAAGTCCTAACCACTGGGCCACTAGGGAACTCCCAGACAAATTAGATTTAAAATAAGGACTGTTACAAGAGATAAAGAAGGACACTACATAATGATCAAGTGATCAATCCAAGAAGAAGATATAAAAACTAAGTATTTATGCACCCAATATAGGAGCACATGAACACATAAAGCAAATATTAACTGACATAAAGAGAGAAATTGACAGTAACAAAATAAAAATAGGGAACTTTAAAACCCCACTTATAACAATGAACAGGTCATCCAGACAGAAAATCAATAAGGAAACTCTGGCTTTAAATGACACATTAGACCAGATGGATGGATATATACATATATGGCATATTTCCTCCAAAAGCAGCAGAATACAGTTCCTTTTCAAGTGTACATGGAACTTTCTCCAGGACAGATCACATGCTAGGCCTCAAAACAACCCTCAGTAAATTTAAGAAAACTGAAATCATATCAAGTATATTTTCCAAACACAGTGCTATGAAACTACAAACTGACTATAAGAAAATAACTGAAAAAAAACCCAAAACACATGGAGGCTAAACAATATGCTACTAAACAACCAATGGATCACTGAAGAAATCAAAGAGGAAAAAAAAATACCTAGAGACAAATGAAAGTGAAAACACAACAGTCCAAATCTACAGGATGCAAAAAAAGCAGTTCTAAAGGAGAAGTTTACAGTGATACAAACTTATCATAGGAAACAAGAAAAATCTGAACTGTACAACTTAACCTTCCACCCGGAGGAGCTAGAAAAAGAAGAACAAAGCTCAGTTAGTAAAAATTCTTTTAAAAATCATAAAGATTAGAACAGAAATAAGTAAAATAGAGAGTAAAAATCAATAGAGGGCTTCCCTGGTGGTGCAGTGGTTAAAAATCCGCCTGCCAGTGCAGGAGACACAGATTCGAGCCCTGGTCTGGGAAGATCCCACATGCCACAGAGCAACTAAGCCCGTGCACCACAACTACCGAGCCTGCGCTCTAGAGCCCACGAGCCACAACTACTGAAGCCCGCGCACTCTAGGACCCGCGTGCCACAACTACTGAGCCTACACACCTAGAGCCCATACTATGCAACAAGAGAAGCCACCGCGATGAGAAGCCCATGCACTGCAATGAAGAGTAGCCCCTGCTCGCCGCAACTAGAGAAAGCCCACACGCAGCAACAAAGACCCACAGCAGCCAAAAAAAAAAAAAGAAAAGAAAAAAGGACAATAGATTTGAAAGATCCTCTTTCACAAAAGAGGGTATCAAAATGGTCAATAAGTGTATAATATGCTTATTTAAGAGTCATAAGATGTTATTACTCATGAAGGGAATTTAAATTTTAAAAAAAAGAATTGAGGATTCTAATTTAAACACGTAATTAAAGCTAATAGGAATAAAAGAGAAACATTTCAGTACACAGTAGGAAAGCAGGATGTGTGTTTTTAGTTATAAGGAATGGAATTACATTTTATTGAGGAAAAAAAATTCTGTGCATGGTCAGGATTAACTAAATTTAGATTGGAGTTAATTAAGTAAATGGATTTGTACTAGTAAGCTAGTACAAGACTGGAAGCTGAACAAAGTTTCTTACAGTTTTCCTTTTTGATAACAGATTGCGTGAGGTTCTGTGGCCTTAAGTGATCTGTATTTTTTTTTAATCTTTTTGTGACTTCCGTTAAATAAGTATTGTTTCATAGAGACCTATGATCCTGTTGTGTTTTAAAACCTTTTTGATATTTTTAACAAACTTCCCAAATATCAAAATCTAACTAAGTCTCTTTTAGCTTCCAACTGACTCTGGGGTGCTTTAAGGAGCATCCTGCGACAGCTCAGAGATGAATGTTACACTAACTAAGTTTATTTGGTATGTTAACTTACTTCAAAACATTGTCAAGTGATGGGAGGTGAACCTTAGGTTATAGTGTATGGATAGATGTTATTAATATAGCTATTCCAAAATTTATATGAAATTCCTAACATCTAATATAATGTTATCAGCCAAATCCTAGTTATTCTAAAATGTTATATGTCACAGAAGTATCCAGTTTCCTGATAATTGCACTGTACTCAAATCTTTAACCATGCTCTTTTAAGTTTTGTCCTTTATAGACAATCATTATTTTACACTGATGCTTTTACAAAATGAAGATTTTCAAGAAGACTCATAAAAAGAACTTTTAAACAAATGTAAGTTTCAGATAGCCTTTAGATAATACCACTGAACTGGGTAACAAATGACAAAACTCTAATGGAAAACCTGATTACTTCATCCAGATCAACAGGAATTAATTACATGGGACTGAACGAACTTTTGTTTTCCAGAAACACCTTTTCTCTTATGCTATGACCTACAACAAGTTGATAAAGCATACCTTTGTAAACAAAGATGAAACATTTATCTTTTTCTCTCTACTTGATCCTTCCAGAATTTGGCTTCTCCAGCTGGCTCTCCTGTGGACTTGATGGTTTATTATTGGGTTGGCCAAAAAGTTCATTTGGCTAGTGAATACATCGTTCAGTAAAGTTCTTTGTGAAAATGAAAAACGTGTCTTGGGACTTCCCTGGTTGTCCAGTGGGTAAGACTCTGAGCTCCCAAAGCAGGGGGCCCGGGGTTTGATCCCTGGTCGGGGAACTAGATCTCACATGCATGCTGCAACTAAGAGTCTGCATGCCGCAACTAAGAAGTCCACATGCTGCAACTAAAGATCCCACATGCCTCAGCGAAGATCCCGTGTGCCACAACTAAGACATGGTGCAGCCAAAATAAATAAATTAATTAATAAATTTTAAAAAAAAGAGCCTGGCACAAAGTAAGAGCTCAATGTTAAAAAAAAAAAAGAAAAAAGTCTTTTAACTTAAAACCGAACGAACTTTTTGGCCAGCCCAGTACAACTGGATTACAACTAGTTATACTAATCATTGTTTTAATTTGTTCTTTGTTTCCAAATTGTTTATGATTTGTCTCCCTGCTGCACTATGACCTTGTCAGTGTTACTACCTACATTACTTATACCCTGCCTATTTTGCTGTCTCTTACAGTACTCAATGTGTAACCAGGCCTCCAACAAAATTGATGGCTAAACATCTTGAGGAAATAAATCACATTTGTAACTCTACATAGAATAATTGTAATAGTGTGATCCGAGGTATGGGGACAAGCAACAAGGGAAAATATCTCCTGGATCATAATAGACTAGTAAGACAGAGGATCCAGAGAATCTTTATCAACGGGGCCTAACCCAGAAATTAGCACCTGGAGTGGCGTATCAAAACGAATTTTCGCCTGATCTGGGATGAGCCTCCTAGCGCCATGGGACAAAAATTGGTCATGAAATGTCTTCCAAATATTGGTCGAATTTCAGACCAAGAGGAGGAACTGATAAATGGAATACTGCCTGCCATATCAATAAACAAAAGATGTCACAGTCATCAGCCACCTCATGGTGAGCTGGTGAACCCTGAGGGAACTCAGGAAGGAAAAGAATACCTGACATCTAGCAGCCATCAGACTGCAGCCACTCACAAAGGTGAGCCCTGAGGAATCTCAGGATGTGAAAACACAGGATACTGGCCCAGATAGCTGAGGTGCACATCAAAGGAATGATTTCAGTGAGCCGCCCAGACTCTTGCACCTTCCCATACATACAAAAGCGCTAAATTCCTTAACTTGACATATCTGTCTTTCTTTAACTAACAACAATCTTTTGACACTCAGACTACCTGCCCTTTGTCGCAAAACTCCTGTATATGCTGGCTCACGGAGCAGTTCTCTCAGGGTTACTTGACGTGCTGCCTCCCAGCTTGAAGTCCTAAAAATTCCTGCCAAATAAAACTTTCAACATTGAGGCTGTAAAAATATTTTTGAGTCGACAGGTGTGACTTCCAGGGCAGAGATGCTCTCCTAACCCCGCTGTCTGTAGTGGCCGGCAGCCGAGGGGACCAAAAGGACCACAGGGTGTGAGGCGGCCCTGGCGCCCCCAGCCCTGCTCCACCCTGGAGCCCAGCAGCCCCGCAGCGCCGCTCCTCCACCCAGTCCCACCAGCCGGCCGCCACAGCCGTGCTCCAACTCCACGTCACTGCCCAAGGCCAGCTTGGCGGAGGCGGCAGCCAAGGCCCCAAACGCACCGTCGCCGGCGCACGGGCAGCTGAACATGCCCCAGAAGCGGCGCCGCATCGCGCCGGCCTGCAGGCGCAGGGGGAATCGGGGGGAGGCGTCGGGGAGGGCAGCGCACACATACAGCCGCCAGCAGCCTGCGACCTCGCCGCCACGGTGCGCTCCGCCACACCTCCGTGGGTCCCCTGCGCCAGCCACCGGCCCGGCGGAGTGCGCTCCGCCATTGGACGGCGGCCTCACGTGACGCGAGGCTTACGTCAGCGGGTTGGCCAATGGAGGGTCCGCGAGGGCCTCGAGGGGCGGGGCCGCCAGCTGCGGTCCTGTTGCCCTTGTCCCCAAGGTGAGCCGCCGCCGGGTTAGGTTTAGGCTTTCCGGGGAGCCCTCCCGGACCGTTGTCCGAGGCTGACAGTGGTACTGTGCTAGCTGTTGTAGAATAACTCTTCGTGGTCTAGCAGTTTCAGTCCTTGCCACTGGGGGAGGTCAAGCATCAGCTCCCCCAGGGATTTCTTAAAACGCCGAATCCCGGTCCTGCCCCACACCCATTGAATCAGAATCTGCCTTTTAACAAGACTCCCAGGAGACTGACCTACACCTTCTCGTTCCGGAAAGGACAAAACGTAGAGATGCTTCGGCAGAGGGCGCTAGAGACCTGCAGACTCAGCAAGAAAGCGGGCTGCGGGGGTGGGGCGGGGGTGGAGGTTAGGGCGTCTCACAAATCAAATGGCCCAGATGGATACAAGTTCATTGTAGGAAATTTAGAAAGCATAATTAGGAGAAAATGTCATCCGTAATCACGCCACTCAGATAATCAGGATTAACATTACTTCCAATTTCCAATGCACTTAAATACTTTTAAAATGTTTTCGTTTAAGAAGTAGTACATTTCTTTGAAAATAAACTGCTATTGAGGTGTATAAAGGCCTACTTCCGCCCTCCAGGAAAGTCATTGTTATTACAGAACTTTTTCTCTATGTATAGCTTTATATATAGCACACGTTAAAAAATAGTATATGTGTGGGACTTTTTTTCTAAACATGATTTCACAGTGTGCATACTGTCCAGCAGCATTCTTTTTTTCCATTCAGTAAATTTTCATGTTAGTCCTTACTTGCCCTTCTCTCTCACAAGGTGGCTTTGTGGCTCTAATAAAAGCCAGGAAGGTTAGGGACTTCCCTGGCCAGTCCAGTGGTTAAGACTCCATGCTTCCAGTACAGGGGGCACTGGTTCAATCCCTAGTTGGGGAACTAAGATCGCACATGCCTGCAGTGCAGTGTGGCCAAAAAAAAACATGTTACAAATTGTCTCATTTTGCAGCTGAGAAAATGGAGGCTCAGAGAGGCACGGTGCCACTGAACAAAGAGCTGTGTGAGATGATCCCCTTGGAAAGCTCTTATGTTACTTGGAACCTACAGGAAATTGAGTGGTGTTGCACTGGACAAACTCTTCATGCTTTATAAGGAGTTTTCTTAAATGATGCCTCCACCTAGCACGAGAGCATCTCAGAGCTACCTCCTCTGTAGGACGAGGTTGTGTGGTTATGTGTCTGTTTCCCTGTTAGCCTGCAAGCTCCTTGAGGGCAAGGACACATTTATTTCTTCTCTAGTCCCCAGTGCCCAGCACAGGGCCTTGTTCTGGTGATGATGGTTGAGTTGATACCATTTTTGGACACCCTGCTGGGAAGTGATTTCTGTCTCCTGGACAAAAGCTCCTGTGTGCATACATATCACCTGCTAGCAGTCTTGTTAAAATGAAGATTCTGATTTAGGTCTGGAGGTGGATTGAGGTTCTGCATTTCTGCCAGGCTCCCAGATGGTGCTATGCAGGCGTGGTGGGGTGGCGAGACCACGCTGATTAGCAAGACTGTAATTGACCGTTGCCCTCAGCATACTCACACAACTTGCAGCATACTTGCCTCTCTAACTGGGCTCCATCAGGCAGATGCCATGCACGTTTTCTCTTTGTTTCTGCCACAGTGCCCAATACTGTGACCAGCTCCTGTCCTTGCTACAAGTGTCTGAGTGAACAGACTATGATTTGATTATAAAAGATAAATACAATTTAAAACTTACTAACAGCATTGTAACCGAAAGTGGGGTCCGGCTGCTTGCCACTCAAAAGCCAATAAAGCGGCAAGATTGGCGGAAAGGAAAGTTTGCTTTATTGCAGTTGCTGGCAACAGTGGGTTGGGGGCGGACTCCTCCCCAAAGGCTGACTCACCCCCACCCCAACCAGTGGGCAAGAGCTTTTATAGGCGGAGGGAGGGGGCTACGTGCAGAAACAGCACCGTCAGCTCTGACAGTCGTCTTGAAATTGGTCATGCGGTGGTCTGACCAGCGTCATCTTGATTGTTTTAAGTACGGTTAATCTTCAGCTCCAGGGTCGATTTGTTTCCATTTCTTTGAGGCCAATTCTCAAATTGTGGCAACTTATGTCATGCTTACCTTCTGGTTGTCATGTAGTTAACTTCTTCCACCTGATGGGGGTTTCAGTATCTCTAAGACAGCTGAAAGGATGCGGCTCAGAATGTTATCTGTAGCCCTTGAGAAGGAACTAAAGGTCCTTGATTATGCTTAATGACTAAACTATTATTATTTGGTCTCCTTTGACTGTTTTCCTTTGTTTCTGCATTTTCTCACTTCTCTGATTAAACTTATTCTTTGGCTAAAACTTTTCCACAGACAAAAGGCAGGCTGAAGACATGGGGGGCAAGGACTATAGGGTCCTGATTCATTTCAGCATCATGGTGCAAACTGGAGCACCCTGAACTGGGAGTATGGAGGGGAGGGAATACTTCATCCCACATTTATTTAAAAAGTAATGAAAACAAGCCTCAAAGATGGCTTATGGACAAAAGATGACATGTTGAGTTCTGGGAGACCCATTCAAACTCTCCCTCAGCTTTAGGGGCTAAAGTCACACATTTAAGAGGCCTTAGGGACCAAGGAGGGAATCTAAATATGAGAACCACACCGCCCACCCCCGTGTGAGACAGGAGGGATGGGTGTGGCCTGTGACAACCTAGGGAGTGAATGTCTTCTCTCTCTCTTAAGCCTCCTCTCCAAACTTACCTCAGTCTCTTCCTCTCTCTCTTCTCTTTTCACTGTGTCCATTTATTTCTCTGCCAAATTAAACAAATGAGCACACAGGTACCCTGGGCCAGGCCTGTTCCAGGCAGTGGAGTTGCCAGGATGACTAAGATCCCTGCACTCCTTGGGTTCTGGGGTTTTGCAAAACATTCAATTCTAACTCCCTGTCCTGAACTGGCTTAAGGCTTTATCTCCTTTTCCTTGCTATGAGTGATGTTATGGGATGAATTGTGCCCTCTCAAAAGATATATTGGGAAGTCCCTGGTAGGCCAGTGGTTAGGACCCCGCACTTTCACTGCCAGGGTGCGGGTTCAATCCCTGGTCCAGGAACTAGGATAACACAAGCTGTGAAGCAAGGCCAGTAGATAGACAGATAGATAAATAGATAGAGAGATGATAGAAGTCTTAATCCCTGGCACCTGTGAATGTGAACTTATTTGGAAATGGGGTCAATTGCAGATGTAATCAAATTAAGATGAGGTCATTAGGGTGGGCCCTCATGTGACTAGTGTCCTTAGAAGAGACAGAGACCCAGGGGAGGATGCCATGTGACCACAGAGGCAGAGATTGGAGCGATGCACCTACAGGCCAAGGAACACCAAGGGTTGCCTGCAACACCACAAGGTGAGACAGGCATGGAACAGTTTGTCCTCTGGAGGCCTGAGCCTTGCCAACACCTTGATTTTGGACTTACAGTATCCAGAATTGTTAGAGAATAAGGTTCTGTTGTGTTTTTGTCAATTTGTCATGGCAGGCCTAGGGAACTCAAACAGGTGACCAGACCCAAGCCTCTTTATTACCAGCTTCACTACTCCACCTTCTCCCACCTCCAGAGCAGTCAGAGCCAGACCTGTAAGGGATGCCTTTGATTCAAACAGTCCCCTTAAATCATGGGACTACCGATGATTCAGTCAGGACTCTTGTATCAAGAGGCTCCCGTTGATTCAGTCAGCCCCCAAAATATACAACTCCCATCGATTGAATCAGATCCTTAAATAGCCTCACTCCCATTGATTAAGTCAATTCCTTTAACTATTGGGACCCCTGTTAACTCAATCGTCCTCTGAAAATCTCTTAAGCTTCATTAAACCAATCAAATGCCTTAGATTTCCTGACTCCCATTAAATCAACCTGCCTTCCTAATTCTCCCTACACTCATTAAGAAGGATGATTGATTTAATTAGGGTCACCAATTTAAGAAGGCATATTGAATCAATGGGAGTGCAGTGATTGAATCAATGGGAGTTCCCCCTGGGGGACAGCCAGGGAGGGGTGCTGTCCCCCATGGGGGGTGCTCGGGAGCCCCATGTAAATTAGTTCATTTGTACCAATTTTTGCATTCCACCTATAAGTGATATTATATGATATTTGTCTTTCCCTTCCTGACTTCACTGAGTCTGATCACCTCTGGGTTCAACTGTGTTGCCGTTAAGTGGCATTATTTCATTCTTTTTTATGGCTGAGCAATATTCCATTGTCTATACGTACCACATCTTCTTTATCTTTTCATCTGTCTGTGAACATTTTGGTTGCTTCCACATCTTGACTGTTGTAAATACTGCTGCAATGGACGTTGGGGTGTGTGGGTCTTTTCGAATACTGGTTTTCTCTGGATATATATACCCCCAGGAGTGGGATTGCCGGATCATCTGATAGCTTTATTTTAATTTTCTAAGGAACCTCCATGCTGTTCTTTATAATAGCTCTTACCAGTTTCTATTCCCACCAGCAGCATAAGTGGGTTCCCTTTTCTCCATCTCTGATGATGGCCGTTATGACTGGTATGAGGTGATACCTTGTTGTTGTTTTGATTTGCATTTCTCTGATAATTAGGAATGTTGAGCATCTTGTCATGTGCTTTTTTTTAAAACAGTGTGAGTAAAAATTACCTCTTGAAATTGGCTTCTTGACAGTCTGCCCTGTTTGGAATTCTTTTTCCATTCTCTGTGACAGGACATTTCTAGAGGGTAGGTGTCAATTACAGTCCCCCAGGCCTTGTGACTATGAAGTGCCCATAAGCATGTTATGAGAGGCCCCAAGTTAACAGGATTTCTTCATACTCATCTCTGGTTATTCTGGCAACAAGAGCCTTAGAGAAAGTTGTGCTCATGGGTTGTAAATTCGACTGGTATGTGCCAGTCCAAGGGGACTTCCCTGGCGGTCCAGTGGTTAAGACTCTGAGCTTCCAATGCAAGGGGCGCTGGTTAGATCCCTGGTAGGGAACTAGGATCCCATGTGCTGCGTGGCCAAAAACAAACAAACAATCCAAGTGTTGTATCTCATTACTTCTTCCCCCTTACTCTTTACCCCTGAGGCAAAATCCCAACCTCTGGAAAACCACTCTGCTGAGGGAGCTGTCCTCTGGAGGTGGGGAGACTGTAAGGGAGGAGGCTAGAGGTGGGAAACTCACCAGCAGGGGACCTGGAGACCAGCTGACTTTTCAGAGCTCTTCCAGCCCATAGAGTCTGCCTGGACCTGGAGACTGTGGTCCCATGAAGAGGGCACCAGGCACTACAGTCCAAGGAGGGTTCATTTGCTGGTACATCTCTCCCCGTACCCTCAGTCCCAGGACCGTCCAGCCTTGGAACCCAAGCCTGCTCAGGCTCTAGGGGTGTGACTCCAGCCCAGGTCACCGAGGTCTGTCGGGAACATAGTAGGCATTTCTTTTTTTTTTTTTTAATTTAATTAATTGTTATTTTATATTGGAGTATAGTTGATTTACAACGTTGTGTTGTTTTAGGTGTTCAGCAACTTGATTCAGTTCTACATAGACGTATATCTGTTCTTTTTTGGATTCTTTTCCCATATATGTTATTATGAGTTTTGAGTAGAGTTCCCTGTGCTGGACAGTAGATCCTTATTGATTATCTACTTTATATATATGTTAGGGTGTATGTGCTAATCCCAGCCAAACATGGCCAAAAATAATAAATAAAATAAATAAATTTATTAAAAAAAAATAGTGACTCAGATCATGCCATTGCTCTATGGAATCTCTTTCCATTGCAGTTAGAATAAAATCCAAACTATGTACACTGGCCTGTCCATCCTGATCGCTCTTAAAAATATTTTATTGAATCAAGTCCTGCTGGTTTGAGCGCCATTTTTCTTCTTTTTCTGGTGACTTTAGGTAGCTCTGCTCTGATCTTAAAACAGCTCCCAGGGGGCTTCCCTGGTGGCACAGTGGTTACGAATCTGCCTGCCAATGCAGGGGACACAGGTTCAAGCCCTGGTCCGGGAAGATCCTACATGCCGTGGAGCAACTAAGCCCATGCGCCACAACTACTGAGCCTGTGTTCTAAAGCCCATGCTCTAGAGCCCTCATGCTACAACTACTGAAGCCTGCGCACCTAGGGCCCGTGCTCCGCAACAAGAGAAGCCACCTTAATGAGAAGCTCGCACATCGCAATGAAGAGTAGTCCCCCGCTCAGGCAACTAGGGAAAGCCCGCGCACAGCAACGAAGACCCAACGCAGTCAAAAATAAATTGAAAAAAAAAAAAAAAAAAAACGGCTCCCAGAGAGTGATTTTTAAGTTCTTGAGGGAAGCCTATGGTTCTGAGAACAGTTACCATTATCATTAGGCAGGGTACGTTCCACTTACTTTTACCTTTTCTTAATTACTCAGGAATATCACTCTGAGCATCGCTTACTGGACTACACTGCAGAGCCGAAATGCCAGGCTTCTGTGCTCTGCCCAGGCGACGTGATCCATATGCAGGGTCTCTGGGAGTGGGGTCCAAGAATCTGCATAGGTAACAATTTCCCAGGTGATTCTGCCCCTGAGGTTGGAGGAGGACTGGCTGAGAACACTGTCAGAGATTGCTAAGGTACGGAGCTTTCAAGCCATGGTGCTAAAAACCTGGAAGAGATTTTTAGAAAACCAGCTGCATTTCCCTGATACTTCCCCCTTCCCTGTGTCGCTGGCTGTCACACCTCATGGTTCAGAGGCCCTGAGGCTGGAATCTCGTGCTCCTCACTGGCTGTGTCAAGGCAGTTCTGCAGGGCAGAGTGCATGAACTTTGAAATAGCTACTGGCTGCTCAGAAGTCCCTTACTTTCAAGTTTCTGCCTGTGTCCCACATAGCTGTGGGTGCTATAGGTCTTACCTAGGTAAGTGGTGTTGAACTCATAACCCATGTTTTTCAGAAAACTGTGCTTTTAAAGAGCTACATGACCTAAAAATGCTTTTTTTTTTCGGTTTGTTTTAAAAGAAAACCAAGCTTTGTTCAACTTAGTTTTATTGCAAGCTCCAAAAGTGCTATTAGACCTTTTGAAATTTGGGCTTATTTAAAAAATAAAAAAAGCCCTGGAAATTGTGTCTTCATTTGTCTATACAAAGTTCAACCTGATAATGGGAATAAATAGACATCAGCCCAGTTTTCGTGTTTGTTTTCAAAATGTATCAAATCCTTTTGCTAAAGTTCTTTCGGATTCCTGTCAGAAACAGTACGAGAATAAATGCTCACCACAAGGGGGAGCTGGACCACGAAGAAATGAATGGGTTGTTCTGGAAATAGAAACAAAAACTGGGAGAGTGCAGGTGATTCAGGGTAAAACCATCAGGGTTGGCATGAGTGATATTCACAAGTGATGATTCCATTCTTTTAGTCGTTCAGACCAAAATCAGAGTCGTGCTTGATTCCTTACTTCCCAATGAATTAAGCCTGTCTTTCTCTTCTGATGCTTTGCCATCTGGGGCCTTGCTGACCCTGGGCCACCAATTCCTTGAGACAGCAAACAACTCGTCCTTTCATATGCAAACCAACCAATCCAGAGCCCATCTTGCAACCGGCTTCTTTCAGGACTCTTAAAAGAAGAGCCCAGGCCTAAATCACCCCAAGGCCAGGTACCAGGTGACTAAAAGCAGCCCCTATACCGCAGAGCCCATTGAAATTATTCAAGCTAATTCTAAACCTTCCTGCCTGTTTCTTCCCCCAGAAACCACAATCAAGCCTCTTGTCCCTGTTTTCACCTGTTCCCTCTGCCTCCTGACCGACCCTGGAGCTTCCCTGCGTGGCCCCTGTGGCTTGGTGTCCCCTCCCCTTGGGAACTGTGAGTAATGAGCTCTCTTTTCCTTCCACGGCACTGATCTGTTGGCCTCCCTGTACCTGAGAAATAATAAGACCAACACCTTAAAATTGCTACCCCATATCTCAGCAAATCCTACTGTCTCTGCCTTTATGGTGTAGCCCCAGTTCAAGCACTCATCGCCATTGCCCCTGTGTCCCACCCACCATCATCTTGTTCTTCCTGTTTCCACCTGCCCACCACCCCACTCCCTGCCCCCTCATTCCAGGCTATTCTGCACCCTGTGAACAGTCAAGGTGAGCCTGTCACACAAGTAACGCAAGTCTTATCACTCTTCCCTTCAGAGCCCTCCAATTGAAGCCCTAACGGCAATTACGGTTTCAACAGCGTTTTTGGAACCTTCAGGAAACTAAGTTGGATAAAGCTGGTTTGTTTTTAAAAACACACAAAAGTGGTTCATGTCATCGGTTGACTTTCCATCCACTCTGAGTTAAAAACCCAGTCCTTAAAATGGCTTTGGGGGCCCCTATAGAATTGGGTTCCTGCTTGCCCTCTGAGCACAGCACCCGGCCGGCCCTTTCTCCTTACAGCCCTGGCCTCCACCCTACCAGACCCCCCGATTTGCACTCCCTCCCTCAGTGTGGTCCCCCATCTAACCACCACACCCCTTGCCTTGTTCCATAGCACTTACAGCCATTGCTAGCTCATGATCAGGGTCGCCATGAAAACGTAAGCTCCACGAGGCAGGGACTTTGTTTTTGTTCACTGCCAATTTGTTAATGGCTTAGAATAGTGACTGCTACATGGTAAGAAATACGTGTTGATTGAATGAGCAAGCCGAGAAAATGATTTTTTTTAAAACGACACTCCAGCTCAGTCATTCTTACATCAAGTATTTGGAGAATGCTTTGTATGCATCCAGAAAGACACACTTGCTGGCCCCGAAGCCTGTCATCTAAGGGGGAGGCCAGCAAGGTGTTTCACTCATTAAACAATCAAGAATACAGTGTGGCCCGAGATGCAGGGGCGGGGGGGCAGTGAGGGCAGGTCATGAAGAGTGAGGCCAGCTTCTCCTGCCCCCTCCATCCCCCACCCCCCAAAGGTGGCATTCCAAAGCAGAAAGGACACAGTTAGTGAGTCTGCTCCATGGGTCAAGCACTCAATCTTTTTTTTTTTTTTAGGTATCATTATTAATGTAAATTTACAAGTAAGGAAACTGAAACATAAAGAAGTTTTATCATACAGTTGGGAAATGGCAGCGCTGGGATTTCAATCTAAGATGATTACCAAAGCTCTCTTAAACATTACCATCTGTGGACTCCCGTTCAGTTTATTGAGTGCTTACTATGTGCCTCACGTTAAGGATCCATCAGTGAATGAAACAGACTAAATCCATGCCCACCTGGAGCTGACAGTCTAGAGAGAGGAGAAAGACAGTGAACAAACATAATGGATAATGAAATCATATAGTAAGTTAGAAGGTGAAAGTGGTCTGGAGAAAAAGAAAGGAGGGTAAAGGGACTCGGAGATGCTGCGGAGAGGAGGATGCTGCAATTTAAGTGGATGGTCGAGGAAGGCATTTCAGCAAAGACTTGTAGGAGGCGAGGGAGGGAGCCATGTGGATCTGGGAGAAAGACACGCACAGGTGAGAGGGGAGCTGGAGCAAGCCTGGCATTTCTAAAGACAAGAAGGCAGTGAGAGTGACTGGAGGGGAAGGAAGAAGCTCAGGGAGGGAGGAGGGCTTGCAAAAGCTCAATCTTTATAATCCCCAAGCAGCCCTGTGCAGCAGGTGTTATCCACGTTTGCTAGAGAGCAGTCTAAAGCCCGCTGTCCTTTGGACAGTGGCAGAGCTGATGCAAACCAGTCTGACTCCAGAGCCCAGGTCCCGTCCATCACATGACCCTCGCCAGTGCCACCACAGAGAGGCAGTGAAACCTCATCACTGAGGGAGCTGCACGTGGTGGGGGTGAGGAATGAGAAATAAGATGGGATGGAGAAGCTACGACTGGAATCAAGGCAGAGGGGGTGAAAGTTCCGGATCAGGGCAGAAGGTGATGAGAGCAAAACCGTAGGAAGGTGGTCTGGATACTGACGCCGAAAGCTCAGCTTCTCTGTATACCGGTGCCGAATCAAACCTCAGAAACAGAGTTTGGGGTGAAGCAGAAAAGGATAGCTTTATTGCTTTGCCAGGCAAAGGGGGACACAGCAGGCTACTGCCTCAGAAAACCGTATGTCCCAACCTGGGAGGATGTGATGAGTTTTATGGTGGTAGTTCAGGGGCGGGGTTGCTGACAAGATGAGGGTGTGTGCAGGGTCTCAGGTGGTCCGTCTCCTAATCTTGATGGGCTTCTCTGGTCCCTGTAATCTGGCCTCAGGTGGTTTCTTAGCTGCTCCTCCCTTGATTAGCAACTGTTTGAATCTGCCCTTTGGAACTCAGGGAAGGTCATGGAGGCTGGAGTCTTGCCTACAAGAAATGGGGGACAAAAAGGCCTCCAGGCCCGGGAGCCCCACAGGGCCCCACTCGGTTTCAGTATCGCATGGATTGGACCGAGGAGGGATGGGGCCTGGGAGATCAGTCGATTAGCTGGCTAAGCAAATGATCAAGGGAAAGAAGACTTACACTAAGGATATTAATAGCTGGTTTTACCCTGTGGAGAGCATGAAGAAGTGAAGGGCAGGAGGAGAGAGGAGCTATAAGCCATAAGTGTGGTTAGGAGAGCAGCCTGGAGCCCAGCTGCCCGGCTTCATGCTTTGCCTCTGCCACTTCCTTGTGAGTTCTGCGACCGGGTTACCTAACTGCAAGTCAAGTTACTTAACATCAGTATGCCTCAGTTCTTCCCTCTCTAAAATGGGGTGATAGCAGTACCTGTATCACATGGCTGTTTGTGAGATAAATGAATAACCTAAACATTTAAAACTGCCTTTAAACTTGACCTAAATGTATCTTTGTAGAACTCTCTCCCACACCAGCCACTGGAGAATTCTCGGAGTTGATTTGATTAATTAGAAAATCCATTTATGTATCTGAAGAAACTATTTCCTTTCTTCTCTGAAGAAAATAAGACAAAACCTGTGATGTAGAAAAGGCAGACACTGTGAGTGGTCAACCCAACTGTCTTTTCTCCTTTCTTCCTTGCTGGGAGAATGCCAGCTTCGTTCAGGCCCTCTACCCTTCTCCACACAGCAGAAAGCTTCCCTCAGGTAATCATGGTGCCCCCATGGCCCTGCAAGGGATTGGTCTAGGTTTCCTCCATGGTAGAGACCATACAAGAGATTTTCCTTTTCACCCACTAGATGTTGCCAAATCTGGCTGTGATGTCTGCAACTGTGATACCCATGCTGTGGCTGTAGGGTGAACTGGGCCCTCAGGGCAAACCAGACCTGCTAAGAATTGCAAAGCAGAAAGATAGAAAGTTGGTTAGCATTAACCAACTCCAGGGTCACTCAACACTTCTTGTTATGTGAGATAGTAAATCTTTATTGCTTCAGCTATATTGAGGCAGGTTTTTAGGCTTCTTGAAGCTGGAAGCATTCTGATACTTGCAATATCAGAATGATACTGATACCTGCAAAATCTGATACTTGGCAATAAAAATTTGGTAGCAATCTAGATGGAGCCATTCATCTTTTTCTATATACATTATAAGAAGTGAAGCTCTGGGGCTTCCCTGGTGGCGCAGTGGTTGAGAATCTGCCTGCTAATGCAGGAGACACGGGTTCGAGCCCTGGTCTGGGAGGATCCCACATGCCGCGGAGCAACTAGGCCCGTGAGCCACAACGACTGAGCCTGCGCGTCCGGAGCCTGTGCTCCACAACAAGAGAGGCCGCGATAGTGAGAGGCCCGCACACTGCGATGAAGAGTGGCCCCCGCTTGCCACAACTAGAGAGAGCCCTCGTACAGAAACGAAGACCCAACACAGCTAAAATAAATAAATAATTTAAAAAAAAAAAAAAAAGAAGTGAAGCTCTAAATTCAAAACCATGGCTTTTGGTTTTCACAAAGAAACAAAACTTTAAGAGAAACACATACCAGTGTGTTGCAGGGGAGTTTGCATCATCTTTTTATATAAAAGGCAACAGCTGTTTTCTAAAATACTTTTGGGGCAAAACTTTCTAGTTGAACAACCCCAAACCAGTCAGATGCATAAAATCCTTCTGAATGATTGTTATCTAATTCTAATTCTAGAAATGAATAATTTCTGAAATAATTTTAAGTCTAGTGTGAATTAGCAGGCTAAATGGTCTGGAACATTAAAACCCAAAAGCAGATATTTAGTAAGAAGTATATGTGGGACGAGTATTGAGACTAAAACAATTTGGTTTCAATCTTCCTCACAATCCCTTATGCTACAACACTTGAGCCTACATCCATCTTAATCCACAAAAAGTTGCCTGTTCGTATGGACACCAAGAGGGGAAAGGCGGGGTAGGATGAACTGGGAGACTGACATATATACGCTAATACGTATAGAATCGACAACTAATGAGAACCTGCTGTATGGCGCACGGAACTCTACTTAATGCTCTGTGGTGACCTAAATGGGAAGGAAACCCAAAAAAGAGGGGATATATGTATACATAGAGCTGATTCACTTCTCTGTACAGCAGAAACTAACACAACATTGTAAAGCAACTGTACTCCAGTAAAAACAAACCAAAACTGTTGCCTGATCGTTCACTTTTGAGAGTTGAGCTTCTTAGACTTGCCCCAGTTTTATTCAGCTTTTAATTTCACACCCCTCTCCCACACAAGGAGGAAGAATATTAATATTGTGTGTTAGTGGGCGAAACTCTGCCTTAAAGTTCCAGTGTATGGACGTGTCTTCATCCAAGTGGGGAAACTGATCTAGCCCGGTTTGGACTGAGTCATCTCACTTGCTTCAATGGAAGGAAGTGTGATAAGATCAAAGAATGGGCAACCGAGGGAGGTAAGATAAAGCAGGCGGGCTCATGGGCTGCTTCAGTTTGACACCCAGCTTACTGGAATTCACGTCTTTGGGACCATGGGTAGATGGCCCAGCTGATAGCAAAGTACTATTTTTACCTCCTTTGTCACTGGCCTTTGTGCTTTGGGAATGTTGTAGGGGAGAGTTTGGGAACGTTGGCAGTGATTGGGCAGAAATAAGGGGTTTCTGGCTTCCTTGGCTCAAAGCTGTCCTAAGATCACCAAGATCTACCACAACATCTAACAACGTTCCTGTATCTTCAACCACAAGTGGAAGTTTCCCGTTCTTCAGATATTTTCACTGATCTCCTGATTTACGTTCAATATCCTTAACATTTATGGAGCCCATCAGATACATCTAGCTGATGTGGCTAATTTTTCTGGATTCATGGGTGTATGGGGTGCCATGCCAAATACACAGCAGGCTCCTCACCTTTCATACCCCTCCCTCAGGTCTTACTATGATGCTTTGAAAAAGGTAAAAGGTTAATACAGTAAGTCCCCCACATACGAACCTTCAAGTTGCAAACTTTCAAAGATGCGAACGTGTGTTTCATCAGCGTCAGGCATGAGTGAAACTGCAGCTTGCCTTGCATCTCCTGTTGCTGACGATCCTTCAGCTCTACCATCTCCCACCTCCCCTCCCTTCTCCAGTCCATAACTCTTCTTGCCTGTTCACTCGATGCCAGCCCCTGTATGCCAGCTGTTGTACTGTACTACTGTACTTTTCAAGGTACTGTACTGTAAGATTAAAAATGTTTTCTTTGTTGTTTGCGTTTGTTTTTTATGTATTATTTGTGTGAAAGTATTATAAACCTATTACAGTACAGTACTATGTAGCCGATTGTGTTAGCTGGGTACCTAGGCTAACTTTGTTGGACGTACAAACAAAGTGGACTTATGAACGCACTCTCAGAATGGAACTCGTTCGTATGTAGGGGACTTACTGTAACATTTTTAAACAACTTCAAATGTAAAGTTTGCATAGTAATTTAAATATACAGGAAGACATGGCAGAGAAATATGTTACTGCCTTCCTGCCCCAGGCAACCAAAGGAAGACAACGACAGGTGATTGTATATTTTGTTTAATACTTGCATTGTTTCTATAGCGCAATTATAGCAATCTTTAAATTTACTTTTCATTACAAATATTTGTCAAGTTTTGTTTCAGAAACATTTTTCCTACTCTTGCACATGCACCCAGACACACTACAAAAAACTCATTCATAACACAGTAAGGGCAAACATTATTCATGTAAACATCTTTCATTAATTTCCCATAATTTAAAAAAATCATAGAATTATAGATATTGAATAAGGCTCATAGATTTAGTTCAAATTCCACAAAAGACCAATCAAAGATGCTCGTTAACTGTGATGAGGTTAACTTTTGGTTGCAATAAATGCCGAAAGCATTCCCCTGGCTTCCAATCCTTAAACATACCTCACAACCTAATCAATGCATTTCAGGATAAAAAGAGAACACAGAAAACCCAGGAGGAAAAACTTTTGAAGTAGGGAGCTCAGAACCATGAACCCAACTTTCCTCTGTGATAAGCAGACATCATGTAGTCCCTGTAGTTTCCCAGTACATGACTTGAGATGAATGACAGTCACCCAAAATGTAACCAAGTTGTATGTTAAGATACATTGGTATGTGTGTACATATTGCTAGTATACACAGTGAAAATTTGTCATCATATTTATCATTTCATTATATCCAGGACTAAAGCGGAAAAAAAAAACCACTCAAGTTGAATATCATCATAAAGGAGTGTTCTAGTAAGAGTCAGGGGAGTTGGGAGGTATGTCCTATAGGGAGGTGATTGGTCTTGATGTTAAAACGACTTCTAACAACGGTGTGTAAAGTCACAGACAGAGGAAGCAAGGATCTGCGTTATCCGAGGATGTCTCTCTCTGGTTGGAAGTTTGGTGCTTGGGTGCATAGTTTCCCAGAGCTGAGACCGGAAGTGTACTGTGCTGAGAAATGGGCCCCTTGCCAGCAGGACCCTCCTCCGTCCTCTCTCGAGGTGGAGGCCCAGAGGCAGGGACTGCTGGCAAAACCGTGAGGTCCCACCCGGGGGTCTGAACCCCAGCTCCACTGAGGGCAGCCTCCCTGACGTGTGTGACTAGGCAGTAAGGAAAGCGGTGGATGGCGGCCAGAAAACCCGGTTCCGAGGTTCCCGTGGCCACGTCTGGCTTCTGATTCTGCTGCCCTGCAAAGAAATTGTGCTCCGGATAACTGCACCGGTGTCTCTAATGCCTCTGAGTCACTCACGGGCCCCCAAAGGCCCGGAGTGATGTCACTAAGGGTGGACATACCTCCACGAGCACCTAACTTCCACCAGGAAGCGGCTGAGGCACTGGGGAAGCCTACGAGCTCTCTCCACGTCAGGTGCAACAACGCGGGGAAGTTGCCACGAGTCAGAGTTTTCTGTAGGCTTTTTGATTTTGTAAAAATCAAAATTGATCTGCATTATATCTCAATAGACTCAGAGAATTCTCACCAAAAATGTTTGCAATTTGTTTAAATAGCACTGGAATAATTCAACTTCACTTAAATATATTCATTCTACCATGAAAATAGTTCATACAAACATCTATTTACATACAAACACGTTAAAATTTGTGAAAAGGGTTTCCATCCCTGTGGTTGTATGGCTTGAAATAGTTTTCATTGCTTTGAGTATGTCTGCACCCATTTGGCAAAATAAAACGATTACAATTTAGGATTTTAAAAATCAAAATGGACACTGAGGCTCCACATTCCTGAAGGGAAAGATCAAAGACAAAAAAAAACCCAGTCTATCAAGGTACCTCAAGTAGATGTAAATTCAATATATTTTGTGAACCTTTGATCTGCGGCAAATAAACATTACGACTATCAGTCTTGCAACATGGTTTTGCTTGTTTTTCTAAAATGAAAGATGTCTGGATTCTAAATCACTACTCTTAAGACAGAAACTTGAGGCAACTGTTTTAAAACAAAGCACAACAGAAAACAATAACCTTCCTGGAAGATCTTAAATGCATTTTGCAGCGAGTGATTTAAAATTTCATATAGTAAAGGAAATTTACTAAAGTGCCACATACCACTCACTGAGAAGACAACCCTCGAACTCGCTGTTCACAGTTACTGCAATTTTACCCTTACAATTAAATGTTGTCAATGGTTACACCTGGCCTTCACTTGGGCCTTTTCAGGTTGTTGGTGATAAGGAAATTGTTTTTCAATGTGAAGAACCCCCAGAAGGCAAATAAGTTTAATGACAGCCCCAGACAGGTTCAAAGGGGTCTTGAACAACGAATTTCCTTCTCAGTTTCTCAGGCAGACCAGGGATGAAGCAGGTTAAAATAAGAATAGGTAATGCAAAACTCAAGTCTTCCTTGCCTGTAGCTTTTAAATCTCATCATTCCTCTGTGTCAGAAATTCAGTCCTTACGGTTGTTTTTTGTGAGTCCTTTCAAATACCCATTTGGGGACATACTCCTACAGATTAGTTCCTATTCCTAACTCTAACACAAGATAATATTTTGTCATAGAAAAGCTGCTAAGGAAAGATCTAGTCATGCAGGAGTTGGACTGAGACAGCTCTGAGTGAATCTGATGGGGACCATGGCATCAGGCACCCTCCTCGGCACCGGCCCTTTTGCAGGAGAGCAGAAAGTTACTCCTTTATCCCCACCACCTGGACTCTTCCACATTTGTTACGATGCTGATGAAACTACCTGCTTCCTGACATATTTCCTTCCACAGCGGACATCAAGATTCAGTAGAAAAATACATCCCAAGGCTTCCCCCTCAGCTTTGGCTCAAACAGGGAACAAACCCTATTCCCTCACCAGTTAATTCCTCATGGGACCCCAACCCCCTTGACTGTTTTATCTACCTACAGAACACAGTGAATCTCAAGGCCCCCTATGACCCCACCCTGTGACAAAGCCTTACATTTGGTTGGGGGGGGTGTCAGGGGGACAACAGAAGCAGCAGAACCAGACATGGACACAGAGTGATGGAGAGAGGTACTCGCAGAGGGACAGACAGACAGAGAGGGTCCAATGGGCCAGAGAGACTGGGAGGAGAGGAGGGAGAGAGGGAGCGGCCGGAGGGATCAGCTGGCACGCTGTTATGTACAAACACCAGCCATTCTCACAGACAACAGAGAGAGAGAGAGAGGAGCGGGTAGGGCAGGAGAAAGAAGAGCCAGAGAACAAGGGAGACAGGAGAGAGGACGTGGAGAGGCTCAGCTTGGATGTACTGCTTCCTCTGATTTGTCTGAACGTCACAGACAGACACACTGCCAGGCTTTAAACTCAGAGAGTTATTCACTATCTTATTTGAAAAATGGATTCGCTGGTTAATCACTATTTCCAACTCTTCAGCCACTTTTGTCAAAAGAAAAGAAAAATTCCATTTGAATGGGGAAGCCCATTGGGACAGAAATTACACCCCATGGCAGCCGGCAGCCTGAAGTCCTTGCTTTGCAGTCCTGCGCCATCCTCCCCCGACCGACCGCACTCCCTGATCTGGCTCCACAACCCAACTCACTGGGGCTGATTAAAGCCATCTTTCTCCTGAAGACAGTCACTTTGGGACGCGTTTGAATGAAAGCACCTATCAGAATACAAGTCCCAAGACTCTGCCCATCGGCCAGTTTATGGAACGGTCTCTTTCTACAGAATAGAAGCGATCCTATCCTGGTGCCTTTTAATCTAAAAACTCTATTCAGTTCACTTCGTGGAAGATCTTCCTGGCAGCCTCAGAATTTCTCACGAGTGAACCAGCAGCTTAGCTCCCTGAAACCATGGCCACCCAGCTGCACTGCTGGGGACAGGGGAGCTCTGGGAAGCCTGGATTTACCAAGGGAAAGGGCCACTTCTGTCACTGTCTTGAAGGCTGAATCCTGTGCCCAGGAGCTGCCAGAACTGAAAGTTGTGAGCAGCTCTGGATGAAGCACTTTTGTTAAATTCTTCCCAAGAGCAATGTGTCACTGACATGAAATAGCAAACTTCCTCCTGCCTGTTTCTTTTCTCTTTTCCTGCTCCCAGCAAGCCTTCCCTACTAGCCAGAGCTACAGTGTGGAAGGCTTCAGCTTTCAAGACCAAACTGACTCGGTGACAGGTGCCCCAGCTGACAGTTGCAACTTGTAGCAACTGCTGCTTTCCAGACCTCCCAGCTCCTCAGCTGGGCATCTGAAGAGGACACAGCTATGGCGTGTGGTGAGGGCACTTACAAAAACCCCAAACTCCCAGAATTCCCCCAGAGTAATCCCAGTCAGGTTACATACCTAATTAGCTAAACTAAAAAAACAGGGGCTTTTCTCCTTATTTCTGCAGTTGTGATTACACACGGCTAGCAAAAATGGCTGAAATGCTATTGATACCGTTGCTTCTAAACTATACAGGTGTTAGTCTTAATTCACAAGGCTGTGAAGCAGATAAGTGCTTTGAAATTACAATGATGAAGAGTTTTACCATTAAGGTTTGATTTGTACCTAGTGATCAGTACGTCTCTCTTAACAGTAGCGATTTAAAAAAAAAAAAAAAACGAAAAACGAAGAAAACCTTTTGAATTCTGTGTTATAATTCAAGTTTGCTATTTGACTTTTGAATTCAATGCACTGTGCCACAAGCCAGACTGCTCTGTTATGTACATTTAATGTGTACCCAAGGAGAAAAAAAATTACTAGCACTATTGAAGATATTGCAAAATTGCCACGTCTACTGCTTAGAAATACTAATTTCCCTCTCTTCTTTCTTAAAGTATATGTTACAACTCTTCCATAACTTAATGCAAACAAAGTAAATTCATTTCTTCTCACATCTTAAAGCAAAGATACCTTTGTTTACATGCGAGAATAATAATTCTATAATAATAGCCCGGCCCTAGGAGCCAGGTCTTTATATTAGGACATAATAATGAAACAGTGATATAGAGAGAGCCAGAGAGACCTACACACTGGCACTGAAACGAAATCCATTTGGAAGTTTTCTCTTGTGAAAGATACCTAAGATAGAGAAGAGGACTAAGGGGTGAAGTGACTCAAAAAGTGGGGTTCTGTTCGCTAGGGAAAAAACAAAGCCATTCTATTGCAAGAACAGATCAAAGGTTAAAAGGCAAATGATACTACATTTAGAGAATAAAAATGTAGTAATTCTCTGTCCTCCATATGGCGCATATGCAAGTGTGATAACGCAATTTGCACTGGCCACAGAAATAAACCTCATGGAAAAGCCACTGACTAAAAATGACTGAAAAACCCCCTTTTTCCCTTTTTTCAGTCTAATCGTTTGGCATCTCTGAATGTGGTACAGATTTAGTCTTGAACCACCCAAGAACATCACGCTGTCTTCTGTCAAGTGCTCAACAGTACCTCTCAGGAGGGCGTTGTTGCTAGCTAATTTTAAATCTGGTATGAGTAATACAGTCAGACCTAGTTAGTATTCGAGAAAGTTGTAGCGAACGCAGAGTGAGAGGATGTGATGTCACAGCATGAGCAGTCCCTGGTTGTCCCGTTGTCGGATAAACGTAGTGCATAGATCCAAGTTTCTATTCCAGGTCTCTGAAGCCCAGAGCCAGGCCTTTCACTTCTGCTGGGTGGCCTGGAAGGCCTTCAGCTCCACCTGGTACCACTCGGGGGCTTCAGGCCCACTCTTTCCCGGGGGGCTGTGGTCGTAGCCATAGGCAACAGTGAGTTCCTCGTCGGCCTCCACGGCTCGGAGCGTGCGAATGCATTTGATGGGTCCAAAACGGGGGTGGACAAACCTAGACATCAAGATGCACATGGTCATTCCCGGGCCGGACCGGGAGGTCAGATGCAAAGGCTAGAAGGGCTGAGGCGGGAATCACCCGTGTGCTTGCTGCGCCCTGGACACCACCGGCAGGTCCTCAGTGTGCGGGCCACCGAGGAGCCGGCATCAGCTTCCCCTGGGAGCCTGGTGCTCACGGGGCTACTCCGGGCTTCCCCACCCAGACCTGGTAGTGGAATCTGCATTCTAACACCCCGCCACCCTCCCCCTCCCCGGTGATTCCTATGTACATTAAGGTTTAAAAAGCACGGCCCTATCTTCCTTTCTGAGCCTATTTGCCACTCTGTATTTGTAAATCAACAATCAGGATCTTCAACAAAAATCTGTCTTTAATGAGAAATCAGATCCAGTGCAGCCTGTCAGCATTTCAGCTGTACCTCGGGGAAAGGCTTTGCCAGGGCACTTCTGGAGTTGTAAGAAAGAGCCCTGTGGATTTTCAAAAGTGAAAACCTCTGTTTTCCATCCTGCACCTATAGAGGAAGAGTTATTTTCTAGCATAAAAGTAAATGAAGGGCTTCCCTAGTGGCGCAGTGGTTGAGAGTCCGCCTGCCGATGCAGGGGACACGGGTTCGTGCCCCGGTCCGGGAAGATCCCACATGCTGCGGAGCGGCTGGGCCCGTGAGCCATGGCCGCTGAGCCTGCGCGTCCGGAGCCTGTGCTCCGCGACGGGAGAGGCCACAACAGTGAGAGGCCCGCATACCGCAAAAAAAAAAAAAAAAAAAAAAGTAAATGAAGATTTTTTTTCCCAAGAGGGAAGCCCAGACCGCTCTGCCATCCTGCTTCTTTCAGATTTCCCTCCGATGCACCCTGTGATGGGAGAGGCCGGGCTAAAGCTAGGATTATGCTCCTCTGCCAGAGGCTCCCAGCCTGGCTCACCTGCACAGCTCCCTGCAGGGGAACGGGAGCTAAATAAGTATTAAGAGACTCATCTCCTCTAACAGCTGCTGAAACCCAACACCGATACCTGCAAGGCAGGCCAGAAAGAAATTAACTTTGTTTTCCTATGCATCTGGTCAAATCCATTCATTTATAGTTACATTTTGAACAAAGGGCATTGAAACACCAAAGGAGGAGGTTCCAGGCCAGAAGTCAGAGGTACATGGGGCTTGATGGCAAGTGCTTGGTGGGAGAGGAGTGTGTCTGCAGTGTATGGACATATTTTGTGGGGAGTAAAAAGGAACAGCCACAGCCTCACTCCAAGGGGGCCTCTATGTCCACCCCCTTTGGCTGTCCTGTTTCTTGGAAAGCACACTTGATTTGGGCCCGAAGACTTTGGTGTGAGTCCTGGTGCCACACATTATTACTGCGTCCTTGTGGAAAGCTCGCCTCTGTGTCTCTGAATCTCACTTTCCTCACCTGCCAAATCATGATAACACCAGTAATCCTTATCCTCCAAGAGTCATTGTGGTGACAAGATAGGGTCACATAAATAAAGCACAACACGCAGCGCCTGGCACAACTGAAGACTCGTATCAGTTGTGACGTGTGTAAGCAGGCACGTGGGTATATGAGAGCACGCACGTGCACAGGAGTCTCAGACTGTGCTCCAGCACAGAGGACATCCCTGGATCAGGGATTTGGGAATTCCTTATTAAAATCACAACTCTTGGTCTCTAAATTAAAATATTTCATTAAAAAATAATACTCCTTATAATGGAATATTACTCAGCCATAAAAAAGAATGAAATAATGCCATTTGCAGCAACATGGATGGACCTAGAGATTGTCATACTAAGAGAAGTCAGTCAGACAAAGAAAAATATATGATATCACTTACATGTGGAATCTTAAAAAAAAAAGATACAAATGAATTTATTTACAAAACAGAAACAGACTCGCAGACATAGAAAACAAACTTATGGTTACCAAAGGGGAAAGGCGGGGAGAGGGGGAGGGATAAATTAGGAGTATGGGATTAACAGATACACACTACTATATATAAAATAGATAAACAACAAGGACCTACTGTATAGCACAGGGAACTATATTCAATATCTTGTAATAACCTATAATGGAAAAGCATCTGAAAATGAATATATGTATATCCAAATCACTTTGCTGTATACCTGAAACTAACACAGTATTGTAAATCAGTGATACTTCAATAAAAAAAAATACTCCTGAAATGGAGCTCTAGGTAACCTTCTGGTACACTGGAAAAAAATCACACAAGAAGCCTAAGATTTCTCTTAGCGTCCTCTTGTACTTTAATTTTCTTGCTCATTATCGTTATTCTCAGTAGAAAATGGACAGACTGAAAAGACAGAACTCAATCTCAGGTGCTGATTCTTCAAAGCAGCCCTAAGGCACAATGGTTAAGAGCACTTCTCCACTTTGACAAGAGCCCTGCGTTTCTTTTCTTTGCTTTTTTTTTTTTTGCAGTACGCGGGCCTCTCACTGTTGTGGCCTCTCCCGTTGTGGAGCACAGACTCCGGACGCGCAGGCCCAGCGGCCATGGCTCACGGGCCCAGCCGCTCCGCGGCACGTGGGATCTTCCCAGACTGAGGCACGAACCCGCGTTCCCTGAATCGGCAGGCGGACTCTCAACCACTGCTCCACCAGGGAAGCCCGAGCCCTGCGTTTCTTGTCACTGATCTGGGACCAGCAGTAATACCAGGAGCCCCACGAAGTTACTGGGAGGATTGAATGACAATGTGCACAGAAGGCTTTAGCACAGCACCGACCTAGAGGAAGTGCTCAGGAAACACTGGCTGCACGATTAGCACTCAGACCAAACCTCTGGGCCACCCTCTTCGGTCCCTTGTCGACAAGTAACCTATATTTACAGCGAGAAATGTAGTTCCTGCCTATCTGTCCATGTGGCACGCTGTACCAGAGTACAGTTAAAACAGCTTATAGAACTGCTGTTCTGTTTAAGTTACAGTGTGCATAACAGTACCAATGATTTTAGAAACAAATGAATGCCATGGATTGGTATCTGAATGTTATATTTGATTATTATTCAGCTAGTCTCCCCATGACCCCAAATAACTAATCGTTCACATTGGGCTTGGAAAAAAAAAACTCTGAGGAGGGACTTGATTTTGCACAAATGGTTCCTTCTCTTGTCTCCTGGGCTCTCTTCTTTTTGATGAGAAAAATCATGTTCTTGCCATGAAATCACAGGACTCATTTGTTTTAAGGGGCAGCCTAAGTAGCATTTGTTATCCTTAGTTACCACTGCTTTAAAGGGTTGTTGTTCAGCTGCGTGCAGCCTGCAACGATGCTTTGGCCTAATTCACACTGGCCGCGAAAGCCTTGGAGTTAATAACAGTGTCAGTTTCATTTCACATGACACATGTCCTTTGCCATTTCTACCCGCCCTTTAAACAGAAGTTGTAGCTTCAGTACTTGGTACTGGCTGACAAGGAGAGCAAGTCAGTGCCAGAACAATTTTAAAGCCATCTCAGGGATGCAAGAAGGGATATTCAAATCCTGGCAATTTTCCTACAGATTAAATGCACATGATCAGATCCTGCTTATGTTAATGAGCTAGAGGACTAAGTGACAGCAAACTACAGCTGAGCAGAAAAGGTTGCACACAGCTGCCTAACTCCTAGACTCCTAGCCTGTCCTCAGGCTGAGTTAAGGACAGCAACAACATGGAATCTCAGCTGTATCCTTTAAGGCACAGTCGGAGATGCTTGCCTTTTGGAAGAGAGGGTTCGGAGGGCACATGAAAACTACTAAGATATTTGTAGGACTACTATGTGGAAGAGAGACTGACACTGTACACAAGAAAAAAAGGGAGGTAATTAGGGCCAAGGGCTGGATATTACAGGGAAACCCATAAGGGCTCAACAGAAGGAACTTTCTAATCATCAGAGCCCAACAGCTAATTCCATGATATGTACTTGTTTGTCCAGACAGCCGCCTTTGTGGATAATGGTAAGGTTCTCATCAATGGAGGTTTCCAAGAGGTTCAATGCACCGTTGGAAGGGGAAGTAGGATTATTTGATTTTTTAAAATAATGATTTTGTTGAGATATAATTCATGTCTCATAAAATTCATCCATTTAAAGTGTACAATTCAGTGGTTTTCAGTTGTGCAACCATCACCACTAATTTTGGAAGCTTTCATCAGCCTCAAAAGGAACCTCCACGCTCATTAGCCATCAACTTCTACTCCGCCCACCCCCGCCCCCAGCTCTAGGCAACCACTGATCTGCATTCTGTCTCTGCGGCTATAGTGGACTGTTCATATACATGGAAATCATACACTACAAGCTCTTGTGACTGGCTTCTTTTTTAATATTTATTTATTTATTCTGGCTACACTGGGTCTTCATTGCGAGCACGCGGGATCTTCGTGGCAGCATGTGGGATCTTCGTGGCAGCATGTGGGATCTTTAGTTGCGGCACGTGGGATCTTTAGTTGCGGCATGCGGGATCTTTAGTTGTGGCATGCAGGCTCTTAGCTGTGGCATGCATGCGGGATCTAGTTCCCCCACCAGGGATCGAACCCAGGCCCCCTGCATTGGGAGCATGGAGTCTTAACCACTGGACCACCAGGGAAGTCCCCATGACTGGCTTCTTGCACTTAGCATGTCTTCAAGCCTCCTCCATGTTGTAGCACGTGTTCAGTATTTCATTCCTCTTGATTGTTAAATGATAGGGACTCTGATTTTACACGTTTTTTTCCCAATACTGAGAGCTCACACCCTAGGGCTTAGGATCTTTGGGTTCTCCTTCCTTGCACATAATAAAAGGATTCCCTAATCTCCACTGTGCAGAGTCATTTCAATTTGTACTATTACTTCAAAGGACACTACCCTTACTTTTCCAGAATGAGACAACTAAAGGACAAAAAAGCCACACTAAAACAGCAACCACTAAGTACAGCATTTCCACAGCATTTCTACTCTTCGAAGCACTTTTCCATTTCTGAGTTTCAAGTTATAACCATGAGGCCCCTGGCCAGAGGACCCTCGAATATTCTGAGGAAGCCACCTTCCTCGAGGCAGGATGACACCTTTGAGGTGCCCTCCTCATTCTCGGGGCCCCAGCCACTGGCCGCTTGGTATCCTACTCACATGTCATAGATGCAGTTCGGAGTGAAGGAGTGATTTGCCTTGTGTCCTAAGGAGGCACAGTACTTGGATACACGGTTGTAGGGCTCAGGCACATCAATGACCGTTTCTTCATCGAGGGAGAGGGTGTTCCCATTAAGAGTCCAGTCCCTGCTATCAACCTGCAGAAAACAAGAAAGCGAACATTAGAAAGGCCCTTCCTCCCAGGAGCTCAAAGGACACCGGAGATATTAACTCATTTATCCTTAAACTTCACGGTTTGAGTGCCATATACATGGAAAGAGCCTAAGGCATCCCTTGCACCTCGATGGTGCAAACCCAGCACACTGATGGTGCAAAAGGCGTATGTGGGCAGCGCCGGGCAGCTCAACTTAGCATTTATTGATTTTCCCCTATCTTATATGAAAAAAAGGATTTAAAGTCCCTTTACAAAGACACAAAAAAGTAACCAGATGTCTACTTTTTTTAACATCTTTATTGGAGTATAATTGCTTTACAATGGTGTGTTAGTTTCTGCTTTATAACAAAGTGAATCAGCTATACATATGCATATATCCCCATATCTCCTCCCTCTTGCATCTCCCTCCCACCCTCCCTATCCCCTCTAGGTGGTCACAAAGCACCGAGCTGATCTCCCTGTGCTATGCGGCTGCTTCCACAAGCTATCTTTTTTACATTTGGTAGTGTATATATGTCCATGCCACTCTCTCACTTCGTCCCAGCTTACCCTTCCCCCTCCCCGTGTCCTCAAGTCCATTCTCTACGTCTGCATCTTTACTCCTGTCCTGCCCCTAGGTTGTTCAGAACTTTTTTTTTTTTTTGGATTCCATATGTATGTGTTAGCATATGGTATTTGTTTTTCTCTTTCTGACTTACTTCACTCTGTATGACAGACTCTAGGTCCATCCACCTTACTACAAATAACTCAATTTCGTTTCTTTTCATGGCTGAGTAATATCCCATTGTATATATGTGCCACATCTTCTTTATCCATGCATCTGTCAATGGACACTTAGGTTGCCTCCATGTCCTGGCTATTGTAAATAGAGCTGCAATGAATGTTGTGATACATAACTCTTTTTGAGTTATGGTTTTCTCAGGGCATACAGTGGTATATAGTGGCCCAGTAGTGGGATTGCTGGGTCATACGGTAGTTCTATTTTTAGTTTTTTAAGGAACCTCCATACTATTCTTCACAGTGGCTGTATCAATTTACATTCGCACCAAGAGTACAAGAGCGTTCCCTTTTCTCCACACCCTCTCTAGCATTTACTGTTTGTAGATTTTTTGATGATGGCCATTCTGACCAGTGTGAAGTGATACCTCATTGTACTTTTGGTTTGCATTTCTCTAATGATTAGTGATGTTGCATCCTTTCATATGTTTGTTGGTGATCTGTATATCTTCTTTGGAGAAATGTCTATTTAGGTCTTCTGCCCATTTTTGGATTGGGTTTTTTGTTTTGTTTTTAATAAATTTATTCATTTATTTATTTTTGGCTGTGTTGGGTCTTCGTTGTTGCGCACGGGCTTTCTCTAGTTGCTGCGTGAGTGGGGGCTACTCCTCATTGTGATGGGCGGGCTTTTCATTGCAGTGGCTTCTCTGTTGCAGAGCACGGGCTCTAGGCCCGGAGGCTTCAGTAGCTGTGGCGCATGGGCTTAGTTGCTCTGCGGCATGTGGGACCCTCCCGGACCAGGACTCAAATCCATGTCCCCTGCATTGGCAGGCAGATTCTTAACCACTGTGCCACCAGGTAAGTCCCAGGTTGTTTGTTTTTTTGATATTGAGTTGCATGAGCTGCTTGTAAACTTTGGAGATTAATCCCTTTGTCAGTTGCTTCATTTGCAAATATTTTCTCCCATTCTGAGGGTTGTTTTTTCGTCTTGTTTATGGTTTCCTTTGCTGTGCAAAAGCTTTTAAGTTTCATTAGGTCCCATTTGTTTATTTTTGTTTTTATTTCCATTTCTCTAGGAGGTGGGTCAAAAAGGATCTTGCTGTGATTGATGTCATAAGGTGTTCTGCCTGTTTTCCTCTAAGAGTTTCATAGTGTCGGGCCTTACATTTATCACCAGATGTCTTGAATTAAAAGCAGGTGAGTGTTATGTCAACGAGTCAAAGATGGCGTCTGTGTATGGGCCCCTAGGTTGTTTATTTCTTCACTACTGGCTGAGACCTGTTACCTTAAAAGCCCATCACCACCAACCTTAAATTTTTACATACCCCAATGTTATTTTAAATAGCCCAAACAGAGCAGAGTTTTAGCCATTCAGAGTTTGCTTCATCCACAAAACCTCACCCCACATCTGCTAGGAGCAGATAGATAAACCCAGGACCATAAAGACGCCAGACTGTAGCTGTCCTTTGGAGTCCTTTGGCCCAGAGACCCCTCCCAGGCTACACATCACCTAGACATGTCAACCCCCTCTCCGGTCCTTCTTTTTCCCAGGAGTTCCGTTGCCCTGCTCCCCTCTGGACCTTGGCCCCTGTGCCATTAAACCTCTGAACGGCCTCATGCTGGGAGGACACCCCGTCTCATGCAGCCCTGCCCAATCACCATCCCATATCTATAAAGCTTGTTGTGTGCTGCTGCCTCTTGTGGTCTTTTTCTTTAATCAGCCCTCAAATCCCTTGAACCTCTACAGAGAGAAGGATGAAGCCAAAGAAAAATGAAAGTAAGAACATCAAACAGAACCGGAAACCTAAGGAATGCAAAACTGAGCGCCAGAAAAGTCCTACACCTTTGCTGCAGATGGGCAATCGGTGTGACCAGCAGAGTCACGGACAACCAGTGTGCTTTCTCACCCACAGCAGGACGCACTATCCGCTGTGCAAGCAGCAGGCATCCCTTCTCCCAACCAGTCCTGACCAACAGGCCCCAGCATCTGTGCATGCCAGCAAGGACAGCGTTTCGGAACTAACAGGATCACACTTTCATTCAAAAACTGTTGACACTCAGAGGTATACCATCTCTCCTGTCTGTAAGCTACAATTATGCTTTTATTTGTATCTGATATTCATTCAACAGATACTGACTGAGCACCTACCATATGCTAGGCACTGTTCTAGGTGCAGGGGATACAGCAGTGATGAAAGTGAAAAAATCTTCGTGGATCTTAATATTCCAGACCTGTTATGTGATTTGATATATGACACTCAGGACCATCTTCCTTATGTTGCCACTAGTTGTGTATTTTTCTCATCTAAACTTCATGAAGGCAAGGAGGCACCCTCATTCATTTATATAGTGAGTTTCAGCACAGAGCCAGATTCTGCTGTTAGAAACCTTGCTTGAATTCTGCCAGTTACTATATTTGTGACCTTAGGCAAATTGCTTAACCCCTCTTGGCTTCAGTTTCCTTAGATGTAAAACATTTGAATAAATTATGTATCAGTATCCCGCGCCACCGTCCACAGGCTGAATTTCTTGGACTTTCTGGATTGACCATCACAAGGGGACACTGCGAGGCAGATCACAGCTCGGTTTCTGCACTGACATCTTTGTCTGGGCGGCTGCTTTGAATGTACCGTGACTTGATTATTTCTCAGCCTTTTGCTTTTTATCATTCCATAGGAACAAACGAAAAATGAAGACGTGAAGGTGGGATGTGAGTGACCGGCTTAAGTCCCACCCAACTTCACACAAGTGAGACCAGGATGGACAGAGCCCTAGCTGTGCTCAAAGCATCAAGCTTTCACCCTTAAGCAGACACTTAAGGAAGCTAGTTGTGAAGTAAAGAAACAAAAACAAAAAAACATATATGAAATCTGAGAAGTGTATCAAAGATTGTGTCTTCAAGGCAAGAGGTGATTCAACTCTTCAACTTTTAATTTTTTTTGGAAATAGAACCCTTCCAGGTAAGATGGAGGCTACTGTATGGCTTTTGCACAGACAGAAGTAGGGGCCCTTCCTGTAAAGCACCCCACCCAAGGTCATAAATTAATTATTGACAGAGTCCGGTTGGATCTCAATTTTTCAGATACTGGGTGTAGTCCAATACAAAGCAATTACTGTCTCCCTGATGGTACCAGCCCACTCTCTATAAAATAGCTGTGGAATGTAAAAAAACGAAAAAAAAAATCATACTAAGGCTCAAAATAAAGAGGAAAATTGGGACATCCCTGGTGGTCCAGTGGTTAAGACTCTGCATTTCCACTGCAGGGGGTGCGGATTCAATCCCTGGTCGGGGAACTAAGATCCCACATGCCGTGCAGTGTGGCCAAATAAATAAATTAAAATATATTAAAAAAAAAAGATGAATAGACTTGATTTCACAACAATTAAAAAAAAAATAAGAGGAAAATATCTGCTATAGACTGAATGTTGATGTCCCCCCTCCAAGCATATGTTGAAATCTCATCCCCAATGTCAGGGTATCCGGAGGTGGGGTCTTTGGGAGGTGTTTAGGTCATGACAGCAGGCAGAGCCCTCATGAATGGGATTAGTGTCTTATAAAAGAGGCCCCAGAGAGCTCCCTCATCCCTCCTGCCATATGAAGTTACAGCAAAAAGAGGGACATCTATGAACCAGGAAGCAGGCTCTCACCAGACACTGAATCTGTTGGCACCTCGATCTTGGACTTCCCAGCCTCCAGAACTGTGAGAAATCAATTTCTGTTGTTCATAAGCTACATAATCTATGGTGTCTTTGCTAAAGCAGTCTGAGGCTGGCTATAAGACAATATCCAAGCATTTTACAAAAAACCCTAGCTTTTTGCTCCTTTATATTCCTAGTGAATATTAAAGTAAAAGGACTAATGAGAAAATTAATAAGGGTGCTTGAAACAAAACCCTTTAACCAATCATGCTGATTTTCCACTTCTACCCCGCTCACCTCTTGGTGTGTAATTCGGACTCCATTATAAAAAGACATAACAGTATTGGGTCCCACTGCTACCTTTGAAAACAGTCCTTCTCCAGCACTGGAAATGAGAGATTCCGCAACATAAACCCTAAACAGAAAAAAGGGGCAAATAATGATTTTTTTTTTAGTTTGATATGTCATCCCTTACATCAACCACCAAAATAGTCTTATAGCTACGGGATACAAAATGTCAGTTCATAATAATCCAATGAGGAAGTAAGAAACAGTGAAACCACATATTTTGGCATTAGAAACTGGAGAACTGTTACTTATTTCTCTCACTGCTCTCTAATAAAGGGATTATTAGTATATATTCACAAGGTAACTCAGTGCTTGATAGAAGGTTTTTAAAAATTTGTCTGTTTTAATTAATGACAATTTCCACTGTCTTCCTAGACAAGGCAAACATTTCCCAAAGCTAATTAAAGCTATACCTAAGTTTCTCAGTGCCAAATAGGAGGGAAAGACTGTTTTAATGGGGCCCCAAGATGAATCTTTTACATAATAAAATATATCCAATAAGCACTTCCCAACAAAGGAGTTTATAGCAGATCAGCTCAAGGACCGAATCTGGCTGTGTCCATTTTTGTAAATGAAGTTTTATTGGGACACAGCCACACCTATCTGTTCAATATTATCTATGACTGCTTTAGCATTACAAAGGTAGACTTAAGTAGTTGCAGTAGAGACGCACAAAGCCTAAAATACTGACCACATGGCCCTTTATAGGACAAGTTTGCCCACCACTGGTTTATAAGAAAACAGCACTCATGATTACGGAACTGGATTTAGTAAGTAAGTACATGCCCTGTCCACAGGATTTCAGTTCTTCTGGCCCCTGTGATGTAATGACTCTGGTGGAACTGGTCATCTGGGATTTTTGTTATGTAGATCTTCTGCTTATTTGATGGGCTGGAAGGCTGAATTATTGCTTTTACCTCTTGACTCTCTCCCTGGGACAGAATTATACGTCCTGCTGCTTGGCCGCATGACTGCCCTTCAGCTTGGGCTGAGGATACATCCCTGCCTGACTGACTTTGGTCTTGGCCATATGATCTGCTTTGCAACTAGGCAGAAGTGACTGCAAAGCTAGGTCTCGGATATTAAGAAGCATGGCAAGTTTCTGCCAGCTTCCTTGAGTTTCCATTCATCTCCACAAGAAGAAGATGCCCCGGGGGGCTGTTGCTCCCTTAGCCTGAGTCTTGGAATGAAGGCATGTGAGACAGACTGGAACCCAACTTGAAACCTGGAGTGTAGCCCAGTCCAGCTGAGCCGAGTTGAGCCCAGTCAAAAGTGGCTGAATGTCAGCCAATCTACAGAAGCATGAGCGTAAAAGAAAATGTTTGCTTTCATAAATCACCGAGAGTCTGAGGGTATTGTTATGTGGCATCATCACAATGACAGTAACAAAAAATGACTGATGCATACGGTTATGGTACTGTTGTGTTTTGGGGGCTAACAAGAGACCAAACCTTTCTCCCTGCAAACAGGCCAGAGCCTCGTGTCAAGAAAGAGGCCATTCATTCATTGTGACATTGTGGTGTCAGCCCTGTCAGTTAAACCAGGGAAGAGGCCTTTTCTCCGATGGGGACGGGACAGAAACTGAATAGAAGCCACGCTTACAGAGTGAGGCCAAGAGAAAGCCAACTGCAGATGGCACTCTTACCCACAAACAGGCCAGTCGCTGGGGAATAAGAACCCCAGGCAGGGGACCAGAGAAAACCATACCAGGAGCTTAGAGTTTAGCTAGGGTATGAAATGGAACAGGGCTTGACACTCTGGGAGGGATCTTAGAGAATCAGAAACTTGTAATTTATAAGCTGGAATGTTTTTATGCTTCTTGTATTTTCTTTGTTTCACTCCTGTCTTCCCTTAGTGAATAAAGAAATTATCTCACATTCCAGACCCCCTCAGCTGGGCTAAGTAGAAAAGGAGGCATTTGGTCCCTGCCTCAGCTAGAGCTTTCAAGAGTGTGAAATGCTCCCTAGGGGCCAGCAGGGGCTAAGGCACAAACTGTGGCACCAGAGCCCCAAGAAAGGGGACACTTGAGCAGGGCATAGCTGGCTGCCTGGCCCAACTGCTGTCTTTGTAGAAGCTTCATTCTGGGACTGACACACAAGCTGTTCTGTGCTTTATGGGTGGAAAAACTTCCTTACAGGGACAGATTCTATATGACAATAAAAACACTCTTCCTCGGAATATATGACTATTTTTTTCTGCTCAAGAACTCGGCCTTAGCAGAGGGCCAATAATTCCTACCACAAGGGTTATTTAATCTCACATAAATGGTGCTGTTTAAACCACATGGAAAAAATTACCTCTCTGATTCATACGGATCTGGAAGAAGGGCATTGGTAGAAATGCAAGATGAAGTTGACTTATCAAAGTGGTACACCGAACCTAAAAAGCAAACAAAAATCTCAGTACAAGGCCCAGAGTTAGGGAAGAGCGTTCTCTCTATCCACAGGACCAGAAAGAGTTAAATAATGAAAAGTGTTATTCAAGTCAGGCCAACTAGAATGAAATTCTTCAATATAAATGGATAGTTTTCTAAAATGATAATAGGTTTTTATGATAAGAAAGTTTACTGGCGCGGGTTAGGGGAAAAGAAAAGTTTACTTATGCTGAGTGTGCAAACATAATAAATTTCTTAGCTTCATTCTCCATCATATTCACATGAATCTCTTGGTGATTAAAATAACATCCATTATATTTAAGAGAATTTACGATTGTGAATAGATAAACCCCAACTCCTCATTTTGTTACGTAGTAAAAGGTACACATATGGGTTTTATTTCTTTTCCTGAATATCTAAGTGGAAAAAATACATACAGATAATCAGGAAAAAGTTAATCTAAAGAAATACTTTTTTTATATTACTCCTGAAATGCTTTCACTTTATTCAAGAATATAATAATGAAGATGGATATCATGTTATACAGCATAATTTACTTTCTCTCTTTCATTCTACAAATATCTGGAATTACCTGGGTGCTCTACATGTAAGCATCACCCACACCATTTGGTACAACTGATGTTACACCTCTAAGATCACTTATGATTGGAGAATCATAAGTATAACAAATATTGCCATAACGTCAAATATTTTCATACGAGGGGATTAAAATCTGCTGTTTTGTTTGTTGAACTTTGTGATGTCGAATTGAGTCGCTAAAAGATATTTTTAGGTTATTACTGAATACAGCGATTGGATGCTTAGTAGATGGGAACGGTAACATGTGGTAATATTAGTTCTAATTAAAATATGTGATAGAGGGACTTCCTTGGTGGCGCAGTGGTTAAGAACCCGCCTGCCAATGCAGGGGACATGGGTTCGATCCCTGGTCCGGGAAGATTCCACATGGCATGAAGCAACGAAGCCCATGCACCACAACTGCTGAGACTGCGTGCTGCAACTAGTGAAGCCCGTGTGCCTAGAGCCCGTGCTCTGCAACAAGAGAAGCCACTGCAATGAGAAGCCTGAGCACTGCAACGAAGAGTAGCCCCCGCTCGCCGCAACTAGAGAAAGCTCACGCACAGCAACGAAGACCCAAAGCAGACAAAAATTAAAAAATAAAATAAAATTAAATTAAAAAAAGTTCAATGCCAAGGGAATATTGTGTAAAAAAAAATATGTGATAGAATGAGATAGTAGCTGACTGGCTAGGTAACATGCTTCCTATAGGCAGGTTTACACCAGTCATTACAGATTGCTGTGCAAGACATAAATGGATAGTTTTTAGGTTTGTTCTGGAGTTTCGTTCTCAGGTCTTAATAAATAGCCATCAGAAGTATCTTTTAAAATCCCATTTTTGCTTTTGAATTTTCTTTATTCATATGGTTTAAAAGCTGCTTGTGTAATTACAATTTTTAATCAAGAAAAAGCTTTGTCATGAAAATTGGAGATCTCTCTGGTCAGATCAGATTGGATAATAGTTTTAAATTTTTCTTGTGGTTTTCTTGATACTAGACACAGTCTATAGACTCCAACCACCCACCCTTGGCAATTGTCTCCTTCACTAAAAATAAATTCAGCCTCAGCAGAATTAAGGAGAACAGACTGCTTTTGATAAAGCATTAACAAAGTCATCTTATTTCTATTAAAGTGGTTCAGAAGCCAATTAGTAATTTATTCCAGAAACGAAGGTACACAACCGTCCTAGAATTAATGTTCGTTCTCTGCAAAGAATTAGCTTCAGAGCATCCTCCCAGAGCACAAGGAAGACATACGGTGTTCCAAAGGCTAATAAGTAAAGAAACAAGTTTTGGAACTGGAGGGCTTACTCCAGCAAAGTCAATTATTTTAGGTACTAAGGCATCACAAATTATTCCACTAAGCAATTCCTAAGTGGTCACCAATGGCTACCAGGTCCTCTTTCTGTTTCCTTTTTTTATACAATCAAAACCCAAATTAATGGGCTTCCCTGGTGGCACAGTGGTTAAGAATCCGCCTGCCAATGCAGGGGACAGGGGTTCGAGCCCTGGTCCGGGAAGATCCCACATGATGCGGAGCAACTAAGTCCGTGCGCCACAACTACTGAGCCTGCGCTCTAGGGCCCACGAGCCACAACTACTGAGCCTGCATGCAACAACTACTGAAGTCCACGCTCCTGGAGCCCGTTCTCCGCAACAGAGAAGCCACTGCAATGAGAAGCCCGCGCAGCGCAACAAAGAGTGGCCCCCGCTCACTGCAACTAGAGAAAGCCCATGCACAGCAACGAAGACCCAACGCAGCCAAAACTACAATAAATAAATAAATAAAACCCAAATTAATGTCTCAAAGTAAAAGTCAGAAAACAATCCAGATCACTCGGTGTCTAACCAGGAAACAGACCATTTGAGTATTTCAGAGAGAGAGAATTTAATACAGGGAATTGGTTACACAGAGGCTGGAAGAGCTGGGAAGCCAAACAGGGCAGTGAAGAGCCCAGAAACTGGCAAGAGCAGGAGGCCAAAACCCTGAGCCACAGGGACAGAGGTAGAGGCATTCCTGGAGCTCTAGAGCTGGGGGAGTCCAGGGAAGCTGGACCCGTGGGGGACCGTCCTGCTGGGAGATGGAATCAGGAGACAGGCCACTGCTGGGGACTCTGCTGGACACAGAGAGGGCTTCTCCCTGCTCCTGTCCCTCTCCGTGTTCCCAGCCTGTGGCCAAAGCCAGACAGAAGCCCCAGGCACAAGAGCCTGGGGAATGCAGCCTGCAAGGGGTAGAAGCCCCATGCAGTAAAGCAGGGCAGGGAAAGGCTGAGGAATGCATCCGGACCAGCACACAGCCCATTAAAGGAAGTTAGTTCAAAAAAGAAGAAAAAAACACTTTCAAACCAAACATTTCTGTGGAATACACATTCTATTGTGCAGAAATTCTCCTGTGAATTCCCATCTCCCTTCCTTAGACTAATACTTTCCTCACGAATGTACTAAGTGCCAACCACACGTAAAGCACTGTGTTAGGGGCTGTGCAGATACCAGTGGGAGTCGCATCTCTTCCTGCCCTCAAGGATGCATCTTCTTCAACGCATACCGTCCCTCCCTCTACTCCCTTAGACAGGCCTGTGCTCCAGGAAAACAGAAGGCACCCTTTCCTTTTCCTCCTTTCCCCTATCGTTGGTACTATGACCTGTGACTAGAATTCATCCATTCACTTGACAAATGTTACTTCTAAGAGGTGAGCCAAGCTGTAAAGATAGAATAGGCAGGGACTTCCCTGGCGGTCCAGTGGTTGGGACTCCTCACTTTCACTGCTAGGGCCCAGGTTCAATCCCTGGTCGGGGAACTAAGATCCCACAAGCTATGCAGCCAAAAAAATAAAAACTAATAAGGGCCTACTGTACAGCACAGGGAACTCTACTCAGTCCTCTGTAATGGCCTATATGGGAAAAGAATCTAAAAAAGAGTAGATATATGTATATGTATAACTGATACACTTTGCTGTACACCTGAAACTAACACAACGTTGTAAATCAACTATCCTCCAATAAAAAAAATTTTTTTAATCAAATTTAAAAACATGGGAATTCTGATTTAATAGTCCCAAAGTGGGCCTGACAGCCTGCATTTCTAAGAAACATCCAGGTGATGCTGATAACTGTGTTTAAGAAGAAAAAAAAAAAAAAGATGGAAAAGACATTAGCCAGGGAATGGAATTCCTATGGAAAGAAGCAACGAGATGAGGAGAAAAGAAATTCCAGGCAGAGGCACAAGGAGAAACTCAGCAAGAAGTAAGTGGAGACGGAGAAGCAGTTTGTGGATCCAAAAGCACAGAGAAAAAGGAGAAGGAGGTTGTAGGAGGATTTTAGGTGAGATACTCGATTTCTGTTTTCCTCTTCCCCTCCCTCAACCACTGGACCAGAGGCCACATGACCCGAAAGCCCTCATCTGTCAGCCAGTCAGTGGTTCAATCACTGTAACTGGAAGAGGAAGGAGAGAGAAACAAAAGGAGCAGAACACAGAGTAAAGAATGCGCCCGGTGCCTCCCAGTCACCCAGAGCAGCTATGGTTCCTGACCCTTTTGAGACCCAAATTGTTCAACCTATCCTTAAAAGAACTGGGACCTGCTAGAATCTTGCCAATAAATCCACCCCCCTCCTTTTTTTGGCCTTAAGTTAGTTTGAAGAGGGTGTTTGTTATTTGCAACCAGGAGTTCTAAGAAAAATCATCATTCCCCTCTCACTTCCCAAAATGTGTTTCGTACTTATACTAAGAAGAATGTAATAACCACAGTAACTTTCCTGATGGGGGCTTTATGGTAGGTGCCACTATCTGTATTTTATAATGAAAAAACGGGTTCTGAAAGGATAACTAACCTGCCCCAAACCATAATACAGTAAATGTTGGCACTGAGACTCAAACGAGGTGACTCTTAAGTCCAAGACTCTTGCCACTAAAAATGCTGCCACTTCCAAATGCTGCCACTTTTAAAATCTGCATCACCAAGTGGGATCCTCCTCTAGCTGGAGTCTCTTCATTTCTAAACCTTATAACACTGTCTCCTTTTGGAATGGATGTGAAGAGTGCAGATATTAGAGTTTGAAGTTCAAAGATTACTGTTACAACTTAAAAAACCCTTCATTTTGGAATGATTTTAAATTTACAGAAAAGTTGCAAACATAGTAGAGTTCCCAATGCCCCTCACTGCTTCTCCTAATGTTAATTTCTTGTGTTACATGGTACACTTGTCCAAATTAAGAAACCAACATAGCTGCGTTAGTATTGACTGAACTCCAGACTTTATTCAGATTTCACCAGTTTTTCCACGAATGTCCTTTTTCTGTTCCAGGATCCAATCCAGAATCCCATATTGCATTTAAAATGTCTCAATTTTTAACTTAAAAAAACAAAACCAGAGACATTTATAACAACCCAAGTTGGACCTAAATGTAAAGTGCTAGGCTTCCTATTTTTGGACTACCACCCTTTGGAGAATCTCCTTCCAATCCAAACAGCTAAATATTATTTAGGCCTATCAATGCCTATATATATTATCTTTTCTTTTTTTAAAAAAATATTTATTTATTTATTTGGCTGCACCAGGTCTTAGTTGCGGCATGCAGGATCTTTAGTTGAGGCACTCAGGATCTTTAGTTGCGGCGCTCGGGATCTCTAGTGGCGGCATGTGGGATCTAGTTCCCGGACCAGGGATTGACCAGGCCCCCTGCATTGACAGTGTGGAGTCTTAACCACTAGACCACCAGGGAAGTCCCTGTATTATCTTTTCTACTTTATTCTCCTTATACCTTAACTTGGATTGGAAATACATATATGCATATTTCAAGGAATCAGACCGATTTAGCTTTCTTAATATTGTGCCACTGCAAATACAAAATCTTGATGTTTTTCTTTGTATATCTTCCAGATTTTCTACAAGAAATAATTTTATACTCAGAAAAAAAGTTTGGTGTGCCATCCTGTACTTCTAAAAAGAAATAGGATTTTTTCTAACATTGATTCCAATAGGATCATTCATGTATGGAATATGTCCTCCAAGAAGATGCTAGACTTTGAAGAGGGCCCAGGTGCCAATGTACATTTATCCTTCCCAGTCAAAGCTCAGGCTGAATCAGCATTATAATCTGTCCCAATTTGGAGATCTACCTAATTTGATTCTTTATCAGTTAAATCATTAAACTGTTTTTTTCCCTGAGATATAATATTTAAAACTGATTAAATTACTTCTGTCATTTCTTCACTCCTTCTTTGCGTTAGAATTATACAGCTATGCCCTCGTCAGATGACTTTTTAGCATGTGCCACTAAAGTGCACGGTGTATATTACCCTGTCTCACTGATGTCCGCCTTGGCCATGTGACTTGCTTTGACCAATGAGAAGTGGGTGAAAGGGACTTTGTGTCAGTTCCAAGCTGAGGCTTTAAGAGGCATCATAGGTGTCTGCTCATGCTCTGGCTTCCTGTGACCACCTGAGAAAACTGACCCAGGCCACCACTGTCCCTTTAGATTGGGCCCAGAATTAAGACATAGAACAGACTCAGAGCTGACTAGAAGCCTCAGGTCCAGCCTGGCCTGGCCACGCCCCACCTGGACCAGTCGAGTACAGTTGCTTAGCAGACCTGTGTTTGCTGTTGTAAACCACTGAGATGCTGAGGTATCTGTTATGCAGCCAAGCTAATACACCAGACTAGACAAAGAAATTAACTTCTCTTAAGCCTCAACAACCCATTTTTGGAATTAGAGCAACACGTCTGAAGCAGATTCAACTTACTTCCAGGCATCAGTTCAAAGTGAGGCCTTCCTTCTTCAGTGGACAGAAGAGTAGCCAGTTTCCCTTCTATCATCTCTCCATCAATGAATTTTCCATACAGGGCAGTCCTCTCATCCGGGTACACATATGCTATCTTTTCTCCAGTCATCTCTCCATCTTCATTTACTTCTCCTACAAGGCTGCCTCCATCCTGATGGGAGAAACCCAAAACCAGAAAATATTATATATAGTATTTATCTATATGACATGAGTTCAAGACATTTCCCTTGTGCACTGCCATTGTTAACAGCACTAACATGGATCATAACAGTCTCAGAACGCAGAGCTTTTCACATGAGCGTGAAAAGCATGAGGCAGCTCTCTCCTCCCCATCCAGTCCCCTATAAGTTATATGCACAGGGGGCAGATAGCCTGATTTAGAGAGTCAAAGACGGAGCTGTGCTTTATGATCCTTGGACAAGCTACTGATACTCTAACTTGGTTTGTTATCTAAGAAACAAACATGTTGTATTTGTGATGTAAGTTACAATCATCGAAAGGAAATGTAACTAAGGGTTACTCTGGGGCAATATCAAATGTGATGAGGTAGCAGGACAGTCTTACTATTCCTATGATTTCACTTCTCAAATATTGAATTCTGGATTTCTGGTCTAGTAAGAAAATCTTTAGTTCAAAGGTACTTAAGAATTAGTTCAGTATACATGAGTAATGAGAGGCATCCGCACTTTCTAAGGGATAAACAAAAGGACTTGTGGACACTGCCTTTCTGAGAATTCTATTCCATCACTTTTTTTGGAGTTAGAAGGAAAAGTGATAAACGATCAACTAAATTCTACGCCCTTCCCCATCACTTCTTTCTTCCCACTCGTCTTTATTTACTTCTCCCTTCTCCCTCCTTCCAGGAGAGAAGTCAGCTGTGCTTCCTCTTTAACTGTCATTTGCTTCATTCCAAAGGGTCATTAAATGCTTTAGGGCAGAGGCTATCAGAGAATTCTGCATCCTGGTACCAGTGCTAGGGATACAGTAGATGATATAAATATTTTTAAAACTGAATTGGGATATTAAACCAATAAATAATTTTTAAAAAATCTAATCTAGGGTGCAAGAGATGTTTCCCTTTTTTTTTTTTTTTTCCCATCCAGAAGGTCCTTATGGTATAGCTGAAAATCTAAGGCCTTCGTGGGTCTGACACAAGACTAGTAAGCCCATGACATCTTCTAAAAGCTTCGATATTCCCCCAACTGAAAAGTTCTAGAAGCAGCTACTCAAAGTCAATGACGTGGGACGACTTTCAAGTGATTCCAAATGCTGTTTACAGAGAGACAGCAGGAAGAAATACCACCAGGTACAGGATTTCTACAGTTCATCATAGTCCAATTGCTCTTTGGAGAAAAAAGGTTATCAATTAAAAAATGAATCACAGCACTTCCATAGAAACAAAAATACTTGGAAGCATTTTTCATGGATAGAAAGTGCATTAGCGACGTATTATTGCTCCTTCTCCTTCCCGAGTTAATTCTTAATAACCCAGCCCGTACGGGGATGATACTTTTTGCAAGATCTGCCTTCAGGCTTTCAGTGACTGAGCTGAATGGTGTATTTATGCTTCTTATATGCCATAACTAATATAAGCCATCAACATGATTATTTCTTCAGAACAGGATTCTGTCTTTCTAGGGTCTCACGTTTTTCTTCCCCCTTATGTGCTTTAAACTTCCAGTTTGGGGGGCAAATGATTTTATTTGTCTAGAATGATAAAGCAGAGATTCTTCTTTTTTTTCCAAAAGGAGTTAGGAGTTGTTTTTCTTTTTTTTGCAGTACGCGGGCCTCTCACTGTTGTGGCCTCTCCCGTTGCGGAGCACAGGCTCCGGACGCGCAGGCTCAGCGGCCATGGCTCACGGGCCCAGCCGCTCCACGGCATGTGGGATCTTCCCAGACCGGGGCACGAACCCGCATCCCCTGCGTCAGCAGGCGGACTCCCAACCACTGCGCCACCAGGGAAGCCTGGAGTTATGAGTTTTTAATTAAAAACTTTCATCACTGTTTTAAGGTCAAATTTTGAAAGAAATAAACTGTCCTTAGAGTGAGCTTACAAATCCTGTAGGGAGGATCATTATTTTTGCCTCCCCTTGTTCCTGCTTTGACTTCATGTCACAAACACTTCTTTGTTGGCTGTGTCAGGGGTGCTGGGGAAGAAACTGCTCCTTTTTCTCCTCTGCTCAGTGGCTCCCCCTCATGGGAGGAGAAATCGTTCACTTGGTTAGTGAGAAGGCAGGATCTGACACCCACTGACACCCAATTCTACTGGGTAGGGGTTAACGGCATAAGGCTGCTGCTCTCATGTGTTCTGCACTTTCGCTCACCTGTCCTGGGAACTGACAGTGCCCACAGGCTGCACCTGCTCCCCTCTCGGTCCTCTCCTCTCCCTGGGGAAGCTCCCCCAAGCAGCCCTACTCCTCAAGGGAAACCTGCAGCTTTCTAGCTGCTCTGTGGGCAGCTGGCCCATCCGTTTAGTTCAGAGGGGCAGGAGTAGAAGCCCAGGCCACATCTCCAGTCCAACTCCACCATAATGAAACCAACATCCTGATCCCTGACACCTACGTCTATTTCTTAATTGATTCCCAGTCCAGAGAGCAGAGCAGTGGGGTGTGATTACCAGCCTCCCCCAGCCCCGACCCCAAATGCCAACAGATACTATATACAAAGTGTTATCAACCAAGTTGATTTTTAAAGCTTGTGACTCCCTAGTGCTTCTTCCTTCCTAAGGCAGAGTCTTCTCTCGGTGCTTTAAAAGACAGTGATTAAGGCTGAAGGCTAAAATGCAGCTGCACATTCTAGGTTTCAAAATGCAACTACATTGAGCCAATCGGATCCATTCACCTCAGTTCATCGTTGATCTCCTCTAGGGACTTAAACTGATCATAGTCACAAGTAAAATGACAGGTAGTGGGAGAATCTGGTAATCCGTGACCTCTTTCCTAGACCCACCCTCATGAGGAATTCCACGTTCCCAGGCTTCAAGATTCACTGTCATATCGGCAGCTCCCCAGCACTGGGCAGCAGGAAGCTTATCCTGCCTACTGATGAAGCAACGAAAGTTTCAGGCTTCCTAACTTGTAAGTACCTCCATCTCTTCTCCCTCTGTAACTGAAAGGACTTGTGAGCTATTGCAGATCCTACCAAGAGAATGTGTAAATGCTTTCGTAATTATTTTAAAGAATGTTTTACAATATTTTTTCTTATGCCTAGAGTATAACTTACTTTTTAGGAACAATAACGTGTAAATAGATTTAGCTGGGACTACTCTTCTTGTTATACATGTTTTTATTAATACTTTTAAATCAAAAGAGGATATGGTTAAGACTAAGAAAAAAACGTATTTTGACTTAAGCTCTGGACAAAATAAAATATTTCCTCAGGTTTATTTTCTGAAACATTTTCTGGAAATTCACTACAAACAGATGATGTATTTGAAATGCAAACAAAAATTACAGCATTAATTCCCAGCCATGGGTTTTGCCACATTTTTTTGCTCTAGTCAGCTCCAGAAAGATCATAAAATGTTATCAAATACTCAGAGGCAAGTTAATTTTAATCACCTTGATTTAAGCAAGATAAACCAGCAAGCAGGGAGTAGGATTGTAAAATCAAGTAACAATAGTGTAGTAAGTCCAAAAAGATGGGAAATTGCTGGATTAGTTCTTACATATGAGAAAGAATAACATTAATTGCAACAACGAGACATTCCACCATCTCTTTCTATATCCCAAAGGAATATTTTTAAAAAGCAATATATTTTTGTCTTTATTAGTGGTACAATCAAACCAGTTTGTCCCAGTTTGTTTTCATCATGACTAATCATTCCTTTCCAAAGCCACCCTGAGGAGAAATTCATAGTAGATCGGAGCACAACAATCGAAGTCAATAGTGAAACTGTGAGAGGATATCCCCCTAAGCTGTTGGCTTCAGCTACCGACTCTCAAGTTTCACAGCCTCACATTTCCTAAGATAGAGAATACATTTTGTTATTCATTGGGAAGACTCGAAGCATTGTCTTAAAACTCGTTACTTTCCAGCAAAATGAACAGTCGTGAGGCTTACTGGGTAATATATCCAGCACACTCCATGCCGAATGTTATCTTTATATTGTCCCTTGAAGATCAGTCGTCCATCTGTGTCGTACTCCTGGGCAGGTCCATTCAGCTCTCCGTCTACATATGTGCCCTGGAGAACTCCTCCATCCTCATAAGTGTAAACTCCCTGGCCCTGCAGGGCATCATCCACATAATATCCCTCCAGGGTGCTGTGAGAGAAGGGAGAACAAAAGAGAACAGTCAGACAGTGACTCAACTCTCTTAAAAGAAAGGATCACACCACGCCCAGCTCTGTTCCAATGCTGGCCTGTATTCAGTACATCCTCCTGAATTCTCCGAGATTGCTAGGAAAAATACTCCCAAGATATGGGTAGGATTAGATACTGAAAGGGAGATTTAATTCCTAATCTCCTGGTTCCTATTAATCCAATTTCTCTACTGGAGGAAATACAGAAGAAAGAAGCCACAGGTGGAAAAGAACAAGCCTCATCTAAGTATGTTTCCAAGGCTAGATGCCAACCAATACCGGGCAATAGAAATTCTGGTGTTACCCTTTCCACACATAAACCACCCTTTCCACACATAAACCACTCATGCTTAATTTCCCTCAAGAGTTCCAGAATTCACTGGGAGTTCTCAAGGGTCTTTCAGATGGCTTGTATATAGTGGTCTCTAGTAATACAAATGTGGTTTAGAACGTGTAGATGTCTGCTTATCTGTCTTAAGCCATTAATGCATTATTTATCGGTGACAACCATAACTGGTATCCAATCAAAAGTATCCCCATCCATCTCTTTGGAAGATATATGGGGATTTACTCGTGTGTGTGTGCGATCATGGGAAATAGGGGCAAGTAAGGAAGATGGCCCGCTCAACCTTGCTACTATCATTAGCAGCCTGATAAAGTTTGAGACCCGTCGTCCTAGAACAGAAGAAAGCTCACAAGGGTGCTCAGGGTGATTTTACAAGAACCTTTTTCTCTCCTCATAAAACACGTCTGGAATTTCAATACATGTTTTCAGTGTCAGCCTCGCAAAGGCCATTATGCAATGAAACTAACTTTATCCAAAAATTCCCTTCATGAACTGGAATCTGGAATGAGGGGAAAGACCAGCTCAAATTATTTTTTACAATTAAAAAGTAAGATGTTTAGCAACAAAGACAGTTTGATTATTTTAACATGTGCAGATAACACTCATTCATTAATTCAACTAACAGACATTTACAGGGTGCCTTCAAGTAGTGAGCGTCGTGTGAGGATCTAGAAAGCATGATGAACAAGACAAACACAGAACCAGGAGACAGGTACTGGGGACAGTGGGACCCAAAGGGGGCCATGGGGACCGAGGTGGCTGCACCTGAGTCTGCCTGGAAAAGTGCTGTCTTGTTCTAATGAATGACAGAATGATCTGTAATTATTAAATGAAAAGCACAGTCTAAATAACGATAGCCTCTGATTACATTGTAATTATACCATTTGTAGTCTCCCAAGGAGATAAATCGTTCTCTTTCAGTTTTGTTTGTACTATCAATGATAAACAGGCCTAGTAAATTCATGAAGAGAAAAAGGTGCACTTTAGCACAGCCCTTGCATCAATAATCAAAATTCTATGTCAGTGAGGTCGGCATTAAGGAGATTCGGCTGTCATTAGACTCCTGCCATGAAAAAAAAGAACCTTGGTGAAGGATTACTAATCAACTGACATAATGATGCAATAGACAGGGCAAAAAACTATTTAATCATCTATCTTCAGTTTGGGGATTGCCAGATAAAACAGAATATGCTCAGTTAAGTCTGAATTTCAGATAAACAACAAATAATTTTTTAGCATAAGTATGTCCCAAATATTGAACTGGATATAGTTTTACTAAAATATTTTTCGTTGCTTATCTGAACCATTTTAACTGGGTGCCCTGGATTTTTATTTGCTAAACCTGGTGACCCTATTGACTTTGAATTCTCAGCAGCATTCAAAATGTTACTGTGTATGTTTGGGCAGAATTATCCCCTGACAGACTAGTCTGCCAATGTTTCTTAGGTTTATGATGAAATCTACAAGGCATGGGTCTCACGAATCAGTTAACCAGTCATGTGGGTTTGCACATATTTCCCCCAGGTCATGTCCTGTAGTTTGTCCCGCCCTCCCTCAGAGCAGAACCTTCCCTTATTAGTATCATAATCCTAAGAACAAACTGCTCTTTCCCGTAGCTCAACGAACGTTAAGATTCCCAAATGCAAATTCTTAGGTATTGGAGAGCAAAACTTACTGCATTGTTTTCCAGCCCCTGCCTGAGGAAACAGCTTAGCTTCCTTAGTACATTTTTTTGGTAGCTTGGATGGAATCTGATAACAAAAAGGGGGCATGTTATCACATGAACTGGGGTCTCCAGGGCAATAAAAAAATGATAAGGCTTTGAAATCCTTTTATTTCAAAGGAAATAAAAGCTTCTTAGTCTGGTGTTAAAGGCACCACCTTTCTTTCTAACTTTTTCCTCCAGAGGAGGCTGGCAAACCATGGCCGGCTGCCTGTTTTTGTAAATACAGTTTTACTGGAACACAGCCATGAACATTCCTTTCCGTATCCTCTGTGGTTGCTTTCATATGACAACAGCAGAGTTGAATAGTTGCAACAGAGGCCGAATGTGGCCCGAGAAGCCTACAATATTTACTATCTCACCCCAGGCAGAAAAAGTTTGCCGACTCCCGCTCTAGAATCCTCTGCTCACATTAGTTTATTCACTGGGCCGAAGCACACAGCTATGTATCTTAGCTCCTATACTATGTTTTCCCTGCCTCTTCCCTTAAAACATATATAACCAAACTTTTAAAATCCCTGAGGACACATTCAGGAAAAAAAAGTTACGGGTCACATTTTCCTTTTTTTAAATTCAAAACAAAAATGACTTTGGGAAAAGAATGAATATTCTCCAACCTCTGGTCTTTTTCTATTTCAGAAAGAAATCAACTATGAGAAAATGGCACTATTTTGTAGCAACTCAATCATTAATATCTGGTTATATCTGAGAAGTAGCTATGGAGGAATAACTTTCTAATCTTCCTTGCTGAAACTGGATTGGGAGCTGTGTTGTGAAGGAAGGTGTTCTCATCACTGGCCTCCCCAGAGACTACCCATCCTCCATATGGAGCCGTACTTCCCACAGAGTCTACCTTGACCTCTGCAACCACAGTCACTGAAGCCTAGTCATGGACTAGTACAGGATGTGCCCCGTCTTTATCCATGATCAGCTTACGGGTCCTATTTCTCTAAATAGATTGTAAGCCCTTTACAGGAACAAATTAGGCATTATGTATTCCTCCCTAACATATAAACACAGCATATCTTCAAGTGATATTTCCTAAATGAAAGAGTGGAACTGGGATAATTTTGCTTTGAGAAGAGAAAATTGAGAGGGAACATAAGGATGTTAAGAGTATTTCTCAAGTGCAGGGAGGATTCTTTATATGAAGTGTATGTGCATACAGTCTGCAAGTTAGGAAAGTTTCTTAAACGCTCTGCTTTATTTCTCCATTTGTAAACTGCAGCTGCTAATAGGGTTATTAAAAAGTACATGGGTTGATACATATTAAGTGCTTAGAAGATGATCTGGGACATAATGATTGCTCGAATAAATAACAGCTATTGTTATTAAGCATGCACTTTCATGTACATGATGGTGAGCTTTCTACTGAGAAACTTGGCCTAAAACAGCAGCAGCAGGGAAATAGTTATGAGACACTGGAATAGATCATCAAAGAAACTGACAACACTGCTCTAAATCTACTTAAAAAAAAAACAAGTAAGGCCTTCCGTGGTGGCGCAGTGGTTAAGAATCCGCCTGCCAATGCAGGGGACACGGGTTCGAGCCCTGGCCCGGGAAGATCCTACATGCCGCAGAGCAACTAAGCCCGTGCGCCACAACTACTGAGCCTGCGTTCTAGAGCCCGTGAGCCACAACTACTGAGCCCACGTGCCACAAACTACTGAAGCCCATGCGCGTAGAGCCCGTGCTCCGCAACAAGAGAAGCTACCCCAATGAGAAGCCCACGCACCGCAATGAAGAGTAGCCCCTGCTCACAGCAACTAGAGAAAGCCTGCGCGCAGCAACAAAGACCCAACGTAGCCAAAAATAAATAAATTATATATATTACTTAAAAAAAACCCACACAAGTAAGAAAGATCCCTCTCTGTCTGAGGGAAGGATGGAATAAACGCTTCTTTAAGTGAAAAAAGTAATATGTATTCATTGTAAAGTGAACAAATAAATCAAATACTACAAAGATGTAGAAACTCCCAGTACTCTTACCCAATTTGGCAATTTACCATTTAAGACTTTTTTCCATTTATATATTAAGCATTTTCCCACCTGTGTGGTGTTTTGTTTTTTTTTTAACAAAAAAGGGGATCATATCATACACAATGTTCTTGACTTGTATTTTCTTAAAATTTCTTTCAACATCTTGGCAGATTTTTTAGTATGTTAAGAAGCTGCAAAACTGGTTTGATTTTTCTGGTACCAGCCTCTGAATCAAATAACTCGAAAACATGGAGAAAATTTAAAAATCAATTTTAATTAGATTTCTTTCTTTCCATATACACAGACCATTTTCACCTGTTTTATCAAAGCTCTTGTACTTAAATTTCCAGTATTAAATTGAATGAGAAAATCTAACTTACAAAGAAATGAAAATTTTTTATAATTGTTTACCTAGACTGATACAGCTGCAATCTATTCAACTATTTTCATTTTAAAGTTCTCTTTAATATCGAATACACAAAAGTGTTCTTAGGAGACTAAACAGCTTTGGCTTTTCCTTCATATTTTGGCCTCTAGAAGGTTTGGGGTTTTCCAGCTCCTGAGGCATAAACTCTGTTCCCTCCCCCACTGTGTTGCCTTTCTTTTGTATGGTATAGAATCAAGAGGGAAATTTTAAATGAATGATAATTTTACTTTAAATTCCTGTCTCTAACCAAATTAAATTATGACTCTTAGTATTAAAACATTGTCTTAAGAACTAGTTATATGACAATATATATTATCTCTCTTTTTTTAATTGAGATAGTACTGACATATAACATTATACTACATATTATCTCTTAAAATCTTGAAAACTAAGTAAAGAAGAACATCAATAACAAACCCAAATCATCTGCTGGGGCTAGATGCAACGAGAAACTTCAGCTTCTTCCAAGATGTGACAAGCAAACTGAATGGAGCTCTGTAATGCTTCCATGTAATCCAGTGCACTATCTTCAAAGTTTCTTATCCTTTAATAGAAGATCTATGAGTCCGTAGGTTCTGATTGTTATAAAGTCTCAAGATAACAGTAAAATATTTGAAGAGCAATTAGTGAAATTTAGTTTTGTTCTCTAAAAATAAACCCTGAGAAAACCCTGCTGGCCATTGTTATCAACGGATAATAATTAACAGCAGTAATAAAATATAATAGGAATAATGATAACAATAATAATCCATCCTTGAGCTTGAGGACCTTATGCCAAGTGAAATGTCAGGCAAAGACAAATACCGTTATGTGGAATCTAAAAAAGCCTAACTCATAGAAAGAGAGTAGAGCAGTGGCTGCCAGGGGCTGGAGGATGGGGAAATGGGGAGATGCTGGTCAAAGGGTACAAACTTCCAGTTCAACTTGGCTTGAATCTCAGCTCCAGCTCTTACCAACGAGGTCACCTGGGGCAAGTTAATTCATCTCTCTATGCCTTAGTTTCTTCATAAGTACAACAAAAAAGGATTATAAAATCTACTTCACAGATTGTTGTGAAGGCTACGTGTCCAGCGTTTGAGCAGATGGTAGGTATTCAAAGTTATCCACCTCATTCCCTCTCCCTTTCTTATACATCACAAAAATCTTTGCCTCGACCAGAACTGTTCCTCAGAATACAGATGAATATATTTGTTGAGCCTGGTTCCAACAAAAGCGATACAGAAGGGACTTTTGCCTTGTGTGGGAGGTTGGGATACATGAGTTCCAGCTCCAATTTCTCTAAAATGTGACCAAGCACTTTCTAAAAACCAGACAAAAGAACTCCTGCATGGACCTGACACCTGGAAAACATCAGCCTTCTCAGTGGCTCATCAGATGGGCAGCTTCTCTTAGGCTACCTGGTCAATGATCAACTACAAGGAGCCCGCTTAGCCGGATTCGTTAGTGGAGCAAATCAACATCAGAAGATGACTTGGGCAGAGGAGGATAAGTCATGGAGTAGCAAATAATATCTTGAAAACTAATTGGCATGTCCGGAGGAAGCATCAATAATGTAAAAAAAAAAAAAAAAAACCTGAATGAATTCACTTATCTCTCTCTCATAATCAGGCTAAAAACCACATGATGCCCTAATATGTCACAGCCCAAAGCCAATCTGCATTGAAATATCTCTTTCTTGTTACCATTCTAAGATTTCGAGAAGTACTGCTAAATTATCTTTACATCCACCAATCTTGTTTGAGATGAGAACAATTCAGGAAAAAAAAATACATTAACATGAACATCCAGAATCTGGGATTAGTATAAAAAGTAGAGATGTGTAGGGCTTCCCTGGTGGCGCAGTGGTTAAGAATCCACCTGTCAATGCATGGGACATGGGTTCGAGCCGTTGTCCAGGAAGATCCCACGTGCCGCGGAGCAACTAAGCCCGTGAGCCACAACTACTGAAGCCCGTGCTCCGCAGCAAGAGAAGCCACCGCCATGAGAAGCCCACGCACCGCAACCAAGAGCAGCCCCCGCTCGCCGCAACTAGAGAAAGCCCGCGCACAGCAACGAAGACCCAACACAGCCACAAATAGATAAATAAGTAAATTTATAAAAGACAAACAAAAAAATATCTCAAAACTAGCGAACATTCTGAAGCTTCTGAAGCTGACACAGTAGTAAAAAGGTAAAAATGTACATTTTGGCTATTTAAACTGGTTTAGAAATAGATAGCTAGTTCCTTATTTTACCTCGAGTATTCTCTGCCAACAGTGGTGGCAGAGAATAAGATGCTTAAATTCTCTGCCAACAGTGGTTTACCTCTGTGACCTGAGGACGGGGGTAAAAAAAAAGGGGGGAGCATGTTCACTTTATACATTTCTGTATTTCTGGAAGTTCTTTTTTCTACCAAGTATTTGCTACCTATGTAATTAAAAAAAAATAAAATATTCTGCTTCTGTTTTTCCAGGCCATCTTTCCTGGTGATCTGAATATTTAAAATTCTTATTCAGGTTTATCATATTCTATGTAAAGGGGAAGACTGATTCCAGAACTTTCTTGATATAAATTTTTGTTTGAAACGTTCTCACAAACCACACACCCAGTCTATGACATAGATTGTGGTGACAGTTTCATGAACGTATACTTAACTCTAAATTCATGAAGTTGTATATGTTAAATAGGTACAGCCTTTTGTATATGAATCATGTCTCTAGTTTAAAAAAAAATCGCAATCAGGTTTTATAAAAGATTAGAATGCATCAGGCCAAATCTTCTGTCACTACACTAGAATTTTCCAAACACAGCCTCCTGTAACTGCAAATAAAGCCTCTGATGGGAACATAAGCGAGTACTACAGGTTTGAACAACTTTTAAAAACTCTACCATAAACCTTTTGTTTCCTCAACTGTTATTTCAAAACCTTGATGTCACCCTTTTGGGAGGAATTTTTCCAGACTAAAGCCTCCTGACTGGCAGTAAAAGCACTGAGTGCCCACTTTGTTTTTTTTTTTTTTTTTGCGGTACACGGGCCTCTCACTGTTGTGGCCTCTCCCGTTGCGGAGCACAGGCTCCGGAAGCGCAGGCTCAGCGGCCATGGCTCACGGGCTCAGCCGCTCCACGGCATGTGGGATCTTCCCAGACCGGGGCACGAACCCGTGTCCCCTGCGTTGGCAGGCGGACTCCCAACCACTGCACCACCAGGGAAGCCCCCACTTTGTTTTACCTGATACATCAGACCCTAAAAATGGGGTGCAGTAATAGGGAGAAAAGTTAATAGAGCAGTGTAAAGTAAGCTGCTGCTTCATTAGAGGTGACTGACTTCTCCACGACCACTTCCTGCATCCCCCTTAGAAAGATCTAATAGATTCCACAGCCTTTATTGCAGTCATAAGACTCACTAACTTTTCCGCCAACCCTTTTAGCAGATGTCTCATAACATGATCATCACTGGGCTTACGAATGAAGGTGACGAGGACCTTTTGAGAAACTGTCACCACACTGCTTCCTCCCATGTCATAAAAGCAGTGATACTGACCTTCTCCCCTCAAGGTATTAACAAGGGTAAACTTTTCAGGTCCTTGCTAATACCACCACTCTTTGAGCCTACCATTGGACCCAAGTCTCTCCAGGTGTTTGAGTGGTAGGTACAAAAACCAGTGAATTCGCGCCTCTAAAAGAAAAAAGAAAGGCAATGAATTTCCTTCTAATCCATAGTTACTGGCCTAGTGCTTCAGCCTGAGCCACTGCTCCAGCTTTCCCTGGTCATGACTCCCATGCAGATCACTGCATTTGTACAGCACACTGGGGGAACTGGATGAAGCTGGTCAGAGCCAGACGTGACTGGCTTGACACAGGGAGGGAGGGAGGCGCTTGGGAAGTCTCAGGCCCCACTCAGCCCCGCAGGGCTCATTCCTGACACACTGGTTGGGAAGCTCAGCCTAGCCCTTCAGCTCGCTGAGTCTCAGGTCCGTGAAGCGAGCCAATAACCAATACTAAACTCAACGAAGCCTGCTGGACTGTTTTCCCAGAGTCAGTCAGTTACTGGGTATGACCTTCAAACTATGAGATTTAAAACAGCAGCGTGTGCACGTGTGTGTGCGTGTGTGTATGTGTGTGTGTGTGAATGCTACCCTCTTTTTCGTCTCTCATCCTCATTCAGCAAGAATTTTTTTTTTTAATACCAAATTAACAGAAAGTGCTATGAAGCATAGAAGATGGAACAGATACAGACCGTGCCCTCAAGGAAACCTCTCTCCTGTAGGGGAAGGAAGACATTTATATAAATATATATTTGCTGAATGAATAAAAGAATAATTGCATGAGGTAAACAGTGACACTTTCCAGAAAAGAGTTATAAATAAACTTCTATGGAAGTGAGGCAGGAAAAGTTTCCTTCTGGACAGGTTAAAGGAATCGTGAGAGAAGAAAGCACTGATACCACACCGAGTAAGAGGCTGCTACGGGACTCAGTTATCCACCAGGGCAGAAGAAGGGAAGCAGAATATTCGACCATTTAACATGAATAGTTTGGAAACCAATTTCTGCTAAAAAGAGGTGGGGTGTGGGGTTGAGGACAGTGGGAAAGAGAAAGTTGGAATTAAAATAAAAATTTACAAAAGTTCTCTGATGGGTTTTTATTGCTTTCCCCACCCCTCCTTATATCAGATAATTGAGAGCCTGAGGACCTGTTAATATTTTTTAAAAGCGACTCATTCCACCTACAGAAAAGGGATTGTGGGTTACAAGCCAGTCCCTGCGATCACCCTTCAACTATCAGCTTAGACGTTTTCTTTCCTGAAGGAATTCCAAGGAATAAGGAAGCTTCAGCTCATCACCAATGTCAAGAGTTTACAGTAAGCGGTGCTGTGGCCCACAGAATTCTATAACCTGCTTTAGCTAAATCCATTTCTGAATTACCCAGTCAAGTGGTATGAACAGAGCTAGTCCTTCCATGGCTCTGAATTCCTCTAAATGCTGGAGAAATTCACACGACCGCTTTTCATTTCTGAAGCGGACACGGCTTAAAAGTCACTGTTGGCCCATGCAACCCCATCTCTTCTTGAAAGAGAAAAGTCCTAGTTATTTCCACCTATCTCAAGAGGGTGAGAAGCTTCTGCCTCACAGCGTTCTCATACGGGGGGTGAAAGCAAGGTAAAAGAACCCTGCTGTGAAAAGTATTTTCACTAGTGGTAGAACACAGGAAATACTAGTTACGACATCAGCATTAAGGTATCGCACACAATGTCCAGTCATCCCAAAGACAAGCATTTAGAACACTGTGAGTCTGCAGCTGTACCCCTCCTATATCTACCCATCTTACTGCTTGGACCGCGATGACGTGGCTTTGAAGAACTTTGCTAAATAGTCTCTTGACTAATCTCAGGAGGAAAGAGAATATGCTGAGAGAATTATGAAGTTGCAGAACCAGTAAGGTGGCTGAATCTTCTTTCAAAAGGAGATCAAGAAACTGGACCATGATGTCTGAGAGTGTGCTGAACACAGAGTGAGTGTGCATTACGCTTGGAAAAGAGTGTCAATCAGCCACTACTGGAACTACACACAGTGGTCCCTGACAAAAACAATCCCCACCTGTGTGACTTTATGGAGACTCATTACCTGAACGAGGAGGTGAAATCCATCAAAGACCTGCGTGACCACCTAACCAACCTGTGCAAGAGGGGGGTCCCTGAATCTGGCACGGCAGAGGCTCTCTCTGACAAGCACACCCTTAGAGGCAATGATGGCAGAGCTGAGTCTTAGGCCATAGCCACGGGGGTGTAACTAAGCAGGACGCTATGGGACCTTCCCGAGACAGACCCCTCGCCCATATCCTCCGCTGGAGCTCCTCTCTGAAGTACCCAGATAACAGGCGCTGATACACATTTCCGGAGTTGTTTTGCAAATGCTAAAACCACCACCAAATGGAAGAAATTAACTACCTGAGGTCATACGTGGTCATGACTATGTAGCCCACAGACCTACTGGTAATGTTAACCCCTGTGACACCGCCCTGTTCCCTCACCATCAACCAAGCAGAGATATGTGTGCAAGTTGATCACATGCTCTGGGACTCCCCTCCCTCACCTGGTGTTTAAAATGCTTTCCCGAAACCCACCTGGGAGTTCGGGTGTTTTGAGCACTAATTACCCTGGGTTCATTGCTTGGCACCTGCACTCAACGCTGCACTTGCCTTCACCACAGCCAGATGTCAGACTGGCTTTACTGCACACGGCTGAGCAGACCCAAGTTTGGTTCAGTAACAGGGGGTGGCTGACATCCCTGGTCCCCCAAGCAGTACATGCACGTTGGGGTTACTTTGACTTTTTCTATAAATGGTACTAAAATATTCACTTAAATTCTCTCATTCATATCATTCCTCCAAATAAAGTAATTTGGTACCTACTCCCCACCCCCCCAAAAAACAAAATAAAACAAAACCGTGAGTGCTACCTGCCATCAAAGAAGAAGAACTTCCCCCGTCCGTTCTTTTCTCCGTGAATGAAGTTGCCCTCAAATCTGTCTGTGGAGGAGTAGGTGACTGTGCAGAAGCCGTGCGGTAATCCGTCATCATCCAGGTGCCCTGGAGAAAGGGAACCACAAGGCAAACCTTAACGTCGTCCATGCTCACCCACCATCATCTGTGCTCAGATGCTGCCAGCAAGTGCCCCGTGCAGCTCAAGGGTCCCTTCCCTGCCTGAGGGGAGAGCGAACACCAAGGTTTCCCTGCCCGCATCAGCACCGTCAACTCCGCTCTTAGGTACACTTTAGAAAGGACGGGTCCACAATAGAGGGCCTTAGACACGTGTACGGTTATGAACCAAAACACGCTCATATTTCACCAGGGACTGAGAGTTATTCTCAATAATAACACCTGCAGTGTGAGTTTCAGCTGACCCAGTACTTCCCCACAGGGTACTGCTCACGTTTGGAATTAGTGCCCCCGAGCTCTCATGCTTAACGGAAACATAGCTGAGACGGCACACTGTCTTGGCAATAAGTTATCTGGTCCTAGAACTAAGTATACAATACAACTTCATACATCATTATACAGTATGTGGAGCCCTGCTAGCCAGGCGCCCTCTGAAAAGGATAGAGCCACGGCTTCAAGACTGCCCGAATATCTACACCTCATGGTACGAACACACGAACTCAGAGTCCCTCTAAGCTTAAACTTAAGCTTAACATTGAACTTACTGCTTTACTTCACAAAATCTTTCAGCTTTGAATGTTCGGTAATCACCTTGTCATACACCCTCTATCCACTGTGTTCAGAGGGTTTGTGCTTTAAATGTAGTTAGAAGTGTCCACATGACCATTTAAGCCGTGATTTTGAACATCAACAGCGATGATTACACTGTGATCTTTAAACTGCTGGTTCTTCTTGGGTCACCGATTGGTGTACTCTTATATTTACGTTTACAGTCAATGTTTAGGTTTTTTATTATTATCTACATATTTCACAAAACCCAAGAGTCACCTCACTGGTGCCTCCCCAGTCATTCTGGTGAACTAATTTTGCAGAGGCGGGTGAAAATGAAGGCAGCAGTTAAATCTACTGGCTTTCTCCTGGGTTAATGACCTGAGTCATGGATGAAAAAGGTATAAAAGCATTAAATACTGTGTGCAGTGCAGGGACATTAAACACTTAAATGTGGCTTCCAGATGGCTCACAAACATAAAAGAAAACACAAACCATTTCACCACAACGAATGCTTTACTCTCCTAAAAGAATTTCTTCTAAAGTGATAAACGAATGTCATCCCTTAGAAGAGATAGGAAGTAAGCTCTCTTATAAAGAACGAAAAAGCTCTTTATTTGTATTATTACATAAACATAAAATAAAAATGAACAAATGCACTGTTTTATTGCTACATCTGATTCTGCATAGAATGAACTACCTGGAATATATTACATTAAAACATGGCTACTTAAATAAATCACAATCAATAAGGTTCCTTTCCTCTTAACCCAAATTGTTTTCTAACAAGGGCCAGGAAATTAATGGTTAGGAGGGAAGTAGGCCACAATTGCTTCCTTCTTGCTTAAAAACCAAAAACTGTACCTGACATAATTCAATGACACTTGAGTCATATGAAGTGATTTGGACAATTATTTTCTAAATATCTACTGATGGCGTTTCTCTCATTGAAATAAATTATATCTACTTTTTCTCCTTTCATTAAAAAAAAACCACTCAGTGTATAGTTAAAAGCTTCCTTTTATGAAATGTTGCTCAGATCAAATTAAATTTAGCTACTTGCATTCCTACAAATTTAGTATTCCACTTCTGATTTAGGTACAACTATCAGAATAATCATTTTCACCTTATATCGAGGTACTTACTAATTTATTGAAAACGCTTTCCCCATAGAAAACAGTTCACATATTTCAGACTTTATAAAGTTAATGTCTGATAAAATTAGTTATTCTACTTTAGATCAAGAGAAATATTATGATAAACATGAACACTAAGAAGAAAAAAAAAATCTAATGTTAATTAATTTCCACCTTTGCTCAGTTGCAATAGTCCTATCCTATTTCTGAACAAACACTGCAGGTGCACCCTCAGCAATGGCATTTAGATATCAGAGAAACTGGGAAGCATCACAGAACACACTAAAAGCACTTGAAGGACAGTACTGAACCCCACTGAGATGAAAGCAAAAAAATCACCCCTGCTCCATGAAGGATGCTTATGCCCATGCCTCCTTCCACAGGCCAGTGAACAGAAGTCCCATCACCTTGTCAGGCTCTAGGGAGGGAGAACAGAGAAGCTGCTGAATGATCGCTGTTTCTCTGGGGACACTGTGTGTTTAGAAAGAAGGCTCAGACTTGTGACGATTCCCTGCCTTTCTAAAGGTGTTTAGGCTGCTTGTTGTGAGAAATCTCCCTCTATCAGATCACAGCAGAATCCTCTGGTTGGCTCATTTGTTTTGTTTTCTTCTCATCCTTCCAAAAGGAGGATGATGTGATCAATGACCAGGATGTGATCAATGACCGGGATCAATGAAAAGGAGCTAAAAGTTAAGGCTTGCGATAATTCAAGACTTCCACCCTGAATATGTAACAGCCGGGGGTGGTGTTCCTAGCAGTAGAACTTTATGTTTAAAACAACAGCCACAACCAAAACAATAACAACAACTAAGGGACCTTCCGAGGAAAGAAACGTCAGGAAGAAAAGACATTAGGCTGGGACTTCCCTGGTGGAGCAGTGGTTAAGAATCTGCCTGCCAATAAAGGGGATACGGGTTTGAGCCCTGGTCCGGGAAGATCCCACATGCCGCGGAGCAACTAAGCCCGTGAGCCACTACTGAACCTGTGCTCTAGAGCCTGCGAGCCACAACGACTGAGCCTGTGTGCCACAACTACTGAAGCCTGCATGCCTAGAACCCGTGCTCCGCAACAAGAGAAGCCACCACAATGAGAAGCCCGCGCACCGCAACAAAAAGTAGCCCCTGCTCGCTACAGCTAGAGAAAGCCCCCGCGCAGCAACGAAGAACCAATGCAGCCAAAAATAAATAAATTAATTTTAAAAAGAAAAATAAAGAAAAAAAAAGAGAAGAGATTAGGTTGCTGAGACCTCATATCTCCTATCAATGTTAGTGCGAGAGGAGCTTCTGGTACAACTCTTGTTCCGCTGCCATTTGGACAATAAGATCATGTAATATCTGTCTTGCCAGCAACAGTCAATTTAATGGAGAGGGAGACTGATACACAGAGAAGAAAAAACTCTGTATACCTACTATGCATCAGGCACTGGGTTATGTAATTTCCTGTTATCTAAATTAAACCTTACAACCATCCCTCAAATTCCACTCTTATAGATGAGGAAGCCACTGCTATGTGCCCAAGAAATACATTAACTGCTACCCTGAACGCGTTCATGGATGCTGAAGGCCCCTTCCCCCAATCCTCCAATCCCTCTTCTCTCTGGTCAAGGGCAAACTGGCCGAACACCCTTTCTTCCCTGCCGATGGTGGAAGAAGCAACCTCTAAAGAGGGAGGTGTTCTCAAGTCCCAGGCAGAGAAGTGGAAGACGCCTTTGTAGTTAAGATAGTTCTCACAGAACCACCAGGATCTTCACCAGCACATCCTGGTGGCAAATGCCTGTCTCTTCCAAGTGTTACTCAATGCAAAGAGAAATGCTAGTCCAGCTTGCTCTGATTGAGATCAATCTGTGCAATGCGCCAAGTCAGCCAACAGCCTTCCGGGCCAATTCCCACTCAACAGAGATTGAACGCCAACCCAAACAACAGGGAAAACCCACTTGAATGACTGCTCTGTGTTGGGAATGCGGTCCCAGCTCGTGTGCCATATATCTGTCTGCAGCATGGTTTTAAATATTGACTGAAGTTAGAGGAAGAGGGAATAAAACATAATCGTCTCACAAGTCTAGTTTTTCACTCTGTTCTAAAGATCATTATCTACTGAACAGAGAGAAAGTTCAATTTTTTCCCCACGGGTTCCCTCGGAGCTTTCTCCTGAACCTGATGAGAGCCAGGCCTGTATTCTATGCAGTGACGGTACCTCTCAGCACAGGAAATTCCCTCTGGATCGGACATCTGGCTGCTTACTGCCTCAGACTTATTCACAGGACATCTGGGTGTGTGTGTGTATATGTGTGTGTTTCCCTCAGAACCAGAGGCCCTTACATGCATTGTTGGTTTTGTATAATAGAACTACTTTAAAAAAAAAAGTAATAATAATAAAAAGGCAAACTTATTCTGTTTAGTGCAAAGAATGTGCCCTCATGATGATACACTTACGCTGGTGGTTAAAGACATAATCTGAGGGCTTCCCTGGTGGCGCAGTGGTTGAGAGTCTGCCTGCCGATACAGGGGACACGGGTTCGTGCCCCGGTCCGGGAGGATCCCGCATGCCGCGGAGCGGCTGGGCCCGTGAGCCATGGCCGCTGAGCCTGTGTGTCCGGAGCCTGTGCTCCGCAACGGGAGAGGCCACAGCAGTGAGAGGCCCGTGTACCGCAAAAAAAAAACAAAAACAAAAACAAAACATGATTTGAGTTTTGAGAGTAATCCCTTGCAAGAACTCAATTATTAGTTGTGAGGGTCTTAATTTTAATGTGAGGCCTCCACGTAGAGGGTGCTACCAGGACACCTAGCCTGTATTTTTCCTAAGTACATTGCATGAGCAGTCTTATTAGAGACAGGCAGGATGAGGTATTAGGGGGACTGTTAGAAATGCTCTTAGTATTTGAGGGGTTGGGACAGTGAAACATGGAGATGCTCGTTTTCATTCTGGCCCCTTAGTTCTGGAGACTCTGCTATTTCCCATTTTTGAGGATTCTTCCTCGATGTCTCCTTTATGTTTCGAGGCCTTTCTGTTTTTTCCTACCCTCGTGACCGCTACTGCAAAGAGACTTTTAGGTGATCGCCTCACCCGCTCCCCACTGCCTGTTCATCCCATGCTCCCGCCCTCCCAGAGCAGAGCCTTCATCCTCCATTCCCAGCTCTAAAGAGCCCTCACATGGCCCACGGCCTCCAGGACAGAGTCCACAATCTCGGCCTGTGACGAGCCGCCTTTCCCTGTCTCACCTTCCACTTTTCTCCTCCTAGGCCCTCTGTTACAGCCGAACCCAGGGATTCATCTCTGAATGTGCCTGCATAATTCCACTCCTCTCTCTCTCTTTTTTTTTCCCCTTTCTTTTTAATGTCTTTGTGCTCCTGGGTTAGTACTCAATTAGCTGAAATTCCTTGATGATATTAATGAATCACACGTGAGGGTGTCCCTTTCCTTGTAGGATGATATCCGTCTCATTGAATTTTGTCAATGTAATTAGAGAAAACTTTTATCTCAACATTTTCATTTGTATTTATTTAATGAAATTGTGTCTTTTCAAATGCTTATTGGTCACCTGCCTTTTTCTTGTGAATTATTGTTTCATTCCACACCTCTCTTTACTCCCAAAGTTCCGCTCTGGACTGGACTCATCTCCACGCCACCTCTTCCGGGAAATCCTCCCCCATCTATTTCCCCAAGCTAGATGCAATTTTTACTTCCTCTCAACCACCATCATTCATCGGTTTAGATGTGATATATTTATTTCAAATTATATTAGGGACCACATTGTATTCATCTCTGTGTCTACGGGTGGACGAAGAAATAGACGTAATGACGATTTCTAGTCCCAAAGCTAAACATCACTCCCTGAAGAACGAATGAGCCTCAAAGAGTTTTTTAAAAACCACAGCAGGAGCTCAGGTGATGTCTGCAGGCCTGCTGAGGCCCAGGGCTACCTTCCCAAGGGAGCACAGCCAGCACTGTACACAGACACTCCCTCCAACCACCTGCCCTCGGGGATTCATCCACCCTGAGCTTAGAACTCCACCCAAGCCACAGTTCCACCCGACAGAGAATCAAAATGTACGTGAGGTGACAAAAGACGCAAGTCCTGAAGAGACCAATTTCTTCCCAGAGTATGTTTCTAAGGAGGAAGAAAAAGAAGAAAAAAGCTATCTGTTGCAGAGGCTGTAAGTTAAATTCTCTTTCCCCAAATACATTTTTCTGAAAGTCACCAAACTCTTTCAGAACCAACCTCTAAAGAGTGACATTAATAAAGAACGACACTGATGCAACATTTAACTGTGGCTTCCAAACTCAGTTACCAACTACTTCATATACTTGACTGACTCATTAAAAAAAAAGAAAGATGTAGAGAGACAGTCTGGTATGGCGCAATGGGGTTCTGGAGGTCCAAGCCTGTCTCCCACCTGGCTGAATGTCCTCAGATTAGTTCTTAACTTCTCTAAACCTCAGTTCCCTCCTTTGTAAAATTAGGATAATATTACTAGTCATGTGATAAGACTGAATGGATAATGTGTGTGTGAAACACTTAGCACGGAGCCTGCACACGTAAGGACTAAACAATTACAGTAATGATAATTTCAGCTAAGACAAACTACCGAGAGCACAGGCTCTGTAAGTGGAGAGAGGTAGGTTAGTTGGTACTTCAACACCAAGATATTCAGACTGGCCTTTTACCAGTCCCCCAGGCATGTGTTAGATGTTAAGTAAAGACTATTACAGACAGCACTTAAAAGTCCAAGAATGGCTAAAGAAAAGCCTACTTTTACACATGCAAGCTCTAGACACTGTGAGTCTGAGCCTTGGGTGCATCTAAGGACTTTTTAAATTTCTGTGTTACTCTAGTTGTTTACTGTTAGGTACAACTGAGTCACCATGTGTCCCAGATTGCCCCAGACATTCAAGGTTTAAGCCAGCTGTCCCAGCATAAGTATTAAACAGTGACCCTTCTCAAGTATGTTCTGGTTTTGGACAATAATGCATATGGTCACCCTATATAACAGAACCTTCCTTGCTTACATGAAGAAATTTCTCTGCTTTCACCCACTGAGCAATCTCAAAAACAACATCGGTGCATTTCTAAAGCTGCTTGTTCACATTCTGCAAGGAGCCTGGGACCGTGGACAACTGGGCCTTGTGTTTCCAAACAGCTTCAAAGGGGAAGATGGGTTAACCTCGGGAGCACTGCCTGTGATCAAGGGTTTGCATTAAATTTTTATGAGTAAAAGTAAACTTTGAAGAATGAGAGCCAGTCCTAACAATTTGAGAAGAGCATTTTTCAATTATCTTTCGTAATATGAAGGCACACGTAGTCAATAATTTACATTTAAAGAAGGCTTCCAACTAACATCTTTGGGCCCCAGTAAGTCCCAGCATTGGCTTTACTCATTGGAGATAAACAGTTCAGGACACTATGAAATTAAAACACCACCATCAACACTCCTTGAAGCTGGATAAAGAAATAAGAAGTTTCAATAGTTACATTAAGACAGTTAGCTTTTATAGAATTCAGAAATATTATTCTACTTAATCTCTCCTTAAGACCTTGGGACTACAAAAGGAGTCAATTATGTTGACATAAAAACTGATTTTTTTTTCTCCCAAAGTAGCAATAAGTATGCATCCTCTTTCTTTACCGTTTCTGAGAGCTTGTTTATACAAATTAGATAGATATTCAACCAAAAGCTTAAAAAATATTTACCTAGATATCTGGTTAAAATATTCCGGAATAATATCACGCAACACTGCAAAACATGACGACGTACTGTGTACGGCAGAATCAAATAAATAAATACGCTAAATTGTATTTTCCAGTATTCACTGTTACAAAATCATAACATCTCCTGATACAAACAACTAGATTGTATAACGTCCCCACCTCGCTTTTTAGAACCAGCAAAAAAAAAAAAAAAAAGGTGGAGAAACTCAGCAAAACAAAGTGGCGAGAAAAGTCGGGGGAGGGGCGCTGGAAGCGAAGGGGCGGAGAAACACGACACCAAGGCGGTGATATCACCCACAGCCAACTGCATGGAATTCAGAAAGTTAAGTGTCACCCAGCAATTTCAGTCCGGGCTTGCGGCGCGCCTGCACAGCGTGGCGGCGGCGGCACCCGCCTGGGAAGCAGGAAGGGGGAAGGGCGGTTTGACTGAGTTCGCTCGGGGGCAGCAGAGGCCAGGGCCACCCGCCTCCCCGCCGGCGTGCGTTCAAGCCCCGGGTCGGGAGCGTTGTCCATGGCTCTGCAATGATTTCATCGTTTCGGAGAAGCGACCGCCCGGACCGCGGCTGCCACGTGCCTGGTCCGGCCCCGTGCGCTGCGCCGGGGGACGGACCCGGACGCGGCCGCGGTCACCGCGGGTCGCAGCGGCGAGCGGAAGGAAAGGGCTGGCGCCCGGAGAGGGGCTCGGGCTTGCCAAAAACGGGCGGGGGGATTGCTCCACGGAGACGGCCGGCCGCGGGGGGCTGAACTCCTGCGCACCGCCACCTCCCATCCCCGAAAGGGGGAAGGCCGGAGTGCCCGGCAGGTTTCGCAACTCCGAAGGCGGATGCAGGCGGTGACCGGGCGGGATGGAGCAGCAGCGCTCGCCCGGAGACCCCGGCCCAGCCGAGACCCGTTCCCGGCCTGCGCCCCGCCGCGCAGTGCGCGCTCCCAGTGGCGTGGCCGTGGCGGTCCGGCCCCTGCCCAAGCAGCGGGCCACCCGCGTAGGGGACAGTGGCGGCCGCGGGGCCCGGCGCCGCGCAGGTCGCAGCCCGCCACTCCTTCCGCGTTCCGTGCCCTCGGCGCCTCCTCCCCGGGCCCCAGAGAAATGCCTGTACCTTCCACAGCCTCCTCCACCATCTCGTCGTCGCTATCCATGGCGGCTGGGGACCCTGCCCAGCTCGGAGCCGCGCGGCTGCCTCCCGTCCCTCCGGGTGCTCCCGGCGGCTGAGCGAGCGCTGGGGCTGAACCCTGCGAGTTTGGAGGAGGAGGAAGAGGAGGAGCAGTCGGGGCTGGCTCGCACTGCCTCCCCCTAGAGCCCTTTCAATTCCTTGGCCTTAAGCCGCTCCCGCAGCAGCCGTCCCTCCTCCTTCGCCCACTTGCCCCTCGCTTCCGAGGCTCCGGGGTGCCGCCGTGGCCGCCGCCGCCGCTGCAACTTTCTCCTGTAATACCCCCTCTTTGTTATCGAGCAGCTGATCCGCTGACATCACCCAGCGCCGGTGCGCTCCCTCCCTCGCTGATTGACAGTTCCCCGTCCCTTCCCAGAAGTGAGGCTCCTTAAAACGAAAGACGCTCGGGGTCCGCGCTGACGCTACGCCCCAGCCCACCAGCCCCCGGGCCCATCAGGGTTTATCTTCTGCTTCTGCGAGGCTTGGTGCGCTCCGAGCGCCAAGCCTGGTCCTGGGCGCCGCGGGCTCCTCGCGGGCACTTGGGACCTCTGGGTATCCGCCCTCTGGGGCTCAGAACTCCGACCTCCAACTGTGCCGGGGACCACTTGGAAGTCCGCGTGCAGTGCCCGCCAGTCCCCCCTCGGGACAGCCTCCAAAGAGCAAGGCAAGCTAAGGCAGCGTTCCTAAAGCTCCAGCGCCTCAACTTCCTCTCGCCCTCGCCCCCACTTCACCCCGTTTGCCACCCGGAGCTGCACGAGTGCGGCACGCACTGGAGAGCAGGTGTCTCCGCGTTGCCGCATCACATCCGCGAGCAGGTTTCCCAAACTCAAGGGGGTGACATCCAGCCCAGATGCGGGCCTGCGGCTCCCACCCGTGCGCGCTGCGTCCCCACCCTCCTCGGGACCGTCAGGCGTCTCGGGTGATTCAGAAATTCAGCAGATCCAAATGGCAGCGGGCTCTTTATCAGGCAGGAAACAAGCGGCGCGGAAGGCCTGGCAGTTCCCTCCTCGCGCTTGTGGTAAAAGAAAAGGAGCCACCGAGCGGAGCTACTGAGGAGGGACCCTCCGTCTGGCACGCCTCCCCCCCTGTACGTGTGATGTCCCCAGCCGTCTCCCTGTTTCTCCAAGTGCCAACCTTCCACAGATTCGGGCTCTTTAAGCGGAGAACATCACGGGGCACCCGCTTCGCAGCCCCGCCACTTAGCGTCATTATGGCGTTGCCTCTTACAGGTGGCGGCAAAGGGCGGCTGTAAATAGCTGGTTAAATGGATGCAAATGTACACAATGTGCCGTGGAATTACCGGGTGCCGCTTTGGGTGTCTGCCAAGAACAGCTACTGCACGGAGGGGGCGGGGGGAGGATAGGAGAGAGCCGAGAAAGTTGTTCCATTTTGTTTTCCGAACCACGAATGAGACTTTGTGGATTTCAAAGTACTTCCAGTACCCGGGAGACCATGCCTTGCTTTTGACTTTGTGCTTAAATGCCAGGTATTTTTATCGAGTATTGTGAGTTTCTTATTAAATTCAGTTTTTCCTCTGCGAAAAAAGAGAACAATGCTAGGGACATTTGTCCCATACACTGCCAGAAATTTCAACCCCTTCTGACTGTTTCAGAAAGAGAGGGAAGGGCCCTGGACCAGGCGTTAGGAAACTTGGGTCCTCGTGCTGCTCACCTGCCTAAGGGCCCTGGGAAGACACACCTCCCAGCCTGAATTCCTCCCCTAGGAGATCCCAGGCTTCGGCTACACTGGTGTCAGGCCCTCCAGCTTAGACTAGAGGCTCTGAGTTCCCCCCAGCTTAGGCTAAGTTGATGAGAGGTCCTTCCGGCTTAGTCGATACCTTTCTGAAGTCTTCTGGCTTAAATTGAACCTCCTTAAAGTCCTCCAGAGCAGATACCTGGGCTCCAAAGCTGCAAAGAGAAGAGGTTCTTGCAGTGGAAGATGAAAGCCCCACTTTGGATTACATCATTTTCAAACATGACCCACAGAAACAGGATTTTATTTCTGATTAAAAAGAAAAACAAACAAAAACCAGCCATCATGTACTGAGCTTGGTCACTCACTGGTTTTGAGTTATATGATATTTTTTGTCATTTTCCCCTTTTAAACATATCATCTCCTCTCTTACATGTTACACTGATGCACAAAAACCTGCCAGATAATCATCTTCTCCAGTTTCCAGGGCAAAAAAAAGATGCCAAGGGACTTCCCTGGTGACGCAGTGGTTAAGAGTCTGCCTGCCAATGCAGGGGACACAGGTTCGAGCCCTGGTCCGGGAAGATCCCACATGCCGCAGAGCAACTGAGCCCGTGCATCACATCTGTGCTCTAGAGCCTGTGAACCACAACTGCTGAACCCACATGCCACAACTACTGAAGCCCCCGCGCCTGGAGCCCGTTCTCCGCAACAGAGAAGCCACCGCAATGAGAAGCCCGCGCACCACAACAAAGAGTAGCTCCCGCTCGCCGCAACTAGAGAAAGCCCGCGCGCAGTAACGAAGACCCAACGCAGCCAAAAATAAATAAATAAAATAAAATAAAAAAAAAAAAGGTTTGCTCATGAGGCAGGCAACACCTGGGACACAGTCCCAGCCCCCTCCCCCCACCACTCGTGCCTGCTGGCTCCGGGCCCAAAGTTTAGGCAAAATGTTTTGATGACTCCCTTAAGAGCCATTTGCATTTTTACACATCATTTTGTGTGTTTTCAATCCCCTTCTCTAGACTGACTGACTGATTCTTCTTTATAGCCCCAGAACCCAGCACAGTGCCTGGTACAGAAGGAAGGTGAAGCTTTGTCAGTGATGATTGTGCAGAGAGGAATATTCTGTTTTATATAAACAGTGCTGAGTCTTTCTCACACACTGCATCCTCTTCCTGTGTTTGGCAAAATGCTTTGTTTCAGTTCGAGTCTGAAGAGCGTTTTTGAGTTCTATTTTCCCACATCTACTGGCCCCAAATCTGCTTCCATTGCATTCTTTCCCACAGTTTTCTTCATTGAGAGCTCATTTCATAAACCCTCTTTCCACTTGGCTTCCCGCCAGTCTCCTCTGTCATACTCTGTCCCCACCAGTGTGGTCATGGGCTAGAAAATCAATCATTGAGCTCTTAATCACAGAGTGGGGCGGCGGCAGCAGAGCTCAGCTCCTAACTCAGCAGATCCCGATGCACCAGAACAAGCCCTACCAGGGACGAAAGGGGTGGCTCAGGACACCCCACAGCCAGGCTCTGGGGTGGGACTGGCTTCCACGCTCACGCCAAGGAGTGGCTCTTCTGAGCTGCCCTGCCTTTCTTCCTCTGCATCCAAGGATAAATCCTTTTCTTCCCACTCAGCTTGGGAAACAGAAGTCCCTCTTCCACTGCAGGAAGCAGTCAAAATACTGAGTTATTTTATTCATTTTACCACCCATGTCTTTCCACAGAGAAGGCTGGTGCTTACTTACAGGACTGATATAACTTTTGCAATAAATATCTTTTCATAGGCATCATGTATTTTATGCGTCTTTTTACACTGAGGGGGAAAAATTCTGTCAATTCACCACTATGTGTGCTGGCAAATAGCGAAAAGCCTAGTGGATGTGGGACTTGTGTGGAATTCATTAGTCTGGCTGTCACTGAGCCCTCATCCTGTCCTGCTGGTAGGGGCTGGAGGGGCCCAGGAGGTCTTCAGGGTCTTCATGCTCCTACGAGGCAGAGCCTCGTCAGGTGTCCTGGTGGATCTATGACTGGCGTGCCCGCTCTGCTTTGATCTTTTGCTTACACTAATGGCAGGGAGATGAGGGCAGAATGAGTGAAGGAACTCTTAAATAATCATCAATACTCTTATCGGCACTGCTCACCCCTTAACAAGACTTTTTCCCACCACATCTGCCAATGTGATTGAGTTTTCACCCTGTTTGTTTTGGTTCCTCCAAGGGCTAGCCATGCAACTGGTCAATTAAGCCCTCTGGATCTTAGTTTTCCCATCTGTAAATGAGGAGGTTGGGCTACCAAAATGCTAAGCTCAAACCTTCTCTGTCCACCTTTCCTGGGGAAAAGCTAAATAGAGCATGAAGAGCTCTGGGGACATGCACAGAAAAAGAAAGGGGAAGAAGCAGGGGCAACCCTGGCAAATGGAATATTCAAGCCCCCGTGTCATCTCAGAGTAAGGGCACTGAGATCTGGGGGTGAGGGAGGAACTTCATCTTGCTCTAGGAAGAGAAGCCTGGGCCTTTCAGAAGAACCAAGATTCTTGGCTTCTGAATCACTGAGTTACTAATCAAATGGCTAACTGTGTTAGTGACAACTGCAGAAGCTGGAGGGAGGGGCGGGGAGAGCAGCACTGAGGAGAAGGGTGTGGGGGAAGAGATGTGGATGAAAGGGAAGCATTTACAGCATGTGGAGCAAAGAGCAACTGGTAACATCAAGGGCACCAAATAAAGGTCCGGGAGCAAAGGAAGAGATGGAGAAAATTCATTCTGCTGGAAATAGACACGACTGCGGTCATGAAGAGGACTCACAAATTCAGGGTGACCTGATTTGATTACAGCAACAGGAAGTGCAGGGGAGAGAGGGCAGGGTGACCTGACCTGAGGAAGTGAATTAAATAAGAGAGAAGACATCACAGTTGCCATGGCATTTAAATATCTTGCACCACATTAAGCTTATTTTTCTCTCTTTGGCTTGATTCTTGTTCTTGCAACATGTTAATGTCATCGCAGTATATCCTGTAAACTAAATTTAGCCCTTTGGGGGCATGGAGGAAAGGAAGACACAGCCCAGGTCTCCCTATTTGGGTCCACTCTGGACAAATATTCTTCCTCCGCAGTGTGCCTGCTTCTTTTGGTCTTCCATTATGGGATATGAAAACCCTTGTCAGGCTTGGGTCTGGTGAAGCTGCTGAATGACATGATTTGAAAAAAAAAAAAAAGAAAGAAAAATTGGAAACGATTTCAAAGAGGTGATTGCTTTAGAAAGTACTTCAGAAAAATCAATAGGATGCAGGAATTTGAAAACTACAATGACCATCAAAACCAAATGTGTTTTCTTAAGTATCAGTTTATTTTATTGCTTTAAAAAAATTATTTTACTGGGCTATAATTAAAGTTATTGGGTCCTGTAATCAGTCGTATGCAAATGCTAACATTGCAGGGGTGGGTACATTGTGTACCCAGGGGTGGGTACATTACTGTCCACAGAGTGAATGGAAGGGCATTTCCAGCTGTCTTATTTATCACAAATGTCACAACATTCATCACGGCCGAGATCCTGACCTTCCTCAAATAAACTCGCATTAACCAGACCCCAGAGACTGTTGGACATACCCAAATTATGACCAGCAGACCAGAATACTCACGTTGCCATGCAAGATCAGTCTCTATAGATAAATGTACTTGAGAAGACAAGTTCCATCCAGATGTTTGCTTAGCCTGGAGTTAGAATAAATGAAATTTGTTGTATGGTCCACAGAGAAATGCCCCTGACACAATGCCCTGAAAGAATGAGGCACCCACCCCACCCCCATCCATCCTTGCTTATATGGCCCTGCCACCTTCTGAGAGTTTGGGCTTCCTTTCCGTATGCACTAGTCTCTTCAAACCAGTTTCTCCACACAGCATCCTATACACCTAACTAGGCAGACTTACACTTTTAAAGTCATAATCACATTCCATATCTACCTTCCTGATATTGCAGTCAAGTCACTTTGATGGGAATTTGGGGCATTTCCAAATTCTTCGGTCACAAATTGTCACTGTCTTGGTCTACTCCCGCTGAATTCTAGTCCAATCCATCATACGCGCAGATTTTAGTCTAACTTTCTGAGGGTGACCTGGTTTCCAGATTCTTGGAGAAGCAGCTCATTTTGCTTCATGGGCTACCAACAGTGACCTAACCTTCCTTTGGCCACCATGCACTTTGAATAAAGAGATCAGGCTTATTAAGGTCCATAGGTCCTGTGATGTGATAGAGTTGTCCACCTTTTCCTGGGCACCCAACTCAAAGATATCTTTCCTCTTCTCTGCGTGAGAAGAGAGGCTGGCCTTTTGCTATGATGACTTAAGTTGTAAAATTTCACCTTGAGGATGCAGGTACTATCTACTCCAACATAGATGGAGAGCAAACAGGACTCTGATTTTGAACTCAATCCAGAAATGAAAATATTCACATGGCCTTGTTAACTCAAGTTACCAACAAGGACAGATCGACAGAGTGTTTCTGGAACCCCTGACATTGAAATGACATCCTTGACACATAGGTAGCCCCCACCCAGAGGGGTTCGTTGCTAAGCCACCCCTTCCCCAGATGGACTTTGTTGGGGACCTGCAGCCTTTTTAAATGTAGAGTGTCCTTTCAGGTCATTTAAAGTCCTATCGATCCTCCTTGCTGAGTCCATAGATCAGTTCCCAGGAAAAAGTGCTGTGGCCAACTTTGGAATATCTTTCAGCCCAATTTAAAGAACCCAGCTCAGATGCTCCTGTGCTCAAGATAGAGGAACACAAAGAAGAAGCCCCGTGGCAGGACAGTGCAGGGCCTTGGAGAACAATGCTAGTTGAGCAGCCGTGTTATGCGGGCAGGTCTTCTACAAGCCCTGAGCATCCTTTCCCAACCTGGCATCTGGGCAGTTCCTCAAGCATGGGCTGTGCATGGGTTTTCTATGGGTGTGGGCAGCCTAGTTATTGCTCAGCTGGGAAGACAGGGCACGTTCTCCATGCTGACTATGCTCCCTCTCTCTGGACTGGCCTCCCCTGGGATTCCCTGCCCATTCAGGTGTGACAAAAGATTGTGATTTGAAGCAGGCTAGGTTCATTCTAAGTTGTGTATAAGAAAGAGGGGCAAGTCAATTTTCTCTTACCTCCCACCAATCCTGTATAAGATTTGGGTATTTTGCAATTAACTTTCCTATTTCAAAATGCTTACTGAAAAATTTGGGGTTATGCAGTGGATGTATCTCATTTATAGATTCATTTTTTTCCAAGGGCCTATTTCTCTTGTTACCATACTCTTCTAGTATCTCAAAGTAATCCTCAAGACCATGATGATTTAAAGACTTGCCCAGGATCCCACATCAAAAACATGGCTGAATGGAGCTCAAATCAAGGCCCATTGGGCCTTCACATACCACACGTCTCAGGCAGAGTGATGAGATCCTTTAGATGGTGGGCATAGGAGGGCAGGAGACAAGTGAGAAGAAAATGGTGCTCAGAGACAGTCTACTGTATCCCAGGACTTTGATCCATGTGATTTCTTTTAATCCTGAAAATGACCTTATAGAGTATTATCTCCACTTACAGATGAGGAAAACTGAGACTATAAATTTAAATAACTCATCTGCGGTCGTATCAGGAGTGGTATTGGGATTGGAGCCATAGCTGTCCAGACCATGAAAAGCCACATACAGAGGAAAGGGGAATGACAGGACAGTGGTGGAGAAACAATTCTAGAAGCTGGCTGGGTAAAGGAAAAGTACTTGAGGAAGCCCTACATCAATTTCCATGGTGTCAGGCAAAATGGAATTATGGGGGATGAAACCACAGAGCATATATGTATACATGGCTGGCCTCAGACTGCAGAGGAAACTTCGACTTTATCTCTGAAGGTATGCTCACCCCCTCCCCCTCCCAGTTTTATTGAGATGTAATTGACATACATCACTCTATAAGTTTAAGGTGTACAGGATAGTGGTTTGACTTAGACATACTGTGAAATGATCACCACAGTATGGTTAGTTGGCATCCGTCATCTCATATAGATACAATAAAAAGAAAAAGCAAAAACAGTTTTTTGTTCTTGTGATGAAAACCCTTAGGATTTACTCTCTTAACTATATTCCTATAGATCATACAGCAGTGTTAACTGTAGTCACCATGGTGTACATCACATCCTTAGTACTTATTTACATGGTAACTGGAAGTTTGTACCTTTTTTTTTTTTTTTTTTTTGCAGTACGTGGGCCTCTCACTGTTGTGTCCTCTCCCGTTGCGGAGCACAGGCTCCGGACGCGCAGGCTCAGCGGCCATGGCTCACGGGCCCAGCCGCTCCACGGCATGTGGGATCTTCCCGGACCGGGGCACAAACCCGTGTCCCCTACATCAGCAGGCGGACCCTCAATCACTGCACCACCAGGGAAGCCCAGAAGTTTGTACCTTTTGACCACCTTTGAAGGTATGCTTTTATGGGGGCGTCCCGGGTGACCTTCTCGTGTTTGAGATGACATACTACTTGGTGCACGTTGTTTGGTTTGTTTTTCTGGTGATGGTGGCTGAGGTAGAGGGCAGAAGTTACGTTTACTGCTGCGCTAGGCACTTGGGGTGCCTAGTACAGTCTGGACACGTAGGTGTCTAGGAGATGTGTGGGAGCTTGTTGCCAGGAGGTGTTCTCTGCCATTGAAGGACCAATCCAAACAAGCCCATCAGGAACAGGTTGCTGAGAATAGCCATCTTGGGAGCAATTTATGTTTGACAGATGATTTTTGAGCTATGGACATGGAATAGGACAGAAAAATGTTTTTTGAAGAACTTCATTAAATTAAAAACAATCCAGTCTTTTTTTGGGGGGCGTGGAGGGCAGTGCCTCATGGCTTGCGGGGTCTTAATTCCCTGACCAGGGATGGAACCTGGGGCCCTGGAAGTGAAAGCACCGAGTCCTAACCACTGGACTGCCAGGGAATGCCCCAAAACAATCCAGTCATTTTTTTAAAATTTATTTTAATTTATTTATTTTTGGCTGCATTGGGTCTTCGTTGCTGTGTGCAGGCTTTCTCTAGTTATGGCAAGCGGAGTTTGCTCAGCAGTTGTGGCTCACGGGCTCTAGAGTACAGGCTCAGTAGTTGTGGCACATGGGCTTAGTTGCTCAGTGGCATGTGGGATCTTCCCGGACCAGGCCTCGAACCCACGTCCCCTGCATTGGCAGGCAGATTCTTAACCACTGCGCCACCAGGGAAGTCCCAACAATCCACTCTTTATTTATTTATTTATTTATTTATTTATTTATTTATTTATTTATGGCTGTGTTGGGTCTTCGTTTCTGTGCAAGGGCTTTCTCTAGTTGTGGCAAGCGGGGGCCACTCTTCATTGCATGCACAGGCTCAGTAGTTGTGGCTCACGGGCCCAGTTGCTCCACGGCATGTGGGATCTTCCCAGACCAGGGCTCGAACCCTTGTCCCCTGCATTGGCAGGCAGATTCTCAACCACTGCGCCACCAGGGAAGCCCCCCAACAATCCACTCTTAAGCTATAATTTTAAATCACCATTTACTTTATTACTTTTAGGAGAAAAACACTACTTGTAGAGATATTAGAAAAGTAGAATATCGAAAAGAAGAACGTAAAACTCGAAATCCTAGCAACCGATAGTAAACTCTATCAACAATGCGGTATGGGGCTTCCCTCATAGCTGGGTTTTGGTGTTAGTGTAGAAGTCCCTCCTCAGGGAGGCCTTCCTGGCCACCCAGTCAAAAGGAGCTACCTGGGCGCACCTCTCCGGTTTAATTCTTCCTCTGTTTCATTTTCATCATAGCACTTGCGACATGTTGTTGTTTATTTGTATTATTCTGTTACCTCGTGTCAGTCACCCCACAGACCTTGTTTGTTCAGTCAGAATTTCCGCTGGAATACCTAGAACAGTGACCAGCTGGTTGTAACACTCAGTATATAGTTGCTGGATGATTTAATTAATTAAGTAAATTATCTTTGTCAAGTGAATGAACAGTTCAATCACCTCCCACCACCTTCTCCGAGGGCTGGAGTTTTCCTAAAGAGGAAGAAGGAGTCATATCACTTTATTTCTAACCCTCTCTGCCAGTTAGAAAACGGATGATACAAACATCAAAACCGTTTATCTCTTAGGCTCTCCCACATGTGGCCAGACTCATAGCTTTCCAACCCAGATTGAGACATTAAAAAAAAAAAAAGGGCTGACTAGGTTTCAAAAGAGAACACTTGGAGGCTTTCAGTCAGATACATGAGGCTGGACAGGCAGTCCCCACTCTACAAAGAGGTGGTGTTCACCACGTTTCTCTGTGTATGTTGTTTGTTTCCAACACAGAATGCATTTTTTTACTGGAAACAATGTTCCCAGACTAGCCCACAAAAGCCTATTTAACCTACCATGCTCAGTAGGAAAAAAAAAAAAAACAAACCTTGGAAATCTAGGAAACAAAACTGGGAAAATGAATAAGAAATACAATTGAAATGTTTACCTTGAATATTAATGCTTGAGGAAAAGCAGCTCCCAACAAAGGAGGAGGGGGCAGTAGGGTGAAGGGTGTGGACGATTCAGAGGGATGCCCAGCTGTCATGGCCATGCCTCACTCCTGCATCTGATGGACCGAGGCCGTTGACAAAAGCCACATCTCCTAGGCGCGGGCATGTCTGAGCCTGTCTGAGGGAGCAGATCTGTGTGCCAACAGAGGGCAGGCAGGGCTGACACCAACTCTTCACACGCTTAATTCTAGAGGCTAGAATCAACATGTGAGAATTCTTCCATAAGGTCAGGCTCCAAGTATGTCATACTGGTGACCCATGAGCTTTCTCAGGAAATTTCTGCTTGAGTTACCTACGTATAAACATGACAACACAGCTTAAAAAAGAATAGGTTCCGTTTTGGTTTCATCATTGAAAATCATCATTTCATCATTGAAAATACCACAAGGTAATTTCAGTCATGTTTTCCGTGTATCTGATCTTTGTGCTGCCACTTTGAGGTCAAAGCTTTTATTGCTTAAAAGTTAAGCTTCAGAAAGCAGGGGAGCTCCTTTGATGGGAGCTTCTAAAATTTCTTGTATTATATTGCATAAGAAAGTGTTCCGTTTGGGAAAGACCCATTATCCTGAAACAACTCCCATCAACCCTAATTCTGGAAGTTTGTACAGAGCATCTCTAAGATAAAAACTTCACTCTCTGAAGTGGCTCAGTTTCGTCAACTGTAAAATAAAAACAGTCATACTTGTTATATCACTGTTTTTGTCACCTCTGTTACAAAGACGTAGACTCAATCATTGTTCAGCTTATATTAATAGAAGCAGGGTCTTATCCCCGCTTATTTGATTTAAATCTCAGATGACTTAACTTAAAACCATTTTACATTTTACTTAATGTGCTTTGGTATTTACCTACTCATAGGTATCTGGCCTGCAATTTTAAACAAAATAATGACACTAGGCCATAAATATTGGCATCAGTCGTTGAGGAACTGCTTAGGTTTACTTTTCTAGGTTTAGTTCTTCCACGGAGGCTACTCTAGGGTCAGCAGCAGTAAGGCTTTGGGGTCAGGTAGCCCGAGATCAAGTTCACATCCCATTCCTTTTTAGAGCTGTCTAATCTTCAGCAAATTTCTTAATCTTACTTGGTCACACCCACCTTTTTTAAAAAAATGGAGAGGACAATAAAATAAAAGTAGGGATGATAAATAAACCCATTTCATGGTTATCGAGAGGATTAAATGAGACCATGCATGTAAAACCAAGCAATAGGTGGTGGCCATTATTGTTGTTGTTATTATTATTATTATTTTAAAGTCTAGGTTGGTAATTGTATTCGTTTCCTAGGGTTTCTGTAACAAAGTACCATAAACTGAGTGGCTTAAAACGATAGAAATGTATTGTCTCACAATTCTAGAGGCTAAGTCCAAAATCAGGGTGTCAGCAGGGCCCACGCTCCCTCCCCCACGCTCTCTACTGAAACCAGTAGGGGAATCCTTTGTCTTTTCCCAGCTTCTCGTGTTTGCCAGCAATCCTTGGCTTACAGGTGTATCACTCCAGGCACATGGCATTTTCTCCATGTGTGTCTTTACATGGTCTTCCCGGAGTGCATGTCTATCTCTGTGCATTATTTTCCTCCTTTTATAAGGACCCAGCCACACTGGATTACGACCCACACTCATGACCTCATTTTAACTTGACTTCTGCAAAGATCCTGTTTCCAAATGATGTCACATTCTAAGGTCCCGGAATTCAGACTCCAGCATATCTTTTTTTTTTGTGGGGTGGTGGTTGGAGACACAATTCAACTCATAACAGTAATAGATGTTTTTTAAAAAAGCCTCCAGGGACTTCCGTGGTGGCCCAGCGGTTAAGACTCCGCGCTCCCAATGCAGGGGGCCTGGGTTTGATTCCTGGTCAGGGAACTGGATCCCGCATGCCACAAATAAGACTCTGTGCAGCCAGATATATTAAAAAAAAAAAAATTCTCTAAAGTAAGAACTAGCATCTCACGTTTTGCTGTCTAAAATCTCTTCCCCACCAGATGTTATTATCACTGAAATTTTGCTCATCAATGATATTTAGATACAAAACATAAACTCTTAAGTTGGCTGTGTTTGTCAATAAACTTGAAAGCAAGGAATTTGCCTTGTTTAAAGGAGTCACCCTTTCCAGCAGGATTCTGTGAAGTACATGTTACCAGTGCCCTATCCACTCCCTTCCATCCAGACAGATAAGAGCCAAACCCCATTCTCTTCTGGGTGGCAGCCAAGCCCCTTCCTGGGTCTTGATTTCAAATGGTCATTCAAATCCATCCTCATCGTCTCTGTTCTGCAACAGAAACCAGTGTCCCTGCTTTCTGTGACATTTGGGATGTACTTGGCAATACCAGCTATGTGGTGATGCTATCAAGTTGCCCTTAGTGGGGTAAGGGAAACTATCATAAGTCCTTAGAGTTGGAAGGTATCTTAGATATCATCTCATTCAGTGGTTCCCAAATCTGGCCGTGGGTAGGGATCACTCAGGGAAATTTTAAAATATAGCAATTCCTAGGCTTCATCTGAGAGATATTCACTCAGAGTGGCAGGGGAGAGCTGGACCTTAAAAACGCTCTCCAGAAAAACAAAAACAAACAAACAAACAGCTCTCCAGATGAAGCCCAGAGAGGCTGACTGACGCTGCATGCTTGCTCAGTATTTAGTAGTTGACTGACTCCTAGTTAAGGGCTGGCTCCATGCTCCAACTTTCTTCTCCGATGGTGCCAGGGCTTTAACCCTGGTGAGGTTTGCAAGGTAAGCACGAAGACTCTCACTGCTGCTTGTTCCAGAGAGCCTTTCCAGGGCACAGCAGGTGTCGGAGGCGTTTGTGATTTATTCGTCGTGTAGCTTTGCAGTGGGCTGTGCAGGTTGATACGTCTCCTTCTAAGGGTTCTGTCTTTTATGTTCTTTGTTCTGACATAATTTTTTATATCACTGAGCCATGCTTCCACGTTTTAAAATATGAATGTAGTTCTTTTTTTTTTAAAGGAGAACTAAAAGGATAGTTATAAAGAGCTGTCAACACCTTTCCATCAGAAACCACCCATGAGAGGTAGAGAGGTCGAAGAGAGAGGGGGCAGGGCAGAAAGAAAAAACGGCAGGAAATCAGGTTCCCACAGAGGTGAGAGTTTGGGATATAGAAGAGGAGGGAGGGGAGTATGATGCAGCTGCACATGTTAGAACACTGTCTGGCTCTCGGTGCCGCTTGGAATGAGTCAGCCGTCTCAGTTAAGCTGAATGTAGAGGAAAGTTAGGAACACAGGTGTTGGAGTCAAGCAGACCTGGCTTCACATTCAAGCTCTCTCACCAATTAGCCACATACTAATGTCTCTGAGCCTCAGTTTTCTCATCTGTAACATGGGGGTAGTAGCACCTCATAGGATGGGGGTGAGACTTGGGGTGTCTGATACCTGGTAGACAGTATACGAATGGCGGTGCTATGATCATGGAAGAGTTATGTTTGGGGGACTTGTGGGGACATTTTTCTGTCTTGCTTGAGGCCTTCTGCGTATATCCTTCCAAGAGAGAGCATACCACTTTAGCAAACCATGTGGTATGAATTGAACATGGCCCGACTTTGTTATCAGAGGGAGGAGGCCCTGTCTCTGGCCATCTGTTCCCCTTTCTGGTCTCTTGTTGCTGTATCTGAACTAGCAACCTTTTACTTTGCAAAAATGTGTCAATGCAGGAGAAGCAAGTTTTGTTGGGAGGGGAGATCGAGGGGGAGGCCTCGAGTAGAAAAGTGTAGCTGGCTTTGGAGAGGACCTGAGGTGAGGCCAGAGAGGGTAAGCCCCAGACACTAGGGTGTTGGGCAGACATGAGGTTGAGGACACAACATCTACAAAGAAAGTAAGACAAAATGTAGGAGCAGAGAAAGCGGGGCCGACAAAGACAGGACAGGCTTCTGAACCTTAGAACTCCACCTAGGCCTACCTTGCTGGGTGAACTTCATTTTTTTTTTTTTTTTTTTGCGGTACGCGGGCCTCTCACTGCTGTGGCCTCTCCCGTTGCGGAGCACAGGCTCCGGATGCGCAGGCTCAGCGGCCATGGCTCACGGGCCCAGCCGCTCAGCGGCATGTGGGATCTTCCCGGACCAGGACACGAACCTGCGTCCCCTGCAGCGGCAGGCGGACTCTCAACCACTGCGCCACCAGGGAAGCCCTGGACTTCATTTTAAGCTTTGAATTCCTTTCTGGATGATGACTCGTCCACCTGAGCACTTCTCCCCAAGTCCCAAGTTTTTCATCTCTAAGATGGACAAAACCCAAGGCCTCCCTCATACATTGATTAGAACACGTGAGGCGAGATCAGAACAGCTATCAAATTCTTGATTGTATTCCTTGAGGGATACATTAAGAGACCCTCCTACACTGTTGGTGGAAATGTAAATTGGTGCAGCCACTATGGAAAACAGTGTGGAGGTTCCTTAGAAAACTAAAAATAGGGCTTCCCTGGTGTCACAGTGGTTCAGAATCCACCTGCCAATGCAGAGGACACGGGTTCGATCCCTGGTCCGGGAAGATCCCACATGTCGCGGAGCAGCTAAGCCCATGTGCCACAACTACTGAGCCTGTGTTCTAGAGCCCGCGAGCCACAGCTGCTGAAGCCCACGTGTCACAACGACTGAAGCCTGCGCACCTAGAGCCCATGCTCCGCAGCAAGAGAAACTACTGCAATGAGAAGCCCGCGCACTGCAATGAAGAGTAGCCCCCCGCTTGCTGCAGAGAAAACCTGCACACAGCAATGAAGACCCAACATAGCCAAAAATAAATAAAATAAACAAATTTATTTTAAAAAAACAACTAAAAATAGAATTGCCATATGATCCAGCAATCCCACTCTTGGGTATATATCCAGAGAAAACTCTAATGTGAAAAGAAACATGCACCCCAATGTTCATAGCAGTACTATGTACAATAGCCAAGACACAGAAGCAACCTAAGTGTCCATCGACAGATGAATGGATAAAGAAGATATGGTGTATATATAATGGAATACTACTCAGCCATAAAAAAGAAGGAAAAATGCCATTCGCAGCAACATGGATGGACCTAGAGATTATCATACTAAGTGAAGTTAAGTCGGACAGAGACAAACACCGTATCATATCACTTATATGTGGAATCTAAAATATGACACAGATTAATTTATTTATAAAACAGAAACAGATTCAGAGACATAGAGAACAAACTTATGGTTACCAAAGGGGAAAGGGGGTGGAGGAAGGATACATTAGGAGTTTGGGGTTAGCAGATACAAACTACTATATATAAAATAGATAAACAACAAGGACCTACTGTATAGCACAGGGAATTATATTCAGTATCTTATAATAAACCATAATGGAAAAGAATATGAAAAAGAATATATATATATAATATATCTGAATCACTTTGCTGTACCTCCAAAATTAACACAACACTGTACATCAACTACACTTCAATTTAAAAAAAAGAGATCCTTGAGGGATCCAAAGCCCTCTCCCCTAGGGCTTTGGAAGGGGCAGTCTCTAGCCCTTGAAAGGACTCAGGCAGGTCTGTGGGAGCCAAAATGCATCAACCCTATTTCTAAACTTTCACGCTCTTTGACTGTGGCTGAATTGGTTGGGTTGTATTAACACAGGGGTAAATGCTGAATTCTGCGTGAGTCCGCTCTTCATGCCTCAAAGACAATGCCCAGATGTTATTTTTATCCCAGATCTATTCTTGGCTTCTGAAGGTTTCTAAGCCCTTTGATATAGTGATTATCACTCAATCACTTAATACCTTAACAACAAAGTTTCTAGACAAAACAGCTATCCAGGTCATATCTTCTCTCTGAGCCTCGGTTTAATACGTAAAAGAAGGTCGTCTGAACAACAACTAAGGCTCCTTATTGTGATAAAGTCCTACATCTCGAGAAGCAATGGCCCCAGGCAGTCCTCGGTGGGGATAATGCAGGGCACGTGGCTGACTGTACCAAGCAGGCGAAAGTAGGATAAAATGTGTGTCGAGCGTTCTCTCAAAGGGGAAGAATTAAGCCATTCACTCTTCTTTTACCTTTCGTTTAATAAACATGTGTTGAGCAGTCAGAATGCATAAAGGGGGACTTACCTGGTGGTGCAGTGGTTAAGAATCCGCCTGCAGGGGACATGGGTTCAAGCCCTGGTCCAGGAAAATCCCACATGCCGCGGAGCAACTAACCCCAGGCGCCACAACTACTGAGCCTGCGCTCTAGAGCCCGTGAGCCAGAACTACTGAAGCCCGTGCGCCGCAACAAGAGAAGCCACCGCAATGAGAAGCCTGCGCACCGCAACAAAGAGTAGCCCCTGCTCGCCGCAACTAGAGGACGTCCGCGCGCAGCAACGAAGACCCAACACAGACAACAATAAATAAATAAATAAATATTTATTTATTTTTTAAAAAAAGAATGCATAAAGAAAGAGTGCAGAAAAGACAGGTTCTGAGGAAGCTCCCGATGGAAGGAGGTGGGGCGGAGCACAGACCTCTTAGAAGGGCTTGGGCTGGGGGAGAGATTGTCCAGGCAGTGACATGGGATGTAATCTTTACCCTCTGATTTAGAAAAACCCACCTAGTTTCTCTATAGGTACCTTTCATTTGTGAGGCAGTTAACCCTATTTTGGGTTCTAAACATTTGATCAGGGTGGCCATGGGGTAAGAGAGAATCATGAAAATTACCCTCCACAAACATCATCTGATATCACTTATATGTGGAATCCAAAATAATGATACAGATGAACTTACAAAACAGAAATAGACTCACAGACATAGAAAACAAACTTATGGTTACCAAAGGGGAAAGGGTGGGGAGGGATAAATTAGGAGTTTGGTATTAGCAGATACAAACTACTATATGCATAAAATCGATAAACAACAAGGACCTACTGTATAGCACAGTGAACTATATTCAATATCTTGTAGTGGAAAAGAATCTGAAAAAGAATATATATATAAATTATAAATATATATATTATAAAAATATTATAAAGAATATTATATATATATATATCTGAATCCCTTTGCTGTACACCTGAAACTAACACAACATTGTAAATCAACTATACTTCAATTAAGAAAAGGCACCTTCGCAACCGGTGCTCGGTCATTTGCGGGTCAGCACAGCCTCGAACTGGCAGATCCAGGATGAGGAAGCAGGTTCCATGATGTGTTCTAAGTTCCTAAATTGGCCCACCAGGGAAAGGGCTGTCCTCACCGGAGAAGAGACTGGTGGTGAGAATGATGTTCCACACCCAACACTGGCCTCTGATCTGCCAGTAGAAGTGGCTGGACATGTAGCTAGAGATGCAGCAAGTCAGGGCATACAAGATGGCTGCTGAGTTAATGGCCCCAGGATGGTGCACACTGAACATGCCCAGCAGTGCCATGACAATAATGCCTGCAGGGTGGTAGTGGAAAGCCCGTGTCAGGTTTCACCCAACCCTCTTCTGGCAATTTCAGAGGAATCAGCTAGCCCGCTTTCTCCCAGACCCAGGGCTTCCATCCAAACAATATCCCCCAGTTCTGTTGTCTAGAAAACCCACAATAGAATAACAATAGAATATACACATCCTTGCTAGAGCCATCCACCCCTTAGGTCTGCCCCTCACCTTGGACAGAAGAGAAGATCTGCAGATCTTTTTCTGAACAAACCACCTACTTAGTTCTACCCCTTGAGAGAAATCCCTGATTAATTTTTTATCACCTCACCAGTGCCAAGGGCCAGGAACTGGGCACCCACACCAAGCACAGCACAGAGCAGACCACGATATGGAGGGAAGTGGAAGACATCTGTATAGATCATTTCCTAGCCATTGTCACCTTGGTCAAAGTCATCACCAGAACCTCCAGAGGTTGGCTCTTCATCCAAGTTGTACCGAGCCAGGTCTTTTCGAAGCACACGCATGAGAATGACAGCCACGAAACCCACCAGTAAAAGCACAAGCACCATGGGATTGACGATGGACTACCATTGGATTTCCAGTGTTTGGAGAAAGAAACCGCCATCGTCGCCACGCACCTGTCACTCCAATGCTCACCTGACATCTCAGACCAGCGCACGCTGTAGGTGTGGGTGAGGCCTAGGAACTTATGAGGTCGTAACCCATCTAAACTGGGGGGCTTGACGTCCCGCCCTGAGACTCTGGCACATATAATCCAGTCTCTGTGGAATTCTAGGTGGAAGTCTAAATGGGTCCAGAGTCCTGCCTTGTGGCTGTGAGGCAGGAAGCCACTCTCCTCCACGTAGCCCACAAAGCCACAGATTGGCAAGTTGTCCACCACAAATTCAAAATAGTATAGTTCCTTCATGGCCTGGCGCAGCCGTTCCACCTACAAAGAGCAAGCCAGGAGTCAGACAAGGCTTCCCCAGGCATTGGATTAGAGCAGGGTTTCACCCTCAGCACTAATGAAATTTTGGGCTGCATAATTCTTTGCTGTGAGGCTGTCCTATGCCTTGTACGATGCGCCATCCCTGGCTTCTTACTAGATGTCAGTAGCGTCCCCCAGTGGTGACAATCAAAAATATCTCCAGACATATCTCCAAATATCTCTGAGAGACAAAAGCCCCTGTTGAGGGACTGTCCCGGTGATCCAGTGGCTAAGACCCCTTGCTCCCAATGCACGGGGCCCACGTTCGATCCCTGGTCAGGGAACTAGATCCTGCATTCCACAATTTAAGATACTGCAAGCCGCAACTAAGACCCGGTGCAGCCAAATAAATAAATAAATATTTTTAAAAAAGAAAAAGCCCCCTGTTGAGAACCACCGGTTAGACCCTAGTATGTTGAGATTCTCCGAAATGAGCAAGTATGACTTGACAGGATGAAGGCCTAGAAGAAGAGGGATAAGGTGTAGGAAGGTCTGGAGTAGACTAAGGAAAAGTGCCCTAAGATAGAAATTGCTGAAGAAAAAAGCATGACAGGGAAAATTAGGTAGAGTGTACAGGAGCCAGTTAAAAAAGCCGAGAGGTAGGAATGGAAGAAAATGACTACGTAGGAGTGATAGTTGGGACCTTATTACCGACAGAGAAGCTTCGAGTCAGGAGCCCTGGGTTCTGATATCAACTCTGCAATCCACTATCCATGTAATCTTGAAGTTACTTCTGAGCAAGTGTGTTTCTTCATCAACCAAATGCAAATACTACTACCTGCTCTGCCTGCCACATGAGGCTGTAGTTAGAATCAAATCAGATCATTTCCCATAAAGGTGCTTTGAAAACCAAAAAAAAAAAGAGACACCCTACACCTCTCCCCACCCTCCCAATCAGAGGGACAAGCCAAGGGCTGGAGTGGCCCCGTCTGCCTTCTTGCGGTGTCAGTGCTGGGTTAGAAGCTCAGGTTATTCATGTGCATGAGCTAGGGAGTCTTTACAATCCTAGCTTTTCCCCAATCTCTCCCTGAGTTTGGGAGGACGTGGGTGAGACTGGCCTGAGGTACCTTAGGGCCATCTCGGCCTGTGGCTCTTTTCTCTTAAAAACTTCTTTTCTGGAGGTTGAAATGAATCTCCCCATCAATCTGTGATGGGGGGAGGAGGGATTATTATCGCTCATATTTCACAGACAGGAATAGTAAAGAATTAAAAGCTTAAGTAATGTTCCCAAGGTCAGGTGGTGAATTAGTAACCGAGACAGGGAAAGGATTCAGGTTTCTGGTCCTTTCAGTTTTGTTGCCTCAGCATTAGATCTTGCTGTCTCTTTAAATCTCACATGTAGTTAGGAGTAGGGTCTGTAGCTGTGTATTAGTTCCATCTTAACTTTGCTCATTAAAAAAAAAAAGTGGGGCAACCCTTCCTTTCCTAAACTTCTACTGCAAATCTGCTTTGTGACTTTATTGGGCAAGACCTAAAAGATGGTCGTATTTTCCCCCAGCACAGCTGAATATCCTTGTTCTTTTGGATATTGGTATTCTGCAGCAGCTGTCTGACGGAGATGGAGAGCTCCGACAAGGATGGGCCGGAACTCCAGCTGCTGGTAAGCAAGTGTTCACTATTTATAGCGAGAGGGGGGCTGCAAAAGAGTGGAATTTTTTCCTTCTGAGTCGTTTTGATGCAACCAACAGGAAGTGGGCTCTGATAGATGCTAAATTTGATGACTTGAATGAGGTCTATTACAGCACTTCTCAAACTTGTCTGTGCATCAGAATCACCCAGAGGGGAGGGGCTTGTTGAAACACAGACTCCCGGGTACCACCCCCAGAGTTTGTGAATCAGTAGATCTGGGATGGGGCTTGAGAAAGTGCATTTCTAACAAGTTTTTGGGTAATGCTGATGCTGCGGGTTGGAGAACCACTGCTTTATTGTAGTGGGTGGAGTGTCCGGGCAAGGGCCATTGTACATGGTAACAGATTGAACCCAAGAAAGGCACTGACATGCACCAAAAGACTCTTCCTGGTGATCTTACTGTCCTTGTCCAATCAAAATCAGTCACTTCTGAGCCGGCATTTCCAGGGCAAAGGTATTATTTTATAAATAAAGAAAATGGCATAAGATTTAAAGGATAGGGTTCATAAGAAATATGTGTGTATATTATTTAATAAAAATTATTCCCTCCCCCCCACCCCTTTCTCCAGTGAAAAAAGTGTGACTTGTTAGGTCATTTTATCACATCGTAATGTTTGGAGTCAAGACTGGCAGATTTCACCTCCACTTTCAACTCCAGCCAGAGACACACACCGGCCTTGCCAGCTGAGGTATCCACCTTTGATCGATGGCCAGGAAAAAGCAAGCAGACAAGTCCTGGGAGAACATGGCTGATCTGCTAAGTAGACCAAGACTTTGGCTTTGCCCTCTCAATTTCTGGTATGAGATGGGCCTGTTTAAGTTCCTGCTTCTTTTTGAATGAATTTTGATATTTTATATTTTCCTCAAAAACGATCCATTTCACTCAGACTTTGAAAATAGGAATACATATTTGTACAAATGATTCTTTTACAAGAATTTTAATTTCTTACATACAAATATCAAGTCATTATCATTATTTTACACCTGAAACGAATATGATGTTATATGTCAAATACATCTCAATAAATAAAGTTAAAAAAAAAGAGAATTATAGTTTCCTATATATGTGTGTTAATCCAGTTTCTAATTCCTAACTTTATTTGTATTTTTCCTCTTTTTCCTTGATTAGACTAACTTAGTGGATTATTTATTATTGTAGCTGTTTTTTCTGTGATGAACCAGCTCTAGATTTCTTTATCAATATGAAGACCTGCAAATGACCTGCAATATGAAGACCTGAGATTTTATCCTATTTGCAAGCTAACAGGTTAGTTAGTCTGTTGGTAGAGCATGCAAGCCTCCCAGATCCAAGACAGCTAGAGTATCAGCATTTTTGCCACTTCCCACAGGTCCTTGCCATGGAGGCCGCGTGATGCTTTCTCACGTAGTAGGTTGGAGGAGAGGAATCCGAATCCTAAGCTTAGCAAACTCAACTCTTTCATAAGGAAAGTAAGAATGCCTGCCCTTGGCTCCAGGTAGGGGCACTCTCTCTAGCTTCCCAAGCTGTTTGCTACACAAACCTCCTTGAAAAGATAAGTCTAGGACAAAAGTAGTCAGTGTGTCTGCTCCTGAGATGTGCAGAAATGCAAGCCACCCATGGGAGCACTGTCTCCCAACAATCAATTCCACTGACTTTGTTTTCAACATCATCATATTCTGCTTTCATTTTAAATTCTGTTTTCCTTAGATTTTAAAAGTTATTCTTTTTTTAGTCTTCTTGAATAGTCACTTCCTTCATATTCATTCTTAAGCTAAAAAGGTTTTAAGATTATGACTTTTCCTCTGAATAAATCTTTGACTACATCTCATAGATGTTAATAAGTAGTGTTGTCTTGATCATTATTTGCTAAATTATCTAGCTTTCCTTTCTTATTTAGGAGGTTCCAAGGGTTTGAACAAAATGAATCAATCATCTTTGGCTCTGCTACTCTCTCAGTTTACTCTGGAAGCTGTTGTCTTTTCCTCAAACTTTGTAGATTAAAGCCACAAAGCCCTTTTTAATAGGATCTGTGTGACTTGTGTGCTAAACAAGTTTACATTGCACTTTATTGCAGTTTAAGAGGAAATGGGATTTGGAAGATGAAGGTTCAAGCCTGACTCTGTCACTTCATACTGGTAACCTAATAAATGCCCATTTTGAGTCTCACTTTTGTCTGCAAATGTCGGATTGAATTATACTATCTCTCATGTCCTTTTCAATTTATGACTCTAAGAGATTTGGAATTAGTTTCAATTACACTCTGAATGATTTCTAGGCTGACTTGTTAGTGGAAGCAATACGGCGAAGTGGAAAGCTCTCTGGCCTTAGAAACTGGAAAAGCTGAGTTCAACCCTTGCCATGGGCAGCAATTGCTTGATTCCTCACATGTTTTCTTGTGTGATGCTTTCAGAGGAAAGAAAATCACATGGCCGTGGCAGCTCATTTCCTCCCCTTTTTGTAGCAAGAAGCCAGCTCAGTTGGTCAGAGTTAACTAAGGAAGAAAGAGCCTGGGACTTCCCTGGTGGCACGGTGGTTAACAATCTGCCTGCCAATGCAGGGGATATGGGTTTGAGCCCTGGTCCGGGAAGATCCCACATACCGTGGAGCAACTAAGCCTGTGAGCCACAACTACTGAGCCTGCGCTCTAGAGCCCGCGAGCTGCAACTACTGAGCCCGTGAGCTGCAACTACTTAGCCCACGTGCCACAACTACTGAAGCCTGCATGCCTAGAGCCCGTGCTCCATAACAAGAGAAGCCACCACAGTGAGAAGCCCGCACACTGCTAGGAAGAGTAGCCCCTGCTCGCTGGAACTAGAGAAAGCCCGCGTGCAGCAACGAACACCGAACACAGACAAAAATAAATAAATAAAATAAATAAATTTTTTTTAAAAAGGGAGGAAGAGCCTGATGCTGGAGGCTGAGCCTGGGAGCTTCCCCGTTCTAACATGGCTGTCTGTTTCATGGCTCAGGAAGCTCCATTACTACAGAATTACCTAGATGTTCCCGTGCTTCTTTCTCTAAATGTGTGTGGAGCACTAAAAGCATGGAACACCTCTCCTGGGATCTTTCCATGATGTGTCTGCCTCCTATGCTGAGTCCCACACACCTCTCTGGGGCACGATGGGACCTCAGAGACCCACCAACACTTGTTACTTCTATGCTTTTAAGTTTCCCCCTGATATCCTATTTTTAATTAACACCATGTGTGCTGTTAATATGTGTGTTCCTGTCCTTTTCGTACAACCCATACTGTTTTGTTATTTTTAAAATAAATTTATTTATTTATTTTTGGCTGCGTTGGGTCTTCGCTGCTGCGTGGGCTTTCTCTAGTTGCGGCGAGCGAGGGTTACTCTTCCTTATGGCACGCGGGCTTCTCATTGCGGTGGCTTTTCTTGTTGCGGAGCACGGGCTCTAGGCACACGGGCTCAGTAGTTGTGGCTCACGGGCTCTAGAGCTCAGGCTCAGTAGTTATGGCGCCCGGGGTTAGTTGCTCCGCGGCATGTGGGATCTTCCCGGACCAGGGCCCGAACCCGTGTCCCCTGCACTGGCAGGTGGATTCTTAACCACTGCACCACCAGAGAAGTACCCAACCCATACTGTTTGGTGAGCATCATACTAAGTGCTTTATACACAGCATTTCATTTAATCCCCATAACGAGCTTGACTGTCAGGTATATTATCCCCATTTTACAAACAGGAGAAACCTAGTGCTCAGAAAAGTTCAGCAATATGCTGGAAGAGGCAGAGCTAGAGTTTGAATCAAATTGTTTGGTTTTTAGGCCTGTGGTTTTAACTCTAAAAGGGCTCCATTCACATCCTAGACATCACAGGTAATTTTCCTGCAGCTGGCGCAAAAGGGTCTTATTTAAAAAAAAATCAGTATGTTAAGACAACTTTTTTAATAGATGAAGATAAAGTGTAAGGGATGCCTTTTCCAATGTGTCTGAAAGCACCGTGTGGATAAGCAGTAGCTCTGATGTAACATGACTATGTCGTGAGAGGCAATTCATACATGGTGATGAAAATGTTTTTAGGGTTTGTTTTTTTTTTTAAGGAAAGGTTCAATTCAAGATGCATTCAGCACTCTTGAGAATGCAAAGCCCAGTCCAGAGAGAGGAGGGAAGGAAGGGCAGGGCTGGCGGTGGTGTTTCAGGAAGCCCAATACCTTGACCTCTGAGGTCCTAAGTCCAGAACATTCAAGGTAACCGCAGCTTCTCATTCTTTCCCTGCTGCTCTGTTGACACGATTTCCCAGATCTCACAGGAAAATTATTGGGAGCTCTAGTGTCTGTGAGAGTTCCACAGCACCGCTGCTTAAAGAAAATAATTTGTTGTCCTACTGGTGACATGGTAGACTGTGACTAGGAACACCCGTATAACAAAGGCAGGTGGGGGAAATCTTCATTTTTAGGAAATTAACTTTATTATGTTTCATGAGCTAAAAATGACCCTTTGGATCCATAGTGCTACAGACCCACATGGGTCTGTAGAGATTCCCTACCTTCCTAACAGCATTTTGCTACAAAATACTCTTTAATTCTTTTCCATAAGGCTCAAATGTCCTACTTTGACATGCTATTTTCAGTTTTTGTGAGCAAAATACTCTTCTGAGACTTGCCAGCACTCACATTAACTCATTCCTTTCTTTTCTCCTGGCTCAGCAAATAACAGATTCTCCGGGGTCCGAGCAGGGCCTAGTCTTCTAGATTCCCCCTTGACTCGCCTGTCATCTGGTTTAAGCAGATTCTCACTTCAGGGGAGCCAGCAGTCCTCCAAGTGTCCCCAGAGGACTTGTGATAGCAAATATGTGTATATACTCTCAACACCCAGATATGTATAAGGATGCATCCTCGCTGGGCGATGTGCTAAAACAGTGAGGTGAATGGCCTCACTGGGCTTGTGAAGTAAAGCACAAGACTTTACTGGTATACCTAAACGCAGATGCACGGAGAGCCACACAGAAACACATGCACGTCCATACAGAAATAGATACATTACCCAGAGACAGCAGATGGAGGCTCGGAGGACTTCCTATAAGAGGTATATGTCAGGGAGGAAGAAATTTTCCTCTACGCTTCTAGGTTCCTTTGGCTGGTCTAAGAATTAATTTGACACGAGATGGAAGAACAGGAGAAAATCAAACAAAAGTTTAATAACATGCATACAAGGGAGAGACCCAGAAGTGAGTAACTCGCCAAAACGACCGAAACCCTCACCTTAAAGACCATCCTCAGTTAAAGACAGAAGAGGATGTTGGGAGTGGTGGTTCAGGATCTCAAAGGGGGAGGAAGGAAATTGACATGGAGATGGAAAAGCAAATGTTTGGTGAACAAATGTTTGCTGGGCCATGCAGAGATAACAAGACATGGAGAGGAATTTTAACAAACAGACCTTGCCAGGTTCCTCCCTGTCTGCACACCTAGTTCATACAATATTTACCTATGGTGAAGGCTCCCTTCCAGGAACTGGTCCTCTATCTCCATCCTTTAGGCAGTTAGGGGGAAGATCAAAGGTTCTTCCTGAGTCTTTTGGGCCTTGATTGTGTTCAGCTCAAAATAATGCCAAAGAGAAATTTTTGGGGTGGTGAATTTTGCTCCCCTACACCAACAAATACCTTCAATAGACTTTTTTTTTTTTTTTTTTTTTTTTTTGCGGTACGCGGGCCTCTCACTGCTGTGGCCTCTCCCGTTGTGGAGCACAGGCTCCGGTCACGCAGGCTCAGGGGCCATGGCTCACTGGCCCAGCCGCTCCGCGGCATGTGGGATCTTCCCGGACCAGGGCACAAACCCGTGTCCCCTGCATCGGCAGGCGGACTCTCAACCACTGCGCCACCAGGGAAGCCCCTTCAGTAGACTTTTGATTTCAAAGGATGCCAGGAACTGGGAGGCAGGTAAAATTGGCACAAACTCAAGAAGACAGCTGCCTTGATGAGAATAGGTTCACAGACAGCTCAAAGCAAAAAAATAGGGCCCTGGAATTTCATGAAGGTCTAGTTCCTAGCTTGGAATCTAGGAAAAGGAATAATTCTAACAATGTGACTTGCAGTGATTCTTCAGCACCACCAAGAGAGGGGAGAATTTGATCCACACAGGGGTGTGCCTAGTAGGAAAGTGGTTTTATGTAAGTTGTATGGGTGACTTGTGTGAATGTCCTTTAAACCTATGTAGTTTCCTTTTTACTGATCCCAGGTTCTTCTGTATTAGCCTTCTGATAATTACTTTGGCTCCCCGAGAGGTCTCTAACTACTGCTCAACTCAGCAGAATTGTAGTAATACCAAAGATAGTTTCCCTTGGAGTTTTTTTGGGTGCTTCCTAGAGAAATACTAAATCAGGTATGTCTCCCACTACAAAAATAAAAAGTATATCCTGGTGCATAAATTAGTCTCTTGAGAGTTGGGGTAATACAAATTCATTCACTAGAATTTGAGCTAAGAAAGTGGAGTTGATCTTTAACATCAGCCAATATAGCACTTCCTAAAAGAATTTACACTAACCCTTCAAGAAGCAACCTCATAGCTTTCATTCATCCATTCATTCATTCACTCACTCATTTGACAAATATTTATTTAGCGCTTTATATATGCCAGGCCACCTTCTAGACGGTAGGGATACATCAGAGAACAAAATACTCAAAACTCTCGTGGAGCTTATATTCTGGTGGAGTTAGTGCCTTGGGCTGTCCCTTTATGGAGCTTCACACAGCGTGTTGTTACTCATTTGTGTGATCATTTGATTCGTTTTTTTCCTCTTCTGTAAGGTCCATGAGGACTGGGTCAATTTTGCTGAGCATTGAACATCTAGGACGCACACAGGGCCAACTCGTAAAAGACACTCAATAAATATTTGTTGAATGAGTAAATTAGTAAATTCTCAGAGTTTCACAGCTGGACTCTGGGCCTCAAGCAACCGTTCCTAAACCCTTAGAACTTTAAGGAGTATGCATGCTTGGTAATGGCTAATGGGCATTGCTCTCTTGGCAGGAAGTGACAGAGCCAGGATTCAAATCCAGTCTTTCTGACTCAAAAGCCGATGTTTTTATTCACTGTACCAGTGGTCTCAGACTGAGAAACCTATCCCGAAGGTATTCAGAGACATATCACAGGGAATGTAGGTGCAGGAGCTCTTAAGGGTATGGTTGATTTTATTTTCCAAAAATGGCTTAAACAGTATTTCCATCCACATCCTTTTCTGGAACCTTGCCACACCCCCATCAGAAGGAGGAGTCTGTGTATCTTCCCCTTGAACCTGGGTGGGCCTTTATGAACATCTCAACTAATAGAATGGGCAGAAGTGATGCCACGTGACTTCTGAGGTGAGGTCCACCTGGACCCTTCTCTCGGGATACTTGTTTTTGGAACCCAGCCACCGTGCTATGAGGAGGTCCAGACCTCATGGAGGGGCCCACATGAAGAGGAACTGTGTCGGGGGTCCCAAGGCCGCCCCCGGGTTTGATGATTCACTGTGAGGTCTCACAGAACTCAGCATACGGTTGTGCTCGCGACTAAGATTTATTATATGAGCGGATACAGTGCCAAATCAGCGAAGGGAAAAGGTGTGCGGGGCAAAGTCAGGAGAAACAGGCGCAAGTCTCTGGAGTCCTCTCCCTGTGGAGTCACACAGGGCGCGCTGAATTCCTCCAGCAACGAGCTGAGATCACGCGTGTGAAATGGCATCTACACAGGAGGGCTAAGAGACAAAGTGCCCAAGGTTTTTATGGTGGGCTGGTCATGTAGGCACCCTCTGCCTAGCATGTCCCAAGATTCTAGACCCCCAGAAGGAGGCTGGTATTTAGCATAAACCACATTGTTTGTATAAACAATTTAAGCACAGAGAGCCACTCTTATCAGTTAGGGAGGTGAGCACCCTCCCCAAATCCAAATTCCCAAATACTAGTCAAGGACCAGCCTTGCCAGTAGGCCTTTCTAAGGAGAGCAGTCAGGCCCGCTGCACAGGATGTGAAGCCTGCAGCCTCAGCCCCGCCTGAGCTCCCAGCTGACAGCCATGGACAACTTGACATCCATGTGTTGTCTTGGAAACCCATCCCCCAGCCCTTAGCTAAGTCACGTGGAGCAGAGGCGAGCTTTCCCCTGTCAGCCCTACCCAAGTTACAGATCTGTGAGCAAAGTAAATGACTGTTCTTGGTTTAAGCTACCAAGTTTTGGGTAGTTTGTTATGCAGCAATAGATAGGGAATCATTTGCAGATTCGAATGCACCATTTGTCCTCTTCTAAAATTGATCATCTTAAGAATCCAGCATCACAGTAGATCCTTTCACAAAGGCCAGTCTGCACTGTACAATTAAGGTGTGTAGTTACCCTCCTGACCCTTACCAGGCTGCTTTGTCCTAGATTTGCCTGTAAAGGGTCGTATAGCAGATATTTCAGAATCTGTGGGCCACACACCGTCTCTCTGAATGTTCGTCTGTGTGTGTGTGTATGTGTGTGTGTGTGTGTGTGTGTTTTACAATCCTTTAAAAATGTAAAAACCATTCTTAGCTTGAGGGCTATACAGAAACAAGATGGGCAGAATTTGGTCAGCACCAGCTGACCTTAGTTTGTCAACCCCTGTCCTAGATAATTAAAAAAGCAAAACATCACAAACAAATAAAACAAAACCTCCAGTGCAGCAAAGAAAGGGACAATTTGAAATAATGGTGTCAATACTGAAAAAGAGAATGGCTCAAATATTTGGTAACAAACACTTTTGCAAGCCAGGTGGTTTGTAATTTTTTGCTTTCAACTGTATTGAAGGAGACCTAATCACATTTTTAGCTGGTAGGTCATAAAAAATAATTCTAGATGTTAGATCACTATGAGATTGTTGGTCTATAACTTGGAAGGCATTCAGAGAATTAAGTAAAATTGCAGTTACATAATTCATTCCATTTTCATGTCAACAATATTCTTTGGTGCTGTGTCTATAAAAAATAAAAATTGGAATAGAATTCATATAGAAGCCTGTGTCATTCTAGCAATAAGTAATGTTAATTAAAAAAAAAGAACTAGTTTTGAAAAGTCCCATCTTATTAAGAGCTACATTTCCAATAAAATTTCACTTTTCACCTTTAATAAATATATATATGTTGTTTTGTTCAATCGTATATTACTAATAATTGTAATACTAACTTAATCCAAAATAAAAATTTTAAAAACTCAGAGCCTAGTAGTTACAGGAAATTTAAATAAATTTCAATTTCAACTTCTGTGCATACATTTATGACAGATATGCAAAAGAGTGATCAATAGAATACTTTTAAGAATAAAATATATTACATTAGCATAAAATTCAATGGAGGAAATAGGATGGAAATAAAAGCTCAAGGAGAAAAAGGAGCAACATGAAATTTCCAATTGTCAAGAAGAGCTTATTCTTGTATTTTTAAAAATTGGATGATGTTGGCTCTCAAATTGCTGCCACTTTTAGATTCCACTGGATGTATTTAAAGGAGTGATATGACGGTTTTATTTTAAGATGTCAATATTTACAATACAGCAGAACAGTAGTTCTCAAAGTGTGGTTCCTGAGCCTCAGCACTGGGATCACCTGGTAACTTTACAGAAATGCAAATTCCCAAGCCCCACCTGAAACTTATTGAATCAGAAACTCTGAGGACGGGCCCCAGCAATCTGTGTTTTCACTTGCCCTCCAGGTGATTCTGATGCCTACACAAGTGTGAGGACCACTGTGCCATCAGTTGCTGCCTTTGCAGTTACTTAAACTTATAATAGAAAAATTTTAATGTCAATTTAAAATGTGTGAGGTACTTCCCTGGTGGTCCAGTGGTTAAGACTCCACACTCCCAATGCAGGGGCCCGGGTTCGATCCCTGGTCGGGGAACTAGATCCCTCATTCATGCTGCAACTAAGAGTTCACATGCTGCAACTAAGAAGTCAGTGTGCCACAACTAAGAGTCTGCATGCCGCAACTAATGCACTGTGGTATCCTAAATGGGAGAGAAATCCAAAATGGAGGGGATATATGTATATGTATGGCTGATTCACTTTGCTGTGTAGTAGAAGCTAACACAACATTGTACTCCAATAAAAATTAATTTAAAAAAAAAGAAGTCCGCATGCCACAACTAAGAGCCCGCATGCTGCAACTAAAAGATCCTGTGTGCCACAAATATAATCCGGAGCAGCCAAAATAAATAAATAAATAAATATTTTTAAAAATTAAAAAAAAAAATCTGTGAGGGAACACACCGACTTATAAAAAATTATTTGACGCATACACAAGCAAAAATGTTTGAGGACTACTACACCAGACCCTGAACCTCTTATATCTTTCAGCTAAAGAAAGTTTTCTCCTGAAGAGGAATTAGTGGCTTGGACAAGTACTGAGGATGGTTTCACATAGAAACTGGATAGGATTTGGACAGGCACAAGAGAGGACAGCATGGCAGGCAGAGGTATGGAAAAGGCTCAGAGGTGGTCGAGCACAGGGATGGGTGATGGAAGAGTTGGGCTAGGCTGGAGCATGGGGTGTGGGGAGAGAGCAGTTGGAAATAAACCTGGAAAGACAAGATTGCAGTGATGCCAGGACTTTATTTTGAGCAGGAGAAAGGTATGGTCAGAGATGTGCTTTTATGGAATGAGTCTTGCATAGATCAGGTGGGAGAGACTGGAGGCAGTGAGATCAGATGCTAGGGCGCCACTTTGGAGCCCGTCCGCACCCCAGGAGGGTCACTACCCTCTCTTAGCTGGAACGGTCCTTGTCTGCCATCACTGAAAAGTGCAGATGATGCCCACTGGGGTATAATAAGTATATCTGGACTTTCTCCCTGGTTCCTGGCACAGAACTCCTCAAACACTTGGAATTTCCTGAGTGACAGGAGTGTCTTTTGTTCTTCATAAGGAGCCCCCTTTTGAGCACACCTGAGTTTACGTTAATGAGGTGACTTAAGGTGGGACCCCTAGATCCCCTCAGATGGGGCTGGTCACCAGAAAGACCAAGTGATTAGAAGGTTGGAACTTTCAGCCCCACTCACAGGCTGGGAAGGGGACGGGGTGACGCCACAGATAAGCCCTATTAAAACTCTCAAACAATGAAATTTGACGAGTTTCTGGATTGGTGAATGCATCCATGTGCCAGGAAGGTGGTGCACCCTGGTCCCCAGGGACAGAAGTTTCTGTATTCAGAACCCTTCTGGACCTCACCCTATGTACCTCTTCATGTGGCTGTTCATCTGTATCCTTTATAAATATCCACTACAGTAAACTGACAAATGTAAGTTAATGTTTTCTGAGTTCTGTGAGCAGCACTAGCAAATGACTCGAACCTGAGGAGGGAGTCGTGGGAACTTCCTGTTTACAGCGAGTTGGTCAGAAGCACAGGTGACAACCTGGACTTGTGACTGGTGTCTGAAGTGGGGACTGTGGGACTTCAGCCCTGAGCCCCGTGGGATATGAGGCCACCTCCAGGTAAAGAGTGTCAGCACTGAGTTAAATTTGTAGGACAGTCAATTCGTGTCCACTGAGAACTGGAGAGTGGCTGGGTGGTGCTGGAAAACAGTCCAGGACAATGTTCACCCGACCCAGCGAGACTAGCAAACCCTAGGGACAGAGAGAGTCATGTTGTTCTGAGGCAGCTATGTCCATCTGTTGCTTTGGGCTCATTTGAAATCTTGGCCGTTCCCTAAGTCGGGAGCCCACCTCCTGAGATCAGTGAGATGTGTACAGAATGCCAGGAGTTGTTCAGGCAGAAGGAATTTACAAACCCCTGGAGTACATTATTGTTATCTTTGTTTCCATTTAACCAAGGACTCACCAGGGAGAAAAGATATTACATCATCAAAGCACTCTCTCATTGGCTGCCCATTCCCCAAGGGGCAGGTTTTCTTTCCAGTTGCTTAGTTCTCCTAAGTATTATATGCAGCACAGAGGCAGGTCCTGTCACTTCAGTTTCCAGATTCAATGCCTCTGATGTCATTAGGTTATGGCAAGAGAGTGAGATAACACAATGATGGTAAATTTTAGTTGACAGTGTGATGCACCTTAGAGTAAGCTGCTCTGAGCCTCATGTTTTCCCCTTTAAGGTTGCTTTCAACTTTGCATCGCTACATTAATTCATAATGCAATATGCATGAGGGATGGGGATAATGAAATTGTGACACTAGCTCTTCTACTCAGTGTCTTACAAAATGGGATGTAAATGAATTGGATCTGTCGGTGCATTTTATCACAAAGCTTTGATCTACAGTTCCTACAAGGATTGCTGTCCATGTGCTGATGAGTTTCAGGTGCCATCTCAGTTTTCATTATCTGTCTCATTTTTTGCAGATTAATAATTGAACCGATTTTTTTAAAAGTCATATATAATTATGTTGAAGAAAAGGAGGAAATTGTCACAATTTCTTTTATCCAGACCTGAATTTGATGTTCCTTTTGGATGAGAAGAGTTAAAACGAATACCTCATTTTGGGGGGGCAGTTAAAAAGCAACATAATTCTAAAGTGAAATTTCACTTAATCTACCACACAGTCCTAATCAGTTGAGGAAAAAAAAATGTCAAGAATAAAATTTCAAAGGGATTCTATTTAAAAATAGCCACTGGACATGTACTGTAATAAAACTTTTAATGGCCATTTTATTTTTCATTTCTGTGCTCATCTTTAGTGAAATTGATTGGTGGTGAATAGAACCAGAGTGATGGCCTGGGAGACAAAACTCCTTGGTTTCTGAAATAATAACAAGTAGCATCCTCTGGTGACTTAAGACTCTTTCTCAGGAACTTACAGCTCCCTCGAAACAGGCTTGCCCCATCCCAGGCACATTCATTCCCTCTGGGCTAGAGGGGCTGGAGGGGCTGGAGGTGGAGAATAGTAATACACCAGCCACATTTCTCCTGGTCTTCCAGACGTGGCGGTGAGGAAACCCTGGGGGGTGCCATAACTTTTCTGAGGATCCACAGTCCCTGATCAAGTGAAACTGAGGCCTGGGGACTCCTGGGAAGAGCCTGCCCATATACGTATAGCTCTTCCAGAGTTACACACCCAGCAACTTCATGGTTCCACAGTTAGGGAGGCTGCAGGGGAGCCAGATCTCCTGAAGCCTCTCAGCATCAAACAACTCAGGAGGATCTGACCCAGGATGTGCTTTTTTTGTTGTTGTTTTTTTTCCCCCTTTCTCACAGTAGTCTTTCTGGAACACAAATCAAATTCACTGTAATGATGTCCAAAGGAAACCGTCAATAAAATTGTGTTTTGTGAAGGGCTTTTCTGATTTCAGAGGGTGTTTGGGGTGATTTTTTACATCTGAATGTTAAGAATCAATAGAGTATTGTGTTCAAAGCTCAGGCTTTGGAGTTATACTGGGTTGGGCTCCTGGATTCTGTGGCCTTGTTAATGGAAACGTTTTGAGCCTCAATTTACTTCTCTGTAAAATGGGGATACAAAATCTACATCAGAAACTTGGGGTATGGATTAAATAAGATTATATGTGTGTGCATACATATAAATAATATTTTATAGTACAAATATATAATGCTTAGCACAATGCCTAGCACATAGTAAACACTCAAAGTAATTCGATTTCTTCCTGTTACCACTACTATTATAAATCTGATCCTTTGTTCACAAGTTCCAGATGCTGAATCCTTTTTGCTATGCAAGATAAACCAACAAACTCTGAGCGAACTGGGGTAGAGAAAGAAGTACTTTTTTTTCTTTTCTTTTTTCAATACATTTATTTATTTTTATTATTTATTTTTGGCTGTGTTGGGTCTCCATTGCTGCGCTGCGGACTTTCTCTAGTTTCTGCGAGCAGGGGCTACTCTTCGTTGCTGTGCATGGGTTTCTCGTTGCGGTTGCGGAGCACAGGCTCTAGGTGTGCAGGCTTCAGTAGTTGCAGCACACGGGCTCAGTAGTTGTGGCGCATGGACTTAGTTGCTCCGCGGCACGTGGGATCTTCCCAGACCAGGGCTCAAACCCCTGTCCCCTGCATTGGCAGGCGGATTCTTAGCCACTGCACCACCAGGGTAGTCCGAAAGAAGTACTTCTGATCTCCTCTTAAGGAGTCCCTCTCTTTCCTTGGTTCTGGGAGACTGGGTCCAGGCTGGGACAATTCTGTGGTGTCCCCAGCCGCACCCTGAGCAAACTGAGGATTTTCTGTCAGGTACAAGGGTACGTGGGTCTGCAGAGTAGCCATGGGATAGATCTCTCTTCCAAAGGGCTCTAACTGTTCCTATTTCCCCAACAATTTCTGTCTTTTGCTGGAATTGGAAACAGTCTACCAGGCTAACCATTTGAGAGGACAGAACATTTCCAATCCTTAAAAAAAAATCTTTCTAAAGAAGTGTCTCGGCTGGGGACAGAGTGGAGACTCAGATGGTCCTGGTGAGGACGGTGAGGCAATAGCCTTTTCTCCCATCAGGCTGTTCACAATCTCTGACTCCCCAAGGGCTGAGGAGCCTTCTGGGGAACACACGTCCTTACTGACCTTGAGGACCACTCACTGTAAAGGGCTGAACTGCCTTTCCAGAACTGCTTCCCACCCAGGCAGCACGACTTCATCCCCTGGGGGAGAAAAGGGCTTTGTGCCTGAATTGAAAGGGCTTGTGACTAAGGCTTATGACATTCTGAGGCTCAAGGACCCTTGTGTTGTCAACCCCGTAATTGAATGTAACCAGGGAATGTTCTGACTTCACCAGCGAGAGGAGCTAGTCTTCTGCTCGGAGTTTCAGAGCTGTTCCAGCCCCAGGGACGCCCAGTGGGGCAGTGGCTCTGCGCAGCCACTAGCATGGAGGGGCTCTTCTGGGGTCAGGGCTGAGATCCTCTCTCAGAGAAGCTTACAACTTTAGGGACACTATAAATACACACCCTGGGGATTTCCTAATACACTCAAGGGAGGGGAATTTGGATGTCAAGCTGGTGGAGGCTGTGGGTCATGGAGATTTGGATATTAATATTGATGAAATCCCATTTGCGGTCACAGACCAGTGAAGCCTGAGATATTCCGGCTACAGGGACACAGAAACAATTTCACAAGATGTATTTTTCAGGATTTAGCTCTCGATTCTCTAATTAAACCACTTATTATCATTCACAAAAAAGCCAAAAACTGCTTAAGGTTTTAAGCTGCGTCTTTGGGATGACCACTTGGTGGAAAATCTAACCCATCGCTTCATGGTACTTCTCCCCTTTCCACCCCCATGAATGACAAACAACTTGCTTAACTCCATTGATTGATTTGACCAGATGTTTGCCAATCGTGTAACAGAATTCAGTCAAAATGATGGCATTTTTTCACTTGCCTAATTGCTGTCTTGGTTCCCGGTGACTACACTATTCTCTAGCAGTAGTTTAGAACCTTTTAAAACAGTTTCTCTGACTGATTTCCCTCGCAGTCCTATGAAGGATATAATAAGACCTTCACCTCAGGAGCTTCAAATGAGAAGAATGCTGTGATTCCAGGCAGCGATAGCTCTTGACGGTTTCTCCTACCTTGTGTGGGGTTGAGACAGATGCCTTTCTTTCCCTTCTGGGTCAAATGCAGTAAACACTGACCTGGTGAGAAGGCTTTGCTGATCAAATTAATAACGCCAACGCTTTGAAAACATACTTCATTATGAGGAACTTCAGGGTATCTGTTATGATTTCAGTCAGATGCCACTGGCTTTCCCACATCATAAAACAGAAGTTACATGAAAATTGCACAATTTTGTTATAGGAAACTACAGAGGAAATTTCACCTTTCACCTGAAGCCCTAGGTCTGAGAATTTGCAACTATGATGCCATGGTCAGAATATGGAGTTGATCACTCCTTCCTCCTTCCAGCAATTTCTCCACTCAGCTTCTAGAACCTTACACATTTCTGTTTCTCCTCAACCTGCCTGACTTCCCTTCTCAGATCTTAGCTGCATCCTCCGAACACTGGCATGGCTTCCCTTGTTTTTCTTTCTTTTTTCTTTGACCATGCTATGCAGCATCCAGAATCTTAGTTCCCCATCCCCAGCCAGGGATCGAACCCACACACCCTGCCTTGGAAGGGCAGAGTCTTAACCACTGGGCCACCAGGGAAGTCCCATGGCTTCCCTCTTCTGTCTTCATCCCTCCCGGGGTTACATCACAGGCCCCATGGCTTGCCATGCTGCCGCATCCTGGTACCTCCGTACTTATGGCTCAAGTCCTGCACTGCCCTCAGCTCCAGGTTTGCTCATCCAGCTGCCCGCCCAACATCTCCACTGAATATCAAGTAAGTCTCTCAGACCTGACGTGTCCAACACTGAGGTCCTAGCCTCCTCTCCCAACTCTGTTCAACCCATATCTTCACCATCTCACTTAATGGTGATTACATCCTCATGGTTGCTCAGGTTAAAAGCATGGTCATTGCAGTGAATTCAATGGTGTCTCCCCAAAAGATACAGCCACGTTCTTACTCCCAGTACCTGTGAATGTGACCTTATCTGGGGGAAAGGTCTTGGCAGAGGTAGTTAAGGATCTTGAGATGAGATCATGCTGAATTATCTGGGTGGGTCCTAAATCCAATGACAAGTGTTCTTATGAGAGACAAAAGAGATGACGTAGACAGAGGAGAAGGCCATGTGAGGGTGGAAGCAGAGACTGGAGTCCTGCAGCCTCCACCTAGGGAATGCCTGGATCCCCAGAAACTGGGAGAGGCAAGGAGCAGAATAGCCCCAGAGCTTCTGGACTCAGGGCAGCCCTGGCAACTCCTTTGTTTCAGCCTTCTGGCCTTTAGAATTGTGACAGAATAAACGTGTGTCGTTTTAAGCTGCCAGGTTTGTGGTGTTGTGTTCCAGCAGGCACAGGAACTAGTAGGGTGTTCTTTAACCTTTCACTTCCTTCTTCCTCTTGAGCCAGCCTCCCAGAAAATCCTGTCGGCCCTTTCCCCAAAATACACCCAGAATCTGACCACTTCTTACCACACTACTGTCTTACCACCCTTGCTGTCTACCTGGTTTGAGCTCTTAAAATCTCTTACCTGGAATATGGCAATCCTACTAGTCTCCCTGGTTCTGCCCTTGACCTCCCCCACCCCAACCGAGATCCTTTTAACACAGAAGTCAGATCATGTCATTCCTCTAGCTGCCATCTCAGAGTAAGAGCCAAAGTCTTACTAACAGTGGGCTACCATGGCCTTCGTGATCTGGGATGACCTCTTTGATGTCTCTAACCTCATCTTAGACTACTTCCCCCTTCCTTACTCTGCTTCAGCCATTATGACCCCTTTGCTCTTTCCTGTATGTACCAGTCATGCATCTGCCCCAGGGCCTTTGCACTGACTTTTCCTTTTGTCTGGAACATTCTTCCCCCAGATACTTCCATGGATAACTTCCTTAATTCAAGTCTTACTCATATATTTCCTCAGTGAAGTCTCCTCTGACAATTCTATTTAAAGTAACACCCCTTATATGTGTTTTATCCACCCTCTCCATACTCATATTGCCATCTAAATATTGTATATCTTTTTTCTTTTATTTATTTTTCTTTGTTTTTTCTTTTTTTAAATTGAATGAAAGATTCTTTAAATTCTATAGTGTTTTACAATTTTCAAAACTTTCACACACGATTTCATATAATCCCATAATGACCATTCCCCCCACCCCTAAGTTGCCCCGCCCCTTCCCTCTCCCCACTGATAATCACGTTTGTTCTCTATATCTGTGAGTCTGCTTCTTTTTGGTTTTATTCACTAGTTTGTTGTTAAATACTATGTATCTTACTTGTTTATTTTATTTATGGTTTTTCTCCACCTGCTGGAAGGTAAGATCCCTTTGGATAGGAAATTTAGAGGACCTTTTTTGTTTGCTGTCAGCCTCTAGAACAAGGCCTAGTACATAGTAAATGGTCAGTAGATATTTGTTTAATGAATAATTGAAAATCAGACCACCTCGATGCAGTGGTCTAAGGAATAAATGCCACAAGATGTCACATCCTCCCTATTTTATGCTCCCTCTCATCTGGAGACCAAGAAGAGGGAGGGAATTCTCTGCCATCAAAAGCTGCACTCTTAAGAAATATATTTACTTAAAATTTTTAATTGTGGGAAAATATACGAGTTACCCTCTTAACCATTTTAAGTATACAGTTGAGGGGTTTTAAGTACATACACATTGCTGTACAACCATCTCCGTCATCCGTCTCCAGAACTCTTTTCATCTTGCATTCCAGAGAGAAGGTCACAGTTCCATAACCTTGAGAACCACAGAAGCCCGTCATGGGACTGCCTGAAACCAGCCTTGAAAGTTCTGAGATGATCCAGGGATGACAAGAATGCAAGCACTGCATGCACCCTGATTCTTTTTTTTTTTGGACGGACTGGTTCTTTATTTCAAAAAGACATTATCAGTTTTCAGTATCAAAACAGTTACAGTATTGGTTTTTCTTTCTCCCAATCGGCCCCCAAAGAGACCACACCAAAGGAGAGTATATTCAAGCCAAGTAAGCTGTAGGATGCCCACCTAACAGACCTCACTGAAACCTCACCAGAAGGGGGGGGATTGGGTAGAGAAAGAAACTTTCAAAGATCAGCACGCTGCCAGCCCACAGACTGTAGACAGCTCTCACAGCCAGATGGTGTACCCTGCTTCTTATCTACAGCCCTGCTTCTTTGACCACTATTATAAGATTCCGTGCTACCCTCCCCAAGGGAGGACACAGTTTTGGGGCCACTAACCTGCTGTGTCCCCCTTTGCCTGGCAAAGCAATAAAGTTATTCTTTTCTACTTCACCCAACAACTCTGTCTCTGAGATTTACTTCGGTGTCAGTGTAGAGAGGCCAAGTTCAGCGAGAATGCCTCCAGCTTTATTCTTCTTTTTCAAGATTGTTTTGGCTATTTGGGGTTCATAACAACTTATAACAGAGAGTTACTATCTTTACCACCATTTTATAAATAAGGAATATGAGGCACAGGAGATAAAATGACTTTTCCGAGGGCACAGAACTCATAAATGGCAATGCTTGTTTTCAAATACAGGCAGTCTGATTCTAGGATTTATACTCAACTATTATAGTCTATTGCCTCCCAAGTCTTTAAAACAATCTTCACCTCTCTACCCTATTCATATCTCTCTCTCTCTCTTTCTCTCTCTCTCTCGATATATATATATATATCTCCTATATATTCATATATATATATATATATATATATATATATATATATACCCCATTTCTCTCTAGAAAAAAAAAACAAACTGTAAAATCTCACCATTTGAAGAATCATCTTGCAAGCAGTTGCACCTTCCAGAAAGCATTTGCATCATAATGCTTGGGTTCTCCTTCTTTTTAAGAAGAACCTTGGGGACATCAGTTTCTCCTCTGGTGGGTTTATACAGATATACAGTGCTTTAAGCAAATAGGAAAGTGAAACTAGGAATATTCAAAACAAAGTCAGAGGGTGGTTGTTTACATTACCAAAGGACTCTTTAATTTAGAAAGGAAACCAGTGTTGAGTGCCTATAAATAGCAGCTCCCTTGTGCAAATCAGTGCTTGTTTATTTGACCAAATGGTTGAGGTCAGAAACACTTCAAACTCAAATGTTAACAGGTCAGCACGATCCTTGGAAAATCATCAGAGATGATGGTAAGTTATCGCTAAAATGATGATGTAATCGGTGAGAAAAAAATGTATTTACTTTGTCCTCCCAAATTATCTTCAAATGGCACTTTGGAAAACACATCTTTGACGTGAAGCTAAGCATAGTCATACACGCGGTTGCTATGTGGAACTGTCTGGCATTGCAACTCACACAGAATTTAAAATTGGAAGACTGTGTAGCTGTCAGCATTTTTACAAGATCAGGAGATGAAAAGTAAGTCTGTTTACAGACAGGCAGCCAGACCCATAACTTCTCATTTACAAACAGCACACAGGCATCTTTTTATGTATGTGGTTTGTAAAAAAAAATAGCAACTTGTGTCTTCCCTGGTGGTCCAGTGGCTAAGACTCTGTGCTCCCAATGCAGGGGGCCTGGGTTCGATTCCTGGTCAGGGAACTAGATCCCACATGCTGCAACTAAGAGTTCGCATGTCGCAACTAAGACTCGGCACAGCCAAATAAATACATTTAAAAAATATATAGCAACTTGATTTTCAATCTCAATAAAGGTTTAAGGGCTTTGGAAAGCACTTAACTCTTAGTTATCATAAGCAGCCACTTACAATACGGTGTTAGTTTTCCAAATGATATTAAATGCTACCATGAACAACATGGCTATTTGAGGAGAAAGTGTAAATGCAATCTGAAATTTCGTATTTCACAAGGAAATCTTAATATTCAAAACAAAACTCAAGGTGACACCTGCAAAGGCTTTGGAGGTTATGTGGTTTATGTAACTTTTATCGACTTCATGGTTAAATACATCATTCCAGTTGATTTCTTTTAACGGTAAGGAGAAAATTCAATTTCTTCATGAGAAAATCGCATACAGCAGCAGGTAACTAGATTTGTGTCAATCTTGACAGACTTATGAGACAATTCACTTCTGTCACCAGAGGGCACCAAAGCTCAAGTTGCTAGGAAAATTGCAAACCACTGGGTCACAGCTGTCGAGGGGCTAGAAACTCCTGAAAGGTCATTCTGGGGTCTCTAGACAAGACATTACCTAATTATTTCAGAGGACTGAGAATATCTCCTATAAGGAACCATTTCCCTAGCTTGTTTTCATAGCTCAGTCTGTTATTTATCAACTCTCCAAGCCAAGAAATTCTCAATACCAGCTCATTGACTCATCCATCTCATAGATATTTATTGAGCACGTACTATGTACTATGCCCTGGGGAGCAGTAGTGGACTAGATAGGCAATCTCTGCCCTCTTGAACCCGTAGCCCAGAAGAGAAGACTGACTCTAAACAAACCCTTACAATTCAGTGTGATGTGGGTGATGAAAAGGGCAGACAGGAGCTGTGGGAGCAGTGAACACGTGGCCTCACCTTGTCTCTGAGGTCACGGAAGTGTACTCCTTTCCTGTTGCTTCTGTAACAGATTGTCACAAACTGAGTGGCTGAAAACAACAAGAAGTTATTCTCTGGCAGTTCAGGAAGCCAGAAGCAGAAACTAGGGGCTGGTAGGGTCGCACTCCCTCCCAGGGCTCTTGGGGAGAATCTGCTTCTGTCTGTCCCTCTTCTTGGGGCTCCAGGCATCCCTTGGTTCGTGGCTGCATCACCCCAGTCTCTGCCTCTTGGGGCACATTGCCGTCTCCTCTTCTCTGTGTATCTTCTCCTCTGTGTGTCTACATTATAAGGATCCATGTGATTGCATTTAGAGCCTGTTGTGGACTGAATGGTGTGCCCCTCAAATCCACGTGTTGAAGCCCTAACCCCAATGTGACCATATTTCCATATATGGAGATAGAGCCTTTAAGGGAACAAGGTTAAATGAGGTCATAATGGTGAGGCCAATTCAATAGGATTGGCAGCCTTAAAAGAAGAGAAGGAGACATCAGATATCTCTCTCTCTCCCCAACCCCCAACCCCCTCCCGAGGAAATATCATGTGATGACAGTGAGAATTCAGCCATCTGCAAGCCAGGTAGAGAGGTCTCACCAGAAACCAACCCTGCCAGCATCTTGATCTTGGGCTTCTAGCCTCCAGGACTAGGAGAAAATAAATTTCTGTTGTTTAAGCCCCCCAGTCTGTGGAATCCTGTTATGGTAGCCCAATGCCCTGCCCCACCCCAAATGATCGAGGAAAATCTGGAGATCCTTAGCTTAACCACATCTTTTGCCATATAGGGTAAGAGTTACAGGTTCCAGGAATTAGGATGGGGAATAGCTTTTTTTATGTTTGGAGGGGGGATGAAAGGCACTATTCAACCCATCACTGAAGGTCTCATCACCTCCTGAGAAAGTGACGTTGAAGCTGACACTCGAGGCTCAGGAAGAGCTAGACTCGTTGGGGGAAGGAGAGGAGTGCTAGAGGACTGTCTATGGGGTGAGCTGTGGGAAGCAAGGGAACAGGAAGAGAAGTGAGGGCCCTGGGAGCCGTGTCTGAGGGTCTGCTTTTTATCTCAGGGGCCGTGGGAAATCTTAGAGAAATTCAGAGGAAGGGGAGAAGGTGCAGGACACAATCTGATGAACATCGTAGGTCAGTCAAAGCTGTTTGCAAGAGTGAAGACAGGAACCTGGGGGTCCAGTCAGGAGGGTTTTGCTATACCACCCCAAGTAAGGGCTGGTGCCTGGACCAGAAATGGCAGTGAGGATGGAGAGACGGAGCCAGAGGGACAGCTTTTTGGAATGGACAATTTGAAGACTTGACTACTGATTGGATGTCAGGAGTCAAGAGAGGGAGACTTCAAGAATAACACCTGAGTTCCTGGCAGAGCACCAGGGTAAAGAGTGGGAGCATTACTGTGAGCAGGGGAACCTGCCAGAGCCGTGAGCTGGGAGGAATGGGGGATAGTAATGAGTCCAGCTTGGGACATGATGCGTTTGAGGGATTTGAGATAGATCTGAGGGGAGGAGTCCACTGGTCAGTCGGCTACCCGCAGCTCAGAAGAAAGATCTAGACTAGATGAAAAATCTTGAGCATCTTTAGACTTTATTTTTTTTAATTAAAAAAAAATTTTTTTTACATCTTTATTGGAGTATAATTGCTTTACAATGGTGTGTTAGTTTCTGCTTTATAACAAAGTGAATCAGTTATACATATACATATGTTCCCATATCTCTTCCCTCTTGCATCTCCCTCCCTCCCACCCTCCCTATCCCACCCCTCCAGGCGGTCACAAAGCACCGAGCTGATCTCCCTGTGCTATGTGGCTGCTTCCCACTAGCTATCTACCTTACGTTTGGTAGTGTATATATGTCCATGCCTCTCTCTCGCTTTGTCACAGCTTACCCTTCCCCCTCCCCATATCCTCAAGTCCATTCTCTAGTAGGTCTCTGTCTTTGTTCCTGTCTTATCCCTAGGTTCTTCAGGACATTTTTTTTTTCTTAAATTCCATATATATGTGTTAGCATACGGTATTTGTCTTTCTCTTTCTGACTTACTTCACTCTGTATGACAGACTCTAGGTCTGTCCACCTCATTACAAATAGCTCAATTTCGTTTCTCTTTATGGCTGAGTAATATTCCATTGTATATATGTGCCACATCTTCTTTATCCATTCATCTGATGATGGACACTTAGGTTGTTTCCATCTCCTGGCTATTGTAAATAGAGCTGCAATGAACATTTTGGTACATGACTCTTTTTGAGTTATGGTTTTCTCAGGGTATATGCCCAGTAGTGGGATTGCTGGGTCATATGGTAGTTCTATTTGTAGTTTTTTAAGGAACCTCCATACTGTTCTCCATAGTGGCTGAACCAATTCACATTCCCACCAGCAGTGCAAGAGTGTTCCCTTTTCTCCACACCCTCTCCAGCATTTATTGTTTCTAGATTTTTTGATGATGGCCATTCTGACTGGTGTGAGATGATATCTCACTGTAGTTTTGATTTGCATTTCTCTAATGATTAATGATGTTGATCATTCTTTCATGTGTTTGTTGGCAGTCTGTATATCTTCTTTGGAGAAATGTCTATTTAGGTCTTCTGCCCATTTTTGGATTGGGTTGTTTGTTTTATTGTTATTGAGCTGCATGAGCTGCTTGTAAATTTTGGAAATTAATCCTTTGTCAGTTGCTTCATTTGCAAATATTTTCTCCCATTCTGAGGGTTGTCTTTTGGTCTTGTTTATGGTTTCCTTTGCTGTGCAAAAGCTTTGAAGTTTCATTAGGTCCCATTTGTTTATTTTTGTTTTTATTTCCATTTCACTAGGAGGTGGGTCAAAAAGGATCCTGCTGTGATTTATGTCATAGAGTGTTCTGCCTATGTTTTCCTCTAAGAGTTTGATAGTTTCTGGCCTTACATTTAGGTCTTTAATCCATTTTGAGCTTATTTTTGTGTGTGGTGTTAGGGAGTGATCTAATCTCATACTTTTACATGTACCTGTCCAGTTTTCCCAGCACCACTTATTGAAGAGGCTGTCCTTTCTCCACTGTACATTCCTGCCTCCTTTATCAAAGATAAGGTGACCATATGTGCATGGGTTTATCTCTGGGCTTTCTATCCTGTTCCATTGATCTATCTTTCTCTTTTTGTGCCAGTACCATACTGTCTTGATTACTGTAGCTTTGTAGTATAGTGTGAAGTCAGGGAGCCTGATTCCTCCAGCTCCATTTTTCGTTCTCAAGATTGCTTTGGCTATTCGGGGTCTTTTGTGTTTCCATACAAATTGTGAAATTTTTTGTTCTAGTTCTGTGAAAAATGCCAGTGGTAGTTTGATAGGGATTGCACTGAATCTATAGATTGCTTTGGGTAGTAGAGTCATTTTCACAATGTTGATTCTTCCAATCCAAGAACATGGTATATCTCTCCATCTATTTGTATCATCTTTAATTTCTTTCATCAGTGTCTTATAATTTTCTGCATACAGGTCTTTTGTCTCCTTAGGTAGGGGAGTGCTTTCTTGTTTTAACTTTCAGATTTTTCATCATTAGTGTATAGGAATGCCAGAGATTTCTGTGCATTAATTTTGTATCCTGCTACTTTACCAAATTCATTGATTAGCTCTAGTAGTTTTCTGGTAGCATCTTTAGGATTCTCTATGTATAGTATCATGTCATCTGCAAACAGTGACAGCTTTACTTCTTCTTTTCCGATTTGGATTCCTTTTATTTCCTTTTCTTCTCTGATTGCTGCGGCTAAAACTTCCAAAACTATGTTGAATAAGAGTGGTGAGAGTGGGCAACCTTGTCTTGTTCCTGATCTTAGTGGAAATGCTTTCAGTTTTTCACCATTGAGGACGATGTTGCCTGTGGGTTTGTCATATACGGCCTTTATTATATTGAGGAAAGTTCCCTCTATGCCTACTTTCTGCAGGGTTTTTATCATAAATGGGTGTTGAATTTTGTTGAAAGTTTTCTCTGCATCTATTGAGATGATCATATGGTTTTTCTCCTTCAGTTTGTTAGTATGGTGTATCACATTGATTGATTTGCGTATATTGAAAAATCCTTGCATTCCTGGAATAAACCCCACTTGATCATGGTGTATGATCCGTTTAATGTGCTGTTGGATTCTGTTTGCTAGTATTTTGTTGAGGATTTTTACATCTATATTCATCAGTGATACTGGTCTGTAATTTTCTTTCTTTGTGACATCTTTGTCTGGTTTTGGTATCAGGGTAATGGTGGCCTCGTAGAATGAGTTTGGAAGTGTTCCTCCCTCTGCTATATTTTGGAAGAGTTTGAGAAGGATAGGTGTTAGCTCTTCTCTAAATGTTTGATAGAATTCGCCTGTGAAGCCATCTGGTCCTGGGCTTTTGTTTGTTGGAAGATTTTTAATCACAGTTTCAATTTCAGTGCTTGTGATTGGTCTGTTCATATTTTCTATTTCTTCCTGATTCAGTCTTGGCAGGTTGTGCATTTCTAAGAATTTGTCCATTTCTTCCAGGTTGTCCATTTTAGTGGCATAGAGTTGCTTGTAGTAATCTCTCATGATCTTTTGTATTTCTGCAGTGTCTGTTGTTACTTCTCCTTTTTCATTTCTAATTCTATTGATTTGAGTCTTCTCCCTTTTTTTCTTGATGAGTCTGGCTAATGGTTTATCAATTTTGTTTATCTTCTCAAAGAACCAGCTTTTCGTTTTATTGACCTTTGCTATTGTTTCCTTCATTTGTTTTTCATTTATTTCTGATCTGATCTTTACGATTTCTTTCCTTCTGCTAACTTTGGGTTTTTTTTGTTCTTCTTTCTCTAATTGCTTTAGGTGTAAGGTTAGGTTGTTTATTCAAGATGTTTCCTGTTTTGTAAGGTAGGATTGTATTGCTATAAACTTCCCTCTTAGAACTGCTTTTGCTGCATCCCAGATTTTGGGTCGTCATGTATCCATTGTCATTTGTTTCTAGGTATTTATTATTTCCTCTTTGATTTCTTCAGTGATCTCTTGGTTATTAAGTAGTGTATTGTTTAGCCTCCATGTTTTTGTATTTTTTACAGATCTTTTCCTGTAATTGATATCTAGTCTCATAGCGTTGTGGTCGGAAAAGATACTTGATACAATTTCAATTTTCTTAAATTTACCAAGGCTTGATTTGTGACCCAAGATATGATCTATCCTGGAGAATGTTCCATGAGCACTTGAGAAGAATGTGTAGTCTGTTGTTTTTGGATGGAATGTCCTATAAATATCAGTTAAGTCCATCTTGTTTAATGTATCATTTAAAGCTTGTGTTTCCTTATTTATTTTCAATTTGGATGATCTGTCCATTGGTGAAAGTGGGGTTTTAAAGTCCCCTACTCTGAATGTGTTACTGCTGATTTCCCCTTTCATGGCTGTTAGTATTTGCCTTATGTATTGAGGTGCTCCTATGTTGGGTGAATAAATATTTACAATTGTTATATCTTCTTCTTCGATCGACCCCTTGATCATTATGTAGTGTCCTTGTCTTTTCTAATAGTCTTTATTTTAAAGTCTATTTTGTCTGATATGAGAATTGCTACTCCAGCTTTCTTTTGGTTTCCATTTGCATGAAATATCTTTTTCCAACCCCTCACTTTCAGTCTGTATGTGTCTCTAGGTCTGAAGTGGGTCTCTTGTAGACAGCAAATATATGGGTCTGTTTTTGTATCCATTCAGCCAATCTGTGTCTTTTGGTGGGAGCATTTAGTCCATTTACATTTAAGGTAATTAGTGATATGTATGTTCCTATTCCCATTTTCTTAATTGTTTTGGGTTCACTATTGTAGGTCTTTTCCTTCTCTTGTGTTTCTTGCCTAGAGAAGTTCCTTTAGCATTTGCTGTAAAGCTGGTTTGGTGGTGCTGAACTCTCTCAGCTTTTGCTTGTTTGTAAAGGTTTTAATTTCTCCATCAAATCTGAATGAGATCCTTGCTGGGTAGAGTAATCTTTGTTGCAGGTTTTTCTCCTTCATCACTTTAAATATGTCCTGCTAGTCCCTTCTGGCTTGCAGAGTTTCTGCTGAATGATCAGCTGTTAACCTTATGGGGATTCCCTTGTGTGTTATTTGTTGTTTTTCCCTTGCTGCTTTTAATATGTTTTCTTTGCATTTAATTTTTGACAATTTGATTAATATGTGTCTTGGCGTGTTTCTCCTTGAATTTATCCTGTATGGGACTCTCTGTGCTTCCTGGACTTGATTAACTATTTCCTTTCCCATATTAGGGAAGTTTTCAACTATAATCTCTTCAAATATTTTCTCAGTTACTTTCTTTTTCTCTTCTTCTTCTGGAATCCCTATAATTCGAATGTTGGTGCGTTGGATGTTGTCCCAGAGGTCTCTGAAACTGTCCTCAGTTCTTTTCATTCTTTTTGCTTTATTCTGCTCTGCAGTAGTTATTTCCACTATTTTATCTTCCAGGTCACTTATCCGTTCTTCTGCCTCACTTATTCTGCTATTGATCCCATCTAGAGTATTTTTAATTTCATTTATTGTGTTGTTTATCATTGTTTGTTTCATCTTTAGTTCTTCTAGGTCCTTGTTAAATGTTTCTTGCATTTTGTCTATTCTATTTCCAAGATTTTGGATCATCTTTACTATCATTATTCTGAATTCTTTTTCAGGTAGACTGCCTATTTCCTCTTCATTTGTTAGGTCTGGTGGGTTTTTATCTTGCTCCTTCAACTGCTGTGTGTTTTTCTGTCTTCTCATTTTGCTTATCTTACTGTGTTTGGGGTCTCCTTTTTGCAGGCTGCAGGTTCGTAGTTCCCGTTGTTTTTGGTGTCTGTCCCCAGTGGCTAAGGTTGGTTCAGTGGGTTGTGTAGGCTTCTTGGTGGAGGGGACTAATGCCTGTGTTCTGGTGGATGAGGCTGGATCTTGTCTTTCTGGTGGGCAGGTCCACGTCTGGTGGTGTGTTTTGGGGTGTCTGTGGACTTATTATGATTTTAGGCAGCCTCTCTGCTAATGGGTGGGGTTGTGTTCCTGTCTTGCTAGTTGTTTGGCATAGGATGTCCAGCACTGTAGCTTGCTGGTCGTTGAGTGAAGCTGGGTGCTGGTGTTGAGATGGAGATCTCTGGGAGATTTTCGCCGTTTGATATTATGTGGAGCTGGGAGGTCTCTTGTGGACCAGTGTCCTGAAGTTGGCTCTCCCTCCTCAGAGGCACAGCACTGACTCCTGTCTGCTTCACCAAGAGACTTTCATCCACACGGCTCAGAATAAAAGGGAGAAAAAGTAGAAAGAAAGAATTAGTAGAAGTAGAAAGAGAGAGAGAAAGAAAGAAAGAAAGAAAGAAAGGAGGGAGGGAGGGAGAGAGGAAGGAAGGAGGGAAGGAAGGAAAAAAGAAAGGAGATAAAATAAAATAAAGTAAGATAAAATATAATAAAGTTATTAAAATAAAAAAATAATTATTAAGAGAAAAGAAAAAAATTTAAAAAACGGACGGATAGAACCCTAGGACAAATCGTGGAAGCAAAGCTATACAGACAAAATCTCACACAGAAGCATACACATACACACTCACAAAAAGAGGAAAAGGGGAAAAAATCATAACTCTTGCTCTCAAAGTCCACCTCCTTAATTTGGGATGACTGGTTGTCTATTCATGTATTCCACAGATGCAGGGTACATCAAGTTGATTGTGGAGCTTTAATACGCTGCATCTGAGGCTGCTGGGAGAGATTTCCCTTTCTCTTCTTTGTTCTCACAGCTCCCAGGGGCTCAGCTTTGGATTTGGCCCCGCCTGTGCGTATAGGTCGCCGGAGGGCGTCTGTTCTTTGCTAAGACACGACTCGGTTAAAGGAGCCGCTGATTGGGGGCTCTGGCGCACTCAGGCCGGCGGGAGGGAGGGGCACGGCGTGCGCGGGGCGGGCCTGCGGCGGCAGAGGCCGGCGTGACGTTGCACCAGCCTGAGGCGCGCCGTGCGTTCTCTCGGAGGAGTTGTCCCTGGATCCCGGGACCCTGGCAGTGGCGGGCTGCACAGGCTCCCCGGAAGAGGGGTGTGGATAGTGACCTGTGCTCACACACAGGCTTCTTGGTGGCGGCAGCAGCAGCCTTAGCGTCTCCCGCCCATCTCTGGGGTCCGCGCTTTTAGCCGCGGCTCGCGCCCGTCTCTGGAGCTCCTTTAAGCAGCGCTCTTAATCCCTCTCCTCGCGCACCAGGAAACAAAGAGGTAAGAAAAAGTTTCTTGCCTCTTCGGCAGGTCCATACTTTTCCCCGGACTCCCTCCCGGCTGGCCGTGGTGCACTAACCCCCTGCAGGCTGTGTTCACGCCGCCAACCCCAGTCCTCTCCCGGCGCTCCGACCGAAGCCCGAGCCTCAGCTCCCAGCCCCGCCCGCCCCGGCGGGTGAGCAGACAAGCCTCTGGGGCTGGTGAGTGCCGCTCGGCCCTGATCCTCTGTGCGGGAATCTCCCCGCTTTGCCCTCCGCACCCCTGTTGCTGTGCTCTCCTCGGCGGCTCCGAAGCTTTCCCCCTCCGCCACCCGCAGTCTCCGCCCGCGAAGGGGCTTCCTAGTGTGTGGAAACGTTTCCTCCTTCACAGCTCCCTCCCACTGGTGCCGGTCCCGTTCTTATCCTTTTGCCTCTGTTTATTCTTTTGCCCTACCCAGGTACGTGGGGAGTTTATTGCCTTTTGGGAGGTCTGAGGTCTTCTGCCAGCGTTCAGTAGGTGTTCTATAGGGGTTGTTCCACGTGTTTATGTATTTCTGGTGTATGTGTGGGGAGGAAGGTGATCCGCGTCTTTCTCTTCCGCCATCTTCCCGGAAGCCTCTAGACTTTAGATAGTTAAGTGACGTCTTGAGAGTAAACAAGCTCATGCAGGGAGAGCTTGAAGAATGAAAAGAGAAGAGGGCCTCGGACAGAAGAACCCTAGGAGTAAACACAAAACAAAACACATCATGTGTGGAGGGGTCTCGAAAGGAGACTGGAAAGGAGGGGAGAGAGACAGGGAAGATAGGAGACCAAGAGAGCACAGGTATCACAGGAAGTGAGAGAGCAGGGCGTCGTCTGCAGGGGCAGACGTTGCCTGGAGGTCAAGAAAGAACCAAAGTTTACTGCAAAAGAGTTTGATCTGGTCAGTGGGGTTGAAAGCTGTTTTGGTGCCATGGGAGCCTGAGAACAACTGGAGTGAGATGAGCAAGGCGTGTGGATACAGAAAGCAGACAGGTCTTTCACGGAGACTAAGGAGACAGGTTAGAAGTGCCGACTGAGGGAGAGTTTTGATTTTATTTATTTATTTATTTATTTTTGCGGTACGCGGGCCTCTCACTGTTGTGGCCTCTCCCGTTGCGGAGCACAGGCTCCGGACGCGCAGGCTCAGCGGCCATGGCTCACGGGCCCAGCCGCTCCGCGGCACGTGGGATCTTCCCGGACCGGGGCATGAACCCGTGTCCCCTGCATCGGCAGGCGGACTCCCAACCACTGCGCCACCAGGGAAGCCCTGATTTTATTTTTTAAGATGAGAGATAATGAGTATATTTAAATGCTGATGGGAAGAGTCTGTACAAAAGGAGAGACTGAATATTGAAAGCTGAGCCAATCTGTGCCTGAGAAGGTGGTAGAGGAGGGATTCAGGGTCCAGGAGGATAGGATGGATGAGGGTAACCCGTCCGCTGTCACCAGAGGAAAGGGGGAAGGTGGAAGAAGGCGGGTGTGACGATTTGGTGGCACATGTTACAGGTGCTCTTTTCTGACAGTATCTACTTTTTTTTCTGGAGGAAGCAATGTGTGGTGATCTGCTGAGGGTGCAGTGGAAGAGACAGGATTGCAGGTGGAGGTTTGCAGCAGTCACCCTGGAGATCAGGAGGGTTGAGTCAAGAAGGATGGGGGAAAAAAAAGAAGATAAGAAACAAGGCGGGGCTGCAGAGGTCAAATAGATGCTACCTGGGCAGTAATTAAGGAAGCTAGTTGGAAGAGTAAGAAATTACTGTTTTAGGTATGATTTCCTAGGAGGCGTGGATCTGGTGTTACAAGGTCAAGAGTATAACCATGAAGTGAAGAGTGCTTGTTATCATGGTGGATCTTGAGGTCACCCAAGATGCTGACAGGTTTCAGAGTGGAGAGAGGAGCTTAGATCACGGGCCAGAATCTTCACTGGAAGACAGGAGCCTGAGTGGAGTAGGGTTTTGAAGGTGAGAAATCCTGGAGCCAGGACTTTAGAAACGGTGTTCCTCTGGCTGACAAAGGTCTACAGACCAGTCCAAGGATGGCCTGGGTTTTTTTTTTTCAAACTGTGATAAAAGCTAATTAAGATGCCTTAGTGAAAAAAAATGCCAAAAATAATCTATCAACTGGTCCAGTCAATTGTGCAATAAATGAACGCAGCAGGGGAAAAAAATTCTGCAAAACAGTCTATGGTTGTCTTCATAAAGACATTCCCTTAATACGTGTCGATGACTTCACTTCATAGACATTTTTTTCCCATTATAAACTGGTTTGCATTATCCATTCCTTGATTCCTTTTTCTAAGTGTGTTTAATCCAGAGTTGGGTAAATCTCTACTTTAAATGCCACAGTTAAGCCTCATAATTCATTTCTGTCTTAGTGGCAATGGAACGGAGCTGACCACTATACTCATCACAATAGCTTTTAATATCCTTACTGAAGACAGCTATTAATTTCACACACTCTGCCTTCCTTTATTCCAAGTTAAATCCTGCGTCTGTTATCTCTTTCACAGTGTACATTTCTCTACCCCTTAATAATTTTATATGTAAGCCTAAAAATCCCCCTTTTAAAAAGCAACAGTTTTGATAGAACCATGTATTTTTATTAAGGGCATCTGAAGACAGGTCGGTACATGGACATTGGAGAGATTATGTCTAGGAAAATTTCTACCATAAGAAGGGATTAGTTTTTTGCAGATATAATTTTTGCCATCCTGTGGGTAAGCTAGGGTCTCTGTCTGATCTTCAGCAGAATGAAACCAGCCCCGGAGGAGTTTCTTCTTACAAACATCTCTACTGGTTAGGAAGCTGCCATAGGTACAGCTATTGTATGCCATTAAGTGAGAATTTACAGTGTGCCAGGTTCTGGGCTAAATATCTTATATGCACCCCAATTTTCTTTTTTTTTGGCCGCCCCATGGGGCTTGTGGGTTTTAAGTTCCCTGACCAGGGACTGAACCTGGGCCATGGCAGTGAAAGCCCGGAATCCTAACCACTGGGAACTCCCAGTACACCACATTTTAATGTCACAAAGCCCCTATGAGCCCCTTGTATTACCCCTATTTTATGGACAAGGAAACGGGCTTAGAGTTTAGGTATATGCCTGATGGGCACAAGTCAATAAATAGCAAAACTTGAATTCAAAACAGATCAGTCTAAATCTAAAATCCATGCAGTTAATGTATTGTTTGCTGCTGTGATAAGAATGCAGGATGAATGTGCATGCGTGTGTGTGTGTGTGATGTGTGTGTGTGTGTGTGTGTGTGAGAGAGAGAGTTTGGTGTGTGTGTGTGTGTGAAAGAGAGAGAGAGAGTTTGGCAGTAGTAAAGATGTTGGTGGAGGGACAAGGACAGGCATATAGAATAAAGAGCGTGGCAAAAGGTTTGGGAACAAGTGAAGCAGAGAAGCGCCAGAACTGAGAAAAAATGTAAAGAAGCACAGGTGTATATTTAATGGTGAAACTCCAAAATGAGGTGTGTGGGAAACCCTCACCCCTTCAAGAATATGCTTTTTCACTCTTTTACTCCGTGCAAATCAATAGGCACAGCCTAGAATCTAGGGGCAGCCTAGAATAAATTTTCTTAACAGTATTCTGATCTTCTTATCTGTAATCAACTTTTCTTCTTGGGTGGGAGGACTATAATTGGAAGCCCGGCCTTCCTTTAGCCTGGGAGCAGACAGGTGACTCCAGTTATGAGAGTCACATGTTCATCTCACTTTGGAACTTGACTCTTAGTTGCACCATCTCATCCCAGTGGTTGGTCCTCATCAGAATTTTCCAACCCTGTGGTTGCTATTTAGACTTTAATTTTAAATCTGGACTCTCAATTCCATTTCCTTGATCTATATGTCTTTCCTTATGCCAGTACCACAGTCTTGATTATTGTTTCTTTGTAATAAGTTTTAAAATTGAGAACTCTGACTCATCCAACTTTGTTCTTATTTTTCAGGATTGCTTTGGTTATTCTGGGTCCCTTGCATTTCCATATGAATTTTAGGACCAGCTTGTCCATTCATTTCTGTACAAGAAGGCAGCTGAGATTTTGATAAAAATTGTATTGAGTCCATAGATCAGTTTGGGGAGTGTTTCCATCTTAATGACGTTATCTTCTAATCCATGAACTCAGGAAGTTTTTCCATTTATTTAGGTCTTTTAAAATGTCTTTCAGTGCTGCTTTGTAGCTTGCAGTACTTACGTTTCTTTTATTAAATTTATTCCTTAATATTTGCTTCTTTTTAAAGCTATTGTAAATGGAATTGTTTTCTTAATTTCACTTTTGGATTGTTCATTGTTAGTATATAGAAATACAATTGATTTTTGTATATTGATATTGTATCCTGACATCTTACTGAATTTGTTTATTAACTCTAATAGTTTTTTTAATGGATTATTTAAGATTTACTATATAAAAGATTATGTCATCTGCAAAGAGAGATAGTTTTACTTCTTTTCCAACTTTTATCTCATTTTCTTGCCTAATTGCCCTGGCTAGAACCCACAGTACAATGTTGAATAGAAGTGGCAAGAACAAACATCCTTGCCTTGTTCCTGATCTTAGAGGGAAAGCATTTAGCTTTTCACCATTAAGTATAATGTTAGCTGTGGGTTTTCCATAGATTCCTTTTATTAGATTGAGGAAGTTCCCTTCTATTTCTAGTTTGAGGTTTTGTGGGGTTTTTTTCTTTTTTTTTTTTATCATGAAAGGATGTTAGAATTAACTACATGAAAAAGACCTGTGTTCTATCCATCATTTCCCCACCCCATATATGAAGTAGATCCACTCTACGTGACGGAATAGCACACAGATAGGCATCATGTTGCTGGAGCTTTGATATACATCATATCATGTTATAATTGCTAGGATTATCTTTGCATGTAAAAAAGAATACTGACCACAGTGGCTAAGCCAAAGAGTGGCTCATTTTTCTGATGTAACCGTCTGGAGGCGGTCAGTCCGGGGCTTATGTAGCTGCTCATGGATGTTGCCAAGGACCCAGGACCCTTCCAGCTTCCTCCTCTACCATCATCAGACCTGGTGTTCGTCTTCTTCATTGAATGGCTGTTCCACCTCCATGACCACATCTATGTTCTATGCTGGACATAGAAGAAAATAGTGAAGGGCTATAAGGATGAACTAAGTGAGTCTGTGCTTTTTCTCTTTTCTTTCTTTTTTTTTTCTTTTTTAGTTGTGAAAACAGTAGTATTCCCAAGAAGCTCCATTCAGCGTATTTCTGCTTTTATCTCATTGATCAAAATGAGTCACAGGGTAATCTCTAGTTGCAAGGGAGGCTGGAGCGATGGATATTTTTAACTGGGTACATTGCTGCCTGGTTAAAAATTGAGGTTCCATTGGTAAGAAAGAATGGGAGTCAGGGAGAAAAAATAGGTGTCAGAGTCAAAAAAAAAAAAGTACCATATAGCCAAGAAAAGATCCTTCTTTCTTGGAATTTTGGAAAAATAGATTTGGAAGTTTAGATTTTCTTCTAATGCTCTGTGTATTTTTCAGGTTTCTCATGGTTAATTGCAGTTGTGTTTCTAAAGAGGACTGAATCTGTAGGTCCCTCATCATAGAGCTGGCTTAGAGGGCAGCCCTCCTGCGGTTGCATGGCAGAGAAGTTGCTCCCTCAGGCCACAAGCTGCTGTTCTGATCCTCCAGTCCAATGGTCTAAAGCAGGGGTCAGCAAACGTTTTCCTAAAGGACCAGAGAGTAAATATTGAAGGCTTTGCGGGTTACATGGTGTGATAGAGTGAACACTGAGAGGTCCACATCCTAGTCACCAGAACCTGTGATTTTGTTACTTTCTATGGCAAAAGAGATTTAGCAGTTGTGATTAAACTAAGGATCTTGAGATGGGAGATTATCCTGGATTATCTGGGTGGACTCAGTGAAATCATAAGGGCCATTATAAGAGGGATACAGAAAGGTCAGAGTCAGAGGGAGAGAGGATAAAATGCTACCCTGCTTGCTTTGAATATGGCGGAGGGGACCATGAGCCAGGGAATACAGATGACCTCTAGCAGCTGGAAAAGGCAAGGAAACAGATTCTCCTCTAAGGCCTCCAGAAGGAACGCTCTCCTGCCGACACCTTGATTTTAGGACTTCTGACTTTCAGAACTGTAAGAAAATAAATTTGTATGGTTTAAGCCACTCGTTTGTGGTCATTTGTTACAGAAGCAACAGGAAATGAATATGTAACAGTTTCTACCACAGCTACTCGATGCTGCTGTTGTAGTAAAAGCAGCCATAGATAATATGTAAATGAGTGGGCGTGTCTTGCTCCAGTAAAACCTTATTTACGAAAACAGGCAGGCTGGATTTGGTCCATGGGCAACAGTTTTCTGACCTCTGGAATAGCCTCAGATACATACCACTATTCTATGTAATCTCTAATTTTGAGACATAGTTTGTCTCCATATTCAAATTACAATACATAATGTTCCAGTGAACATTCTTGTGGGCAGTTCATTGGGCCTATCTCAGATTACACGTCCAGAATAAATTCTAGAAATGTGATTCCTGAGTCAAAGTGTGTGTATCCTTTTCCCTAGACTGACCGTTTGCAAAGCCACAATAATCCACACTCATGGGGGAGCACAGGACGGTCTACCACACGCTCAGAGTAGCCAGTTCTTCGTAAGCAGATGTAGAGACTGGAGTAAAACACCAGGATAATGGCTCACGTTCATATTTTATACACAAATTTTAAAGCACTGGGGCAGGTTATTTATCTGGTAACCCTGAATTTAGACTGTTTAATGTGCAATTTTAAATATGGGCAACAGAAAATAAAATATAAATTCTTACTTCTGACACTTAAGCATGCTAATAAATGATTATAATCTTTACATTTTATTTGCCCCTGGAACTCAGTATGTTCTTAGTTGGCAACAGTACTTGGATTTGGTACTCTACATGTTGGCCCATTGGGAATGAAAATGGCTGGGTGACTTTCTCATCAATTGTTTAAATAGAGACTTTCAAGGACAGTATTTCTGGAATGTGCTCTTTTTTTTAATATAAATTTATTTATTTATTTATTTGGCTGCGTTGGGTCTTTGTTGTTGCACGTGGGCTTTCTCTATTTGTGGCGAGCGGAGGCTACTTTTCCTTGCCATGCGCGGGCTTCTCATTGCGGTGGCTTCTCTTGTTGCAGAGCGTGGGCTCTAGGCACATGGGCTTCAGTAGTTGCAGCACGCGGGCTCAGTAGTTGTGGCTCGTGGGCTCTGGAGTACAGGCTCAGTAGTTGTGGCACACGGGCTTAGTTGCTCCGCGACATGTGGGATCTTCCCAGACCAGGGCTTGAACCCATGTCCCCTGAACTGGCAGGTGGATTCTTAACCACTGTGCCACCAGGGGAGTCCTGGAATATAATCAAGTCCTCTTGATCAACTTATTTTTATTTTAAGAAAATTTATCCTTGTATTCACAACCTTATTTCTGTCAGTCTCTACAGGAATTTGGAACCCCTGATATGGGGTGGTAGCATACAGGGAAAATGATTAGTCGATTCATTCGTTGCTATTTGGAGGGAAGAAAAATCAATACCTCCTATTTTCTAGCAAAATTCATTGTTTTTCTAAGACTGTTCTTTGACTCTTTTGGTTTTAGCAAGGATCCTCCAATTGGGGGTTATATTCAGATTGGCCAAGAGTTTTTGTATGATTCTTGGGGGAACTCCACGGGTACAGTGTCAGGATCCTGTATTCGAACGAGATACAGTGTGTGTAGATGCCAGGTGCGCACGAATAATAACTAACATTTGTTGAGGATTTAGCACATTCTGGATAGGGAAAATTACCCTGATTAACTCCGGCACCATCTTTGGGATCTAGTCATTACTATTATCTTACCAATATTATTGTTGAGGAAGCCAGGAGTAATAAGTAACTTGCCCTAGGCTAACAGTTAATAAATAGAGTTGCTGGGAGAGAATTCCCTGGCAGTCCAGTGGTTAGGACTCAGTGCTCTTACTGCCAGGTGCCCAGGTTCGATCCCTCGTAGGGGAACTAAGATCCTGCAAGCTGCAAGGTACAGCCAAAAAAACAATAGAGTTGCTGGGGGTTGAACACAGGCAATTTGATTCCAAAGCCCGCACTTTGCATTATGTATTATAATAAATAATCAATAGATGCATTCTTCCTTTAATTTATCCAATCAGTCGATCAGTAGGTGTTTGTTCATTTATTGGGCTTAGTATATATCAATAAGCAAAACAGATAAGATTTCTGTCCTATTAGAGATTACCTTCCAGTGGGGGCCAAGACATAAAAAAACAACAATTAACATACTAAACATATTAAATCAATCAATCAATCATAAAGTATGTTGGAAGGTATTAAGTACAATGAAAAAAAATGAAATAGAGCAAAGGTAATGGGGGCCAGGAGTGGGTGTATAGGCTTCACTGAGAGGGTGACGTTGAGCACAGATTCAAGGAAAAGAGGGCGTTCTTTGGATTCCTATCCAACCCTTTCTTTCTATACTTGTGAACATTTCTCAGTGAAATTTAAACCAGAATATCTGCCACCACTTATCTAGAGGGTGATATTGTATTTACTGTACCATCTGTAGGCTCCTTTGAATTTTCATCCAGCAGAGGACTCAAACTTAGATTATCAAGTTACTGGAAAGTGTTACTAATAATGTATAGCTCAGCCTCAGTTATTTGGACATTAGATGAAAATAGAATTCCCCCCCCCATACCAGTATATCTGATTTATGTACGTATGTTGACTCAATCGCAAGGACGTCTGTAAAACTTGGGGGCAAGATACACATCACAGGCAACTGACATAGAGAACCAGGAGAGAAGCTACTGAAAAATAAAACCAAACACCTGTTTCCTCTCTGGCTTTGGTTGTCAGGCAAACATTTTCCAGTGAAAACAGCACAATACATGAGAAGTACTGAGGGTTGTTTGTTTTCACTTTAGATGCCTGGTGTCTTAACATAAAATATTTATTGAACTGCATTTGAGATATATTTTGGTAGATCACTTATCACAAAAGAAAAAGGAATTAAACTGCATCCACATACACATGTCTGGGCTGAGTATCCAGTTTGTTTCAGTCCTTCACGGGATTGTAAATTCCATGAGGCCGGAGTGTGTGCCTTGTCTTGGTGTTGTTCAATACTTGTTTGTTGAATTAAAGGATGAGAAAAGGAAAGAGGAAGGCAAGAAAGAAAAAAGGGTTGGGAGGGAGGGAGGGAGGGAGGAAGGGAGGGAGGGAGGGAGGGAGGAAAGAAACCTAGGGAAGAAAAGAAAGAGTGGATTCCGTTTATTCAGGAGCCTTAGATATATACTGAGCAGTATTCGAATAGAGGATAGTAATGTAAGATTAGGCTGCAGGGACAAATCATTTAACTTTTGTGCTGTATGTGTGTGCACTAATTGTTTTTTGACTATAACAATTGTGAAAGAGGCATTTGTGCTTGCAAAGAGAGACACATTCACTCTTTGGCTGGTAAGCTGATGCCTGTCTTTGGGAGGTGAAAATCAAGGCAGTGGCAAGAATTTTCATAAAGATTTTTTTTCTGTACATCCATGTCAATCAGTATTTGACCATATATGGATTTGGGCTGAGAAAAGATCCTTTTATTAGTAATTTCCAAATTGCAGAAATCAATCTAATTGTTTGTGTTGAGCACTTCTAAAAAATGGTGCAGAACAGAAAAGAATCGAACAGACCAGAGTGCATTGTGTGCTGTGAGGGTGAGTGTTGCATCACATATGTGTGTACTGGATGAAGAAGTAAAATGCATTTCTTACTATGAAAAGTGTTTATTTTTATTTTTTTTTATTTTTTACTTTTTGGCCACGCTGTGTAGCATGCAGGATCTTTGTTCCTCCACCAGGGATTGAACCTGTGCCCCCTGCATTGGGAGTGTGCAGTCTTAACCACTGAATCTCCAGGGAAGTCCCTGAAAAGTGTTTTAAAGAAAAGTTTGAAGTTCAAACTTTGAATCAATGAAGTGATTGGATTGGTATAACTACGATCTCCAGGTCAGGAGCAAGCCACTGAAATCCTTCTGAAGCTCAAATCATATTGAGTTTAGTAGAGAAGTATTGAGTGAACTTCTATCCTGGTTTTAATCCAACTTCTACCACTTCCTAACAGCCTGACTCTGGGCCTTTGTTTCCTTATGTGTAAGATGGAATAATAGTAGTATCTACTTTAGAAAGTTGTTTTGTGTATTAAAAATGAATTAATATATGTAAAGTGCTTAGAAAAGTGGCTGGCACATGGTAAGGACTATATGAGTATCAGTGATTGTTATTGTTATTTTTGTTGCTGTTGTTGTTATGTGATGAGTCCTGTGGGAGAAAATACCCAGACAATATCTTATTTAACCCAAGACCAAGTATTAGTTTCATCACATGCAATACTTTGTACCTATTTGAAGTCGAGTCTGGCTATCTGGCTTTTAAGCAGAAACATCCGACACCTTAGAAACCAACCATCTCCCTGGATGTTCTTCTATTGATACATAAGATCATAGGTAGTAACTAGGGGGCATGTTTTATTTGGATACGCAGTGTTTTTTGTGTGTTTCTGTTTAAAAAATTTTTTTTTAATTTTTAAAATTTGAATGCCCCAACTTCTTGTGGTAGAAACCAAATTTCTTTTAATATATTACATATATATGTAACACTCAAGTGAAATATATGTACTTTGAGGGGATCTATTTATGTTCCATTGGGAGTCATTCCTTCCTATCGGGAATCTCACCTGTTGTTTTGTGCGTTTGGTCAGATTCCTGGCATGTTTTGTTTCCTGTTGTTTAGTAAAGGTGCTCTTCCCGGGATTTGCTAAACCTGGTGACTTTTTTGGAAGATTTTTTTCCTTTTGATTTAATATACTGAGAAAGGAATGGGAAGGTTAAGATCAATTTTAGGAGTGCTTCAGCTTGTGTATTAAGTAGCCATTCATTCTGGAACACGAGGGTAGGATTGTAATAAAAGGTGATGGAACAGCAAGAAAAAAAAAATTTACCCCAGTTTTTATCACTTCCTATTGGCTAAAGCCACTTGACAATTTATGTTATCTGTCAGATCCCTCGATGCATTTGACTTTTAAATCCCTGCTAAAGATTGAAGTGCCTAAAACTTCCTCACTCTGCACCCAGTTGCTCGTAGCTTCAGATCTTTAAACTGAATTAACACATTATTACTTAACTGGTCTGCCCGCTTTCCCCCATGTCTCCTGGCATTTTACCTGGATGCAGAGGGCGGCAGTTGCTCTGCTGTAAGCATCTTATCCAGCTATCTTATGGATGTCACTCTAGAATGGAAAGAAAGGCTTCTATGAAGCACATATGTTTCCAGGCACAAAGACACACACATCCATCTAGGGACCACACCAGACTCCTGCACTGAATTCCAGAACTCTTACGATGGCAGGTAGAGGAGGTGTGGGAATATTCTGTGTCTATATTGCAGCCTAGAGTACAATAAAATATATGTAAGTTGGCACATTATGGGCTTTAGCTCATTTTTAACAAGGTCTTGAATTTATATGGCACCATTCTCTAAAAAGCTAGCAATGTACACAAACTGGGTCTAATTCGTCACCACACCAGTTCCTTTAGAGTAGATAGGCGGGTGGCATAGAGTTGGGGAAGATGTAGCCGTCAAATGGCTGCTCACATTAAAAATATCTAAGGTTAGATAGTTGCAAAAGCCATAGGTTTCAACTATTCCACAAAAAGAGTACAGAGGTCTGACTTTTCTGGTTAATCTGATGGATGTAGGTAGCTCAGAGCTATATCATCTGGCCATCCCTATTGATAACATTGGCCATTTCACATAGGGCTGCATAAAGACTCCCGAGGTCTACAGTTCCCTCAACGGCCACTAGAGTCACTGAGAAGAAAAAAAAAACTTCAGAAAACACAGCATGAATAATGGCAGCAAGAGAAGCTCCTGGTTATAGCCCACTCATATATTTTTGAAATGTAGGTCAGATTTAGAGGAAGTGAAAGAAACTTCCTGTTGAATTTTCGTTTATAGCATGTGTCTGGAAATCTCTAAATGTAATTTCTTGGTGTAAAGTAAACTGCAGAAATCTGGGATGTGTCAGTCTGCTTTATGTTTATTGAAGCCATTCTATTTGAAGCTGAAATGTAAAATTATATAGTGGAGTGAAGAGCTACAATTAGTTTAACAGACATGACCGTATTCCTCAATTGAAAAGCTGTCAAGACCTCAACAGTCAGATACAAAAAAGATCCAGGAATGCTATAAAATCTTGTCTCCTAGGAAAGATTACATTTCCCTTTGGTTGCTACACATCGCTCTGAATATTGTACTATCTTCTATCCTCTTTTTAAAATTTTTAATTTTTAAAAAATTGAAGTATGGTTGATTTACAATGGCCTGTTAGTTTCAGATTAACAGCAAAGTGATTCAGTTATACATACATATATCTCTCTATTTTTTTCAGATTCTTTTCCATTATAGGTTATTACAAGATATTGAATATAGTTCCCTGTGCTATACAGTAGGCCTTGCTGTTCTACCCTCTTTTTTGTGGTTTTAAAAAAAAAAGCACTTTCCTAAAAGTCACAAATAATGGGGTATTTATTTTATTTTTTAAAAATTTTTGGCTAGGTCTTTGTTGCTGTGTGCCGGCTTTCTCTAGTTGCGGCGAGCAGGGGCTACTCTTCCTTGTGGTGTGCGGGCTTCTCATTGCGGGGGCTTCTCATTGCGGTGTCTTCTCTTGTTGCAGAGCACGGGCTCAAGGCGTGCAGGCTTCAGTAGTTGCAGCACGTGGACTCAGTATGTGTGGCGCATGGGCTTAGTTGCTCCGTGGCCAGTGGGATCTTCCTGGACCAGGGCTTGAACCCGTGTCCCCTGTATTGGCAGGCAGATTCCTAACCACTGCACCACCAGGGAAGTCCACAAATAATGTTTTTTATAAATTTGAACTGGTTAGAACAACTTAGATGTTCTCATGACCACAACCAAGCTCTCAAAATAAAAAGGGTTTCGGCAAAACTAAAATTCTCATCACTACCGTGTGGCAGACACCCCCATCTAACTTATCTATAGTCTACTTTGATTTTGGATTTTCCTTCTAAATTGAGATGCGGACGCCATTAGTGGCAAGAGGAATGCTACTTGATGACACTTGGTGTCACCTGTTGCAGACACTGTTGGCGGCCTAGGCAACCAACAGCAGGAGCTGATTCTGTGGTTGTGTCCACCCTAATATGCTCTGTGAAGGTCACCCTATTTCCTATCTGGGGGGATAGACCATCATTTTGCTGAGCCAGTCATGGTCATCCCATTCTCCTTGACAGTGAGAGCAGAGAGATGGAGTGAACCTGGGTCCTTCATGATATCATGAAACCATCAAACCCTGAAGCAACCTACATTGAGGCTTTTAAAAATGTGAGGTAATTAATTTTTTTAAATTTGTAAGCCAAATTCAGTCAGGACTTTCTGTTACTTGGTTCCCCAGACACCCTAATACTGCTGCAAAGAAAGTATCTCTATAATGCTATTGGGGGTAGAGCCTTCTGCTTCACGGGCAGAGCTAAGACTTTGCCTCTGATAGACTAGAAAGACAGCATACTATTGAGCAAAGAGCCCTGGATTTAGGGGCAGAATAACCAGTTCTAAATCACACCTGTCATTTACTGTTTGTGTGCACTCAGGCAGGTAATTTAGTCTGCCTGAGTCTCAGATTAACAATACCAACTCATGGGCTCATTATGAAGGTTAAATGAAACAATGTGTTTCACAGGCCATCAGATGGAGTATACTTGAGGGCCAATATTGTGTTGTGCTTATCTTTGTTATCCCTGTCGCACACTGGCCAGCATATAGCAGCAAATACTTATACATCATCCACTCTGTGCCCATGTTTTTCATGTATTAAGTATTTTTCATGTATTTTAAAGCTCATTTAATTGTATTAACTCATTTAATTGTCACAACAACACTATTCTTTTATTCCACTTTACAGATGAAGAAAGAGGCTCAGAGAGATTAAATAATTTGTCCAGGGTCATCCCGATAGGAAGTAGTAGAGACAGGATTTGAATCCAGGCAGTCTTTAAAGTCTAGGGTCTCAACTACACAATATTCTACATAGTGGGGGCTTAGTATTTATTTAATGGCTGAATGGTACCTGTGAAGTTCAGTGAATATATATTGAACAGGTGGGATGTAGCAGTTGAATAACAACTTCTTTTTCTTAAGAAGAAATGTTATACTTCGATTTTTTTTCTCTTGGAGAAAAAAGTAGTTCTTCCAAGTTTAATGAGATTCTGTGACCATGGATTACTTTGGGGGGCATTTTTCCATCCATGTTAATGAACGTGGCCCCCAAGGCAGCCACCAGTAGGATCAGGTCTGAATACAAGGATTATTCAGCACCCTTTTATCACATGACTCCCATGTATAAACAGCCCCCAAATCACGTGACTCCAATTGATTAAATCAGCCCCTTAAACATCCCAACCCCCATTAAATTAATCATCCTCCTTAAATCTCCTGACACCCATTATACCAATCAAACCCCTTAGGTTTCCTGACCCCCCCAAATCAGTCTGCCTTCTTAACTCTCCAGACACTCATTAAGTCATTGTGCCTTCTTAATTCTCTTGAACCCCATTAAATCAATCACCCTTCTTAATCCCCCAACAGCCCTTCAAACAATAAACCCCCTTAAATCACGTGATTGCTTTGATTCAGTCAGTGCCCTTAAATGGTGGAGCTACCAGTGATTCAATCAGGCCCACTGCATCACGTGACTCCCACCGATTAAATCAGCTCACTTAAATATTGTTAACCCCTTTAAATCAATTGTTCTTCTTAAATCTCCTGACTTTCATTAAACCAACCAAACACCTTAGGTTTCCTGAGTCCCATTAAATCAATCTGCCTTCTTAAGTCTCCTGACACCCATTAAAGAGGATGATTACTTTAATTAGGGTCACCATATTTAAGAAGGCAGAGTGAGTCAATGGGGGCCCAGCCCAGGAGGGGTGCTGTTCCCCATGGGGGGTGGGGGCAGGGTATCCCCGAGGGGTGGCCCTGGCATCCCCCTGGGGTACTCAGTTGTGTATATGCATTGTGTACACAAAGTTCTTTTGGGGAAACATAGTATGTCCACCGTTGTGTATATGTACTGTGTACCCAAAGTTCCTTTGTGGAAACAGTATGTACACTGTTGTGTATAAGCATTGTGTACTCAAATTTTTTTGTGGACACATAGTATGTATACAGTTGTGTGTATGCATTGTGTACACAGATTCCTTTGCGGACACATTATGTACACAGTTGTGTATATATATTGTGTACACAAAGTTGCTTTGTGTACCCATATTCCATACACAGTTGCATACATAGGTGCTGTCCCCCCTGGGGGGGTGGTGCTTGGGCTGATTCAATCAACCCCTTGGATAACGTTACTCCTATTGTTAAATCAGTCCCTGTAAATCAGGGAGGGGTGCTGTCCCCTCTGGGACAGTCTCTGAAATGCAGAATACGCTTAGTTTTGTCTATCATCTCCTCTCCCAAATGGTTAGTTAGAGCACATGCTCGGACAATTCTGGCTACTAGAACATCCTGGCCACACACCCATGAGTTGCTGTAGCTAAAATCTGGTTAGGTAGGTAGGTGTCTCATTTCTCTGCCGTGTCCCCATTCCCTGGGGCACTCCCATGCCTCGGTCACATCTTCAGCACCAGTGGTGCTCTGCTCACCACCCCCAAACCCCCTTCCCCCATTAAAACCTGTGGTCAAACTGTCCAGAAGTAAAGAATTCTAACAATGAAATCAAACACATAAATGACAAAAATTATGAATTGCACACCAAGTTATGTAGTTGACTCGTAGCTTAACGGATATGTTCTTCCTCTGAGGACAGTGGATAGAAAGACATTTCTCAACTCCAAGAGGTCAAGCTGACAGGCCCGCAGGAAAGAGCTGGTTGGGGAAGGAAGCCTTCTCCAAAATGACAAATGACAGCTTAGAAGGAGACCACCTACTTGTATTTCCAACAGTTAGTTGTCTCAATGACCCTATCACCTCTGAAGTAGGTGGCCTTCCTCCTTTCCTCTCCAGGCCTCCTTCTGTCCTCCCAGGGAAGTCACAATTTCCATTATCTGCCTAAAGTCTAGTATAGAATGAAGAAAGCCAGCTGTAGAACTGGTCTTTGTGGAAATATTGCTTTCAAATTCCTTCTGTTCCAGACTTCATACACCTTATAAATATAAACAGATCAAGAAATTTAGCGATTTTATAGAAAGAGGACCTAATAAACATTAAACTCTAAACTTAGCACTGTCCAGTAGAAATATAATGCAAGCCACAAATGTGAGCCACATATGTAATTTAAAATTTTCTGATAGCCACATTGAGTAGAAAGAAACAAGTGGAATTCATTTTATTTTATTTTTTATTATTATTTTTAAATTTATTTATTTAATTTACTTTTGGCTGTGTTGGGTCTTTGTTGCTGCGTGCGGGCTTTCTCTAGTTGCGGTGAGCGGGGGCTACTCTTCGTTGCGGTGCACGGGCTTCTCATTGAGGTGGCTTCTCTTGTTGTGGAGCACGGGCTCTAGGTGCGCGGGCTTCAGTAGTTGTGGCTCGCGGGCTCTAGAGCGCAGGCTCAGTATTTGTGGTGCACGGGCTTAGTAGCTCCGTGGCATGTGGGATCTTCCCCGACCAGGGCTCGAACTGGTGTCCCCTGCATTAGCAGGCGGATTCTTAAGCGGTGCGCCACCAGGGAAGCCTGGAATTCATTTTAATAATATGTTATTTAACCCAGTGTTTTAAAAATACAACCATTTCAACAGGTAATCAACATAAAATTTTTGATGAGCTATTTTATATATTTTTTCATATTAAGTCTTTGAATCCAGTTTTACACTTATGACACATGTCAGCTCAGACTACCCATTTGTACTACACTAGCCACTAGTACTACATTTCCAGTACTCCACTCCACTAGCTACATGTGGCTGTTGGCTACGGAATAGGACTGTGCCTTCATATCTTTTCACATATTCTTCTAATTTTTCTGAAAAGTTACATGTGTTTTTGCATGTATCTAACCAGTTGTTCAAACTCTCTTGGATTCTTTTCCCCTGAATTACTGTGTATATGAACACATCACATATATTTATATGTGGCATGCATTATGCATATTTAAATATGCAATATATATTTATCTCTAAGACTGGTATGACCCATATAAATAGCTTATCATTTATAAAATCAATCTAATAATCTTCTGTTGTGTTACTATACTGACTGTATGGGCATTCATCTATTGGACATCTGGGTAATTTACCACTTTTCTCTGTTACAAGTATTACTGCTATGAATGTCTCTTTTTTTTTTTTTAGAGTGGAATTTGTTTTTTCTCTTTCTATCTTTGTCCTTTTTTTCCCTATTCTACTGTCTTTTTCAGGATTACAGAAAATGAGATTGAGAAACCCTCCTTCCTCAGTTGGTCCAGGATCAACCACCTTTCCACTCTACAAGTGCTACCTGGGGGCATCTCTGTCTTCTGTGATAAATTAAAATCAGTTACCAACCCTGGGCCCAAAGCGGTTAATTCATCAATGTGTAAAGAAGAAACAAAGATGATGGGGGCGGGGGCTTGAAGGGTATAGAACAAACAGCTTCTTTCATAAAGGCTTTTGCAGGAGAAAAGCAAAGCCCCTTTCATTCTGAAGTGTAAGGAGAGAGGATGTAGTAGCAATAGGTAGGAAACACAGGCATGAATATGGATATAGTTTTCCACACGGCCCCACTGACTTGAAGACAACAATGCAAAAGCTATTATGGCTCCTATTACAAAGGTGATGGGCTGGATATAATTAGGGATTAAATCTGAAATTCCCAGTACCTACTCAGCACCTCGGGAACTTGACAAGCTGCCATCACTCCAAGATCCCTGGGAGGAGCAGTGCGGCTGGCTTAATCAAAGAGGGCATCAGTGGGGCCCGCTCATAGCAAGCCACTTATCACAGCGCTAATGAACAGGGAGGCCTTCGAAGAGGGGAAGTGGAGCAGTGGTGTCACTTTCCCTTTGTTGTGTGCACATCAGCTGGCTTCTCCGCAGGGGCGGTGACTTGTCAGAAAGGAGACAAGTTGCTAGGTAACCAGGGAGTATGAGGGAAGCCCCCTCCCCCATCCCCAGGGAAGCAAAGTGCCAAGGGGGCTCCAAGAAGGATTTGTTGGTTAAAAAACAACCCAAAACATCCATAGCCTCAAACGTGGAAAGATTAACTGCTACCCTGAGGAGCGCAGGCTTTTTTTTTTTTTTTTCCGGAAGGGGAAGGCTAATTGGAAGAGAATTACTGTGACCTGGGAGTCGAAGGAGGGGGAAGGAAAGGGAGGGGAAAAAGCCAGAGAGTACAGGGGGAACAAGTATTAAAAAGAGGGAGAGGGAGAAGATTGTGGGAAAGAAAGCATCTGCATCAACTCTGGAAATGACCTTATTACAGGACAGTATACTGGGGCCGCCATGAACTCCAGGGCCCTTAGAGGGTTAAGATGGTCTGTGCAATAAACAAGCTAAAAAGTAGGGTCTCTGTACCAGCCATGTCTTATCTGGAAACTTGTTGGAACATGTCAAGCCCCGACCCAGGCCTACTGCTTTAGCAACTGTGTGTTTTTTTTTTTTTAATATTTATTTATTTATGGCTGCATTGGACCTTAGTTGCGGCGGCCCTAGGGATCTTTTGTTGTGGTGCACGGGCTTCTCTCTCGTTGTGGTGTGTGGGCTCAGTCGTTGCAGTGCACAGGCTCTCTGGTCATGGCACACAGGCTCCAGAGTGCATGGGCTCTGTAGTTGCAGCGTGCAGGCCCTCTAGTTGTGGTGTGTGGGCTCAGTAGTTGTGGCTCACGTGGCTTAGTTGCCCTGTGGCACGTGGGATGTTAGTTCCCCTACCAGGGATTGAACCCGCATCCCCTGCATTGGAAGGCGGATTCTTAACCACTGGACCACCGGGGAAGTCCCAGCAACTGTACTTCTAACAGGCCCTCCAGGTGATTCAGAAACATATTAGTTTGAGAGCCACTGCTGCAATGGAATGAGAAGCGTTTGGAGGCGTGAGCAGGGGCATGTCAAAGCAAAGATTGCACCCAGCAAAGTTAAACAGGCAAGGAAAACTTCATTCAAGGCTATTGCAATAAGGGAGAGAGGCCAGAACTCAGTCCGAGCTTAACTCCCCTGGACCAGAGGGTGGAAGGGTTTTTAAATGCTGGGGTGAGCTAGTGGAAAACTACTGGGTGGTGTTAGGGTGCTGTCAAAGGCCATCTGTGTTTGCTCATAAACCTCTTCTGTCTTTTTATATATATATAAATTTATTTTATTTATTTATTATTTCTGGCTGCATTGGGTCTTCATTACTGCGCACAGGCTTTCTCTAGTTGTGGCGACCAGGGACTACTCTTCATTGTGGTGCACGGGCTTCTCATTGCGGTGGCTTCTCTTGTTGCACAGCACAGGGTCTAGGCACGTGAGCTTCAGTAGCTGCAGCACGCAGGCTCAGTAGTTGTGGCTTGTGGGCTCTAGAGCGCAGGCTCAGTAGTTGTGGCACACGGGCTTAGTTGTTCCGTGGCCTGTGGGATCTTCCTGGACCAGGGTTGGAACCCGTGTCCACTGCACTGGCAGGAGGATTCTTAACCACTGCGCCACCAGGGAAGTCCCTCTCCTGTCTTTATGGCAGAAGTTAGCTTTACAACTGGGAGCAAGGTGTTCTCTAATGTTAGGCTTCCACCCTCCCTCAGAGGCTGAGAGATAGAGAAGTTGTCTCCTCTGATGATTGCCTTTCAAAGAGATGGTCCACAGGTCCTAGAGAAGGACATTCCTAGAGCCAAATTGAAGGTGACAGGGATGAAAGGCAGTTTATTCCAGAAGGAGACTTCTTCAGGGTGATGGAGCGGGGAGAAGGATGGAGTGGCATGGGATGGAGAAAAGCAGCTCGTGTGGAGTCTTTTCTCTCGATGCTGCTGCTGGTTTCATTTCTTTCACGGGAAACCAGACAAGGGCACACAGAGAGGGAGGGCAGCTTGGGCTTGATTCACGTGATTCTCTCAAAAGGTTTTCTGAAGAGCTGATAACATTCGCTTGGAACGAAGTGTCTGTGGTTAAGAAAACAAGCCCACGGCTGTCCTAGTCAGCTTAAGCCAGGTCTTTACTGCTGCACCAACAATTGTAACTTCCCATAGGCCTGCCTTTCAGGGACTTGGCCAAGAGGAATTGCCTTCCAAGATGGATTTACTGGAAGGCTTCAGTGCCTGTAACTGTGGGGTTCCTGCGGCAGGGTATGGCCACTCTTGTCCTTGCGCATTAGAAGTCCTGCCAGAAGGGCTGGCTTTCTTCCCACCTCCATTGTCTGCCGTGGCTGTGCTTCTTCCACATAACTGGTGACCGAGCACGCAGCACTGATCAAGCCTGAACTGTTCCAAAGGACGAAGAGGCCTTTTGCTAGTGACCTTTTAGATAATCTGCCTCACTCCACCCTTTTTTGCTTTTTCTCAGAATGGTAAGGAGACAGCTGTTCCTGGAAGCCTAGCCAAGGCCAGGCATGAAAGTGTGGCTAAGGCACTGTGGGAGGCTGTGTAGCTCGTGTATACCCAGTCCTGGTCACCACACATCCTACAGCACCATGGCTCAGCTGACCTGCCTCCTGCTCTGAACAAGGGGTGAGGCCACCAGGACCAAGGGCTCTGGTGCTTAAGGTTGGCTCAGCTGAAAGACACATGCACCCCAATGTTCATAGCAGCACTATTCACAAGAGCCAAGACATGGAAGCAACCTAATTGTCCATCAACAGATGACTGGCTAAGAAGATGTGGTACCTATATACAATGCAATAATTACTCAGCCATAAAAAAGAATGAAATAATGCCATTTGCAGCAACATGGATGGACCTAGAGATTACCATATTATCATTTCTCTCAGAGAGAGAAAGACAAATACCATATGATATCACTTATATGTGGAATCTAAAATATGACACAAATGAACTTATTTACAAAACAGAAACAGACTCACAGACATAGAGAACAGACTTGTGGTTGCCAAGGGAGAGGGGTGTGGGAGAAGATGGAGTGGGAGTTTGGGATTAGCAGATGCAAACTATTATATATAGAATGGGTAAACAATAAGGTCCTACTGTATAGCACAGGGAACTATATTCAATATCCTGTAAAAAGCCATAATGGAAAAGGGAAAAAAATAGGCTCAGTTGAGTACCAACCAATGTCTGCCACAGCCCATCTCATTTGTAAGATGCTCCTGGGCCAACCAGATGGTGACATTTAATAAATTAAAAAGGTGAGAATTCCCTGGCAGTCCAGTGGTTAGGACACTGGGTTTTCACTGCCAAGAGCCTGGGTTCAATCCCTGGTTCGGGAACTAAGATCCTATAAGCCTCACGGCATGGCCAAAATAAATAAATAAATAAATAAGCTATGAAAATATCCATCATTATCACTTCACCCTATAATCACTAGCTCATTTGTATCCCTAGACTGTGGACTTCTTAAGGCAGGGCTGAATCCCAATAAATGCCTGTGTCAATGTATGAGTAAAAGAATGAAGGGGAGGGCTTCCCTGGTGGTGCAGTGGTTGAGAGTCCGCCTGCCGATGGAGGGGACACGGGTTCGTGCCCCGGTCCAGGAGGTTCCCACATGCCGTGGAGCGGCTGGGCCCGTGAGCCATGGCCGCTGAGCCTGCGCGTCCAGAGCCTGTGCTCCGCAGCAGGAGAGGCCACAACAGTAAGAGGCCCGCGTACTGCAAAAAAAAAAAAAAAAAAAAAAAGAATGAAGGGGAGCCCCCAGGACTCCTTTTGTCCACTCTGTGGTTGCCTCTTACCATCCCTTTATTTTTCTGGGTTTTTTTTAAGAATTATTTTTTATTGAGGTAGAGTTGATTACAACATTATGTAAGTTTTAGGCATAAAACACAGTGATTCAAAATTTTAAAGGTTATTTTCTATTTATAGTTATAAAATATTGGCTGTTTCCCCTGTGCTGTACAAAGTATCCTTGTTTATTTTATACATAGTAGTTTGTACCTCTTAATCCCTTATCCTTATGTTGCCTCTCCCCTCCCTCTCCCCAGTGGTAACCATTAGTTTGGTCTCTATATCTGTGAGTCTGTTTCTTATTTGTTATATTCACTAGTTTGTTTTACTTTTTAGATTCCACATAAAAGTGATATATGATATTTGTTTTTCTCTTTCTGACTTGCTTCACTTAGTATGATAATCTCTGGGTCCATCCATGTTGTTGCAAATGGCATTATTTCATCCTTCTTTATGGCTGAGTAGTATTCCATTGTGTATATGTACAACATTTTCTTTATCCATTCATCTGTTGATGAACAATTAGGTTCCCTCCATATCTTGGCTACTGTAAATAGGGCTGCTTATCATCTTTCATTTCAACCATAAAAATCTTTTTGAGCTCCAGAGACCAAAATAAAACCCAACAACAACAAAGCTGTGCTTTTTTCACCATTCTTTAGAGTTTGAGAATTGTTTCCAGAAGAACTATATGTAGACTGGCAATCTTGGTAACATTCATGGATATTAAATTCATAAAAAAAACTAAGTTAACCAGAGAAGAACATCACCTAGCACGTGGTAACACTTTTTGGTTGAACTGCTAATAACCCAGTGAATCCAGAGGAAACACCTATCTGTGAAAATGACTTACAAAAATGGCCAAACCAACATTTTAGAGTGTGAATTAGTCTCAGATAAAAGATTAATGCGACCACACCATAAATAATTCACCAAGGAAATTATTTAGTGAGTGCTTACCGTGTGCATGGCAGGCACCTGACCAGACACAGAAACGCTAAGGCCACATTTACCTCCTGCAGGTCTCTGCAAGCAAGATACCCTGATGATGAAGAAAGAAGCCCAGGGAGCCTGGAATTGTGCACATAAACATAACATTTGCAAGGCAAACGGTTTTAAGAGACCCATTTAGAAGACACTATTCTAAATAAATTTAAAACAAGAACAACATTAAATGGTTCCCAGGAATACCCGGGCAGTCCAGTTAAGACTCCACGCCCAGAAGCCTCCTCGCTGCCAAAAAAACGCCACCCACCCAACCAAACAAACAAACCGCCCCCCCGCCCCAAAATACATTAAATGGTTGCCATTTTAAACTGTTGGTCCTGAAGAACAAAGTAATTTTCCTTGTGATATAAACTCTCAACACAGCAAAACCAAAGGATGATCTGGAGAAACTAGTTTTAGCCATAAGAGGAAAAGGTTGGAAACGAACCAAGCCATATCCCTCCAAAGTGTCTTTATTCCATCTAATTTTAAGGAACAAGCCGGGATGCTCTTGTAAGTATTTGCATGCAAAGGAGTCTGGAAATTGGCCTTGTTTAAACAAGTGCTCCTAGCAAGGCCTCCCTCCGCCGCCCACCCTTGGCATCAGGGACCTGCCGGCCATAAAAGAGGCAGCCACGTGAGCGTTGCAGCTGAAAAGAAGCCTCTGAGTCGCTCAACTGTTTAAGTAATTAATGCAGTTCTCCCGCTAAGGTTAGAAATGAAAGGAGGGGGGAACAAATTTCTGAGCGATCCACCACTTTGGGTCCAATATGTGCTTGCAAAGAGAGATGCAACGTCCCCACGGAGCGCAGCGAGGCCTTTGGCTGCAGAGTGGCTCTCAATGGGTCGATAACCACAGGAAAGACTCTATACATTTATTTATTTATTTATTTTTGTTTTTGGCTGTGTTGGGTCTTCGTTGCTGCGTGCAGGCTTTCTCTAGTTGCAGCGAGTGGGTGGTGCTCTTGTTGCAGTGCGCGGGCTTCTCATTGCTGTGGCTTCTCTTGTTGCGGAACACAGGCTCTAGGTGTGTGGGCTTCAGTAGCTGTGGCACGCAGGCTCAGTAGTTGTGGCTCATGGGCTCTAGAGTGCAGGCTCAGTAGTTGTGGCGCACGGGCTTAGTTACTCCGCAGCATGTGGGATCTTCCCGGACCAGGGTTCGAACCTGTGTCCCCTGCATTGGCAGGCGGATTCTAAACCACTGCACCACCAGGGAAGTCCCAGGGAAGCTGCTTTTGATCCTGGCATAAATCAGAAGGAAAAAAACAAAACAAAACAAAACTAAAGAACAAAACCCACACCTCCCACCACGGAACTTTAGTTATCTAAACTGGGATGTTTAAAAACTAAGCAAACCTTTGAGAGGTCTATAAAGTGACCCAAGGTGAAGGCAGAGGGCTCCCAACTCAGACAATTGCTTTTGCTAGAGGCAGAGTATTTGCCGTAGTCTGACAGCCAGCCCCAGAGATCCAGGGAATGGGGAACAGCAAAGGGGGGCTGGGGAGGTGCGTGGGCTGGCCAGGTGAGAGCCAGTGTCTTGTTGTGCGACAAATCCGCCACTGTCACATCCCTCCCCTCTCCCTTTCCCTCTCCCTTTACACCACTAGAGCCAGACCTTTGCAAAATTATGAAGAGAAATCTAGGTTCAGCATCCTAGACAAGCCTCCCCCCCCTTATTATTATTTATATTTATTATTATTAATTTTTTCCCCTGTGTTAGTCTGCTTGGGCTGCCATAACAACCGTACCACAGGCTGGGTGACTTAAACAACTGAGATGAATTTCCTCATGAACCTGGAGGCTTGAAGTTGAAGATCAAGATGCTGGCAGGGTTGGTTTCTGGTGAGGCCTTTCTTTCTGGCTTGCAGACAGCCACCTGCTCTTGTGTCCTCACACGGCCTTACCTCTGTGCCTGTCAACTCCTCCTGTCTCTTCTTATGAGGACACAAGTCCTATTGGATTAGGGCCCCACCCTTATGACCTTACTTAACCTAGTTGCCTACTTAGAGGGCCTATCTCCAAATTTAGTCACACTGGGGGGTTAGTGCTTCCACATATGGATTTGGGAGACGTACAGTTCAGTCCATAGCACATCTCTTTCCTCTTGCTTTCACTTTAGCAGGCCTGTCCTTTTTACTTCTCTCCCCAAGACGCTTATCAAAATATTCGCTCAGGAAAGGGCATAGTTGGCACTGCCCTAGGCATACTGGGGGGAGATGTAAAGAACTGGATGCTTGGGAGGTGCCCTTTGTTAGAGTCTCCTCAAGATACCATGAGTGTAAAATAACTAGACTGCAGGGCAGAGTATCGATCCTGAGGAGTGCTGGAACTAAGTGGCTACTACACTGTTGTTCTCCTTTTCACATTTAGCTTCTAGAAAAAGTGAGTCACCCTTGTTTTATCCATTTTCTTATTACCCTTCATCCCCTTCTTATTCCCCACTTGGGTTCCACCACAGTTCTGAAATGTTTTTTATTGAGATGGCTAAAAAGTGCCTACCAAGCACCTCCTTGCGTTACACTGTAAAGGGAAACCTGTTCCTGTGCTTCTCTACTTTCACACTTCTGACACAAGATGTGGGCTTATTCCCACGCTGACCAATTCTGCAACACCAGCTGGGTGTCCTACAATTCAGTTCAGTTCTGACACTCCCTACCTAGAGCTGGCATCAGATTCCACAGGTAAGGGCTCAGTCCCACAAGACTGTCCCCATCCCCAGATGCCAATCGCAAGTCCAGATAGTCACCTGTGCTTTTGACCTACCAGCTGTAGGTTGGAGGTTCTCACGATCTCCTCCTCCAGTTCCATTAATTTGCTAGAGCAGCTCACAGAACTCAGGAAAACAGTTTACTTACCAGGTTACCAGTTTATTATAAAAAGGTATGTCAGGAGCAGCCAGATGGAAAAGATGCATAGGGCAAAGTGTATAGGAAGGGGCCATTCTCCCTGCACCACCATATGTTCACCAACCCAGAGGGTCACCAACCTCCAACAGGTCACCAGTAGCTCCAGTGGCTCTGGAGCTATTTCAGGAACCAAGGCCAAAGACTAAATATTATAACAAAAGATGCTCCCATTCTCTTATCACTTAGGAAATTCCAAGGGTTTTAGGAGCTCTATGGCAGAAGACCAAACGTATATTTGTTATTATAAGTCATGATGTCATACACAACTATGCACATTTCATTCATTAATTTAAGCATGCATTCAGCTGAGCACTGCATTTAGTCACAACCCACTTTCCCCAAGTCTGCATCCCTGGGGCCTTGCAGACAAATGTATCTTTGGTTCTTGGATCATCTCCTTATTAGACTGGGTTATGCAATTGTACGTACAATTTCTCTTCTCATACTTGAATTAGAAAAGTGCTTTTCAGATTTTAAACACTGTGGTTTGCATGATGTCATTTTAACTTGGGTAATAACAGGAAAGTGAAAATTTTGCTTTATTAGAATAATGCTATGCCTGTTGCAACTTTGTATTTTGGGGAAGGGGCAGAATTCCTCTTAGAGGCTGATGGCTCTTTTGTTTAGGAAAATACCTTGACAGGCCTTTCGGAAATAAAAGGTGGGACCCCCGTGGTGGCAAGGGTTGTGAAAGGACTGCACCACTGAATGTGTGTTCCCTGTATGTGAATTTAAGAGCATTATCCCGGAAGCTTGCAATAAAGGGAGGTTGGGGGACCAGATGTTCCAAAGAGGAAGCAAGGTAGAGAAGGGTCTCTGTAGAGAGAGATGACCTGAACAAAACTGGCAGAGTCAGGACCCAAGGGGAAAACTGGTCCTTGAGAAATTCCTATTAAGGACTCTAAGACTTCATAGGTGATGTTTAGTTTTAAGTTATTTCTGGCCTTATGCTCTGCTATGTCTCCTCTTTTATCTGCAAATAGTTGGTAAATGTCTGTTACACAGAACAACTTTGTGCCAGTGGGGCTTGGGGAACGAGAGTGACCGTGGCCACCATCGAGGGTCATGGTGAGAGACAGGACAGCAGAGAGAGAAGAGGAGAGAACAAGCTGGAGCCCCGCTCTCCAAGGTTTAAGCAAGAGAGGAGAGACCCAGATCCTTTAGCGGTCTCAGGGGGGGTCTTCAATATCCACGTAGAATCCACTCAGCAGTAATCCTTCATCTCCTCATTTCCATTGCTCTTGTCCTCCAGCCTGTCTCTGCCACTCACTCTCATGGTCTTATCAATTGCTGCATCTCTTCCAAAAGTTTGATTTCAAGCATCCTAATCCCTGATTACCCTTGCATACCCTTTCGGCTCACTCCCTGTAGCACCTCTGCTCAAAAAATGATCAAGTACACGTGGATTTTTAACCCATTGGCTTTCCCATCTCTGCATTGCTATTCACCCTTTCATAACCTCACTTATCTCTTAACCCAGCCGAGAGTCTTTGGGTCATTCTTAAAATCATCTTCAGCTCTTCCTTCCATCGGTTTTTCTTGGCAAGACTCCAGTGCTACTTAGATCCAACTCTGCCTATTCTCTGTCTACACCTGAAGAAAGCTGACGGCTACTGGGAACAATCACATGCTCTGCTGATTGGTGTCTCTTTAACTTTATGAACTCAAACTTCAAGTGGGCTGTTATCAGTCTGGGTCCAACCAGGCAAAAAGAAACTAAGTGTTTAAAAGAGTGGGAATCTGATACAGGGAATGGTTCTGTAAGTGATGGTCAGACTGAGAAGTCCAGGTTGCCGGAGAGGCACCCCAAAGCTTAGCAGTAAGCATGGAGCTCTACCAGCCTTAGGCTGGAGACAAAGATGGAGACAGCATCCCCAGGGCCCAGGACCAAAGTCACTGGGTGACAGGTGACCACGGTAGGAATGTTCCGAGAGAGCCAAGATGAGATGATATAGCCTGCGTGGATCAGTCCCCTGCAATAGTTTGTTCTCACTAAAATAGACACTTATCCTGGATACAGATTCGCCTTCCCTGCCTGAGATACATCTGCCCAAACCACATGCGGCCGGACTCACAACTACTGCACATACGCACTTGTGGCTCCAGCATCATATAACTCTACTGCACCATGATATAACACGTGAGTGCAGAAATCTGAGGTCTGGAAGAAGGCAAGAAACCCTTAAGAGGGCTGAGTAGGGGCTGGGCTGAGGATTACTTAGGTTATCAAACTGGTGTTAGTTTTCCCTCTGAGGGGACAGAAGAGCAGTCTGAGAACAGGAAGGTGCTGGAGATCCATAGATGTCAAATGACCACACAATCATTCTCCAGCCGAGGGTAACCCAGCCCTCAGCCTCTGGTCATGTTGGCCACTGTCAGACGGGAGCTGCCTTCTTTATTTTCTAATTAGGCATTTCTCTTGTCTTTCATCCACAATTCTCCCTTGGGGAAGAGACGACCTCTTTGGGATTTCTTAATTCTCTATGAATTTCTTCTAAATGAGGCTCCATGTAGCCTGGCTTGGGGACATTCCCAGATTCAACAGACCCTCTGGCCTAATCTTTCAACCTGGGGACGACTGTGCCATCCCTACAGCCACCCAGGGTGTGTCGGGTAGATCCAGGTTGCCATCCAAGAGCTGTCTCCCAGGTAGACAGACCCCAGGCAAGGAGGGAGCTCTGTGGGCTCCGGGAGTGCACTGCATTTGGGGGTGTTCAAAAGAGAGAGATGAGGGGAAACTGCTTTTCAAAGGGAAGTAGACGCTGATGTTCTAGTTAGTTCATCGGTTAGAGACCCCAAACCAGATCCATTAGGGTTACCATGTGAGCCCCACGATGGGTCATTTTGCAATTACTTGGATTATTTCAGCTATGTTTATCCTTAACATCACACACTTGATGAAGTTCATGAGCACATTGTGACCTATGACTTTTCCTGTGACCTCTTGGGGCTAAAATTAAACACAAAATTCTGCCCTCTCCTCAGGATGTTTAAACATTAGTGATCGGATCCTGTTATGGACTGAATTGTATCCCCTCACAAAGTCATATTATTGAAGCCCTAATCTCCAGTACCTCAGAATGTGACTGTATTTAGAGATAGGACCTTTAAAGAGGCAATTAAAATAAAATGAGGCTGACTGTGGAAAACAGCATGGAGGTTCCTTAGAAAACTAAAAAAAGAAAAGATGAAAACTCTAATTTGAAAAGACACATGCACCCCAATGTTCACAGCAACCCTATGTACAATAGCCAATATATGGAAGCAACCTAAATGTCCATTGACAGATGAATGGATAAAGAAGATGTGGTCCATATACACACTGGAATATTACTCAGCCACAGAAAAGAACGAAATAATGCCATTTGCAGCAACATGGATGGACCTAGAGATCATCACACTTAGTGAAGTTAGTCAGTCAGAGAAAGACAAATAGTGTATGATATCACTTACACGGAATCTAAAAAAACAATACAAACGAATCTATATACAAAACAGATACAGACAGAAAACAAACTTGTGGTTACAAAAGGAGGATGTGAGGGGAGGAATAAATTAGGAGTATGGAATTGACAGATACAAACTATTATACATCAAATAGACAAGCAACAGGATTTACTGTATGGCACAGGGAACTATATTCAGTATTTTATAATAACTTATAATGGAAAATGAATCTGACAAAAAAAAATAACCAAATCACTTTGCTGGACACCTGAAATGAACACAATACTGTAAATCACTATACTTCAATTACAAAAAAAAAAAGAGTAGTAATGCACACAAAATAAAATGAGACTGCTTGTATGTGCTCTAGTCCAGTCTGGCTTGTGTCCTTCTAAGAGGAGGAGAATAGGACACACAGAGAGATCTGGAATGCTCACACAGGGAAATGGCCATGTGAGGACACAGCAAGCCACAGAGAGAGGCCTCAGAAGGAAACAAACTGTCCTCACCTCGGCCTTGGCCTTCCAGCCCCCAGAACTGTGATACTTTGTTATGGCAGCCAAGCAGACTAAGATAGGTCCTTTAGATTTGGGGGGCGGGGTGGGGGGGTCGCGGGAATGCTGTGATGGTCCACGGGTGGGAAGGGTCTGTGTGGGAAATGGCCCACCAGTCGCTCTGGGGACCGCTGCAGGCTCCGACTCTGCACCACCCAGCCTGCCTGCTGCCCTCTCTCTTCAGGACACACTATTCCCTGATGTGGGTGGGACTCGTGCCCTGGTGTCAGAGTTGGAGAGAAAATAGAATCGAGATGTGGGTTAGCAGTAGGATGGGGAAGGAAGAAAAAAGCAAATTCATTTATAGTCTGTGGAGAGCCAACCAAGGATCCCGGTGGGAAACAGGGCCGGGCAGAAGGCTCCGCTTTCCTAAATAGAACTCTGTTTTGACACTCTCCCTGCAGCTGTTCCACCCCACGCTTGTCTGTCTCGCCAAGGGCGCCGGTAAAAAGCAGCAGGACTTTAGCCTCTCACGGCGCCATCTGGTGGCGCGCAGGGAGAGGTACAGTGGTTCTTGTGCCCACAGCCCGGTCTCCCCACAGCCAGAGAAATGCCTTCTGTTCTTTAAGAGTAATAGAGGGGTGGAAAGCAGCCGCGGGGCGCAGGGAGATCAGCTTGGTGCTTTGCGGCCGCCTGGAGGGGTGGGATAGGGATAGGGAGGGTGGGAGGGAGATGAAAGAGGGAGGGTATATGGGGACATATGTATATGTATGACTGATTCACTTTGTTATAGATCAGAAACTAACACACCATTGTAAAGCAATTATACTCCAATAAAGATGTTAAAAAAAAAGTAAGAGAGGGGTGGATACAAAGACTCTAGGGAAGAAAGGGATGATGCAAAGAGCACTGGACTGGAGTGAAAAAGGGACTCTGGCTTTGAATCTTATTAGCTGCACAATCTTGGGCACGTTGATGAATCTCTTTGTGCCTCAGTTTCTTCATGTAAAAAATATGGGTGACTAATACCAACAGGATTTTGTGAGGATTCATTGTGATAAAGCCCCAGAGCAGGAAAGTGGTGCCTCAGTGAATGCTTCATCCCTCCTTTTCTTCATTCCTCCTTGTACTCTGCCCCCGTCTCCCCACCCCGAGACGATTTTGTAAATAATCAAAAGTTATTACTGCTGCAGGCACGGCCTTTTTAATTTTAGCGGAGGGGTTGAGGGAACGGGGTCTGGAAGAACCTGAAACTGTGTGTTGGGAGAGCAGCAGGGAGTGGGTCCCGGGAGTCCCAGCTGGGACTGGGAGACCCCTAGGCTCTGCCCTCACAGGAATCAGAGTAGCTCAGACCTGTCCTTAGACCTGACCTTGACTTCTTGTTTCAGAAGAGGATCCTGCCTACCTGTGGTAAGGGACAGGAGGTGGCAGGCTCCCATCACCTCAGGCATCCAGGCACTGGTGATTGCTTTGCAGTATTTCTTTTTGAGATCTCCTCCAGGCTTAGGGATATTATAAATCCGTGAACTAAAGCAACATTGACAAGAGCACCAATTATCTAAACATGCAGTGCAAAACAGGCTAACATCTTGCATATACAGAACATCTGCAATTTGGGTTAAAAAGTGAGAGGGAAGAGAAAGGGGTGCTGTATGCTGAGAAAGGGTTCCAACATATTAAAGGTAACTGAAATATTTTCCCCACACATTAAAAAAAAAAAAATAAGTAAACCTGATGGTATCTCTCCTGCCAGCACTGGGATATAGGGCATGCGTTTATATATGGCAGCTCTTGCAGATGCCGTGTTCTTTCCTGGAGGCTCCCTTTGCCTTCTCTAACACACTAGCCTTGAAATACATAATTCAGCGGGACAAGGGTCCCAACCAGAGACCTGGAAAAATATTCATTGCACACAAAAGAAGATTCAGGGACAGGCTCTTAAGCCCTCTTGGGGCCCTGGAGTCTTAAGATCAATGACTTTGAGCCTCTTGGGTGTTCTGGGCTCCTGCTTCTTGCCGTATCCAATGCACACACAGGTACCTCGAACTGAGTCCCCTCCTTTTATCCAGTTCCTCTCTCAGTAAATTGCACTAATGATTTCAGTTAAAATCATTAATCTACCTGGTTGCTCAAGTCAGAAACCAGAAATGTGAGAATCCTTAACTCCTGCCTTCCCGCTGCCTCACCCCTGTATCAGACATATTAGCACACCGTGCCTGATGCCTTAACCTTATGTCTCTCCTGAATCCTCTGCCACACGCTCTACCTAGGCTCCACTGTGGTTGGCTGACTCCCTGTGGGGTATCTGTAATCTGCCATCTGAGGACCCCCAGCCATACTGCTGGTGTCCCTGGCTCCTGTCTGAGGTGCCACATGGCAGGGCTTGGGGTGATGTCAGGCCAAATGATACAGACGAGAAGGCTGAGTCATTAACCTGTAGCAAGGGTGTCCCAGTGACTTTGGGGGTGACAAATTACCCCAAAGTTCAGGGGCTTAAAACAGTCATTTAATTAGGCTCGTGGATTATTTGGGTCAGTAGGGCACAGTAGGACTGGCCTGTCTCTGTTCCTTGATGTCTGAAGGCGGAGCTGGGTGACTCATGGCTATGAGTGACCCTATGCTCGTGCAATAGAATCATCTGAAAGTATCTTCACTCCCAGGGCCGGCAGTAAATGCTGGCTGTTGACAGGGTCTGTGGTTGGAGCTATGAAGCAGAGCCCCTCCACCTGGGCTCTCTGTGTGGCCTGGGCTTCATCCCAGCACAGTGGCTTTAGGGTCGTCAACTCCTTACAGGACAGCCAAGGACTCCAAGCACAGGTGCTCCAGTGAACAAGGCAGAACCCGCATGGCTTTTTATGACCTGGCCTTGGAAGTCCTACAGCATCACTTCTGCTGTGTTCTCCTGGATTTGAGTGAGTAATTCAGGCCAGTCCAGATTCACGATAGGAGATACAGTTCCCATCTCATGATGGAAGAAATTTGCAGATGTGGGTTTTTTTGTGTGTGTGTGGTATGCGGGCCTCTCACTGTTGTGGCCTCTCCTGTTGCGGAGCACAGGCTCCGGACGCGCAGGCTCAGTGGCCATGGCTCACGGGCCCAGCCACTCCGCGGCATGTGGGATCCTCCCGGACCGGGGCACAAACCCGCGTCCCCTACATCGGCAGGCGGACTCTTAACCACTGTGCCACCAGGGAAGCCGTGCAGATGTGTTTTACCGGGAGATTTTGAAGACATGTTTTAAAACTGCCACGGGGGAATCTTTGACCAGTGAGAGATGGGAGATAGAAGCTATATTCTCCTTCCTCTCTCCAGTGGACTGTTCTAGGGTGCAGTTACTCCAGCACCCCATCCAAAGATATCCTGGGTGGCTGGCTGGGTGCCTGTTCAGTGACTAGTTGTGTCTCATCACAGCTCATCTGGAGCAGTGGTCTGGGTGGAAACGCACTGCTTCCCATCATTCTGCCTTACTTCCCTTTCCCTCGCTCTTGCTGCCCTGGTACCTTGCTGTCCAAGTAAAGCACCAGTCTTTAAGCCTTGCCTCGGGCTTTGCTACTTTCAAGAGCATGGGCTAAGATACTCACCACAACCAATCTGTCACCCAATCCCACTGATTTATTCTTTTAAGTATCTTCCTTATCCATTCACTTTTCTCCATTCACACCGACATTCCCCAAGGCTGGGCCACACCTCCTCTTGCCGGACCACAATAGATCTTCCCAACAGATCGCTTTAGATCTACACTAATAGTTCTCTCCCATCAGTCCACACTGAAGTTAGAGTGATCTTTTTGAAATAAATCTCATCACCAAACCTCCCAGCCTAAAACCCCTGCGTGGTTCCTGATTCTCATTCTAAACTAGGGCTTTTCCTCTGCAGCATCGTTGACATCTTGAGTGGGAGAATTCTTTGCTGTGGGGCTGCCCTGTGCAGTGTAGGATATCTACTCCCCAGATGCCAGTAGCAGCCTACTCCCAGTTGTGACAAGTAAAAATGTCCCTGGAGGGGAGGGAGGCAAAATCGTCTCGGTCGAGAAGCTCTGGTCTCAAGTAAGCATTCCTGACATCCCCCTGCGTGGACTGGCCCTGGCTCACCAGGTGCCACCCTCTCCCAGGTCTTTATGTAACAGCCAAGGCTAGACTTCTCTCAGCATCCTCTGAACCATGCCAGGGCCTTTCCCTATTCAGGCCTTCTTACTGCTGTTCCTCAGCCTGGAACATTCCCTTTTCTCCTGCCTATCCACCCTCGACACACACACCTGCACAGCACTCATCTGGCTCACCCTTTATCATCAGTCCTCGGCTAAAACGTCACTTTTGTGAAGGCTCCTCTGGCCTCCCAGACTAGGTTAGTCCGGTGATGCATGCTCCCATGGCATCAGCGACTACGCACTTAACAGCATTCATCACAGTGATGGTGAATTAATTAGCCTTGGGAAGCCCTGTTAACGCTTTCCTCAAGCCTCTGTAACCTCCACCAGAGCGTGATGCTGTCATCTTGCTCAGCCCTGTATCAGTACTTAGCACAGAGCTTGGCGAGTGGTAGGTGCTCAGCGCATTTGGGAATGAATGAATGAATGAATGAACGGACAAATACTACTTACGTGTATTCTTGAGAATCTTCACATTCCTTTCTTTCCTTGCTTTAGATTTTCCTCTGTCACTATGAAGCGGGACTCTCATTGCATGTGTGGGTGAAAGCCCCGTTCTCTGATGTTTTATCAGCCAAACTCTCTGACTGATCCTGAGAATCTTTCCAGACCCTGCTCAACTCTTTGACCTGCTCCTCTACAAAGAATTTATGTAAAGTACTTTGCAGAGTACTTTTAAATTTTACTAAACTATTCTAGAAGCCAGAGGTACATTGAAGGATCAAAGTCCAAGATGTGGTATTTGATTCCTCAAAATATTTACCGAAAGATGGAATCTCGGACTTCCCTGGTGGCGCAGTGGTTGAGAGTCCACCTGCTGATGCAGGGGACACGGGTTCGTGCCCCGGTCCGGGAAGATCCCACATGCCGGGGAGCAGCTGGATCTGTGAGCCATGACCGCTGAGCCTGCACGTCCGGAGCCTGTGCTCCGCAACGGGAGAGGCCACAACAGTGAGAGGCCCGCGTACCACAAAAAATAAATAAAATAAAATAAAAATAAAAAGATGGAATCTCCTCTCTTGGCTGCTTGTCCACCAAATGGGACTTCTTTTGTCTTTTCTCACCTCTCATTCCTGACTACCTCCTGCAGGGATGCCAAATGTGACGTGTTGCGTCCTTGTTTTGGACCGTTTCTCAATGGAATGTAAGCCTTTAGGGCAGAGTCTGTGTTTGGCTTGTGTCTAGTTTTAACCAGGACTAAGGGTTAAATTCTGGTCATTTTACATTTAAGCACCAGTGGGTTTTGTTCCTGTCACAAGCTCTTGCTGGGAAGTGTCAATATGCTGATTTCTGAAAACCTGACATTTTTTAGGGCATCCTTTAGAAATGATTCTGGAAAACAGTGTCTGTTAACTGACTTGTTCCAGTTTTGCTGATGTGCATTCTCAGGGCATGTGGAAAGCTGGAGGAGGAAGTTTAACTGAGCCGGGAGGCTGGCCCATGGTGACGCTCCAGCTTCCTCCCAAGGTTGCTGAATCCCTGATTTCTGGTAACCCTGGGATTTACTCCCCCTAGTGGTTTGATGAAATATAACTTCTCTCGATGGAAACGACAAACTTTCAGCTATGACTCCCAGCTCTGAATGTGTGGCGGCTCAGAATCTTCCGAATGCAAATCAGGGATGAAAAGAGATGATAAGCCAATGGGTGCTCTGAGAAGGGGTGGGAAATCGGATCATGGAGGTGGGAGACGCAGAGGGCGGAGGAAGCTGTTTTGTCTAAAATTCTGGTCCCAGAAACTGCCAGAGACTGAAATCCCGAGGATGCTTTGCTAACGAAGTCCCAGCAACAAAGGCGAGAACCAAACACAATCTAAGGTAAAGCAGGAGGGATAAACAAGAAGAAAGAAAGGAAGAGAAAAGGAAAGTGAAAACCAGGCATCCAATCTTTGAAATTCCTTATCCTCTTGCTAAGGTAGCAGAACAAAGCGGTTATAGGCCTTCATGCCTAGGTTTGTGTCACGCTAGGGTTTTCCTCTTGGGGGTGATCCACTAGCATGTGGGACCCTGTGGCAGCTGACTGCCGTGAGAGATGTCTTTCTCTCCCGTTATAGTGATAATATCCTGTTAACCTCAGCGTCTCTTCTTTCCAGTTTAAAAGTAGCAACCCCATGCTTGTGGCTCATCTGACTGCATGGCGATGGCTGTTGAATGCAGACGAAACACAAGACCTGGATTATCTACAAAATACAAGCCTACCCCTCACCCATCACTCCTAAACAATGATAGACACAGGCTTTAGGGATATTAACTCAGGGACAGGCTTGTGAATTGGACATGGCCAGTTACCCAGAAATATGTATACTATATATATGTATGTAGGTATGTGTGTGTGTATATATATATATTCTTTTTCAGATTCTTTTCCATTATAGGTTATTACAAGGTATTGAATATAGTTCCCTGTGCTATAGAGTAGGTCCTTGTCATTTATCTATTTTATATATAGTAGTGTGTGTCTTTTAATCCCAAGCTCCTAATTTATTTTGTTATATTTCTTCTTCTGCAGGACATGACTGGGCCTTCGATCTGATAGATGGGTGTCTTGTGAGTCATGTTGGCCCAGGCTGGGCTGTGAGGCAATTACCATGGTTTGGCGTGTCAGCCCCGTGGCAGATTTAGTGCCACATTTCAAAGGCCGAGCTGCTTTTAACTGTTTGCTCTTAATCTGCGACCTTTTGTGTTTTCTCATCGAGAGGGGGAATAGCTGCCCTTTCCTAGGCTTTAACAAGCCCCAGAGAGACAGGAGGGGAAGCCACAGTCCCCCCTTTTTCTGAAGTAGCCCAATCACACTGCACCCTCTGCATGCTAGATTTCTGTCCCACCTACATAGGATAGGATGCCTAGTGAAGGGACCGGGCAACGCACGAGAGATGAACTAACATTTACGCCTTAAGGACAAGCCAAAGAGAAACGTCGTGTTTTAGTTCAGAGGAGGCGAGCTCTCTTCCTTTCGTGTGTAGAAATCTCAGTAAGTTTTCGGAGGCAGTAGCTGGCCGTGCTGATGTCACAAAATCCAAGAGATTTCTCAGTTAAATTCGTGTCTATTTCAAAAGCGCCTTTGGTGATTCTAAAGTGAGAACTGCCTAGTCTCGATGGACATCAAAACCAGTTAGCGGGCAAGTACTGGTGGATCTGATGAGGAATTAGCTGGGACACCGGCTCCAGCCAGACTGCTCTCTACTGAGACCTCGGAGCACCCCTTCTCCCCCACCTCAGCCTCGATTTCTCTCCTGTGTCTGTCTTTTCCTCCTTCCTCCACCCAGGCACCCGCAAAGTCCTGCCGTGGAAATCTCCCTCCATTTCTCCCGGGCTGCACCCTGAGGCCCCCAGGATCCCGTTCCTCCCACCCTCACCTCTTCCCTCCTGCCACTGCAGAACCTGCCATACCCGTTCCTCTTCCTTCCTGGGCTCCAAGGACACCCACTTTGGCTTCCACCAGCTGCTTCATTCCCCCAACCGCACCCCAAGATGGTGTGTGATCGTTCCTCTTTGGGAAGCAGTGAGATGGTGCGACTAGACCAGCTTCCCAAAGCTCTCTGGGTCGCAGTGTCCTTACCTGTAAACTGAGAATAATTTACAACTTTAGAGCAGTGTTGTGTGAGTTATATGAGCCTGTGGATGCTTAACCAACATGAAACTGATGTTCAAAAACGGATCCCGAATGAGGCCTAGAAATCTGCGTGTTTATATCACCTCAGGTGATGGTGGCAGGTGGTGAGGACCTCACTGAGAGACACTGGTTAAGACGGTGGTTCTCTACCTTGACTGTGCACTAGAATCATCTGGGGAGTTTTTAAACAGTTCAGGTGCCTGGGTCGAACCTGAGGTCAATTAAATCAGAATTGCTTTTGGTGGGGAAAGCTAAGCGCCAGTATTTTTAGTGACCCCCGGGTGATTCCAGTGTACAGCCAAAGTTAAGCACAAGGGCTTTGGGAGCAGCAGGGCTGGGCTATACTGACCTTGGGCCAGTCACTAACCCCTGAGCCTCCGTTTCTCCATCTGAACAATGGGAATAAAACATTTGCTTCATTGTTGATTAGGCAGATTAGTTGAGACATTTCTGCATGGGGCCTGGCACAGTGCTCGAAACTTCCCTTCTGTTGAGTGGAATTGGGAGCTGGGGTGGTGGACATCAGAGCCCCCGTCAGACTGAGGCCCGTCCAGGGTGTCTCAGCCCTCTGGGCCCAGGGTCCTCCTGCCTTTTGCTGCTGTGGTCCCAGAAAGTATATATGAATCCAGCTCTGAGCATGGCCCACAGGGAGCCTGGCTTCTCTCCATGGGGGGGTGGGAAGGGAGTTTTTGCCAACAGCCCTCTTTTAAAAGTGCTTCATTTCAAATACTATTTGGTTTAAAAAAATTTACTAACGATTAAACGAAGAGGCAAATGAAGTGTTAATTCCTCTCGTTGTTCAACCGCCAATATGCAGCATGTTACCTCACTTATGGGTTACAATTTTCTTTACCGTGAAGCCACCTGAGAACATGGCCACCATTTATAATGTTATTTTTGTAAGAATATGTGCCTTGAGGTCCAAACATTCAGTTTACAAATCCCCTTTGGAGACATGAGGGTAGAATGTGTGTGTGTGTGTGTGTGTATGAGTGTGTGAATATATGTGTTAGTGTGCGTATTTATGAGAATGTGAGTGTGTAGGAATGTGTGTGAATCTGTACATGAGTGTGTTTATGTATGTGTGCACATGTGTGTGTGTGTGTGTGTGTGTGTAGGGCTGTGTGGGCTGGGGCTTGTCAACAAGAATTTCTAATTCCCCTCCCTGGTCCCTAGATCCTGCTTTACTTTATCCTCTCCCAAGCCTTATGTACACTTAAGACAACTCAGGTTCAGACCTATTACTGTCAAGAGCCGTTCTGAAGCAATTCAAGTGCTCTGTTTCCATTCTGGGAAATTATAACGGCATCCTGTGATCATTGCTGCTTTGTACTGGGCCCTTCCCTACAAATAGATCTTGTCTCTTCTGCGTCCACCAGGCCTGAGGGCATGGAGGGGGTGGCAGAGAGACCTCGTGGACGCCCTGCCACGTGCCCCGTTCTGTGCTGTTTGCATCCCGCGTGTTACTTCATTGTCATCAGACGGACCCTGTGTGGTTGGTCCTATTATTTCCCTTTGAGAAAATAGGTCAGGGGATGTTTAGCGACTCGCCAACACCATACAGGGACGTGAGCCTAGATCACTAGCTCAAAGCTTGTGCTCTTCTCACTACACTACCCTGGGGACTCATCTTTAGTTTCCTCTCCTTTCTGCTCCCCTTTTGTCTCTGCCTTTGAGCCTGGATGGGACATTCCTGGTGTTGGATGGCTGTCAGTTTCTGCCTGAGGCTTGGTGTAACCTGTAATCCTCTGCCCTGTGCCCTGCCCATCCCAGGGCAAAGAGCTCCCCAATGTAGGAAATGCCTTAGCACTCTGTAGCTTGATTTCCACACCCAGGGTCACAGAGCAAAGTGCTCCAGCTTCTGAAGGGGGAGAAAATGTTCTGCAGGACCGCTGCAATTCCCTGAATTTTTGCAACATGTAGGCTGGGGCATAGTTTCTCAAGTTTGGTTAATCTGAGTTTTGTTTGCTGCGTTGTTAAGGTGTTTTCAATTGGTCAGGACTTCCAGCAAGAGAATGAAATAAACACTAGGCACGTGGAAACCCTTTTCTGGGCTAGTTTTCAATCAGGAGTATTATGGTCCTTGATAATTGTGATCACTGACGGTTTCTGGGCATCCTCGGGCAGGTGGTGTGTTTTCTGTCTCTCTGTGGCCAGGCCTGTTGGCAGCAGAGACGGCTTGCCGTAGTACCAGTGGAAACCAGGACAACAAGCTGTCGTTTTTTGGAGGGACAGGGATAGAACACAGAGGGTGAAGTCAGGGAATAATTGGGGGGGATGCAACTGGTCTGAGAGAACATGTCTATAGTTATATATATATCTTTTCATCTATCACCAAAATTATTCAGAAATAGTTACATTTAGAGTTTACATTTCATAACAACAGTTCTTTCACATGGTTTGGGGTTGTTTTTATATTACCAAACTTTTCTCTGGTTTGCCTTATCCAGAGTATAATTTTGGTAACAAACACTGATTAACTAATAAGCTAAACTCTCACAAACTCTTGTAGTTTTTTTGAGTTTATATAGGGAACATAAACCTTTTAAAAACATTTTACTAGGGCTTCCCTGGTGGCACAGTGGTTGAGAGTCCACCTGCCAATGCAGGGGACACAGGTTCGTGCCCCGGTCCGGGAAGATCCCACATGCCACGGAGCGGCTGGGCCCGTAAGCCGTGGCCGCTGAGCCTGTGCATCCGGAGCCTGTGCTCCGCAGCGGGAGAGGCCACAGCAGTGAGAGGCCCGCGTACCACACACACAAAAAAGTTCTCAGCACAAGAAAAAAACTGTAATTATGTGAGGTGATGGGTGTTAACCTAAACTTATTGTGGTGCTCATTTTGCAATATATACATATATCAAGTCATTATGTTGTAATCTGAAACTAAAACAATGCTATATGTTAATTATATCTCAACTAAAAAAAATTATGGTCACCACGATGATGGGAGAGTTGGGGTGACAGTGGGAGGAAGCCTGGCAGGGGGCTTAGGGCACTGTTGGAATATGCTGGACATGGGTTCAAATCCTAGATCTTCCATTTACTAGGGAATAAAGTTAGAATCGGCTTAAATTAGCATGTTAATCTCAGTGGGGTTAAATAAAATCTTCCATCGCCTCTCTTTTCCCATGGGAGGTGGGAAAGGTCTCATCAAGGCCTTGGAGCCAGGCAGGGGACTAAGGAGTCCAGACTTTGGAAGAGAAGGAGAGGGAATTGTTTTTGAGCTGGCTGAGACGGGTTAGCCGCAGGTGCTGAGGCTGGAGGGCTAACCCCGCAGGTCGGAGCTTGAGGAGATCTGAAGCGGGTCGGGGAAGCTGTGCCCGATCCAGGTGAAGATCTTTGACAGACAGCCTGGACCCGCCTGCCTCTCTGATTCCTGTTCCAGGGCAAAGGTCACGCAGCCGCTTGAACCTCCCTTTTTTTTTCTCTCTCCTTTCTCAGCTCTGTTCGCCTTATAAGGAAGGTCAGCCTTGCCAAGTTGAAAGTGCCTTTGTTATCTTCCCCTCGATTTCTGCGAATAGTCCCGTGAACCAGAACTTTCCACATGAAAGATGGCTGCTCTCTCTGTCCTCTCTGCCTGTCAGCAAAGTAAGCGTCCCGTGTGTGTGTGTGTGTGTGTGTGTGTCAGAGAGGGAGCGTTTTGGGGTTTCTACTCACTTGCTGGTGGTCCGTGGGCTTTGCAGAGCACGCTGTGCTCAGGGTCATCGGTGCCCCCGGACAGGCAGAGATTTGGAACATTCCAGGGATTAGTTCTTCCAATGGGGATGCCATGGGCCTTTGAGCCCAGAGATTCTGCATCATCTCTAGTTAGAACCCACAGCCTAGTTCGAGTGAGCATTAGAAATGCGGTAGGTAACCTGGGGGAAGTGGGCTATAAATATTAGTCTGGAGTGTTCCAAAGGTAACATTGTACCTGCTTATAAATCATGGCTGTGATTTCTTGAACCCCGATCTTTTAATTACTGTGTGTTTCTTAAATAAGCTGGGTATGGCAGGTATGATTATCAAGTTAAAAAAAAAATCTCCTGCAAAAATATGAGCTTCAGATTAAGTAATTCATTCTAAATTTTAAAGTGCCTTCCCACTAGGATTATTCAATATCCTGATTTCCTGGTTAAATAGAGGCGTCTTCTCCTCTGGGGTCACTTTTGCTCAATTCATATTATCTTAGGCATGTGCTTCCTTCACATGCAAAATGGGAAAAAGGGTCTGAGCCCTGGTGAGCACGACTTAGGAAGAACACGTATTTCTTTATTTTCCCAGTGTGCTTGTACCAGGAAACGGGGCAGAGCAGCGGACGTCTCAGCCCAAGCACGGGGCACCACGGTTTAGGATAGATAAAGAGTCTGCACACACACTCAATGGCAGACTTGCTAGCCAGTCTGTTTTGTGAGTTTATGAAAACATTATACCTTAAAACACATGTTTTGTGGTTTGATTTACCGTCTTTTCTGGAGTAAAGCAGGATGCTTATAGCCAACTAAAGCAGCACTTGGGTCTGAAACGCCTTGTGTTGACCCTCTACACGTAGGCACGGTCCACCCCGTGTGTGCCCATGTCCTGGCCCTGCAGAGAGCACAGGGGCAGCTCCACGGTTGCCCCAGGCTGGCATAGCCTCTGCCATCCCCACAGAGAGGTTCTGTTTGCTGGTGGGTGCAAGGGATGGTGTGAATTGCAGTCTGAAGTTCAGGCAGCTGAGTTGGGAAGGGGAGACGGGGCCAATGGTGGTTGGTGATAGATAGGGAAGAGAGAGAGAGGGAGGGAGTTGGCATTAAGAACCAGAATTCGCTGCTTTAGCGAAAGTCTGGTGTTTACAGAGGTGAGACGCCCTGTGCTATAGTAGAAGCAACTCAAGGCTTGAAAACAGACTTGTATCTTCTGGTCCAGCCACTTACAAGCTGGGTGCCCTTGGCCGGGAAAATCTGTCCTTCAGTGTCCTCACCAAAGAGGGTTAAACAGGACACCGGGTAGGAAGTGCCCACCATGGTGCCTGGCCCAGCGTTGGTGTTCAGCACAGTCACTTCCAGTCCTTGGCTGCTTCCCCACAGAGAGAAGCTTCTGGTGGATTGAGAGGCAGCCTTGCAGTGAAGAAGCCCAGCTGTGGCTGGGCTGAGAGTGGGGGCAGGATGAGGGGTCTTGATTCACTTTCCCCAGCACACGTGTCCCGCTGAGGCCCCTGACCTGAGACTCCTTGGAACTGGAGCTGATGCAACTGAGTCCTCCTTCCTGGGGCTGGAGGTGGGCGGGGTCTTCATTTACTGAAACTCATTCCTCACATTTGCTGCCGCTCCAGACAGATGCCGACCAGGTGCAATGAACAACCAGAAAAAGCCAGCCCTGCAAAGCTTTCACTTATTCCCCTGAATTTTGAAGCTCTAGGTTCTGGCGCCGTTGCCAATAGAGAAATTTAGGAGCACACATCTTTCATCGTTTCCATTTTATCGTGAAAAGCAGAAGCCTTGCCCGGTGTGTTCTCTGAGGCTGCGGAGCACGTTAGAAGCAGTGGTAGCAGCAGGGTCCAGGGTGGCCAAGCCCCACTTTTCCCCTCCATAGATAGACCTCCTCTTTGGCTCCAGCTGAGGCCGTGAGCCACTGGCCTCTCCAGCTTTATGCTGCCTTGAAAAGCCTTAGCCCAGGGTTGGAAACCGTCAGTGCCTAATCCCACACTTATCTTCACTCTACTCTCCCAGACTTCAGTGATATGACTACAGTTTGAACGAGAAAGAGGCCAGTCCACACTTAGATGTTCAGCTGTAGCTTCTAAATCAGGACCAACACTTTATTTGCAGCAGAGGGGAATGAAGGGGAAGGAAAGTAGCCGGCTGTGAGAGGCTTACTCGACCAGGTTCAGTATTTACTGACTTCTTGTTGGAGGGGAGATAGTACCATGATTCAGGAGGAAACACATGGCCCCTAATACTGTCACACAGTGAGAGACTGAAGCTGTAAACTTGGTGTGGAAAAGGAAATTATTTGTAAAACATTAGCAAGTAGGAAATGGATATCAAGGTACTAAAATAAGGGAGACCAGAACAGTGTTGGAGAGAAACTGAGAAACTGAAACTGGAAGAAATAATCTGAAGGGAAATAATAGACCCCAGAAGTTAACTACGGGGTAAAATGAGGGAGATAAGGACAGGAGGTGAGAACTATTTACAGAGGAGGAGGTGTGGGTCTGAAAGTGAAAGAGGGTCACAGAACTGATGATCAGAGGCAGGTGATCCCAGGCATTGGGGTTTCATAATCTAATGTATTTTCCATGCAGCAAATGCAGAAGAAAGTCATAATCATTTCATAATAGGGAAGCTGAGTCCTGCAGGGAGCCATCATCCCCAAGTTTTCTTGTGACCCCCCCCCCCCGCTTCCTGTCCTTCCTCACCTCCAGGCAACTACTGATCTACTTTATGTCACTGTAGATTCACTTGCATTTCTGAGAATTTTATACAAATAAACTTATACAGTAATACTTTTTGGGGGGTCTTGCCTCTTTCATTTAGCATAAATTTTTGTATAAAACATTTAATTTATTGGTCTTTTGGGGGAATTCAATGCATCACCAGTGTATTACAACTGAGCCATTCATCTTGTAGTTTCATCAACATTAACTGGTTCGTTTTCATGACACTGCTGAGGAATCAGCTGTTTCTGCAGAGGTTCAAGAGAAAGGCCTTTTGAGAAGTGTGCAAGTTCCTTTTGTATATCTACGAAAGCTTTATTCACTCAGTTATCTTTTTCATCATTCACAATGTTTATCTTAAGATTAGTGGTAACTGGTTTTGCTTTATTTTTAACCTTAAAGCCTTTTTGGCTGGCTATGTGGAATACATTCCTGGACTTCTGCCCTCTTAGTTTGTCCTTGGCCATTGTCAGACCTCCGATACCCCTCGTGCAGGTGACACCATCTGCACACACCTCATTCTGCATAATTATTCTGAGATTCATCCATGTTGTTTCATTTATTAATAGTTCATTCCTTTTTACTGTTGAATAGTATCCTGTTGTATGGACAAAGCACAAATTATTTATCCACTCACTGTTGATAGACATTTGTGTTAGTCGGTGTTCTCCAGAGAAACAGAGCCAATAGGATACACACACACACACACACACACGTACACACTCTCACATATCTATTTTAAGAAATTGGCTCATATAATAGTTGGGGCTGGTGAGTCTGACATTTGCAGGATGGATTGCAAGACTGGAAATTCCAACAAGAATTGACGTTGCAGTCTTGGGTCCAAAGGGAGGCAAAAATCTCTTCCTCTTTGGGGGACCTCAAACTTTTTTCTTAAGGCCTTCAGCTGATTGGGTGAGGCCCACCCACAATATGGAGGGTCATCTGCTTTACTCAAAGTCTACTGATGGAAATGTTAATCACCTCTAAAAAATACCTTCACAGCAACATCTAGACTGGTGTTTGACCAAACAACTGGGCACCATGGATAGCCTAGTTGACATATAATCTTAACCATCAGGGAGTTGTTCCTAATTTTTGGCTATTACAAATAAAGCTGTTGTAAACATTTGTGGACGAGTGTTTTTATGGATGTATGACTTAATTTCTCATGGGGAAATTCTAGTTGTGGAATGACTGAATCATATGGTCAATGTATGTCTAACTAAAAAATTCCTTCCAAATGGTTTTCCAAAGCAGTTGTATCATTTTACATTCCCACCAGCAGTGTGTGAGAATTCCAGTTGATTTTGTATCTTCACTTGTCTGTCTGTCTTTTCTAGTTGGTATGATCTGTCTTTTTAATTTTAGACATTTTAATAGGTATGTAGTGTATCTAACTGTGGTTTAAACTTGCATTTTACTAATGAATAATGATGTGCCACATGTTTAATGTTCGTTCCTCTTTACTTGCAGGTTATTTCGCTTTGCAGGCAGGAAAGGCGAGATCAAAATACAAAGTCACACCCCCAGCAGTCTCTGGGTCACCAGAGTTTGAGAGAATATTTCATGCACAGTGAGTAATGCTTTTCCCTTCAGGGGTATGGATCTGCCACATACACACAATTTCTAATTAGGGGAAAGATACGCAGAGAAGATATGCCATTATAACAAACCACTCTTCATGGCCAAGACCCTTCTCATGATCCTTGAGGTTTGAAGTAGACAGTGCATGGAGTTTCTACCCACCTATATTACAAATTCAGAGGATACATTTACAGAAAAGGCTGGGATCTTAGGGGGGATTGCTATATGTCTCTAAGTGTGGCAGTTTGGTCCAAGAGCCTGGAAGGGGCTCCCTGAGAGTTCAGTAGCCTCATGTTGGAATAGTTATGCTATCAATTTTCTATCTGAAATCTTTACTTCTTCCTCTCCACTTCAAAACAGAGGTAGGTCAGTGTTATCCTCTGCCAATAACCCATTTCCTAAAATCAGAAACCTATAATAATGAGAAAGCTTTCTATTTCATGTGTATTCATAGTTTTTTTTTTTTTTTTAACATCTTGTGCTCCTTGCCTTTTCAGATCCACACAGAATGTTCCACTATAAACACCACGAATTTGCCTGATGCAAGATGCTAGGGCTCCCTTTACATTTAATCCCCCAAACCCGGTGCTTTTAAAAACATTGCACATATCACCATTTATACATTGCTTGGTTCTTTTGTTAATAGTTTGGGATTTTTCATGTTTGTTCATGAGTGAGGTTGGACTATAATTTTTCTTTTTTTGTATGGTCCTTGCTCATTTTGATATCAAGATTATGTTAGCCTCACAGAATGAATTAGAGAATTATTTTCTCAGAGTTTTAATAAGATTGGAAGAGTGTGTTCCTTCAAAGTTGTTAGAATTCACCTATAAAATGATCTAGACCAGATGTTTTTCTTGTGAAAAAAAATTAAACTATGAGATTTGATTTCTTTAATGATTATGGAATTACTTAGTTTTTTTTATTATGTCTTGAATTAGTTTGGGTCAGACATGGCCCTTGAACTGTGAACATTGGTCTCTTGTCCATCTAATTGCTCCAAGGAGGATGGCACACACTATTTCCTTAGGCTTGAAAGTGTGATGAACACCACTGGTAGTACAAGAGATAACTTTAAGAGGTGCATAGGCATGTTTCAACATTTTTTAAAATGTGGTAAGAATGTGTAACTTGAGCTCTACCCTGTTAACAAAATGTTGAGGGTATAATATATTACTGTTGACTAGAGGTACAACGTTGCACAACAGATCTCTAGAGCTTATTCATCTAACTTGGCTGAAACTTTATGCCCAAGGTATGATTTTATTTTATTTTTTTAATTAAAAAAATTTTTTGTTTATTTATTTATTTTGGGTTGCATTTGGTCTTTGTTGCTGTGCGCGGGCTTTCTCTAGTTGTAGAGAGCAGGGGCTACTCTTCTTTGCAGTGTGCGGACTTCTCATTGCAGTGGCTTCTCTTGTTGTGGAGCACAAACTCTAGGTGTGAGGGCTTCAGTAGTTGTGGCACGTGGGCTTAGTAGTTGTGCCCTGCGGGCTCTAGAGTGCAGGCTCAGTGGTTGTGGTACATGGGCTTAGTTGCTCTGCAGCATGTGGGATCTTCCTGGGCCAGGTCTCAAACCCGTGTTCCCCTGCATTGGCAGGCGGATTCTTCACCACTGTGCCACCAGGGAAGTCCCCCAAGGTGTGATTTTAGATAACATTGGACCACATGATGAGAAAGTCATTTCCACTGTCTTTGAATATTTGTGTTATATCAAGTGGAAAGTATTGATTTGGTGCTGGTATGTCCCACATCCCCAAATATTTATTTTTAGCAGGGTAACACATGTATGTAGTCTGAAAATAAAGTGAGGTTACAAGCCTTATAACGACAAGTAATTCTCCTTATCCCCAATCCATCCCCAGAGACAGCCATTGGCCCTCCTTTTGACTACTACTTTTCGTATTTATTTCCATATTTCTAAATACTATGTGTTCACTGCTATTTATTGATTCACAAATTTTAGACATTATCAATTGACTTCCTTTTATGGCAGAAAAAATTTCATGCTCCTCTGTTTCCTCTTTTCCTCACTTCATCCTTCCAGAAAAGTTATATCACTTTGTTGAGTTAAATCAATGTTTATGTTGTTGTGATTAAGTAAATAATGTTCAAAGCTGAATCAAGTAGTATACTATGGTTACATTTCCTTCTTGTGTAGTTTTTTGCTTTACATGGGGTTAATAATTGCCTCTTTGTTTGTTTGCTTAGTTTCATCTCTGAATCTTCAGCAGAACTGAAAATTTCCTCTCAGTACATTTAAATACATTAAGTAAGCTAGTCATACCACTTGTTTTTCCTTGGAGTCATTTGTGCTTTAGTCTTCCATATTTCTTCTCCAATCTGGAGGTTGCACTTTAGATCTGTTACGTAGCTGTCATCCCACAACTTCCTGTCATCATCCTAGGAATTTCCCTTATACCCTACTGATTTGGATCACCTGTTTCCTGGATTTCATATTATCCTATGTATTGGTTTTTCTCTCTCGTTTTGGTGGAGCACATCCTCCAGACACTTCCTGAGAGAAGGGGAATGGTAGGTCTTGACACTTCTGAATATGCCTCTGTTTCTCTGTTAAAATCCTTACCCTCAGAATTTCGAAAACATTGTTTTCATTATTATCTAATTTCCACTGCTATTGTTGAGGTGTTCTGTGCTGTTCTGATGCTTTGTTTGGAAACTGTAGAAGCTTTAGGGTCTTCCCCTGATCCCCAGCCTGAGGTGTTACAGTGCTGTGCTGGCTCAGAGGCATTTTTCTTCACTATGCTGAACCCTAGAGGAGTTTTTTTCACAGCCTGAAAACTCATACCCTTTTGTTCTAGAATATTTTAAAATATTGTTTACCCCTAAATTTTGTCTTCTTATTTTCTCTGTTCTTTTATTCTTTTAAAAAATATTTATTTATTTATTTGGCTGCACCGGATCTTAGTTGCAGCACGTGGGATCTTCGTTGTGGCCTGTAGGATCTTTTATTTATTTATTTAAAAATATTTATTTACTTATTTATTTGGTTGTGCTGGGTCTTAGTTGCGGCAGGTGGGCTACTTAGTTGCAGCTCGCCAGCTCCTTAGTTGTGGCATTCAGGCTCCTTAGTTGTGGCATTCGAACTCTTAGTTGCAGCATGCATATGGGATCTAGTTCCCTGACCAAGGATCGAACCAGGGTCCGCTGCACTGGGAGTGGGAGTCTTAACAACTGGACCACCAGGGAAGTCCCTCATTCTTTTTTAAAAAAATAGATTCATTTATTTATTTATTTTTGGCTGTGTTGGCTCTTCATTGCTGCGCACGGGCTTTCTCTAGTTGCAGTGAGTGAGGGCTACTGTTCATTGCAGTGCGCGGGCTTCTCATTGCGGTGGCTTCTCTTGTTGCGGAGCACAGGCCCTAGATGTGTGGGCTTCAGTAGCTGCAGCATGCAGGCTCAGTAGTTGTGGCTCACGGGCTCTAGAGTGTAGGCTCAGTAGTTGTGGCACACGGGCTTTGTTGCTCTGTGGCATGTGGGATCTTCCCGGACCAGGGCTCAAACCCGTTTCCCCTGCACTGGCAGGCAGATCCTTAACCACTGAGCCACCAGGGAAGCCCTGTCCCTCATTCTTAAAATATATATTAGTCGTAAGTTGACCTCCTGGACTGATCTTTAGTTTTCTTTCATCTTGAGTTTTTCATCTTCTTGGACTTTTGTTCTTTCAGGGAATTTCTTGAACTTCCAACTTTTTACTGATTTTTTAAAAAATTCAAATATGAATTTAATTCCTAAGAATTAATTTTTATCCTTTGATTGTTCTTTAGTTCTTCTTGTTGCTGCTGCTGTTATATCATTCCTTTCTTGTCTCATAGATGCAGTTTATTCTCTTCTGAGGATTTTAATGATTTTTTAAAAAAAATCTTCCTTTATCATTTCTGTTTCTTCCAAGTTCCTTCTTACTTTTCTATTTTGGCCTTTGCCTTTAATTTTTATTTGTTATTCACCTGTTAAGTGTTTTTTGAGCACCTCTATGTATTAGGCACTGTTGGGAGATAGTAGTGAACAACTCCAACAAGGATCCTTGCCCTCTTGAAGTTTATCTTATAGCCAAGGAAGACAGAAGATACACAATAAGCAGATAATACCATAAGAAAATAAGATATTGTGTAAGAGGGTGGTGTTAAGCTATACAACAAAAACGACAGCATTACATAGGGACGTGGGGGAGGGCTGCTGGGGGGTGAGCTAGAGTGGGTTGCAGTTTAAACAGAGTGGTCAGTGTAGTCCCCACTGTGAAGGTGGCACTTGAACAAAGACTTGAAGCAGGTGAAGGAATTAGCCATGTGGCCATGTAGGGAAGATGCTTTTGAGATAGAGGAAGTAGCCAATGCAAGGACTTTAAGTGGAAATGTGACTGGTGGGTTAGCAAAGAAGTTAGTGTAGCTGAGAGAGGAAGCTGGCAGAGAGTGGTAGGAGGGAAAGTCAGAAAGGTAATGGATGACCAGACCAGGCAGGTCCTTGAAGGCCATTGTAAGGGCTTTGGCTTTTTCTCTAAGTGAAATGGAAAGTCGTTACAGGGTTTTAAGCAGAGGAGTAACATGATCTTGTATTTTAAAAGGATTAGTTTGTCTGTTTTGCAGAGAATAGACTGGGCGCATTGGTAGAAGCAGAAAATTCAGTTAGGAAGCTACTGCAAAAATTCGGGTGAGGGATGATGGTGACTTGAACCAGGAAGATAGCAGATGACGTATGAGATACGGCAGATTCTGTATATATTTTGAGGGTAGAGCCAATAGGATTTCAACAAATATGAACTGTGAGAAGAGTCAGGAACCGCTTTCAGATTTTTGGCCTGAGCATCCTGAAGGATGGAATTGTGATTAACTGAGTCAGAGAGGGCTGCAGAAAGAGCAGTTTTGGGGGGAAGACCAGGAGATGGGACTTAACGCTACAGCTAAGGAGAGGCTCTAGACACTGTGCTCTACTAAGCTATTTGGATCGTTTGTTATTACATCATAAACTGGCTAATACATTGTTGCTTACACATCCAAGCAGAGATAGAGAGTAGACAGTTGGATATACCAGTCTGCATTTTAGCAGGGAGATCTGAACTGGAAATATAAATTCAGGAGTCATTGGCACATGAAAACCATTTAAAGCCAGGACACTGGATGACATCTTTAAGGGCGTGGGTATAGGTCAAAAAGAGGAGAGGACCAAGGACTGAACCTAGAGCCCTCCAGCGTGATGAGGCCAAGAAAACAAGGGTCCAGCAAAGAGATCAGAGCAAAAGAGACCCTAGAGGCTTTACTCAAATGTCAGGTCATTCTTGATTGGCTATCTGTGCAATTTAAGAAAGAGGCACTAGGGAGAGAACTGGGGGCTCTGTGTGCAGAGATGGGGCTTACTGAGAAGGCAGCTTCACTGAAGGGTGATGGATCAGGAGGCAGCCTTCTTCTGGGGGGACCCCAGATGATGGCATCTGTAGGTCATCTTTATGGGACCGTTAACTTCCTCTAGGAAAAAAACCCTTAACTCCCCTGTGAGGGAGGAGGGAGTGAAGGGTGAGGGAGGAGGGTGGGTATATTAGGCCTGCCTTCTAGTAGTCTGACAGTGTGGTGGGTGAAGGAAGGAAGCTTCTTCCACTCTGCAGTATGTGAATTCGCACTATGATCAGTACAGAATTTTACCCTCACGCTCCATTGTTCTTGGAGCCCCCAGAGATTCTCTGGTTCAGTTTCTCCAGACAATAATCCTCCCATCTCCTCTGATGGAGGAGTAGGGTGGGGCTCAGAGGTGGAGCAGAGCCAAAGGCCTCCTTCTACAGTCTTTCAACTAGTTCTTCTGTTTCAGCCTTTGGCCTCCAAGGGACCTGGGCCCCAGTTGCTGAGCCTCTTGGGTTCTGGGATAAGGATTGTCTCAGTCTTTTTTTTTATTTGCCGTGCCGCGTGGCTTGTGGGATATAAGTTCCCCCACAAGGGACTGAACCCGGGCCCTCGCCAGTGACAGTGCGGAGTGCTAGCCACTGTGCTGCCGGGGAATTCCTTGTCTCAGTCTTCGCTGCTTCTTCCTCCTACAGGCACGTAGCTTCAGCTTTCCGCACTCTGCCAGCTCAGCTGTGGTTCCCCTTGTGCTGGTTTTCCGTCAGAAATTTGCTACCATCTCTCTTCCACTGCTGTGTCTGCTCCCGTTCTCTCTGTTCTTGAAGACTTTCTATCTATTTTTTATTCCTTTACTGGCATTTTAGTGAGGTTTCAGGAGGGAGAAGAAACAAACACGGGTTCAATCTGCCATGTTTAGCAGGAAGTCCTTGGGATGTGTTCTCGACACCATCTGGACACCCATTTCCCCCCATTCAGCAGAGGAAGGGTCTCATGCTCAGAGTCTCCAGCAATCAATAGCATCTAATAAGAATCTGACAACTTTCTGTTTTCATGGCATTTATTTTTATACTTATCTTTTATTTAGAAAGTTACACTTTTACATCACTACCGCAAGTGGGAACAATTTCATTTTTCCGAATTTGTCTGAGTCAAAAAGAAGTTGATTCATAGAAAAATAATAAGAGGTATATGGAGAAGCTAAATTTTTGACAGTAATATATTAATGTTTGGAGTTTGGGAGATACCATACTATTCATACAAATGATCACAGGAGGAAATTCTGCATCTTCTCACTTTGTCTTTCATGTTCTGAGACTTTGTTGGGGAGTGTTGGATTTCCAGCGGGCTAGATTCTTGGGTCACTTCTGGTTCTATGTTCGTTCACATAGTTTTCACAGATTTGATTTTCTTTCGAGGTACTGCTCTCTCCTTCCTTTTCTGCATCTGGACGCCTCTTGTCCTGGGAATAAAGCTGGACACCATTTCCAAATATTTCTCTTAAGTTGCTGTTTATAAGTATCCAAATCCAATTTCCTTGTTAGATGTGTTTTGTTTGATTACTCATGGCAGAACAGAGAGGGGTTAAAAAATAATAGCCAATATTAGGGTGGGGTGGGGGATTTGGAGCCATAAAATACCTTTAAGATCACAGTATAGTTGTCCTGGGTTCTCTCTGAAGGGTGGATGGGAATGGTCCTACTCCCTTCTCTGAATTTCTTCTTGGATATTCCAGGGCACTAGCCCAGTTCTTCCCTTAGGTTCGAAGGTTTACGATGAACTTGGCCAGATCAGAGAAGATTCGTGGCTGATGAAGCCATTTCGACTTTATCTGAGGTAGTTAGGGCAGGAGCCCCTGGGATAACCAGTTTATTCCAAAGCCTACTCGGCTACCTATTCTCTTTTTCAGGGAAGGCTCCCTTGAGCTCTGCAAATCCCCAAGAGGGAATGCACTTTCTTTTCTGGCTCTTCTGCACCAAAGCGTTGAGTCCCTTCAGCCTCCCTTGAAGATCTTATGGCCTCATGAGTAACAGAAACGCTGCCTCTTCCCCTACTCTTTCTCCTGCTGCTTTGCCCTAAGCGTAGTCAAGAAGCCCGCTGTTATGACTAATTCTTTCTTTGAGCGGAATTTGGCATCTCATAGCAACCATTTCAAGGTCCCTCTGACCACCCCTGAAGTCCCTGTTTCCTGTCCGAGGGTCGCCTCAAGTTGGATACTTACCTGTCAAGCAGCGAGGATCATTATGGAGCCAGGGCCCCTTCTCTAGAGGCCCCATTCACTTCCTCTTCCCTTCCTCCAGGGAGGGCATTAGGGGTGACTCTTTCTAGAGTTTTGCAGTTTTTTGCCAGAATACACTCTTTGAAATTATGAAAATAGCAGCTATAATTTCATGGAGGGCCATTTCTTCATGGTATTGCTAAGGTTAGAAAATTCTATCTAGTCTAATTTGAGCACCTTGATCCCTTTAGATTAAAGGCTTTTATAAATTTAAAAAGTAGATCCAAGTCATAAATTGATCTTGTTGTCATTTAAATATATTTCCTCTGATTCTGTCCTCACCGGAAGAGAAGAATAGCTGCTGATGACCTCACTCTTTTTCATACACTTGAGGACCATTATTAAATGTCTTTCATCTGCTGTATTTTGAGGCTAGGTAGCAGCAATTCAGCTTCTTTTTTCAATCATTAAAAAATTTGGTTGTTCTCTTTAGACTAAAATTTTTCGTATTATTTCTAAACCTGGAGCCTAGAAATGTACCTAGTATCCCAACAATGGTTCCATCAGTTCTGGGTGAGGTAGAAGAATTGCCGCTTACTTCTGTCTTGTATGTACTCTATTTGCTTAATGCTGAATTATTAAGTTCCTGTTCCAGAATTAACCTGCCACAAGGCACAAGTAAACCCAATCATCATGAACCTGAGAACTCTTTAGAAATGTTAGCCTTTTCTTACTCTACTAGAGTTCTTCTTTTTCTTCTTCCTTTTTTTTTTTTTTTTTGCCATTTACTAACTCCTTATAGTCACTTTGAATCCTGAAAGTAAAACTGTTGACCATAATACATGCCTAAAACCTATGGAGAAAAGGAAAATTCACAATAGAGTAATTTTTCAAATATTCTGCAGCACCAGGATTATAGTAATGTGAGTCACCTACTTTTGTAGTAAGTACAAAAATGATAAATAATAGAGAGACAATAAACACATCTCCATTCTTATTACAAGTGTACCGATCTTAGACATTAGCTGAAATCCCAAGATGTACTTTTTCACTGAGTTATAAAGGGCTTGGGTTCTCCAAGATGAGAGAGTGACTAAACGATGAGTCTTCACACTCCACCCTCCTCTAAAACCCACCTTGTATGAGTCAGCTGGGGCCACTGAAACAAAATGCCATAGACTGGGTGGCTTCCATGACAGATATTTATTTTTCACAGTTTTGGAGGCTGCAAGTCTAAGATCAAGGTTCTGGCTGATTCTATTTCTGGTGAGAGCTTTCTTCTCTTGCCTTAATGTGTCCTCACATGGCCTTTCCTTGGTGGAGGGGTGGGAGAGGGAGAGAGGGAGAGAGAGAGAGAGGGAGGGAGAGAGAGAGAGTCAGAGTCAGTCAGTCTGGCAGGTGTCAGAGAGCTCTCTGGTGTTTCTTCTTATAAGGGCACCAATCCTATTGGATCAGGGCTCCACACTTCTGATCTCATGTAACCTTAATTACTTCCTTACTCCAAATACAGCCTCACTGAGGGGTTAGGGCTTCAGCATGTAAGTTTTGGAGAGACAAACATTTAGTCCACACCACCACCAAACAGCTTCTGTCACACAAGCTGGGTGATTCTCAGGTAGTCAGGGGACGAGAGGCAGCTAGAATTTGGATGAGCTGCCAGCCTCACTCCCTCATCTCCCCATCCTGTTCCTTATCAGCAGTACCACTGAAGTGCTAGTTAGATTTCATGCCCTCCTGCCATTAGCAGCAGCCTCCCTCCCGTGTCCCAGAGGGTTACTTGACAAGGGACAATTTAGATAGTTACAGGTCTATATAAAAGGATTAGCTCCAGCAACCTCTCATCCCCAAGCCTTTTCTGAGCATATTAACCTGTTGCTCTGACCCTCCAGCCAATGTAATAATCCAAAACACTTCTTAGGGTCAAAAGCCAGCAGACCAATTCTGGGTCTCTGTTAATAGTGCAAGTAGCTCATGGAGGTGTGCAACCTACTGGTGGTGTTTCAGAACAAGTCACCAAAACAAAAGAAGAAAAAGGAGCAGCAAAAATCTTGAACGAGGGAAACCTCCTTTAAGTTGCCTTGTCTGCGTTTTATTTTTAAAAGTTGTCATACTCTAAGCATGGCATTAGAGGTGTCCTCCGGCTGTCCAGGTTTTCCTCTATGGGAAATGGTTCAGATTTTCTATGAACGTGATTGTCATAAGCAAAGTTGCATGTTGAGTGCTTACGAGAAATCTATCAAATAGCAGAAATATTCAGAAGTGTTTTAAGGCCAAAGATTTCCCAAGTGATGTGTACACATTGAGGGGCACAGTAAGGACTCTGCTGTGGGAGTGAGGAAGACATTGGAGCTCCTATTTATATTTACTGTTAAAATATCATCTTTTAATTTCTAGTTTGTGTTTGTTTTATAATGTACATGATACTCTTTTCCAGTCGAATGTATTAACTGTGCTGATGGATCAATCCCATATTCCCAGTGGTTTAATGTAACGGAAGTTTACCGTTTTTCTTGCTCACGTCAAGTCCTGCATGGGTGTTCCTGGTTAGGTGGCCTTTCACCTGGTCATTTAGGGACCAAGGCTTCTTCCATCTAAGGGTTTTGTCCCCATCCGGGTCCTCAGCATTCTCTCCACGCAACCAGTGCGTGGGGTGAAGGGAGCTTGGCACACCAGCTGCTTAGCCATCTGGCTCAGAAGTGACGTATTTCATTTCACTTACTTTCCATTGGCAAGAAGTAGCCCCACTAAGATCCCAGGAGGCGGGGAAGTGTATCCCTGACTGGGCAGCTACTGCACAGCACCAACTTCACACCATCCCTGTTGTCAGCCAGCCGCCTCTGCTATAGTAGGACGTGCAGATATTTTTTATTGGGGTTGTGCAATTAAAAAAAGTCAGAGACTAGGGTTTTAGGCACTGCCAGAACACAATATGATTCTTTCTTTTCCAGTATGGGGTGAGCTTTATAGTACATACACTTAATGACGGAGATAGGGCCCAAGCAGTCCTTAGTTTAGGACTACCTTCACTGCTCCCAGCCTTCGGGTCCAGACAGGGATCTGCAGTGGTCACATGTCCTGAGCCCCCAGGCCCAGGCTCCCTTGGAGTTGGGGACGGACGATGGGGGCTTTCAGTGGCTTTAAATATTCAATCTCCATTGGCTCCACTGGCCCATCTTCTAGGGTGACCAACTCTTGCCAGTTTGCCTGGAACTTTCCCAGTTTTAGCACTCCGATTTCTGTGTCCCAGGAAATCCCTCTGTTCCAGGCAAAGCCCGGATTGTCCTGGTTTAAAAAATCAAAGTCCCCCGTTCTGAAAACCTGTTCAGTCCAGGGCAAACCAGGATGGCTGATCGCCCCACTGTTCTTCCAGTAAAGACTCTTTCTGTTATTACCCCTGGGTGGAACTTGAGGCCCATGGTGACATCTGCCTATAACAAAAGAGAAGCTTCTCCCTTATCTTTTTATGGGAAGCTTAAATATCAAAGAGCACAGGATTATAGTGCAAAGAGGGCTCTCACAAGGGAATGAGTAGACAGACTCATTTTCCCTCAGCGTGGACACGCATTAAATGGGGCGGTCCAGCGATGGTTAGAACCAACATTACCCTCTGTTCCCACGCAAAGGGAAACTGACACAGCTGCTGCCAGCTGATTTCTGTCCCATTTCTGTCCCCTAGATTTCTCCTGAGGATCTCCTATAATATAATCTGCCTTCATGTCCAAAAAGAGATCATCAATTATTTTCACTTTGGTTTTCCTGGCAAAGTGACTGTAATTAGTCACTGATAGGATTGTGCAGGACACATTTTCAGTGTTTGGTCCCCTTGAGTTAAACAATGTCTGTGGACAGCTCACTGTGAACAAGCTGCTCTGGAGCACATCCGGGCGTGGACCACTTAACGGTGCTGTGGGGTCTGCAGGGACCCGAAAGTGCTGGTGGTGGAAGGACATGGTCACGTGGTGGAGGAGGTGCGGGAGGTCAGACTGAGCAGCCGGAATGGGATTCCAGTTATTTTAAGGCCAAGCAATACCTGGTGTCTTCAGCAGGCAGCAGCAGGGAAGACCGTTAGCAATAGCAGGGCCCCAGGCTGGCTGTCAGAGAATTATTTTCAATCTCTGAAAGGTGATAGTGGGACACATCTTCAGGGCTTAAGGCGGGTCGGTAAACAAGGGACTAGGAGAAAAGTACAATGAGCGCAGCTGGGACAGGAGGTCAGGGTGAGACCAACAGTGACTAACGGCTTATAGGGGACAAAGAGTCTCATTTCTTAGGAGAGGAGGGTGCAGAGATATGGTACTGAACTGCCCACATCCACCAGGCTGTGCCCTCTGGGAGCACAAATGCAGTTACACTCACATCCCTGCCTGAGTCTCCGTGACTTCTAACCGCTCCCCCGGGACCTCGGCACCCCTTTCCTCCATCTTCTCAGTTACTTCCTGGAGCCCCCGGGCACGTGGGCAGGGACAGCTCTGCTGCCTAGCAATTGAAGTGGGGGGCCATGCCACTGCCGTGCTCCAGTCCTCCGGTCCTGTGAGTTCGGGATCCCTCCCCAGGCCCTGGAGTCTTCCGTGACTGCTCTCCGGCTGCTCTTTGGTCTGTGGCAGAGGGAGGTGAGGGCTGTGGCTCTCTGCAGCTGTTTGGCACTTCTGTCTGAGGCATAGCACTGCAGGCATCTGGAGTTTCACCAGTCCTTTCATGAAGACCATCCTTCAGCTTTCAGCCTGGTCTCCACTCAGGTGTGAAACCCGTACCCTGGCTTGGGCAGGGGTGGGAAAGACCCCAGAACATCCCTCCGTTTTCCTCATTTCCTCTTTCCTCACTCTTGCTTGCCCAGAGAGCTTCCTCTTGCAAATAAGAGACACAAAAGCGCACCTGCATCTCAGTGTGTGTGGACGGATGCCCACAGGGGCCACAGACCCAAGGTTCTGCCTCTGCAGCTCAGTTTGGGCTTGGCTGGGATGCTTTTATATAATATCATCTGCCCCACATGCCTAGCCAAGGCTGCTAGTACAGTGGGGAGAAAAAACCTTCTAAATAGTTAGTCTTTATGAAGAATAACATGGACTGGTTTTGAGGGTGATATTTTAAAATTTTTTTATTTATTTCTTTTGGCTGCGTTGGGTCTTTGTTGCTGCGTGTGGGCTTTCTCTAGTTACAGCGGGAGGGGGCTGCTCTTCGTTGAGGTGCGGTGGCTTCTCTTGTTGTGGAGCACAGGCTCTAGGCACGTGGGCTTCAGTAGTTGCAGCATGTGGGCTCAGTTGTTGCAGCATGTGGGCTCAGTTGTTGCGGCACGGGCTCTAGGGCGCGCAGGCTTTGGTAGTTTTGGCACGCGGGCTCAATAGTTGTGGCTCGCGGGCTGTGGAGCGCAGGCTCAGTATAGTTGTGGCGTATGGGCTTAGTTGCTCTCTGGCATGTGGGATCCTCCTGGACCAGGGACCGTGTCCCCTGCATTGGCAGGCGGATTCCCAACCACTGCGCCACCAGGGAAGTCCGAGGGTGATTTTTTATTTTTTAAAAAAATCTCATCATGGATAATTTTGTGTCATGCTGTGGAAGAACTTACCCCTTAAATTTTGGGATAATTTAAGGTGTTTTACAAGACTAGATAGAAGATGGGACAATTGTGTTTTGTTTCCAAAAAGGATAAAACTCATAGAAGAAGACAAAGGGGATAATATCCTTGACATTGGGTGTGGAAAATAGAGCAACCTTCTGCTCCTGTTCTCTTTTACTTCATGGAAAACAGCCCCATGGATTTAGCCGAGGAAAAGGAAATGTTTTTTAACATAGCTGTAATTATTCTGACTTCGCATTTGTGAAGTATCTTTCCACGTAAGCTACCATAGGAACTCACAAGCTTTAAAAGACGTTGGTAAGAATGCAACCATCAGAAGCAAAATAATGCCAAGGATAGGAAATGGCAGAAAGACGACGCTCAGTTATTTCCCTAAGAATGAGAAAGTTGTGGCTATGGTTTGTGAGGTATCAGTGTCAGGCCCTGGACAAGATATTCCTTAGGTCATTCCAGTGGCCTTTCAGGCCTTAAAGGCAACAGTAAAAAAAAAAATGAAGAGGAAAGCATTTGGCATTCGTATTCTGCATTTCTGGTGTGCCAGGGGTCTGATGGTCGCTCTGCTGGCTCTTAGAGAGCTGAGTGGGTGACATTACCGTTGTCATTGCCGGCTCAGGGTTAGAAAGGTCCACTCGTGCTTCTGACTCTGCACCAACTGTGGTCTATATATGAGCGCTGAGTTATGCAGTTAGTTATGAAGCTTCCTTACCCAGCTTTAAGAGATGGCTGAATGATTAGCAGGGAGTTTTTTCTAATGTAGTTGAGTCAGAAACTAATAAGGTTGAGTTAACCCATCCACAATTTCCTGTAGATTTATGGAGAATGAGGAAAGCATTATGCTTTGTAATTAGGCTTTCTTCTCCTTTTTTTGAGTTAGAGATTTTTTTTCAGATTTGTTGAGGTATAATTGACAAATAAAATTGTAAGATATTTAAAGTGTACAACATGATGATTTGATAAACGTATAATTTGTGAAAGGATTTCCCCCACTGAGTTAATTAATACATCCCTTACCTTACATATTTACCCTTTACATATTTAGTCTTTTTTTTTTCTTTTTTTTGGTGAGGGCACTTAAGTTCTACTCTCTTAGCATATTTCAATTATACAATAAAGTGTTATGAACTATAGTCACCATGTTATATATTAGATCCTCAGACCTCATTCCTTTAATAACTGAAAGTTTGTACCCTTTTACTAGGCTCTCCCTATTTTGCTCACCCTCAGGCCATGACACCTACCATTCTACTCTCTGTTTCTGTGAGTTCACCTTTTTTTTTTTTTTTTTTTAAAGATTCTACATGTAAGTGATACCATGCACTATTTGTCTTTCTTTATGTGGCTTATTTCACTTAGCATAAGGCCCTGCTGGTTCATCCAGTTTGTCGCAAATGGCAGGATTTCCTTCTTTTTAAGTGTTGAATAATATTTCATTACATATAGGTATATCACATTTTCTTTATCCATTCATCCACAGTTGGATACTTAGGTGGTTTCCATATCTTGGCTACTGTGAATAACACTGTAATCAAGATGAGAGTACAGATATCTCTTCAAGATGGTGATTTCATTTCCGTTGGATATATACACAGGAGTGGGATTGCTGGATCATATGGTAGTTCTAGTTTTAATTTTTTGAGGACCCTCCATACTGTTTTCCATAGTGGTCGCATCAGTTTACACTCCCATCAGTGGTGTATAAGGTTCCCTTTTCTCCAAGTTATTGCCAGCACTTGTTCCTTGTCTTTTTGATAATAGCCATTTTAACAAGTGTGAGGTGATAGCTCACTGTGGTTTTGATTTGCATTCCGCTGATGATTAGAGATGTTGAGCACCTTTTCAGGTACCTGTTGATCATTTATGTCTTTGGAAAAATGTCTTTTCAGGTTCTCTGCCTGTTTTTTAATTGGGTTATTTGGTTTTCTCTGCTGTTGAGTTGTATGTGTTCTTTGTGTATTTTGGGTAGTAACCCCCTATCAAATGTGTGGTTTGCAAATACTTTTTCCCATTCCATAGATTGCCTTTTCATTTTGTTGGCAGTTTCCTTTGCTGTGAAGAAGCTTTTTAGTTTGATGTAGTCCCACTTGTTTTTTTTTTTTTTTTTTTTTTGTGGTACGCGGGCCTTTCACTGTTGCGGCCTCTCCCGTTGCGGAGCACAGGCTCCGGATGCGCAGGCTCAGCGGCCATGGCTCACGGGCCCAGCCGCTCCGCGGCATGTGGGATCTTCCCGGACTGGGGCACGAACCCGTGTCCCCTGCATTGGCAGGCGGACTCTCAACCACTGAGCCACCAGGGAAGCCCTATTTTTGTTTTTGTTGCCTTTGCTTTTAGTGCCAAATCCAAAAAATCATTGCCAAGGCCAATGTCAAGAATATTTTCCCCTATGTCTTCTTTTATGAGTTTTATGGTTTCAGGTCTTATGTTCAAGTCTTTAATCCATTTAGAGTTGATTTTTGTGTATGGTGTAAGACAGGGGTACAGTTTCATTCTTTTGCATTTGGCTGTCTGGTGTTCTCAACACCATTTACTGAAGAGACTGTCCTTTCCCCATTGTATATTCTTGGCTCCTTTGTAAAAACTAATTGACCACATATGCATGGGTTTATTTCTGGCTCTCTATTCTGTTCCATTAATCTATGTGTCTGTTTTTATGCCAGTACTATACTGTTTCAATTACTACAGCTTTGTAATATAATTTGAAATCAGGAAGTGCAATGCCTCCAGCTTTGTTCTTCTGTCTCAAGATTCCTTTAGCTATTCATGTTCTTTTTTGGGTTCCATATGAAATTCAGGAGTTTTTTTCTATTTCTGTGAAAAATGCCACTGGAATTTTGATAGGAATTGCATTGAATCTGTAGATTGCTCTGAGTATTATGGACATTTTAACAATCTTAATGCTTCCAACTTATGACCATGGAATACCTTTTCATTTATTTGTGTCTTCTTCAATTTCTTTCATCAATGTTTTGTAGTTTTCAGTTTACAGGTCTTTACCTCCCTGATTAAATTTATTCCCAAATATTTTATTCATTTTGATGCAATTGTAAATGGGATTGTTTTCTTAATTTATCTTTCTGATAGTTCGTTGTTGGTGTATACATACACAAATGATTTTGTATGTTGATTTTTAAAAAAATTATTTATTTATTTATTTTTGGCTGCATTGGGTCTTTGTTGTTGGGTCTTCATTGCTGCGTGCAGGCTTTCGCTAGTTGTGGTGAGCGGGGGCTTCTCTTCGTTGTGGTACGCAGGCTTCTCATTGTGGTGGCATCTCTTGTTTCGGAGCTTGGGCTCTAGGCACACAGGCTTCAGTAGTTGCGGCACATGGGCTCAGTAGTTGTGGCTCATGGGTTCTAGAGCACAGGTTCAGTAGTGTGGCACATGGGCTTAGTTGCTTCGTGGCATGTGGGATCTTCCTGGACCAGGGCTTGAACCCATGTTCCCTGCATTGGCAGGTGGATTCTTAACCACTGCTCCACCAGGGAAGTTCTGTGTGTTGATTTTGTATCCTGCAACTTTACTGAACTTATTAGTTCTAATAGTTTTTTGGTGGAGTCTTTAGGGGTTTTTATATATAATGTCATCTGCAGAGACAGTTTTACTTTTTCCTTTCTGATTTGGTTGCCTTTTATTTCTTTTTCTTGCTTAATTGCTAAGATTTCCAGTACTATGTTGAACAGGAGTGATGAGAGTAGGCACCCTTGTCTTGTTCCTGAGTTTAGAGGAAAAGTTTTCAGCTTTTTATTGTTGACTATGATGTTAGCTGTGGGCTTATCATACATGGCCTTTATTATGTTGAAGTGTGTTCCTTTTATACGCAGTTTATTGAGAGTTTTTATCATAAAGGATGTTGAATTTTTGTTTTGTTTTGTTTTTTTGTTTGTTTTTTGCGGTACGCAGACCTCTCACTGTTGTGGCCTCTCCCGTTGCGGAGCACAGGCTCCGGACGCGCAGGCTCAGCGGCCATGGCTCACGGGCCCAGCCGTTCCGCAGCATGTGGGATCTTCCCAGACCGGGGCATGAACCCGTGTCCCCTGCATCGGCAGGCGGACTCTTAACCACTGCGCCACCAGGGAAGCCCAAGGATGTTGAATTTTGTCAAATGCATTCTCTGCATCTATTGAGATGGTCATGTGATTTTTATCCTTCATTTTGTCAGTGTGGTGTATCACATTGATTGATTTGTGTATGTTGAATCATCCTCGCATCCCTGGGATGAATTCTACTCAGTCGTGGTGTATGATCCTTTTAATATATTGTTGAATTCAATTTGCTAAAATTTTGTTGAGAATTTTTGCATCTATGTTCATCAGGGATATTGACCTATAATTTTCTTTTCTTGTAATGTCCTTGTCTGGCTTTGGTATCACAGTAATGCTGGCCTCACAAAATGAATTTGAAAGTGTTCTCTCCTCTTGTATTTTTTGGAAGGATTTGAGAAGGAATGGTATTAACTGTTGTTTCAGTATTTGGTAGAACTCACCAGTTGTGGTCCTGGTCTTTTCTTTGTCAGGATGTTTTTGATTACTGATTCAATCTCCTTACTAGTAATTGGTCAATTCAGATTTTCTATTTCTTGATGTTTCAGACTTTGTAGGTTGTATATTTCTAGGAATTTATCAATTTCTTTTAGGTTGTCTACTTTGTTGGTATATAATTGGTCATGATAGTTTCTTATGATCCTTAGTATTTCTGTGTGATCAATTGCAATGTCTCCTCTTTCATTTCTGATTTTATTTATTTGAGTCTTCTTTTTTTTCTTCTTGGTCTAGCTAAAGTTTTGTAAATTTTGCTTCCCTTTTCAAAATATCAGTTTTTAGTTTCATTGATTTTTGTCTTTTTAGTCTCTATTTCATATTTTTTCTCTAACCTTTGCTTTTTCCTTTCTTCTACTAGGTTTGGGCTCAGTTTGTTCTTCTTTTTCTAGTTCCTTGAAATGTAAATTTACATTGTTTATTTGAGATCTTTCTTTTTTTCTTAATGTAGGTATTTGTCACTGTAAACTTCCCTCTAGAACTGCTTTTGCTGTACTCCATAAGTTTTGTATATTGTGTCCCCATTTTCATTTGTCTCAAGATATTTTTTGATTTCCCTTTTGATGTTTTTCTTTGACTCGTGTTCAAGAGCATGTTTTTAAATCTCCACATATATATGAATTTTCCAGTTTTCTTCTTGTAATTAATTTCTTGTTTCATACAATTGTGGTCAGAGAAGATGCTTGATATGATTTCAATATTCTTGAGTTTATTTATTTTTTGATCTATCCTATTCCATATGCACTTGAGAAGAAATGTCTGTTTTGCTGTTGTTAACTGGAATGTTCTGAATATGTCTGTTAGGTCTACTGGTCTAATGTGTAGTTTAAGCCCAATGTTTCCTTATTGATTTTCCATCTGGATGGTCTATTCATTGTTGAAAGTGGGGTATTGAAGTCTTCTACTCTTATTGTATTGCTGTCTGTTTCTCCCTTCAGATCTGTTAATATTTGCTTTATATATTTAGGTGCCCTAATGTTGGGTGCATAAATATTTACACTTGTCATATCTTCTTGATGAATTGATCCCTTTGTCATTATGTAATGACCATCTCTATATCTTGTTAAAGTATTTGACTTAAAGTCTATTTTATCTGAATCTCTTTTAGGCAGCATATAGTTGGGTCTTATATTGTTTTATCCATTTAGCCACTGTGTGTTTTTTTGATTGGAGACTTTAGTTCATTTACATTTAAAGTCATTATTGATAGGTGTGAACTTACTATTGACATCTTGTTAATTGTTTTCTGGCTGTTTTGTAATCCCTTTGTTCCTTTCTTGCTCTCTTCCTTTGTGATATGATGATTTTCTATAGTGCTATGCTTTGATTCCTTTTTCATTATCTTTTGTATATCTACTATAGACTTTTTTTTTTTTTTACTATAAACTTTTGCTTTGTGGTTACCAAGAAGCTTACATAAAACATCTTATATTTATACGGTCCATCTTAAGCAGATAGCAACTTAACTTTGAATGCATTCAAAAGCTCTATATTTTTACAGTCCTTCCCCATTTTATGTTTTTGATGTCACAAATTGATATTTTTCAATATTGTATAGCTATTAATAAATTATTATTGTTTTGTTTTTAATACTCTTGTTTTTTAACCTTTATCCTAGAGTTGTAAGTGACTTACCCACCATCACTGCAATATGAGAGAATTCTGAATTAAATTATATATTTACCTTTACTGGTGAGTTTTATACTTTCATATATTTTCATATTAGTAATTAGCATTCTTTCATTTCAACTTGAGGACCTATATTTTTTAACATATGTCAATATTTTTATTAATTTTTAAATAAAAATTTCAAAGGTTACTTTCCATTTACAGTTGTTACAGAATATTGGCTATATGCCCCATGTTGTACAATACATCCTTGAGCCTATCTTACACCCAGTAGTTTGTACTTCCCACTCCCCGACTCCTCTGTTGCCCCCTCCCACACTGGTAATCACTAGTTTGTTCTATCTCTGAGACTGCTTCTTTTTTTGTTATATTCACTAGTTTGTTGTAAATTTTTAGATTCCACATGTAAGTGATATCATACAGTATTTGTTTTTCTCTGAAGACCTCGCTTTAACATTTCTTATATCAAGTCTAGTGGTGATGAACTCCTTCAGATTTTGTTTCTAAAATTCTTCATGTCTTCAGTTTTGAAGGACAACTTTGCAGGGTAGAGTATTCTTCGTTGGCAGTTTTTTCTTTCAGCGCTTTGAGTATATCTTCCCACTCCCTTCTGGCTTGCAAAGTTTAAAATTGCTTCTTTGTTTGCTGTGGTCCTGTGACTTGTGAGTGCAAGCCTCATTGGCTCTCAGAGCTGGGTGATTTGGAGGCCAGTCCCTCAGAGAGAAGCTGCAAAAGCTGGGGTGCCAGATGTGTGTACAGACTCCTTCCAGACAGATGCTGGCAATCTGGTTTTATCAGTGGAGCAAACTGAAGGCAAGAGAAGTGCCCATGATCTCCCCTGGGCTCCAGAGAGGATCTCAGCTAGCCCTTGGATATGTGCTAAACTAGAAGCTGGGTCTCCAGGCATCAGCTTGTAAAGTATGCAGTCAAACCCTTTCTAGAGAAAGACTGGAGACAGGGGTTTTTGCCTGCTCCCTCTGCACTGAGCCCTGGAGGCTTAGCTGTACTGAGTATTCATGTGCTCTGGTAAGAATTGCTTCTTTGTTTGCTATAGTCCTGTGGGTCTCATGGATGCAAGCCCCACTGGCTTGCAGAACTAGGTGTTTTGGGGACCCAGCTCTCAGGTGGAAGTCTTAAAAGTTGGAGTGCTAGATATGCAATCTAAGCCCTTTGCTTCTCCCCCAGGGAGAAGCTGGGGGTTGAGGATTTTCTCCTGAATGTATTGTGCTGTGCCAGGGGTGGTGTTTATGATGAGAGTGTGTCTCAACTTCTCCTGCTTATTTCAGTGTGGCTACTATTTATTTATTTATTTTTTGGCCATGCCACACGGCTTGCAGGATCTCAGTTCCCTGATCAGAGATTGAACCTGGGCCACAACAGTGAAAGTCTGGAATCCTAACCACTAGGCCACCAGGGAACTGCCAGTGTGGCTATTTTCTTATTCGCCTGATGTGTAGGAGTCATTCAGCTGACTTCTGGATTTCTTTCCGAGGGAATTGCTCTGTGTGTATCCGTACATTCAGTGCATCTGTGGGAGGAGGGAAGTTTAAGAGCTTTCATGTCACCATCTTGGTCACAAAAGAAAAGAAAACAAAACACCTTTTTTTTTTTCATTAAGAAAGAAAAGAGACAAAAAAAAAAGGGAAGAAAAGAAGGAAGAATCATTCATGGTGACCTGGGTTAGAAGACTCAGCCTTCAAGAACCAGAATCAACTGTTTCTGGGTCAATTGCCTCATAACCTTACATACTTAAGCTGTACGGCTTAAGGAAGCATGTAGGATCATTTCTAATCCTGTAGACTATGACTCTTCCACCAGGATCAACTCAAAACCTCATTATGAATTACATTAAAGTTTTTTTTTCTGGTTGTGATATTGTCAGGAAAGAGCTCAGCCAACCTAACCAAGATCACTTGGGGGTGTAGCACAGGAAGGAAGATGAATATAGTTCATCTTTTTTCCTTTTGCTAGGTGCAGATGAATTAATTATAGTTCCCAGAGAAGCATTCCCTTTCGCTTAAAATAGTGTCAAATTTTCCATCCAAGTCTTCTATGAATAGAAGCTATTTGACTTGACATTAGGACAGAGCTTTGGAATCTGGAGATGACACAGACTACCTCTGTTTCTCTGCAAGGCATCCATTAGCTTGGGTTCTCAGTCTTTAGGTTTTTTTTCCTCCATAAAATGGGAATGAAATACACTCATTCATTTATTTCAGGAGGCTTTAGGGGAATTATTTAAAAACCATTTTTAATGTGCTGAGTAACTCAAATGGAAGGCAGTAGATGCAAGGGAATTCTGGGGAAGAAATCCATTTAATATGAATTGAGTTATTTTCTGGGTTATTTGGATAAGATACAGAATGATCTCTAGGCTCGGAATCAGGACCATCTCCAGGCCTGTCTTTTGGAAAAGAGCTACACTTCATTTCTATTGCTGGCAACTTACATGTAGGAGAGTGATTCTTAGCCCTGCTCTGAGGTTTAAAAAATGTTTGAGTCCCACCTTGAAAGGCTAATTTTACCTGTAAGGACATTTATGCTCTTTAGGTTAATTCTTATAATTATTTTTGTAAGAAGAGGGTGCACATGTACCTATAGATGAAAACTCACTGCTTTGGTTTATAGTTTTTTTCATAAAATAACCCACGTCTTTATTTTCTTCCTGCAGACAAAACTGTGTGGAGTTTTACCCAATATTTATGATTACATTGTGGATGGCTGGATGGTATTTCAACTAAGGTAAGTTTAATGACGACTACGGTCCTTACAACTATTAAACAGCAGATACGCAACCAGACATCTACTGACCCTGGAAGTTGTTCTAAACAAAATAAGCACTGTCTGTTTGCATCCAAGGACACTGTGCTGCAGATAGGCTAACTTTGGCGTCATTGCAATTTAATTCAGTGATTTTTTAAAAACTTGGAACAAACTGTACGTGGGGGAATCCAGAATGAATATGACATGCGATTTTGTCTTCAAATCTAATATGCTAAATTCTAATTTATTTGCAGGAACAGAACACAGAATTAACAGTTCACCCTAATAATTATAGCTAATATTTATTGAATACTTACTTTGTGCCAGGTACAGTTTTTTTTTTTTTTTCTTGCGGTACGCGGGCCTCTCACTGCTGTGGCCTCTCCCGTTGCAGAGCACAGGCTCCGGACGCGCAGGCTTAGTGGCCACGAGTCACGGGCCCAACCGCCCCGTGGCATATGGCATCCTCCCGGACTGGGGCACGAACCCGTGTCCCCTGCATCGGCAGGCGGACTCTCAACCACTGCGCCACCAGGGAAGCCCCAGGTACAGTTTTTAAGTGTCATGCATGTATTATCTCATATGTAGGATTTACCTTCCTCTGTGGCAGTGTCTGTAATTCATTCCTGCTTTACAGGTGAGGAAACTGAAGTACAGAGAGGTTAAGTCGTTTGTCCAACTTAACATTCCCCAATGTAGGAGAAAAGTAGCTTTCGAGTACAGAGCAGGGTTTATAGGTATTTGACCCAACAACCCATGTACTTTTTGTTAAAAGTTTCCAAGGATGTAGTGCTGCTACTACTGTATGTAGAAACTCTATAAACATCTGCTTTCCATTTGAATGGGGTATCCTTGGCGAGCTGAGGGCTTTACCCAAACTCTGCCCGCCCCTTTCACGGGAGCTCAGACTAGCATCAGCTACCTTATTTGGAGAAATTCAATCCCTTTTTCTTTCTGATAACTCTCGTGGCCTCATTTGGGTTTGACACTTGATTGCTACGATTTAAATAACCCCCAATCTAGCTGGTTTTTAAAGGCAACCCTATCACCTCCCCTCCTGTAATTTTTACTGTCAACTGAGAAATTTCAGCTAAAATGTCCTCTAGAGAATGACTTAACTTTTTTCTAACTTACATTTTTATCCCTTACGGGCAAGAATGAAGGCGGCAGGCCCTTGTCAGGTGAGACCACATTCACAACTAATAACAAAAGTGCCCTTTGATAATGGGGCTCGGCCTCTGCCATTTGAACCTTTGGATTTCACTGTGATGGGCTGAATGAGGCTGACCGCCTATTTTCTTCCTGCAGACAAAACTGTGTGGAGTTTTACCCAATATTTATGATTACATTGTGGATGGCTGGATGGTATTTCAACCAAGGTAAGTTTAATGACGACTATGGTCCTTACAACTGTTAAACAGCAGATACGCAACCAGACATCTACTGACCCTGGAAGTTGTTTTATACAAAATAAGCACTGTCTGTTTGCATCAAAGGACACTGTGCTGCAGATAGGCTAACTCTGGCGTCAAAGGATATCTTGGGTATCTTGTTGTAATTTGCACTCTTTCTTATCCAGAGTAGGTTGCCTATTAACTGCCTTGAACAGTTCTCATTGGATTTCTGGGAGTAATGGATTAGATAGGGAGTTTCTAAACCACAGCGTGCTCAGAACCTCTCCCCTTCCTCAGAGGCCAGGTGGCCCTTCCACCCTTTCTCCTCCTGTTCTCATCCTTCGGGGCCCAGCACAAGCGTCACCCCCTCAGAGGGGCCTCCCCTGACCCTTCCTAAAGGCGGCCTCCTCCAGTTCCTGGTGGCCCATCCTCCTTCATTTCCTTCACAGCACGTTCAAGTCTATTTTTCTTGTTTTCCCCTTTGTTGTCTGTCTTTGATGATAAACTCCATAAGGGCAGGGAGCTTGTATCTTTTTCACAGCTAACTCCAATCCTTAGAATAATACCTGGTGTATAGTAGAAGCCAAAAAAAATGTTTATGACCTAATAAAATAAAGAATTTCATTTTATCCAGCATATCGGAGTCCCACAGACAGACTTCTAGTGTTTCTAAGAGGGCTCTGGTAATTTACATCCGTGAAGTGCTGAGGAAGACAGAGGGTTCCTAGTGTAGGGAAGATATTGAGAGTTTTCATTGGATTGGATGGCAGAATACAACCCCACATTTTACCTTTCTTTTAGGTAAAATTTGTATTTAGTGAAATGTACAGATCTTAAGTGTACCATCCATGAGTTTTGACAAGTGTATACACCTGGGTCACTCAAATCCCTATCAAGATATGGAACGTGACAACCACTCAGAAAGTTTCCTCAGGTCCTTCCCAGTCCCTTTCAGAGGCAGACAATGCTCTGAATTTTTAAAATCACAGTTTAGTTTTGTCCATTCTAGAACTTTCTATAATTGGAATCATAGTATGTACTCTTGTATAATGCTTTATTCACTCAGCAAAATATTTTTGAGATTCACCATGCTGTTTGTTTCACCACGTTGTCTGTTTCTTTTCCTCGCCAGTGGGCCTCTGTTGTATGGTTATCACAGTTTGGTTATCCATTCTCCTGTGGATAGATTTCCAGGCTGTTCTCAGTGTTTGGCTATTATGAATAAAGCTGCAATGACCATTGTGTACAAGTCTTTTTATGGACATGTGCTTTCATTTCTCTTGGGTAAATACACAGGAAAGGAAGGAATTGCTGGGTCAGAAAGTAATGTTTAGTTTTATAAGACACTACCAGAACTTTTCCCAAAGTGGCTGTATCATTTTGCATTCCCACCAATAATGTATGAGATTCCAACACCCCCAATATTTTATGCTTCAGTCTATTTAAAATTTCGCCCTTCTGGTGGGTGTGCAAGTGGTGTCACCTTGTTGTGGTTTTAAATTGCAGTTTTGCTGATATTGAATGATGTTGAATAATGTTGAAAAAATTTTCATGTGCGTATTGGTACATTTGTTTATCTTGCTATGTGAATTTTCTATTCAAATATTTTGCCTATTAAAAACATTAAGTTGGGCTTCCCTGGTGGCGCAGTGGTTGAGAGTCCGCCTGCCGATGCAGGGGACGCGGGTTCGTGCCCCAGTCTGGGAGGATCCCACGTGCCGCGGAGTGGCTGGGCCTGTGAGCCATGGCCGCTGAGCCTGAACATCCGGAGCCTGTGCTCCGCAACGGGGGAGGCCACAGCAGTGAGGGGCCCGCGTACCGCAAAACAAAACAAAACAAAACAAAAAACAAAAAACAAAACATTAAGTTGTTTTTCTTTCCTTATTGAATTGCCAGAGCTCTGCACACAAGTCTTTTGTCAGATACACGTTCTGTGACTGTTGTCAATTTTCACACCGCGTTTTGAGAGGCTGCCATCATGTTCTGTGTCTTTTTTTTTTTTCTCTATAGTTTTTTGATACTTGTCTAAGTCTGGTGTACATATATGTCCATCACCAGTATTTCTGCGGATACTCAGAAGCTGCTAAAAAAAAGGTAAGGAACACCCAAGAATTGTGTGTTTAGACAAAAAGTAGCAGGATGGAGTCTATATATTAGCTTCCTGTTCCTGAGAGTAATACAGCACTGATGGCTATGACGGCAGAAGTGATCTACGTTGCCTGAGGCCAAGTCTCATCAGGTCCTCCACAACTAGGTGTGAGACAGGAAATTGCAAGGATAAAACTGTACACTAAGTGTGCACTCTTTTGACCACCACACTTTAAATCCTTGCAGACATTTTGCACTATCTCCCAAATTTACCAAGGAAATAATCCCTCCCAGCCTTGATAATCCTTTGAGTGTTCAGAAGGAGCCACTTGACCTCTGTGGCTAGGCATCCTCTTTAATTCATCTGATGAATCAAAATTTTCAACTGGCAAAAACATGGAAGTTCTGGGCAGTGTCCACAATGAGAGTTCTGCCCCAGGCTCCCCAGCTTCATCCCTGTAGCCCAGTTTATTTATCACCTCTCTCTCTCTCACAACCGCCTGCAGGATCACTGGCTTCCGGTTGAGTCTGGGGGTTTTGGCCTTGTTGACTGTCCTAAGCACCGTGGGGATTGCAAACAGCTTTCTGGATGAATACCTGGACTTCAGTGTTGCCGAGAAACTGAGGTACTTCTAACGTTCCCCCCTCCCTTTGCTCAAACGCTTGCAGAAGATGTTTCCACTCTGAAGGTTAGATGGTGCCACTTGTTCAATTAAAAGAAGTCAGTCTCCTTTCTTTTTGAAATGGCTTTGTAGAAACATCCCCTTTAGATTTTCCTGTTAGTTTAACGACTGAAGTTTGCTCTGAGGGGGGAGGATCCGTAGCATCAGTGGAAGTGTGTTGAGCCCTGGTTTTAGGAGCACATGCCAAAGTCATGACTGCCGGTGTAGGGAGAAAGCAGCCTGACCTGTCTGTGTCTAGGGCTTTCCGTGGACCACTGCTATCACTCACCTCTAAGACTGCTTCTCTCTTGATGGGAAGTTCCAGATAGATGCCGATAAGGCAGCTGAGCCCACTTCATTAGTTGCAGGAATGCAACAGTTGGTGAGGGAAGTCAGGCAAACACATCAAGTAGCCAGAGAAGAGAGTCATCAACTAACAGCACAAAACACATCTGGCTGTGAAAATGGACTTTGTAACGAACAAAGGAAAAAGGAAAGAAAGGGTCTGTCATTTTTAAGAAACCATCCAGAGAAGTGTGGTCGGGGAATATCTTGCCCCTGGGCAGGGGAAGGAGGGTCATGGTCATGGCTGGAGAGCCTAGGCTGGGTTCCACTGCACTTCCCGTGCCACGCGGGGCTGGGGGCCTGCTGCTGTTGGACCCTGATGTGCAGTCACTGTCTGGCACAAGGCAAATGACCCTTCTTCACTTTCTTCATCTGTAAAATGGGAATGAGTCTTCAGGGACCTTAGCAGAATGGAATTATGAGCATATATAACTTTTTAGCATCAGGAAAAGCGCTCTCTGTAATTTTTCTAAAGAAAGTGTGACAGCCTTGAATCTGGTGTAGGCATCTCCAAGAAACTTTTTATTGGGCCTTTTTTGGTGTGTCGGTACAAAGGCAGTTACAGAGGCTATGAATAATAGAGAAAAATAAAGGCATTAAAACACTAGCGTTTCCAAAATAGTAGGGGAGAAGACACGACAGCCTCTTGCATCCCAAATAGCTGGGCTAAATACCCTGGAGTACACTGAGAACGACCAGTCTGGGAATGGGGTATCCGGATATCAGCCCAGTTCCCCACTAACTGGCTGTTTGACTCTGGATAAGGCAGCTCACCATAGAGGTTGTGCAGCAAAAGAAGTGTAGACTCCAGGGCCACTCAACATGAATGCTGTTCTACCACTCGCTGGCTATGCTACCACAGCCGTGTAGCTCTCTGCCTCAGTTTTCTTCTCAGGTAAAATGGGGCTAATATTTTAAAATGCTATGATTCTGTGGTCTTTTTACTTTTTAGTATTTCAGTCAGTTATAGTGACTCGTATTGTGACATTTTAGTTGTTTTACACATTGAAGACAATAAAGGAAGAGAAAGTGCAATTTTTTTTTTTTAATTTTCATGGAGAACTTAAATTTAATGTGTCCCGCCAGGGGGTAAAGTGCAAATTTTTGACCATAAAGCATAATTACTGCAAACTCATTATCCTTTGGAAGTGGGAAAACCCCCACAACTTTCCAAATATTACACTTGAGAATTTTTAAACAATTTCTATCTTGCATTTAAATTGGAACTATTTAAAGATGTAAACTATAAACACATACACACACACACACACACACAGAGTTTGGTTAAACAACATGTGGAAAAAAAATGATGGTCCCACCCGCATATCAAAGCTTTTTATCTTTAAAAATATCTGAACTATAGAATTTATTTCCTTTGTTCCAATTCTATTGTCACCAAGGCAACCTCTTGACGATTTTAATTCCTATAATTTGGTTACAGGGAGCAAACGTGTTGGCTAGGGAGATGTGGGTTTCTGATCTGACATACATATCTTTTGCATATTAGTAAATTGACTGATTTTATTTTTAGAAATCAGATTCCTTGCCTCAAAAAGTCAATGTTATAAACAAAGGGATGGAGAAGAACTTTTCTGCATTAAAAGATACCCTTAAGAGGCATAAAACCCAAATGGCAATGTGGGATCCTTGATCAAATCCTGGTTAGAAAAAAACAGCTATGGGAGACATTTGGCACAATTTGAATAAGGAGTGAGAATCAGATATTAGGGAATTAATTGTGTTAGGTGTGATAATGATGTTGTGTCTAGGAAAGAAAATGCCCTAATTCTTTGGTGAGGTATGCTGGGAGGTTGAGGGGTAAAGTGACTGGGCGTGTACAGCTTACTTTGAAATGGTTCCACAAAATATGTATGTGAAGCCTATACGGTGAAGTGTTAACAAGTATCAGATCAAGTTGGTAAGTGTATAGTTATTCATTGTACTATTCTTTTTTTCTGATTGTGTGAAAATGATTGTCATACAAGTTTAAATATCTGAGGCAAAGTTAAAAGCTAAAGTCAGGTTCTCAGTAGCTCTGAAGAGTTTTATGTTGAGTGCTGCATCCTTGACTTGGGATCTGAGGTAGGGATAGAACCGTAGCATTAGCTCTGGCCCAGCAGCTGTCCTAGACGTGGCAGGGACGCTTGGGCCCCAAGTGTGTGAACGTTGCCCTAATTACCTCCGCTTGTTATGAAATGAAACAGGTGTCTGTAGTAACTTGTCCAGAGAACACCAGCATGGAAATATAGTGTCCTTAGAACTTAAAATGAAAAATAAGTTAGAAAGGTGAAGGACTGATTACACAAACAAGCAGCCCTGCTCTCTTCCAAGGTATTTTTCCTCTCGCATTTTGCAGGATTGGAAGTAGAGGAGGTGTGGCCAAAAAAGTCATTAATAAGGAAAAATATCAGGTCATTTGTTTTTTATCCTTTTTCTCTAGATACAACCTTCCTTGAAAAGAATGGTTAAAGGCAGAAATAGCTCCTTTAATGCTTTTGAATGTGCCTTAACTTTCAGCGATAAAATACCTCCTCCTTATGGGGCAAGTGCCTAGTGACTTCTTGGAAAGATGTTTATTCTCCTTCTTCCCCCGTTATACACTTGCTGCGCTGGGACTTTATAAAGGTCAACACGATTATAAATAAGAAACCATTTTAAAGGAGAATGGTATTCCATCCATCCAGTGCAGTAAATAAAAATATGTGGTTTTGCCTCATCAGGACGAGGAGCCCTTCTCAGACTTCATGTTTTCATTCTGTTGTCAGCCTTCCCATCCCCACCTGCGAATCAGTTCATTTTTGATCTCATGTCGCTGAGCCCATATCACTGGGACAAAGCCCAGCGTCACATTGTTTTCTACATGGTGTTATTTGTCAGCTGGTCTGGAACCACAGCCCACCATGGGTAGGGCTGGCCTCTTCTTCCATAGTCAAGTTCATTCTTTCTCTTGGTTTGTACATATCAAAACTCACCTTTGCTTTGGATCTATTTTTGATGATGACCTTATTCTATTCTTGTGGCCTCTTTTTCTGCTTCACCCAGACAGTTTTGAAACATGTTGCTTTACCATGCTTTTTAAAGTTTGATGGGAAGACTTAGGTCAGGTCTTTTAGAAGTGGAGTGGATTCACATGTGTGTGATTTGTCACGGAAGGGCTCCCAGGAGGGGAAACTGAGGGAGTGGGGGAAACAGGGCAGAAAAAGGCAGGAAGCCAAGCAAGGGGGCACCTTCTGGCAAAGTCCCAGCCTCTGCCTGATCCTGCAGGGGACCTTGGGACAGAAATGCTATCTCAGGGTTTGTCCAGGCAAGTTAACTGGGCTCTCATGCTCCTGGCAGGTCATTGGCTAACGTCAGTCTGGAGGGCTGTAAACTTCTAAGCACATTCAACTCTCTGTGGGTGGTGCTGGCCAGACTCTCTTCTTTTTACCTTTGCCACATCTCCTGGAGTGCAAATATAGAATATTTTAGTAGCGTGGTGGAATTAAAAAGGCTAGGAATGATTGATCTCCACTGTTACTTAAATGTTTAAATAATGATATAAAAATTTTGAGACAAGAACTGCAGTTAATCAGTTAAAACCCAGGCATAATCCATCTGCTTAACTAAGGCTGGAGCTCCAGTGACAGTCCTAAAATACACTCAACTTTGGATTGGTTCAGATAATGATCTTTTATTTGTTTTTTTCTTTAAAAGTGGTATGTCAACATCACTTCATTTCTACATTTCAGAGTTCTGTACATTTCTTAAAAGGAAATAAGCAATGCTCCATGTACAAAGTAAAAACAGAAAACTAGAAAATCTGAATCAAATGGAGGAAGTTGCCCGAGGTCATACAGTACAAATTAGTAATATGATGTCATCTGAAGTGCAATACCACTGCTGGGATGATGAGTTAAGGAATGAAATAAAAATACTCTATTTTAAACAAACAGTATATATATATTTATATGTATATTTTTTACAGATAGTAGACCCAGTGATATCTGTCATATTGTAAAAACTTATTTACAAATAACTTTTTTTTAGACATTACATATACATCAGCACCGTAGTAAAAACCAAAACAAAACAAAACCACCTTGTTAAAATCTACCTCTCTATGTAGTTGGTCCCAGTACTGAGCATTCGGAGGAAGCTTTAAAAAGAGCATGGAGTGGCCCTCCCCCTCCATCACCACCTCCAGTTTCTCATCATTTCTTATACATTTCTTTCCTGTACCTTTCAGAAAAAGGTAATTATATATTCTGTGTCTTCTCATTAGTTTACTTTCTTCTGTTTGTTTTTGGTTTTCATCTGTTTCCACTCAAGAGTTTCCCTGGCAGTGTCCCTCCCCACACAGGGAGTTCAATCAGCCTGCCCCCCACCACCTCTTCCCAGGGGTGGCCCACTTGTTCTCCATCCTGCCCCTGGCTGAGTAGGGCTATGACCTTAGTACTTGGCGAGCAAGCCAAGGGCAGTGTTTGCCTGCCTGCCGCCTTTCTGTATCCTCTGCCCCAGCTCTTCATTCGAACCCCCTTCCTTCCCAGGACCCGCCGCCAGTGCAGCCAGTCCGGCTCCCGTGGCTGGGCCGGGGCTCTGATGTGGCGAGTTACACGTGAGTGCGCGGAAGCGAGCCTGCCTTTTGGACGCGGAGGGAGGGGGTGGCGGGAGGAAAGCTCCCACCACTCCCACTCACTCAGGACAACGGTTATGCCACGCGCCCTCCAAAACGTGACAGTGGGAGGGGAGGAAAGGACAGATGAGATCAGCTTTACGACAGTGGAGGTTGTGGATCCCTTCAGACAGACTTCAGTTAGGGCAGATTTGAGTGAATTACCAAGAGAACGACCGTACAGAACTTCAGGAGTGGATCGCTTCGCCCACAGGAAAGGAACCATACCTGCTTGCTTTCCATTATCAAAAACGTGTGAAGCGGAGCAACTGATTTTTCAGTTCCTCAGTTTTCAGGGTGTGAGATTTGTCTTTCTGGTGGGTAGGGATGAAGGGCCAGGCTGACTTTAGAGCATCACCCCTGGGCTTTTCCCAAAGGGAGCCAGAGCCAGCGATGTCCAGGCCAGTCCTCCCCGGTGTCCCAGAAGCACAGAGTGGCCACTTAGTTCCAGGCAGAGAAAGGAGACTCCAGCGTCACCTTTGCATTTCAGGCATTGTCCAAGTTCTCCTTGCACCTATTTCCCCTCTGCCCGGGCTCCCTGAAGACAAAAACTTCATTTCTCCTTGGCTGCTCTGCAAGGAAGAGCAAGTGCAGGCTCGGGTAGAGGCGAGGAGGAATAAGGGCAGGGACCGGGGAGAAAGGCAGCCGTGCTAGCGGACACAGAGCGTCCAGCCGGGGCCTCTCCATCCTCGGCCTCCAGGAGTAGATGGGAACTGCCAAGATGTGTTGGGTCCTGTCGGGTCCTCAGGAGGCTCCAGCTCAACGCCCCAGAGTGACGGCCACCCCGGTCACCAGCAGAGGGCTGCCCGCCCGGGACTGCCAGGACCCTTCTCCAAGCTCACCCTGTGAGGCAGTCGCTCTAAAATTCCTGAGGGTCATCACGGGCAGGAGACAGGCCTGTACGATTCTGTGTCTTCCTGTGACATCTCACTGTTCTTTGCACCCACCCTCCAGACCCAATAGCATGTCTTGAAGCCTGACATCTCTTTGTAGCCGGAGTTCAGCGCCTTTCTGACGTGTGCTCTTGGCTTGTGCCACCACCCAGCAGGCTCCGTGGGACTCTCAGTCCCGGGCTCTCTCTCCTTTGTGTCTCCAAAGCTACAGCCTCTGGACCAGGGCCAGGAGGGGCTGACGGCCACCTCAGGTCAGGCAGCAGTCTGTCTTGGCCAGAGCGGCTCTTGCTGGGCCGGACAATCACAGGGAGGGCCGAGCAGAGGGGCTACGGAATCATCTTCCCCACCTGTCTATGGTGCGTCCCCCTCTTTCGCAGCGGGATTCGCAGAGCGTCTGTCTTGACTGCTGTGTGAAAATCAGGTGAAATGAGGCCCGGCGGGGCTGTGGATTGGCACCTGGATCTTCCACTGTCAGCCGGCTGCAGTTTTGCTCAGATTACGCAGGTCAAATAAACAAAAAAACAAGGATGATGCAACATCCTGTTTCTCTTTCACGGCTGAAGCTTTAACCACTAGAGTTGTGGCTGCCGGGGCCCCTCTTGACTAGGGGTTTCCAAACAATTCATCGAGCTCCTGCATCCACTCGTCCCCTGGCCCACCTTTGATGATGGCATCCACGAGGTCGGCACTGTCCGAGAGGCTGGGGAAGGACGCCCCGGCTGCGTCGCCACTGTAACTGTATGACATGTCCTGAGGGGGGTTCCGCTCATAGCCTTGGCCCTGGCTGCTCGAGGCAAAGCTGCCACTGGACATCTGCTGCTGTGCCGGGGGCTGGCTGAACGCTGGCATGCCGGGAACGCCCTGGCTTAGGCCAGACATGACCATTGGCCTGGCCTGGCCGGTGCCTTGCTGCCCCGGGAGCGGTGGCATCATCTGCCGACCCATGGCAGCTGGGTTGAGGGTTCTCACCGTGCCGGTGTTCGCATCCACCACCTGGCTCAGTCCCTGTGGGAAGTGTTGCTTGGTCAGCCTCGGTTGGCCAGCTTGCAGTGGGTAGCTGGCGCCGTTGTTGAATGATGCTAATTCTCCACTAGTCCTCCCAGGCATCCCCTGTAAGCTCCTCTGTTGCCAGCTCTGTGCTCCCTGCTGGACCGTTCCCATAATGCTTTGCAGCCTCGGCGGGCCCTGGGGCCTGGGCAAGGCCTGGCCTACCGGCCCCTTCATTTGCTGGTGCTGCTGGGTGATGGCCGAGTTCACCAGCATGCTCTGACCAAAACCACTCACCATCCCAACCCCTTGCCCCGGGGTGGGCTGCCGCGGCCCCGGGGCTTGGTTGTGTGGGATACTCAGGCCGCTTTGGTTTGGGTGCTGCAGCAGCTGGGTCATTCCTGTGCTCGTATTGTACATTCCCGGTTGGCTGGTAGGTGGGGTGCTATAAGGCGCCAGCCCCATCTCCGACTGGGCTGCTGCGGCCATCGTCCCTGGGTTCTGGGAGGGTCCCAGTCCCATCATGCCTGCGTTCTGTGCCATCAGCCGTGAAGTTCGCATGCTCTGGAGGGCTGTCTGGCTTCTCACGGCTGCTATGTCCTGGGGAGACCCTGCAGGGAGAAAAGGACACACCCGTTCACTCATCTCTACAAGCAATGTATGGTAACAAGTTGTTGGACTTTTCTTTGGGACTGACAGAATTCTTTTAGATGAAAGGAGCTACTCATAATAAATCCTTAAAAATACCAGAGTATTATTTTTCTGACTGTAACATATGCTGATTGTAAAAAATTTGGAAAATAGTGGAAAGCATAAAGATGAAAATTAAGGTCATTCCCATCGTCCAGAGATGACCACCGCTAACTTACATTAATATATAAATAGACACATGAAAACTGGGACCATGAAGTACATAGGCTTTTGTAGTTGACTTTTCTATTTGATATACCCTGATATTATTTTTGTTCACATTTCAGAAACAAATCGTTTCTCACCCGTCTTGATATGATGCCATCCTCAACCAATAAGATACCATCGTTTTGGAGGTGAGAGGAAATTCACCTCCTGGGCTAAATTAGGCAGAAATGGCTGATCACTTTGCATATCCTATTTGTGAAGTGGAATATGGTTCAGCAGAGAATACTATCAATAAAGGCCATTAGGCTAATTTCCCCTAAGACTTGAGTAGGATTTGAGAGGTTAAAGGCTATCGCTTCTGCTAAGAAGCTATTTCGACAGATGGGACATTTCTTGGAACCACTCTGTAGACTTCCACATGCTCCAGATTCTCTGAATCATAATATGTCGGTGCGAACTGGCCAGCTTCCTGAGTTAGAAAAAGAAACCATCCTCCTACTTGCTACTTGGCAATGAACTTTATGCATTTCTCCCACAAAGGCCACTCCTTCAAATCAGCAATGACCACTAAGGCAGTTTTAATGACGCTGCTTAAAAGTTGACCAGAATATCAATGCCAAGTCACTCAACCCTAACTAGACATTTGAGTGAGTCCTTCTTTACACGTTTCCGGGAAATTTCTAAACCAGTCAAGAGAATAGAAATGTCACCCCTAGAACCCGTCAATGTTGTCAAGGGCTAGGAGGTGCACAGAAATGGATTTTTCTGTGTACCTGCTAATGATTAAGTCTATGAAAAAAAGAAAAATAGTTTTTTTCCTGGACATTTAAAAAAGGTGCAGCATGGGAGCCAATCGATACTATAAGCAAATTTGATCCTACCTGGAACCTGGATGAGAAACCAGATGAGAATAGTGTAACCTTATTAAGCCTGGCACCTTGGCAGATAACTGAAGTGTGTTTTTGTCTTCCTGATTGGGTTATTGATTTCTGGGCAGCAAATATGTCTCCATATTTTCTTTCTTTCTTTAAGAAAGAAAATTATGGGAATTTTGATTATGACAAGTTTTTGTGGCTTGAGATCAATATCATGCTGAATTGAAAAATGGAATGGTTACTGTGGGGAAAGCAGAAAGATCTGGGGGGAGATCCCTAGAAACGTTTCAACTTTTTGTTTTGAGCTTAATTGTATCTAAGTGGAGTTTTTAAAAAAAGTTCCTGATTAAACACTGGATGGTGGTATATATTGCAACTCGCAATCTTGTTATGAAGCTTTGTGACCTTAACAACTAAATTTGTATTGACTACATGGCCAATCTGATCAACTGTGGTGAAATGGGTTATTGAGTTGCTTATAAAAAAATTTAAGGGAAAAATATTGCTGACTCAGAGATTGATTGGATAGACCCACTTTACATAAAACAGGCTGCTGGAAACAGATGAAAGGACTTTCATATTTCGGACATTTTTGTTGTAACTTAGAATAAATATGTTGAGGGATTAGATATTGACTGGACTAATTTTGTGAATGAGAAATAGTTTCCTTTCTTTAGAGGGCAAAAATGCTACAGTGCCTCTTAAGAAGTATTGAACCATTAATCCAAGCCAACCTTTATTTTTACTTGATGTCCATGACTACACTATCCAGATGTAGTTCTTATTAAAAAAAAAAGGACCTTTTAATATCAGCAGTCAGCACCATATTTTCAACCTAAGAAAAACAAAAAACCTCATATTAATCTGGTTTTATGAACTTGGGTGATTTTAAATATACAAAGGAAAAAAATTCAAATGCCTTCAAAGAATTAACGTGTCTTTATCTGACAACTACGTATGTTAAACATGGACTACTTTTTCTTCTTTTTTATTTTTGTCTAAGATACTACTGTGAGATACTGTAGTCAAATTAATTTTCTTGTCTGTTGGTTAACATCACAACGTCAAAGAAAATTTTCCATATTCAAACAGAGACGGTAACATGCAATTTTTTCCCTAAAAGGGTCTGTGTTCTATTTTCACTCACAAGAAGTCTATATTTATGTAAAATAAGCTTTTCCCCTAGGCATGTAACATTGCCCAGAGACACAGAACTCAGCAAGAGAAAGTGCGTCTTTAAAACCTTTGAAAACTGTAGTGGTCAGTGGACCTGTAGGTCTCAGACAAATTATTCCTAACAGAACTTCTCTCCAAGGACAATATTTTTTATCTATCAATTTGCTGTTTTCCCAGATACATAACATTATGATATCTAGGATGTCAGTAAAATTACATGAAAATACAGAAGAAAAATTTAAAAGTTATCATATCAACCAGCTTAGGAAACCTAAAATGTCGCTGGTTGTTTGGCCTAAGTGGAGCTAAGTTTTCTAGGTTGATTACCTGTGATTTGGGGTTTTAGAAAAGTTCAAAGAGTAGAACTTTTAAATTGGACCCAAACCATTCAGAATAACTCATAACATAGAGGAGTTACTAAATTTTGGTGGGCCCCTGTATTCCAAAAAATAATACATGGGTTATGAACCTAGAAAACTCAAGGGACACAATACCAGGTTTATCAGATTTAATGGTTTAAAGTAGTTCATAATACAAAGCACCAGTTCCCAAAGTATGGCCCCGGGCCAGTAGCAACAGCAACTGTGGGGAAACTGTTAGAGATGCAAATTCTCAGGCCCTGCTCCAGACCTACTGAATCAGAGACTCTGGGGGTGAGGGCGGGCTTCTGTTTTGAACCAGCTGTGCTGGTGATCTGATGCAGGCTCAAGTCAGTCTGAGAGCCACAGGTACAAAAGAGGGCTCCGGGTCTGCAACAAAAACTACGCATGTAACAATGACTATTTCCCACTCCTCCCCACCACTGACCAAGTGAGAAACAGAATTCTTCAAAGAATATTGGCACTAATTTAGTGCACAGAACAAACTCCCTTTGTCCTTCCCTGTGTCGAGTCCAAAGGGATCTGAAGTGATATAAATGTCCCAGGGATGGGAGGGGGTGATAGCGGCTCAAGCCCCAGGGGGTCCACAGGCAATCTTCAGGGAGATCTGGCCGTGAACATCAGTGGCTTTCAGACTCCTTAAGCCATAACTCACAGTACATACACATGTGGGTTTAGGACAGAAACAAAAGTTGCCCTAATTATGATACACTCCAATCATTTCTATTATTTCGTTAAAAAATGTTGGTTGTGGCCAATCATCTTCACAACCTACTTGAGTGTTGCAACCCAAAGACCGAAAAAGGCTACCCTAGATCACAGAATTTTCACCCACAGTCTATGGAAAAGGGTAACACTTGTGAAATGATCCACAAAGTTTGTATTTATTTATATATATGGATATTTCTGTGCAAGGGGCTTCATAGCTTCTGGCAGATTGTCAAAGCGATAGGTAACATTTGAGAAATTAGGATGCATTGATCTAGGTCTTCAAAAAGGACAGAGGACAGGAATGAGGATTTCTGCTGCTTCATGACCCCTGTGGCCCCCTGAAAACTGTGGATGAGATTGGGAAGGGTCCTCAGACTCATCCTCCACCCCATACAAGACCCACAGGGGCTCCCATCTCTAGATGGGAGCGATTGATATTTGAGTGGACCTTCTACTTTACAGAGAAATGGCAACGCCACACAAACAGTGCACCCATTGCTCCTGGGGCCATGATTCAGGATTTGTGCAAAGGGCGGCAGGATCAAGAAAGTCCAATCAAACTCAAGTCCCTATTTGTCTTCTATGTTCAGCAGAGATTAGTGGTTGCCGAAAGCCAGATTCTTTTACCTAGGTTGCTGGAAGTGAGGGCTTTGGTCAGCTGACCTGCTGGGATTAGCAAGAAAGATGTGACACGGGATTCCCCCCACTCCTCCCCATGGCCACTGAGATGACGACCCAGACGTAAACAGGGCTGATATTAGGTCAGTCGGCACCAGTATGTCTTTGCTGGTTGTTAAACCACCGAAATACTTCCGTACCTTTGGTAAAGAACAGCTGCTCCAGTCCCAGTCCCACCGCCACCCCGCCCCCGCCCCGGCCCCACCAGGACCTCTCTGGGGCCCAGCGACCCAAAGGTTAACGCCTGGGATTCTGATTGGTTGGCATCATCAGTTCTTAAATATTTTTAATATTACCTGGACACAAACACAGCAGCCGTGGCATTGTCACTGGCTCTACATTCACTTACACTTGCCCACTGGAAGGGATACAATGGCAGAGGTGTGCACCGGCCTCACCTTGAAACTGGGCGACCTGCTGCACTGGGTACGGGTTGCGTGGCCGCTGGAGGTGCTGCCGGGGTAACTGTGGCGGCTGCAGCTGCTGAAACGATAGGACAAGGAGGGCCGGGGGGGGCGGGGCGGGAGGAGGCGCACAGTTAGATCTCCTGGCTGTTCTGAGGAAGGGGTTTTCAAAAACTGAACTCTGTACTGAAGAATAACACGCATACAGGTCAGGGCACAAGCGTGTAGCATCCGTGCCCCGTGCGACGGATTTTCACAAAGGAACACGCTCGTGGGTCGAGACGCAGAATGCTGCTAGAAGCCCCTCCTGCCCGTTCCCAGCCACTGCCCTTCACCTGACCCGTGGGCACACTATCCCAGCCTAGCAACAGGTTACTTATATCTGCTTCTGTGCTTCAGAGAAGTGGCCTGAGACAATGTACTTGAGCCTGTTTTCATCGCGTTTGGGAGCTCCATCCACGGTGATGCCTGCAGTGGGGTCCATTCATTCTCACTGTCGAGTAGTATTCCCCCCATAAGAACATCCCACGATGTCTTTGCCCGTGCTACTAGGGGTGGCTGCTTAGGCTGCTTCTGGCTTTCGGCTGTCAGAGCCCCCTCTGCTGCAAACATCCTCGGTGAACATCTGTGGCCTTTCTGCTGTGTGGACCTGCTGGCTTATGAGGGAGGTGTAGCCAGGGAGGCAGTTCTGACTTTGCTTTTCCGATGTCAGCCTGCGTGCTTTCCTCAGCACGGTGGGTACCGAGTTCAAACGGACAAGCAGCTAACTTTTAAGGACCTAAAATAGATGCTTCGGGTATAGGAAGATGAGATTCTCAGGGCCTATTAAAAAAAGGGCTCATTTTATTCCCAGGAAGCCACCCTGCCTGCAAAATACATCTCCACAAGTCAAACATACAGCATTTACTGCCTTGAGGAAACCGCGTGGGGTTCCACGTACACCAGGAGCCAGGAGGCCTGCGTTTTAGTTTTTCTTCTTCCAGTCACGAGGCTTCTGCACTGCCGGCGCTGTTACCAATATACAGGGAAGGCTATTATGATCATTATCGTGCTGTATGTGAAAAGGGAGAGAAAGTAAGAGTGAGGTGGAAGGAGCAAAGAAAGGGGTTTTCGTTCTGGGTCTGCCATCAAGTAGCTGCGTGACCTTCGGCATGTCATCTGGCCTCCTCTGCAGCTGTGGAATATGCATCAAGCACCTCTCATCTGCGAGGGCTAGGAAAGCAGACAGCGAGGGCCCCGCTCTTTACAGTGTTCATTATAAAAATAACACACATTGACCACTTCTTAACCCATGTGTTTATCTCTATTTTTTCCTCTTGTTTTTGTTCCTGGGCAGCTCTATAATTTTCTTTTTCTTTCTTTTTCTTGACAAGGCCAGCCAGCACGGGCAACCAAAGAAAAGAAGGGCCTCTGTTCACCCCATCCTGCGGTGTTTTGCACGAAACCGTTGCAATGAATTAATTGTATAGACACAGCGTAGACAAGAAACCATGCTAATCTTTTAGGCAGCAATCTAAGAACATTCCTGAGAGTAAGGTGAGCATTTAAAAGCTTCTCAGAAGTCAAACTTCCCATATTACGTAAGAATTTAACTGTCCCACTTAAAACTGGGCATCAGCCCTGGGGTAGCCTGGGGGAGTCAGGGGGCCCAGGTGCCAGTCCTGGCTCTGCCCCTCTCTAGCTCTGCGATCTCTGAAAAAAATCATGTAAGCTCCCTGGCTTCAGTCTCCTCGTGTGTAAAATAAAGGGACTCCATGATCCTCAATGTTTCTTTCAGATCCAAAATTCCAGATTCCGTTGAACCTTTGTGAATGGGTGGGATTTGACACGCTCTGTGCTCTTGAGAATAACGCATTAAATGTTAATTCACACCTGCTTTCAACTTGCTCTGTTCTGATTTCTAAGTCCACTGAGAACCATTTGAAAGTTTCCAAAGATACGCAAGATATCCCCAGTCTTTCTGTTTTCCCTCACATGTCCTTTCCGGAAACCCAAGTGTTCCCAGTACGCTCTTGGCAAAATTGAAAGTGTCAGGATGCTTTCACTGCCGCTGCAGGGACCAAGGAAATCAGCTTGGCGTTGATATGGCCACATTCAACCTCAAAAGTGTAGGCATCAATAAGCACTTTCCCCAGGTGCAGGTGAGATGCTACATCCCTCTGACCTACTTCTGGGCTAGTCCCACAGGATGGCTGGCACGTGTGGCTGCAGCTCGTACACTACCTTCTGTTACCCCAGGGTCAAGTGGCAGATCCACACCTTGTGCAGTTTCCGAAGGGTTTTACACGCATTACTCATGCTGAGCATCAGGAGGAAGGCTGGGAGATCAGGAAAACCTTATGTGGCAGATGAGGAGACAGGTTAGGTGGCTTTTCCAAAATCATACCATAAGCAAAGGATGTGACCCAGAGTGAACTGTTCTCTCCTTGGTCCCTCTTCAGCTCCCGGAACACACAGTCGTTAAGGAATTATACTTTTTTTTTTTTTTTTTTTTTTTTTTTTTTTGCGGTACACGGGCCTCTCACAGTTGTGGCCTCTCCCGTTGCGGAGCACAGGCTCCGGACGCACAGGCTCAGCGGCCATGGCTCACGGGCCCAGCCGCTCCGCGGCATGTGGGGATCCTCCCGGACCGGGGCACGAACCCGTGTCCCCTGCATCGGCAGGCGGACTCTCAACCACTGCGCCACCAGGGAAGCCCTATACTCATTTTTTTTGCAGTTTCCCATTTCCTCATCTCTTCTGAGGAGCCCTATGTCTGTCTTTCCGTGTCCCGGGTTCTGAGGGGTCCCGCACTCTCTCACCTCATGGTCTGTGGGCACCATCCTGTGAAAGCAATGCTCCCGGTCTCCCGCCTTCCCCCTCATTCCCGGGGCTGGCTGACCTTTCCAAGTGGGGACACCCCTGGGCTGGCACAGCTGAGTTTGGCCTGGTTACCCCGACTCCCCTTTGTGTCTTGGTCACAGCACAGACATCGAAGACCATCCCTCCAAGTATCAGGCACACCTGAAATTTCCTGGGATTGGCTGAGGGGCGGATCTGCAAAGCCCAGCTTCCCCTCGGCAGCTCCATTTATCACTGTCTGAGAGATACGAGCATGGCTCCTTGTCACACACCTTATGCAGGGTGAGAGGGATAGAGGTTTGTTTGTACAAGAGCTGCCGGGAAGCTGACTGACCTCAGTAAAAAGGGAGATAATTACACAGCTGTTCAAGAACAAAAGCGAACAACGGAACATAAGTGAACTGTGCTCAACAGTACAATTTTTCTATTTGGGGGATGACTGGTGTTACTTTGAACTGCTGCCCTTGGTTACTAAGGACCTCGACGTGTCTCGTGTCCTACACAACCTCTCCTATAGATATGGTGGAGGATGCTTAATACATTTCCAAAATTCTGATCCTATTAGAAACATTCTAGAAGGGTAATTGTGGGCCTTGAGCCTTAGATGACAGCCTCACGTCTCCTATAATAGAAGGGTGAGACGTGCTGGATAGGCCCCCACGGGAGGCATCCAGGGACTCCTGGGGAAGTCCTCAGGCCTTTCCCGAGATAACACGAAATCAGGCACGGGCACCTCGAAAAACAAAACACACTGGAACTGAGAGGAGTAGCCCGCATGGAAGGCTTTCTTTCAAAGCTGGAGGAATTATATATGTCAAGGGTTGTCAAAGACGCCTAAGGCAAAGCTTTCTCTGTGTTAGGCCTTTAACTCAAACATTTCCTGAGCTGTGTTCAAAGCTGCTGGGAATTTTCTCAAGTTTGCACCCTTTCTGTGACCCCGAGTTCAGGTTTCCAGGTAGTTCTGTGGGCCCTATTATTCTGCTATTGTTCCTGTTCCATTGTTCATGACCAATTCTGTAAGAATTCTTCTCAATCCCTCCTTCTGACACTTTCCTCCAAGAAGCAAAGTTCTCTGAATTATTTTCTTTTTTCTTCATGCTGGAAATACCAGAATTTACGAAGCACGTGAGCCAGCCCCCTTCCACCCTCGCCCCCCATGCTGATTCTACAGACCCCTGTACCAGAAGCCACGAGAAAAGAGCCAGACTTGAACTGAAGAACGGTCTCTGGCAATTGGGTCTTCAAATGGATGGCGGAAGCCTGTCTTTTCAGAACAAACTAATTCATTCGAAGAAAAAGCCTAACTGACGGAAAGGTCTACATTCTGCAGGTTCTTCTGTGATCTCAGGAAATGCTGGCCTGTGAATTTCTTGATGAAGGACATGAACTGAGACTCCCTCACAGACACCAGGCACTGAATAAGCGTTTGCCGAACGAATGGATCACACCACGGGCGTGAGTTACCTGCTCCGCCAGAATCTGCTGCTGCTGCTGCCTCTGCTCCCGCAGGAACTGTTGCTTCTGCTGCCCCATCAGCTGGGCCCGCTGATCAATGAGCATCTGCTTCATGAGGGCTGCCTGGGGCTGGCTGCCCAGGAAGCTGGGCCCCGCTGGACCAGCTCCGGAGACCATGCCGCCAGAGCCCGGGGGTACGGAGGACTGCATGGGGCCCGTGGTCCGGGGAAGCCCGACCGGATGCTGCTCCTGGAAGGACAGGAAGAGAAGAGAATGCAGCCACTCCACCTCTGAAGGAAAGCACAGGGGTTAGGGGGATGGGGTAGGGCCCGGCTTAGGGACCTACGGGATCCCGAGAGGCACACATTACATTTCCATAAAAAGAACCCAGTGGTCCTCAAACCTGGCTTTACCACAGGCGGGATTGGAGAGGCTACAGGGCAACAGTAATAGAGCACGGCTCTGGGAAAATCTGAGACCCGGTCCAGTCTGTTTCTGATGGGACTGGCTAAGGAACAAGAACCGCATTTTCAGCTAGCAATCTGTAAGTCTGGAATGAGGCATCCTCACCTTACCTCTTCATCCTTACTGCCTGCCTGGCTAAACTGCGCTTCTTAGCTAGTAGGAGAGACGTTCACAGAAGACTGCTGGAAGTGATTCATCAGCAGATTGCTATTTGATGAAATTCTAATTAATTGTGACATTTGAAAGCTTTAACATGTGTAAAAAAAAAATCCTGCTAGTGAGAATTGTTGATGGTGAGAAGTAGGAGTGTGTTACCCTGACCAAAGATACGAAATCTCCCAACATCTTTAAAGATAGAATTGGGTCTCAGGTGTCTGGGATAACTTAAACGCGGGGGGTTGAATTGGGTCTCTTGATTCTATAATTATGTGTCCGTCAGTCAAATCAAATGATGGCAACTTTTAAGGACTGGTCCTTAAGGAACAGGAGGTAAAGTGTTAGAGAACTCCTCACACACAGCCCAAGCCACTACTCGGAGACTGTACTCAGAGGGGAAGTAACAGCCCGACGGTGTAGACCATTGGGGAAAAGCAGCTGATGGGAAAAGTAGGTTTGTGACCGTAAGATGTACTTTCTCGATGCATTCTTTCCTGTTCCTTCTATCAAGCATAGCTGGTAATGGCAAAGTATTGTCTGAACATTTCACAGAAAGGTTTCTTTTAATTCACTGAAGTTTCAAGTAATTAGTCTGAACAAAGAGAAGCTGCTGAGAGGTACACAAGTTAAATGGGTATACGTGTAAGGACATACACAGTCATATCATGAGGCACAATTATGAGACTTAGATCATGAGAAACGAATGTGAATAACTCTACAGTATTTACATTTTTGTATCCAGTTAAACTGGATTAAAAAAAATTTCCTCATTGTAAAATCTAGATATTCATTCTTTTTTTCCACACTGGTTATTATTTCCAGTTATATGGGGTGAAGGGAATTAAGACTACACCGATGTCTACAGGCAAGTGACTACCTTAAATGGATGTGTAGTAGTTATCACATTTTATTTGCAATGGTATTTCCATCATTATTAATGCATTCCTTCATTAATGCATGCCACTAGCCTGCTCTGTGAACATGAATTTTATCCACCTCTTCTGAGCCATCCTATATGAAAAACAGGGTGCAGTCAAACTGGATTTTAATATTTGTCCTCTTTTTGCTTTGCTACCTCTTCAGTGTTGGTACAGTCAGTCACGTGGGCAGTTTCCTCTCAAAACAGAGAGTCGTGTTTGACACAACTCCTAGAGACGCAGCCCTGCATTGGAGCCCCCATAGCCTGGGCTTGTTGGACCCCCCTTCCCGCTACTGTGTGGAGCTCAGCCATTCACGTCCTTCTTTCCAGGTACACCGAAACCCACATCTTCAGGTACTCTTCGTCCCTCCCATCAGCACCCAAAGAAAACAAAACAAAACAAAAAAACCAAACAAAACCCCTTTACTCCTCTCATCTGGGAAACAACAGCTCAAGAAGTTTTGGTTAATCAGTGCGGTGGCCCAGGTCACACAGTTAGCAAATGGAAGAACCAGAACTTGCAGAACTGGAACACTGACTTTGAGTCTAAATTCAGTATTCCTTCCACAAGCATAGGCCTTTCCCAGACAACGGGTCCACGGTGCCAAGCATGTGCCTAAGAATTGCCTGTAGACTAAGTATATAGTATGTCTCCCATAAATACACTGTGTTCTATTTTTCAAATGGTAAGTGTGGTGTTACTGAAATTAAAACTTCTTGTCTTTGTGTATTTTCTCTGTACATAGACAATTATTAGGTAGAGAGCTATGAGATATTAATAATAAAAAGACCTTATACTCAGCAATGCCTGGAACTTTATGCCACCAAAAAGTTTACTTTATGACTGATCCCTGCAGAGGTCAAGATATTTCACTCTTTCCTTTCCCCCCCAAACTTGCCACCTGTTTTCCAAACCCTTCCTTCCAATGGGATGGAGCTGTTTCTTGCCACCTTTGGAGACAAATGGCTGACTGACTTAACACTTTAGCAAACGAATTCACACGGAAGTGCAGATAGTTGACCAATCAGTGAAAATACAGATATACAGTTTTTTCTGTGTATTTCAGAATATTTGATATTTTCCAATTTTGATAATGAGGAGGGAGTTGGAAAGAAAATGAGACCCAAGGGAAGATCAAGTTCTCTTTGGCTTGGTTTTATGAGAGGACTGGTCTGGGCTGGCCCCGTTTATCTTTGTACACTTTGAGATATTCTTGTCCTGTGAGACTAGCCATCAAGTACCTGGTGAGCTTGCCCAGGAGCCGTAAGTAGTGATGGGTTGCTCTCCCAGCCTTCTCTCCACCCAGAAAGAAAGGGAGAGGCAAATGAGGTGAGGATGTAGATTCATCTAAGCATATCTAGTCCCTGTCTTCCTAGACCAAAAAGAAATACAAGTCCGCCACTTTTCAAGAGTTCAATTTACGCCACTCCCCTTTTATGAAACACCTACACTAGTATCTGTTTTTAGTAACTGGAAGAAATCTGAAGAGGATTTTCGCTTTTACAAAAGAAGGTGAAAATCTAAGGTAGCGTTCAGTGTTTGTTTTGCAGAGTGACTGTAGAGACAGCAGGCTCCTCCAGTAACAAGCGTGGCAACACCAAGCTCCTTCCCCAGGAACCACACTCAGCAGCTCAGCACCAAGCTGCCGTAGCTTTGAACTGTGTGAGCATCTGTGCTCTCTCTCTATTTATTTCGCACATTCTTAGCAAGATGTGTCCTAAGGTGCTTGCTTCTTCACTGTAAGCCATTTCGGCTTAGGAAAGGTTTCATAGGAACGCTCTCCTTTCAGATGGGGCGGGGTGTTGCTGAACTTCTAAAGCACAGTGCGTAAAACCCTTCCCAAAGGGATAGTCTGATTATTACCTCCCAGGGTTATATATGTCCCCCAATGGTTCCCTCTCAAAGATTTTGCCTTCAGGTTTCTCACCAAAGACCTGAAGACCGAGAGGCAGGAGGGCTATGTGCACTTTTGCAGGACTGCCCTCCCTATGAAACATTTGTGAGCCTAGGTTGAGCTCTGCTGCATTCAACCGCGGGTGAGTGACACCCAGAGCCCCAGCCTCAGGTGTGTATGCCAAGTGTGAAGACGTGCCGAGTGACACCTTACAAATGGAGCTGGCTGAGGCCATTAGCTGATGCACATGACATGGTGGATTTTAACCCCCCGTCTGAGAGGGCTTAATGAGCATTAGTCTGTCGAATTTCAGAATTTCAAGCCCCCGCTCTTGTTTCTAAGGAGGACACACACTGTGCGTGCAATCAGAGAAAACCAGGCTGGGCTTTCGTCACCAGAAATGTAATGCCTTGAAGCCAAATGATGCAGTATTTTTAGTTTTAATTACTAGCTTGTTCTCCACTCCACCCCCTGCCCAACGACCTCCCTTGCCTTCTACCCAGAATCTTAATTCAGCCTCTTCCTCTCAGAAATCCAGTTGACTACATAGATCTTCATTACTCCCCAAACCTCTCACTCTTCAGTAAAATAAAGGGAGGGGGAAAAAAATCAAAACCAACGAACCTATTTTACATATCTTCTCTTCTAGGGAAAAGATCTTAGCAATTTTCTAAGGGCTGGAGATAGGTCAGAGGTGTAAAAAACACCCTACTTCCCTCAAAGAGGCAGTTTTTACTTCAAAAAGCAGCTGTGGTAAAAATCTCTCAAGAGTAGCCATCTGTTTATTTATAAATCTGTGCGTAAGGAAGCTTTATTTTCTCTTACGTGTTTTCAAGAACATGCCTCGTGTTTGGGTAAGAGGGGCCGGGGTTGCTGGCGGTGGACCAAAGACTGCTGGCTCCTTGGAGGGGGGATTGCAAGAGGCTTCCGGCGGTGACTGGGACTGGGGTGCAGGGGCTTAGTGGAGAACTGGCTGGAGGATGCTCGGGGCTTCGGCGTTTTTTCAGGTGCTTGCGTCGGGGGAAACAAGGAACAGCTGCTGTTCCTCCTCGGCCCCAGCAGATGGTGGTGTCAGCCCGGTCCTCGCCGCCAGCCCGCCCGCTCGCCCGCGTGGCGTGTCCCCCCCGCCCCCCCTCCCAGCCTGCAGATGGCTTAATCAGGACTCGCCTTCCTCCCCCACCCGGTCCCCCCGGCCCCGCGCGTCTGGGCTAACGCTACGAGCGTGGAGCCAGGCAGTCAAGTGTTACTGCGTATAGCAGGTAGCCTGGCAACTGAGAGCATAATACCGAGCAGATGGTGTGCGCACGGCGTGATGGACATCACACACGACAGCCTGAGACAATCCAGGAATTCCCTGGTGACTCGAGGCCCTCTTTACACAAAATGAGTTCTCTCTCCATTGCCGTGTATCTCTGGGGTTATCTCCCTCCTCTCTCCGACTGACACTGAACTGGTTTCTTATTACCGACCTTGCTGCCAGCCCGAGGGGAGGGAGATTTCTCGTGTGGGTGGGGGAGGCCGTGGAAGGAAACGGAAGGGCCGGGAGATGGAGGAGGTGATGGGGGCGTTGGCGACCCGAGAGGGGAGGGACAGTGGCGTACCCCAGACCCAGGGGCGGAGTGTCCGAGAGGGTCAGCGTTCTCCGTAACCCGGGCTGCACGAAGCCTGCGCGGTGAGGGCCGCGCCGGGGGGCGAGCCTGGGCTTAGTGTCTTTGCCATCGCATGGCTTACGAACAGCCTAAATGAAATTTAGGATTTTACTTAAAAAGCCCCCTGGGGCGTAATTTAGCCTCTCGACTCGAGCGTATATGCTTACAAGTCCTTAGGGGGCTCTAAGAAGTCAGGAGTGAGGCCCGTGCGCCCCTGCCGGGGCCGAAGATGCGTCTCCGCGCAGGCGTCCTTAACAAAGAAACCGACTAGGCGGTCTGGGCGCGGGCAGGGGCAGCGGAGGGAGGGCGTGCGGCGGCCGAGCCGCCCAGGGGCCCCGAGATCCTCGGCCTGCGCGCTGCTCCGCAACCTGGGAGGCCGCTGCGCGCTCCCCGGGGCGCATTTCACCTCCCCCTCCCCGCCACGTCGTGTGGGCCGGTCGCCGGCAAGGAAGTGGGAGCCGGAGGGCACTGGGGGGAGACAGGAGGGTAGTTCACGGTAGGAAGAAGTAAAATTAATACATAAACAAAAAGCATGTCCCAGAAGACAGACCTGTGCTTTTCACACACACTGAAGTGGATCAATTAAAAAAAAAAAAATCCAGCCCCAGTGGAATTTTGCCTAGATTCTATACAACAAGCCGCTTCTCTGTCCAACCTCTCACCACTGTCAGGGGTCTTCTCCTGCAAAGGTACTGTTCAAGTTTTAAGTTTCAGAAGGAGGAAGTCTTTTCAAAGGTGGAAGCTGACGTTTCACGCAGAACCTCACACTTGTTGGGAAGTTCAGTACATTCATGTCAGAGAATCCGACACCCACTGCAGAGCCGGCTGGAGGCATCCGGCTGTGACAACCTGGGGCTCAGGGTGGTGAACTGGCTTCCTGAGGCTCAGGGGGCCATCTGACCTCTGGGTCTCAGTCCCCACCTCTTCAAACGGAAATCCTATCCATAGGACTCCTCCCTCGACAACGGAAACTTTGGAGATAAATAAGCTATAGAGGGAAAATGGCTAAGAAGGTGCTAAAACTTCTTCCAATTTAAGTGTGGGCTGTTGGGGAACCATGAGGGCTACATCAGGGGTTCTCAAAGCGTGGCTCCAGGACCAGCACCTGGGAGCTTGTTAGAAATGCAAATTCTCAGGCTCTGCTCCAAGCCTCCTGAACCAGAGTCTTTAGGAGCAATTTAACATGCCCTTCGATAATTACCATGCCCCACGTTTTGAGACTCACTGGGCAAATAATCCTGGTTTATGGGCACTGACTGCAACCTGGGGTATCAGCGCTCTCTGTGATTAGATTGCAAACCCTGCACTTTCAAAAGCAAGTCAGAGTGCTGAGTTACTTAAGTTTCTATTGCCAATTCTTCTGCATTTGGAACAGAACTCTCTAATTTTCAGAGGGCTGTGCAAGCAATGTAAACTCAAGAATTCCGAAAGGAGCCTATGCCATGATTCTTCCAGAAAGGTCGGTGCTCCTGTAGCTCTGCTCCGGAGGCACAGCCGAGAGCAAGGAAGGGGTGAAGCCAGTTAAACTCCCTCCCTTACTCAGGGAGGAAGCATCAAACATCACTAGACTTCCCGTCCCCTGGTCCGCTATAAGGTAGGAAAGCTATGATTTGAGGAAAGTCCCCTCTTCAAACAAGAAGACGACCAGAAGCAACAGTGGAAGTAACACTCATGGGGCACCTACTGTATGCAAAACACTCAGCTCAGTGTTTTCTCCGGTGTACTTAAAACTCATTTTGCTGATTAAAAAGAATCCGAGTCTCTTGAGAGGTTAAATAACTTGCCTGATGTCCCACAGCTGATGGTGGTCTTTGGGATTCTGACTTTTCCACTGACCAGAACATGCATCTGGTCTAAATTGAGCAGACCACCCAAGAGGACTCTGGAGTAATGAGAAATGGGAAGGGGTGGGGTGGGGGGAGAGGAATGGGCATAAAATAAAAAGGTAGACACTCTATTGGGATCAAAGGATGAAGCTGAAAGAGCACAAAAATATACATCATTTTTTATATGTTGCCTGATACCCCAAATTAGGATGCCTCTGTGGTATCAACTTTGACATTTAAAGGAAGGGCATAAGATTAGACCGTTCAACCAGAAATGGAAGGAAGAAACAAAATAAAACAAAACCTTAGAATTCTCTTTGAAGTTGATCAAGTGTCAGGGCAGAAACTTGGTTTCAGGATGGTGGCTGCTTTTACAGACTTTCTTTGTGCTTGTCCAGGATAATTTTTCAATGTGGGTTTGGAGAGTTGCTTGTAATAAATTCATAGCAGAGCCCCAATAGGCCCACCCCAAGATAATCTGCTTCTTCAGCAGATTATTGAAGAAATTTGGATTAAAAAAAAGTGTTTTATGATGTGTAGTGGCTGTGTTGCCAAGACAGTTGAGGTTTGAGGCAGTTTACCGATTTAGGAAGCTTATCACAGACAGGGCAGTAACTTGGGGCCCAGTGCTAAGCCTGCTAAGTGGGTTCAGAAGAGATCTTTGTTCGGCTTCTAAGAAGGAGCAGTTTACATTGGGGGAAGCCAACAGGCTTGGGTAGAGACTCAGCTCCATCGAGGGTCCAGTGACTGGCACGTAACACATAGCTTGTTATCACTATTATTGCTATAACCTCTTGATTATGCAGCTTTAGAAAGTCAGGGGGAAGGAAGTGCTATGGCTCTGCTTCTAGCTTAATTCCTAAGATAATGAGGTCTAAGCCTTTAAACTTGGTTTTCTTTCTAGATTCTCAGTGAGCAGGATGGATGGCATTCCTACCCAGACTTTTTTTTTTTTTTTTTTTGGTACGTGGGCCTCTCACTGTTGTGGCCTCTCCCGTTGCGGAGCACAGGTTCCAGATGCGCAGGCTCAGCGGCTGTGGCTCACGGGCCCAGCCGCTCCGCGGCATGTGGGATCCTCCTGGACCAGGGCACGAACCCGTGTCCACTGCATCGGCAGGCGGACTCTCAACCACTGCACCACCAGGGAAGCCCTCTACCCAGACTTTTGACTCTTTAACAAATGCACGTTTTGCTGACTTTGCCCCCGATCACGGGGAAAATTTAAAAATATTCTCTAAAAGTATTTTAAAAAGGCAACATTCATTTTTAACACTCACAGGCAGCCATGTTAATATTCTGATGTGTCTCTGTGTTTCTTCTCAGCTCCCTACCCAGTGCAGTAATATATTTTCCATGCTCATGATCATGGTATATACATGAGTGTACCACTATTTCTTACTAAGTAACATAGGAGAGGTAGAAAGTTCCAGCTTTCCAAATGCTTCTAAGCAGTAATTTTCTGGTAGGATATTACCTTATGGCAACATTCCTGCAAGGTCTTTAGGTTTCTGTTATGAGGCTCCCAGCATCAGCACAGAGCTAGGTCCACGGTTGCAACAGAATAAATATTTGCTGAACTGAACTAATGGTCTATGATGAATTGTAGCTTAGACCAAGATCAGGAATGACCAGAGAGAAAAGATAACCCTTGTAATGGACTGCTTCTCCAAGCTACCAGAGCTTCTGCTGAAGATGAAAGAAAGGGTTAAAGTTGCTGGTCCAGAGTAAGATGGGAGAGTGCCGTCAGCCGCAGGAAGGTCAGTTTTTCAAGGACTTACTTGGAGGTAAAAACAACAAAAATACCATTTGTCCTTATCAGTGCTTTGAACATAGTTACCATAGGTTCCTCCAGTGGAAACACAACTTTGAGAGTTATGCTTTTCCTCTGCCTTTGATGTAAATTATAGAGTCCTTCTGATCCCTTTGTTGTGATTAATTCCACCACCAAAGCAACTCTAAACTGGTTAGAAGTTCATTAGTGTGCAACAATAGGAGCTTGATTAAATAAATTATGGTACATCCATACCATGAATGCTAGGCAGCCAATAAAAATCATGCCTTTCAGATTATCTAATCAAAAAAAAGCTTACAATATACAGTGAAGAGGGGAAGAAAAGGCAGTTATTAGAATAGTAGCCATAGAACCATCATGTTAGGGGAGGATTTTAAGTGATTTTTATTTTCATACTCTTTCAAATTTTCTGTTATGAACATATTACTTCAAATAAATATTAAGTCTCATGCTCTAAAACTCTAAAGTCTTTAGATTGACAAAAAAAAAGAAAGAAAAGAAAAAGGGCCTATTTACTTGGTTTCAAGGAGTCCACAGTTCTGATGTGGAGTGAGGATCCCTTAGTTCCTGAGCAGCTCATGGCATCTTTGAAGGGGACACATCTCTGGGCCTTCCGCCAGGAAGCACCTGACTGTGCCTGGGGAGGGGACTGAAGGCTTCCCAGAGGAAGCGATGTCTTGGAGTGGCTCAGGTAACCAAGAGGGGAAGGGGTTCCAGGGTGGAGGGACAGAATGATCAAAGACTTGAGTACATCATACCCTGAAATTCCATTTCTAAGGACTCGTCTCCTGGAAATATTCATAGCTTTGTGCAAAGATTTATCTTGAATAGCGTGCATGGTTTTGAGTAGCAAAAAAAAAGAAACAACCTAAATGGCCAACATTTAGAGGATTCATTAAACTATAATACAACCTCCCTGCCTCCCCGAAAAACCCCCCAAAACCTCATTAAGATTATTTAGGCTCAACAGACCAGGAATGGAACGTAGCGAGTTTGAGAGGGGCTCAGGCTGTACCCGGGATCTGGACTATTTCCACCACTCACACTGTGGAGTGTGCCACAGACATCCTTAATGGGGTAGTTCTCCTGTCAAGACCTGGACATGGCATGAATGTGAACAAACTGGGTTTGGCTACAGATTCAGTAACTAGGCTAGCTTTTTGCTGCTTCAACACAGAGCCCCCAAGTGCCAGAGGAGGCTCCGAGGGGACTGCCATCTTCCAAGAATCCTTTGGGCCTCACCCTGCTCTCTGGGGTTTTTCTCCATTCTAGGCTCGAAATCACAGAGCAGGGGCAGAACCAGCCCAGCCTTTAGAGTTTAAGAACTTGCGAGATGAGTGAAAACCGCTGTTGACCTGTATAGGCAGCCTCCTCCACAGGGCTTAAGAAAACCCAGCCCAGGGGCTTGAAACCTGCCCCACAGAGGTGGATACCGCATCTGCCCGCATCCAAGTGACCACTGTCCCGACACGACTGCAAGTGGTTTGTCAGTGGCTCCAGGAACTAGGCTTTTTACCCAGACGCCTGCTGCCTTTGTTTCCCCCTTGATTTAAAAATCGAGAGGGGGAAGAAGGAGTCTCAGCTGTCTTCAGCAGAGCTGCTGGGAAATCTTCCCTCCCGAGCTACTGTTCCCCCATGCTGTACCTTTCTCTTTCATGGCCCCTTCCCCCCTCCCCTTTCTGATGAAGTCATCACAGCCAAGACTGCATAACTGCTGCAGAGACCTGTCTTGTGTTACACTGGGAGTCAGGCCAATGTTTCCGTTTACAGCCAAGAGCACCACCATGCTGCCAAATGGCGCTCTCTGCTGCAGCCACTACAAGACAGGAAGAAGGGAAGGAAGGCTTGGAGCTGGAGGGCCTGCTGTGCAGAGAAGGCTTGGGGACATCCTCCATGCTGTCCATCAGCCTTGGGAGCATGGCTCAGGGATGCTCCATCTGAATGCCTGGGAAGAGCCACTTCCCACAAAGTGGTCCCCCTATTGCCCCTGGCCCCCAGGAGACGCTGCCGGAGGGAGGGTCCGTGTCAGCCTGCTCTGCTGGTTTTCTCACGGTTGAACCTGTCTGTGGGCAAACCGGGTGTGATCACAGCGAGGCTCTGGAGGACAGCCCTCACCACAGCCCCGAGAGCAGAGCTAAGCCAGCCGTCGTGGTGGAGTTACGGGAGGCCATGAGGAAGGAGAAAAAAGAGGAGGAACATTTAGAAATCTGGGGTTGGTGCTTTACACACTTAGAGATTTGGGCTGAGAACCAGGTTCTTAGAGTAAGCAAGTCTAGGACAGGGGCTCACACTGGGTCAGGGAGGGCCGATGGGCACGTGGCGATGGGGGGCCACTGACCCCTAGGCCTTACATCCACAATGGTCTTCCAGTTCAGATCATCAGATATATTCTTTTTTTTTTTCTTTTGGCTGCTGCGTGCAGCATGTGAGATCTTATTTCCCAGATCAGGGATCCAACCTGTACCCCCTGCAGTGGAAGCATGGAGTCTTAACCACTGGACCGCCAGGGAAGTGCCTAAGATCCTTAGATATATTCTTCACACAAGGTTTTACAGGGGGTCACTGAGAAACCCTGATATGATTGAAAGGTACCTCCTATTTTATGGCTTAAGTTGTGTCCTGTAACTAGATCACAATGCTCTAAGTCCATTATGAATTAATATTCTTTGTTAAGTCCTGTGTTTATCTTGTGAATGATATAATTACACCAGACTGCGTTTTTTTTAAAATAAACTTTGCTTTCTTTTTTTTTTAAAATAACTTTTTTTTAAAAAAAAGATACAAAAGACACCGAATAGCCAAAGCGTCTAGAGGGAAAAAAACAGAGCTGGAGGAATCAGACTCCCTGACTTCAGACTATATTACAAAGCTACAGTAATCAAGACAACATGGTACTGGCACAAAAACAGAAATATAGATCAATGGAACAGGATAGAAAGCCCAGAGGTAAACCCACGCACTTATGGTCAACTAATCTATGACAAAGGAGGCAAGGATATACAATAGAGAAAAGACAGTCTCTTCAATAAGTGGTGCTGGGAAAACTGGACAGCTACATGTAAAAGAATGAAATTAGAACATTCCCTAACACATACACAAAAATAAACTCAAAATGGATTAGAGACCTAAATGTAAGACCGGACACTATAAAACTGTTAGAGGAAAACATAGGAAGAACACTCTTTGCCATAAATCACAGCAAGATCTTTTTTGATCCACCTCCTAGAGTAATGGAAATAAAAACAAAAATAAACAAATGGGACCTAATTAAACTTCAAAGCTTTTGCAAAGCAAAGGAAACTACAAACAAGATGAAAAGACACCCCTAAGAATGGGAGAAAATATTTGCAAATGAATGAACGGACAAAGGATTAATCTCCAAAATATATAAACAGCTCATGCAGCTCAATATTAAAAAAAAAAACAACCCAATCCAAAAATGGGCAGAAGACCTAAATAGACATTTCCAAAGAAGACATACAGATGGCCAAGAGGCACATGAAAAGCTGCTCAACATCACTAATTATTAGAGAAATGCAAATCAAAACTACAATGAGGTATCACCTCACACCAGTTAGAATGGGCATCATCAGAAAATCTACAAACAACACATGCTGGAGAGGGTGTGGAGAAAAGGGAACCCTCTTGCACTGTTGGTGGGAATGTAAATTGATACAGCCGCTATGGAGAACTGTATGGAGGTTCCTTAAAAAACTAAAAATAGAATTACCATATCACCCAGCAATCCCACTACTGGAATATACCCAGAGAAAACCATAATTCAAAAGGACACATGCACCCTAATGTTCACTGCAGCACTATTTACAATAGCCAGGTCATGGAAGCAACCTAAATGCCCACTGACAGACGAATGGATAAAGAAGATGTGGTACATATATACAATGGAATATTACTCAGCCATAAAAAGGAACGAAATTGGGTCATTTGTTGAGACATGGATGGATCTCGAGACTGTCATACAGAGTGAAGTAAGTCAGAAAGAGAACAACAAATACCGTATATTAACGCTTATACGAGGAACCTAGAAAAATGGTACAGATGAACCGGTTTGCAGGACAGAAATTGAAACACAGATGTAGAGAACAAATGTATAGACACCAAGGGGGGAAAGTGGTGGTGGGATGAATTGAGAGATTGGGATTGACATGTATACACTGATGTGTATAAAATGGATGACTAATAAGAACCTGCTGTATAAAAAAATAAAATTCAAAAATTCAAAAAAAAAAAAAAAGAAAACATATGAGATGCCTCTGCTGCTGTAAAAATAAAAAACCTTATTGGCATTTCTTCCGTTTGTAAATACACCTGGTGACTTCAAAAAACAAAAGTGGTCCCGGTCTTTTGTTAACTTTGAGAAGAGTTGGGGACAAACTGGGATAAAAAGAGCCTTAGAAGAAGTATGGGCCTCGAAGGGACTTTCCTCCATCACAGTGAACACAGCTACACACACACACACACACACACACACACACACACAGTAACCTAGATAAAGGAAGCTGGAAGCAATTAGAAACCATCCTTTCCACAGATCTTAAACTTTTCGCTCATTTTACCAAAACTTCTCTCAGGTAGCGTGATTCAGCAGTGCTTGCTCGGCATATAGCCAGTGCTCATAAATGTTTGCAATCATTATCATCAATATTAATAATAATGAGGAATTAGAAACTTTAGGCCGGGCCTATATGTTCAGCTCATATTCTGTTCTTTCTTAATGGTCAGATCAGTTCCTCACCCTTCCGGAGAAAAAAAATCCCTGTTCACAAATGACCACCTTTCGCTTAGGATAAAAATTAAGTTGGTAACTAAATATGGAACTAGACCCTGGAATGAGAGTGAAGTTCACGAGAAACTTTCATTTTCGTGAGGAATAAATCCATTCGTGTTGGCAACAGCAATAGAGGCTTCTAAGATGGGGGTTATGGGCCACATATCTTTTGCCCCACATCCCCTCTAAAAGCCTAAGTATTTTTGCTTAAACATCTGGAAGGTATCACCAGTTTCCTATTCCTTTCTACCAGAAGCTAAAGCCTGGTCTGACCCCCTTACCATAATGTCATCACAAATGCCCACCCCTCCCCACTTTCCCCCAAAGTTTCTCGTGTTAATTCTTCCTCTAGTTTAGCCAGCTTAATACCCCCTCTGCTCTGCTTCCCAGATCCGGTCGCCTCCTTTACAATGTACAAGTGATCAAGTACACACTTCACCTAAACCTGCACAGCTCCTTTAAGAGCTTCCACAACTGCATCTTCTCTCCGAGTTGACTGCTCCTAGGAGATTAAAATCAGAACAGGAGGGTCAGGCTGATTGATGCTGGAGTAGGACCAGCAGATCTAACCTGCTGCTCAGGGTATCTATCAACCTGGGAGAGCTTCCCCAAGCCTTGAGGAGCCTATTTCTGCACTTACTTTACCTTTTGACCATTGCTCTAATACACGCTTAGTTTCTTTTACGTTGGTCCAACTAATTTGCTTTACTTCCTCCTCTTTATCCTCCCCCTATCTTCATAGAGAATTTCTCAATCAGAAATGATGAAATCCTTCCAAGTCAACCAAACCTTTTCTGGAAGCTGAGATGGAGTATAAATGGCTGGAAGCCTTTATATACAGGGGTGGGGATGACGAACCTCTGAATTCAACTTTAAGTCTGTCTCACGTCCCCATCATGTGACACACAGGAAACGCCAGCGAGAGTAAGATTTCCTTCTTTATTTACCTTAGGTTCTCATTACTGAAGTTTACTTTTTATGTAAGGCCCAGTGAACACTACCTCTTAATTCATATTTAGAAGCATGTAAAACAGGCTGACAAGGCCAATCTTTCATTCCTTTTTGGATATAGTCGTAGAGAATTTCCCAGCAAAGAAGGAAGCCACTGAGTCCCCATTAGCCAGTAAACATAAGCCCTCAGGAGTGGATGTCCATGTACAGTCTTCCCTGTGTATCTTCAGGGGTACCAGGACCCCGCTGCGGATACCCATATCCACGGATCCTCAAGTCCCTTATATAAAATGGTGTATTTGCATATAACCTATGCACACCCTCCTGTGTACTTTAAATCATCTCTAGATGACTTATAATACCTAATACAATGTAAATGCTATGTAAATAGTTGTAAATACAATGTAAGTACTATGTCAACAGTTGTCAGGCGCAGCAAATTCAGGTTTTGCTTTTTGGAATTTCTGGAATTTTTTTTCTGAATATTTCTGATCTGTGGTTGGTTGAATCTGCAGATTCGGACCCCGTGGATTTGGAGGGCTGACTATACAGAATGCTGAAAGATATCTCACAACATGGAGGGGTCATCCCCTGCCACAGGGCCCAGCCACGTCACCACGGAAATACCTGGGGCTGTTGCCGGGTCCCCCTCGCTCTTAGCATGACCCAGAGGCTCACTGGGGACAGGGCCCCAATATATTCCATAGTCAGATGCACAAACACCCTGGGTAGGAAGCTAGAGAGGTCTGGAATACTCTGATTCACTTTCTGCTAAGGGACTCAGATACGGAAGGGTGACGAGGTCAGTGAGATATATTGCCAAGGCTGCTAAACTAACGGAAGTCCAGGGATCTGGTTCAAGAACGTGGAGCCTTATGCCTGTCACTGGACAGCATGGCACAACCCGGAGTGCCGTTTTCAGTTCAATTTCCAGGGCTCAGAATTGATTAGTCCTAGAGAATCCTCGGCCACAGGTAAAACCAACAAACCAACCAACAGAACAAAAAAGCGAACAACTGACTTGTTTAATCAAATACCAAAAATCCATGGGCATGGGTTGTGTTTACAACTTCACTTTGATTTTATGTGCAGTAGAATACTACAGTTCCATGGCCAAAATGGAAACCCACCCAGAAAACAAGCATACACCACAAACCCTCCACCCGTAGCTGGAGCTCTGGAACATCATGTGCGGGATGTATAATTTGCCATTAAAGTTTTCTTTCAATTCAGATATAAGATCCCACTTTTAAAAAAGTTTTGATTGCTCCAGGAGTCCACAGGGCCCTCCAGCACCCCAGCACAATGGCAGGTGTTATGGGTGGAATCTAAGAGAAGGGCAGCCGTGGCCTCGGTGCTGGATACTAAAGTCCCAGAGGAGAGACAAAGTTCCCCTTCACTGAAAAGCTCAAGGATGATCCCAGCCTGTCAAGGGTTAGACTGTGGCATGTGCCCTGGTTCCACAGGATTTCCACAAAGCCCTCCTGGTCAGACCTGGGATGGTCAATTACACAGTGGAAAGAGGGTGGAAGGGGACACAGGACACAGGGGTTCTAGGGATTGTTTGACCCAGGGAAAGTCACTGAACATCTCTGAGCTTCATATTCTCCTTTATCAAATGAGGACACCTGCTCAGGTGAGCTCTCAGGGTCTATCTGCCCTAAAATTCTCTGGGAGGAGCTTTAAGGATAAGGGGGGGGACTTGACTGGGAGCCTCGATGTTAGTGTAGATTTGGATTTGAGGGAGCAGAGAAGGAGGGAGGAATAGCCACGGGCAAGGAGGGAGGTGGCCGTACTCAGGCCCCAGCCGAGGTGTGTGCTGGGACGTGAGGGAGAAAAGCCTCGAGGGGCAGGGTGGGTCTGACCACGGACAGGTCTGAGTGCGGCACAGACATGTGACCCAACAAACAGCCAGGTGCCACAGTAGGCTCTTAGAGGAACTAAAACGATAAAATCAGGTAAGGCAGAGATTAGAATGGGGCTGGATCAGAAGGAAGAAAGTGGGGAGGCAGGTTTGGGAGAAATCCATCCAGGACCTGAAGGGGAGGCGGCCGAGAGAGACTTTGTTACTGACAGTGGGAACTGAAGAGTAAAGAGTCAAATTTAACTGCAAGGTCTATTTCGACAAGAATAAGAATTCACACGCTCTTTGCTGAATGCAGATGTCTGGGGTCACTCCCTGGTCCACTGGCTCCCACCTCCTCCTGTTCACTCCCAGACCTTTCTCTCACTTGGCCCTCATGTGGCTACTGGAAATCTGGCAGAGATAGAGATCCCTGCTTAAAATTTGAGTGGCTGTATCAATTTACATTCCCACCAACAATGCATGAGGATTCCCTTTTCTCCACACCCTCTCCAGCATTTACTGTTTGTAGATTTTTTGAGGATGGCCATTCTGACCAGTGTGAGGGAAACTGATAACAGCCACTATGGAGAACAGTATGGAGATTCCTTAAAAAACTGAAAACAGAACTACCATATGACCCAGCAATCCCACTATTGGGCATATACCCAAAGAAAACCATAATTCAAAAAGACACATGCACCCCAATGTTCATTGCGGCACTATTTACGATAGCCGGGACATGGAAGCAACCTAAATGTCCATCAACAGAGGAATAGATAAAGAAGATGTGGTACATATATATACAATAGAATATTACTCAGCCATAAAAAGGAACAAAATTGGGTCATTTGTAGAGACATGGATGGACCTAGAGACTGTCATACAGAGTGAAGTAAGTCAGAAAGAGAAAAACAAATATCGTATATTAACGCATATATGTGGAACCTAGAAAAATGGTACAGATGAACCGGTTTGCAGGGCAGAAATTGAAACACAGATGTAGAGAATAAACATATGGACGCCAAGGGGGGAAAGTGGTGGTGGGATGAATTGGGAGATTGGGGTTGACATGTATACACTGATGTGTATAAAATGGATGACTAATAAGAACCTGTTATATAAAAAAATAAAAATCTATTTAAAAACAAAACTGAATGTAAATCATTCCACAAGGAACATTCACTTCCTTGTTCTCCCGACTTTTTAAAAACTGACTTTATTTACATCTGAATTCAGTACAGGGTATTTTAAACATAGCACCTGGCTTTTAACCAGGAGTAGGATGGTAGGTGTATACCTTCAATATTTTCAAAGACCTGACAATATATCCTGGGGATGAAAATGCCAAACAATAACAGGAAATATGCCCAAAACTACTTGGAGAAGAAGAAACCTTTTCATTTTTGTGCTTCCTTACCTGGTTCCCCCAACTTTCTACTTCCTGCTAAGTGTTTCACTTAACTTTTTTAAGAAGACCTGATGAAGAATAATGAAAGTTAGAATAATAATGAAATGATAATAATGAAACCCAATTTCATTAACCCAATTAAAGGGTTTTAATGACAAGTAGAATTCGTAACAAACATGATAACTAAGTATTTCCACCAAGGCCGTTAATGGGTTTATGCTCTCTGATGGATTTTTTATTTTTATTTATTTTTTATTTTTTTGGCTGTGCCACACAGCTTGAGGGATATTAGTTCCCCAATCAGGGATCGAACCCAGGCACCAGCAGTGTAAGCGCTGAGTCCTAACCACTGGACCGCCAGAGAAGTCCCTCTAACAGATTTTTTTAGAAGTCAGCAAATCACTCTGAGTCTTCATGCTAACCGTTGTTTGCAACACAAGTGGTGTGATATATTTTCAGAAGATAGTTAATGTTGTATCTATTCCACTGATCTTTTAAATCTCAACTGGAGATGGGAGTAAAAATAATTTCTAATAACATAGTTAGTTAATCTCTAAGAATCCAGTCAGGCCATTGCAAATTTATGACTGAAGAATACGTTGGTGGCTCCAGGTGAAAACATGCTTTGTTCTCAGCAACTGGGAAACTAGGTGTCTCCTCTGAACAAATGAAAAATCTCCTTCTAGAACATCTTCCTACCCGGTATTGAGAGAACGCTGAGGAGAAGCAGGCGCTCTGGTCTACAGCGCTCTGAAATCTCCACGGGGCTCTGGAAAACGCACTGCTGCTACCTATTTGTTCAGTCTTCTAATCTGAGGGCGGGGCCGCAGATCTCCCCAGCTGCCTCTCCTGCTCGCTCTCGCTGGGCCCCTCGTTGCCGTGGTCTTTCCCACAGTGTCTGAAGGAACAAGATTCCTCTGACGCCTGACACCGGACCTCTGCAAGCCGCCAATTTGTTTTTCTCTCGCCTGCCCCTCCCCCTGCCCTCTCCCTTTCTATTAGAGCAGATTCTTTCTGTGCATCCACCAAAAGTAATGTGTCAAACTATGATTATGTTTTCTTTCATTAAACAACTAGAAGAGAGACAGATTGCTTTCCTTCCTTTGACCAAGTAAAGGTAATAAAAGGCCCAGGGAGAGCAGAGGTGGGAGGGGCCTGCTGTGGTCTGCGGTCCCGGGCTAGGCCAGCTCTTGTCGGGGGTTCATCTGAAGGAATTCTGGGCCACCCGTTCCCAATTTTACTCAGTGGCCAAAGGCCAGCTGCAGCAGGCGCTCACGGTGTCTGCATTCTGAACGGCTGAGTCTGTGTAGCCTGCAGCCCTCTTGGCCTGTGTTCTGGGGAGAAGCAAAAGGGGTGAAAATAGAGGGAGGCCCTGCCCTCCAGATGTGCAGGGAAATCAGTACTTAAAATATCGTTTCTGTACGATGGGTGGCTTTTGAAGGGAGTTAGTAGGTGGGGAAAAAAAAATCCATTGAAACCCTTAACACTTACTACCAAATCCATACTATCTACACTGCTGAGAAAGGAAATATAACTTGGGAATTTGTGTGTTGAGGAGAAGGGTAGAGCGCTTAGGGAAATTCTCTCTCCTTTTACACAGGGATTTTTCCTTAAAGTGTCTCTATCCCTTCAGAATTAGAGAATGATTTTGGGGGGGAAGAACTTTAAAAATTCTGGTAGGCTAGTTATTCCCTGCAGACATGATTTTACCGTGACACCTGTTAGGTGCATCAGGAATGCACGTGTAGAGCTTGGTGGGCCTCCGACAAGGACTCACAGTAACACCGGCCTTCGGTGCCTCGGCTTCCCTCCACTCATGGGCTCTCTGTAAGAGTGCCTCCAGCCCTTTATTTTTTTTATTTTATTTTTTTTTTTTGCGGTACGCGAGCCTCTCACTGCTGTGGCCTCTCCCGTTGCGGAGCACAGGCTCCGGACGCGCAGGCTCAGCGGCCATGGCTCACGGGCCCAGCCGCTCCGCGGCATATGGGATCCTCCCGGACCGGGGCACGAACCCGTGTCCCCTGCATCGGCAGGCGGACTCTCAACCACTGCGCCACCAGGGAAGCCCCTCCAGCCCTTTAACTTGTCAGGGGGCTCATTGAGAGGGAGTCCTTGGGAATTGAGACTCAGATCACTTGGGCCACTTCCTAGGTTGGGGTTCTGGTGCTGGTCACCACGAGTCTCTCTGTCAATTACTTGATCACTTTCCTTTTAGGGGCTCCGGAGAAACAGGACCACCCCTCAAAACAGAGGCACTAAAGCCTTCAATACCAGGAGGAGGGGCTAGAAGCCGAGAGGAATGGAAGTCAGGTCAAAAACCACTGGAGAAAAGGATATCTGGGACTGAACTGCAAAAACAGACAAAATGCATCAATGCAAATGATTGCAATTGAGGGAGCAAGATGCAATCGGAGAAGAAATCAGGCTGAGAAAAGTCCAAGAACAGACCCTGGCTGGCAGACAATTCTATCTCCGTCCCCAAAAGCAGGACGAGGTATGGTTTGGAGAAATTCTTATACAAAGCTGTGCTTTCTGGTGCCTATACCTTTGCGGGTTAAAGCCTGAAAGCACTATTGGGGTGACATTTCTTATTTTTCCTTTACTCCCAATGCAAGTAGCTTTGGAGAGCCAAGCAATTTCGAGCAAATGCTTCGGAGGTTTTAGACAGTGGAAGGGCAGGGGAAAAGTCAGGAAGGTCTTAGCCTGACCAGATATTTTGTCGACAGCCGTTTTCAAGGCCTGCAAGCTCACCCCAGCTTTGTGTTGCTGGCCTCAGAAGATAGCTTGTCTTGGGGGCCTCCCTTTGTGTGAGCACCATTTAGAAGATCGTGTGTCACTGGCCAGCAGAGTATGGGCATGATTTGTGGCTGCTTGAGCCCTGGAAGCCCCAGAGGGTACCTCCTCCTTCCCGTCTGGGCCCTCCAAACTGTCATCAAAAAACCCCAACAGTTCTAAACAGAGCTCAAAGGGAACAAATAATTTCTTCTTCAGGAAAGATTAGGAATTTCTTCATATTGGGGAAAAACAAAGAATGGTTTATACATGTACAGGTACTATATTTACAATGATATGATTCACCCTGATTATATAAAATGAAAGCAAAGTTCATATTTGACCTGACACTTCCGCTTTTTGGGTATCTTTGCCTTAATACCAAATTTTAAAATATGAAACATATATTCATGCTAGAATACTAAAAAAGGTTTCCACTAAGACAAATGGCTACTCAAGCACCATGGGGCCAGGGTATATAGCTTTGGTGGGTTTAACATAGATATTTGCATGTATTCCCTTCCTAATCTGTTTTCTCACAGTGAAAACCTGATTTTTTTTGTTGTTGTTTGTTTGTTTTGAGGCAAAAGCCCAGCCGCAGGAGCAGCTCGTAAAGCTCACCACAGACACAGTACTCGTGGCAACAGGAGCTGTTTCTTTTGGCTTCTGAGCTCTGGTAACTGTCAAGGGTGGGGGTCACCGATCAGAGAAATCTGGAAAGACACGAGTCTGTCAGAACACGTGAAAGCACTTGACACGGAGGCCACATTCGTGTTGCACAATTTGCATGAACACTTCTGAACAAATTCTGTTTTCACATGCAATTCACAGACCCGCAGCGGCAGGGCTAATTGGTGAGGTTGCCACTCAAGTGTGGTACTGAACAGGGGCTCTCACTACACGGATGAATAATACAGAGTTTTGAGCAACTCGGTAATTATTTTACAGTTATTTTGCATCACCAGCATTCCATTACCTCTTTGTCCCATTCCCCCCACCAGAGTGGAGTTGAATAAGAGAATCCACCCCCCTCCCCCCAAAAAAGTGAGACTCATGTTACTTGAAATCAGCTTAAGAATAGGAAAAGACATGGCAAGGAACAGCTATCATTTCATTACTATGGATGGATTATTCACGTCACTAGAGTGACAGTGAATCTGATTTTACCCTGAAGTGCCAATAGGATGCCAAACACAGCCGTGAAAAAAAACACAAGAAACTCTGGACGGTAGCATGCTTTGGAATTCATCTGCGAGAATTCCAGTCCTCCAAGATAAGGTAGCTCCTGGCCCACGTGATATTTCAGTGCTAAGTGGGAAGGAAGAGAGGGTTAAGATTCCCTGGGTGCACCCCTCGCCCCCCTATACGAGAAAGAGAAGGGAAGGTAACAATTCCCCAGCCCCTTCCTAGGTGGCATTAGAAGCTTGAGAAACTTAACCCGGGCAGGCCCTCTCCTGTGGTTTACTCTCCACCTCCAATAAAATCAATGGATTCGGAGGGAAAGAGAGGCCGTCCTGCTGGAGGGTCACTAGTTCTCCTTCTGCAGACCATCCAGCATTTGCTGCCTCTGCACTAAATGCAAACCAGGCTGCCTGTAGAAATAGTCTTTGGTGCAGTTTTGGGCTTTCTTCCCCTTTGTTCCTCGGAGATATTAAGCCCTGTATCCTCTTTGACTCTGAGTTACTGATGGGGCTGTGTCTAAACCACGTTGCATCACGTGGTGAAATCTGACACACTGGGTTCCCCCTCCTCCATTGTTCACTCTGTCTGACCTCAGTGCAGAGCCTACCCTGGTGCAGCTGAGAAAAACAGACATTTAAAGAGGCAGTTAGGCTCTCTTTGGGCTCAATTCGCTTCTTTTTCTTTTTCACCTAAAAATGGTCTAAGACTACTGTAGTTTTTTTTTTTTTTAACAGTGCACTGAATGAATAAACTTTTTTTTAAGTTTACTTAATTTATTTATTTATTTTTGGCTGCATTGGGTCTTCGTTGCTGTGCGCGGCCTTTAGTGGCGGCGAGCGGGGGCTACTCTTCGTTGTGGTGCATGGGCTTCTCATTGCGGTGGCTTCTCTTGTTGCGGAGCACGGGCTCTAGGCGCGCAGGCTCAGTAGTTGTGGCACGTGGGCTCAGTAGTTGTGGCTCCCGGGCTCTAGAACACAGGCTCAGTAGTTGTGGCGCAGGGGCTTAGCTTCTCCGTGGCATGTGGGAATCTTCCCGGACCAGGGCTTGAACCCATGTCCCTTGCACTGGCAGGTGGATTCTTAACCACTGTGCCACCATGGAAGCCCTGCTGTAGTTTGAATTTCAAAAGTCAGTGATACATTTTCATCCTGGCATTTCCCATCAGCCAATCTCATCACTACCACTACCCCCTATCTTTTTTTTTTTTTTTTTTTTAATGGAGGTGAGAGGAGGTTTGGGAAGAAGGGTTTTTGTTTTGCTCTCACATTTCTGATTTCAGCCTTAGTTGAAAATGATTATCCTTTTGTGGGCAGTAGGAGCAGAAGTGTCGCCTCCTGGTTGGGACAGCTAGCAAGCTGTCTCCTGTGATCCAGTCATTCCTTTTGCCATGTTAAAGACTTTCAGACCTGAAAATCAGCCCAAGTTTCAGCCTCTAAGTCTGGATCTGGCATGGAGTGTAGGCAAAGGACGAGTCTTAAGTGGAGGTAGGGTGGGTAGTTACCTGTAGGTATGATTTGTCAGATAACAAAATGCCTCTTAAAGATCTCTCTTCCAGGTCTCAATCTCAGTGTAACATTTTCACCTATGTGTTTAGGTTTTCTAGAAGATTGCTATGATACTTAACATATTACTGAGAGCGATATATATATAACCCACACAGCCCCTAGCTCTAGAGAGTTAGGTTCTAAGGGGTGACACACAGGACTGGTAGGTTCAATGAACCCCGGGGTGCCAGGGGACAGGACCTTGCGCCTGGCAGGAGGGAAGGAAAGGACACTGAAATAAACCCAGCCCAGTTAGCCGTTTTGCCCACAGCAAGTCACAGAGTTACCATGACATCTGTGACCTCTAATCCACAAAGGATCCATTCTTACTTTTTGTAGTGTCTACATGCAAGGTTATAGCCCCTTTGTTAAAGAAAGGTACACATTCAAGCAGAGACTTCCACGGAGCCCGCATGAGAAAGGAGGCCTGTACTGCATTTATTACTACTGCGCTCTGGGTCCAGCAGTAGAAATCTGAGGCTCACAATAATTAGCCTGACTCTGAAACACAGACTTGTCTCCTCCCTTGCCCATGACTCAGAGATTCCAATTCTAACTTTCCTTGCAGGTAGGGATTGCAGCAATTTCTACAAAATGGTGCAGATGGCTATCTTTAGGTTCTCCCTAATATGTCGTATTTCATCAACTCTAAGACTCATAAACTTTAAGGCACACGTTATGTTTTTGGTTTTTTGGGGTTTTTTTGCAGTACGCGGGCCCCTGACTGTTGTGGCCTCTCCCGCTGCGGAGCACAGGCTCCAGACGCGCAGGCTCAGCGGCCATGGCTCACGGGCCCAGCCGCTCCGCGGCATGTGGGATCTTCCCGGACCGGGGCATGAACCCGCATCCCCTGCATCGGCAGGCGGACTCTCAACCACTGCGCCACCAGGGAAGCCCGGCACACGTTACGTACTGCTAGAAAGAAAGAAGAAAAGGTACGTACGAAACTATGGCAGGTCACCAAGTGTAAGGTGCATCCTGATTTCAGAGATGTAAAAACGTGTATCTGAGGCTCAAGGGGAGATGGTGCTTAGGCCCACTGGTTATGTGGGCCCAGACTTGGGCCTAGGCTCCTGTAGAACCAGTAGGACCAGAGCGGTGGTCACTCCTCCACCCACAAGTGGCGTCCACCCTGGACTTAGCCATGCTCTCTCTGTGCTCACGGCCCCGTCTCTGAAAAAGGGTGAATGACGACACCCACCCCCATCCTGTTCTGTGGGAACGAGCGGGGAGAGTGGCCGCGGGTCACCAGAGCTTCGGCCGCCAGTGTTTCCCTCTCACGGCTTCATTCAGAGCAAGACCTGGAACAAACACCTTCTGTATTTTTCTAAATGATAGTTAAAAAAACAATCTTTACCACAATGCATTGCACATATTTCTTCCAAGAGAGCATGTGTATAGATAAGAGGTAGCACGGCCAGTCAAATAAACCCAGGGCTAGCACCGAAATAATTTTAGTTCGATTCTAGAAGAAAAACGCTAGGGGAAGGTAATAATTTTAAAGGAAAAAAATGAGCCCCTACATTTAGAACCACAGTTCTTCATCCTGCTAATGCTTATGGCCAGCCGTGGCTTCCTTGTGGTGACAGCGGGACGAGCTAAAAGGAAGAAAGAAAATGGAGCAGCAAAGCTTTTGCAGGCTGGAGTGAATTTTTTTTTTGGACCTATCTGCTAGGTCAAGATAATAGGATACAAGACAAACCTGAGGAATTTATTCTTCCTGTCTTCAAAAAGACTTACTGCAGTCTTGAATCGTATTCAGGAAAGGGCTCAACTAGTAAAAAACAGATTTATAGAAGGATTGGGTGCCACACGACTCAATTTCTAGTTTCCTTCCTTCCTTCCTTCTCTCTTTTCTTCCTCCCTTCATTTGTTAATTGTGGTAATACCCGATACTCCTTCATGTATCATTTCAATCATTTAAAAATGTACAATGCAGTGGCTTTAAGTACAGTCACAACACTCGTAACCATCACACTATTTCCAGAATTTTTTCATCATGCCAAGGAGAATCTGTGTACCCATTAAACAGCCTTCCTTTCTTCTCTGTTTATTTTTGCTACGATCATTTTCACTGCTATTATGGGTATTGATACAAATTTGGAAAGGAATGTGACAAAGGCAAAATGGGAAAAGTCCCGATCAAAAAGTTAAAGATGAGTTTTAGAAGCTGGTAAGAGAACTGTTATAAACAGGCCTTTATAACCCAGGGTCTAAAACTTACTGTGAAATTAAATGCCGATTTTACCAAATGACTAAAGGGGAAAAATCCGTATTGGGGCAATTGCAGGCCTTTTATGCTACTGACCTACACACTTCCCTGAGGCTGAGGTCAGAAGCAGTATGTTTGCATGGCTCCTCAAGCCGAACAGATACTAAACCATCAAATCCTAGCCCTGTTCACTTCTGTCCGTCCATTGTCCGTCTCTCCTTCGTTTCACGTGTCCAGCTTTAGTGAGCAGGTGTGATACATGTACCGGATCCAGTGCTAGGCATTGAGGCTACAGAGACACACAGGCACTGGCCCACCCCCAAGTAACTCCTACATCAGAAAGGAGATGATTATGGAAACAAAGAATTATGTAATGAGCAAAACACAGATGAAGGAACGAATAATTCTGTCCTTGGACTGGGGTGCAGGCAGGAGGTGGGATTGAAAATCCTCGTCACCCAAGGCAAACTTAACATACCTCCTGTGTGACTGTACGTTAATATTTGATACTGTTACACAGTTATAAATATGGATGTATAGGCTATGTATAATATGTTCAACTATAACGTTAGTTGAAAAGCAGACTATAAAATAGCATACGCCCAATGACTGCTACTGTGTTAAAACTTAAACACGTGTATAATGTGAAAAGTACAAATATGTCGTGTTAGGTTGATGAACTTCGGGTGTTTTTTTTTAAAATTTAGAAATGTAAACATGCTCTTATATTAATATAACATTCATTTCCTTAAAATTGTTTTTCTTTTTGATTATAAATTTATCCACCATAGAAAAACTGGACAACCCAGAAAAATATAAAACACGAAAGCAAAAGCATTGGTAATCTTTATCAAAAAATGATAATCACTTGGTAATTTTCCTTCCAAAGTATTCAGTCAAATAAAATAAGGATCATATTATTTCATTGTATGGCTGTGTTATCATTTATTTCACCAACTGTCTACTGTTGGACATTCAAATCATTTTCAATTTTTCACCATTTTAATTCATGCTGAAATGAACACTCTTGTCCATAAACATTTGTGCATATCTCTGATTATTTCCTTGGGATAGCTTCCTAGAGGTACAAGTCCTGTGTCAAAGGGCATGAATATTTTTAAGGCTCCTGTTTTAGAACATATTCCCAAACTGCTTTCTGGAAAGATTTAAACTATTTACACTTGCATCAGGAATACACAAAGGGTCTCTGTATTACACGTTACATTCAATTTTTTAAAATGACCAATTGCTCCAGGGCAATTATGATTCTACGTGTTTCCTCCCTAAGGAGTACAATGGAAGATGCTGCAAATAAGGTTAATTTATAGCATGTTATCATCTCAGCTCTTCCCTCAGTTTCTTTGCCTCTACCCAAAGCCTGGGGAGTAGGCCTGGTCAGGCTCTGCTTTCGTCAATCAGCATGCTGACAGCAGACGCCTTCTGCCCGGCCTCTTCAGGGTGGTAAATGCCTGGGTGCCACAAACACTATTCCTGGGGGCTGTCACCCGAGATTCTTCAGTTGTCTGCTCGGAGCCAAGGCCCCCGTGTATCAGAGTGAAAAGGCACGTCTTTCTTCCTGGAGTTGGCCCGGCCAGCTGGCCAGCACCGATTCTTATGAATGACAGCTGGTCTGCTGTTCCATGTTTCAACAGCCCTAAGCCAGGATAACACCTGTAGGCTCTGAGAATGAAAAGTGCCTGGAATGACACTGGAGAAAGGCTGCTTTTGTTATCTGGCTTGGACATCACACTACTTTAGCATCTTGGATCAGAGATAACTGTGCCAATAATGAGGGCAACCGATCAAGTTAGAATCTACTGCTCTGTTACAACTGCAATTGATTTGATTCAGGGTTTCAAATAACTTTTTTGGTTCCCCATACGTGGTTCACTACAATAATGAAGAAAAGAAAGAGAGTAAGGTTTTGTCTGTCAGTACCAGATAAACATCGATGCACATAACAAAGAGACACTGGCTACTTCTGATGAAACTATTAGAGGCTAGGAAGTGCTACCGAAATTTCTGGTTGTCTGAAGTTCAGGCGGTGCATCAGGATATGACAATAATTAAAATAGAAAAAAAAAAAACAACCCCAAACTCTTAACTCTGTAATTTCCAAGTCAATGTATTTAATGGACATTGTGGGGTCCAAAGCTGGTTGAGAACAGTTTTTGCAAGTTTGAAGTTAAATTTCTATTTCTTTAGAACTTACGTTGGGGTACTTTTGGTGGTCTGAGAATAGATACAAGTGTGAGAATGGGAAATGGAAAGTTAACTTAAAAGTTATTTGTTCATTTACATAATTCATCAGAAAAGCTGCACATAAAAGACGAAAAAAAAAGCAGCTTTCTGTAGACTATTGAAGCATGTGGGTTGTCTCCGGAATAACGTTCTTTGAGCTTTCTAATCCCAATTTATTAGCTGTTTTAGTATGTTTTACAAGTAACACTCCCCCATCGTGAAAAAGTTGATGATTTTGAAAAACATGATGTGTGTTGATAAAGGGTTGTTCACTTTAAAGTCTACCATGGTGTTGAATGAAATGGATCTCTAATTTTGAGAAGATTTTTATTATGCCCCTCAATACAAACTAAAGCCAGAAGTATGTGGGTCTATGTAACAGAATCACATCTGGCTGAAAGATGGCCTTAAAAAGTCGTCCCTCAACATTCTCATAGAGTAGCCCACAAACTAAACCTGGGAGTAAAGCACTCCAAGCCTAGATCTCAAATAGACCCAGACGTACCAGCTACATCTAACCTCAAAGGGAAGCTGCCCTGGAGAAGGTGGGCTGCAAATTCAAGCTACTGGTAATAAAATATTCCTGGAGATGACTTGGATGCGTCTAAGCAGTTAGGCGGTGCTAAGCCGGTTTAGGTTCCTGCCCGCATGGACCAGCTCTTTGCTCACTGTACACCCCTTCCCCACCTGCAACTTTTCGTCTGGACTCCGTCAGCGTCTGACAGCTTGGCACCCGTGAAACAGCTGTGACTAGGAATATCAACACACAATATTCTTGAGAACCAAAGTAATTCTGAGAACCAGGTAACTCAGAACCAAACAATTCCCTCAGGAAACATCCAGGTTTTTGCAAAGCCCGAATCCCCTGCCCTTCTCCCCAAGGTTTTTTTTTTCTGGGGCAGGCTTTCTAGCTTTGCAGGACCTGATATGAATGCGTGACTAAGTCTCCTGCCAGTACGGCTCTACCACCAGCAGCTTGGAAGCAAATTCTCACGGCAAAGAGATACTCACAGCGGGACCATAATGAAATCAGCTACCCTATGTCCCCCTGCCCCTTGCACTCCAGCCTTAGACTCATGCCCCTGAGGATGGTGCTGCCATCTTGCTAGCCTGATGTCTGGCCCAGGGGGTCATCCTAGACTCTTCCTTTCCCCTCTCATTCTCCAGGTCTACTCCGTTAAAGAATCTGGTAGCTTCTATCTCCTTTATATCATCCCACCTGCTATTTCACTGGTCCATGTCATCAACACTTCCCTTGGGTCACTCTGTTAGTCTCCTCATTGGTTTTGCATTTTTCTCTCTTGTTGCCCTCCAGCATAACCTACAGCCACCCAGCCACGAGGCTAATCTCTCTGATGATGCTTGTACTACTCTTCATCCCGCCCCCAGCCCTTAACTGCACGCAGGGTAAAAATCATATTCTTCAGCAGGGTGTGCTTCGCGACCTAGCTCTCCAGCCCCATCTGTTGATGGCCCCCATCCTACCACCCCGCAATGCTAACTCTGGCCTCACCAAACTACTTCTATTTGGCTGAATGTGTCTTGCGCTCCCCGATCTGTGTCCTCTGCGCCAAACCCCCTCCTTTCATTCTTCACCTGGCTAACTCCTTCTCATACTTGAACGCTGAATTCTAATACCAGACGCGAGAAGCATTCCCTGTCATCAGCTCGGCTGGTTGCTTCCTCTCTGAGCATCCAAAGCACCCTCTGCTTTTTCTCCGTTGGCCTCCTCATTGCCTGGGTTAGGATCATGCACTCACCTGTCCATCTCCCCTGTTGGGCTATGAGTCCCTTGCCAGCCTGCATCTTTGTACTCACCTGCCTCTTGCAGTGCCCATCACACGGTAGGCACTCAATGAGTGAGTGAATGAACGAATGACAGAAAATAGGTCTGTGATTAGCTCCTTCATATAACCTTCTAAATTCCCTCTCGACCCCTCCTCAGGTCAACTCTGGATAATAACCTTTTTTTTTCGTCTTGGGAGAGAGCCGTCCGCTCCTATCTAAACTATAGCTCTCAGCATCTACGGAAGAGAAGGTGTTTTCCTACCTGGCAAATGCCTGTGTACACATTACTGTATAAAAGAAAAGAACTGAGGAGGCACTGTGGGACCTAAATACATCTTCTAAGGTTTTTTTTTTTTTGACAATATTGTAAGACGTGCCCACTACAGCTGATGGTTATCTATCTGTGTGTGCAAAAGTGGCCAGAAAGACTGACGTGTTCCCAACTGTTCATTTGCTACCAGACACATAATTTGATCTGCGTCTGAAACCTCCACTTGTATGACCTGCTGTTGCCTTTTGAGGTTAAGTTCTTGACATAATGGTTACTTCCATGTTCCTTTATCCTCTCCTGCCATGTATGACTGCAGGATTAGGCTGGGGTGTCATCAAACAATTCTTCTGGCCCTTTCTTGTTTTCCTCCTTTATTTTCCATCAGCAACTTTCCCAGGACAGGCTTTTCCACATTCTTACCTATGCCATCTGATGACTAGCTTGTCTCTTCCCCAAGTTCCTCTAGACAACTCATATTTCCTCGAGGCTTTCCCTAGACCATAATGAATTTTCATGAAGATTGCCAGCCACTGACAAATATACCAACTGATATCCCTGTTTCCAAAATATCAATCACACATTCAAAGAATCACTGAGCTGGAAGGGACCTCTAGGCAGTGCTGCACCTGAACTTCTCTTGATGAGAATCTATAAGACATTTTGTTAGATGTTTGTCCATCCATCCATCTGTGAAAAATCACAGTGATTGATTGAGAGATTGGTTCTAAACTGAACCTAATGTATTTGGAGACAGATGTCCAACATATCACAGTCACCCAGAGGGAACCTTCTCGCCCATATGATTCCTCTTCTAAACTCTGATGTTCAAACTGACGTTTGAGGGGAAGAGAGAAATGTGTCCAGATAGAACTCTCAAGCTGGATAGTAGGGGGCACTGCAGTTATGACAGAAAGAGGAAAACCACAGCTGGAGAGCAGCCAAGTAATTCCTCTGGGGAAACAATATCAAGAGGTTTGGGGACTACCGTGTGCTGCCTTGAGCATCAGCAGAAACAACACACACTTGGTTGAACAGGGAGATGCCCTGGGGGTCCCACCATACATCCCTCTCTTCCTGGGGGCCCAGTCTTCTTCCTCACCTTGCACCAGCAGCATTTCTGCCCAATTCTCCTTCTTCTTTTTTTTTTTTTAAGGTTTATTATTTACTTATTTATTTTATTTATTTTGGCTGCATCCGGTCTTAGTTGTGGTATGCGGGATCTTCGTTGAGGCATGCGGGATCTTTTGTTACGGCACGCGGGCTTCTCTCTACTCTAGTTGTGGTGCATGGGATCCAGAGCATGTGGGCTCTGTAGTTTGCGGCACACGGGCTCTAGTTGAGGCGTGCGAGCTCAGTAGTTGTGGCGCGAGCTCAGTAGTTGTGGCGCGTGGGCTTAGTTGTGGTGGTGCGCGGGCTTAGTTGCCCTGAGGCATGTGGGATCTTAGTTCTCTGACCAGGGATCAAACCCGAGTCCCCTCCATTGTTAGGCGGATTCTTTACCACTGGACCACCAGGGAAGTCCCTCCCTAATTTTCTAGCTACAGCCTAAGGGCTGTAGCTCCTGTTCTAGGTGTGGGAAATCAAACCTAGGTCTTGCCATAAATTATGTTAGCACATAGGCAAATTGCCTTCTAGATTATAAAAAGAATTAGGAGATGTCAGAGGCTATCTCTAGGATTACTGGACCATTTTATTTTGTGTTTTCTTTACCTATATTTGTACTTGCCATATTTTCATAAGACGTAGACATTAATATTTGGGGAAAAGAAAAATGATGAAAGCTAAAACTTTTTTTTTTTTGCTTCTGTGGTGGTAGAAACACTGCTGATGTTGAAATGAATGAATGAATAACGTGAGACTAGAATGAATAATGAAGCCTAGAGTCAAGGCGATAGCTCACTTTCGCACGGGGAGTAAAGGTGAACATGCTATTGATGTCTGGCAAAACTTTTGGACAAAAGATTAAACACTTAATTTGTGAAAATAAATTAAACAAAGAATCCACCTTCTGCATTATTTCTTACTGTTGTTAATCTGTTAGAGTGGAGGCATGCTACGTATATAACGTACCTCAAACCAATGTGATATTTAACGGTGTCTCTCATGACGACTTTTGGACAAAAGAGAAAAAGGGGCAGAGAATTCAAAGGTAGGTTGCTTGGAAGCTGATGGAAATCCTGGGTCCTACTGGTGCCCAGATGGTGTCAACCCAGAAGGAGTTCTCTAATGGGGAGCTAAAAGGCATTGCCGTTGATCTGGAACACAGGTATGATGAAAGCTGAGCAGATGAGCTCAAAACTCTACCCGTGGAGTTTCTGAGATGCTGGAAACTTGAGGAGAAACTCAGCTCAAACTTAACAGAGCTAACTGTGGCAATGAGGTGAAAAAAATCAGCTACACAAGTTCAGGATGGGAGGTAGGGCAGTGGGTTAAATAGAATGTGAGCTTTGGACAGTCTGCTGAGTTCAAATCCCAGGACTTTGGATAAATGACTTAACCTCACTCAGCCTCAGTGCAGATGGGAGAATTAAGGAAGGTAGTGATGGTACAGCGATCCCCAAGGTGCCTGGCTCATGGGCACAGGATGTGCTCAATAACCGGCAGCTGCTATTAGCACAATTATTAAACGTGGTCTGAGGAGTCTGTCGTATGCAGAACACGAAGGAGTTTCACTGCCCACAAGAGTAGTGAGAACTGACAAAGTGACGAGGCTGTAAAGCAAGGGAATTCGACATCATACCACTATAGCCCATACTGATCAGAAGCCCTCTGGAACATACTGTTCAGCTCAGGACACCATGTCTTAAGAGGGACATCAGGAGGCTGTAGGGTGTCCAGTTGTGTGACATGATAGGGAGAAATAGCTGAAGGCACTAGAAGGATTTCGTAAGGAAAAACGAATCTGACATGGGTCACGATAACGCCCTTCTGATACTTGAAGTGTTCTTATATAGAAGAGTCAAGTTACCCTGCTGTTCTAGGAGACAAAGCTCTGAAAATCGTCAGCAGCGTTTGCTTAACAAAAGGGAGAACTTTTCAACAGATGTGACAGAGGAACAGATTGCCCGGTGAAGCAGCAAGTTCTCGGTCACTGCAACTGTTCAGAGAGAGTCTGGGTGGGCGTCCCTTAAGGGAGATGAGAGGGTTTCACAACGGCTCCCCTTCTTCCCCTGCTCTCCTCCAGCAGCAACTGCCTCTAGTACTCCCCCCACCTGGCTCCCTTTTGTCCCATTAATTACTACCAGGTAAACGGAGAGTCTCCCGATTCCCAACTTTTTCCACTAGGGCAGAGAAGGGACATTCTCACGTCCAGATGCATATGCACCCCACAAGTGTTCATTGGCAGCCGCCTGCAGGGCAGGACCTGTGCTACTCGACAAAGGCAACAAAGGATGGAGCCAGCATGCGCCCAGGGAGCACGCAGGCTGGTGAGAAAACAGACCCCTCAACAGACGCCCGGGAAGGGGTGAGGCCCAGTGCAGTGATACAGATCAGCACAAGGGGCCCCGGAGGCACAAAGGCAGTTCAACTAACCCAGCCGGACTGGGGCAAAAAGGGTCAAGGAGGGTTTTCTGGGGGGGGTAGACGCTGGAAGCGGTGCAGAGATTGGTCAAGGAAAGTAACAGAGGCAGCGGGAAAAGAAGAGCAGAGGGAAGGAGGTAAGATACAACATCTCCTGTGTCGCTGGACTGGGAAGTACAGAGCATGGGACAGGAGGAAACGGGGCTGGAGAGTTGAGCCCAGACAGTCCCCCATGGGTTTCTTTTTCTTTTCTAAAAAATTTTATTTATTTTTGGTTGCATTGGGTCTTTGTTGCTGTGCGCAGGCTTTCTCTAGTTGCGGTGCGGGGGCTTCTCATTGCGGTGGCTTCTCTTGTTGCGGAGCACGGGCTCTAGGCACGTGGGCTTCAGTCGTTGCAGCACGCGGGCTCAGTAGTTGTGGCTCGCGGGCTTAGTTGCTCCGCGGCATGTGGGATCTTTCCAGACCAGGGATCAAACCCCTGTCCCCTGCATTGGCAGGTGGATTCTTAACCACTGCGCCACCAGGGAAGTCCCCACCATGGGTTTCTAAGGGCTCGCAAGCCACATGCACAAACTTGCACCACACACAGGACTCTTCCTCAAGCTGCAGAGTCCCAGCTGGTCCCTGCCCTCTAGGAATTATTGTGCAATTGTTTGTTTCACACCCTTAGGTCTGCTCTGCTCCCTGCGGGCAAAAGCCTTGTTTATCTCCTTCACTGTTATATTCCCAGTGCCTAGCCCAGGTACCTGGCACATAGTAGGTGCCCAATAAATATGTTTTCACTGAAAGATTGGGAAAAGAAAGGATGCAACCTCACAGGATTGTTGTGAGGTTTCTCCACGTTACTATGTATGTCTTGTTTTGAGCAGCCCCTGGCCCTAGTAAATACTAATAAGGGAGAGTTGTTATTATTATGACTGTTACTCATTAGTGTTTCTTTTTCTCCTGTCTGGTTGGCTTTGCAAGCCCACTGCTTAGTACCTTTGCTTTGTGGCCACCCGTGCTGAATACATTTTGATGAGCAATGGAGTTTGCCAAACGATAAGAGCCCAAAAAGAAATCCTCAGAGAACAGAGAGTTACGGAAATATTTAGCGTCATAAACCACAAAATGACATGTGAAGGAGACAGTTGAGAGATTGGTTCCCTCCATGGGATCCTCAGGCCTATCTTTGCATTTCTTGGAGAGAAGGTGCACGCGTCAGACAAGGCTCCTGTGCCAGGCTGATGGCTAAAATGTGTGCCCCCAAAGTGGCCTCTGGGTAAGAGGCAGGGGGAACACTGGGAACAGACAGGCTCTGCAGACCCCACTGACCCTAACAAACGTCCGAAGGGAGTCTGATCTGGTGGGGTGAGGGCAGGCACGACCCCACAGCCTCCATAAGGAGGGCAGGCGTTGGGGGGAGGTGCTGATTTGGTGGTCCCAGGCCCAAATCCAGGCTTCCTCACATTCCTCTGGCTTCTCTGGATGTAGAGTCTTCCTGGTCTGTGGATGGCCTGGGATTGGCTGATCTTAGTTATAGGGAAACTGAGCAAGGGTGTTTGGTGTACACTCCTGCTTCTGAAGATTCATGGGAAACATAACTTTCTCTGAGAATCCAAGGCCTTATCCAGGAACCACGATTTAACTGTTTAGGGTCTGGTAGAAAGGTCAGTGCACCCCCTGTGGACAAGAACTTAACTCCAGAGGGGAAATTTTTCCTTTCACAGGTCTCCCATGAGCCCGGGAAAGAATTTAACATTCTTCTCCTTTCTCAAGTCTCAAAAGGATACGTTCCTTAAAGAAAATCCTGGATCCCTCTCCTCCCCTCAATGACTAAGGCCCTAGGCAAGGTTGTAGAAGAGTCTGGATTCCGTGAGAACATGTACGGAGCTGCCCTGAGTCTGTTGCTGTGTGGCCGTCTGTTTAACCAGGTACAAGTATGGGGCTAAGAGGCGCACGGAATTAAAACATACCTGGTATAGGTCCCTGTACCTGAGCTTCTGGTCGGATGTTGAATCAGGAGAGAAAATGAAGCCTGGTGTTCAAAGCTCGGGTAGGTGGAATAACTTGGACTGCCCAAGTCACCACAATTAATTAATCTAACTGAAAAAACCTGTTCAGTACTGGCTTTAAGAAAATCATGTTGATGCTGCCCCTGTTCATTTGCTGAGTGCTGGGCGGAGGGGGTATACTTAGCCGCACTGTGCTTTTGCAGGATTGCATCTTGCAGCTCAACAGGAAGTATCTGGAGTCACCGCTAAAGATACCGCTGCATGTTCAGAAATTTACAGGCAGCTGTAAAAGTGGAGCTCTGGTGGTCAGAGGGCTGGAACAGGCCCCCTTTCAAATGAGAGAGGCTGCTGAATTAAACACTTGCATATACCAAGTTCACGGCAGGCGGAGGGCACCTGATAGGCTAAAAATACCCAAGGTGGCAGCACTTCTGTTGCTAAAAGAATACTGAACTGATATACTCCTTTTCTAAACCTACAAAGAAATGGGTGAGGGGGGAAAGGGTGGGCTCTGAGATTCCCAAAAGGGGGTGAGAGACCATGCCAAAGTGAAGGAAGTAATCTCCTACCTTTGCCACTTTTCAAAAATAAATAGCTTCCCTAAGTAAACTGAAGCGGCAGTAATCAATACGTTATTTTTTAATAACGCAGGACAGAAATGGTAGCACCAAAAAGACATCGCGTACCTGGATCTGTAGTCCTGCTGACAAGCCACCCTGCCGACAAGCAAACCCTTTCCGTCTCGGTCAGAAACCATTTACTTTTAAACGTCATTTTGCCGGACTCCCTCATCAGCAACCCTACGTCCTGCTCACTAATGCCCGGCTGGAAAGGTCCCAACTTACTCGTGTCACGTGCCTGGCGGAGCTACTTGCTTGAGTACGGACAAGGGTGAGTATGTGTGACTGCGTGTCGGTGGACAGAGCAGGCCACTACCCCTTCCAGAATGCCCAGTGGATCCAAGCACAAGTTCACATTCATTCTTTCAAGAACTTCATTCCTAGGACGTGGCCTCACCTCCCCAAGTCTCAATTTTTTTTAAATTAATTTTTACTGGAGTATAGTTGTTCTACAATGTTGTGTTAGTTTCTGCTGTACGGCAAAGTGAATCAGCTATACGTATACATAGATCCCCTCCCCTCTTTTTTGGATTTCCTTCCCATTTAGGTCACCACAGAGCACTGAGTAGAGTTCCCTGTGCTATACAGTAGGCTTCCAAGTCTCAATTTCTTTTTCCTAGAATGTGGAGCTAAAACAGCACCCTGATGACCTACTAAGGTTGTCGTGGAGATAGAACAAGCTAATGCAGGCGAGAGCATTTTGTGACTCTGAAAAGCTGGAAGCTGGATGGAGGAAGTGTTTGCTGTTGTGATTGGGCATTTACTGGAAAGGCAGGGAAGGAACAGCAACGTCTCATGTGATTAGAAAGCGCTGTGCACACAGACTGTGTTCTCCTGTGGGATGGGGCCATCTCAAGCAGGTAAAGGCAATGCCCACATCCCAGCTCAGAGCAGCAGAGGGCACAGGATATTTTCTGCTTGCTTTCAACCTCGACTTGCTTCCTTGTCATAATCGCTGGCTCTACTCTTGTTTCAGGAGCTGCTCCTGGGTGGCTCGCAAAGCAGGGTTAGGCCTGGAGTCACTGGAAGCAGGGACCGAAGCAGATGTGGGCCCAGCCTTGATGTGAATGGAGCTAGGTTATCCCCAGGGCCTCCCCGGGACTGGTCCCCCAGGCTGGTTATCTCTAGCTGGGAGGACGAGAGATGCCCATCTTCTCTGAGGCAGCCCCGCTAACAGCTGCTGTTTAGACATCACCTAACCGAGGTGACTGAAAAATATACAGGGGTGTTGTCTAAATCTGGGAGGGAATATTAAAAACTGAAATCACTTGTGGTGTTAGGATGGTGGGATGATGAATGCTTCCCTTGCCTCTTTCCCACACTATCTTTTCCTTTTCCTGGCTGCACCAGACAGCATGTGGGATCTTAGTTCCCTGACCAGGGATCGAACCCGCACCCTCTGCACTGGGAGCACAGAGTCTTAACCGCTGGATGGCCAGAGAAGTCCCTTTCTCACACTATCTTAATGTTGTTAGTCTTTAAAATAAAGAAGGAAAGGAACTGTAATTGGAGTTGTAACATTTTATAAAATGGCATCTGGTTACCCTGATTTTGCCTTTACTGGGCTTGAAAGTGCAAAGTTAAAGAAATGCCACGTAGGCTAAAGTATTTCAATGTAATAATTATATTTTCACCCTCTAAAATATTTTAAGGGTGGCCTCCTTCACTTCAAGGTACTTTTTGGAGTACGCAGTAAATGGCAAAGGGAGTGAGAGGTTTAAAAACTGGAAATCATATCATAGCTTTTTAATTTGGAAAATGCTTTGACATCTATAATCTTTTCAATTAATGAAGGAAGGACGAACTGTTTATTGAGAACCTACTATGGGCTGAACATCGGGCTGAGTGTCGTGTATTTCCTCTTCGTGCATCTTTTTCCCTATTCTCCTACCCCAAAGGGATCATCACTGGTTGCTTTGTAAGGCACTCAGCAGTGACCTTGCTTCATGCATGATTTTAAGCTGTAGGTGCCAAAATAACGGCAGTGGGGGGAACTTCTAATAACTTGGGGTTCCTCCAACGAACAACAATAAACCATTACAAAATAAAGCCTGGCACCTTAGGGCAGACCTTAGCTGTTTTTCCAGGGGACAACAATAGAAGGGGCAACTTCTCAGTCCCTCTGATTTTTCTGCACACCATTTCCTCTAGCTTGATTTCAGAAATCATTCACTCTATTTGACAAGGAGGTACATGGAGATAAGGTGAGGTGAAGGTTCCGGTTGCAGGGCACCCAGCAGAAGAGGAGAAGAATGGAGGAAACAACCAAGGTTTGCTGGTACACTGTCTCCCTGGACCCTGGCTCTATAAACAGTGGAGCTGGTGAGCTTCACAAGATTTTATGTGTGAGGCTGACCTAGTTACTTACTTTCTGTACTTCAGAACAGTAAGTCCCCTACATACAAACCTTCAAGTTGCGAAATTTCAAAGATGCGAACGTGCGTTCCATCAACGTCAGTCATGAGTGAAATTGCAGCTTGCCTTGCATCTCCTGTTGCTGACGAGCCTTCAGCTCTACCGTCTCCCACCTATTCTCCCTCCTCCAGTGAGTAACTCTTCTTGCCTGTTCACTCGATGCCAGACCCTGGATGCCAGCTGTGGTACTGTACTGCTGTACTTTTCAAGGTACTGTACTGTACGATTAAAAATGTTTTCTTTATTTTTTGTGTTTTTTTCTTTTTATGTATTGTTTGTGCGAAAAGTATTATAAACCTATTACAGTACAGTACTATATAGCCGATTGTGTTAGTTGGGTACCTAGGCTAACTTTGTTGGACTTGCGAACAAACTGGACTTACAAACGTGCTCTCGGAACAGAACTCGTTTGTATGTAGGGGACTTACTTGTATACATATGAAACACTGGACGTAACGATACACGGTCCTCCCTCCCTCGCAAAAATGTCTTGGGTACACATAACAAGTGTACACATCACCGTGATTGCCCATTTCATTAGCATACAAATTTGGTCACTTACATAAACCAATTTATCTCTTTGCCTCCCAAAGAAACAAGCACACAAACAAGAAGACATCAGCTCCGCAACTTTCCAGTTGGTGCAGGTGATTAATTCTAACCTAAAAACTCCACTCTGGGTCAGGCCCCCCATCCATCCTTTCAGCTCAGCACTGAATCTCTTTTGGAGGCACCAAGGGACAAGTTGAGGGACATGTGAAGGAAGATGGCTGTCAATGTTGATGTCAACCTCAGATGGTTAGGGCCACGCACCAAACCATTGAGTTTTCTCTAACATCCCTCATCATAGACCTATCATCCATGAAATTGGTTTAAGCCATTTTAAAAATAGCTTTGAAATAGCCCTGGTGGCGCAGTGGTGAAGAATCCACCTGCCAATGCAGGAGACATGGGTTCGAGCCCTGTCCTGGAAGATTCCCACATGCCGCGGAGCAACTAAGCCTGTGCGCCACAACTACTGAGGCTGTGTGCCACAACTACTGAAGCCCGCGTGCCTAGAGCCCATGCTCCACAACAAGAGAAGCCACCACAATGAGAAGCCCCCGCACTGCAACTAAGAGTAGCCCCCACTCACTGCAACTAAAGAAAAGCCCAGGCGCAGCAACGAAGACCCAAAGCAGCCAAAAGTAAATAAATAAATTTATTTTTTTTAAAAAAAGCTATTTGTAATTCTGGCCTTACCACATCTTAAGTTAATGAAATTAGGGACTTCCCTGGTGGCACAGCGGTTAAGAATCCTCCTGCCAATGCAGGGGAAACGGGTTTGATCTCTGGTCCGGGAAGATCCCACATGCCGCAGAGCAACTAAGCCCGTGGTGCCACAACTACTGAGCCTGTGCTCTAGAGCCCGTGAGCCACAACTACTGAGCACGCATGCTGCAACTACTGAAGCCCACGCGCCTAGAGCCTGTGCTCTGCAACAAGAGAAGGCATTGCAACGAGAAGCCCGTGCACTGCAATGAAGACTAGCCCCCGCTCACCACAACTAGAGAAAGCCCGCGCGCAGCAACAAAGACCCAATGCAGCCAAAAATAAATAAATAAATATTTTTAAAAAGTGATGCTTAAAAAAAAAAGTCAATGAAACTTCATAATCTTACACTGCCATGTAAATCAGTGATGCTATTTCTTTTTCTTTTTCAATTTGCCTCTTTCAAACTTCAGGGTGGTCCTCCTGATTTGTCTTACTACATCAGGATTTGGTGAAAATGTCCGTGTTGGCACTCACCACACACTTGGTAATTTAAAAAAAGAATCTGATTACATACAGCTTCTCTCAGTCTTTCTGTATTGAGACAGAAGAATCCAAACTTTAACATTTATTCTCACATAGTATTTTTTAAACCAAAGTTTCTTAACATTGGTCTGAGTACCACAAGTCAGCCACAGATGGGCGTGAGACGGCATGCAAAGTTGTGTGTGCACGTGCTTGCTGTTCTCTCTGAGATTCTCAAAGGCTTCTGTGACTCCAAAAAGCTTACAGACCACCACCTTTGATCACTTGGTTCCTTCCTGAAGCTTCTCTAGTTCTGGTTAGCTATTTCTTGAAATATAGTAGCCAGAATGGCATGTAAGGTTCTAGATGAGGACTGTCAAAATTCTGAACAAGATTATTTTGTTATATATTTGTAATCCTTCACCAGATAATGTCTGTTATTTTGGTGGCTTTTTCTGGCCGTAGTAGCTGCCCCTGTATCCATGTCTTCAGACAATGGTACAGAAGGACTCTCGTGTGTTTTCTGAACGGAATCCCATACCTTGGGATATTATCATACCATTAGTGCAACCTAATTTGTATCATTTCCCCTAGATACACTGCTTTCCGTTTCTCCACACTGAGTTTCATCTGCTGCTTATCTACTTCTCAGCTGTAGAACCAACAGATCTTCTGGAATTTATACAATGTGGGTTTGAGTTTTGGTTGTGATAAAGTGTCCTCTGCAAACCTGCATATTCTCCTGTGTACTAAATCACTTTAAAATAAGTAACCAAGTCCATGTGGCAGAAAGAACTTACTGCCCCCCAAACATTGTGCTCCTCTGTCCATAGTGAAGAGTCACAACTGGGAAGGGGGCGGCCTGGCAGAGACCACAGTTTCCAGAATGCCTTGTGTTTAGCTAGGGCCAAAAAACTGGTTCTGGCCAGTGGGATGTAATTGGAAGTGAATGGTGTCCCTCTGGCCAGAGTTGTTTAAGAAAGGGGGTGCCTTCTCCATCACCTCCCTCCCTCCACTTGCCAACGGGATACAGAGGACTCTGGGAACTTGCTGAGGACAGAGGCCCAAGAGGGAACAAACTTGTGTTCCTGTGTCACCATGTGAAGAAGAGCTACCCTGGTGATCAAGGACACCCACATCAGACTGTTAGGTGAGAAATGAACATCTGTTGCTCCACTGAAATGTAGGGGGTTTGTTTATGACAGCAGATAATATTCAGATAGGCCACCACTCAGACTATTTCCATCCATGGAAAGTTCCATCTCTCTCTCTCCTGTATTCAAAGGTGTCTATATCATTTCCCCAACCACAAGAAAAAGGTCCTCTTGTAAAATCCTAGTGTCTAAAACATTGTAATAGGTTTTGTAAGATACCATATCAAAGGTATTTTTTTAAATAAATTTATTTATTTATTTTTAATTTTGGCTGCGTTGGGTCTTCGTTGCTGCGCGCGGTCTTTCTCTAGTTGCGGCGAGCAGGGGCTACTCTTCGATGCGGTGCTTGGGCTTCTCATTGCGGTGGCTTCCCCTGCCATGGAGCATGGGCTCAGGCACGTGGGCCTCTGCAGTCTTGGCACGCGGGCTCCAGAGCACAGGCTCAGCAGCTCCGCGGCATGTGGGATCCTCCCGGACCAGGGACAGAACCTGTGTCCCCTGCATTGGCAGGCGGACTCCCAACCACTGCGCCACCAGGGACACACCAAAGGTATATTTTTTGATAGTCTTATGTCACAGGTTTAAGTGATTTGCCTGAATCCAGGTTCTAGTAAAAGGTAACATATCTGAAAAGTATTTTTGATTCTCTGAAAGCAAGTTGCTTTATAATTCCCACATGTCAGTATTTATTATTGCTCAGATTAATCTGGCCTTAACAATATAACAGTGAGGGCTGTGCCAGTCAAGTATAAACACCCGGTTGTATTTACATGTATAAGTACCTCCTTATGAATGGTAAGTAACACCAGATCTTTAGGGCTTCCCTGGTGGCGCAGTGGTTGGGAGTCCGCCTGCCAATGCAGGGGACACGGGTTCGTGCCCCGGTCAGGGAAGATCCCACATGCCGCGGAGCGGCTGGGCCCGTGAGCCATGGCCGCTGAGCCTGCACGTCCGGAGCCTGTTCTCCGCAAAGGGAGAGGCCACAACAGCGAGAGGCCCGCGTACCGCGAAAAAAAAAAAAAAAACAGATCCTTAAACTGTTCTACCAATGCTTATGAAATACAGCAATATCAGTGTGAATTCTGATCCTACTCTTAGTACCACCATGAGAGAGAGAAGGTGGCCTTGGTGGCCAAGGTGGAAACCAGCTCTGCTGTGGTGTGACTCGGTCCTGGCAGATGGATGGGTTTGGGTCGAGAAAATCAAGGCCGGAGAGCTACTGCGGTGCTTTTGGACCACCAAGCTGGACGATCTCCCTTCAACAACCTCTTTCCCCTCAGGTCAACAGTGTGTTTCCCCCTTCTTTTCTCCCAGGTGGTAATATAGGGCAGGAGGGTTTACATTCACCTGGCCTCTGTCAGCATTGACACAAGTGTTCATGACTATGGGAGTGGAAGAAGGAGAGACCCGGGTTGTGGTTAGGCCCAGTCCCGGCTGTGGCTGCTTTGGTAAGAGTGTGGTTTCAGGAAGAATATTCCAGTCTTTTTCCGAAGCTCACCTCCTGGTGAATTCACTAAAGGAATTCCAAGTCCCGGCAGAAGCAAAGGCCCTACCATTAGCAAAGGCTTGGAGAACTCCGAGGTTGGAAAAGAACCCTTGGGCTCTGAGGACTCGGCCAGGAGCTGGGGGCAGGCGGGTGGGGGTGGCTGCTGAGCTGCATGGGGGCAGCCCTTCTCTCACAGAGGGTGGGCACCTCCCTCACACTGGAGGGGCTCTGAGGCCCCTGAATCCTGATGTAGCAGCAGGTGAGGTAAGTTGAAACACGCTCCGGAGGACACATCTCAGGAACATGGAACACAGAAAATGCTGCTTTCATGAAGTGTACTCTCCTGTGCACACTGTGCCGTAATCCATGGGAGAAGGCCATCTGCACAACAGTGACACTCTCTAGTTGACTGAAACGAGACTTTTCTAGGAAACCCATTTTGAGTGGTGTATCTTACACGAGGTGAATATATTAACAGTATAATCACCAGGAAAATTTACATGTATATATGATGCTTATCAACGGTCAAGAATATCTAAGTGCTGAAGACCTTCCACATCAAGGCTCCTTTTCTCAGGAGGATTCAGAGACATCCTGAGAAATATTTTCATTATCTCTGAATATGAATAAAGTAAATAATGGTACTGGGGAAAAATCTTTGGACCCTTCTGGCTTCAATGGGCTTAGGGTGGAAGCTCTCAGAGTCTAGCAGTTACTCCTACGGATGAGGAAGGAAAAGACCGTCCCCACTTTAGTACTTAACTCACTAAGGACTATCTGTTCGTGTCCCTGGTAACAAGCCCCTTCCGAGGTCCTAAGGGACCCGATATAGAGGGTGGAGGAAGAGAGACTGGTCATGGTTGGGATGAAGGACGGGATAGGATCCTGATGTCAGAAGGCCAGGCAGGCACTCAGTTGAAAAGTTGCTCTTTGTTGCATATCTAACAAACAGAAGGGCCGCAACCCCTCTCCTTTAAAGAGGCTCTATTTGGGGAAGGTTTTGGGCAGCCGTCATCTAGACCGATTACGCGCTGTGATGGGTCCAAGAATCACTTTCGCTCTTCTAAGGTTGAGCCTCATGTGCTGGGCTGATAGGCCTGTGTATAAAGAGCTCTCACAATCCAAAGGGACTCTTTGCAGAGTCCGTCCTAACGATTCCATTGTGCAGCCAATTTAAGACCAAATGCATAAACAGAATGTCAAACAGTGAAGAAGACCTTCCCTTCCCTGGAAGAGGAAAAGGATTCTGTGAGCATTGGTGCCCATGCTCCAGTACATTCTGCCCGTCAGCGGACACTGGGAAGAAGATTCACTCAAACCCAAATCATTATTTCCTATAGCAGTAGCTGGGGCTATAGGATGTGAAATGATGAGTAAAATCACTAGTCAATCTACATACTGTGCCTCCAGAGTTCAGCTGTTGGGAATAATTTTCTGGTTGAGGAAACAGAAGATGTAAAAGATTTCTCGGGGACTCCTTAGTTTTATCAGAGTCCAAATTTCCCAGCCTAGGCCAGAGTTTCTTCATTAGGTGGTTCAGAGAGACCATGGGTACCAGAATCAGCTGTAGGTGCTTTGGAGATTCCAGGCTTGGATCACAGACATCGGGCCTGAGAATCTTCACTGTGAGCAAGCTCCCTCACCTGCTGATCCTTTTGCACACTGAGGTTTAGGAATCACTGCTATGTCTTTAACCTCCCCTTGCTCTTTAAAACAAGCAAACAAATGAAAAAAAGGACATTACAGTTCTTCAGGTATAGTTCCTGCTCAGCCAATTCACAGACATTTTAAAGAAGTTAGCGTAACATTATTGGCCCGCCATTAACTTTTTTTTGTTGTTGTTGTTGTTGTTGTACGCGGGCCTCTCACTGTTGTGGCCTCTCCCGTTGTGGAGCACAGGCTTCGGACGCGCAGGCTCAGTGGCCATGGCTCACGGGCCCAGCCGCTCCACGGCATGTGGGACCTTCCCGGACCAGGGCACGAACCCGCGTCCCCTGCATTGGCAGGCGGACTCCCAACCACTGCGCCACAAGGGAAGCCCCCTCCATTAACTTTTACATGTATTATAGCAGGCCTTAAAGAATAAGCTGTCCCAAAATGGAATGGGTTAGTGAATTTTCCATCACTGGAGGTGTTCAAGTAGAGGTTGGAAAACCACTTAGCAAGGATACTGTAGAAAGGATTCAAGTGTCAGTAGAGGGTCCCAGTCCTGAAGTAATGTATTACATTTCCTCCAGCTCTATAATCCTATGATAATATTACAACAAAACCAGCTTTAATATATCAAATACTATATTTTCAAAAGTCTAAGTGTACACTCAGAAATTTTACTGGTAGCTTGTAAAAGCAGCAAGAAAACCAGTCTATAAATCTGAAGTCCAGAAGCTGAGGACAGAACCAACAACAAACACGGGGATTCTTAGCTTTAATTCCAGCTCTGAAACTTACTGGCTGGCAGGGTGCTCATGATGACAAACAGATAAAGGACAAAGAGTCCGTCATCCTCACAATGGTCTACACATCCCAAGCATCCCGATATCTGATGTCACGGAAATGACTGCTGAGCCTTTTCACCCTTCATCTTGGTGTTCATCAGATCATAGACCTTAAATCCCTCCCAATGCTTTAGGTTCTTCAACCCTAGAGAAGGCTATCACTAAAGGACCAGGGAATCACAATCCTCGCGAGGATAAATGCCTGCCCGTGCTGGTGGATGGAGCGGTTTTCTACCACCCTAGCGTTTATTCTTCACTGTTCAGGAATGTGTATGTGTGCGATCATTGCTACTACACAAGAAGAATGCCGGCAGAGGTGGGGGTGAGGGTGGGGTTACAGTTAGCATATTACCCAAAGGCTCAGTGTAATGGGAACAGAAGTAGGCTTGTGCCAAACAGAATAAGAGGGGGACCCTGAGGTTCCCCAATTAATAACACCAGCGATTCATATGAAGCGCAGAGTGCCTTGGTGGAGCCGGAATGATTTGCTAAAACCATTTACAGGTATCCTCTTGATGAAATGACTGCCAAAGCGCCCACCCTTCAATCCACGTCGTATGGACTGTACACAAGCACCTTGACAGATGTGGACCTCAGACGTGAAAAGAGCACCTTGAGGTGATGGCAAAGAAGAGGAACGTTCAGCTTGATAGAAATTACGACGACAGGACCACTGTGAAGCCACATATATGGATTCTTTCCAATCGTGCCCTTTACTTCTGAAACGCTTTTCAAGTTTTGGAATTTAAAACAAACGGAATCCAAAACCGCACCTGGCCATCCTAGCACTGTGGTTGGTACCCAGTAGGCGTTCAATCCATAGCTGTGAAAAGGATGAAAAGAGCGAGTGAATGAATGAATAAGTGAATGGATGAATAAGTGAACAAATGAATGGAGAGACAATAGTAGATTCCAAAAGTAATTAGGGCTCAACCCTGTAGCCCACTTCTAAGAATGACAGCCTTTTAGAAGATGCTGGTATTTTAGCTTCAGAGATTGCTAAGTATAATTTTGTGACGTATGAAACAGGATTTCAATTCTGCTTTGTTCCTGAATGATCAAGACAGAAAGACTCCTAAGAAGGGAAAAGAGGCAAGGGAGGGGAGGATGGCAGGAGGAAAGTCATGCTGAAGAGCTAATTGAAGATTTCTACTAGTAATTTTTAAATCTTAAGAGATGAACTGCCTAAGCCATGATAACTGAATTCAGTGCAAATGCTGGTTGTAGGATGGCTTGAACTGCTACGTGATATTTTATTGAATCTTCACACTGCAAATTTTGGGGAAATTAAGCTGTTTGTAACTTACTTTGGAGGAAAGAGAAATAATGTGCATGTAAACGTTAGCCAGGTCGATGACCTGTCTTTTGGTGCAATTTGATAGCTCCACCTGGGATACTAGCCAAACTCTCTTTGGGGAAAGACCTACTTTTAGAATACCAGCAATCTCCAAATCCATAATGGTGAATTACACGGGTCTGAGAATAAGAGGAAAAGCCACCATGACTAGAATGAAAGGATAATGCAGGGGGACTTGGGCTTCTCCGGGCTGCATGGTAGATGATTCTTTGGGTTTTATACTGCTCCTTCCTCGGCCCTGAGAACTCTTAATCCTATTTTCATTGCCCTAGTAAACCGGTAAATATTTTCCCCTCCTAGACTGCAGTTACTCACACAATAAACAGGTAATAAACATTTTACTGCCCTAAGCAAACTTCTGCTAGGCAGGCAGTCAGAAGAGAAAAGCCTGTGCAGAGAGTAACCCCCTACAGGATAAACTGCGGGGGGCCAAAGGATGTGAGTAACCCTTTTAATGTCCTACACCCTCTCTGGGCTCCAGGAGAGTGACTAGGAGCTGCTGGGGTACATTAGCCGGCCCCCGGGGTCTGGATTCCTCTCTGCTTGATGCCAGTAGGGAAGATCTGATTTCACCAAAAGGTAATTTAGTTGCCATTTCAAAGCTCTGTCTAGCTAAATTAAGGATGAGGAATGAAACTGGAGTTTACAATCTCCCAGGTGAAACCATGGGCTGTGAGGCTGGAAAACCAAAGAAGTGACACTTAGCAGCTGACTGAAGTAGTTCTGGCAAGAGAATGATTCTGTTCAATTTCTGCTTGATCTCCAGTTTGCATGCTATTTTCCAACACATCCTGGTTTCATTGTGACTGTTTACATCCTCCCCCGATATCAAATCAAATAGTTGTTAACATGTGTTGACTCTGTGAAAGGCACGGTGGACATCCTTTGGCATCCTGTTTTTCCACTGTACTTAGGGTTCCCTCAAAAGCCCGTTACCTTCAGCTTAGTTGAGAGCATCTTATAGTTCCAACTGCATAGGAAATATTTCAGTTTCCTTTAACCTTGAAGGTATAGCTTGCAGCTATTAGAAGACTCGGCACCTTTCCCCATCTCAGGGAAATAAGGGCAGAGCCAAGGAGAATATGAGAAGCTCTGTTTCTTCCTCTGCCATTTAACTTATTTATGGGAGATGAAAATCTTACTTACATAAATATTTTCCACCAAATAGCATGCCAGATGTGAATGTATTAACCCAAGGCAAAATGATAAACGGATCTGCATAAACAATTTTCCAATTCATCTAGGTTGAAAGAATGATTATTTCGTAAATCAACAGTTCTTTGATATCATTTGCAGTTAATTTATGGTATTTTGCTCTAATTTTATTTTGGAATATTCATTTTTGTTGTATTTTATGGCAGAAGTGTTGTGATTTGTCTAGCAAGAACTAAAACATGCTGACATGTCTAAAGAGATCTATTTGAGGTCAGATCACATCCAGAGTGGCTGCTGTCTTGCCTACAGGACCCTAGAAACCCCACACCCACTTCTGCTTTTGTTTTTCTTTTGAACCTTTCTTGAGAGGGTCAAGGAAATGACTCAGCAGATAACAGATTAGAAAGCACTTTGAAGATGCACATTGATAAATAAAAGAAAAATAAAGAAGCTACTGGCCACTACTGGAAAAAGTGCAGGGTGCTGCCAGGCTACCAGCCATTCTGGCAGAGGTTTTCCAGTAGAGTCTTTCCCTGAATTGTGCTTGAATGACTCCTACAAAAGCAGGATGGAAATACACCCAAAGCAGATATCTGCAAAGTGGAGCCCTTAAATCCCCAAACAAAAGGCACAAACACTGGATGGCAAAGCATAGGTATAGTCAGAAGCAAAGGGGAAGAGATCACAGGTGGACCAAGGATCCAAGTCAAGGGGTTTGTGGAAAAAAGGGGTGGGGTGGCTAAAAAAGTGACTAACAAAGAGCAGGAAACAATCCTTCTGTTTGATCGGCATTAGGCTGATATTCTGTGTCCTACTTTGGTTCTGGCATTTACAGAATGACATGGAGAAAACTGGTGAGGACCCAGAGACCAGCAACAGCCATGATTCAAAGGATAGAAAAAGGGGCCTCAAAGTGAGATGAAAGGAATTGGGTTGTTTATCCTGGAGCAAAAAAGGTTAAGAGGTGACAGAAACAGTATTCAAATACAGGAAGGGTTTTGGAGGGGGACTGACCAGCTTCTCCACGTGCAGGGAGACTGATGAGAGGTAACAAGGGGCTTAAAAAGAAAGTTGGGATAGCCTCATCCACCAGAGGCCAGACAGCAGAAGCAAGAAGAACTACAATCCTGCAGCCTGTGGAACGAAAACCACATTTACAGAAAGACAGACAAGATGAAAAGGCAGAGAACTATGTACCAGATGAAGGAACAAGATAAAACCCCAGAAAAATAACTAAATGAAGTGGAGATAGGCAACCTTCCAGAAAAAGAATTCAGAATAATGCTAGTGAAGATGATCCAGGACCTCGGAAAAAGAATGGAGGCAAAGATTGAGAAGATGCAAGAAATGTTTAACAAAGAACTAGAAGAATTAAAGAACAAATACCTAGAAGAATTAAAGAACAAACAAACAGAGACGAACAATATAGTAACTGAAATGAAAAAGACACTAGAAGGAATCAATAGCTGAATAACTGAGACAGAAGAACACATAAGTGACCTGGAAGACAGAATGGTGGAATTCACTGCCGTGGATCAGAATAAAGAGAAAAGAATGAAAAGAAATGCAGACAGCCTAAGAGACCTCTGGGATGACATTACACGCAACAACATTCGCATTATAGGGGTCCCAGAAGGAGAAGAGAGAGAAAAAGACCCGAGAAAATATTTGAAGAGATTATAGTTGAAAACTTCCCTAACATGGGAAAGGAAATAGCCACCCCGGTCCACGAAGCACAGCAAGTCCCATAAAGGATAAACCCAAGGAGAAACATGCCGAGACACATAGTAATCAAATTGACAAAAATTAAAGACAAAGAAAAATTATTAAAAGTAACAAGGGAAAAACAACAAATAACATACAAGGGAACTTCTATAAGGTTAACAGCTAATTTCTCAGCAGAAACTCTACAAGCCAGAAGGGAGGGGCATGATATATTTACAGTGATGAAAGAGAAAAACCTACAACCAAGATTACTCTACCTGGCAAGGATCTCATTCAGATTCGACAGAGAAATCAAAAGCTTTACAGACAAGCAAAAGCTAAGAGGATTCAGCACCACCAAACCAGCTCTACAACAAATGCTAAAGGAACTTCTCTAAGTGGGAAACACAAGAGAAGAAAAGGACCTACAAAAATAAACCCAAAACAATTAAGAAAATGGTAATAGGATCATACATATTGATAATTACCTTAAACATGAATGGATTAAATGCTCCAGCCAAAAGACACAGGCTTGCTGAACAGATACAAAAACAAGACCCATATATATGCTGTCTACAAGAGACCCACTTCAGACCTAGGAACACATACAGACTGAAAGTGAGGGGATGGAAAAAGATATTCCACGCAAATCGAAATCAAAAGAAAGTTGGAGTAGCTATACTCATATCAGATGAAATAGACTTTAAAATAAAGAATGTTACAAGAGACAAAAAAGGACACTACATAATGATCAATCCAAGAAGATATAACAATTATAAATATATATGCACCCAACATAGGAGCACCTCGATACATAAGGCAACTGCTAACAGCTATAAAAAAGGAAATTGACAGTAACACAATAGTAGTGGGGGACTTTAACACCTCACTTACACCAATGGACAGATCATCCAGACAGAAAATTAATAAGGAAACACAAGTTTTAAATGACACAATAGACCAGATAGATTTAATTGATATTTATAGGACATTCCATCCAAAAACAGCAGATTACACTTTCTTCTCCAGTGAACACGGAACATTCTCCAGGATAGATCACATCTTGGGTCACAAATCAAGCCTTGGTAAATTTAAGAAAAACTGAAATCATATCAAGCATCTTTTCCAACCGCAATGCTGTGAGATTAAAAATAAGTTACAGGGAAAAAAATGTAAAAAAACACAAACACATACAGGCTAAACAATACGTTACTGAATAACCAAGAGATCACTGAAGAAATCCAAGAGGAAATCAAAAAATACCTAGAGACAAATGACAATGAAAACACGATGATCCAAAACCTATGGGATGCAGCAAAAGCAGTTCTAAGAGGTAAGTTTATAGCAATACAATCCTACCTCAAGAAAGGAGAAAAATCTCAAATAAACAATCTAACCTTACACCTAAAGGAACTAGAGAAAGAAGAACAAACAAAAACACAAAGTTAGTAGAAGTCAAGAAATCATAAAGATCAGAGCAGAAATAACTGAAATAGAAACAAAGAAAACAATAGCAAAGATCAATAAAACTAAAAGCTGGTTCTTTGAGAAGATAAATGAAATTGATAAACCTTTAGCCAGACTCATCAAAAGAAAGAGGGAGTGGAAGGACTCAAGTCAATAAAATTAGAATAGAGAAAAAAAAAAAAGTTGGTGCACGTTCAGTTGCCTAGAAGGAAGAATTCAGGGAAAGGCAGGATAAGTACTATATGCAGGCTAATATGGACCTTGGACTTAACATGTCCAGAACAGAATTTCTGTTCTTTTTCCCCCCCAACTCCTGACACTCATGACGTCTCCTCTATTTCAGTAGACAATACCAACACCGACCCTGTTGGCCAAGGAAAAGTCCTAGGAATCATTCACATGTCCTTCTTTCCCTACCCACCCCAATCCAGTCCTTCAGCAGATCTTGTCAGCTCAACCTCCAGAACAAAGTCTGAATTGGCCCACTTTTCAAACTGCACCACTATCTTCCCCATCCAAGCCATCAGCATCACTTGCTTGGACTCAAGCCAGGAGGATCCTTATATCCTCCTTCAATCCATTCTCCATAGGGCTGCTTTTTAGAGCATAAATCAGACCATGTTGCTCCCCTGCTCAGCACCGTCCAAAGACTTCCCATCACACTTAGAATAACTCATCCTCTTTACCATGGCCTTCAAGGCTCTACATCACCTGGCTCCTGTCTACTGCTGGGGCCTCATCACCTCCTCCATCCCTGTCTCCCTGCTGCTCACTTTAGCCACACTGACTTCCTTGATGTTCCTGAACAAGCCAGCCTTGTTCCGTCTTTGCACCCGCTGCTTCCTCAGCCTGGAACACTCTTGTCTGACCTCTTCACTCAGCTGGTTCCTTTTTGTCAATCAGGCCTCAGCTCAAGTGTCACCTCTGCAGGCCTCCTCCAGCCACTAGCCATGCATAGTCTGAGGGTGGGGACTTTATCTTTTTCCCAATGGTGTCCTCAAGCCTCAAACAGGTACCTGACGCATTGCAAGTAATGCAATAAATATTGGTTTAATAAAGGATAGGTTGACTATAAAAGGAGGTTGTTATATCCCAAGAGAGCTGGAGATGAGAAAAAGAAACTGCTGTGAATGGACTAGATGATGTTTTGGTCAGAGATTCACAGAGCTGTGTATCTTTGAAGTGGGGAGGGGGCCTAGCCTACTCCATTGAGGTCCTAGAGAAGAGTAAAACCAGTGGGGCATCATCCTTACTAGGGTCAGGGAATTTTAGGAGAGTTTCCCTGAGCAAAGGAAAAAGCACTGAGGGCTGACCTTGGGTCTTGGAGGATAGTCACGGTGGAAGGAGAGAAGGATGGGGATGTAAGATCCACTATCCCACTCAAAAACCATTGAGCTGGGCTTCCCTGGTGGCGCAGTGGTTGAGAGTCTGCCTGCCGATGCAGGGGACATGGGTTCGTGCCCCCGTACGGGAGGATCCCACATGCCGCGGAGCGGCTGGGCCCGTAAGCCATGGCTGCTGAGCCTATGCGTCCGGAGCCTGTGCTCTGCAACGGGAGAGGCCACAACAGTGAGAGGCCCACATACCGCAAAAAAAAAAAAAAAAAAAACCATTGAGCTGGATCACCCGTTAGGATGAATTGAGATGTCTATTCCCTTTTTACTTCATAAAGAGTCATGAGAGGCTCAGCTGCTCCCTTACTCTTCCTGAAAGTGAGTCCACAGCTCTGCTTCCATAACATTTATAAGGCCCTAGTGATTTTAAGTTACCATAGGAAATGCTGTGAGTCATCATAAATCTACGTCACATCGTCTACTTTTTAAAAAAAATTTTTATTGGAGTAGAGTCGACTTACAATGTTGTGTTAGTTTCTGCTGTACAGCAAAGTGAATCAGCTATATATATATATATATATATATATATATATATATATATATATATATATATCTCCACTCTTTTTTAGATTTTTTTTCCCATATATGTCATTACAGAGTATTGAGTAGAGTTCCCTGTGTGATACCGTAGGTCCTTATTAGTTATCTATTTTACATATAGTAGTGTATATATGTCAATCCCAATCTCCCAATTTATCCCTCCACATCTCTGATTCAGAATTGGACTAAGGAGGGATAGGAAGGACCACTGGAAGACATGGTTGCAAGATTTCTGTAGGCCTTGCATGCAATGACTTTCCATTGCCTCAGCCAGTTAGCCAAGGCTTTAAGATCAGGGTCAATAGTTTCAATTTTATTTTTGCCCTTAATGTCCCGGAAGAGCCGAGGGCAGCCTTTGACGGGGGTGGGCGGGGGAGGGGGAACTGTGTAAATGTTAATGATTGATTGACTCATAGACCTCACAGAATGCAGACTCTCGCAGGTTTCTAGTAGGCTTTGCTGCCCTTCAGTTCAAAATTTCAAAGTGTTATAATCAGGTGGCTGATAATAATTGAAGATAACTGAAGTAAATTTAGAAATTTAATTTAAAGAATACTTTATGACACCCCCCCCAAAAAAAACCCCTCCAAGTGGTCACAATTTTTGTGTTTTTTAAGGCTTATAGCCCTGATTGTTTCTATTTAACATTGTTTCTAAAATGTTTAAGAAAGGCCAGTGAAATCTCCTTAAATTTAGAAATACAAGTTAATATCTGCTGTCTATTTCAAGAAGTATTTCTTGGGCTATATCTGTATCCTGGGATCTGCTAGCAATACATATAAGCATAGGATATGCTGACAGACTGGAACATGGGCTGGATTCTTTATAAATCAATAACTGGAGGAGGGACGAGGGACTGGCTGCTTTGGTGATTTCATTTTTAGCCACAGCTGGCCGGATTGCTTATTGGAAAATAAAAGTCCTGGCAGATTGAGCTTGACAATAACCAGGCTTGACTACATTGGCCCCTTCTCCACTCTCTGCAATTAGAATGAGTGGAGGAGGGGAGGCCGACAGGGAGAGACTTCTCCCCTCCTCTGTCACAGATCCGTCTTAGTTTATTTTGGAGGGCACAGGCCATATGTCGCCCATGTAAAGTGCTGTTCCCTGTCAGCTCGTGGACTCTGCTGTTTTTGTGCCTCCAGGCCAGCTGAGGTGCTGCTGTTTCAGACTTCCAAGCTTCTTAAGAAGCACATGAAAATCGGGAGCCAGGCTATCCAAAGCAGTGTCACTATCTGCATTTAAGTAAAATTAAATAAAAAATTCAGTTCCTCAGCGGTACTAGCCACTTTTCGAGCGTTCATAACCACATGTGGCTAGTGGCGACTGCCTGGGACCATGCAGATAAAGGACATCTTTTATATCCCAGAAAGTTGTATCACATGGCCCTGATCCAGAAAACTCACTTGGTGCCAAGAGGCCCCTTCCTTCCTCTGTTCACAGCTACTGAAATCTTCACACCTTCGTGGTGATGAAGAGAATTGGGTCTCTTAGAAGTTGAGAATTTTCTGGGTGCCATGCATCTATGTAAAATGCGGGTACCACAAATCTGTGACATAGCTCAAGGAACCTCAAACCAAGGACTCTGAACGAACCTCAGATTTCTCAGTGGAACCCTACCCTGTGCTTTTATTCTACCAGACTGAGAAGGCACATGGAACGCTTTACCCTGTGTTTGCTACCTTTTCATTGTTCATCACCTGTGATCCCTGACAGAGATGCATTTCATCCTCTGTGGGGCTCTGCATGTGTCTCCCTTTTCTGATGACGAAGAACTACGGAGGCTCTGAGAATTAACCTGTGCTTCTAGGGCAGTCACTGAAATCATAACTTCGATGCTCAGCAATCACTACAACTGGTTCCACTAACTTCTTACCCATAATGCCTTAGTCTCTGAATGCTGCTTGCATTGCATATTACGAATTCTAAGTTCTTAATTTACTTACTGCCCTCAAAATGTGTTGTACATCATCATCAAAAAAATAAAGTTGCAGAAGAAAACCTAGAAACACCCTAGGACTTCCCTGGTGGTGCAGTGGTTAAGAATCCACCTGCCAATGCAGGGGACAAGGGTTTGAGCCCTGGTCTGGGAAGATCCCACATGCCACAGAGCAACTAAGCCCATGCGTCACAACTACTGGGCCCACATGCCGCAACTACTGAAGCCCGCGCACCTAGAGCCCACGCTCTGCAACAAGAGAAGCCACCACAATGAGAAGCCCGCGCACCACAACAACGAAGAGTAGGCCCCGCTCGCCGCAGCTAGAGAAAGCCCGCGCACAGCAACGAAGACCCAACGCAGCCAAAAATAAATTAATTAATTAATTAAAAAAAATTTAGAGACATCCTAAAACATGAAGCAATACAACACACTCTTTCCAACTCGGATCAGAATTTATTCTGTACAACTCAGTTGCTGAACTTTTGGGGTGTGAACAGTAAATGGGAAAGCCCTTTATACTCACAAATTGATATAAAACTGGGGAGTTCTACATTTTGCAAGGTTGAGGTGTGGTGAATAAATTTGGTAAACTTCAGGGTCTTGACATTTGATAAACCTCAAAGTCCCAATTCTATCACTAGATTGGATTTATGGTAAGAGCTTGATTCTAATGATTTTGAAGCACTCATCCATGGAAGCTGCGCTGCACACCCATTATGGCTATTTTCTCTGCACAGGCCTCATTTGTTTCCCTGCATTAGGCAGGATTAGCTATTATTGTTCTAATGTCATAGGTGGGCACACCGAGGTAAAAGACTCACGCCACCCCACAGGCAGTGAAGTTTGGTTTTACTTCCAGGACACGGAACACAAGCCAAGCTTATTTCATGTCTAGACCACGTGGTATGGTGATGCTGCCTTTTCTGCAAAACTTGAGAAAATATCTGGCACCCAAAGGTCAAGGCAATTGAGTAAAACGAACAGCATAAAACGGTAACGATGACAAAATCCCTTCACAGCATTTCCCCCACGCGCCAGCACCCCGTTTATGTCATTTGATTAGATAATATATTCGATGATCCCTTTGGTCCAACGGAAGCTGAATCTGACTGGAGGCAGGAGGATGCTGAGTCCCAGGGAGAACTGCACTACAGAACACGAACATTGAGATCATGTGGTGGGATGTGGAAGGGAGAGGAAAAATGATGACACTCCAAATTAAGGCTAGATCCATATGCCCAATTCATAAATCAGCTTTAAAAAATAATCAGGCAAAACATTTTTTGGAAGAATTTAAGTGACTTGCAGGCCAACCTGGCATAGTGAAATTTAGAGGGCACGTTTTGAGGGCAGTAAGTAAATGAAGAACTTAGAATTCATCATACGCAATGCAAGCAGCATTCAGAGACTAAGGCATTATGGGTAAGAAGTTAGTGGGAACAGTTGTAGTGATTGCTGAGCATCGAAATTATGATTTCAATGACTGCCCTAGAAGCAAAGGTTAATTCACGTGGACACAGAAACAAGTGTTGGCTCACATACCTCTGTAGAAAAGACTTGGACGGCTCTCCCCATCTTAACAGGCTCTCAGGAAGGGCAGTACACAGGCTAAGTGGAGGTGAGCCTTCCTCACACCTCTTTCAGTCAGTCTGTACTGAATGGCACAGTCTAGCCCAGGAGCACCTGTGGGCTGCCCTCTTTTATTGTGGAGGAGGTGGCCAGGGCCCAGTGGTGTGTGTGCCTGGAACCCACAGCATCTGGGGGAGAGGCTTCACTTTAAACAGAGGTCTCTGCTGTCAACCCCTCAGCTGTTTGTGGCTGGAACATGTCCGGGGCTCAATTCTGAATCATTTCTTACCTAAAAGCAGTCTTCCCCTCTAACTTTCAGATGGGGATTTGCGACATCCCAAGTAGGGCCTTACAGTTTTATTTGCTGCTCTTCCCTAGGCTCCAAATTTGGCTGTAGGCTGCCTATTTCCAGTGTCTGGGAACCTCAAGAAGGGAGCAATGCATAAAACCTCCAGCTAATACGAATCCTTCCCCAGGGCTTGGCATTTAGCTGCAGCTCCATCAGGCATTTAGAATTGTGGCGGGGGGGAGGGGGGAGGCACATGCAGCCTCCCTGAGTCCAGGGGCCTTAAAGACAATGTGTTCCTTATAAGCCCATTTGTGCTCCGACTAGCTGTGGCACAGGACAATGGACACGTGTAGCCTGCTGTTCCTATGTAAATGCCACGTCCAGGGCAGTCTGCATCCGGCAGATGGCTAATTTCTCTGCTCTAACCTCATTTCTCCAGTGTTCCTGTGTTGGTGTGATGTTCTGCCCCTGGAGTCAGGTCCTAATGGCTGTCAAATGTTCAGAGACAATAGTGGCGTCTACACATCATTCCTGCAAAGGCCACGACTGGCTGGGAACTGTGGCGGCGGCGGGGGCAGCGGCTGTAGCCCAAGCTGCGTGGTGGGCGGCACCTGCCAGTGCCGGGCTGCTCAGGGCTGGCTTTTCTGCGTCTAAGTGTCAAGTGCAACACTTTCTTTTGTTATCGCCTGCAGCCCCTGGACCCCAGCGTGCTGAAAGCCCTGTGTCTTTCCGTTGGGATCAACAGCCACTTCCTTAACTGCCCCTTGCTAGCTCACACTGCCTCTTGGCATCCGTCTGATCGTGCACATTTGGGCAGGGCCTCGTCACAGATTCGGGGGTGGCGGTGTGAACCCGTGGCCCCTCGGAAGCCCCGCTGCAGCGAGCAGACAGGTAATCCTCCTAGCCGGGGACCCTGCCCGTCAGCGGTGGATGCGCATTCATCTTCAAATTATGTTGTGTGACAGCCTGGGCTGCTAAACACCATTTTAACATGCAGATTGACTCCTCTGAGCCTCTTCATTATGCATGTAGCGGTCTGTTTTCAGACTAACCAGCATGTCAGAGAGGCCCGCCATCCTTTTTCCACCTGGGGGGAGGAAACAGCTCACTGACTGTCGGCGGGGGGGGGGGGGGCATGGATATTAAAATGCATATGTTTACATTCCTGAGCATCCGCACACAACCGCTTTCCCTGATGCAAGAGAAGCCGGAGAAGAAAAGACAGGACTCTTGATTCTGCCATTCTAGGGCAATGGCCATGCAGAACAAGGTGCCTGTGTTGCAGACAGGAGCCAGCTAGGCAAGGCCAACCCGATGCCCACTAGCCCGCCTGGGTGCATCCACACAAGACCTCCCCTTAGCGACACAGACCCCCTCCCCGTTCTCACACACACAGCCTGAAGTATTTTAAGCAGCACACTTGCAATTTCCTGTTTCTAAAACCGTCCTGCATCTCCAACGGCATTCCAAAGGATCTTGGCGAGTGACAGGATGAGACGATTAAGAGCGCACGAGCACAGGGCCTGGTTAGGCGGCTCCGGGGTTACCTAGGAGGCTTGGGGACCCCCTTACCACCCCTTCCCTCTACTCTACCTGGTGCGATTCACTTCCACTTGCTAAGGATACTTCCCTATGGCCCTAGGCTGCTACTGCATGAACACTGATGTTTTCCTGTGTGTGTGTGCGTGTGTGTGTGTGTGTGTGTGTGTGAGTGTGTGTATCTCCTTTCTCAAGGATCTCTTTCCCTTCCTTAAAAAGGAATCACGTTTGCATTGCTTTGTAAAATCCTACCTGTTCCTATTCAGTCCCCTGGCGTGGTATTTTGTCCATTTTTTAGGGCCTTACGCCTTCACCCGGGTATGCCCTGGCCAAGGCAGCGGCCCCCTTCTTTCACCTCCGATCAGCAGGGGCTTCCAAAACTGGGGATTAAGGGGCTCCCCTGCTTCATTTCTTTGTTGCCACCAGAGACAGATCCTGGACAGGCTTAGAAGGCTAGCTTGGACACAAAAGCTTACGAGCCCAGGGCTGACACCTGGCTTCCTAAATGACAGCCACCCTGCCACATGCCTTCGGGGTGGGGGAGAACGGAACCCATTGTCTGAACTCCATCCTGCCCCTTAGCTTCTGGGTTCTCCCAGGCATTGCCAGATCCTGATATCAAGAGCATGGATGAAGTTTTGCTATTTACATGTTTAAAATATTAAACAGCAGAGTTCATTTTAGTACGGCTCTGGGCAGAAAATAAAACTGACAGCAGAGCCGTATTCTGAATTCCCTTGGAAAGGCTGTGAGTAGGAAGAAAATGGTTACCGATGAGTGCCCTGGGCAGTAAATACGGCTTTTTATTTTTGTACGGAATACGGTGATCCCCACTGACAAGAACAGGTTGCATGTGGTTGCTGGGCTGTTGCTCGGCTGGTGTCACACTGTACAGCACTGTTTGGAAAGACATCCCCCAGCAAGAACAATATGGCTACCCAGTGCCTGAGGTGATGTGTACAGAGATCTGTCCCCTTGTTCACATACCACCTGCCTAAATATTTTTTTTTTCCTGTGATAAAGCAAATGGATTTCCTGAATTTAAAATGCTACTGAGGGTTTTTGGTCCTGGAACTACGCTGGGTTTTAAGAAAGCCCCTTGACTGACAAATGAGCACGTGCCAACTTGCGCTCTGCAAGCTTCTCAAACCTGTGAGAAGGAGGGTTGTGAATCTCAATTCCCATAGTTACTTGCCAGGTGGACCTGGGGAAGTCACTAAATCTTGAATTTTAAGTTGGTGGTGGTGCAATGGGTAAAATGCATGGTGTCCCCCACCAAATTCATATGTTGAGGTCCTAACCCCTAGGACCTCAGAATGCGACTGTGTTTGACATAGGGTCTTTAAAGAGGTAATTAAGGTTACATGAGACCATTAGGGTGGGTCCTAATCCCGTATGACCGGTATCCTTGTAAGAAAAGGAGTTAGGACACAGACACACACAGAGGGAGGATCTTGTGAAGACAGTGGAAGAAGACAGCCATCTACAAGTCAAGGAGAATGTCTCTCAGAAGAAATGAACCCTGCCAACACCTTGGACTTCCAGCCTCCAGAACTACGAGGAAATAAATTCTTTCGTTTGAGCCACTCAGTCTGTGGTCCACTGTTACTGCATCCCAAGCAAACTAACACAGGGGCGATGAGTACTAATGTACCTCAAGGATGTGAGAAACAATAGAAGGGGAAAAGGGGCATTTAACAGTATTTTGGGGATTTCAAGCATCATTTTAGCTGATCTGTTTTAAGAAGCCCCGTAAATCTCAGCCCAGATGCTACTTTCACAGAGATTAGGTGGAAATTGGGTTGTTTTCTGTTGGCAGAATACCTGCAAAAGACTGGCCGCTCTTTGGCTTCCTGTTCTTAAGGCAGAACTGACATCTTGAACTGAGAAAATGCTGTGAAGGACCTCGCTGGCCCTTCAAATAAATCGCTAGATTTTTGTTTGAACCAATCAATCGGTTCTCCAAGGTGGCAGCTGGTAACAAACACATCTGTCAATACGACAGTCTTGCGGTCCCCGGGCAGGTTGTGTTCCCAGCAGGAAGCACGGCTCAGCAGTTACTTATATTTGGAAAATGGATAACCGAGGATTATGTGTTTCAAGAGGTGAGGCTGAAGTGGGGTCCAGGTTAATGCTAGTACAGTTTCCACTGGAGAAAGAGAGCACCGTCTATTGATTTCAGGGAAATGATACGTGTTCCCAGCCTTGCTTTCCAATATCCTGCTTCTCATCTGTGTGGGGCCATCCTCCGGCAGAGTCTGAACACCCTGCCTTCCAGAAGCACCCCTGCCAACTGTTGCTGTAGGAAGTGCTGAATCACGAGAGCACGGTCGGAGCAAAAAGAAATATTCTACGTCTAAGAGAAACACGGACATGACTTAATTGGGTTTGCTGAGTTTTCTCTCCTGGGCTACAGGCACCACTCAGCTGAGCCCTCCCCATTCTGTATCCCCACTCAGGCCAGTATCCCGCAGGGAGTTTCCTTACACTTCACTTACTCATTCTCAGCCGAACAGACACAAATGTTAATGTAATTCTGTGTCCCTTAATCAAATACAAGTCCCCTCCTGGAACAGGGAGACCTACAATTTAAAGGAACACTGGTTAAAGATCATCTGATATCTTTGTTTAATATTCTTTTTTGTTGAATTCACTGAGTGTAGCCTTTTCATATCATAAGACACCAGAACCAAGGAGGAAGCACCCCTTTCTAAATTGTTTTTCCTCTTCTCTGTATTACACCTCCTCTTCTTTCTTCCAAAATGCCATTTTCCAAGTCAGTAAGCTTATATAAATCCCAAGTCACACTACTTTTCTAAACTATTTTCAAGTCCCTTTTCTGGGATTTAATATCTCCTATGATAACCAAAAGTAGACACAGAATAGCATTAATGTTTTCCATGTTATTTTAAGTTTTCTATATTATTTTTTCTTTTAACCCCCAAGCATCCTATTGGCTTTTTAAATTGCTGCTGGATAGCAGACAGATATTTTCCCCAAGTTACCATGACTCTTAAATTATTTTACTATGAGTTCAGAGCCTATCAGAGATGATGAGAAGTTGAGATTATTTTCCCCAAAGTGCATTAGTTGACACTTAACCAAAATGGATTTCATCTGCTGTCACACTACCCAGTCCCCTAGTTTGCTTAGCTTTGCCTGAAGTGTTTCATAGCGATCCTTAATTTTTTATTAACTGTGCCAATTCAAAGCTTCCTACTTAACTCTCTGCTTCAGAGCTTTTGCCCTCCACTCTCTTCACACTTTTGAAAATCAGTGCCTTTTAAAAGGTGTGGAATGAAGCACTATTTGGGTAGATGCTATGCTAAGGGATACATAAAAGATCCCAACAAATTAATGACAACACACCTGAAGGTTAGGCTCCAGAGTAAAATTCAACCTCAAGAAGCACCTTCATTCCTATGCTGAGAAGAAATGATCCTAAAATGTTTCCTCTTTCACTGGGATATTAAATTAAAAACTCAGATAGGGGGACTTCCCTGGTGGTTCAGTGGTAAAGGATCCACCTTACAATGCAGAGGATGCGGGTTCGATCCCTGGTCAGGGAACTAAGATCCCCACATGCCGCGGGGCAACTAAGCCCAAGGGCCACAGCTACTGAGCTCGCACACCTCAACTAGAGAGCCCACGTGCCGCAACTAAGACCCAACGCAGCCTAAAATAAATAAAAAATAAATCTTAAAAAAACCCCAAAAACCTCAGATAGGAATCCTAGCAGGGAGCTAATTTTCCTGTAGAGCCACCCTCTCTTCTGTCTTCCTTTGTGGTGGCAGCCGGGGGCCTGCCGAACACTTGTCTTCCTATCCCTCTTCACAGTGCTTACTTCTTTTAACTGAATAGAAACTAGGATCAGTGAGTTCATTAGATGCTCTTCCATGGTTATTTCCTGGTTTCTTTTCTCGGATATTAAGAGAACGATAAATATGTTGCATCTTGTCACCAATTCTTTATTCCAAGTTGTCTCTAATCCTTTCCGCTACACAACCAGAAGAGGAACTAATAAAATGAAATCCTCCAACTTCAAAATGACCATTAAGAATATTGCTCTTGGGCTTCCCTGGTGGCGCAGTGGTTGAGAATCTGCCTGCTAATGCAGGGGACACGGGTTCGAGCCCTGGTCTGGGAGGATCCCACATGCCGCGGAGCAACTAGGCCCGTGAGCCACAGCTACTGAGCCTGCGCGTCTGGAGCCTGTGCTCCGCAACGAGAGGCCGCGATAGTGAGAGGCCCGCGCACCGCGATGAAGAGTGGCCCCCGCTTGCCACAACTAGAGAAAGCCCTCGCACAGAAACGAAAACCCAACACAGCCAAAAATAAATTAATTAATTAATAAACTCCTAACCCCAACATCTAAAAAAAAAAAAAAAAGAATATTGCTCTTAAACTGGACTTCCCTAGCGGTCCAGTGGGTAAGACTTTGCCTTCCAATGCAGGGGGTGCAGGTTCGATCCCTGGTTGGGGAGCCTAAGGTCCCACATGCCTTGCAGCCAAAAATCCAAAACATAAAAAGGAAGGGATATTGTAACAAAATTCAACAAAGACTTTAAAAAATGGTTCACATCAAAAAAATCTTTGGAAAAAAAAAAGAATATTGCTCTCATGGAAACAACCAGAGTGTCCATCAATGGACAAACGGATAAAAATGTGGTATATGGAATATTGTTCAGCCATGACAGAGGAGGAAATCTGGCTGTTTGCAACAACTCAGACATACCCAGAGGGCACTATGCTAAGTGAAAGAGGTCAGACAGAGAAAGACAAATATTGTATGATCTCACTTATATGTGGAATCTAAAAAAGCTCAACTTGGAGAAACAGGGTAGAATGGTGGGCAGTGAGGAAATGGGGAGTTACTGGTCAAAGGGTACAAACTTCCAGTTATAAGATTAACAAGTTCTGTGGACCTAACAAACAGCTTGGTGATTATAGGTAATAATGCTGTATTATATACTTGAAAGTTGCTAAGAGAGTAGATCTTAAACATCCTCACCATAAAAGAGAAATGGTAATCACCTGAGGTGACAACAGTGTTAGCTAATACTATGGTGGTAACCATTGTGCAATATATAAATGGATCAAATCAACACGTTGTACACCTTCAACTTACACAATGTTATCTGTCAATTATGTCTCAATAAAGCTGGAAAAAAAAGAATGGGGCTGAGACTACTAGTTGCCTGTCAAGTATCCATTTCCCCCATTTTTAACTGGTCCCTCTGCTATCCAGCTAAAAGACTATAATCCCCAATCTTCCTTGCAGATAAAAAGTGGCCAAGAAACTAAAAGTGATGTAAGTGATGCAAGAAAGATGTGAGTGAGTTTGGGGAGATCTTCTTGGAGATTTCCTTCAAAGAGGGCATGCATTCTTCTGTCCCTGGAAGTTCTGCCTGGAACTCTCATGTGATGGCTGGAGCTCTAAAAGCCGTTATAGACCATGAGGGTCACAAGTTAGGAATGGCAGAGTAGAGAGTTGGAAGAAACCTGAGTTTTTGATGGCTTTGTGGAGCTGCCATACTAGCCCTGGACTGCATACTCCTGTACTTCCTATATAAGAAAGAAAAATAAACTTTGCTATTTTTTAAGCCACTATTTCGGGAGTGGGGAGGTGAGGGTGAGGGTGGGGGTGGGGAACCTCTGTTTTTGCAGCTGTATCTAATTTTTACCGATTCAGAAAGAGTTGGCTTAGGTTTATTTCATATAACCAAGACCTTTTAAGGCTAGAGAGTGGCATTAGAGATCATCATGTAAAATCCTTTTAAATACAGCCAATTTATTTCATTTGTTGAGTCTACTATGTGAAAGTCAGTAGACTAAGTGCCATAGAGGAGGCAAAATGCTGTGAAATATGGTTTTCCCTTAAAGGAGCTTTCATCACACAATTGAAAATAGTATAAGGCAGAATATGTCAAACATCGTAAGACAGGAACGCACAGTGTACTGCAGAAACATTGGGAGAATTACAATTGATGAGGAGGCAGGATGAGTGGTCCTGAACCAGGGAAGGCTTCACAAAAGGTGTTTGAACTGAGCCTTGAAGAGGGGTAGCGTTTCACAGCAAGGGTGGACAGAGGGAAATACAATCTAGACAGAGGGAGCCTGGTGAGCTGAGAAAGGTGAAGTGCAGGTGAATCCAGCCTGGGTAGGAATTGTTGGTGTCCTGGTGTGAGCAGATACAGGAGGATGTAAAGATGCAACAGGGGTAAGGCCTGGATGGGAGCTTGGAATCTGAGTCTTGATTATCATGTAAGTTTTTATTTTAGTCTGTAAGTACTGGGAAGCCATCAAAGTTTTCTGCCCCGAGAAGTGATATATAATCAGTTTTTTAAGGGAGTCTTGGAAACAGGAAATATTGGAAATGAGAGAGGAGGTTACTCCAAAGATATTTTACAACCTCAACGAGGGCAACGTTGTTCAGAAAGGAAGGGGGTGATGCAAAGGGCATAGAAGGATCTGGATCTCGGGGCTGACGCTGACTGAACGTGGGTGACTGAAAGGCTTTGAAGCTATTAACCAGACTTTGAGGAGGCCAAGCTTGAGGTGCCAGAATGATATTCTCAGGAGAAGTCCAGCCGACTGCGGGAACGCAGGCACGTGGGACATTCAGACCTTGTTTGGAAGCTCAAGTGGAAAACTAATTATTCAGACTCTCAGCTAACACGCCCTGAAGAGGCTGGAGGCAGGCAGGGCGCAATGTGGGATGAAGGGCCACCCACCTAGCCTGAGCCATTAGTTGACTCTACTCTAGTGACCAATGGAGAGAGAGAAGGTCCACATCTGGAATGAAGCAGAGGGCTCCGGGTACAGAAGGAAACCTAGAAGGCACGAGTCCCAAAGAGACGACTGAACACACACGTCAGCAGGTGATGGAGCAAGTGAAGCGTGGGAAGAAAAGTGAATGGCAGGAAGGCCTCTGGCGAACTCACCATTTCATTTATGGTTTATGGGGTAGGTAGAACAGGAAGAGGTCAATGAGGGAGACCAAGGGCAAGTGGCCGGAGCGGCAGGAAGAGAACGAGGAACGCAGTGAAGACGGCTTCCTTACAGAAATCGCGGGGGCTGTTAGAGAGGGTCTGACATGGGCTCAGGGGAGCTTGGTGTGGACCCCGGATCCACCCTTTCATGCCTGGGTGACCTCAGGGAATTTAGGTGAACTCTGCAAATCTCAGTTTTATCACGTGTAAAACCGGGGCACTGAAAAGTACTAACTTCTCAAGGTGTGGTGAGAATTATAAAAAGCTTAGTAAGAGAATTATGGTAACAACTTGAGGAATACAAGTCAAGGAGAACAAACTAATAATAATAAAGAAAACCTCAACAATATATTCTTCTCCACCTCCTTTTAAAATTTTCACAGACAATTTCACAAGAAATTGTTGTTTTCTTGATGTGTAGATAAAACCACTTTTTTAAATTGTGGAAAATATACACAACAAAGTTCATCATTTGAACCATCTTTAAGCGCACAGGTCAGATCAGTGGCATTAGCACATTGACCATGTTGGGCAACTATCACCACTTTCCATTTCTAGAACATTTTCGTCATCCCAAATGGAAACTCGTTGCCCATTAAACTACCTGCTTACTCTCCCCAGTCACTGGGAACCACTATTCTACTTTCTGGCTCATGAATTTGCCTATCCTGGGTACCTCATATCAATGGAATTGTACAATATTTGTTCTTTTGTGTCTGACTTATTTCATGTAGTATCATGTTTTCAAAGTTTTCATCCATGCTGTGGCATATATAAGAATTTCATTGTTTTTTAAGGCTGAGTAATAATTCCATCATATACCATTTGGGTTATCCACTTATCTGCTGATGGACATTTGGGTTGCTACCATCTTTCGGCTACTGTGAATAACGTTGTATCTGAGTGATTTTTTAAAAATTTAATTTAATTTTTTTAATACAGCAGGTTCTTATTAGTTATCTATTTTATACATATTAGTATATATATGTCAATGTACCTGAGTAATCTTAAATTAAAATCTTCTTAATCAATCAGCTTTTGACTAAGTCCCCACAGCAACAGGGAGAAACCTGAAAATTTTTCTAGTGTCCCCTCTTTTTTTGTTCTGGGATTTTGGCAAAGGAGGTTATGTCATTTTAAATCACCATACTGATGAACATTAAACAGAATTTTTGAATAGAAAACAAAGCTGACATCAAGACATTAAATCAAGCTTAAAGACAGTTCTGCTAGAAATTTTGCTTAAATTTCTTCTTAACTCTTAATATGTACTGAATTTCAAAAGTTTTGTAACAGAACTATCCTTATTGTTACATAAATCTTTAGTCTTATCCACTGTCCTCAAAGACAAAGGTATCCTTTAACCCAAACAGACTATGTCATTGACTTACAAAGTTATAGATAAATTTTCTCTAAAGTTGCATGATATAAGTAAGTGTTCCGTTCAGTGCATTTATTTATCTTTTAACACTATTAATTTCAAGATGAGAGTTAAGGCAACTTGCTCATAATACAGGGATATTCACCTCCTGAAGGTAGCCATTGAGCTGTTTGGCCACAAGGCACATTATTCCAAAACCAGTATTATTCCCAGAACCCTGAGCATATATTACAGCGTTTCTAGTGCATTGTGTTCTAGCCACATGTTCTGTATTGCTTCTTCACCAACTTAAGCTACTGTTAACAGCCAGCTCCCTGGATTGTTATAGAAGGTGTTCCTTCCCACAGCAGCCACTGGAGACAGATGGCCACAGCGATTACGGAGGCTCTCTCTGCTGGAGAGTGCTGGATACGCTCTGGAAAGCTCTGAACTTAGAGCTTTTCAGTATTTGGGCCAATGTATGTTATAGGCTAGAGAAGCATTAATACAGACAGTGCTACATAAGCTTTTGCTGCTTTGAACAAATGAATTCAATTCAGTCATTTATTGAGGACTTGCCAAGTTTCAGGCACCGTGACAAAGGCCAAGCATGCAATTCTCATGGCGATAAGGAGAGAGAAGAACAAAAACTGTCACATACAAAAGGCTGAGACTCAGGCGAATAGTATATGAAATCTGAAAGCGACCTAAGAGGTCATCGACTCAAAGTCCTCCCTTAACAAGGAGCATATTTAAAACAGTATAGATGATTTTGGAACAGAGATTTAAGCTGATGTCTTAACGCCAATTCAGTTTTTAAATACTTAAGAAAGAAATTTTCTTTGACATTGATTTATTTATGTCCTTTATAAACTAATATGCTCTGAATTACAAACATTCTACAATAAATACTCTCTCACAACTCTACAGAGTTTAAGTGAATTAACCAAGATCATACAAGCTTTTCTGTTCTGGTCTGTATTTTCAGATAGAAAGCATTAAAAATGTCACATACTTTGTATGTGTAAGTCACCCAGACAGCGGTAAGACTAATGCAATGTACTCAGAGCCAGACTATGCCAAAAACTCTTCTTTCTCTGTTTACAAGATTTTTAGAAGCGACGCACACTATTAACGTTTCTTTGGATGGTGGAATTGTTGCTCTGGTAGAACAGTTTTCTTTAAGAATGCTAATAAGGATGAGTGGCATTACCTCACTGGTAGAATCCATTCTTATTTATCCAAAGAAAGGATATGCATTTATTCACATAAAAGCTACCTCTTATACTATATGCTCTTGGGTCATCCCTTCCACCAGCCCATCTGACCTAAACTGAAGAGTTATAGATTCATGGAAAAAGCACTATCCCCACCTGCTCGTATCAGAGATGTGAACATGAAGATGCGGAGTGGCTGTGGGACCTCTCAGTAGAGGACCCTTACTGATGCTAGTTTCCCTATTCTCCCTTTTGGTATCGGTACCCCAATTTCCTCTTAGGGAGCCATCTCCACTAATGCCTGTGGAACCACTAATGCCTGTGGAACCACCAGGCCCTGTTCTCCTCTTACCAAGGTGTCTGCATATGATCCACTGGCCATACAGACACTCTCTCCTAAGTCTCTGAGACTCAAGCAAATGGATACAAGGATGGAAAACACCTGGAGTTGACTCATTCTGGCAGCGGCATCCTAAAAGCCTGAATACCACTTCCTGTGAAAAGAGCCCCGGAGTTGCCCTTCTTCTCATGCTTTTCCATGGTTCTCCAGCATTCTGGAATCTGTGAGCTACCTAACAGCTTTCCAATCTTTTTTTCCGCTCTGGTTCACACGAGTTGATTTCTACTGCCTTCTATACCGGAGAATCCAACTTACATACTGAGTTCAGAAATGCTGATCTTCAGCCCCAGAGGGTTCTACAATTTATTTACGTGTTATCAGCGAGCATCTACAGGTGCGTGTTGCATGTTCCAACTATAGTGTCCACCGGTGGGGGTACAACCAGTAATAGAAGACGATTACTATAGCTGTGCAGTGAGAATACATTACTTTTCTAATTAGAAGGAAGAAGAAAAAACAAATAGCGCTGCACACCTTGGCTACTCATCTTTTAACGTTAGCCAGAACTTCCTGTCGGAAAGTACTCGTGTCCCTAAGGCACAGTCCTACCTGGGTGATTGCTTTGTGCCTATGAGCCCTGGGCTCTATTATGGTCCCAAAGTAACATGTAAATCGTTACCAAGTAAAGATTACATCGTACTTCCTTCATTTAATGTAATGTATTTTCTGGGAAAATTAACAACATTCATGATCCCTATTCAAGTTACTTCAATAAGATGAATCAGAACACCATGTTTCCTTCAAATGCCAGATAACAGACAAAGGCATCACATATCTTTGGCCAAAGAAGGATGCTCTACCTGGGAAGGCTGTCCTTCTCTCTGACTCGGTGTGTAGTACCACACCGAGGGTCACGTGCAGAATGGTGCGGAGGCTAGTAAGCTGGCTGGATCAGCAAAATCAACCCAGACAACAAACGGGGGGGCCAGTGTCCTCACACCCAAGTTGACTGTGCACTGAACGCCCGGGTGCCTTACTCGCCTCTCTCTGTTCCTGGCCCTGCCTATATGTCTATTCACAAGGCTTTGTGTAAGCATCCCGTCATTTCTAACCACTTCCATCTCCATGTTGGCAATTCCTTGGCTCTATAATGTGAACCCCAATGACTTACTGAGATGGCCTCCTAATTTGCGCTTCTACTTGGTCTGAAAAGCTCTCTTCCAGTTTTCGAAAGGACCTATTGGAAAAACGCTAGCCTCTCTGATCCCAGTTTTGTGGCAAAAATGTAGCTTGAGGGAGCACATCTGGATTCTATGCGGGAGGAGCACATCTGGATTCTATGCGGGAGGAGCACATCTGGATTCTATGTGGGAGGAGCACATCTGGATTCTATGCAGGAGGAGCACATCTGGATTCTATGTGGGAGGAGCACATCTGGATTCCGACTCCTGCTGCTGGCACCGCCAACAGCCTTTACTCCTCAGTGGAGCCGGCCAAGATTTCCTGTCTTCACGCTGCTTAATAGACTAGGGTCAGGTGCCAAGAGGTTGCCTGCCCCGAAGCCTTCTTTTCTGAAAGAGGGTAAGAATTGGTGGCAATAGATGATCTTATTTGCAAAGCAGAAATCGAGACACAGATGTAGAGAACAAATGTATGTGTACCAAGGGGGAAAGGGGAGGAGGTGGGAGGAATTGGGAGATTGAGATTGACGTATATACACTATTGATACAATGTATAAAATGGACAACTAATGAGAACCTACTGTATAGCACAGGGAACTCTACTTAATGCACTGTGGTGACCAAAATGTGAAGGAAAGCCAAAAAGGAAGGGATATATGCACACGTATAACTGATTCATTTTGCTGTACAGTAGAAACTAACACAACATTGTAAAGCAACTATACTCCAAGAAAAATTAATTTTAAAAAAGAAAAGAAATAAACAGCATAAGATTAAAAAAAATTGGTGGCAATGACACCTAGAAACTCCCCAATAGCTGAATTTTTCAAGGGAAACAATCACTCTGCCTTACCAATGTAGTTATCTCTCTTAGAAAGTGACTGAAACTGAAGTTATATTGCTTCTTCCCCAGGGTTTAGAAAGGGCAGCTCCACAAAGTTAGGTGAGAAAGCACAGGGGAATCAATGGAAGTTCTGCTTCATACCTGTCAGGTATGTCAATAATCCATCCTGAAATTCAGGAAAGCCTGAAAGACCGTCTCAATGGAAATGTCATTAATAGTAGTAATAAAAAAAAAGACTAACCCAGCCACAGCCCTATCACAATGCTGAGTTTCAGAGACATTTTACTGAAGAGGAAAACAAGCAAGTAAATTTGGATGCCCCTTAAAATGTAGACTTCTGGCTGTTGTTTTGTAAAAACAAAAATATATAAGGATGTTGACTAAATTTGAATTCAGTTGAATGGGTCATGCTTTGTGTGTCATGCATCTTATACATGAAATGTCTTTGAATGCATTTTAGCGAGTGTTAAGGGTGAAATTAGAATGGTTTACAAATCAGAGGCAATTTCCTGTTAAATTGTCAAAGCTATTTTGTTCTAGGAGCTTCTCGGGAATATTTAAGGCACTACAGTTCTTGTGTTCTCAAGAAACCGAAAAGTGGAAGAAAGATTCAAAGTCACAGTTTCCAGGAAGGAATGGACTCTGTTTTTTTTTTCTCCATGCTACAGACTTCTAGGCGTCAGGTTGACAAATCTTCCTACCACAAAGATGCAGTGTCTTGAAAGCTGCAGGCCAGCAAGGAGCTTCCGTCCTTTTAGCAGACCCTCTTGAATGAAGTTTCAAGCTGATACCACTTATGACATGTGGTAGTGTTGCTGTCGGGATGTAAAACGCTTCTGGAGGATCCTAAATTACTCCAGGAGAGAGTGGTCCACTGTGTTCCCACGTTTGTAAGTGCTCAGAAAGGCACCCACAAATACATTCTCTCCTTCTGTCTTTCACAGGCAGACACACCCACTTCACGCACCTACCTACCTGCCCCCAGTAGGACTGTAACTTCTTCAGCACAGGTGTATACAATGCCGGCATTTCGTAGGGTAAGATTTAGGTACCACTGGAAATCTCTTCCCTGAGATTGGAAACTAGTTTCTTTGGGGCAGGCAGTTTGAGGTGAGAGTTCATCAGACGTAGAAATGTAGGGGCTTTAGTTTTTTGTTCTACAATGCCTTTTCTATAATTTTTTTTACAAACAAAGGATAAGATCAGTCTCTGACATTCAGTCAGATTTGTTACGCATTATAATCCTTGGTTTACAGACGTGACGGACTATTACGACGCTTTAGGAAGTGCTGATATCTGCTAGGGCTCTAGAGAGAGGAAAAACTTTGAAAAAAGAAGATACTTTACGCTTCACATGTCTGACAAGGGTGTGTGCGGCCAATTTACAGCAGGGGCTTAATATATTTTTGATGAAAATTGCTGCAATGTGGCACACAGATTAAAGAGAAAACAGCTATTTTGTAATGACAGCAGTAGATTCTGAAATGAAGCCCAGCTGGCACAAAGATCCTACATGGATTTTAAGAGATGCTACCGTCTTCTCAGAGGCAGTTAAAAGTCCTCCAGGCTAGAGGACCCTATCAGAGTCTTCTGTGGGTGTGAACTCTGTGGCTCCAACCTCTAGAGGAATTAGTCCATTATGATGGAAAACCTAGTTATATGAATGTGTTAAAAAAACCAACAAACCATCATGGATTTACAGGCCATGGTTTAGCTCACCCTTCCAGAAAATACAGCAAATACTTCATATTAGAATAATGAGACTTAAGGCAGCGGGTAGTTCTATAATTCTCTATAGCAATTATAAAAAGGTTACAATATATATGTTTTAAAGTGATCACACATCAAAAGAGGGAGATAAATTAAGAATATGAGATTAAGAGATACACACTACTATATAGAAAATAGGTAAGTAACAAGGATTTACTGTATAACACAGGGAACAATATTCAATACCTTGTAATAACCTATAGTGAAAAATAATCTTAAAAAAAACGGAATCACTTAGATGTATACCTGAAACTAACACAGCATTATGAATCAACTATACTTCAATAAAAAACAAATCAGAAGAAGGGTATTCACCAAAGCCAAGCATAATGCCTGGGACATAGCAAGAATGAATGACTAAACGAATAAATCTGAATGAATGAACGAATGAATGAATGGCGATTAGCACAAAGACTCAGTAGTTAGGTTTCACAGATCTTATTTTACACCTAAGCACTGGACTTGGACCCAGAAAACCTTAGGTAGATTATTTAATTTCCCTTATACTCTATTTCCTCATCTGTAAAATGAGGTTAGTAATTCACAGGATTGTTGAGATGCCTAAAAGTGTAATGTCCAAGGGCCCGGCCCCTGCATGTGTTCCAGATGAGATTGCTTACTGAAACTGAAGCTTTCAATTTGTTCTTGTAATTGAAGAAAATAATATCTATGTCATGTGAAACTTTATAGTTTACTTCAACTAAAGTTTGTATTATTTTAAAATCAAAACACCCACGATGAGATATACACACATAGACATGCCGATGTTTATAATTAGAGTCCCCTTAAGGGGTGGTGCTGGCCCTCTGGGCTACGAACATGTCAGCAGGATCATGGTGTGGGAGCGGTCTTGGGGTCAGGAAAGCGGGGTGAGGGGCCATGGCTAGGCTCACTTAAAGCTAACAACTTCCTGTGGCGGTGAAGAGATAAATCTAGAATGTGACACTGGACAACTGACCCAGTTTCTTCAAGTCAAGGGGGTATAATAAAAAGGAAGCAGGGGGATACACTGCTCCAGGTTTATAAAAAGGAGACTTAAACCAAATACCCCATTCTTGGTGGCAAGGGGCACCCTCCCATTCTTGGCAGCAAGGGCACTGCTGGCTGGCCAGCAACTGTGCGGAGAGGTAGAGATTGAATTCAGGTGGATTTGGAATTTGCTTTAAAAATACTTCAGCAGCAGGGCTTCCCTGATGGCGCAGTGGTTGAGAGTCCGCCTGCCGATGCAGGGGACACGGGTTCGTGCCCCGGTCTGGGAAGATCCCACATGCCGCGAAGTGGCTGGACCCATGAGCCATGGCCACTGAGCCTGCGCGTCTGGAGCCTGTGCTCCGCAACGGGAGAGGCCGCAACAGTGAGAGGCCCGTGTACCGCAAAACAAAACAAAACAAAAAATTCAGCAGGAGGAACAAAAGAATAAATGAAATAAATGTGCTCCCCCTGCCCCCCCCCGCCCGCCAAGAAAGAGACTTAAATATTTAACACCCAAATCCCACGGGTGGACTCTGGATCATGACCAACCATAAAACCAACCATAATAAAATTCAAAAATTCAAAAAAGCACACAAAAAACAACCAACCATAAAAGACATTTTGAGACCATGTTCATATAGACCAAGCAAAGACTGATGATTTTAAGTGTGATAATGACATTGTGGTCACCTAAATATTCATATTTTAGACATGAATATGTATATATACAGTGTAGGGGCAAAGTGACCTCAGGTCTAGGACTTACTTTAAAATACTTCAGCACAGGGGACCTCCCTGGTGGTCCAGTGGTTAAGACTCCGTGCTTCCAATGCAGGGGGTGCAGGTTTGATCCCTGGTCGGGGAACTAAGATCCCACATGCTGCATGGTATGCCCCAAAATAAAATAAAATAAATAAACTACTTGAGCACAAAGAAAGTGTGCAGGTATTAGTGAAGGAAGTGTGGCAATATCTTGAAAATTGAATTGGGGTGGCATATATGTGGGAGTTCATTGTGGTAGTCCCTCAACTCTTGTTTCATTTAAAACTTTTCATAATGAAATATGAAAAAAATAATTTACCCTTCTTGGGACTTGGTCAAAATATTTAGAGTGAGTGGTATGCATTAGGTCGATTCATATGAAATTACCAGTTTTGTAGATCAGAAACCATTGTACATCAGCAACTTCATCTGGTCCAACCCAACCCAATCCACAGACTCCCAAAGCACCTTTCATCTCTGATAGTCTATCCCTAATCCTAGACAGATCGAAACTCTGCACGCAGCTCAGTATCCAAAGGTGTTGGAAATTACAGGGATGGGCAAAAAAGTTAGACAGTTTGCTAACCACCTTCAATAACTGCTTCTATTACAACTGTATTGCATTTGTTAGTATTGAAAGGCATGGGCCCAACCAAACCTGGGACGAAGCTTTGGAATTTTCCTTCGTTCCCTTACATGGCAAGAACTTACCTGCCTGCAGGAGCCTCTGCATCCACCTTTAAAGTGTGGATAACAATGCTACTTTGCTCACAAATTAATTCAAGCTATAATGATGTGTTTAAAGGGGCCAGTTAAAAATTTCTCTTTTAAACCTCTCAGAAATACTGAACACAGGGTATGAAATGTAAGTAAAAAACCAAAAATGTCCTTGTCTTTTGTACCATACGTCTTCTTATCGTAAAGTGGAAGGGAAAGATAAAGTCAGCACAAAGGCCGCAGCTGTTACCTGCCTTGGCTCCTTATGGTTGGGCCTGCTAAGCGCTGGTCACGGTGTGCTTTCCTGATGCTATTTACCCCAAGTATCCCCCTAGTACAAGTTATCACATCACTCATAGTCTATGAGATAAGACAGATGAGGGCGGTCCCACCAAAATACTGCTTCCTCCGAGTATAGAAAGTGGAAGCCCTCAGAGACTGACATTCTGCCGATTTCTAATTTTAGTCCAGGTCTCACCTCCAAAATTAAAGAAAGTAACAAAACTACTTTTGGTAATGTACTTTAAAATAGGGAAAGTTCTCCAATTTAACTAGGATGTATAAGTATTCCGTTTAAATCCTGATCTACCGGGCCCATTTGTGACTTTCACCCATTACATTTTGTAATTTTTTAATATCTAATAAATTTATCTCTTTATCTGAACTGGGCAGATTAAAGGCAGCTGAATCTCTTGGCCTATAAGTCATCAGCTTAGGCAGTTAAAGTTTTGAGTTTCTTTCCCCGGCTTTCTTCTCTATACCATGGATAATAAGAGCATTCTGACCCCAGCCAGCCTTACTGCAACCTTGCTCTCCAAGGTTTAAGGATTGGGTGAGAACATTCAAAAGCATGACCTTTAGTGTTCATAGTGGAGTAGGGTCATTTTTGTGTGTGTGAAGTAATAATTAAACGACCCACTGCTTCTAAAGTGAGTCACTTCCATGAGTTATAACCATTTCTCTTTGTTTGGGATCAACAATTCTTTGTTTGGGATCAACAAGTGATTCTTGCAAGGAAACCGCCGCCCTGGATGCTATACATCAACCTAATGCTACAAATTGTCTAATGATCAAGGTGGCTCTTCTACTTACAAGGTTAAAGCAACTCAACTCAGAACATAACTGGACAAATTTTCACAGATAAAGTGTGCGTGTGCGTGCGTGTGTCTGTGTGTGTTAAGGAAACAGATGGTTAATTTAAACCCTGGGCAGTGGGAGGGAAACTCAAAAATCCAAGGAAGGCAGTTAACTGAACTCTTTTTGTCCTCATATGGCAATATATTATCAGGTTCATGTAAGGAAACTGGAAATGAAGCTTATAAACCAGAAGTAGGATGAGACTGGGGCGGGGGAAGGGAAGGAAGACAGGAAGGAGTTTGAGTCTCATCTTTTCTCCAGGTTGAAGGGATCCACGTCTTCTGTTCTCTAGAAACAAAAAGACTGGACTTCTGAATCAGGCAGTCCCCTGCTGCATCAATGAGGACCAAGCGCAGCTACAGCTGATATCAATTGTGGTACTTTACAATTATTTTTCCAGAGGGAGGGCTCCCAGTAAGCCCTGTGACTCATATTTAAACAGAAGCAAATGTACTTCAATATTTACCCTCTCAAGTTTCAGGAGAAATAAGGGAAACAGGAGAAAAGCGGGAATATGAGATCAAATATTTATACTACCAAGGAAAACGTGTAAATCTTTGTATAAAACATAACTGCACTGTAAAAGATTGTATTACTTCTTCCACCATATTAAGGAACATATATTATTATAGTATTAAACCTATGCCAAACATTATTTTCATTTTGGAAAAGAGTAGCCAGGCTAGTTCGTTCAGACTTTAACAGCTCGTACTTTCTTTTTAAAATGTTACATGCACCACCCACAGTAAATATTCTTAAATGTTTCCTGATGCAGGTTGATGAGTGCAGTGTTTTTTGTTTTTTGTTTTTTTTGCAGTACGCGGGCCTCTCACTGTTGTGGCCTCTCCCGTTGCGGAGCACAGGCTCTGGACGCGCAGGCTCAGCGGCCATGGCTCACGGGCCCAGCCGCCCCGCGGCACGTGGGATCTTCCCGGACCGGGGCACGAACCCGTGTCCCCTGCATCGGCAGGTGGACTCTCAACCACTGCGCCACCAGGGAAACCCGAGTGCAGTGTTTTAAGAGTCGTCAGAACTGGAAGAAGGCCATTTCTATGTCTAGGTTTGCTTAATGATCATCTGTGCCATCTTCCTTGAAAAGGCAGAGTCCCAGAGTACCCAGAGAAGAGTCACACAGAAGCTGACACGTGCGTGGTCCCAGTAAAGGCAAATTTATAAAGATGTGGCTTTTCCAGGGTCTCAACTCTAGTATACGGGAATACCTACGTACTTAGTATTCGATTTGATGAGGAGGATAAAGAAAGATGAAATGGACAACGAGGTACATAACTCACTGAAAATTATAAAGCTTCTTTCTCAAAGTTTTATGGATCAGAGAGATTTTAAAAAGCGAAGAAAAAAAGAAGTGCTGCACCTCTTCAGTTGGACCTTAGTAACAAAGGAGGCCTCCTTCACAGAAGACTGCGCACATAAGACAAAGCAGAAAGAATCCCAGAGGACTCTGATTTGTTTTTATTTGAAAACTCAAAGTCTGCTTTAATTTTTGAAAGGAATGGAAGATGATGACCCCAAATATGGTAGACTAGTTTTACAAACAGGCATTTGCCCAAAATGAATAATAATTTTTCATGATGAGTTGTAAACAGCCCTGATTTCATTTATTTTGCAACCAGTAATCCTGTTGAGGAGAGACAGGGCTGGCAAATTGTTTGAATTATGTGCAATGTTTTTGGCCCTTACTTGGAAAGTTGGAGGAAATCCTGGCTGAGAGAAAAAATAAGATGACATTTGCATGCTTGTAAAGAGCTGCTTCCAGGTGGGAAGATTTATTTTCAGGGATCTGGTTTGGTGCTTATGGGATTTCAGATGTGCCTGGGCCTGACGGACAGATCAAGTGGAATCTGCTTAGTTCCTAGAAATAAGCAGGCTTCTAAGGGACCTAGGAGCCCGCTATGGGATAGGCCAGTTTCCATGGCAAAGCCCACCTTTAGCACACGGCTCTGACCATCACCAGACCTCTCCCTGGGAGGGCGCTGAGCATTCTCCTGAGGAGAGCTGCCGGATAAAATACAGGACACCCAGTTAACTTTGAATTTCAGACAAACAACTTATACTAACACAAATACATACTAAAATTTGTTTATCTGAAATTCAGATTTAACCGGGCTTCCTGTTTTTTGTTTGTTTTCTAAATCTGGCAACCCTACTCCCCAAATAAGGTACTTTGCCACAGGGCAGGGTGCAGCAGCACTGCTTCTGGGAGTGTTGAAGCCAGAGGCGGGAGCAGGGGCAGATGTCACAGGCTCAGCAACAGTGGACTTTCCTCCTTGCAAAGGAAGGCCATGATCTGTCAGAGTGAAGACGGTAAACGTGAGGATAGATTTTGACTTGGGTCAGCATCCAAAGGAGGCCCAAGTGTAAGAGAGCAGGGTGTGTGTGTACACATGTGGGCACACATGTCCGTGCATGTCCACATCTTTGGAAATTCCAGGCAGCAGCGATGCTTAGTAACAGGAGCAGAGCAGATAACTAAAGTGGGAAAGTTGTTCAATGAGAAGAAAAGATGTGAAATAGGAAGGAGTACGGTCTTGTAAAGAGTCAATTCCCAAGTATAGGCAGGTTGCAGCTGGTCTAGGCTCCCCAGATGCCCAAGTGACCTGGGCAGAAGGGGGCCAGATGAACAGACAGACTGCCCTCTTCAGGATGGCGCTGGGGGTGTGGTTCAGGGTGCTGTGGTCTGGCTATTTATTTTTTATAAATTTATTTCTTTATTTGTTTTTGTTTTTGGCTGTGTTGGGTCTTTGTTGCTGCGCACGGGCTTTCTCTAGCTGCGGCGAGGGGGGGCTACTCTTCGTGCAGCGTGCAGGCTTCTCATTGTCGTGGCTTCTCTTGCTGGGGAGCACGGGCTCTAGGCATGCAGACTTCAGTAGTTGTGGCATGCGGGCTCAATAGTTGTGGCGCACAGGCTTAGATGCTCCGCAGCATGTGGGATCTTCCCGGACCAGGGATCGAACCCGTGTCCCCTGCATTGGCAGGTGGATTCTTAACCACTGTGACACCAGGGAAGCCTGGTCTGGCTATTTCTAAACACCAAGTTTCTCTTTTGCTAAACAACAAGTTTCAATCTTAGATCTCAGATCAGCATCACGCTACTTCCAAATCCCAGCTACCAGTGATGGGGAGAGCTCTAACTCTAGCCCACTGGGATCCAGCTGGTCCTGGATGGGGTGGGTAGAGCGCAGGACAGAGAAGCCTCAAGATATCCTATAACTGGGAACATTTGGAATGAGCTGGTTGGTTCTTAGCTGACTAGAACCTCCTACTGGAAGATCACACAGTTGGCTCTCTGTATCTGAGGGATCCACATCTGTGGATTCAACCACCTTTGGATCTCTGTGGTTGGTTGAATCTGCAGATGAGGAACCCAGGGATACGGAGGGCCAACAGTACCTTGTCATTTTATAGAAGGGACTTGAGCATCCGAGGACTTTGGCATCCGTGGGGGGTCTTGGAACCAGTCCCCCGAGGATACCGAGGGATGACTGTATACATCTTTTATTGTGAATCTTTCCCCCCAGAGTGCCTGGATACAGCTGGGTCCGTGTCTGTCATAGTGTTTCTTTCTCTCTCCTTGATTCCCTATCTCTCCTATCCAGAGTTTACTGTTGAGTTTGTTCACTATTTTCCCATGAACAACTCAGTTCTTTTTGCCCTCTGCTATGCCTGTCTTCCTCTCATTACCTTAGCTTTGGCTTACTGGTTTTCCTTTTGTTCATTCATTCTCTGAATAGTTTTCTATATTTCCCTTGACTCAAAATATTGGGATAATACAAATTGCAAAAAAATATATATTCTTTTAGAAAATCAAATTGAGTATAATTGTTTGTTATAGGACCAGAGTCTTCCAGGTGGGGCTGTCTTATAACCTCTGAGAGATGGATGGAAGTCAGAAGAGTGGGGTCCAGTCCCAGGTCTGCTGATGGTTCAGTGTGGGTCTCCAGTCAGTCAACCTCCATTCCTTCATTTTAAAAATGAAGATAGGGCTTCCCTGGTGGCGCAGTGGTTGAGAATCCGCCTGCCGATGCAGGGGACACGGGTTCGTGCCCAGGTCTGGGAAGATCCCACATGCCGTGGAGCGTCTGGGCCCGTGAGCCATGGCCGCTGAGCCTGTACGTCCGGAGCCTGTGCTCCGCAACGGGAGAGGACACAACAGTGAGAGGCCTGCGTACCAAAAAAAAAAAACAAAAAAAAAAACCCGAGGATAATCATTCCTTCTTAACAGGACTGTTGAGAGTATTAAATAAAATGCATGTTTATACATTAAATATAAGCACTTGTAAAAGTGCTTTGGAAACTGAATAGCACTTTTCAAATGTAACGTATTATTATCTAAATGACAAAAATGCCTTATGCCTCATTGTACTCTACAGCAAGCAGTGTTAAATGAATATATATTATAGTACTTAGAAATTATACAAGTACCCTTCATAAATATTCCCCTCTCAAATAGCCAGATTTGTGGCTTTTCCAAGATACTTAATAATATGAACTGGTGAGTGCTCTATGAAGTTTAGGGACCAATTTAAAATGCAGTGCTGCCAGAGAGTTTCCAAAAAAAAGTTTCCAAAAGAAATGTTTTTTTTCCTTAAACCGTAGTTTACCATACTCCTTCAAATGTTATATAGCTTACCTTTTTTTTTTGGAAAAAAAATAAAGATTTTATAAAGCAAAACAAAATAAAAACAGAAGCCCTATTATGAAGTTCTAAGAGTTGTATGTTCTTTTTCTAGGCCTATCATCATAAAGAGAATTGTCAGCAGGTGTTTGGGAGATGTGTACGTTAATGACTGTGTTTTGCTATCAAAGCAGTGGAGAGGGCTCATTAGTACTGGGAGTCTGGCTCTGGTGGAGGTTGAGATGTTTAGTGTATACGAGGTGGCAGCTGAATGTTACCAACGCTGCCACATGCGTCCACTGTGCCTCCTTTACTGCAGTTCCCCCAGAGCCATGATGAAAATAACAGCTAACCCTCTAAGCACTTTACAGGTTATAAAGTACTTAGGTATATATGGGCACACACATATCATCCCATTATATCCTCTCTAAATTCCGTGAGTAGGTCTTACTCCTCACAATTTCATAGAAGAGGAAACAAGAGGCCAGCGCTGAATACCTTGCTCAGGGTCACACAACTGGTGAATCCAGGGCCAAATCTCAACTTGGGGCCTGGGCTCCAAATTCGACACTGGTTCCACTGCACCCAGGTCACGTGACGTAGGTACACAGGGTGTGTGGGGATATGATAGAATCTCCACACACAGCGTGCAGAAAAGTGTCGCAGAAAAAGCTGGGGATCAGGATACCTGACGTCCTGCCTCGGCCCTGGCCCAGAAGAGCTGTGTGCCCAAGGGTAGGTCTCCTCAACAAGTTGGGCCTTTGCTTTCTCTTCTGACGAATGAGAGGTTTAGAGCAGCGCAGTCATTAACTGTTTGTAGGGTCTTGGAGAGTTGGCAAGCACGTGAAATTCAGCTATAGACTCTCCCCTCAGAAAAATGCACAAACACAAACTCGCTAACAATTTCAGGGCATTCATGGATCCCAAGAAGACTAGATGGCTTTTGGCTAGTTGATTTTTAAGGTCTGTTTGTGCTCTAGAATTCTGTAACATATCCTCTTTCTACAAACATAGTAATTTAGGTATGCATTATGGTCTCGTCCGTGTGTGTAAGTTTAAATGGTGCTACACTAACATGTTTACTTTTGTCCTGGAAAAATGTATGCTTTTGGAAATCAAGTTTTACTGAGGTAAGGCCTGAGATTTGACTTAGGAAGAAGTGTGACTTTAGAAGTAGGGAATAATGGGTCTAGAACATTGTTATTTAGTAATGATAAACAGCAATGTGTTTAAAAACAAATTTATTATAGATGTGAAGTTCATTTATTTCTCACTTACTTATTGACTAAGAGTGGTGTATTCTTAGGGATAGTCATTGATGGTAATATAAGAATAGCAGTTGGGGCTTCCCTGGTGGCACAGTGGTTGAGAGTCCGCCTGCCGATGCAGGGGACACGGGTTCGTGCCCCGGTCCGGGAAGATCCCACATGCCGCAGAGCGGCTGGGCCCATGAGCCATGGCCGCTGAGCCTGTGCGTCTGGAGCCTGTGCTCCGCAACGGGAGAGGCCACAACACTGAGAGGCCCGCGTACCGCAAAAAAAAAAAAGAATAGCAGTTGGACATTTCTTGTCTGAGAAATAATACCTTAAAATGGGTTAATTTAATCCAATTAGTTTTTAGATGGAAATTATTTAATTACTAATGACTTCTAGCTTGTCAAGTTCTGTTGGGTGTTCTCATAGTCTAACCCCAATTTAGCTAATCAGGACCCTCCTTTTAAAAAGGCCACTTTGCAGTGATTTCAGAAACAGAAATAATTAAACACTTGAGTTACCCAGGAATAAACTTAATAAGAAATGAATAGGAACTATATGAAGAAAATTAGAGAATCATAAAAGAAGACTTGAATGAATGGAGATAAATTTCATATTCCTGAATGGAAATACTGTACATTGTGAAGAAGTCAATTCTTCCCGAATTATTCTATAGATTGAATATAATTCAAATCAACATTCCAGAGGAATTAATTTATGAATCTAATGAAATGTTTTTTACAGTTATTCTGGAAAAATAAACTGAGAGGGAGAGCTAAAGCAGCTAAGAAGAGCAATGTGTGGTATTATAATCTACTATAAAGCTAGAGTAATTGAAATTGTGCTATTGAGGTAGAAATTGATGGGTCAATGGAAGAGAAATGATAGTTCAAGAGGAGAGCTTAGGAACTTATATGTTAAAAATATGGGGAGGGACTTCCCTGGTGGCGCAGTGGTTAAGAATCCACCTGCCAATGCAGGGGACACAGGTTCGAGCCCTGGTCCGGGAAGATCCCACATGCCACAGAGGAACTAAGCCCGTGCGCCACAACTACTGAGTCTGAACTCTAGAGCCTGAGCCACAACTTCTGAGCCTGCACACCACAACTACTGAAGCCCGAGCGCCTAGAGCCCGTGCTCCGCAACAAAGAAAAGCCACCACAATGAGAAGCCCGTGCACTGCAACAAAGAGTAGCCCCCGCTTGCCACAACTAGAGAAAGCCCGCACGCAGCAACGAAGACCCAATGCGGCCATAAATAAATAAATAAACAAATTTATTTTAAAAGAAGCGTTTAAAAAAGTATGGGGAAAAGAAAGATCATTAAATAGATAAGAGTTGGGAGAAAAATTTGAAGGTAGATCTGGACTCACAACTACACCAAAATACATGTTCTGGAAAGCATATAATTAACTGTAAAAAATGAACTGTAAAAAATGTTTCAAAAGTCAATATTTAATGATTTTGGCATTAAGTCTAGGTATAAAAATAACTAGAAGTTACAAAAGAATAGGTTAATAGTTTTCCTTACATAAATATTTTAAAACTTTAAAAAATAAGAGGCAGATTAAAAACTGGGATAAAATATTTGCAAAAAATGCAAATTTTAATATGAAAGTTTTTTTTTTTTCTTTTCGGTACGCGGGCCTCTCACTGTTGTGGCCACTCCCGTTGCGGGGCACAGGCTCCGGACGTGCAGGCTCAGCGGCCATGGCTCACGGGCCCAGCTGCTCCGCGGCATGTGAGATCTTCCCGGACCGGGGCACGAACCCGTGTCCCCTGCATCGGCAGGCGGACTCTCAACCACTGCGCCACCAGGGAAGCCCAATATGTAAGTTTTGAAAAACAAGAAATATCTCATTTTAAAAATGAGGAACAGGCATGAATAGAAGACAATTTATGAATGAAAAATATAATTTAGCCAATAACTCTTAACAAAGATGTTTAATCTCACTAATGATTATACAAATGCAAATAAAAATATCAAAATATATTTTTTACTATTATATTGCCAAAATTTTTTAATATTCATAATTCTTAAAGCTGGAAAGAGTATGGAGAGAGCTCACTCAGATGGCTGGTATATATTGATAAAATCTTTCTGAAAACCAATTATGCAACACATGTCAAGATCCCAAAAAGTTGTTAATAACTTCCAACCCAGCAATTCTTCTTCTAGGAATCCATACTATAAAAATAATCAGAAATTCCACTGAAGATTTGTTTACAAGGATGTTCGTAAACAAAAACGGTAAATAAATAAAATGTTCAACAATCAGAGACGGATTAAATTTTAAATAATTTATGGTATAGTCATACCAGAGGAAATTATACAGGCATTAAAAATCATGTTTTATAAATAATGTTTAATGACAAAGAAAAAAGTTCTCAATAAAATAAGCGAAAAAAGTAAGATGTAAAGCCGAACGCTGCCTGATTTAATGCTGAATATATCAAAGCCTTATATTAGTCTTATGTGTGTAGAAATGACTAGAATGAATTGCTTCAAATGATGTCAGAGAGACCATCTTGGATGGTACAATTATGCATGATTTTTAAAACACTTCATGTGTATATTTTTTAAAAGTTTCTAAAATAAACATCTTTTTAGCATTAAAATATAATGTAAAAAGTAATTTGCTAAAATTTGCTACAATAATTTAGAAAGACAATATATGCTCAATGACAAATGAAACTATATGTTTCATCAGCTGCTTCCATAGCTGTTTCTGCCACTTATTTGCTCTATGACCCTACATAAGTCACTTATCTCCCTCTAAGCTTTGGTTTCTTCAGGCTAAAAATAGCTACCAACAAGACCTTCCATATGGAAAACTGCCTTGCCAACCGTAAACCATCACACACACAGAAGCTATTATTACTGTGTGTGTGTGTGTGTGTGTGTGTGTGTGTGTGTGTGTGTGTGTGTGACTGAATTTAGAACTCCAACCTAAACCGACCTTGCGGATTAAAGCAAAAATGTACTAACCTATATGTGAGAAGCCTCGGTCGAGAAAAATCTTAAAATGAAATGTACATACTTGTGTTCTCATACACAGGAGCCATCTTTGGTCTCGTGTACAAGCACATGCTGACCTGTAACTACTGGCTTCGTAGCCAGGAGAGGAGTGATTGACCACTTCAAGGGTTATGGGTGGAGAAGATAAGAGAAGGATCCAACCCAGGAAGGGCTGAGCTCAGACTCCACAGGATACATCACCCTAAAACACCTGGCGCCTTCATGACAGAAGTGACTTGGGGTGGAGCACACCTAGTGTTCAGCCTGGGGTACAGGAGGTGGAACACAGTTTGTGGCCCACACTCCACTCTCCTTTCGAAGTGAGTAACTTGGTGTCAAATAAATTGGGAAATAAATACAGAGGGTTGATTTTATTATTAGCTTGACAAAGGAAAAAGGGCTCTGGGCATGAAGGATGCATTCCAAGTTTGATATTTTTTCTTAACAAACAAAACACATGACCGTGAATTTTAGCCTAGCAGTTTCCACGTTCGTGGTGAGGGTAGACAGGTCTGATTCACAGCTTGGGTTAGGAGACAGTCAGGATTGAAGGGCAGTAGGTGGAAACGTATGCTTCTCCACTCACGTCCAGCAATTCCTTTCCCTCACTTTCTCCTCTGTCCACAGGCACAAAGCTGAGGATAGCTACAACGTACAGTGTGTGGAGAGGGACAAGTCGTCCATCTGTCACAGAGGCTGTGCAATTTTCCCTGCTTTTCAAGCTGTGTTCATAACACAACGCTGAACTCTACTCATCCATCATTCATTCATCCAACTATCCATTCATGTATTTATTTATCCATCCATTCATTCTTCAAACAGCTGTGTGTGCCTGCAGGCCCCTCCCCCCTCCAATCTCTGGTGGCCTCAATATTTTCAATGAACATACATCAGGGTACAAGGGAAGGGTGTATATCACCGGCCTGTGGCCAACCGCTGTAGGCACCACACCACTTCTAAGCCCTGTTATTTGATTATCACCATCTTTATTGGCCACAGAGGGGAAGGGATATTACAGCTCTGTGGCTTCTGAGAGTTCGGTCCTGAGTGAACTGCCAAGCCTCAGCAGCAGCTCCCAGATCACAGTGCGGAGGATTTTTATGACCGCATCTCAGTTCTCACCAGAAAAGGCAAAAAGGAGGAAGCAGGTGACACATCACAGGATACACAGCAACAGAGAAGCCCAACAAAGCCAAATGCTAAGCATCCCCCTCTTACCTTTGTGTTCTCTCCCTCCCACTTTCCCTGTCAACCCTCCCGATATCCCCTCCCAAACTGTACTCCAGAAGAATTTAAATTGGCTCGAGCTCAAAGAGAAGGAAACAGAAAACTGAGTATTCACTGTATTCCGTGCCATGCTTTTTTTTTTGTCAACATGGATCGCTGAGGCCACCCTGGTGTGAGCAACTCCTGAGCAGAGGGGGTGTGCATATGGGTGAAAGTACGTGTGTGTGGGATGAGCCAGAGGCAAAGGCACAATGTGTGTGTGTGTGTGTGCGTGTGCGAGAGAGAGAGAGAGAGAGAGAGAGAGAGAGAGAGAGAGAGAGAGAGAGAGAGAGAGAAATAGAATGTCGGTGTGTGATTCCCCCCCTTTCTAACCATGGAGCCTGAGAGGCACTCCTCTCTCAGAGCAATTACTACAAATGATTTATGTGGCCAGTCAAGAGGGCCTGCCAGGGTTCTTATTTCATCTCCAGAAAAAGGAACTCTGCTGGAATGTTATCAGGGAGCTTGGGATTAAACTGACAGCTGCCTTTTGTTTTCCCTGTGAAACAGCTTCTCCTTTGGACTCTGGCGTTTGGCTTCTACACTGACAGCCAGAACTCAGTGGAGGCAAAGCCCAGCTAGAGAAGGGCCTCGAGGGAAGGGCACCATTTTTAAATGGGAGAGGCTTCTCTCTCTCCCTTACGGTATTTCTCTTGAGAGGATGTGTCTGCAGCTGCTGCTTTTAGGAGGCAGTCTGGCTCGTGGGGATTGGAATAGGGCTTCCTTTTCACTGCACGGAAATATCCGCAGCACTAAACCTCTCCTCTGTTTCCAGTGCTCACTTAGCCGGAGAGGAAAACAAAGGTCCCTTCCAATTTAAGTTATTACATGTGACCCTGGCCCCTGTCCTCTGCTAGGGTGGAGCATGGTGACAGGGCCTGGGGTGTGACAGGTGATAGGGCATGAGGTGTAAAACAAGGCGGGACTCAAAGCACTCAAAGTACATACAGGCAGGAAGATTCTACGGACAAAAAGAAGACAGAAGCCGTATGTGTTCTCACCCTCTGGCTCCCAAACTTGAACAGACCACTGCAGTTTTCATAAATCCTCAGGTGTGGCTTGGTTGGCCACAGTCCCCCTCTCACATTAGCTTCCCCACCTCCTCGACTCAACCTGGTTTATAAGGTCTTCACACGGCTTTGCTGGGTGAAGGGAGCAAAGGGGCAGTCAGTCATTGGGGCCGATTAAAGAAACACACACACACACACACACACACACACACACACACACACACACACACACACACACACACACACACACACACACACACACACACACACAGTGATGGTCCAATGACTGCATAATAAAGCTTTGTAGATAAATAATAGTAAATACAAATTAAGGAAACTCTCAAGACATCAAGGGAAGAGTGTGGTAAAAAGAGGTTGATGGGGGGCGGGGGGTGAGAGCTATAAAGAGAAGGGATATAAAGGAAGATTAAGGATTATAATAAAAGACATGGACTGTAAAATCATCTTTATAATCTTATATTCCGCTGTGTCTTTATATGCAGTTATTCTATGCTAAAAATACACTTTTTGACTTGTGATCCCCAGATCTCATTTTTACTAAATGTTCTGCCAACAGGTACTGTGTAATGCTCAAAACAAACTTAATTTTTATCAAATAATATACATCTGTATAGGTCTTCACAGCATATGCTAACAGCGTGGTGTGTTCGGAGATCAGAGTGGATCACAGGGAAGGGAACTAACATTTATGAAGGGCATATTATGTGTCTGGTATGGTGCTATGTTTTCTTCTAAATATTTCCTCCTTTATTTTTCACTGCAAGTCTGTGAGGTAGGTATATTTATTCTCACTTTACCAATAAGGTTATAGGTGCCAAGGGAGATTAAATAACTCGCTCAAGGATATACACCTAGTGTGGCAGACACTATTGGCTGCCCAGCTAATATTCCTTTTACTTTCTTCGTTAAAATACTGATTGTATTTGAGGAGGGACTTCCAAGCTTCCCTTGCAGCTAGGGTGGTTATATAATGCAGTTCTGGCCAATGAGATGCACGGAGAGTATGCTGGGAATTGGTGATTGCCCCCCCCCCCCCGCCCCTTGTCCCTTTCTTCTTTTTCCTCAGCTTCCAGAGTGCAGGCGTCAGGCTGGTGGTAGAGATACTATCTTGTGACTTGAAATAACAAGTATTAGGATAAAAGCCACAGACTTGGGGTGGAAAGAGAGAAGGAGGTGGGAAATATCTGACATCACAGATCAGTTGCATTTCCTCTCATCTGGCTTCTTATTACATGAGGAAAATGAAACACCTTTTTTCTTTTTTTTATATTAACCTAGTGCTTTTGCACATAGACAACTGTGATCCAAGGGGCAAAGCTAGCATTAGAACCTAAATCAAATCTCCCTAAGGACATTGGTCATATTATGATACTATGATAACACCATCATACTATGATACACTGTGTTTCCAGAGTGCCCACAGTTTAGAAAAGCCTAGGACAAGGGGATGGCTGGATTTCTTCAGTTTGTAAGGAGTCTCATAGCTTAGGTACTTCTAGTTCCTTAGGCTCCTCTTGAGTTTGGGCCTGGATCTCTCTCATCTTCCGTAAACCAGGGAAATCTGATTTATGTTACCTGGGATAGCTCTAAATCTCACTGCATTTCTTAAGAGTATTCTGATGCACACCCACATCACTATGGCAGCCCCAAGTGGAAATACTCCAGGACGTGGGCCTTGCCAAGTAACCCTGACAGTTTTATTTTGATGCATATAGAAACAGTGTATTCCTTAGAAACAAAGGGTCACTCATGAATTGCAGTTAAGCATGGCAGGTTGAATACATGTTTATTTCCACTCCTTTTCTACCATACCTCCTTACACTCCATAAAAATGACAAAAAAGAGATGTTTTTTGCAAGAGCAAAACTCTGCATAGAGTGGATAGGGAAGGAGCCAAAAGCAGACATGAGATGTCAACATAATTTTGGAAACTGGAAAGCAGATGAATGAGTGGTAACTAATTTAGCAGAGCAGAAAGAGCCGTAATCTAAACTTTCAATGGGGGAAGCTAAGGAGAGGGAAGTCAATGTATGTTAAGAACCTTAAAAAGCTCAGGAATTGGAGGCACCAGATATTTCTGATGATGGGGTGTAAATGGGGCTAAAAACAGGAGAGTTGGTTGAAAGTCTGTATAAGAAGCATGAGACTCTGAGACCCTTTTCCTACTGCACATGGCCATGTGACTATTTCTTCTCCAGCCTGAAAGGGTTGGTGGCTTCCTCTTTGAAAAAGCAGAAGCAGAGGGGTCTGGCACTTGGACACAAAGCACAGTTGAAGTGGGGTTGTTGTACTGGAAACAAGGTAATTAAGTGGAAACTTCCACGTCACTGGTGAGATAAGCTTCCCCAACTCCAAACCCTTCCTCCACTTGCCTTCAAGAACCCTGGCAGCATCATTAAAAAGTCTACAAATAACAAATGCTGGAGAGGGTGTGAGAAAAGGGAATCCTCCTACGCTGCTGGTGGGAATGTAAGTTGGTGCAGCCACTATGGAGAACAGTACGGAGGCTCCTCAGAAAACTAAAAACAGAGCTACCATATGATCCAGCAATCCCACTCCTGGGCACATACCCAGACAAAACTATAATTCAAAAAGATACCTGCACCCCTATGTTCATAGCAGCACTATTCACAATAGCCAAGAAATGGAAGCAACCTAAATGTCCATCAACAGATGAATGGATAAAGAAGATGTGGTACATGTATACAGTGGAATACTACTCAGCCATAAAAAAGAACTAATGCCATTTGCAGCAACATGGATGCAACTAGAGATTATCATACTAAGTGTAGAAAGTCAGAAAGAGAAAGACAAATACCGTATATCACTTAAATGTGAAATCTAAAATATGGCACAAATGAATCTACCTACAAAACAGAAACAGACTCATAGACACAGAGAACAGACTTGTGGTTGCCAAGGGGGAGGGGGGAGGGAGAGGGATGGACTGGGGGTTTGGGGTTGGTTGATGCAAACTGTTACATTTAGAATGGATAAACAACAAGGTCCTAATGTATAGCACAGGTAACTATATTCAATATCTTGTGATAAACTGTAACGGGAAAGAATATAAAAAAAGAATGTATATATGTGTGTAACTGAGTCCCTTTGCTGTACAGCAGAAATTAACACAATATTGTAAATCAACTATACTTCAACTAATCAACTATAAATTGTAAATGAACTATATATTGTAAATCAACTATAAATCAACTAATAAAAATAAATAAATAAAAAATTAAAAAAAAAAGAACCCTGGCAGCCAGTCTTACATCTCCTAGACAGAAGGTCAGCATACTCTTCTCTAGGGAAATGAACCAGCCTAGGAGAAATGACTGATAGATCTTGGATGCCCCATGGCTGGGTTCCAGGCCAATCATCACCACTTGAAAGTCTTCACATATAAACACAGGACTCCCAGTTAGACTGTTAATACTTTCCTCGTAACAATGAATATATAGGCAAGAATAACCACACATTTGAGGAAAACCTCTGACACAAAATCCAGACTCCAAATAAACAAATGAAAAAGAGAAAATAAAAGCAAAAAAGAGAACATTTAAAAAACTATTAATATATTCTCAGGAAAAATGCATTGAACCTATGAATTAAGAACAGGATGGGGCTTCCCTGGTGGCGCAGTGGTTGAGAATCCGCCTGCCGATGCAGGGGACACGGGTTCGTGCCCCGGTCCGGGAGGATCCCACATGCCGCGGAGCGGCTGGGCCCGTGAGCCATGGCCGCCGGGCCTGCGCGTCCGGAGCCTGTGCTCCGCAATGGGAGAGGCCACAACAGTGAGAGGCCCGCGTACCGCAAAAAAAAAAAAAAAAAAAAAAGAACAGGATGGTATAAGACTAAGCATTTAGAAAATTAAAACAGAATTTCTATAAATGAAAAACATGGTAGCAGAAATAATATCAAAGTAAAGTGTGGAGAGGTAAGTTAAAAAAACTTTTGAAAAGTAAAATAAAAGTCAAAGAGATGGAAAACAGAAGAAAAAAGGTAAGAAAATAGGGGCTCAGTCCAGAAGGTACAACATCCAAATAGTAAGTCCAGAAAGGAAGAGGAGAAAACAGCGTGGGGGAAATTATCAATGAAATCATACAAGAAAATTTCCCAGAATTGAAGGACATGAGTTTCCATATTAAAAGGGCCTAGAAAATTCCCTGAACAATGAATACAAAGAGAGCCATAGTAGGGTACATCACTGTGAAATTTCAGAAAGCCACGAATTTTAAAAAATGCTCTAAGTGTCCAAAGAGTGGGAATTAGAATGGCAATGGACATTTTGACCGTGATCTTGGAAGCCAGGAAAAAAATCCATTAAGTGCTTCAAAATTCTTCCTGAGAGTTATTTATAGCCTAGAATCCTATATCCGGTCAGATATGAGAGAAGAATAAAGCTGTTTTCATATATGCAAGGCCTCAAAAATTTACCTCTCATGTAAATTTGTGAGTTCTTAGGCAGTGATTAGAGGATACACTATACTAAAATGAGGACAAAGCCAAGCTAGAGAAGACTTGGGATCTATGAACACTGGATCCAACATAGGAGCAAGGTGAAACGAAGGGGGGAGATGCCAGCTCTGCAGCAGCCTCAGCACCAATCCAGGTGGGGGCAGAAGGATGCAGACCTCCAAGAGGAATGACTCCATGAAGAAGTGGATTGGTTTCCTGATGTTTACAGATGTATCAAGAGGAGATCTACACTGCTGATGAAGATTCTATGAATGATTTAAGGACAGGAACATAAGAAAACTAAGCAAGCAAATAAAGCAATAGAGCCAATAACTGCAGGAAAAACAAGAGATGTACGAGATAAAAATGTGATCAAAGTCCACCATTTGGCTCAGCTGTGAATGACATTTATCGAGCCATAACACACACACACAATACTGATTTCACCGAAAGTTGTGATACAACGGTCGTTAGGAAGAGTGAGGAAGATGGAGCATGTTTGAGGGGTTGAAGGAGTAAGTGAGATAAATCCATATTTCCCATGGTAAGGTGTCAACAGGTAATAACTAAAACACAATAATCAAGAGATAACTGTACAAACATGTCATTTAAAAACACAGAGGTTCAGGACTTCCCTGGTGGCACAGTGGTTAAGAATCCGCCTGCCAATTCAGGGGACACGGTTCGAGCCTTGGTCCGGGAAGATCCCACATGCCGCAGAGCAACTAAGCCCATGCGCCACAACTACTGAGCCTGCTAGCCACAACTACTGAGGCTGTGTGCCACAACTACTGAAGCCCGAGTGTCTAGAGCCCGTGCTCTGCAACAAGAGAAACCACCGCAATGAGAAGCCCACGCACCGCAAAGAAGAGTAGCCCCCGCCTGCCGCAACTAGAGAAAGCCCGGGTGCAGCAATGAAGGCCCAACGCAGCCAAATTAATTAATTAATTTTTAAAAAACCACAGAGGTTCATACCAGCAGAAACAGCTAGAATATGTTAAAACTTGGGGGAACAGCCATCAGGAAGGGAAGAGGGGTAGGGTAGGGCTACTGCTTTCCATCATAGCAGCTGTACAGAGCTATGTGACCTCTCAAATTACGAATCCATGTTATCGCGATAAAGATACTACTGAAAAACAGAAGAGCTGACTAGTTATCACCGAACACTTAAACACGATGAAGGTGACTGAGTGTGTCTAATTCCCTCAGGCTTTGGAAGCCATCCTGAGGGTTTTTCTTGTCCCAGGGGAACATTTCAATGCTAGTAGCACTGCTTCCCACAAACTGGTGCCTAAGCTTCTCTGAGTCCTGACTTGTGGCTGCTGTGTAGATATGACCACACTGCAATGAACTGTGCTTCAGATCATTTTCGATATGGCTCTGAAAGCTGAAAGGTGGGTGGTGCAGCTCCCCCCTAGATTTGGCAAGCCAGAGTAATAATGTAGTGCTTGGGGGGCTCTCAGACCTGCTGGGAGTTTCCTGAGGACCTTTTGGATCCCAACTGATCTGAACTCCACGACCCTCCATTGGACTGTTGCCAAATGAGGCCAGCAGCTGGCCTTCCCTCCCCCCTCCAGTCAAGGGGTCAGGGCCGGAAGTGATCTAGGGACTGGAAGACAAAGGGAGAACTTCTACAGAGAGTCTTCTATGTGATTCCGGTGGCTCTGTTATTGAAATGAAAGAGCATCATTAGGGTTTAGAGTCTAATGAGGCAGCATTAGATAAGCCAAGGAAAAGTCATTGCATGTAAAATATGATTACTTGGAGAAGAAATGCACTTGGATTTGGACCACATGAGAGCCAAAACCTAATTCTGATGAAGTGAGAATAAAATTCTGGCTATAAGCAAGGCAGATTGGAAAGCTGGAAGGCTCTACTTTTCAATGAAAGACAACGAGGTCTATTCTATAACTTTGTGCCCACTTAAGTGTCCATAAAACGGGTGGCTTGTAAATTCAGAAGTAAGGGACGGTAAACTCCCAAGGTGCACTGTGCTTGCGAAAGAAAACTTTTTAAGGACTCAACCGCTTATCTTAAGACAGGTAAAGACAGCCTGTTGAGTAATAATAGGCAACATAATTATTGAGAGCTTATAAGGTGCTAGACTCTGTTTTAAGCACTTTATAAATATTTGCTTATTTAATTCTCAAGACAGTTCTATGAGATGTGTACTATGATGTATGCATGCGAGGAAAGAAGTCTCCATTTTATAGAAGGGAAAATTACAAAGAAATTAAGTAACTAGCCTAAGATTACAGGTAGTAAGTGGCAGAGTGGAATTCAGACCCAGACTCTTAATTTACATCATCTCTAGAAATGGTCACACTGAATGATAATGATAAATAAATGCTAAAATGGTAGGAAAAGCTATTTTGCGTTAATGGTGCCTTCTTCAAAGGTAATATTTTTTTACAGGCCACGTTCTCTTTACATGGATCCCAGCTCAAGCTGCCAGAATTCCACCAGGATAAAGTTAAGTTTCACTTCAAAACTGCACTTTTCTCTAAAGATGAGTTTCAGAAATCAGCTCTGGGCTCCCTCCCTTGCCTACAATTCATCTTAGACTTCAGAGATAAACAGTAGCTTAAGCAGCAAGACTGCACCAGTAAGGATAACATAATAAATAATACTTATAACATTTGAACCCCTGTGTCACTAGAAAAAAAACACACTCTTTATCGAACGGTAGAAATATATCTGTGCATATGTTCACCTCAGCCCCAATATAATTCTTTTAAGTCTGCCAAGCTCTGAGACCTAGAAATGGTGAGTCATTCGGGAGGGAGGGAAGAAAGGGGGGGGGGAGCAAAGATAAAAATAGAGATGTTGATTGCATTGTTCCTAATTCCCTTTAGCTCAAACAGCCTCAGCCTGGGGAGTCAACGGCAGGGACAAGAGGACACGAGAAAGCAAGAGGCACGACGCTCTACGGGCAGAGCAGAGGACGTGCAGGCGGATGCAGACGGCCACATCAGTAACTTCTCGTCACAACCAGACCAACAGCATCGAGGCTGTGGTGTGAGTTCAAAAACAAACAAGTGGAAAGTGCCGAGGGATAAAATGGGCTCAAATCGATGAGCGGCAGTGTCGCTGACCCTCTGGTAAAAGGCTGCCTTTTGTAAGAAGCCCCTGATTGGGGGGAATGGGGCCTGCAGACCGGGAGCCTCAGAGGCCAACTTACAGCGTTCAAACAAAGTATTGTTTCCTCCGGGGTATAAGGCTTACTGTGATTCCAGACATGTCGCCATGGCAGCAGTGGGGGAGGGAGGGAGAGAGGAAGGAACAGATGGGGGTCACCAAGGTCCCAATTCTCATGCAAGGGCCCCATGCTCTCCCCTTTCCCCTTAGGGGGTCCAGTGTGGAGCTGCGTCTTCTCTCACTACTCCACGGACATCAGTGCAATTCCATTTAAGAGATCTTTTTGAGGGCCTACTATGTGTAGGTCTTTCAATTCTAATTAATATTAGCTCCCGTGAAAACACCCTACCTCTACTTGATTATGGAAAACTCAAACGGGAAAAAGGCCTAGTTTCCACACTCTCAAAGTTTGTCTTTTCCTATTCCCAACCTTATAAGGAGACATAGGTTAACGATACACAGTCATATACATGGAATATAAAGAATGAATGTATATGAATTTGATTGTGGTCCCCAAATGCTAACCTTATATTTCAATCAGAAAGAATGAGGTAGTCCTTTGGCATCCTTAGAGTTACTGTGATGGTCTTCCTCTAGTTTCTTGACTGCAGGTGACACTGCTAGGTCCATCTTCTCAAAACATACCTACCTACGTGATGTAACCCTGCTTACCTTCAATGGTGATCCAAAATTATTAGCTTGGAATTCAAGATCTGCTATAGCTGGTCCCCATCTAATTTTCCTCTGTCTCAAATGTTTCCATGTTCTTGGAAGGGCGTAATAGGTAGAATGAATAAATAAGTGAATGAATACATAAAAAAGAATAAAATAGGGAAGCAAACCTCACAAAACTCATTTCCATCTCAATCCTTTGGCTCATGCGGTTACCAGAGCTCCCCATCAACATTATGTTTTCCTGGCTTTCATCCATCCAATTTCCACCAAGGTCTAGTTCATATCTCAAAGGGTCCTTAAACTTAACATGATCCAGATAAAACACGTGATCTCCACCCTCTGTATCTCAGTGACTGGAGCCTTCACGATCAATCTAGTTCATAAGCCAGAAACCTAGGCTCCGTCTGAGAGAAGCATCTTTCTCTCTCAATCCCCATTTCAAAATATTGCCAAATCCTTCCACTGTCACCGCCTGAATACATCTCAACCCCATTCACTTCCCTTTGTCTCAATATCCAATCACTCCATCACTTCTATCAGTCTTCAAATTAGAGAACTTAAGTCTACTTGCTCTATCAGTTCTCTTGTGGTCAGAGGGATGTTTTCAAAATGCAAGTGTGATCATATCACACTCTTGCTTACCGCTCCTCAGTGGCTTTTATGGCTCTTAGGACAGTGGGTAGAATCCATACAACGGGCCCTGAAGCAACGTGACCCCGGCATATCTCCCAGCCTCATGCCACCCCATTATCCTCTCTGTGGGGCCTCCTGGCAGCTCCACTTCTCGCCATCTTGCTACCAGCTTGGACTTCACTACTCTCTCTCTCCCAGCTGGAATGCTCTGCCCTCCGTCACACTCCGCCCCACCTCATCTGCTGGTGCAGTGGTTCTCACACGTTGGGGCCCATCACAATCACCTGGAGGGCTGGCCAAAACCCAGAATGCTGGGCCCCACTCCCAGTTTTTGATTCAGTGGGTCTGGGGTGGGACCCGATCATCTGCAATTCTAACAAGTCTCCAGGTAAGGCTTTTGCTGCTGGTCCTGGAACTACACATTGAGAATCACTGCCCTAGTTACCTCCTACTGGTTTTCTAGATCTCTGAGAAATCTCCCTTGTCTGTTTTGCCCTTCGCTAGGCTATACATGTTCACGGCCATCTATACATTTCCTTCCCAGCGCTGGCCTTCCTCCTGGGCTTTAATTATGTGTCTGTGTGATCATCTCACTAATGTCTACCTTTGTATTAGACTCCTGTGCATGGGGTTAGGGACCATGTCTGTATTGTTCAGCGTCCTGTCCCCAGCGGCTACTGAGTACCTGCACATAGTGTGTACTCCACAAGTATTTGCTAAATGTAGACTAATCTCTTCTATGACGTTTCCTTTAGTTAACTGAGGTCATACTGCCCTTCCTTCTTGTGCTGCTTAATTTTATGTGTTGATCTGACTGGCCTAAGGGACTCCCGGATAGCTGATAAAACATTATTTCTGGGTGTGTCTGTGAAGGTGTTTCTGGAAGACATCAGCATTTGAAACAGACTAAGTAAAGAAGATCCCTCTTACCAATGTGGGTGGGCATCATCCAGTCCACTGATGGTCAGAATAGAACAAAAAAGTGGAGAAGGGGCCAATTCACTCTCTTTACCTTGGCTGGGACGTCCCTCTCTCCTGCCCTTGGACTTTGACCCTCCTGCTTCTCGGGTCTTAGATTCCGACTGGGACTTAGACCGTCAGCCCCCCCTGATTCTCAGGCCTTCAAACGGGGACTAAATTATACCACCAGCTTTCCTGGTTCTCCAGTCTGCAGATGGTATATTGTGGGGCTTCTCGGACTCCATGATCATGTGAGCCAATTCCTATAATAAATCTCCTCTTACATATGTATCAAAATCTATATCCTCTTGTTTCTTTTCTCTGGAGAACCCTGACTAATATACTTCCTATGCATGACTATTTTACTTATAAGAAGCCCACCTCACTTCAGAGTTGACATACTCTAGAGCTTCCCTAGAGTAGGAAAATCATCAAATACTGTCGAATAATACCTGATACCAATGTCAGAAGCAGAGAAGCTGCTTACAAAACATACTAATGCCTGTTGTGAGGCCCACTTTGAGATTGAATTAGGCAGATACCCAGATATCCTGCATGAATGACAGCCATCAACTCCCACCACGGCCTCCTCCAAGGCCAGAGAGAGAGACACCCTGCAGAGAAAGAGGCAGACTTGGTGTCTATGCAGTGCCCTTTGGTTTCTTGGCTAAGAGGCTCCTCCAGTCTTAGTTTCTTATCAGCAAAATGGGGATAATAATAGTACTTAAGCCTCATAAGATTATTGGAATGATCAAATGGGATGTTATATGGAAAGAACTTAGTGTAGTGCTTAGAATGTAGCAAATACTCAAAACTGTTAGCTGTTATTATGGGTTGGTATTACAGCAGCCTTGGCAATCTGGGTCTTTTAGGACTAGTCTAATTTCAAATATTCTGTCCCAAGGTCACATTTCTTGACATTTTTGGTCCGGAAAACATGGCTGCACGTATCTTCATATTCATATACTATCTTGTATTTGACTGAATTCAGCAAACATGTATTAAGCGACTACTGTATGAGGTCATCCGGCTTGGCATCCATCAGAGGTATTCACAGACGAGTAACAATCTGATGGGGGAGAGAAACATAAATCGCCGGCTAAAATGTAAGGCAGAATGAAATAAACATGAGATGGAGGTACCTATAGAAGTGTACAGGTATGGAAAGGAAGGTCAGATCATTTCTGACTGAGGTGGTATCTGATTGGACCTGAAAAGTAGACAGTGATTCTGATGAGCAAAGAAGCAGAGCGTTTGGGGCCATTCTGGGCCAATGGAACATCATTAGCTGAGGCTCCGACACCCTGAAGTGCATGGCTCACTCAGGGGAAAGAGAAAAGAACAGTGTGCCTGCAGAGATGAGAGACATAGGGAGAGGGAGAGAAAGTTGGAAAGATATTTGGGGTCAGAATGTATATAATGTTTTTTTTTAAATTTTATTGAAGTATAGTTGATTTATAATGTGTTAATTTCTGCTACACAGCAAAGTGATTCAGTTATACCTACATACATATATATGTGTGTGTATATGTATATATACACACACATATATTCTTTTTCGTATTTTTTCCATTATGGTTTATCACAGGATATTGAATATAGTCCCCTGTCAGATTATATATAATCTTGAACATAATGCTAAGAACCTAGTATTTTGTTCCATGGGTAACAAGGTTCCAACTGCCTCATCTATATGACTCTTCCTTCATGTGTTACGTTTTTTCTCAGGTCTGGCTTAGGGTAGACCGGTGTGATGTCTACAATCCTTTGATTGGCTAGATTTGCAAGGCTAACCGTCCATTTGCCTTCTGGGGCATTTGGGGTATTTTCTTTCATGGCTTTATTTTCTAAACGCCCAAAGGTTCTCAGAGATATAATAAATTGTGAAAGCCAGATGAGCCCAAATATCTAGATATAATTAGGTAGCTTTCTTACAAATTCTTGACTCGGATTTCTCTCCACTCTAACCCTACCGAGATGCAAAGCCTTTCTTCAACTGGTTCTGAGTGTTTACATTTTGCACTTTGTCAGAGCTGGGGGACACACAGAGTCCTCCTCTAGAGCTGTCTTCTCACGTGTTGAAGAACCTGTTCATTTTCTTCTGTTCTGACATGTCTGGTAAGATAGGATTTTGATGCCTTGGGCTTTCTCACTTGGTCAATGTTACTGTGCTCAGCACTCCAATACTCAAACTTTCTCCCTCTCTTTCACCCCTAGAATAACAGAGAAATTGCCTTCTTTCCATCCGTATGACTGCCACACGAGAGGAAGGCGGGTATGATGAGTGCTGCCATGTCAGCAATGCAAATCTCCCACCTGCCATTTTTCTGATCAGGAAAACGTTTGTCAGACACTTCACCAACTTTGAAGAACTTGGCAATAAAGCAACTGTTACACAAACGGCACAGAGAGCTCTGCTTTTCTTTGAAAGAGACTGCTTTTGAAGGAACATGAAATTGCAAAAATATCGGCTTTGATGAAATATAACTTCAGGTTAAATGTGTTTTAAAGAAAAGAAAAACACTTAAGAGGAACATAAAGTAGTTTTAACACTGATGTTGAGCTATCCTATCACTCATTTTACTGGGAATTTATAAGAGAAAGTATTTCTTCCAAAGTCACAATTTTCTCCAGGTTATTTCTTCAAACATTTACTCCAGATTTAGTTATTGGGAAAAAATTCCTCATACTTATCCTCTATTTCATTAAACCAAAAATCCAATCTCAAGTTGTTCTCATTCTCACTCTTCTTAAAATATTGGGATCACAGGTAGTTTTATATTCTACCTTATTTCATTTATTATATCAGGGCCACTTCCCCATGTTATTAAACACTCTTCTAAAATAACAGTTTTGAAATATTCTTTCAGTTGAATGTATCATAATGTATTCAATGAACCCCCTACTTTTGGTCATACAGTGCTTTTTTTCCCAACTTTCACCACTATAAATAATGCTGCAGTGAACATCCTTATATATACAGAAGTAGAATTGCTGGTTCAGGGGATAGGAGTACTTTTGAGGACTTCTCTGCATACTGCTTAACTGTTCTATGCCCATCTCCCATGTGGAAAATGTTTGGTGACACCGCTTGAAGGTTCCTATGAGAAAACCCATTGTCAAATCAACTGGAAGCAACAACTTCTATTATCAAAGTAAATCTACTGCTATCATTATAGGAATGCATTATTTTGTATGCTTGCCCGGAGCTGATCACTGAGTTTCAGTTTCGTCAATTAGATGTACTATCTATTGCAAAGGTTGTCAGACACATGTATTAGGCTATAAGATAATCTAAGTAAGCAGGGCCCAGCTGCCGGGCCTGTCCTTCTACCACCAATCAGAACAGAAGAGTCAGGGAACCTAGTCTGGCTGTTAGAACCCACCCTTTCTGAGTTCAAAGCCTGACTCTGTGCTGGTAGCTGGATAACTAAACCAGGCTCATTTTCCTCCTCCATGTAAAGAGGAGAATAGATAATCCAAAAGTAGAGGATTCATTAAATAAATTATGATACATTCAACTGAAAGAATGTTGCAAATAATAGTGCCTAAATTCAAAAGAACGCATGAGGATTAAGTGGGATAAAACACTTATCACAGTACCAGCTGAATGGTAAGCATCCAGGAAGTACTTATTTTTCAAAATTATTAATTCCACGCTCACAATTACCTACGGAACTTCAGTATTTGGAGAGTAGATGAAACCAGAAATAAACTGTCTATTTGGGATCCGAAGTTTCTAAATTGCACACAGCTTCCTTAGTCCTGTGTGTGGCTAAGGCAACTGAAAGTCAGATCATCATCACGGTGGCAAACGAGGGAGTTGGGGCCCTAGAGACAGACGGAAAGGGCTGCGGCTGGCCATGCCTCCCACTCTGTGCTCATCGTTGAGTTTCTAGTGTGAGTTCTTGGCCCCAGGCCTCCTGCCGGTCCCACTCTGGCTCTCTGGGCAACAGGTTTACTGGAGGAAGAATCAGGCCTCATGCTTCTCAGTCTCAGGAGTCTCCTTATTGGCCCCAGGCATACATACAGGCAGAGCGTTTCTGCTGGGGTAAATGTTCTCCACACCTAAGCACAGTATCTGCTCCGTCAGAGGCAGGGCTTCCTTTGAGTCCATTCCTTCGTTTTGCTGACCACAAACAAAAAGGAAGCAGCTGCAAAAGTACACACAGACATCAGGATTTCGGCAGGACGGCTGCCTGCGCTGGGGAGTGCGGACCCACTTCAGTGATCTGCTCCACAGTCCAAGCCCTAATCAGGCAGGAAGCCAGGAGTCCTAATTTCAGTCCCAGTGAAGGAGTGGAAAAGAATCAATCAGAACTCTATCTGCTTTGCTTTTGAACTAAATCAATGCCATCACACACCATCTTTACACTGATGCAGGAAGCACAGCACTGATCCTGAAGAACAGAAGAAATGATGGTCTATTACCTCTCCCTGAAGTGCTCTGAAATCAGGCAGGGTGATGGGTGTGGGCATATTCGCCTTGATCCTTCCTATTTAGCTGCAGGTGTAGAACACATGCAGGGAGGGAAAGAAACCATAGTTTTTAAATGAATGAAATGGACCAAACACAGGGGAACACTTGGACATTTTGTAGTTTTGTCTTTGGGTGTTAAGGAACTCTTAATACTGGCTTAGTCCTTCTTAGAACATCAATAAATAATTCCTCATCATTCAAGTCAGCCACATTTTAATAACTGTACTTTGTGATTCTATGAACATGACAGTTGTCAGGAAAAGATTAAGTTTGACGCAGCAGGTTACGTAATGAACCACTGGCAAAGCAGAAAAGGAACCCAGAACTCTAGCTGGGAATCCTGAGATGAACTGGGACTGCTAAGGCCACCCCTCCACCCCAAAGGGAGGGCCTTAACCATTTCGCCCACCCTCTAACCCTGAACTCTTTCATAGACACACACACACACATACACACACACACACACACACACAGAGTGTACCACTGGCCATGGCAGCCCTGGCAGGTACAATTAAGATACCCAACCACGTCTGCCGCCACCAAAGTCACACCTCTCTTGGGTCTTCAGTTTCATGTGTCTGTGTGTGAGGGTTGGCCTCCCCTGTCCTTGGCGTTTGGTGTGGGCGGCTCGTAAACCCATGGCCCAGGCAGGACCTTCACTCTACCTTGTGTTCAATTAATTAAACAGTGAGACCACTGGATTGAGGTGTTCTGATACCTTAGCAGCCTCTGTAAGCAAGCAAACAGATACCTAAGCCTGTGATGCCTCAAGGTTAAGAAATCAAAACCTAAGGACAACCAATTACAGCCAACCGGGCTTTCCCAACTAAGACGGACGTAGAAGCTATAGCCAGTCAAAGAATTTCCTTCTTTTGCCTCCGCCTTTTCTGTATAAAAGTCTCTCCCCAGCTCCTGTCGGTGCAGCCCGCCTCACAACTTCTGGTTTGGTGCGTCCTGATTCGAATCCATTTCTGCTCAAATAAACTCTGAGACATTTTAATATGCCTCAGTTTTAACACCTCCTTTACCCTGCTCTACTTCTTATTTTTCCACAGCATTTACAACATTTACAACTAACATACTATATAATTTACAGTCATTTATTATGTTTAATGTCTGCTAGAACATAAGCTGCGTAAGGGCAGGAATCTTTATCTTTTTCATACACAGATATGTTTCAAGCACCTAGAAGAGTGGTTGGTACACAGCAGGGACTCGATAAACATTTGTTTAATGAATGAATGTTTATTTGCCATTAGAATCTAATTAGAATTTACATCCTAGTTAAACAATTGCTAAGTTTGCAGCCCAAGACCTGTTCATCTCTTTGAAATATTTACCCCCAGCCTCCATCCCTCAGGCTCAAGCTGCTCCTGGCGTCCACAAAGCACTGAGCTCTGACACTGCCAAACAGTCACTGTCACTCGGTGAAACTGAGGAGGAAGTAAAATATTTACGCAAGCAGAAACTCGGGGTGGGGGGGTGGGGCGGCAGAAGTCTGGGTTGTTTTCACTTAACTAACGATGCCTGTTGACTTCCCACCCCCATCTTGGTATTTATTTCAGAAGCAAAACAAGCCACTGTAGGACTTTGATCTGTGATTCAAGAATATTCTGGGTTTTTGTTAAATCTGCAAATTGCTTATATTGCTACTAACTCAAATGAGAAAAGATTCTTGCTTAAATGGCTCTCCATCCTCAGAAGGTCTCACACCTTTGTTTTCAGTAAATGTTTGAGAATGACCTTGAAAGTATGCAAGAGAACAGACGATAAAAAATAAACGCATACTGAAGCTGGGTATCTTTCAGGTTCTCCCAGTCGCTGAGAGGTATAATTAGGGCAAACAGATAATTTTTTGCCCGAACCAGAAGTGGCATCAACAGGACTTCTTGGGCAGATTCTAAATATGGTTTATCTTAGGTACAATCAGCTTCTGTCACTACAGAGGGTGGGAAAGGGCCAGCAACGATTAGTGCCTCTGAAAAGGTCAAAAGCATTGTGGTTTGCATCCCATTCCGTTTGAATTCAAGGGTCAGCGGATCAAAATATTCATATCGCCAATTTACGCTAATTTCACTAGTTTGTAAGTATTAGGCAAGACTGTTCAATCAATGACCTAGCAAATTAATCTATTTCCCCCCATTAGTTTCTGACTCTCCAGCATGACAATATCAGATACCCTGTTAAAGCAAAGGCCCCTCAAGCTGTGCAACTGACGCCTTCTGATTCCTCCTCCGAGGCCCATCTGTCTCCTAACCGCCCCTCCCAGCACGATGCCCCCTCCTCCGCTCCAACCAGGCCCCTGTTTTCCCGTTCTTTCAGTACAATCAGAATAAGTGAAAGAGGACCCTGATGTTCCAGAGGGACCAGGCAGTCTGAAAAGGTACGTCTTCAACATCATTAGCAGTTCATCTTCTAAAACCTCAGGGCAGCCCCTAGGCAGCCCCTCCTGCAATCCCCCTCCCCCCTCTCCCCCGCCACCCCTCTCTTTTGGTGTCGGCTTATCAAATTAATGAAGCCTATCTAGACGGGAGGAAGTTGGGGTAGAAGACCAGTGGCTTAAGAGCAATTCAATGCAAGCCCCTCCCCCCCTTAAAAAAAATAATGGGGGAAAAATCAGAATAGCTTTCTCTTAGAATGGGAGGAGGAAAGGGGAATGCAGCTGGGCGTGGGGTAGGAGGTTGCCACGACTGTCTCCGAGTTCCCTGGAGGAGGAGATGTCTATTTACTCTCCCCGATGAACATTTGCATGTTAAAAAAGCGCAGTTCCTTTGTGGGCAGGATTTATCTGGGCCGCGTTTCCGTTTCCGACTTGACAGAGCAGAGTGGAGGGTGAGGACGCCAGGTAAAGGATAAAGCAACTTCCCTCTCACCTTTTTATAAGACAGTCCCCTCTCTCACACAGAGGTTCAGGGAGGCCAGGGTGAGATTTCTGCGACCCTCCGCAGCGGCTTGGCGGGCGGCAGAGGGCAGATCCCACCCTCCGGTCGCGGGCAGCGTGGGCTGCGGGCTCCGGGCGCAGGCTGTGCCATCAGCGCCTCACCTGCCCTCAGATCCGGGGAGGAAGCATCTCTCAGCGCGAGGTACAAAACACATCAACATCCCTCATCACGTCACTGACCTAAATATAGACAATGACTTAAAGGGGAAAAAAAAAGTTGCACATTCTTCTATACCTGCAAACGCTGCAGAGCTCTTCAAACAAGCCCTGGCAATGAGGAACAATAGATAACCAGTCAGATGTGAAGGGAGAAGGGGAGAGATGGGTGTTCTAGAACGATTGCTGTGATAAGGCCATTAGAGTTGCTCAGCTCAACATCAATCCTCATTTGTAACCCGGGGTCCCGATATCACTCTGGGAGTGGTTTTGTGTCCCTGGCAGCTTCTCCACCGGGAGCCCTGCTGGAGAAAGGGGGCATGTGCCATGGGTCTGCCTGGCTAAGCGAGGCTGGTCTTTTCACTGTGTAAGGCAGGTCTCTGATTCAAAGAAAAAAGGCCACTTGAATGAGAAGTGTTTCCTTCCCATTGCGGAAGAGCACGTGGTGTCAGTTTCTTTGTCGTTCTTGAGCAGCCTTCCCCAGAAGCCACTTTTAGCCATCCCCAATCCCAGCCTCCACTTTAGCATCCCAAGTCGATGCCCTCTTCCACATCATTTTTTTTTTAAGTTTATTTATTTATTTAATTTTGGCCGCACCGTGTGGCAAATGGAGCTTCCCCAACCAGGGATCGAACCCGTGCCTTCTGCATTGGAAGTGCGGAGTTCCAACCACTGGAACACCAGGGAAGCCTTTCCACATCATTTTAGGCAAAACCTTACTAAGGACTTGGGAAAGCTGGCATGGGCTAGCTCACTTTTTACACCACGAGGGGTGTCAGGAAAGATTACTTTTCCCTCACGGTATGAACCTGCATTGGGTAGAGTCTTTTAATCCCATGTTGATAAGAGTGCTTGCCTTTTTATTAACTTGGGGATTATTCACTGGCTGGGTGAACAGAAGGGCCATAGTAGAAGCTTTTATGAACACGAATCCCATAACTAGGGACCTTGGGAAAGATATCTGAACAAATGTTAAGTATGGATGGAACAGTGTCATCAGCAGTTAGGACACAATTGTGGGCAATCAATCGCTAAGGAGAAGTCACATGTCTCTCACATATTTCTGTTCCCTCAGTCAACTATCTGCATAAGAACAGCCTGCGTGGAGGCTTCCCAAGTGTAACATAATTGCCTGCTGTTAGAGAACCAGCAAGCCACTTCAGGCTTAAGCCGTCCACAACTCCGGTATTTCTGCTGAAACACAAACTCCTGCTCTTTCGTGTTAGCAAAATGTCCACACGTAAAGCCATCAGTTTGTTTCTTCAGAGAACACATCCATGTGTTCTTGATAGGAACATATTATACCATCATAAAAAGAGCCGTATCCCTTGGAAAAATAATAATGGGAAATAAAACACATCTCATACAAGATAATATAAGGATGCTAAAGACACCACTACAAATGAAATAAAATAAAAACAGTGGAAGAATCCTAACAAGAGTTGAGAACAAAAAGGAAGTAAACCAGAAGCTCTAATTTAAAACAGCAACGATGAAGAAAAGGTCTTGGCAACAGCAGACCTGTATTTGCCCAAGGTTAGTACAATCTCTGTGCATGACAGTCTGGGTACCAACATCTCTGTGGTTTCCCTAGCACAGTGAATATTCCGGTGCTCACTGCTCTTCTAAAAGATGAGGCTGAACCAGAGCAAGGAAAATAGGGAGCTACACGTTCTCAGAATGAAAGGCACCCGGAGGGTGATGGAAAAAAATGGCTCTGGATTTCAAATAACAGTTTTAGGTCACCACAACCAGAACAGGAATCTAGCTGTTTTATGATGTGTAACAGATTCCCAGCAATGTCCTTCAGGAACAAAGACTGACCGCTGATGGTTTCTAAAAAGGAACTGGGGACCGGGTTCAGGTGAAGGTGCTGGGAGATCCTGACACAGTAACAGGGAAGTCTTCAGAAAATTTGCCTCTACTGGGTTTTGGCTTCCCTACATAGACCCTTGGAAATACACTCTCTCGGATAAGTGCATGCAATTAAAAATTACCAAGGACTAGAGGGAAAAAAATAGATAATAATTTGGTCAAGAAGAAATATGCCCAGAGTCATTTTTTTCCAATCCAATATCTTTGTTAATTAAGCATTTTCCAACCTCTGCTGAGAATACTAATAGTAATCTAATACTATGCTACTCATTACTAATAAAACATATTTATGAAATGGAAATATAATGTGCCTATTTCCAAACTGTGCTTCTAAATGACTTACTCTAAGCCACAATTTAAAATGGTTTGAGAAATGAGTCTTTAATAAAGAATTGATGAGGATGATGACTGCTGATAATAATTCTATTTGGTGAGATTACATGGTTTGCTATGGCAATGTGAGCTGAGTTACTGCAAGGAACTAATATAGGGACATTTAATTGATGATAAATATAGTGGTGGTACGTCAACTCTTGAAAAAGTGAGCATGTAATTGAAGAATCCAGCATCATCTTGTCTGCTGATTACGCTGCCATTACAGGGCTGTCAGAATGTTATTTGTCTGACATATCTGCACACAGTAGGGATATAAGAGGTGAGAGAATAAGCACCTATAATTATCCCTCAATGTGGGATCCTATATGCAATTATAGTTAATCATAAACCCAATAACATTTAGGAAAAAACAATTATAGTATGGCTCAGGATAGAGCCATCATGGTGTTTGTAATCATCAGTAAAGTGGATGTTCAGCATGGTTAGAAAGCCTTGACACTAGGGCACGAGCATATAGCCTGAGCTTTTTAAAGGGAGCGAAGAAAACAAACCACTGAAGCTCACTCCTTCGTTAATGATATTACTCCACCAATAGGTCAGGGTGTCTTGACTTGAGCAAAGCATCGGATGTAACTTCTTTCCCCATCCCTTTGAACAAAGAGTAAAGTATAGGAGCAGAACTGTAGAATATTGTATTCACATATAATCTTACTAAACACCAGACACTGTCTGAGACAGTGGAAAGCCACAAAAAACAAAACACTCTCTATCAAGGAGTTGAAAGTCTAGAGGGGCCAAAAAATGAACAAGCAGTTAAAGCCAACATAATCAGTGATAAATGTTGCAGTAGCTGTGTGAAAACAGGTGCTTCACGGAGATGGAAGGTTGAAAGTGGGCCAGAGAAGGCTTTGCAGAAGAGGCATTTCTCTTTTTTTAAAAAAAGTTTATCTTAATTGTTGATGAATTATGGTCTTTATTTATAATGTCAAAATAAAACAAAACAGATGTTGGCTTCAAGGGTTAGCTGTGGGGTGGAAACCTCTGGTGTGCCCCCAGCTCCATGATCCCAACAGAGCTTAAGAGGTGATTCTTTTTACTTTTTTACCAGAAATACTTTTATTTTTGTTTTTACTCTTCTTAACTCTGTTCATTTGTGCAGCATTTTTCTTTTTTCCTTCCAGTTTTATTGAGATATAATTGGTATACAGCACTGTATGAGATTATTATATAGCAGAAGGATTTGACTTACATATATTGCGCAAATGGTTACCATAAAAAGTTTAGTTAACATCTGTCATCTCATATGGATACAAAAAAAGAAAAAAGAAAAAAGTTTTTTTCCTTGTGATGAAAACTCTTGGGATCTACTCTCTTGACTTTCAAATTACCATACAGCAGTGTTAAGTATAAGTCCTCATAATAATGCTATTTGCAGCAACATGGATGGACCTAGAGATTGTCATACTGAGTGAAGTAAGTCAGAGAAAGACAAATATCATATGATATCGCTTATATGTGGAATCTAAAAAAATGGTACAAATGACCTATTTACAAAACAGAAATAGAGTCACAGATGTAGAAAACAAACTTATGCCTACCAAAGGAGAAAGGGGGGGAGGGATAAATTGGGAGATTGGAATTGACACATACACGCTACTATATATAAAACAGATAACTAATAAGAACCTGCTGTATAGCACGGGGAACTATACTCAACACTCTGCAATGACCTATATGGGAATAGAATCTAAAAGAGAGTGGATATATGTATATGTATAACTGATTCACTTTGCTGTACAGCAGAAACCAACACAACACTGTAAATCAACTATGCTCCAATAAAAATTTAAAAAAATTTTTAAATAAAAAAGAAATCTTTCTGAAAAACCGTATAGCCATTACGTTGTACGTTACATCGCTAGTTCTCATGTATCTTATAACGGGAAGTTTGTACCTTTTGACCACCTTCGTCCAATCCTCCCCGACCCCTGAGACCTCGCATCCACCTCTGGTAACCACAAGTCTGTCCTAAGAGGTGATTCTTGAGTTAAGCATTAAAGGAGGAGTAGAAGTTTATGAGTCACAGAAAACATGGCCAAAGCCTCCCAGGCAGAGAACCAGCATGTGTGAAGACAGGAAGAACATGTGTGCTTTGAGGAACTGCAGCAGCGGGTCTCAGAGGATGTTTTGGGGGGATGGGGATGTTTGGAGATGAGGCTGCCAAGGTTGACAGGGGGCAGATGATGGAGTTGGAGGATGTACCCTGGGGGGTCTAGATTCTCCTGCATGGTGATGGACAACCACCCCTGAAGGAATTTTGCCCTCTGTTTACATAAGTGATTTGTATACTGGCATAACAAGCAGGAAGGATGACAACTACAAGGAAAAAGAATGAATTTTACCAGGTCACAAAAGGTAAGCATTAATACTTGAACACACAGATTCACAAACACTAATTTCTCTTGTACTGCATTAGGAAAATCTTGTCTAAATGTGGTTTCTATGAAATTTTTAATTGATGCATGCACCTTTAGGCTGCAGACAAGGTGTGGTAATTTTTACTGAACTCTGTGTTGGTCAAATGACATTTGGGGTTTTGTATACAGATCTGGGAATCTCATTTTTAACAAGATAGCACATCAGGGGCTTCCCTGGTGGCGCAGTGGTTGAGAGTTCGCCTGCTGATGCAGGTGACACGGATTCGTGCCCTGGTCTGGGAGGATCCTGCATGCCACGGAGCGGCTGGGCCCGTGAGCCATGGCCGCTGAACCTGCGCGTCCGGAGCCTGTGCTCCGCAACGGAAGAGGCCACAACAGTGAGAGGCCCGCGTACCGCCAAAAAAAAAAAAATAGCACATCAGAAAGAGGACAGGCTTGGTGACAAAGGGTCAGATAATCATGCTAATATAAGGAATAGTGGAAGGAACTGGGAATCCAAGTTGGGAAAAAGAAGATAGAGAAATATGAAAGCTTTTTGTTAGTTCTCTAAAGGTTGCATGTGAAAAGAAGGGTAGGTTTACCCTGTGTCAACAGAAAAACAAGGTGGTGGTTATGTGGAGATAGATTGCAGCTGAATGCAAGGAAGGACTTTCAGATCATTCCATATCCAAAAAATGAAAATGGATGACAAGCCAGGACTCAACAGTTATCCTGACAAAGAAGAGTTTTAGAGGAGATTCCTGCTCTTGGCCAGAGGCTGAGCTGGATGACCTTGACCAAAATTTTGATGCATAGATTCTGTAAAATGGCAATACATCCTGGCTCTCTCAGATATCTGTAATTTCAAAATAACTAATGATCCCATGCCATTTACATCTCTGGAAATCTAGTTCATGTTAGAATAATTACCAACTGTTTTTGCACATTGTGCCAGTTTTTGAGGAGGGTAAAAAAAAGAAGACATGATCCTATCACCTCTCCTGTCCTCAAGGAGGCACGCAACATGATTCTATGCACAGTCACTGACCTTTTATGAAACTGGGGCTTGATCCCAACTTGTCACTAATTTGGCAGCAGAGATCATTCAGAAATAGTTTTATTAGCAATGGAGCTTATAATGGCAACTTGAAGATATGAAGGGCTCCCTTGAGTTATAAAAAAAACAAAACAATAAAAGTGATATTGAAAGAGTGTTTAGAGCGTATCAGGCACTCCACATTCTGGCTGGTACTCAATAAGGAGACTATCAAAAAACAGAGAAGTTTTCTTTTCCAAATTTGTGCTGAGGACACAATGATGATCACCCAAATCCCTCAGAGACTAGGGGGAGGTTTCAACTTTCATAAGCAAGGGGCCATCAATGAGGTCATGGTGAGAAGGTTTCCAATTACTTGCTGCTAAACCAGTAGAAGTATCAATTTCATACACCAGAGATCCATTTCCACCTATTATTTATTATAAACTCCTCAGGGTAAAAATTAACTTGAGACTGCTGTTTTAAATTTTTTAATGATTTTTAAAAGCCCAAATGAAGGTCTTTGATTCCATTGGGGGAAAAATAATCAACATTTAAAATCTTAAAATGAAAAATGTGAATGAACCAAACATTTTAAGATGTATTGACACCAGGTTCCAAACCCAAACCCAAGGTCCTGATTAGAGCGTTTAGAATTATTGGCTTCCGTCTCACTGTGGTCAGTTTTCCTGTATGATAAATACACTACTCCCTGCTTATTAATAAAGGCATGTTACATAGCAACTTCTTCTATCACTGACCAAGAGGCTGTGGCCTTCCTGATTCCAGTGACCAAGGTGACAACCAGAATAGTACTTCTCACCTGACGAAGGTACCAGATACATGTACACACTGGAGAGTAGCCTTAGACCCAAGCCCAGGATCGCCCTCTCCTGTGTGTGGCCAAAGCCGGGATTCTGAGCATGTGGCCAGGAGGCAAAAATCAATCAAACCGAACATGATATCCTGAGGAACAAAGGCCAGCACCGTCCTGGGGACTTGATTTCCCCACATATTTTAATCAGGATTGTTTTCCTCCAAATGTGCAGGAGGCTTGAGGGAGGAGGTGCATGTAGTTTACTGTCTGTACCTCTCATCCCCCTAGAGAGAGAAGAGACAGGAAATACAGCAGGAATTTTGCCCGGTACCTTTTTATGAAATCTACAGCCTCAAAAGGAAGGATGTGCAAAAGTTATTACTTAAAAATAATTTTTTTATAAAAAAGAGAAGACCTTCAGATTAAAGTGAAACACATAGAAAAGCAGAGGTCCACGTGATCCCATCGTCTGTGTAAACGAATGATCTTAAAGGTTATGTGGCAGTAAGTTTAAGTATCTGATATTTGGATGTATCATCCTTCCGTGACCAGCATGGGTTCTTCCTCTTAAATTTTAAAAAATAACCTTGGAAGAAAGGAGACACATCTCCCTTATTTCTAGTTAAGAAAAACAACAACAGGTCAGAGAGTATAACAGTAATTTATGATTTTGCTGGTGTATTATCATCCAGTAATAAGTGCAACTTGAAACTGCCAATTATCTCATGAGAGGGGTATTACCTTCCCATTCTCAATGACTCCTTCAATAAACGAAGGTTCAGCGCACTCACTCTTCTTCATGTCACCAGCAGCTTTTTAGCCGCAGAAATATGCCAGGGCAGCACAGAGGGGGAAAACCCCAAAACAATCAAGACACAGACACTCAAGTCAGCCCAGCCTCTGGCTCGGGAAGCCAGAGAGGGGCCGGAGGAAGGCAGAGAAGGCCAGGGGGAGGGGGGCTGCGGGGAATCGCCTGGAGCGGTCGGTAGGTCACACACATGCGGTGCTCGGCAGCAAACTCGGTTTACAAAGAGACATCTGTTCCATTACTCCAATGCATTGTGGCTAATTACATCCTGGCCCGTCTGTGAAATGACAGCCACTTATTCTCCAGTGAACCGTAAAATCTGTACATGTTCGATTTGGGGAGTGAGAGCGGCGTGTGGAGGCTGGAGTGGGAGGCGAGAGAAAAGAGGAGAAAACCCAAGAAATAAGGTTTTCTGGCAAGACGATCCCGGTGGAAAGAAGACGAGGAGAAGCAGAGTGTTTCGACGCCCCAGGTTTAAGAGGGAAGAATGTGCTTTCGCGGCTGTTGCTTTTCCTTCCTATTCAAGGACGGCAGGGCCCAGGGCTGGTGGGGAGAGTCCTCCATCACCGTTGCCCGGGGTTGCGGCTTGGGGACAAACCCACTTGCCCTTTTGCTTGTGTCCCCAGGGGCAGACCCAAGAGACGCAGCTGGTCGGAAGCAGGGTGAGGCTGCTGATGGGGTCAGGTTGGGGGTCCTTCTAGAAGCTCTTGAGAAAAGTGAAGAGCTGTATCCATTCTCACTCAGGGAACCTCCACATGCACCCCCTGAGAAGAAAGGGTCTTTGATACACTGTGGGTGGGGCTTGGTTCCCTGAAGAGTGGGAAGAAATCTACATGAGGATTTTTAAGAGGAAAAATCAGTGAAAGAAGCTGGGGGGGGGGGAAGATGCTCCCTCGTGCTTTTGGTTGACATAAAAAACTTTACCCTAACAAAGATCCCAAATCACTTGGGTAACTTGGTGACAGGTACAAGGGAAACAGAAATGGAAAGTACAGCACAGTACCATTTTGGAATTAGGCTTCAATCCACTGTGGGTTTTAATAGGAAATTTACCTCCATCCCCACACGAAAGCTTTCTGCCAGAGGATTTACACACTTCTTTGGGAATCTGTATTCAACAACTGATGATAGGGGTTTCTAGTGTGGTTAAACATCGATCTTTTCTTCCGTTTGGAACAATACTATCTTCTGTGGATCACAGCTGCCGGCTTGAGAGATCTGGTAGTTCTCTGGAGGGGAGGGTTGCCCTAGAGCCTCTGCTTGCTGCCACCACTAGACGCAGCCTGGTCCTACTCTTGAAAACCCAAATTGCCGCCCTGCTACGAGGCCTGGGGGATCCCGTGTGCCATCTGTACAACAGTGCTCTTCGAGCTTGGAGGTGCACAGCAATCATGGAACTGTGGTGAAATGCAGAATGAATTCAGTAGGTCCTCAGTGGGGCCTGAGCTCCTGCATTTCTAAAAAGTTCCAAAGGGAAGCTGATGCTGCTAGCTTTCTGGAGAGCAGCAAAGCCCTAAAATTACTACCCTGCGCCCCCCAATTCTGCCCAATACTAGTCGGGCCCGCGTCTGGGAATGGTGGAATAAAGGAGAATTTCTTGAACGTGAAGCACTGCGTAGAATTGCTCTGGAAATTTTACTAATTTTGAGTCAAAGGAATTTCAACAACTCCGGATGGACTACAGAGATCATGAAAGGGGGACCACCCCTTCCCGGGACAGAGGGGAGGGGAGTTAAGAATAGTTAGAGAGAGGGTATGAAACATGAAGCAGGCCCTGTTCTTCTTCTTACCCCCAGAAGTGAATATTGTTCAGTTCTCAAGGGAAAAGTCAGCTTAAAGGAGTCCTGGGCTTTTATTCACTTTCCACCAATACATTTCCGGTTGGATGCAAACGGCTCTGGCAAAGATTCCAGTTACAGGGACAGGGGTATGGGACACGGGGAGCTCCCTTCTTCTGATACGTGTTCTCGCATAGCGATTTGGATTTAACGGAAGTTAACTACGGTAAATGTTTTCGTTAAGAGCGGGGGCGGAGGGAGAGCGGTGACCCCTTCATCCCAGCTCAGAGATGGCCCCGTGTGTCCAACAGCCTGTACAGGTACCCTTGGCTGTGTGCACGTGTGTATTTCTGTCCTGTGTTGGTAGTGAATGAGTTTTAGCTCAGGCGCCTCAGGACACCTTATATTATGCTGCAAGTCTAAGTGTTCAGTGAACGTTGCTGATCAATTAAGACGCGTGAGTTCTGCTTTCATTTATTATTTGAGGTATCCTAACACTGATTTCATTTCGGTTCTTGCCATATTCCTTCCAGACACTGAGCCTATAGGTTTCCGTGAACCAGAAAGCCTGTGGTTGGGTTTACAAGTCCGTCCAGCAGTGAGTAAAACATACAGATACCAAGGATAACATTACACGTTCCCAGACTGAAAAACTAGTTTTTTTTAAGGCTGAAAGAAGGCTAGAAATGATCTAATTCGACCTCCCCATTTTACCAGTAGGGACTGTCCCCATTGTCACTCGATGACCTGTAGTCACTGAGGGAAAATGAGTGACTGGGTCGTGTCAGCACTTGGACTTGAACCCAACCTTCTTAATTCTCATTGGGAGTTTTTTCTATCACATCCTGATGCCTCTCACCCAAAGTTTAAGATAACTTTTCCAAAGAGGTCCTTCATTTCCTTTGTACAATAACAGAAGAATCCAATATTATTTTCATGAAGAAGGAATTTACTGTGGCTCAAAAGAAGCAAATCTAAATGCAAAGATTATAAGTGAAATTCCACTTACGTAATAAAAAAGAATAACTTTATAATTCAGGGAACTGATATTCAGGAACATGTTTTTAATGCTTATCCTTAAAGGTAAAGGAGCCCCGAGTGAGGGGGTCTGGGGGCTGCACCAGAAGGTGCAGATGACACAGAACCTTATCAGGGAAGCCAGTGAAGGTGGTGGCTCATGTGGCCCTTGGCTCTCTAGGCCTGGAATGCCAGTAAGAAGATGTTAAGACTCATCATTCTGTCTCTGTACGTCCATAACAGTTTCTATACAGAAACCACATTATAAAGTGCACCAAAATAGAACATACATAAATAAACATAAATACTAATAGGAGCAGGAGAGTGTTACAGAGACCAGACGAACATCTGCATTTCAGCCACTCAATCAATTTCTCTGCTTTACACGCCTACTGTCTGCCAACTGGTCAGTAACAGAAAAGAATCTGGAAAGGGCAGTTGAGAGAAATGCATCAATAACAATAAAAATCACAGCCCTATACAGTATAAGATTCCATGAGCAGGAGTTAGCTTGGTGATAGGAAATACCCTCAGAGGGTTGTTATCAGAACTATTTCCAATGTAAAACAAGGAGGACGATCAACTTTATTCAATTATCAACTTCTGCTGTCTTAAGGCCATGTTTAGGGGTGGTCAGATTACCAATTAAAAATGGATACCACAGTTCCAGCAAGCAAGCCCCAGGGGCTTAGTAAAGTGCTGGAGCCCTCCTTTGATGGGGGGCTGGGGCCCTTCTCAGCTGCCTGAACCCGTGCGTTTCTCCAAAGGCCAAGGAATGCTGCAAAGCATGGACAACTGTACTCTTGATGGAATACATCATTACTCCCACTTACAAACCAATACTGTCTTTATTATGATGCGACTATTTTCCCAAGAAGCTATGGCAAGCTTACAGATCACCTTTAATTTGCTGGAGAGTTACTAACCCCAGTACTAACCCCCAAACCATCCCTTTCCCAGTCTCTTTTCCCACAAGAGCACAGTTCAGTTCTCTCAGATTGGGTAAGAGAAGGTACTTTTCCCACCATTTTTTATAATACATTATTTTATATAATAGTCATCTATATTAATTATATGTATACTCCAACAATTATTTTATAATACTATTAGTTGTAAGGATAATAAAAACTATTTCGGCCGAATAAATAAAAAACATACGGTCCCGCCTGCATTAGATGAAAAGGATAGAAGATGAGCTAGTTGGGAGACCTGTCCGTGCTAGATTATACTCCCAATAAGTGCACAGTCTGCATCAGCAGAGACTGGGTTTGGGATGCATTTTCCTAGGTCATCCCGATCGGGATAACACAAGGTGTTAGAGGCTGCCCTGTACATGCCACTCTACCAAATCTCCCTCAGGTAATAAAGGATGTCTTCTTTTGGTTCCAAAGCTAATAGTGGTATTAGCATGTATGAGAATCTACTACTAGTTCTCAACCAGGCACTAGCTTTTTAACTTTTTTGGGGGTGGTTACTTCTGAAAAAAATACTGCATTTCAGCAGTACTTCCTTACCTTACAGATATTTACCTACGCTATAGGTATTCCCTCCTGTCTAGTATCATTTCATGTCTAATTTTGGGGGAGGAATACTATCCTCTAGATATTGTCCAATCCATCTTTTTCTTCACCCCTGAGCACTCCTGCTTTGTCCATCGAACTAGTTTGGGGAAACCAAGATGTCTTTCTTAGAAACAGGAATCCTAAGGTTAGAAATGCATTTCTGAGAAAAGGGAATTCTGGAAGTGTTGCTGTTGAGGTCCCTGAATCAAAAATGCTTATTCTTGGTTCTTCTACGCATTTGCTTTTTGCGTCTCTTTCTCTTGTAAAATGGGTGAACTGTGTAAATTTCCTGTAGGAAAATGGTGTTGTTATGTTTAGGACAAGATGCAGTTTTGCACATTCTAGCCCCTTTCACCCTGGAGCAGAAAACCCATTATGATGATGACTCACTAACTGTCACTTTCAAAGCCTCCCTGTAGAATCAAGGTATGGTACGTGCACCTCCCTTTCTCGGCTTGAAATGGTGAGGTTAATGATGGCGCAGTGGCCTGTCTGGCACTTGACACAGTGTCAGTGACATGGCACTAGATTTCCGAGGTCTTCGCTTCTGATCCGTGGCTGACGTCACTTGAAAACATTCACCCTAGAACATTCAGGTGGGCTAAGTGCGAGCCTTAGCCACGTTCTCAATAAAGCGGAAAAGCTGTTTCAGGGAGCAGATCTCTGGGAGCCAGGTGGCTTGCACATCCGCAGGTCTGGCTTGAGGACACCGTTTGCCATCAAGAACCTGCTGGCATAGCTTCTCGTCAGAGCAGCTTACTACCCCCCACGTGCCCCTCCCCACTCCTCGTGGGCACGGAGGCATCTGATGCTCAGGTGGCATTGAAAGTCCATAGCTGTCCACCGTCACACAAATCAGATCCTACAAGAGCAAGGGGTCGAGGCTTAACCACTCTTGGGACACCTGCTTTACCAGGATGGGGGCTAAGAATCAATCGCTTTCGGCATGTTACCCACACTTTCCAAATACAAACCACGATGACCCAGCTCAACTTCCGCTACAGGGTACCCCATCGTAGCAGACGGCTCCATTCTTTTTTTTTTTTTTTTTTTTTTGCGGTACGCAGGCCTCTCACTGCTGTGGCCTCTCCCGTTGCGGAGCACAGGCTCTGGACGCACAGGCTCAGCGGCCATGGCTCACGGGCCCAGCCGCTCCCGCGGCACGTGGAATCTTCCCAGACCAGGGCACGAATCCGTGTCCCCTGCATCGGCAGGCGGGCTCTCAACCACTGCGCCACCAGGGAAGCCCTCCATTCTTTTTTAAAATGGAAGGCACTTCTGTTGACATGCCTTTTACACCTCCCTCAAGAGGAACTGCGTTTGGGAGCAGAGATGCAGCCCGTGTGTACACCCAGCATGTGTTTTCTCGTTCCCACCCTACATTGTTTGTTGAAATAAATATGGAAATAAGGCTGAGCAAGACAGCCAAGCCAGCCAAACTGAAATAAATTCATCACTCATGGGCTCTCAAGGGAAGGAAACCGTGCATTTTTTTCTAAATGATTATTTCTGAAGCACTGCAGGAATGGCTGTATCACTAATGAGGCCTGTACGCCATGACTGCTGATTATAAATGACCCGCAGAGAGCCAAGGAGATGGTGGGGATGAAGGGGAGACCGTGGGGGGGGCTGTTGCTGGGGACAGGTGGTGGACACGGTACCTGGAATCAACTCCCCCTGCTTTTCTGACCCAGCACTAATCCCCCAGCAGAGCACGTGACTTACTCTGAGCCAGCACAGGTGAATGGGCAGGTATCAAAACCCCCCAAAGACAGAAAAGCATCGTGTGTAGAAGTACTTATGCCACTACGAACCCCTCTCTCCTCCTGCGCATGGAAGTCCTGGGCAGCATCCCAGCACCTGGGATGCAGACAGCAATGACGTACAATCCAGGCTACGCCACTAAATGGCGCCAAGGCCCCTGGGATCCCACCTTGGTGGCTGTGTACTGGGCATATAGGAAAAGAAGAGGCAGATATAAATACAGTTCATGGGATGGGATCTCTCCCCAGAACAGCTGGTGAATTCCAAGCCAGGCTGACAACAACGGTCTTGCAGACTGGGTATCATAATGTTTGGACAGAGAAAGCCACGACAGATCCTGATAACACTTCTCAGAGCTTCGTGATTCAGTGGCATGATGACGTCATACGACGCACTTTAGGAAAATGCCCAGACGTCTCCTGGCATGACCTAATACGAATCATTCAGACAGAAGAACCCGCTGCGCTGTGTTAGCAGCAGCGGCTAGAAGAAAGGCCTGGCAAGGGATATTCTTGACAGATGCAGTGATCCAGTCTCCGAGGGCAAGGGCAGAATGATATGGCATTGCTTTTTAAAATGGGTGTATTATTTAACCCAAGGAAATGCATTAATTATCCTTATATCCTTACGGAAAGGTAGAGGTGGAAAGGAGCTTCTGCTGCCTGTCAAACAAAGAAGCTGCGACAGGGCGTGAGATATGTTTGCAACGTGTAGTAATGCCAGAGGTCCCTGAACTCACAGAGGATGGTTGCCCTGCCTGCCCTTTGCAGCCAGCATGCTCTCACGCAACACTGATGGCGCTGCAAGGCAGCTTCTCATGGGTCACGTGCATCCTTCTGCACGTGGATTCCTGGATTGAGACTCATGTGGTGAGAGTGAAGGCTGCTCTTCAACTCTTGATGCAATGAACACTCTAGCTGTACTAGGTTACCAGCAGCTTGTCTGCTATCGGGATTGCAAAATGAACTGAGGATTCTGGAATAGACCCTCCACTTCCTGTATGTCCAAAAGGATAACAAGCCTGGAAGCAAAAGATAAATGGCTTCAAGCATTATAAAGGCAGTCTGGTCCCCAAATCTGTCCAGGGGATGCTCATAAAATTGAGAGGAAAAAGGAGGAAACAAAGGATGAAGGATAAAGTTCCGCTCCATTTACTTCTGCTTTTCAGCCTTGTTTGCTGTGGTAAGAAAGACACGTGCATTTTACTCCCTCTCTGCAGCTCTCCTGGGCAACAAAAAGCCACATGTTGGCAAAGATTAGAGCAACACACGGAGGGTCCCAGCGTTCCTCTACTTCATCACAGGGGGGTGCGGTGGGGCGTGAGTGCTATTCCCAGACCTTTCTTTCTCTCTCCTCTTCTCCGTGGATGGTTAGAGAATAAACAGGGGTTCTCAAACAATCATAACAAAGAAAAGAATTAAAAGCCACCCTTTCCAAGATTCGGTCTCCTTGCTTTGCTGCTCCCTACAGAGGAGCAGAGAGAGTCCTGCCGGATGCCGCCTCCCAGTGCTGACGCTCTAATGAATCTGACCCCTGGCTGCAGCTCTAAAAGGGTGCAGCAGTGTGTCAATGTAAACAGCTAAACCTAGTGTCATGTCAAGTGGTAACAAGGCCACTGCTGGTTTTTTACAAGCGCTGTGCACTTAGCAGATAAAAATGAGCATGCTATCGCCGGCCTCCACAAGTCACACTTATCAACAGTGAAAAGAAACAATGCTTTGTTCGATAGGTGTTGCTTGGTGCCAGTGACAGGAAGTCAAATTTCTTACGGGCTACCCATTAGCATGATGAAAGGGCGAGTAACAGCCCGCATTAACGAAATCTTTTTGCGTGTGTCCACGGTGACCAGCCCAGAGATCCTGATGTTCCCTCCAATTAAGAGAACTAATTACCCTCCACAATGCCACCTGGGCTTGAGACAACCAGTGACAGGAAAGGGCTTTGACAAACACATTTATTTGTCCAGGACCAAGTCCAGGGCCAGCAACCTCCATTCTTCCTGGTATCACAGTGGAGCCAGATGCACAAAAGATCAATAAAAGGTCCCGGGTTCACATCGGGCTGGGGGCAGGACCTGCAGACAAGGGATCCCCTGGGAGGCCGTGGGCTTCCAGCCATGGCAGCCACGATGCACGCACGCCCAGTGCAGAGAGCAGCCCTGCAAGTGCACCTCGACTGGGCTCAGGGTGAAGTTCTCCTTTGAAGACAGCCAAGAGGTTTGAAAGATGTCAGACAAGGAAGGGGAGTTGAAAAGAAGGGAGAGTTGTTTTACTGATGCTCAGGTAGTTACTCTTTTTTTTTTTTTAAGATTTTTAGAAATTTCATATAATGTCTGAAACATTTATATTAACATATTTCCATACAAATAACCCAATGAAAGTTTAGTATTACTTGTTTTGTTTGTTTGTTTATACTGCAGGTTATTAGTCATCAACTTTATACACATCAGTGTATACATGTCAATCCCAATTGCCCAATTAAGCACACCACCATCCCCACCCCACCGCGGTTTTCCCCCATTGGTGTCCATACTTCTGTTCTCTACAACTGTGTCACAACTTCTGCCCTGCAAACTGGCTCATCTGTACCATTTTTCTAGGTTCCACATACATGCGTTAACATACGATATTTGTTTTTCTCTTTCTGACTTACTTCACTCTGTATGACAGTCTCTAGATCCATCCACGTCTCAACAAATGACTTAATTTTGTTCCTTTTTATGGCTGAGTAATATTCCATTGTATACATGTACCACATCTTCTTTATCCATTCGTCTGTCGATGGGCATTTAGGTTGCTTCCATGACCTGGCTATTGTAAACAGTCCTGCAATGAACATTGGGGTGCATGTGTCTTTTTGAATTATGGTTCTCTCTGGGTATATGCCCAGTAGTGGGATTGCTGGATCATATGGTAAATCTATTTCTGGTTTTGTTTTGTTTTGTTTTTTTACAGTACGCGGGCCTCTCACTGTTCTGGCCTCTCCTGTTGCGGAGCACAGGCCCCAGACATGCAGGCTCAGCAGCCATGTCTCACGGGCCCAGTTGCTCCGCGGCATGTGAGATCTTCCCGGACCGGGACACGAACCCATGTCCCCTGCATCCGCAGGCAGACTCTCAACCACTGCGCCACCAGGGAAGCCCCTATTTTTAGTTTTTAAGGAACCTCCATACTGTTCGCCATAGTGGCTGTATCAATTTACATTCCCACCAACAGTGCAAGAGGGTTCCCTTTTCTCCACACCCTCTCCAGCATTTGTTGTTTGTAGATTTTCTGATGATGCCCATTCTAACTGGTGTGAGGTGATACCTTATAGTAGTTGTTGTTTTTTTTTTTTTTTTTCGGTACGCAGGCCTCTCACTGTTGTGGCCTCTCCCGTTGCGGAGCACAGGCTCCGGACGCGCAGGCTCAGCAGCCATGGCTCACGGGCCCAGCTGCTCCGCGGCATGTGGGATCTTCCCAGACCGGGGCACGAACCCATGTCCCCTGCATCGGCAGGCGGACTCTCAACCACTGCGCTACTAGGGAAGAAGCCCTCTCATTGTAGTTTTGATTTCCATTTCTCTAACAATTAGTGATGTTGAGCAGATTTTCATGTGCTTCTTGTCCATCTGTATGTCTTCTTTGGAGAAACGTCTATTTAGGTCTTCTCCCCATTTTTGGATTGGGTTGTTTGTTTCTTTAATATTGACCTGCATGAGCTGTTTATATATTTTGGAGATTAATCCTTTGTCCATTGATTCGTTTGCAAATATTTTCTCCCATTCTGAGGGTTGTCTTTTCGTCTTGTTTATGGTTTCCTTTGCTGTGCAAAAGATCTGAAGTTTCATTCGGTCCCATTTGTTTATTTTTGTTTTTATTTCCATTACTCTAGGAGGTGGATCAAAAAAGATCTTGCTGTGATTTATGGCAAAGAGTGTTCTTCCTATGTTTTCCTCTAACAGTTTTATAGTGTCCGGTCTTACATTTAGGTCCTGAATCCATTTTGAGTTTATTTTTGTATATGGTGTTAGGGAGTGTTCTAATTTCATTCTTTTATATGTAGCTGTCCAGTTTTCCCAGCACCACTTACTGAAGAGACTGTCTTTTCTCCATTGTATATCTTTGCCTCCTTTGTCATAGATTAGTTGACCATAGGTGCATGGGTTTATCTCTGGGCTTTCTATACTGTTCCATTGATCTATATTTCTGTTTTTGTGCCATACCATGTTGTCTTGATTACTGTAGCTTTGTAATATAGTCTGAAGTCAGGGAGTCTGATTCCTCCAGCTCTGTTTTTTTCCGTCAAGACTGCTTTGGCTATTCAGGGTCTTTTGTGTCTCCATACAAATTTTAAGATGATTTGTTCTAGTTCCGTAGAAAATGCCATTGGTAATTTGATAGGGATTGCACTGAATCTGTAGATTGCTTTGGGTAGTATAGTCATTTTCACAATATTGATTCTTCCAATCCAAGAACATGGCATATCTCTCCATCTGTTGGTATCATCTTTAATTTCTTTCATCAGTGTCTTACAGTTTTCTGCATAAAGGTCTTTTGTCTCCCTAGGTAGGTTTATTCCTAGGTATTTTATTCTTTTTGTTGCAATGGTAAATGGGAGTGTTTCCATAATTTCTCTTTCAGATTTTTCATCATTAGTGCATAGGAATGCAAGAGATTTCTGTGCATTAATTTTGTATCCTGCTACTTTACCAAATTCATTGATTAGCTCTAGTAGTTTTCTGGTGGATTTTTAGGATTCTCTATGTATAGTATCATGTCATCTGCAAACAGTGACAGTTTTACTTCTTCTTTTCCAATTTGTATTCCTTTTATTTCTTTTTCTTCTCTGATTGCCGTGGCTAGGACTTCCAAAACTATGTTGAATAATAGTGGTGAGAGTGGACCTCCTTGTCTCGTTCCTGATCTTAGAGGAAATGCTTTCAGTTTTTCACCATTGAGAATGATGTTTGTTGTGGGTTTGTCGTATATGGCCTTTATTATGTTGAGGGAGGTTCCCTCTATGCCCACTTTCTGGAGAGTTTTTATCATAAATGGGTGTTGATAAAGCTTTTTGTCAAAAGCTTTTTCTCATCTCTATTGAGATGATCATATGGTTTTTATTCTTCAATTTGTTAATATGGTGTATCACATTGATTGATTTGCGTATACTGAAAATCCTTGCATCCCTGGGATAAATGCCACTTGATCGTGGTGTATGATCCTTTTAATGTGCTGTTGGATTCTGTTTGCTAGTATTTTGTTGAGGATTTTTACATCTATATTCATCAGTGATACTGGTCTGTAATTTTCTTTTTTTGTAGTATCTTTGTCTGGTTTTGGTATCAGGGTGATAGTGGCCTCACAGAATGAGTCTGGGAGTGTTCCTTCCTCTGCAATTTTTTGGAAGAGTTTGAGAAGGATGGGTGTTAGCTCTTCTCTAAATGTTTGACAGAATTCACCTGTGAAGCCATCTGGTCCTGGACTTTTGTTTGTTGGAAGATTTTTAATCACAGTTTCAATTTCATTACTTGTGTTTGGTGTGTTCATATTTTCTGTTTCTTCCTGGTTCAGTCTTGGAAGGTTATACCTTTCTAAGAATTTGTCCATTTCTTCCAGGTTGTCCATTTTATTGGCATAGAGTTGCTTGTAGTAGTCTCTTCGGATGCTTTGTATTTCTGTGGTGTCTGTTGTAACTTCTCCTTTTTCATTTCTAATTTTATTGATTTGAGTCCTCTCCCTCTTTTTCTTGATGAGTCTGGCTAATGGTTTATCAATTTTGTTTATCTTCTCAAAGAACCAGCTTTTAGTTTATTGATCTTTGCTATTGTATTCTTTGTTTCTATTTCATTTTTTTCTGCTCTGATCTTTATGATTTCCTTCCTTCTGCTAACTTTGGGTTTTGTTTGTTCTTCTTTCTCTAGTTGCTTTAGGTGTAATGTTAGATTGTTTACTTGAGATTTTTCTGGTTTCTTGAGGTAGGCTTGTATAGCTATGAACTTCCCTCTTAAAACTGCTTTTGTTGCATCCCATACGTTTTGGATCGTTGTGTTTTCATTGTCATTTGTCTCTAGGTATTTTTTGATTTCCTCTTGGATTTCTTTAGTGATCTCTTGGTTATTTAGTAACATATTGTTTAGCCTGTATGTGTTTGTGTTTTTTACGTCTTTTTCCCTGTAATTCATTTCTAATCTCATTAGCGTTGTGGTCCGAAAAGATGCTTGATATGATTTCAATTTTCTTAAATTTACTGAGGCTTGATTTGTGACCCAAGATGTGATCTACCCTGGAGAATGTTCTGTGGGCACTTGAGAAGAAAGTGTCATCTGCTGTTTTTGGATGGAATGTCCTATAAATATCAATTAAATCTATCTGGTCTATTGTGTCATTTAAAGCTTCTGTTTCCTTATTTATTTTCATTTTGGATGATCTGTCCATTGGTGTAAATGAGGTGTTAAAGTCCCCCACTCTTATTGTGTTACTGTCAATTTCCTCTTTTATAGCTGTTAGCAGTTGCCTTATGTATTGAGGGGCTCCTATGTTGGGTGCATATATATTTATAGTTGTTATATCTTCTTCTTGGATTGATCCCTTGATCATTATGTAGTGTCCTTCTTTGTCTCTTGTAACATTCTTTATTTTAAAGTCTATTTTATCTGATATGAGTATAGCTACTCCAGCTTTCTTTTGATTTCGATTTGCATGGAATATCTTTTTCCATCCCCTCCCTTTCAGTCTGTATGTGTTCCTAGGTCTGAAGTGGGTCTCTTGTAGACAGCATATATATGGGTCTTGTTTTTGTATCCATTCAGCAAGCCTGTGTCTTTTGGTTGGATCATTTAATCCATTCACGTTCAAGGTAATTATTGATATGTAGGTTCCTATGACCATCTTCTTAATTGTTCTGGTTTGTTTTTGTAGGTCCTTTTCTTCTCTTGTGTTTCCCACTTAGAGAAGTTCCTTTAGCATTTGCTGTAGAGCTGGTTTGGTGGTGCTGAATTCTCTTAGCTTTTGCTTGTCTGTAAAGCTTTTGATTTCTCCATCGAATCTGAATGAGATCCTTGCCGGGCAGAGTAATCTTGGTTGTAGGTTCTTCCCTTTCATCACTTTAAGTATATCATGCCACTCCCTTCTGGCTTGTAGAGTTTCTGCTGAGAAATCAGATGTTAACCTTATGGGAGTTCCCTTGTATGTTATTTGTCATTTTTCCTTTGCTGCTTTCAATAATATTCCTTTGTCTTTAAGTTCTGCCAATTTGATTACTGTGTATTGGCATGTTTCTCCTTGGGTTTATCCTTTATGGGACTTGCTGTGCTTCCTGGACTTGGGTGGCTACTTCCTTTCCCATGTTAGGGAAGTTTTCGACTATAATCTCTTCAAATATTTTCTCTGGTCCTTTCTCTCTCTCTTCTCCTTCTGGGACCCCTATAATGCGAATGTTGTTGCATTTAATGTTGTCCCAGAGGTCTCTTAGGCTGTCTTCATTACTTTTCATTCTTTTTTCTTTAGTCTGTTCTGCAGCAGTGAATTCCACCATTCTGTCTTCCAGGTCACTTATCCATTCTTCTACCTCAGTTATTCTGCTATTGATTCCTTCTAGTGTATTTTTCATTTCAGTTATTGTATCGTTCATCTGTTTGTTTGTTCTTTAATTCTTCTAGGTCTTTGTTAAACATTTCTTGCATCTTCTCGATCTTTGCCTCCATTCTTTTTCCGAGGTCCTGGATCATCTTCTCTATCATTATTCTGAATTCTTTTTCTGGAAGGTTGCCTATTTCCACTTCATTTAGTTGTTTTTCTGGGGTTTTATCTTGTTCCTTCATCTGGTATATAGCCCTCTGCCTTTTCTTCTTGTCTGTCTTTCTGTGAAAGTGGATTTTGTTCCACAGGCTGCAGGACTTTAGTTCTTCTTGCTTCTGCTGTGTGCCCTCTGGTGGATGAGGTTATCTAAGAGGCTTGATGGGAGGGACTGGTGGTGGGTAGAGCTAACTGTTGCTCTGGTGGGCAGAGCTCAGTAAAACTTTAATCCACTTGACTGTTGATGGTTGGGGCTGGGTTCCCTCCCTGTTGGTTGGTTGGCCTGAGGCAGCCCAACACTGGAGCTTACCTGGGCTCTTTGGTGGGGCTAATGACTGACTCTGGGAGGGCTCACGCCAAGGAGTACTTCCCAGAACTTCTGCTGCCAGTGTCCTTGTCCCCATGGTGAAAGAGAGCCACACCCCCCCACCCCCCCACCTCTGCAGGAGACCTTCCAACAGTAGCAGGTAGGTCTGGTTCAGTTTCACCTGGGGTCACTGCTCCTTCCTCTGGGTCCCGATGCACACACTACTTTGTATGTGCCCTCTAAGAGTGGAGTCTCTGTTTCCTCCAGTCCTGTGGAAGTCCTGCAATCAATTCCCGCTAGGCTTCAAAGTCTGATTCTCTAGCAATTCCTCCTCTCGTTGCCGGACCCCCAGGTTGGGAAGCCTGACGTGGGGCTCAGAACCTTCACTGCAGTGAGTGGACTTCTGTGGTATTAAGTGTTCGCCAGTCTGTGAGCCACCCACCCACCAGTTATGGGATTTGATTTTACTGTGATTGTGCCCCTCCTACCGGCTCATTGTGGCTTCTCCTTTGTCTTTAGATGTGGGGTATATATTTTGGTGAGTTCCAGTGTCTTCCTGTCAATGATTGTCCAGCAGCTAGTTGTGATTCTGGTGTTCGCGCAAGAGGGAGTGGTAGTTAGTTACTCTTTAATAGAAGAATTTTAAGCAGATCCACATATGCTGACATTACTATCCCTCGTTTCATATACAAGGAAACTAGAGTACAGAAGAGGTCAGTGACTGCATCGCACATCCAAAAAAAGGAAGAGAACTCGCATTTTCTGAGTACCTACTGGGTATCAGTCATTTTCAGATACATTTTCTAGTTGAATCACTTCCACCGTCCTAAGAGGTAGGACTTCCAGACACACTCACACAGAGACACACACACACACCCCTGAGGAAACTGAAGCTGAAGGAGATTCATCAACTTGCTCAAAATCACTCTCCTAGGGCTGATTCACACTTCGATCCTTCTGACTTTAAAGCCCTTCTCATCCACTCCAAGCTGCTCAAGGTCGTTTTGGCTCTCAGCCCGTGCGCAAGAAGCCAGGTGATCTGATTTTTAGAGTTATTCGAGTACTTTTGAAAGCCACAGGGGCCTTTAGGAAGCGTTCTGTCTGTCTGTGGCCCTGTTCCATCAACGAGGCTTTAAGACAGTAAACAAGGAAAACAAGCATGGCTCCTTTTGTTAGTTGCAGATGCTTTCTTCAACTCCTTCTCCCTCTAAAGGAAAGGTAGGACTAAAACTATAACTCACGACCTCTGTTCTTCCCCGAAGCTCTACGTGTATCCATTTGATAATGGAGCTCTGGGAATTACCTAGTTTCCCCAACCCAACTCCTCAATCTACTGTAGAGCTTAGCATTCAACAGAAGGAATATGCCTATCTTTTGCCCGAAGGTGAGTATGGTACTAAGACACAGCACCTTTCTGGATCACGTGGGTCACATTTAAAAACACACCAGATAATAACTTGATATGTCACAATTTTAGATTTACTACCCAGTCCCAAGTACACAGAAGTAGAGGGTATGAACTAAAATGCCAACTTACTGGCAGGTCTTAATTACCCATGTTTGAAGACAAAGCAAAAATAAAAACAAAAACCTGTTCGTTAACATTCATGATAATTTAATCTAGCCCATATTTTTGGATCTTCCTCAGCTCATCAAGTCTTTTTTTGGAAAAAAATTTATAGACTCCCTGTTCATAGATATAGGTAATTACATACAGTTTGGGTTTTTCTAGAAATTACTCCTAAACTAAAGTACCTTAATTCATTTGCGTCTTCTAATGAAATGGCTACTATCCTCAGTTTAAGATCCAGAACTCTCCTGCTTGGTCTGGTCCTATCCTAGTCCTGGTCCTGACTGTTCGTGGAAGGAACATCCCCTGATTTCCGGAGCCCTCACTCAAAGGCCTGATGAAGTGACCTCCTACGGGCGGCATTATGGCCATGGCGAAAACCCCACCCACCCAAGGAAAGACCTCTGCCCACACGGCCCCTGGGAGTTGCCATTTTCGTCTTCTATTGCACTGCACTGACATTTTAAAATTATAATGACTCCATATCCCAAATGGGTCCTAAGAACATTCCAAATCAGCTAATTAATAAATCAATTGCTCTTGAGGATGGCGTTTATCAAATTCACAACTAACATGTGAGGTGGGGTAAGAGCAGGAGTCTGCAGCTGCTACACCGCTGGCTCTAGCAGGCGCCACTTACAAAGGACCCAGCTTGTTCCCAGACCTTCGCCACTCTCTGGCTATAAGCTAACGTGCACCTTCAAGCAGCTGTGCGTACTATTTGAGTCCACTGGGGCACAATTTCATCGACAGAGACAGCAACTTACAGATTAATGAGTGGTCGCTTGAAAGAATGAAGAACGGGGGCATCCCTACTAAACAGACACTTGGTGTCCCATATGGTGATAGTAATTGAAACATCCTTCTGGTCACACTGTTGACCTAAGATTAAAATCAATTAGGTGCCACCGTTTAAACATTGGTGGCATTCTAGTGTCTTTATCTTGTTCATTAGGCACAGATTTGCTGTGGGAGTAACAGTACCAAGCTGGGCATACTCCTTGGCAAAGAGTAGACCATTGGTAATCTCTTCAATCTCTGAAGACTGTATACTTTTTCTAGCCGGCTTCAGAATCACTGCCAACACATCTGAACTTGGTCATGACAATTAGGCTGTCAGAGCAGCTTGTACTGCTCTTAATCCTCTGCTTGGTACCTTGTGAAATCTCCATTTCTCAACCACAGGCTGTACCCTCCCCATCATCCAGCCACTGCTTTGCTTCACACGTTGTTAAGGGGCTGGAATTGACAGTGTGGGTGAGAGAAAGGAACTATGGGGAAACTGCCCAAGTGTACAGGCCACCAGTAGCGGAATGACATGGAGTCGGACTAGAAGACAAGGCAGCAGAGAGCCTGCAGACTTGGTGAGCAGAGAGGCAGAGAACAACTGCTCAGAGGCCAGAGGGCTGGAAAAAGCCTATCACTGGTTTAGTCTGAATCTGGCCCATACTATTCACCCTCCTTTCCTTCTTTATAGTGTCAATGTGGTTTTTGCAAGGTTTTTCTCCTGGAGGGGACTTTTTTTTTTTAGAAGAGATAATGAGTGTTGACTTCTCAGTCAAATAGTCACTAAAGCTTAATGGCTCCCAGAATTGAATTCTGAGGGCAGACATCAAGGAGAGAGCATGTGTATGTGTGTGTGTGTGTGTGTGTATCAGAAATGGCACAATGTCCAACAGAGAGGACACACCAAAGAAGTAAGAAGATGGAAGTAATATCTTTTTTGATCCACCTTCTAGAATAATGAAAATGAAAAATAAACAAATGGGACCTAATTAAACTTAAAAGCTTCTGTACAGCAAAGGAAACCAACAACAAAATGAAAAGATAACCCACAGAATAGGAGAAATATTTGCAAGTGAAGCGACCAACAAGGAATTAACCTCCAAAATATACAAACAGTTCATGAAGCTCTACATCACAAAAACAAATAACCCAATCAAAAAAATGGGCAGAAGATCTAAACAGACATTTGTCCAAAGAAGACATACAGATGGCTAAAAAGCACATGAAAAGCTGCTCAACATTACCAATTATCAGAGAAATGCAAATCAGAACTACAATGAGGGGACTTCCCTGGTGGTCCAGTGGTTAAGAATCTGCCTTGCAATGCAGGGGATGTGGGTTTGATCCCTGGTCAGGGAACTAAGATCCCACATGCCGCAGGGCAACTAAGCCTGCATGCCGCAACTACTGAGCCAGTGCGTCCTGGAGCCCACGTCTCACAACTAGAGACAAGTCCGTGTGCCACACCAAAAGATCCCGCATGCCGCAACCAAGGTCCCTTGTGCCTCAACTAAGACCCGACTCAGCCAAATAAATAAATAAATACTAAAACCCCCCACAAAACTACAGTGAGGTATCACCTCACACCGGTCAGAATGGCCGTCATCAAAAAGTCTACAAACGATAAATGCTGGAGAGGGTGTGGAGAAAAGGGAACCCTCCTACACTGTTGGTGGGAATGTAAATTGGTACAACCACTATGGAGAACAGTATGGAGGTTCCTTAAAAAACTAAGAACAGAGCCATATGATCCAACAATCCCACTCCCAGGCATATACCCAGAGAAAACCATAATTCAAAAAGATACATGCACCCCAGTGTTCATTGAAGCACTATTTACAATAGCCAGAACATGGAAGCAACCTAAGTGTCCATCAACAGAGGAATGGATAAAGATGTGGTACATATAGACAATGGAATACTATTAAGCTATAAAAAAGAATGAAATAATGCCATTTGTAGCAACATGGATGGACCTAGACATTATCACACCAAGTGAAGTAAGTCAGACAAAGAAAGACAAATATCATATGATATCAATCATATGTGGAATCTAATTTTTAAAAAAAGATACAAATGAACTTATTTATAAAACAGAAACAGTCTTACAGATATTGAAAACAAACTTATGGTTACCAAAGGGGAAGCATGGCGGGGGAGGCGGATAAATCAGGAGCTTGGGATGAACAGACACACACTACTATATATAAGATAGATAACCAGCAGGACCTACTGTATGGCAAAGGGAACTCTACTCAATATTCTCTGATAACCTACATGAGAAAAGAATCTAAAGAAGAATAAATACATGTATATGTAAAACTGAATCACTTTGCTGGACACCTGAAACTAACACAACATTGTAAATCAACTATACTCCAATAAAATTAAAATATAAAAAACAAAGAAGTTAAGAAGATGGAAGGGGAGAAGTGGGGAGGGTGAGAAATGGAGAAGGAATTGGACATATGGCTGTATGAGACAGAGTACATACATACAGGGGTATGCCAACACAGAAATGGGAAAAGCCATAAATTAAGAATGAGTGTCTTCTTTTTGAAGTATAGTTGATTTACAATGTTGTGTTAGTTTCAGGTGTACAGCAAAGCGATTCAGTTATACATATATATACATATATATATATATGTTCTTTTTCAGATTCTTTTCCCTTATAGGTTATTACAAAATATTGAGCATAGTTCCCTGTGCTATACAGTAGGTCCTTGTTGTTTGTCTATTTTATATATAATAGTGTGTATATGTGAATCCCAAACTCCTAATTTATCCCTTCTACCAAGAGGGAGTGTCTTTATCCAAGGTCGAGGTGTCTGAATCAGGTCAAATTGGCAGAAATACCCAGATAGGAACTGAAGTTAGAAAAACTAAATAAGAGCAAAGAAATCACATTCTGCTGCATGGCAAGTTCATTTCTGAAGACAGAGACATCAGAAAGTTTCAATTTATGTCTATATCCTCTTCATGACTGCACCAAGATCTCACAGAGTAAGTGATATCAGCAATTAGACTGGCTTGAGACCGAAAGGAAGCAGGAAACCACTTTGACTACAATTTTACTTAACTCAGTGTTTTTGGATTTGAAGTAGATGCTCATCTGAACGAAAGCATTTGTGATGTGATTTCTTATTTTCACATATGCTGTGATTTCTTATTTTCTCTTTTGTAGTCCCATTTCTAAAAAAACTATGGTAAGTGGTATATAATAGTTTCATTGACACCACCATCTCCTATGCCCAACATTATCATTCTAAAATGCAAACTGAATAAATACATAGGTAGGTCATTTTGAAAGTGATTTTTATTTGCTCAACAGATTGAATCCGGGCAGTAGTAAAATTACAGTTGGTTAAGTAAATCTTGAGTCAGAGTAAGGTTTATCAGGGTAATGCTGATCTCTAACCCTTAAGTCTAGAATATATCTTTAGGAGTGGGAGGAAATCCTAACATCCCTATAAACAGAGAATTCAGAGTCTGAAATGCCCCAAGCAGACTTTTTTGCGGTTATTTGTGACAGCTTGACAGTGACCAAAAAAAAATCAGCAGCTGAACTGGGAGATTGGGATTGACATATATACACTAATATGTATAAAATGGATAACTAATAAGAACTGTATAAAAAAATAAATAAAATACAATTCAAAAACAAAAATCAGGAGCTGGAATGCTTTCTCCCCAACTTTGTGGCTGAATTTTTATGCAATCTTCCCTGGATTATTTTGTGCCTTAATTTCCCTTCCTGCAGATTGCTGGAAGCTATAGATTATAAGCTATAGCTAAGCTATCGATGACAACAAGCTAGCACTGCACCTTATTTTTATTTTACTAGCCAGATTCTCTCACCAAACTAAGCATTTCTGTCTATGAGGGGAAGAGTTTAAGAAATAAATGATCTGTGCATAATAGTTTAAGTATTATTTTATATTCAAAGATGTACTTTCAAAGAGTCATTCGTTGATGACTTTTGGCGGCAGACAGAGCTTTTGTCTAGAGTTACAGTCCTTAAAACAGCTCCATTTTAAACATTTTTGCTTCTTCCCTATACTTAAAAATACCTTTTGCGTGGCTTTCTCAGGATATCCTGTAATTTAGAAAATCAAGGTGATTCATTTTGATATTCTGGAGGAAAACTGTGTGGTTTCCCTGGGAAGCTACTGATCCATGTAACAGCTCTTTGAGAGCAAAGCGGCAGTGCGGAGGGAGCCCAGAACAGTATCATGAGACTGGATAGATCTGCTTTTTCTCACATCATTCAATAAGATTTTTTCACAGTTCACACCTAGTATTTTCTGAATCTAGGCAGGCCAGCCATAGGGAAATGGGACTTCCCTCTCTCTTCTCTTTCTCAGTCTCCTTTCTCCATTGTTCAGGTTGTGTAAAATTAGAACATTAAAAAACCACACATACTGCCCTTTTCTTCTGGGTTAAGCACAGGTCACGGTTAGTCCGGGTGAGTGTGGGAAGTTGGGAAGCTGAGGGCAGTGTGCAAAGAACACGATCACTCATTGATTCAATCTGTGGAGCAAATCATAAAAACATTTTTAAAGTGGTTCCTGCGAGAGTCATAAGGAATTTCAGAACGCTTGTTTTAAATGTGTTTCCATGCATACCTGATCCTGTCATTTTCCCTCAAGGACTTGTGACAGCTCAGGTTATAAGAAAGTGTGTGGTAAGCTAGAACACTTTTTCTGGGCCTCTCTACGAAGCTTTCTAAATCTGATTTAAAGAATTGGGAATGATTAAAAAACAAAAAAGTGCTGTGGCTATCGCTAGCAAGTGGACAGTACTGGTGAACTGTTCAAATTAAGCACAGAAAATAGAATCTTCAAAAATACTTTCCAGGGCTTCCCTGGTGGCACAGTGGTTGAGAGTCCACCTGCCGATGCAGGGGACAGGGGTTCGTGCCCCGGTCCGGGAAGATCCGACAGGCCGCGGGGCCGCTGGGCCCGTGAGCCATGGCCGCTGAGCCTGCGCGTCCGGAGCCTGTGCTCCTCAACGGGAGAGGCCACACAGTGGGAGGCCCGCGTACCGCCAAAAAAAAAAAAAACAAAAAAACTTTCCAATCATGCCTAGTCGCTGATCACCAAGCCCCCGGTAATGAAAGAAAACAGACTTCACCTGATTATTGTAACAACAGAATACACTGCTGCTTCTATTGTTGTGAAAGACTCGCTTGAAAAGGAAAGTTAATCTGGAGGAATGAATGAGCGAAGTGCCAAACCTAGGTTACCAAGCCCAGGGGCCCTCATAAGCAGAAACTTCTGTCTACGTGGGACTCAGGAAGAAACAGAATTGGGAATATTTGTTTGTTTGTTTGTATGTTTGATTTGGACAGAAGACTATTTTAGGGATCTCCAGTCTCATCCGTTTGAGTTATTTTTCTCTTAAGCATGTGCGCTTAGTGAATTATATATTGTTAGCGACCCTGGGGTGTGCAATCCCATCTCTTTTAATACACTCTTCCATTCTGACAAGGAGCTTCAGTGGCTTGGAATAATCTCCTTCAATTGACAAAAGCAGCCCCCAATTTCTAAGTTTTTAAACCATTAGTGGCTGATCAGTTGCAACAAATATGCTGCCGCCGCTGCTGCTGCACCTAATGATTAAATTTTAAATATTCATGATGGATGGATGTCTGTGTGTGTGCACAGAAATGACACGTCGACGGCTGCTTCTCACCAGGGCACCGTTAAAGCTAGGCAGAAGCTGCATATGTCAGATATTTTCTGGTTAAATATTCCAGTCATTAAAAAAATTATTCTATAGATGCAGCAGCACTAATGTGTGAGATACACACATCTGCAAATATACAGTGTTGAAATGGGTAGAATCCTTCCCTCAAAAATAGCCCTTTAATCATTAAAAAACAAAACAACAACAACAAAAACACCGCTGAACACACCAGCAATTTTGATAGTGGTTATTTTGGGTCATTGTGATTTTTCAGTGATTTAAATTTTCTTATTTCTGCTTGTCTGTATTTTTCGAAAACATTTTCTACAATAAACACGAATTATTTTTGTAATAAGACAAAAGATAACTTAAAAATCCCATGCTAAGAAACATAACAACATTATAATAAAATTTTGACCAATGAAAAAAATTCTTCATGGAGAAATATGCACTTATAGGTTACAAAAATAAACACAAAAGAAGAGAAGAGAGTAAGTTTTGTCTAAGTTTTAGCTATGAAATAAGTGGGAAATAAGACCTAATTTTCCTCTAAGTATAGAGAAAATGCAAGTCAATTTTTAGAGGGAATTCAATAGAGAGGATACAGCGATCTGGAGGGACACATTTTCTGAGATGAAATTAAATCAAATGTATTCTTTGGCCATTGTTTGTGGCTGAGGCTACAAACAACTGAGAAAAATTAGCTGAACTGAAAAATGCCCGTGGTTTCAGTCTGCTAGGATGAACCCCTGTTTCTTTCTTATGTCTCTCTTCTTCCTGTTCAGCAATATCTCCGCTCCCTTTTTACTGTTTTCCTTTTCTGGAAATCTTCCTCACATACATATTTAAACACCATTAAATCTCATTGTTTCTTGCACTGTACATGCATACCGTCTTTTTCCAAATGGACACCCATTTGATAGCATAGATGACTATCCTGATCACAGGAAAAGGGAAAAATAATGAACAAACACAGGAATCGGAGACGACAAAACCAGACACGCTTGACCTGCTCTGTGTATGCGAGCAAATACTCAGGCTTGTCATTCTGTAATAGGATTCCATTAGCTCTCAGACCAGTGACTAACTGGTTAAAAGGAAGACTGTATCAACCGCTTGGCTCTGATTGGTCCCTAGAAACTTCCTGTAGAAAAGAATTAGAGCAAATACATTGAAAGGAGGGCCCAGATCCTGCCCCTACAAGAAACATGGGGGAAAAAAAAGACAAGGTCTGACCTCACTGTTGATAGGTGGATTAAACTGTATACCTGTGTCCGGCTCCCCCCAGTTAAGAGGTTAAACAAGGATTTTAACCAGAAGAAGAAGGAGAACCAGCAGGGATGGGAAACGGTGAAGGCAAAACCAGCGTCACTGGAAAGAGTAGTTTAAAATTTTGAGTCTGAAAATCACTTGCGTCCTAACAATACTGAGCTTGGTGGCAACAAAATCATCAAGTACAGACTAGTTACCAACCCAAATGAGATCCACTGTCACTTAACCGCTCAGCTTTTAATGTGTCATGTTTGTTCCATCCTATCAAAATATCCCTTTACAGTCCGTTTGCGGTTCAGTTCGTTTCTTTGAAATTTTAAATAAAATTCTGAACAGTTATTTTTCTATAATTGTTAATATTTTAAATAGTATTTGTTACTTAGAGAAGTTATAGAGGAAACCATCTCATAGGAAAACATGGTTCAGGATGCTTACCAGAAACAAAATTACACATGGACATTTTCACTATATAAAAAACCTCGTGTTCCATGACTTCTATGAGGTTTACAGGGGAACAGAACTCCTGGTTTTGTAGACCATATCGTTTCGGTTTGCTTAAAATTCTCACTTGACTAAAATCTAATTTATTTAGAATCACTGGCTTTTTTCGTTTTTGTTTTCTTTCTAGACCTTGTGCATTTGTAGCTAGTTGACCTGTAGCTGTATCAGAACAAAAGAAACAAGAGCGAGTAGTATTTTATGAAATCTAAGCTTCTATATGATTCTATGTAAAAGAAAACATTTAAACAATGGCAAGACAAAATCCCAAAAGATAGTTTCAAGCCGTCATTACTGTCTTAGCCCTCTCTCCTCTTCCAGTTAACCTGACCATGCAAAATTAGGATGATGGTATTTCCTGATTTGCTCAGGACCTCTCTGGCTTACAGCATTGTCCCGGTGACCCGTTTGGTGAGTGCCCCTTTTCACTCTCAAAAGTGTCCTGGTTTGGATGAAAAATTAGATGGAATTGCCCAGGGTTTTCCACGAGCCCACAAGATAATCTAGGTTGTGTTGTCAACATCTAGCTTTGGTGTAAACCTCAACCGCATACATTTTCTTTGCTTCCAAAAGGACTGTTGAATAAAGTTCTTGCTGTACATATACACCCGTGTTAAGACAGACAGGACTACTTGCAGGATGAAAGGAAGTAAAGAGAGAGCATTCTACCAAAATGTAGACAATGGTCGACCCTAGAAGATTACTCATCTTTTGAGAGCCTCTTGCCAGAAAAGTGGCAAATTATGGTAGTTTTAGATGAAATTTCTTTGGATTTTTAACATTCACTCTTTGAATGACTTAAGTTCCAGAACTTTCTCTAATTACATTCTCCTTTCAGATACCGTACTCTTAGGTGCCTTCTTTCTGAAGGTACCAATGGCTCTATAACCTTGCAGACTACCCAGTGGGGTTCTGATAGCTAACCAGAACCGGAAACTGAAGGCCAACCTCTTCTCAGATACAGAGCATCACAGTTATGGCAATCCAACTTTTTGGGATGCTGTTTATGTATGGTCTAGGTCTGCTATTGGCTGGCATGTTTCGTTTCACAGACTTAATATGGACTCCTTTCTTCTTCTCCAGGGCTTTCTGAGACTCCTCAAAAGAAAGACAACTTCCTTTCACTCTGAAAATACGATTTATATTGCCAGTGCCCAAGGCTGTAAATGCTGGAGCTTGGGGAGAAATATGGAAGAGAAAGAGCAATGAAAGGGCGACCAAATTGTTTTAGAGTATAGAATACCTTCAGGCTTTTTCTCTTCTCAACTGCTGACCGCCTATATATAAATAGTTCATTATTCCCTTTTTCCATATAGAGGGCCCACGTTCATTCTGGGCAATATGGGGCTGATAGAAAGAATAACTGAACTAAGTTGGGTGGGCAGACCGACCCAGGCCCTTATGCAGAAAGTGGATTTTGAGTATGTGGCTTCAGGACTTCTCTTGAGAGTGCAAAGGAAAATAGGAAAGCATGGTCATGTTTGTAGACTGTGATCATTTCGGTCATGTTTGTTGACTGCTCATTTCGGCTTTCTCACGTTAAAACAATGGCTACTTGTGAACAGCTGATCATGCAAGGAGGGTGAAGGGCCGCTCCTGTGTGAAACTGACCTTACGACTTCTTGAGGGAATAGCTGAGGAGTCGCTAGTAGGAAGTAGAGAAGTGAAAGCCACCCTTCTAAGTCTGTACCTGGTCTCTCCCTAACAAAGAAAGGGGTTCTAAGAGCCTGACGACCTCCGGACTTGAATTGTGAGTTGGGCTGGCAACATAGCAATCTTCATCCTGGTTCCACCAGCTACATCACAGGCTATACTAACTATAGCAAGTAAGAGATTCATAGATTCACCACCTATGGGAATCAGGCTCAAAGGAGGTACAAGTTTTGGAATTATTGAAAGCACATTTTGGGACACTTGTTGTATACTGCTAAAGATCATTTAATCAAGTATATCATCCCTGTGTTACTGAACAAAGCTTGATGAAAACTTCGTAAGGCATAATTAGTTTTAGGGGGAAGTTTCAAGCTTTCTTTTTAACTTCTCTGCAAATCAACCTGTGCCCATGTCATAGTCACAGAGTAAACCATAAAAGATATAGAAACCATCCCGGGTCTAAAGATGTGTGAAACCTATCATCAACAGCTTAATTTTATTCCCAGTGTTCACGAAGATTCAGAGGCTATGTACCTTTAGTTGAATGGCACTCTTCCCGGCTCTGGACTTGTAGTGATCCATTCCCGGAACTTCACCTTTGCCGAAGTGCATGAGAAGCATTCTGGTTAATTGTCTCTGCCTTTCGTACGGACTTGGCTATTGTGAAATAGAAAGAGCACATGAGGTTTGCCTCCCGGCTCTGCTCTTTACGAGTTGGATGATCTTGGCCAAGTCTTGAACCCTCTATGGGCCTCAGTTTCCTTATTTATAAAATACTTGTCCTTGCAGGTCAGAATTAAGAGAAGTAACATATGTGAAAATAACCTGTACGTGGGAACGCACAGTACACACATTATCACTGTCTTCTTGTGTTACAGATGAAGAATTGACGGCACCGAAAGACTAGGACAAAAAACTGACCAGAAGCACGAAGCAATTCCATTACAGCCCTGCACTCAGCCAGCACCTATGCATCAGGGCACTGTGCGCCCTCTCATTTCTGCTTCTACCTATGCACACAGACGAAGGACAGGCTTCTAATCCACTTAAAGTTTCATCAATTTCAAATGGTACCATCAAAAAAGTTGCTTCTTTCTTTATAATAACAGTATGTTCCCCCTTTGAAAATGGTAAAGAATAAACCAACTAACCTTGCCAAGGATGCCCGTATATTCCAGATCCAGAATACATAGCCTTTACATTCTTGAATAAACAGAGTGAAAGAGGAGCAGGTGGGGGCCTGCAGGTGTATTTGCTGAGTGTGATGAGGGAGCAAAGCTGGAAGGATGCTTTGGGCATTATGGGGACGGCCTGGAGGTCACCAGGGGGTAGGGTTTTAAAGACTGGGTGACAGGAACACAAAAGGCTCTTCAGAAGGCAAATGATCTCTGATCACCTCTGTGCCGAGGAGAGCAGCGAAGCTGGTGATAAACCCCTCAGTGTTAACTCCCTTGCTAAGGTCTTTAGACATCCTAGTCAGAAAACTGGAGGATGTGAAAGGGGGAAGAAACTTCAGTACCCCCCAAGGTTAAGGGAGCTGGACGTGGTTCAAATACCCTCTCTGCCTGTTACCAGCTATGAGACCTTGGGTAAGTTCCTTATCCCTTCCATGTCCTCACTTAAAAATGGAGGAAAATAGGGCTTCCCTGGTGGCGCAGTGGTTGGGAGTCCGCCTGCCAATGCAGGGGACACCGGTTCAAGCCCTGGTCCAGGAAGATCCCACATGCCACAGAGCACCTAAGCCCGTGCGCCACAATTACTAAGCCTGTGCTCTAGGGCCCAAGAACCACAACTACTGAAGCCCACGCACCTAGAGCCCGTGCTCCGCAACAAGAGAAGCCTGCACACCGCAACTGGAGAAAAGCCCACGCAGCAACGAAGACCCAACGCAGCCAAAAATAAATAAAATAAATAAATTTAAAAATGGAGGAAAATAATCTCATGGGTTGTTAGAGAATTAACTCTGTTGTCTATAAATCGTTCACCTCAGTGCCTGGCAAATCGTAAGTGTTCTAAAAATGTCAGCTGTTTTTGCTACGAATTCAGCTTCTTCAGTTCCCAGCAAGAAAACTGAGGGCCGGAGAGGTATAGTGGCTTGCCCAAATTCACAAGGTTCAGATTAATGGCAAAATATGGACTACACACCAAATCCTTTTGCTGATGTTCCAGTACATTTTCCTCCACATCCTATGTTGATTCTGAGGTCCACTGTGCCCCAGGGACGGTCATCTGTTGATGGGCTCCGAGGGCCCTTCTAGGTCTATAGAATCGATGATGTTAAATGGCAGAGTAGCACACACAGCATTTCTCAATGTTCTGTGTTTCACGGATGACCCCAGGCTGCAGATGATCCACTCAATGCTGATTCGGATTTGGTGGCAACAACAGAGAGCAAAGCCACGATCTCCAGTGCGGGGGAAACTCTTTTTTTTTTTTTTTTTTTTTTTTAACATCTTTACTGGAGTATAATTGCTTCACAATGTTGTGTTAGTTTCTGCTTTATAACAAAGTCAATCAGTTATACATATGTTCCCATATCTCTTTCCTCTCGCATCTCCCTCCCTCCCACCCTCCCTATCCCACCCCTCCAGGCGGTCACAAAGCCCCTAGCGCAGGGGATCTCTTGATCCAGGCTCAAGATCATCTCTCAGAGCCTAGTGCTGTTTAGGGATTGAGGCTGGCCCTTTGCTGCAGGACATGATGTCGGGCACTCTGGTCATCTAGGGCTCTCGGCACAGTAGCTGTCAGACCAACTCCACTGGAGGGATGACCTCCTCTGTTGATGGCCTCAGCCTGGTTCTGGAATCTGAACCTTAGATACCCGTCGTAAGGCTCACTCTGAAGCTTCTCAATCTCCCCTCCCAGCTTCCCTCCAGTTTCTAAATCATCTATGTGCTCTCACCCTGGAGAAAGGGAAATCAAGCTTGTTTAATCACTAACCTGTCTACTTTCAACGCCCAGTCAACAGACTTGGTCCTGAGGGTTACTCTGTGTCTTAAACTCTGTCTCTTATCCCTAGAGTTGGATCTGTTTAGATGTCTGAGGTTTCTAGAAGATTCACCAGAGGATGCATGGGGTGTCAATGGAGCAGTCGTCATACGGTAAGCAATCCTGTTCTCACCCTATTTGAATGTGAACTTCGTCTTGTGCTACATGCTGGTGGCTCATAAATCTCGGGGTCTGACACCTTTGGAGGTCTGAGGGAATGAAGCCGCCGCAAGATAAAAAAAAGTTTCATGCAAAGAGATGAACCAGTATCAGAATAAAAAGTTTACCAATGTATATGTTAGAGAAAAAAGAAATTGTCCAAATAAAATGGCTTCAGGGATGTGTACGGTTGAAGCAACTGTAAAAAGCAGCAGCCCTCTATCTTTCTCCCGTTTTCCAACACATGTACTAGACTTATCACCCCAGTGGCACAGCCACGTTGCATAATGTTCTTTGCTTCCTATTTCCAAAGGATTGCAGTTCTTCAGGTTTAAAATCACCAGGGAATTTATAAGGAGTGAAAAATAGTCCAAAAAGGTTGTTTGATAATCCTAAATGGAAAACCTTACATTGTTATAGCTCCCTTTACTTTATGAAATGCTTTTCTATACATTATCTCATCTTTATTACGGGCATCAGAGGTTTGATACTGTTTGGAGAGCATGAGACTAGTTCAGGTCTGTGGAGACTGTATTACAAACCCCTTCTTTCTAAGTTTTAATTTTCACAGGGCAGCAAAACGTTTCATAAGTCTACAGGAGAACAAAATAAACTCATTCTGGGGAAACCATTACAGGCTTCCTCATAAAAATTCCTTAGAAAAATTGTTCTGTTCCAAATGTTGGCTCTGAAAAACTCCCACTCCCCTTGAAAACTGATAAGGTCTCACTTCTTTCAGGGCACCTGGCTCACACACTGACTCCTTCGCCTTTGTCTAGATGTGCATCCTTCCTCCGACTCCACATGCACCTGCCTTTGCCAGTACCCCAGCTTATTCACGCTACACTGCAACCAACTATCTCCCCTCCTACGTACCACAAGCTCCTTGAGGGCATGCCAATGTTTTTTATCTCCCCTGTTCTTACAGAGTGAGACACTTGGGAGGGATTCAATATATATGGAATGAATGGAGAAAAAAGCCCATAGGGAACAGATAGATACCTTATGGAAAGTGTGAGCGTGAACTGGGTACCTGCCTGTGTAGTCAAAGAATATTCTGAAGCAAAAGGAGGAATACAGCTTTTACAACTTATGAAGTCAAAGTCAAATGGAGCAGAGGACAGCGGTCAGGAGAAAGATTCCCCTGTTGGAAAAAGGACAGTTACGAGGACCTGCAACGTAGGGGGACTGGATGGATACAAGCAGTGACTGACCTTAACTCTCTCTTCCAGCTTCCAGAAGTTCTCTGGATAGAATGATATGGGGGAAGCAGAATGAGCAGGCAGTGCTCAGAGTCAAATGCCAGGTATCAGAACGCAAATGAATGGCTTCATCCTGATGTCTTTATACCCAGGCATTTGAGGCTGGAGTAAAGCCTCTTGTCAAAGTTCCATGAAGTGCTGGAGTCTGAACTCAGGCTACACATAAGTCAGGAGAAGCTTGTACCTTTAAGAAAAATGGCCATCTTTCACCTTTAAACTGTGCGATTCTGGGAAGAGTACTGGGGAGCGCTGGTGGCCCATCCCCTTCACCAAAAGAAAGTAAATCAACTATTATAACCTTTGCTATTATTGAAGAACATTACTTGTAGCTCTCAGGAGACTGTGACTAATGAACTGTATGTATATGCTATTTTGTAACAGTAACAGGTCTTCAAGACAATAATATATATACACCAAGGGGAGGCAAAACTGTCTATGAGTACCCATGTGGTTCCAAATTTTAAATTCGAGTAGTGGAAATAGGAAGGAAAATCCAAATAGGAAAAAGTCATGAAAATACGACATAAAAAAAGATAATTAATTAGCACAGCCATAATGAAGTTTTGTAATTTTAAACAATAAAGTGAACCCAAAGCAAACAGGAAACACAATTATCAGTGACATTAAACACCAAAAAGAAAGAGGAGTGGGAGTCGACTTAACCTCTGGGATGGGTTTACTGCTGGCTGAGGCAGGAAGAGGTTTAAAGGAGATTAAGAAAGATAAACAGGGGGCTTCCCTGGTGGCGCAGTGGTTGAGAGTCCGCCTGCCGATGCAGGGGACACGGGTTCGTGCCCCGGTCCGGGAAGATCCCACATGCCGCGGAGCGGCTGGGCCCGTGAGCCATGGCCGCTGAGACTGCGCGTCCGGAGCCTGTGCTCCGCAACGGGAGAGGCCACAACAGTGAGAGGCCCGCGTACCGCAAAAAAAAAGAAAAAAAGAAAGATAAACAGTAAGCAGTCTGTTGTGCTACTCTTTATTTGGCTGCATGCGTCCAGCCAAGGGGAAGGTCTGTTTTTGAGCTAGTGGGCTCATGTACAGCCAACAAAGCCAGGAGGACAGGCGAGGCGGGAGTGCTCGCTCTGGAACACGATGGAGGTTCCAGACCTCACTGCCCCCAGCCCTCCCCCATCCAGTGAGCATGAAAGGAGAATTGCCACCATCAGATGCCGATCTGATGGTCTTGGAGCTTCTCCTTTGGCGTACAAAAAAAATCAATATCTTGATGATAATTTTTCTGGTCTATTGTCTTGACTAAAATAGCCCTGTTTATTCTCAAAATCACAGAATTTCAGAGATCGGACATTACAGGTCACCAAGTCCACCCATCAAGTGGCCATCTGGCCTATCATCGCCTCTGGTGACGAGGACCTCATTTCTTCCTGAAGCAGTTCTTACCCTCCTCGAGCAGCTCTGATTATTAGCAAATTCTTCCTTAGATTGAGCTAAAATTTGTCTTTCTGAAATATCTACCTTTGGCCCCTGGGGAGAGAATAAATCTCAACCATCTACAATATGAGAACCTTTCAAATATTAGAAAATGCTATTATGTACTACTCAAGCCTTCTCTGCTACAGGCTAAATATACTTTGTTCTTTTAACCTTTTGTCTTATGACTATAAACTTTCTCACTACTGTTGCTACTTTTCTCTGAACTCAATCCAGTTTTTCTATCTCCTTCTTATTCACTGGACATATGTCACATAATATGGTTTGACAAGCACCAGTGACAGTGAAACATCCCCACCATTTTTGGGGCTACCATACACTCCCATCAGGCAGCTGCAGACCAAAAGGAGTATTCATCACAGTTACTGAGCATCTATGATGGGACAGGCATGGTAAGCACTTTACATGCATTGAGTTCAGTTCTGAAAATGAGCCTATGTGTAGGGGCTGCCATACTTCCTATTTTACACCTAAGGGCCCAAAGACGTAGAGAGGTTGCATAACTTGTTTAAAGTCACACAGTAACTGGCAAGCCTTCCATTGATTCCTGATATACTTTATTTTGATAGATTCTGTCCAACTTTCCAAATTGTGAAGCTCTTTTTAGACCTCCATTCTTTCCTTCAGTGTTCTGTATTCATCATTTCTCCCAGCCCATGCCATGTCCAACTCGATAAACGTGCCCTTTATAACTTTATCCAAGTCATTCATAAAATTTTGACCAGGACAGAACAATGGCTGGGCTGCCTAATGACTCTTGGCTCCTTTTTTTTTTTTGCAGTGCCAGTGGAAATTATTCCATTTGGTCAAATGAGACTTTATTTAAAAAATGAATTCATTGTAAGCTCCTTGAATGCTTGTCACATATTTCTTTGCATCCCACACAGCTAGTTTAATACTCAGTAAAAATCGTTGAAAGAAGTACTGTGTTCTGAAATATGAAGCCCGAGGAAAGGTTCGCGGGGGTGGCATATGGACTGCCTGCAGTTCTAGGATAAGAGGCAAACAGTTTCTCTACCACTGACTGTTCTGACATCATTCCAGCCTTGTTCTGTTGGCTATTCTGTGCTTTTCACAAGCCAGAAACAGTGGTGAACAGATCCAGGATATAATGCTTTGGAGAAAGGGGATCTAACGGGACACTGAGAATTTTAGAAGATGAACCACATTTACGATTGAATTTATCACACTGGATCAGAAGTCACGTCATCTGTAATAAAGCCATAATGAGAAGTTATCTGTCCACCATGACAAGAGTGGAATCTAGGAGCTAGAGTAAAAATAAAGAGAAGTTTGAGGCATACCCCTCACCTCTGAGGATGCCGTCATGCATTATTCTTACCCCAGCTCTCAAAACATAATAGCACCACGATATCAGAGGGCAGCCCGAGACCTTACAAACCACCATCCATCTCAGCGTGCCATGGATCTGCTAATACGGTAGGCCAAATCAGGTCCCCAGATCTGCACTCACAGGAAGAACAGCTCGGATTTTATCTTGAAAAGTCTTGTCTCCCGACGCCAACGTTATCAGAGTTTCTACTCTACATTATATAAACTACCTTGAAGTTCATTGGAATAAAGAGCCCTGAGAATAGTGTTAACTTCCAAAATAATAACAAGCAATTGGTACTTAATAAGTGTCAGGAACAGTGTTAACTGATTGACATGCACTCTCTCATTTAATGGTCACAAGAACTTTATGAAAAATATACTAAAATGATTCCCGATTTACAGATAAGTAAACTGAGGCAGAGAGATGTTAATTACCTTGCTTATAATTAGCAGAGCCCTAAAGCTTGACTCCAGCATTGTTGAACACTTATCCTCTTAAATACACTGTGCGTTGGTCCAGGTCTTCCAAGAAGTAGACACCAAGACAGTAGTAAAGGTGCCAAGATCTTTTTTTTTTTAAAGGGAAAACACTCGTGTGAGAGAAAATGGAAAGAGAGGCTGTCAGATCGTGCTGCGAGGCTACCCCAAGGGAAGGCGAGAGGGGGACGGTCAGTGGGTGGGGTCTTAGCCCCGCCTTCTGGGGAGCCCCCGAGCCAAAGTCAGAGGAGCCCCGGGTCGCCCTGGGCGGGGCTGCCTTAGTCCCCGGTTGGCTGGGAGCCAGCGGCCGTGGCAGCGCGGCCTCTGCAGACAAGCAGCGGTGGAGCCGGAGAGCAGCGCCCAGAGTTCAAGGTCAGCCAGGCACAGGTTCACGGCCGCACGCTGCCTCCACAAGGCCTCCGGAGAGAGGCCCTCAGTCTGTTCTTAAGGTGTAAAATGGACGTCTCATCAGGAGGATTTTCCTTTGTCAACGAAGACGTTTCAACATCCACGGCCTGAGTTGCTGGAACCACTAATTCTCAGGCCGCAGAAGCGGAGGGTCGTTGCCGGTGGGAGTCTGAGCGGGTCCCCGGCGCCTGAGAAAGGAGGATGGACTCGTTTCCTACCAGCATCAGGAACAGACTCGCTTCAGGTTTATCCCTCTGCTTCCAAAGAATGTTCTTCTGCAGATGGTTTCGTGGATTCTCTGAAAAGCATCTGGGAGAGGGGTTTCTCGTGGCCATATTCCAGAAAGTTCCCAAAGAGGATTTCCTATGCGTGGATCTCATGGAAACAAGCAGGGAATTTCCAAGGACGACTCCTGGCTGAGCAGATGCTGCTAACACACGGTCCTTTAATCTTCCCTTTCTTGTCTTTTTCTCGGGTCCTAATCAAACCAACCATTGCTCTCCCACAAAATAAAGTGTGACAGATCCACTGCCTTTATCTTGTTGAAACCCGAGGAGAGCCAGGCTCATTTGTTCACTCTGGCCGCTGTCCTGCACCCACTCCATCGGGACTGGGTCAGGTACCACTTCATCCATCTTCTGAGCTCTGGCTCCAGCTCAGGCTGTGAGCACAGATCACACACACAGGGCATCGAATTATGCCTTGTGAACGTGCCTACACATATATACCTACCTATACATACAGAAACACACAGAATATACATATATATGTAAAAAACTGTCGAACTAAAGACGAAGCCCCACTGATCCCCGGCAGACTTGGGAGCACCGTGCAGTTCATCTGTCCTTTTCCAGCCATTGACCTCCTGACCTCTCTGTAGTGTTGCCTGGTGGCCACCCTCAACCCCACGACATCACTCCTGCCTGGCTGTCCTCATAGCTCCCAGACTCCCAGCTACTTCTTTCTCTTTTCCTCCTTTTGTTTCCTCCTTACTTGCCTAATCCTTAAATACTGGTGTTCCCAAAGGCTTATTCCCGGCTGGTTCTCCTGTCCCTGTGTGCTTTCTCGCTGTAGGATTTTCTGCACTCTCCCATGCTAGAAACCTTAGGCAGCCTTGGCTTCTCCTTACAGATCTTTCTCCTGTCCCTTCAGCTTTGTCCTACCATCAAAATTCCAACCAACCTATCACAAAATAGCCTCGCCATCACTATTCCACTGGGTTAAGGGTACTAATATGTATGAATGTCTGTCCAATGTCACACAATCTGTCAGATGTTTTACATATATATTATTTCACAAGCCTTACAACAATCAAGCAAAAAAGAGCCTATAAATTCCTATTCCAGATAGGGAAGCTGAACTCAAAGAGTTTTAGCTCATAGCCTAAAATTTAAATTTGGTCACGAAGGGTCTTTACTTTGAATCAAGGTCTTAAACTCCAAAGGGCAGGCTCCCCCTTCAGCCCACCATCAGGCCCCTGCACACTTGCTTCTCCTGCCGGATGGTGGCCTCCAGACACTCCCTGCTTGGGGCACTCTGGGTGTGGACAGAATTACTTTTTCCAGAAATGAGTATGATCATGTTTCTTCCACAAGCCCCTGTTGATGTACTCCAGGATTAAGTCCTTCCTAGCTTGTTTGGCCAGTGGTTACCAGGCTTGTCTGAACATTGGAATCACCTGTGGAGCTTTGACAACTACTGATGCCTGCATCCCACCCCCAGAAACTGTGAGTTCACTGGTCTGGAATGTGGCCTGGTTTTGACATTTCATAAAATCCCAGGTCATTCTAATGGACAAGCAAGTTTGGAAACCACTAAGTTAGGCACCAATGTCCCTCCCATTTTGACTCTTCCCTCTCTCTTCAGCAAATATGATCTCCCCAGCTCTAAACCCTACTGTGGATTAAACCATCCAGTTCCCTGTCCTGGAGTCCTTTCTCTCTTTGACCAACATCTACATCCTTTGATATTCAGCTCAAATGTGCCTTTGAGTTTCTCTGGCCTGACCACCCCATGCTGCCCTTTGTGTTTACTTCCTAATATCTGGGCCTTCTTCCACCTTCTGTGATATTATCAGAGCAAACATTTTTCTTGTACACTGTACCACAAACTCTTGACACGTAAGGGGAATACATCCAGAAACATCCTTACATCCAAATTTGCAAATACTACTAGAGTGGATACATTTCCCCAGAAAATACAACCAACTATAACTGAATATTTCATTAGGGTCACACCTTCAGATCCACAGTGATTTGACCAATATGGGACCAAAGGAATTTTTAAAGCTTTTAAAATAATATCTGCCGCAAAAAAAAACTGCCCACCATAGGTGTCAGTGACATCACTATTATCGTAATGCCAGACATGAACTTAACCAAATTTGTAAAAATCTAAACAGTACTGATGGATAATAACAAATTCTCATCTCATGAGCAGTACTTTGAGGTAGATGACAGGCAGAAACACAGAGAGGGAAAGAAAATCCAGACCCTGGGCCATCCTGGGCCACTGTGGGCTCGTTCACAAACTCTGACTTGCTTACTCCTTGTACTGGTGTCAAATTCATACTCCAGTATAATTATTAATTACCTATACCATGGTTCTTTGCCTTTACTTGTGATGAATAAAAATCTTGAATGATAAATTTCTGAATACTGGAAGTCAACCATGTTCACTTACTTTTTCCCTACAGTTGCCATCAACGTGTTTTGGGGCCAAGGGACAATGCTAGGTGGGGTTAAAGGACCCAAGGCCTCTCAAATTCCCTGCCTGATTAGAAATAAAGCTAAGTATGGATAAAAATACTTCTAGGAAATAGTAATACAAAGTTGCATCTTGATTTTTTTTTTTTTTTTTTTTGCTACAAAGCTTAACTTGTTACTCATTTTCTTCCCTCCTCAATCATTCAAATATTTTATTCATAGAACAAAAAAAGAATTTGGGCTTCCCTGGTGGTGCAGTGGTTGAGAGTCTGCCTGCCGATGCTGGGGACACAGGTTCGTGCCCCAGTCCGGGAAGATCCCACATGCCGCAGAGCGGCTGGGCCCGTGAGCCATGGCCGCTGAGCCTGCGCATCCAGAGCCTGTGCTCCGCAACGGGAGAGGCCACAACAGTGAGAGGCCCGTGTACCACACACACACACAAAAAAGAATTTGTGATATGGAGATAAATGATAAGTATCATTAGAATTTTCTCCAATTCCACAAAGTATATTTCTTCAAAATATCTTTTCCTCTTTAATTCTGCAAATAGTGCAGTTTCAAATACAGCAACTATCCTCTCTTTGTCTAGCTAAATCTTCAATATTTATAGTCAATAATCTCCATAAGTTATTTTTCAGTATTCTAAAAAGTAATTTTTTTCTCCTTGGGGAATCAAAATTAACCCTCAATTTCGTTCTCTTCTGGGGAGTACAATATGGTGGAATGCTTCATTCTGAAAGGGTTCAGGGGCCAGTATACAGCAGGCAGATGGCACAAAGTGCAGGAGGAAGATGGGGCCAGGGGCCTTGAGGAGAAATCATTCCCAGTCTCTGCTCTTAGCTCCAAAACCATCATTCCTTTTTTTTTTTTTTTTTTTTTTTTGCGGTACACAGGCCTCTCACTGTCGTGGCTTCTCCCGTTGTGGAGCACAGGCTCCGGACGTGCAGGCTCAGAGGCCATGGCTCACAGGCCCAGCCGCTCCGCAGCATGTGGGATCCTCCTGGACCGGGGCACGAACCCGTGTCCCCTGCATCGGAAGGCGGACTCTCAACCACTGCGCCACCAGGGAAGCCCCCATCATTCTTTTTGCCTTTCATATCTCTTGTCACTGAATTATAGAGCCCTTTGGCTTCTGGAAAAGAAGATTTTTTCATTCTCTAACTAAACACGATAATAAATGGAGTCCCTGTCTTTGTTAGAGGTGGTCCAGGTCTGGCCTTCTCCCTTCTTTCCATCAACCTCTCTTCCAGCTGTTTGGCTGCTCCCAACTTACCACCCACCCTGCCCCCGAATGAACTGAGCAGCCTTAATGACTGTGACTTAAACACATGCCTCCCTAAGTCTTCCTCCTTCTCTTCAGTTTTGCCCTTTGACACAGGCATTGAGGGGCCCCTGCCATGACCCCCAGGTTTAGAGGGCCCAATCAGGTCTTCCTCCAGCCACCCCTCCCCACCCCTCCCTACCAGCCAGCCACCCCTCCCTACCAGGGCAGGTAGTCAGCAGGGCCAAGGCGAGAGGAGCCCATGTCTTCCCTTCTAGACTGTGTTCTGGATACCTGGAATCCCCACATACCCTGCCCAGAGAGCCTCAAGCCTGCTTTCCGAGCTCTTTGCTCTGGAAGGTGGACACACAGCTGTGTGCACTTCCAGGCCCCAAAGTGGACAAGGCGGGTGTGCATGGGGCTGTGGGCTAGAAGGTCCCAGAAGTGTGGGAAGCCCCCCTGGTACAGCACAGAGCCAAGGAAGGGAAGAAAACTAGATGGTCCAGGGAACCCACGCTGCAGTACCGATTCTGCATTCAAACCTGGCCTTCCCAGTTGCTATAAAGTTGCAGTTGTCAAAGTCAGATGATAGAACGTATTTTACTTAACCGTTAGCTAGAACTAATACATATGAAGCATATGGTATGTAGGTCTACCTCTGTACGCTTGTCTTGGGCCCATAAATGTTAGGGGCAGGCCTCTTTCTCGTCACGCAACAATTCTCTTGCAGATCTTCTCCCATGCCCAAGGCCCATGCCATCTCAGCTGTGACGACTATCAAAGTCTGGAACCTCAACGTGTTTATTTCCCTTCCTGCCCGACAGGCCTTCTTCTTTGCACTATTCCTCTCCTCTTCAGATTCAGTCCCTGACAGAAGACCCTGCAGTTCATTTGTAAACAGGGAAGGGAAGCTGTCGTGTGTCCCACTGAGAGGTTTTCACGAAGCCTGGGTCCTCCTGGGTCAGCCCCTTTCCAACATGGAAGCTGCGTGCAATGGTAACCACAGACGGACAGGTGACCCCTTTTTTCTTTGCGGATCTTCCTCCCTTCCTCAGTGTGTTATTTCATCCCCTCATTTCTAAAACGTGTTTCAGACACAGAGGGAGCGGCTGTGATGGAAGTCGGCCAAGTAAAGATACAGGGCGGGGGAGCAGTGGGCAACTCCAGTTTGACGCTAATGATTTGTGTACAATTCAAGGTCAGAGAATGATATGCGAGGCTTGTGCGCCCACCCACACAAGCACACACAATTTAGTGCTTGATTATATCAGCATATAGCGCTAATACAGCTCACGCGGCCTTGTTCACTTGCCTCTCCAATTAGAAGGAAACGCTGAGGGCAGGGGACCACATGTTAAGCTGCCTTTGTTCCCCATAACACCCACCACCTTATTAGGCACATAATAGGCATTTGACAAATACGTTTTGTTAAAAGAAGCTTGTCTCCGTTAATGAAATGTGTGTTCTTGAAATGTTCTGAATCAAGTGAGTTTTTTGGTAAACAATTCCATTTTAGCGATACTGGGAAAGTTGCGACGGGAATACTAGGATACTAAGCGATCACTATTCCATTTGGATTGTCATACATTTTTAAACTCTTGGGTCTGAACTGGGGAATCTTATTCTGGGGGCGGCGGGTGAGTGCCTATGAATCCCCTGTAATTGCATCCACATTTGTTTGGGGAATGTGTATTTTTCTGGTGATACTGCTGTAGCTTTCATTGTATGTGCTACTTAAAAAAGAAAAAAAAAAGTTAAAATCCATGAGCCTGGAAGGTACTCAGGAAGTTGGTCTAAGCTTCTAGGGAAATAGTTCAGCAGCTTTGGTACGCAGAAAACACTAATCAGAGCCAACATCTGCTGAGCCTCTGCTCCACGCCAAACATTTGACATTCACCATAGTTAATTTTCCCTGCAAGGTAGGCATTATCATCTCATTTTGCAGATGAAGAAACTGAAGAGACCTGCCCCAGACACACAGTTATTAAACATCCAATGTGAGGTCTGAATCAGGATCTGCTGGATTCCAAATTAGGAAGCTTTTCATGAAAACTGTCTGTCTCTCTCTGATGCCCTACCTAAAATAATGATAATAAAAAATAAATTAACCTTGGGTAGATTATTATTATCCCCACTTCACAGATGGGAAAATTGAAGTTAAGAAATATATATGAAATTCAGATATACATGATACCTTGAGGAAGACCCCACAGCTGGTAAGTGAAGGGGCCAGTGTTCAAACTAAGGTCCGTCCACTTCCTGGGCCTACTGTTCCCCACTGCCTTTCACAGTCCCCTGTGGGGATGGCCTGGCCTCCCCGTGACTCTTACACAAAAATCATGTATAAGAGTCCCCATGACTCTTATACCAAAAAACTGGTTCCTGGTTTCAATATACCATAATACTTTTTAACCAGAATTTTGGACACTGTTTCTCATACATGATGGTACTTAGGGCTCTTTAGGAAAATGGTGGCTGGGCCCTCAGTGGAGCAGCTGTAATGGTCCCTCTTCAAATTTCAAGGAATACTACCCTCCACATTTATAAGGACCTCAGAGACAGTACTGTTGATACTGGATATAGACGGAAGGTTGGCTATAGGATCATTCAAGATTCATCCGATATTATGAATTCATTCCACTTAGCTACTCAGCTTGATATGAGCAGAGTAGATTAATATGTGAAAGTGCTGTTAGCTCTTTGAGAGAAAATAATATTGAAATTCAGGTTTAACTGGAAGGCAGTTTTGCACAGTAGTTAAGCAAAGCCTGGGCCCTGAATTCAAAGAGATCTGAGTTCAAATCTCCACTCTCCCCTTGACTAGCTACATGCCCTTAGAAAAAAAAACCACTTGACCTTTCTAAGCCTCAGTCTTCTCACACGTAAATGGAGATAATAATACGGTTATGACAAGCTTCATGAAGATTAAAGGAAGACACATAGGTAGGCTGTGTAGAACAATGCTTGAAACATTGTATTCACTAAAAAAAAAAGGTAGTATTTTGGTTTTTTGACTTCATGTCTAAGGAAATCGGATAAGGAATTTGTAAGATTTCTCCCTCAAAATCAAAACAGGATAAAGGATACAAATAAATTCTCCTTCTCCTTGAGTGATAGCACTGGTATTAAAAAGAAACTCAATCCTGACCAAAAAAAAAAAAAAGTTCAGAGGAAAAGATTCTAAAATAAGTCTTTTCCTGTGCATAGGTTTATCCAAATTTCCTTCCTAATTATATTTATTACTGTTGACATTTTATTACTTAAAATAATCTTGGGTGATCCTGAGAGAGTCACAGAAATGGGTGGGGCACACTGAACTGTGCTATGGTCTTTCTGTACATGTCACTGTTAGAACTAATTACAGTGTATCTGTGGGTTGGTTCCACATCTGCGGAGTCAACCAACTGTGGATCAAAAATACTTGAAAAGAAATTCCAGAAAGTTCCCCAAAGCAAAACAATTTGCCACGCAGCAACTATTTACATAGCATTTACATTGTAGTAGGTATTATAAGTAACCCAGAGTTGATTTAAAGTGTAAGAGAGGATGTGGGTAGGTTACATACAGATACTATGCCATTTTATGTAAGGAACTTGAGACATCCTCAGATTTTGGTATCCATGGGGGGTACTGGAAACATTCCCCTTGGATACCAAGGGATGACTGTATTTCAATCCCATGTTGGTGTGGGAAACATGGCAAAGTGAAGACAGATTGAAGAGCCTGATTGATACTTTCCAATTCTTGTTTCTATAGTAATTTAGTATATGTAAGACAAAAGCCTTTAAAAATACAAATTTTCGGGCTTCCCTGGTGGCGCAGTGGTTGAGAATCCGCCTGCTGATGCAGGGGACACGAGTTTGTGTCCCGGTCCAGGAGGATCCCACATGCCGTGGAGCGGCTGGGCCCATGAGCCATGGCCACTGAGCCTGCGCGTGTGGAGCCTGTGCTCCGCAACGGGAGAAGCCACAACAGTGTGAGGCCCGCGTACCAAAAAAAAAAAAAAGTACATCAAAGCACACGGCTGATGTCTTTCAAAACAAAAGAAAAACTAGAACATGAACAAGTTATCCTTCTGCTTATATTTCAGCTACTAGTTGTAGCTAATTATATATTACATTAATAGGGTGTACAGATTATTCATAAATGCTTGCTTTATTTTTGTTTCAAAAACACATTTTTCATCAGATTGGGTGGAATGTATTTACAATACTAGGAAGTCAACCCCACTGAATGACTTTCTTGTAGCAGTATTTCTCATCAATGTACATGCATTTACTTAATCCAAAAGACAGCTAGTTTTCTCTATTAAAAGGTATACAAAAGAATAACCTTTGAATTTCATCACTGTAACTTGGACAACATGTCACTCTATTGAATATAAATAGGAATCTGTATGCTGTTATTACTTAAATTTTTTTTTTTTTTAAATCCAGCTTTTACTAGAGGATAAACTTCTTAAGGGCAGGAACCGTGCCTTTTACATCCTTTGTGATGCTCACAGTAACGGGAATATAGCTTCGTTCGTGTGCAATTGGTCTTCAGGAAATGTTGCTAGGTGATTCATATTTGAAGGGGAAATGGAAAGAAAAGCCCGAAGGACTTAAAGGATTTGCATGCACACATCTTGCTGTGAATAATACAAATGTGGAGAGAGATGACTAAGTGGACAGCATGGGGCACTGTGGGCTTTGACCCCTGTAATATGCAATAATAGGAAACTACAACGTGACTAACGGCAGCACCCAGGTCATAAGATGGAAGACGGAGGAACCGAAGGATGTACTGGAGGAACTCTGAGGTGCCGTGGAAATGCAGCATCAGCACGAAATGGCTTTCAGGGAGAAATACTTCAGTAGGAAACACAGCACAGAGGACGAGGGCAAGGATAGAAGCCATAGGATAGAAGCCACAGGACAGAAATGCCTTCAAGTGAAAAGATGAGGGAAAGAACTCTTAAAGCAGAAGTGAAAAAATCACGTAACTAACAAGGTTGGGTTTAGCGTCAACGAGATACTAGCTCAGATGCTAGGTCTTCTAAAATTGTATTGCCTGCTTTAAATAAAAGCAAAGGCTTCTTCGCACTGGACCTCAGAATTCTACATTAATTCTCTGCCACAAGGCATATTTGATATTAGGACGAGGGCTGCAAAATAAAGAGAAGCAAATTTCTGGCGTGTTGGAGCCTATGATTTCCGGCCTCCCTCCCCTCCCCTCCCCGACTCTGGACACCACGCCCACCCACATACCCACCAGATGAGTCTGCTCATCTTTGCCAGCTCAGTTTTCCCCTCCCTAAGCATCTCTGTGCCAATACCACTTAAGCACCTTATGAAATGTCAAAAGCCTTTCATGGTAATTATGGTGTCCACAAATATGTCCACAAATTTGTGACACTCCATTCAGAGGGTAGAACTAATTCCCCTCCTCTAGAAGGTGACTGGACTTACTGACCTGCCTCAAAGAAATAGAATAATGAAGAGGCAAAGGTCTGTGACTTCAACGCGATGTCATACAATGTATGGTGACTTCCTCCTTGCTTTTTCCTGAATCACTCACTCTGGGGAAGCCAGCTGCCATGTTATGAGAACACTCAAGCAGCCCTGCGGAGAGATCCATGTAGTGAGGAACTGAGGCCTCCGGTCAGCTGCCATGGGAGGGAGTCCCCGGGGGGCAGATCCTCCAGCCCTCGTCCAGCCTTCAGATGGCTGTGGTCCAGCTGACAATGGGACTGCGACCTTATAAGAGATCTTGAGCCACAGCCACCCAGCTCAGCTGCTCCTGGATTTCCTCAGAACTGCTTGTTCTTTTAAGCTGCTGAATTGCTGGTGTAATGTGTTACATATAGATAGAGAACTAATATAGTAAAATTTCCAATAGAGCTCTTATTTATTTTGGAGTTAAGTTTTAAACTTAAGTTTTACTAAAATGCCTGTTTTACTCTAACCAACTCCCCAGAGAGAGAGAGAAAAAGAGAAAGAAAAAAGCAGTTTTAAAGTAATAATAGTTTTCATTATTTGGGGAATACTTGTTTACCTGCTCCTAATACACAAGAAGGTTAGATGTTCTAAGTGTTCATTTGAATTAAATCCCATCTCCTTTTAAGCTTCTGATTTTGACAAAGACAAATGATTTTTGCCATACAGTAAGATTCTAGAAATAATCAGGCCTCAAATAGTCTAAGAGACTTCTAAGGTAAGGGATGGGGAAGTAGCTAGATTTTCTGTTGAGGAGTTTTTGCTCATTTAACAGAAATGAACAAAAAGTATACATATTCATATTTTATGTTAAAATATGACAAGTAATTTTAATTTCAAACAGAGGTAATTGCAGGAGGAACAATCTTGTTGTGGCCAGGATGAAAGAAAACTCTTTTTATCAGCACTTAAAACTTGCTAATAGTGGGTTTTTAAAAGAGAATATTAATACACTTTTGCCGTTTTGTTTGCAGTCCCTGTCCACATAATTTTCACATATATGATAATATGTTTCTCCCAGAATCCTTCCATCTTTGTATGCCCAATACCTAGATATTTCAGGTATATAATCAATGCCTACTGAATGAATGAATGAAGTTAGAGGAAAACTGAAACACAGTTATACTCTCCTAGAGGATTAAAAAGGTATGAAAAGCTTATGATATGATTAATGTTTTACATTAAAGAAAATGCATATAGTACATATTATGGGTCTGATACTATTCTAAATGCTATACATAAATTAAGACATAGAATCGGCATAACAATCCTATTATTATAGTCCCCATTTTCTAGATGGAAAAACTAAAGCTCAGAGAGAGCTTATGTAATCTGCCCAAGATCCTACAGGTAACGAAGAGGTGAGCAGGATGTGAATATCCCTCCTAGCTCCAGAGTCCACTCTCTTTTTCTTTTTTTTTTAACATCTTTATTGGAGTATAATTGCTTTACAATGGTGTGTTAGTTTCTGCTTTATAAAAAAGTGAATCAGTTATACATAAACATATGTCCCCATATCTCTTCCCTCTTGCGTCTCCTCTTGACCTGCCAGGGCAGCGCCCTAACTGATCTCACGTGAGCTCACACCTGGCCGGTTCTCAAGTCCAGAGAAGGTGCAGGTGGCCGGCGAGAGAACTGTACCTGCTTTGTGGCGTTCGGGGGAATTGTGGTTATTCACGAGTTTCTCTCACTAGACCGCCAATTTAACACTCTGTCAACTGTCCAATTATTCACGTTTGCGTGGAGCTAAGTGGGTTCTTCTCCAGCTGCACACCTTTTTTTCTCAACGTAATTAATGAAGCTCATCAAAACCCTAGAAAACAAGCCCAGAGCACCAGCCACTCTCATTGACATGTTAATAGGAGGTCAGGCGCTCCTGACCCACCGCAGGATGTTTATATGGCCCCAAGGCTGCTGCTCGCAAACGTTATATGTTGACAATAGGGTTTGAATGAATAAGGGAAGCCCCGGGTAACAAACGGCTGTGGAAGTATCTGAAGGCCGTGGGCCACGCAGAGCAGGTGAATTCGAATGACAAGGACACAGAGCCTGCTGTGTGTGGCTCTCGGGATGTCGGGAGGGCAATGGGAGGCACCAGTCTATTCTGTCCAGTCTATGCTGTCCAGTTTAGGGTCACAGAGCTGTTAAGAGTTGACATAAAGAATCAGCGGCTCTGAAACAGCCAAAACATTTTCATCCTGCTTCACCTCTGGTCCTGCCGATCGCCTTTCTGATCACACAGCAGACTTTTGCTATTGTTGTTTCAGACCTGCCCTGTCCAACACCTGGCCACTAGCCACGTGTGGCTACTGAACACCCAAAACGTGGCCTCTGCAAACTGAGTTGTGCTGTAAGTGTAAAAGACACACCCGATGTCAAAGACTTGGTATGAAGAAAACAATGTCAAATATCTCATTAACAATTTTTATATTCTTCGACATCATATTTTCATACATTGGGGCTAAATAAAAATAGATTAAGGGAATGCCCTGGCGGTCCAGTGGTTAGAGCTCCCCGCTTCCACTGTAGGGGGCACGGGTTCCATCCCTGGTTGGGGAACGAAGATCCCATGTGCTGTGTGGCACGGACAAAAAATAAAAATAAAAGCCTGGCTTAAATAGTCAATTCGTTTGCTTTTTAAAAAATACACACATATATATATTAAAATTAATTTTATCCGTTTCTTTGGGCCTTTTGTGACGTGGCCAATAGAAATTTTTAAATTCCATGGTTTGTATTTGTGGTTTGTATGATATTTCTATTGGCAGTTCCGCTCTCGAGTTTGGTACACCTACACCCGTCACAGCTCTGAGAGGCCAAATGATTTTCTTGGGGCTTTTCTGCCACAGCAAGGAAAATCTTAGTAAGAAGTGATATTGAAACTAGCATTGTCTGTCCTGAAGGCTGCTCTACAGTCAGATGTGAACCACCCTGCATTCCAGGGCCTTTGGTCACCCTTCAACCTGATGGTTTCACATTCCAGGCCCCTCGGGGACAGCACAGCATGGTACCTCGTGGCACACGGTACTTGGATTCTTACTGCACGGACCTGAGAAGCTGACTCTCTGCTCTGCGCTTTAGTGGCTTTTAGGGAATGAGCAGGTGTACCAGAGCCCCAGCCTGTGGTTGTGCAATTCATGAATAGCACAACAGTGTCCAGTGGAGGGTGCAAGGGGGCTGCAGCTTCAGTCCATCTTCTCAGAGGGGGTGACCATTTCCCGATTCTCACCCAGGCACTAGAAACACTAGCAGTGGCCTCAGGTGCACTGCTGTCTCCACCCAGAGATGACCTTTTGCCTTGCACCACTGTCTCCCTTCAGCTTGGCACTGCAAGCATTGGTGGCCTAGCAAGCTCATTAAAGTCCTTTGTATGAACTGGCTGGAGCCCAGTGCAGAAAAGAAGCCCAAATACACTTTCAAATGTGTCGGATGCAAAAGCAATTAGGGAGTGCAGGTATGTTGATAAAACGTCTTCTAGGAAATCGTAATATTAATACATGAGAGTTATCAGTTTGGATACTATATGGAGTCAATACTTACTCTTTAGTAAATGAAAATGTATAGATAAGCTGCATAAGCTCATGAATCATATTAACTAATCATGACAATGGATTAGAAATGTAACTAACTCAGGAAAGGTATTTTGATTCTTTACGCACTGGGTCAGAGGCAAACCATTTGGTGTCATAAAAAAGATGAATTCCATAGACTTGCTCAGAAACCAAGATATAATAGAATATCTTTGTATCGGAAAACAGCACTTTGTTTTTCAAAGAAAAGTCCAGAGTTGCCATGAGTAGTTAATGAGTGATGACGTACTATGTTTGAAAGCTTGGAATCCTGCGCCTCTGATATTCTCGCATGATTGGCTATCTTTAGACAGGACTTTCGAGTAATAGGTAAGATGTGACCAAGTAAATCCTTATGATAGAAATATTAAGCAAAAGGAACATATAATAGTCTATTACTACTCTAATGAAAACAACTATTTTCATAATAATAGGAATTTATTGAAAACTAAACCCTTGTAAAAACAAAAAGCCCAACTACAAAACACAGAAGCTATTTGTGGCTCAATTTAACACAAACTTTTAAAAAAGTGCTATGTGCTGGCTTCACCCTGTTGCAGAGCGTGGAACCTTGGCCAATGAGAGAAACAAATCAGCAGAATAAGATAAATAATAACAACTGTTTGAGTTGCTTTTAAATACAAATAAGTTTGGATATTTCGATGTATATATGACATGCTTATCATCTTTCAGAAACTATTATACTACCCTAATATTTAACCTTATGGTCATAAATATTTGATTCATTTCCCTTTCATCTCATCATATATTCAATCACCAGGTTCTGTTATTCCTTTCCTCTAAATGCTGCTGTGTCTGTTTCTCCTTCAAATTTAAATGCCACATCCGGATCGAGATTCTTACTCTCTCCTACTTCAAATAGTAGGTCCACTAGCTGTTCTCCCATGCCTTTCGCTTCACTATTCTCCAAGGGTAACCTTCCCTCCAGACTGGCCAGAATCTGTATCATCTCTTAAGGAACAACCCCTTGCCTGCGCCAGAGTGTCTTTCCACCACCTTCCACGCATCCAACTCCTACTTATTCTTGGTCTGCCTCAAGGCTTACCTCCCCCTTGGAGGCTTCTCCTTTCCAGTCCCAGCAGTCCTGACCCTCGCCTGTCTCTGCCCATGAGCCTTAATGTAGAATTTAGTAAGATGGCACTTAACCACTTGTTGCCTTGTATTTACTTGTTTCATAAGCCTTCTCATCTCCCCAACGAGACTGCCAGACACTGCAGATGATATATATTTTTTTTTTCACAGCCATGGCCGCTGAGCCTGCGCGTCCGGAGCCTGTGCTCTGCAACGGGAGAGGCCACAACAGTGAGAGGCCCGTGTACCGCAAAAAAAAAAAAAAAAAAAAAAAAATCATTCTATCCTAAAAAAGAAAAAGAAATCCAGGAAGCGCAGAGTACCCTAACTTTTCCATCTTACTTCAAACGATACAAGTCGGAGACCTTGCAGAATTTATAGTTCCACAGACAATTTAAGCACATGCAAATACTGAGCAGTGAAATAAACACAGGTTGCTTTAACTGTAGTTCCAGTTATCTTATGTACTATTTCTCCAATAGAAAATGGTGGTGGATTGCTTATTAACATCCACCTTCCCAAGCCTCGTCGTAGACCTACTGACTGTGCATCTTTGGCAGTGGAATCTGATCCCCTGTATCTTGAACGATTTCTCCAGGTGATTCTTAGGCCCACAAAAGTTTCAGAACCACTGTCTGACGGGTTGTAAGCTCCCTCAGTAAATAAGAATATTCTCATCCCACAAAACCTTTAAAGAGTATTCTCATAGGGGGCTAATTAAAACCTCTTTCTTCCACAGTACTATTATAAAATGAATTCCTTCCCTAAAACTTTTCTTTTCCTGCTGTTTACTCTTAGCCTCATATTTCTAAGACTCCGACAGAATATCAATCAGGATTTTCAAAATATGCCAGTATGTGGATGGAAATGACCTATTATGCCCATGAATTGGAACATTTCATTTATTATCTGGAATTTGGTAGTGCTTCTGCCCACGGGTTTCCCCTCAGCTGGGAGGCCCTGGATTAAGTCAGTGATGAGGGTTCTGTCAATATTTTACCTTGCATCTGAGTTGCCAGATGCTATTGGCTTAGTCAGGGTCATGGAACTTAAATTGTTTCTATAGTCCTTGAAGTAATTCAATATTTTCAAGATTCTAAAAACTACTCAATGGTTATAACCACCAGATCTTATTCTAAAATAGCATGATGGTCATGTTGACACTGCTGTCTTTCTGAACACATGTATTTGACATGTACATTTTATGTCAAGAGAGCACTTTAGCATTCATGAAATCCGCCCTATTAAAGCCCAAAATGTTAGAAGCAATAATGTGAAATATGCTGTAACATATAAATTTCAATATCGGACAGTATTCGATATTCAGACAGAAAGGTGTTGAAAGTCGCCAAGGAAGCCTCCGGTAGACTGAATATCCACATTTGTCTTGGATTTTCCAACTCCCTGGTATAGTGACAATGAAGTAATAAAAATGACATAAGCATCCAAAAACAAAGAGCGTGGGGGATGGAAATAGCCATCCAGGGTGTCAACAAAATTCTGGAAGATGAAAATCAGATGGCTGAGTGGTGAACGACTGAGCTGTTTAGGGAAAGCTACATCTAATCCGGCAGTGGGGGAAGCCAGAAATAAAGCAAGATGGGTCAAGTTAAAGGATGCTGTACAATCTCAGGAGTCAGAAGCACCTCTGAATGCCGGGGGGGAGGCGTGGGGTGCACACAAAAGGAAAACTGGCTAAAGTTCTGTTTCATGAAGAGGTGGACCAGATACACAACCCCAGACTGGAAGGAGTCGGGAGAGGTGAAGCCACAAAGCTCTGGAATCCTGCATCCCAGCCCTGGCTGAGGGTGGGCTGAGGAGCCATACAAAACAGGGAACTTAAGTGAAAGTCTACAAAGTATTTACTGAGATACCCCTCGCCGTCACCGCCACCTGCCGATTCCCTTCCTCTGCTCAGCTCCTGAAAGCCGGCCTCTAGATTTACAACTCTCCGTAACGAGGTTGAGGGAGTCTTTTCTGACTGGCCCTGGGGGGAAAATCTGTAGACGCTGGCCCAGTGAAGTGGCTGGGTTCTAGCTCAATCCCCTTACAGTGAGGCTCCGCATTTGACAAGCCCTATCTAAGCGCACAGAGCAACTAGTTAGCTTTACCGTGCCTCACCCTTTAACTAAACAAACGTGAGAAAAGCTTTCAATGTGAAAGAAAGAAAATTAAAATGAGCATACGGAAAAATGGTGCTTAGGAGAAACAGAGACAAAGCAGGGAGTACAAGAAAACTTAAGTTTTAAAATGATAATTAATAGCTTTAGATTGAAAAAGCGTAAATCAGAGAACAAGGAAGAACTTATGGAAATTAAAAATGTGATAAATAAAATAAAATGTTTAATTTTAGAGTTGGAGCATAAAATTAAGAAAATCTCACGGAATGTAGAACGAAAGGACCGAGATATGGAAAACTGAAAAGATACGAAAATTAGAGAACAATCCAGGAGGTCTGATACATGATGAATAAAAGTTCCAGAAAGTTAAAAAAAAGAGAAAAGGGAAGGGAGAAATGATCAGAAAATAATACAAGAACATATCTTAAGGACACAGTTCCAAATTAAAAAAAAAAAAGGTCATAGTACCAGACATAGTGAATGGAAAAGGGCTATATTAAAGCATATCATCAAGAAATTTTAGGGATAAAAGAAGATGTGAAAAGCTCTCAGAGGGAAAAAACAGGTTACACACATAGAGTAGGAGATCCAAATGTCACTGGACTTAGCAGTATGAAGGCCACAGGATGGTGAAGAAATGCCTTTACAATTTGGACGGAATATGTTTTCTTGACTATAATTCTACATCTGGCAAACTATGAGTCAAATGTTAGGATAAAGACATTTTCAAAAATCATTTTCATAAAAACAGTCTCCTGTGCACCATTTCTTAAGAAGCTCTGAGGATGTGCTCCACTAATTTAAGGGACTAAGCTGAGAAAGAAGAGGAGGAGGGATCAAGAAAAACAGATAATGCAACACAGAAGGGGGTGAAATATTCCAAGAATGATGGTGAAGGGCAGTTGTATGACTTCAGTTAAGCGGCAGACCAAGAAAATGTAGGACAGAAGAATATTGGCACAAAAGCATATAAGCCTTCAGGAGAGACACCGAAGGAAAGAAAGAGAGTGAGAGAGAGAGAGAGAGAGAGAGAGAGAGAGAGAAGGAGAAAGAGAGAGGGAAGCAGGAGGTGGGAGGAGAGGGAGGGAAGGAGAGAAAGAGGGAGAAAGAGAAAAAAAGAAAATAATAAAAAATAGAATATTTGATGTACTTGATCATAGTGAAAGTTGTAAACGGTCAGAAGGGTTGAGGATAGACTGAAAGTAGGTACAGAGATAACACCAATTAAAAAAAGAGGCAGTTAGGGCTTCCCTGGTGGCACAGTGGTTGAGAGTCTGCCTGCTGAGGCATGGGGACACGGGTTCATGCCCCGGTCCGGGAAGATCCCACATGCCGCAGAGCGGCTGGGCCCGTGAGTCATGGCCCCTGGGCCTGCGCATCTGGAGCCTGTGCTCTGCAACAGGAGAGGCCACAACAGTGAGTGGCCCGCGTACCGCCAAAAAAAAAAAAAAAAAAGAGGCAGTTATAAATTCCAGGGAAAACAGAAGGTTATACAAGAAAGGAAATATAACCATAGCATACTACGTAGCTAAACTGTGAGGCACTACGCAAAAGTCAGCCATGTAAATATGCAATACCTTCAAAATCATAATTTGTGATATATTGAGTTCTACTGAGAGTATGCGAAGAGAAAAAGAGAGGCGGTGTGTGGAGGGGGGTGTTTGTGAGAGGCAGTGTAAGTGAGTTAAATCCTCGTCTTTTATAGAATCGAACAATTGAAATACTGAGGAACAGCAGCTTATGGAGATAAATAAGAGAAAACAACTTCATGAACTGAAGCAACTGCCTTTGGGAAGCAGAAATTAGAATGGAGGGGAGGAAGCGGGGGGCTGCTGCTTCCCATGATAAGCCTTATAGTACTATTTGATTTTCTGAACTAGGTCGTGTATTATTTGGATAAAACAAACAATACAGAATTTACAAAAACTAAACAAAGAGGCACCAAGTTTTTAAGGTTAAGAAAAATGTATCTTCAAAGAGATTTCCATGATGTCTGTGAATATTGGAGCTCTGGTCCTTCCCTGGAGATTTTTATGGCTCCAAAGCTTATAATATACCTCACAGGAGACCCAACAGATTTTGGTCAAATAAAATTGAAAGGGGAAAACATTCTGTAAAATATAAGCACATAGGGACTCATTATGATAGACCCAGCCACACACAGAAAACACACATATGAAGAATAAAGTAGCAAAGTGTCTATGATTTATCTAGTCCTATGATTGCAACTAGTAAAAATTAACATCACATTTTGGAAATCATTCACTTTCCACTCTTCCCCGTAGGAATTATTCTTGGGCTCTGGGTATCCCTGTACCCTTCCTTGACCAGAAAGTAGTTATTTGCTTTTGCTTTACTTCTTTCATAGTTGCTCCATTGTTTTTTCACTTGTGGGACACAGAGACAGAGTTTGCCATCCCAGCAATCTCATTGTTGTTCCACTGGTTCAAGATAACCACCTACTATCAAAGGATTGTTTTTAGACTTGCCTTTCCAGTTCTTCTATTTGATCTCAATGGCAGCTCTGTGTTATCTGTGCTAACGCTCTCCCCATTGGAGCTGATAATCAACTGTGAGCATATTTTTGGTCCAAACTTTGATCATTGCCGTCAAATGAAACATCCTTATGTTTAAGACACGGCGTTCTGTACTATACAAAAATTAGTAAAAACAGAGAGAGAGAGAGAGAGAGAGAGAGAGACAGACAGAGGGAGAGAGGTCCTGTCTTTGAGAAACAAGATCAGGAAAAGATAATAGACACAAACCAAAGTAAGTTCTGGTTATTTCACCACAGAAACACATATTTTAAAAATTAGAGAGCAATTCAGAAGGTCCAATACATGATGAAGAGAAGTTCTAGAAAGTGGAAAACGAGAAAAGGGAAGGGAGAAATGATCAAAGAAATAATAACAAGAGCATAACTCAGAGAAGAGTTGAAAGCTTATAATGGTGGAAATTTTATTAATATTTTCATTGTCACTATTTTAGCTGATTTTCATATGAATTAAGAGAAGATTGTAAGGAACGACAGGCGATGTGGAGAGAGAAAGGAAAAGAGAGTGAAGTGTGGGGAGAAGGGGTTTGAACTATCTCCTAGAGCAGGGATTCACAACTCATATATGTAAATGAATAGAAAGTAATGATGTCACCTCCATCCTACTGGCAAATTGGATAACTAAGGATTTTTTGAAAAAAAAATCAGTAGAATGTAAACATTTAAAATATAGGGTATTTTCCGTCCTTAAAAACATTTTTTTCCTAGTGGTAGAATTAAACATACATGTATGATGAAACATTAAAAAACTAAGTGAAGTATAAAGAAGATTGCTCAAAAAGATACATGTACCACAATGTTCACTGCAGCACTATTTACAACAGCCAGGACACGGAAGCTACCTAAATGCCCATCAACAGATGAATGGATAAATAATATGTGGCACATATATACAGTGGAATACTACTCAGCCATAAAAAGGAACGAAACTGGGTTATTTGTAATGAGGTGGATGGACCTAGAGTCTGTCATACAGAGTGAAGTGAGTCAGAAAGAGAAAAACAAATAGCGTATGCTAAAGCATATATATAGAATCTAAAAAACCGGCAATGATGAACCTAGTGGCAGGACAGGAATAAAGATGCAAACATAGAGAAGGGACTTGGGGACACAGAGCAGGGAAAGAGAAGCTGGGACGAAGTGAGAGAGTAGCACTGACAGATATACACCACCAAATGTAAAATACGTAGCTAGTGGGAAGCAGCTGCATAGCACAGGGAGATCAGCTGGGCACTTTGCGACCACCCTGAGGGGTGGGATAGGGAGGGTGGGAGGGAGGCTCAAGAGGGAGGGGATATGGGAATATACGTATACATATAGCTGATTCACTTTGTTGTACAGCAGAAACTAACACAACATTGTAAATTAATTATACTCCAATAAAGATGAAAAGAAAAACACAATAAATACTCAAATAAATGAAAGAAAAGTATAAAAAGGAAAACAATAATCGCTCATAATTTTACCATTCTTAATACCATTAATACCATTAATACTTCTCTCTTAATACTTAATACCAGAAATACCATTCTTAATATTTTAGCTATTCAGTATTTTTCTATACCTATTAAAAAACATAATTTGGATTGTGACATACAAGCTGTTATTTGATCTGCTCTTTTCACTCATACTTTGTGCATTTCCATGTGATTAATCATTCATTAATAGCATGATTTTCATGTACATTATTCATTTTTCCAAAATGCTTATTTTGGTCCTAATTTTCACAATCATAAGTAAAACCATGAGCATAACCTTTGTACATAAATCTTTGTTCAATTCTCTAATTATAAGGAATAATATGTAAATTCTGAGAAGTGGAACTATCAGATAAAACATATTCAAAATTTTGAAATAAGTTGTTTTTTTTTTTTCTCTATTTTTGGCTCCCTCTTTCTCAAAACCTCCAGGAACAGAGTGAATTTCTATCTGTTCCCGAGAGAAATGGCTTTTGCTGCAAATGTCCCAAATAAGTAAACATCTGTATAAGAAAATTATCTTGAAATAAATGTTCTAGTGTTATTGGCTTCAGTGCTCAAGTTACTCATTAAAACTAAGTGTTCATCATGGTCCTTGTGGCCAAGAAAGAGTAAAGTGAATTTTCACTAGCAACAGCAGAAAACAAATTTGAACTATACCTATGTATAATTATACTTTATATCTTGCCTGTAATTCACGCTTGTATTTGTGCAATGTACTCCCGTAGAGTGTAATTAACTATTCCAAGAGCTGTGTCAATACTTCTCCACAATCAGATAAAAGCATGAAATAAATGGTATGTTTGCAAAAAGATAGTCACATGTTTATATATGTATGTCAAAGCCTGTTTCAAACAGTGGTGAGTTAATATTTCATTAAAAAGCATGCTTTGCTTGATGGTCCTTTATGAGGTTAAGAAATGATTATTCTAATAAGGAAGATTCTGTCCATACTGAAAGCACCTCGTGAGATGGAAGGAGGAAAGGAGGAGCTCACAGGTTTAATCTAGAAAACCATCACTTTTGTTTCTTCATCACTTGACTGAGCCCTTTCTCAACATGACCTCTGCAGCTCAAGGCTTTGGTTACTCATAGCCAGGCAAGCATAAGGACCTGAAACAAGCACCTTCAAAATTCATGTTCCAGCAAAGACAGGAGCTTCGTCCCAAGCTGGCAAATTTCAAAAGACATTTAAGTGAGGGTGGGGAGTGAGGCTGGCTTACGTTGCACCCACATGTCTGCAGAGTTGGAATCACTGGTCTGGTTTGGAGGAAGGACTCTACCGTAGCTGGTGTGAAAAACAGCAGATGTAGAAGCACGAGATGCCTTAAGATTAAGAGCAGACCATTCTGACAGCCTGCCATCTCATAAACCTCTGGGCTACAACAAACATCCTTGTGTATTGCCTATATTCTTGCCTGCTTCAGAACTTAATATTGAAATGTGTAAAATGCTGCCTTTTTCCAATGGTATATAGGGTTTCAATGAAGCCAAGATAAGACATACAAGTTCCCATTTCAATGATGTTTTTCTACCAGCGACTGATTGCCGTTGATGTCAACCAAGCTATAGTTTTATTTCTCCAGGCAGAATTTCTCTAGAGCTGGTCAGCATGTGCAGACAAGAAACCACTATGAGGTTCTGGGGTTGGAAGGGCTGTGAAGGACAAGCATCAAGCCACAGAGCTCAGGCCTGTCTCTGCAGGCCAGCACCGCCTCCAGCCCTGCAGCCTCCCTCAGGCTTGGGGAGGTGGGGTGGGGGGCTGGGGGAGGGCGCACACAGGGAGACGCAGATGCAAACAGTGCCTGGTGATGCAAGATCTGCCTGCCTTTCTTCCCAGCGCTCCCAGTGCATCCCCCTGTGGGTGCATATCCAAGCACTAGTCTGGACCCGTTTGCACAAGGGCCCCTAAAGCAAAGACTTTCCTGCAAAGTCTCCAACTGCAATGCAAATGTGGGCGTCCAGGGAGGACTGAGGCGCAGAATTGTGCCTACACAACTGACAGCAGTTGGCAATAAAACGATGGCTCATGAATTCACCCATGTCGGGGTAAGATCAGTAGAACCGCGGATCTCCCTTCGCGCCCTGCCAGGTAGATGACGTGCTAAATTAAAGGAGGGTTGGCTGCTTGCTACACTGGTTAGGGTGAGGAGAGCCGATGCTTGTCAATGGGAGTCCACTCCCCAATGGTTGCCACTCATTTTTACCATGGATCCCTGAGAGCTCTACACCCCGATACCAGGATGTCATGAAGAAAGTGGGAAAGAGGAGACCTAATAGAGCACTAAGAGACGGTCATCATCAAATTCTCCCGAATCAGAGCTGAACGAATTGGAGAGGTTTTACTAAACTCTCAAGTCACGAGGTTGAAACAGCTTCTAATGGTGCTAGTACATCAACAAATGTTAAAACGTTACACGGTCCTACAAAAATCTATCCTCCACTTCCCTTTGCAAACACAGAAAACTCTCCCACCTTTGAACGTCAAGAATCCAAATTTCCATGATTCATAATTCAGTGAGACAAGCCAAGGTCATTCAGAACCTTCTCAGACGGTTGTAGAGATCCCTAAACGCTCTGGCCTTCCCGCCATCCCCAGTCCTGGACCGCATGACCCGGGAGAGAAGCTACAGGAGGAGAACCACGTTCTGTCATGGGACCTCGACAGCCTGCTTCCTTCCTAGTGAGCACGTTATGTCATTTTCGCTTTCTCATCTGCTCTCCAGAATAAAAGAAGTTCTATTCCCAGGCATTCAAATACAGGCAAGCATCCTGTGCCGCCTTTCCCCATCTCTTAGGAAAAAGAGGAAAAAACCGCTCAAACAAACGTGCTAACTACATGAGGCGATGTAGGAAGGATTTCCACAGGCGATTAACCCCCTACCACTGAAGCACGGGGAGCATCGTACGTCGACGGTCTGCAACGCACGCCGAGAGCACCCCCAAGCGCGTCCCACTTTCACACTTACCTGACCGTGGGATGGAAGCGCCGGGTAAGCCATGGGCTGATTCATCACTCCCTTCTGCTTGATGAGAAGCATGCGTTTCTGGTCCTCACTCAGGTGTGCCCTGGGGGCCTGGAGCTGCGGCTGCGGCTGTGGGGGCTGCTGCTGGATGTAGGGCATCAGGGGGTTTTTGCCGGGGTTGGCCATCGGGGGCGTCATCCTCTGACTCAAATCTGCATTAAAATGGGTCAGAGGCTTAGTGTTGCCGTAAGTAAGAATACTGTGCTGTTTGTTTGAGGAGTTTGTACCCAGGTTATTTGGCTGTTGATTGATCATATTCATGTGATTCTGAGGGAGGTAGTTATTCATGGTCGTCTTCTGCAGGTTGTTGGCCATCGGAGGCACTATAGGATTTTGGTTGTTAAAGGCTTGGGGGTACATCATTGGGCTATTTGGTTTTTCCGCAGTGAAAGCTGCCCCGTAGGGACTGGATGGAGGCCCTAAAGGAGACCAACTTGCAGTCTGATTTGCGTGTTGCTGCTGCTTCTGCTGCATGAGTTTGGCCCTTTGCTGTTGCTGGGCCGCCATCTGCTTGAGCTGCTCAGCCGGAGACAGCTCAGAGCCGGGCACAGCCCCAGGCCCCGACCCTGAACCAGCCACTGGCACGGCGGCCGCATTAAGGAGATAACCATTCCCAGGCCGAGGGGGAGCCTGGCCTGGAGTGTGGGCTTGGTTTGGAGTTTGAGGGGACTGGACAGCACAGTTTGCTGGGGAGCCGGCAGGGTTGGGGGCCGCGGGAGTGCTGGCCACGGAAGGTAAACTGGTGGCCGTGGAGACAGTAGAAAAGGGAGGGCCAGAAGAAGAAGGCCGGGCCTGGGGAGAGCCCATGGAGACGTGTGCAAAAGGAGAGTGAGATGATGGGTCACTCTTCGCGCTGGAGCTCTCCTGGGAGACAGGGGTCTCCGTGGCCGGCTGCGAGAACTCTGGTTCCTTCTTCTCTTCAAAGTCTTCATTGAACAGGTCCTGTATGTCATCTTCAGGAACTGTGTTGGCCAGTTCATCTATTAATTCTTGCCACTCCTGATCATTCAGGTTAATGTCTGAGAACAGCTTGTTCTGATTCGAAAGAGACGTTTCTGATGTGTCTATGCAAGCAGGGTCATCCAGAGGTTCTTGTTTGAGGTCCTTGCTCTGCAAGATGGTGATGCTGTCCTCCAGGTCACTGCAACCATTCACAGGAATTTTAAGTTCTGGGAGGCTCCCAGTCTTACTCAGATCTTCCAGAAGCCCAGGAGTGTGAGTCCCACTGTTCTGCAAGGGCAAAGAAGGCTTCAGGTCAAGTTGGTGAAGAGGAGAAGCCGAAGACAGTGGCATATTGTTGGGCAAATTGTTGATGGCTTCCATCCCTGTAGGAATGTCCTTTCGTATTCGCTTGCTAGTTGGAGAAAAACTCCCGTCACAAGCACCATTCTGCTGGTCTCCATTAAGGGGTGATCGGGCTCCTTCCAACTTCCTTTTCACAGTCTCTTGGAGCTGGAAAAGAAACAGGAAAGAGAATGACTAAATCTCCAAGTCATGGTTTACTTACTCATTAAGCATGGTGGTATGCATTGCGACGAACTCATTTTTAAATGGTTTAGAACACATCAGAAAGATGTTATACTTCTAATTTCAAAATTGGCCAGGCTTCAATTCGAATTCTACGGGAAAAGGTTTTGCCCAAAAGCAGCACTCACACGGCTAAGAGATAGAAAGCAAACTAAAGACTGGAGGGTGGAACAAAAGGAAAGAAAGAGTTAAGGCAATAACTCTCCTATTGGGAAGCATCGTCATATTATTATTTTTCAAATGAATGCTACGTGTGAGACTTGGACCAAAATGTGTCATGCTCTAGAAAGGTGCTAAAACCTATCTTAAGTTCTTGTCGCATCTGACTTGAGAACGTTAAGGAATTAAATCAACAATACTTTAAAGAACACTGAAAATCCTCTAAGATTACGGAATTTAACACATTTACTGAATAACACAGAAATGAAGATTAATGGTTAACATAACCAGAAACTTCGTTTTGGTTCTTATTTTACTTGACCTCCCAGCACTTTGTGACACAGTAGCCTGCTCTGTTCTAAAAGTGTGCTTCCATGGGTTTCCACGATACCACACTTTTCTGGATTTCCTTCGTTCTTTCCATCTGTGCTTTCTCAGTCTCTTATGTATTCTTCTTTCGTTCTCCTAAGTGCTGGGATTCTTCATTGTTTGGTCTTAAGCTTCCTTCTGCTTCCAAGGCACAGTACATGTTGTTTTCTTTTCTTGGAACATACTTCTCCCCTTCCCCTGGTAACAGCCACTCATCTTCCAGGTTGTAGCTTAGACTTCACTTCCTCTAGGAAATCTTCTCTCACATCCCTTCACCCCAACTACAATAGGTACCTCCTTTGACCCACCTGCACTGGGTTGGAAATCCTGGAATACGTTTTTCCAAGCAACCTCTACTTCCCCATCATAGCTTCTACCATACTTTGGGGCAATTGCTTAAGTGTCTGTTTAGTGAGCTCCAAGAAGGACTACGGCTGACTTGCTTACTGTGTATCTGTGGGGCTGCAGGTAGTGTTCAGTTCAAGTTCATAGCAGTGGTTAATCGTGGCAAAAATGAATGATTCTATTGTTTAATTCACAGGGGCTGAAGGAGGTGAGCTTGGATCAAAGCAGGAGGCAACTCCATTGACATTAAAGAATGCTTGACTTTGAGCTTCTACATTCCTGGTAATGGAATCTCTCACCCCGGAGAGTGCTGTGTCCATTTAACTGGACTCCTTTGAAAAGCCCGGGGGGAAACGCTTGGTGGATGACGACAAAGGGAAGGCAAACTGGGTTAGACAGAGGTTTCAGTAACTTTGCAGAGCTGAAGGTACAAGGCAGAGTGACCTGGGGAAGGAGGGAAGAGGCAGAAGAGCCCCCCTTGGGCACTCTCCTATCCTTGCCAGAGGGGTTGCGTATCACAGGAGCAAGGGGGGAGAGGGGCAGGCTCCCCTCTGACGCTGCACTCACACATGGAACTGGGAAGGCTCCCCAGGCGCCACCTGTAGAATAAAACCCTTCCGGAGACAATCTGGGGGATTCTAAGAAGTGCTACTGTAAAATGGAATAGAGAATTCCATTTTAAAAGGAAACAAAAGAGGTTCTTAAGTAAAAATCCAGTGGAACCCTTGCTCCTAAACTTGCTATTTTTAATCACCAAACATTCTGTAGTTGCTTGGTAGGTGTTCCTGAATTTCCGAAAACAAGGCCCCAACTGGGACACACTGGGATTTGACTTCAAACAAGATCTGGCTCAATCCATCATCTTAGGTAGAACCTGCTAGAAAATTACGTTATTTATTATTATTATTATTTTTGAAAATTACGTTATTTATTGAACAAACCAGGAAACCGTGGTTCTGATCGTAGATATGGCAGATACTTGAATGTAGCTCCAACACACAGTGGCAAGTTCAGATATGACAGCTTCAGGGTCTAAAGGAAGTAAAGCTCGGGGCCCTCGGCACCTCCTGCAGGGATATTAACCTCAAAAAAACAGGCACTTGTCTTAAAAATGAACCTGACTTTATTTTTAAAACTACAGGTCCACGATTCTGTTCTAGGCCATGAAATGGACGGGGCAGGATGGAGAAATAAAGGCAAATGCTCTGTTTGTTCCGCTGGAAAACAGTGGTGGCCGAGACCATGGAGACAGACAGGTCTGGCTGGGAACACCAAGCCTCACCTCTTATCAGCAGAGCAGGCCTAGGTGGGTGAGTCACAATAGGGCAGTAGCACAGGGAGATCAGCTCGGTGCTCTGTGACCACCTAGAGGGGTGGGATAGGGAGGGTGGGAGGGAGACGCAAGAGGGAGGAGATATGGGATATATGTATATGTATAGCTGATTCACTTTGTTATACAGCAGAAACTAACACACCATTGTAAAGCAATTATACTCCAATAAAGATGTTAAAAAAAAAAAAGGAATAGTAACACAGAACAGTAATAGTAACAGTAACACAGAAACAGCCCTACTGGCCCTGGAGTTAGAAAGCCTGGCTTCAAACCCAAGAACCCCTACCTAAGAGTTAATACATATAAATATTGTCTGGTACTTCATAAATGTTAGCTACGATACCCTCCATTAGAAAGTGAGTTACATGAAGGTAGGGATTTTTCTGCGTTACTCCACTACTGGGCCCCTAGTAGCTCAAAGTAGATAATAAATACATGTTGAATGAATGAATCCTGGAAAACTTATTTAAACTCTCCTAAGCTTTGGATGCCTTATCTGTAAAAGGGTTAATAATATCTAGCTCCTATAGTTACTGTGAGGATGAACTTAAATGAAGTAATATGGAAAGCACTTAGCTTCATGTCTGGTATCGTGTAAGCACCCACTAAGCCTCAGCTATTACTATTTTAAAAACACAATTAAAATTTTTTAAAATGCAGTGATATCAATAGTCACAACTGTAGCTGAGATAGATTAGTTTCTAGATCTCTAAAAACAAATAGGTAAAATGATAATACTTCTGTTCCCTAGCCTGCAAAAGCCTAACGTTTTCCAAGCACCTTGTATAGCTTTTTAAATATGAACAACAAAAGATCAAATTTGCAATTCAAGCCTGAGTCCAAGTGCTAATGTATTTGTGTCCTAGATTGTGGAACAGCACTGGATGGTTGAGGTTCAAATCAAATACATTTCCAGGATGCAACCTGAATGGAGCTACTGAGTATTTCCTTTTCCTTCAGGGCCTAGAGTTCTCCATTGCTGGCCCCTTTAACCCAAATCTTGACATATATTTCCTGTACCAGCGTTGGAAATATAAGAAAGACATCATGGAAGATACACTGAAACCATGTTATAGTTTTTAGTTGTATCCAAAATAGCAGAGCCATCTAAGCATCCCTCCTGTGTCTCATCATCCTTTGCTAGTCTAACTCTCTCCTGATCCTCTCTTGGGAGATAGACGGAGAGTGGGCAGGAGGAGATAGGACCTGCGGGCTGAGGAACTTGCAAGCACTGTGCTCAGTGAGCATGAGAACGGGGCAATGTCCTGGGGACGCCCCATCCCCGCAAGGATTCAGGTCAGGGTCTCATTCCGAAGAGCCTTATCTCAGGAAGTCCCTGGCCCTTCTGCCTCCCAAAGCTGGAAGCCTCCTTAGTACAATCTGTGCTCTTGTGGAAGGATCACAGGAACTCTTGACCGACTTCAGCTTCCTTGTGCCGGTATTCTTGTATTATTATATACACATGTTTTCTCCCATTAAGGGAGGCTGTGGTGCCAGGAGCTGAACTTGCTGTTCATCCCCTGCCTAGTACAATGGGGGCCGCTCTCATGTGTCAGTTACTCTAAGGGAAACCATTCCTCCTCCACAGTGGCTCCACCACGAGTCTCTTGCCTATAGTGTGGCTTGATGGCTTGTGTTTCTGTCAAACTGTGTGTGTGTGTGTGTGTGTGTGTGTGTGTGTGTGAGAGAGAGAGAGAGAGAGAGAGACAGAGAGAGAGAGACAGAGAGAGAGAGAGACTTAGAGGCAGGGAGATACAGAATGGGTTTGGGAGTGGTGATATGACACCCAGACCAGTAGTAATAAGAACAGCTGTGCCTTTGGGGTTCTAAAGTACTTTTACATAGGATCGTATATTATCCTCATAGCAGATCTTTGGGGCAGGTCATGTGCTGGTCTGATGGTTCAACAGAGAAAAGGGCAGTGTTTCGGAGGAGGTGGAATGGGGAGGGTGGATGACACCCAGAACGAGGAGGCACATGGCTAAGATAGCTAGGCCTCTGCGGACATTCCCAGCAGATTCTAACGGGTCCCCTGGGCCAGTGTGTCCATGATGAAGATATTCTTTCTTCCTTTAGACTCTTAGCAGTGCTAGTAAGTTAAAAAAAAAAAACAAAAACAAAACTCTCATTGACTTGTCCCAGACTTTGAATGAAATTGGGGAGAATCACGGAGCTTGGGAAGAAAAATGATGGTCCTACTATTAAAATAATGAAGATTTTAGGATAGACGATATTGGGGCTAACTATCAGATTCCTGTCTCTTACTCCTAATGATTCTAAAAGGTGGGTAGGATTTATTAGAACCACTTACAGAGGATAAATTTTAGGTACAGTGAGATTAAGCACTGTGTCCCAGATTACAGAGCTGCGGGTTGGGGGGAAGGGCGGGCGCTCAACCCGGATTCAAATTCAGACTCAGGTGTGACTGCATGGCCCACACTCCTGATTCATGCGGGCGGTGAAGCACAGTCATGCCTTCATCAATGGCCCTGGGCTCCCATGCTAATCGTGATAAAGTTCTTTCAGACTGTTTTCAGGACCCATCCCAAACCAGTTACACTTTGAGGACTATCTGTTCTTATCCTTAACGATTTTTATTCTCATTTTCCACCCCCGACACCACTACCTTGGTTCAGATCATCAACACTGCTCTCATGATTTCTGTAGCAGCTCTTGACTAGCCTCTCTGCTCCAGTCTTGCCTCTTCTCTAATCGATTCTCTGTGTTGTGGCTGTGATTTTCTTTATAAAATGTGGACCCAGGGCTTCCCCGGTGGTGAAGTGGTCGAGAGTCCGCCTGCCGATGCAGGGGACACTGGTTCGTGACCCGGTCCGGGAAGATCCCACATGCCGCGGAGCGGCTGGGCCCGTGAGCCATGGCCACTGAGCCTGCACGTCCGGAACCTGTGCTCCGCAACGGGAGAGGCCACAACAGTGAGAGGCCCGCGTACCGCAAAAAAAAAAAAAATGTGGACCCATTCTTCACTTGCAGCTCCTCTGGAGCTGTCTGCTGTCGTCAGCATCATCTAAGGCTCACACACCAACCCTCCACAACTTAATCCTCACTCCCTGCTTGGCTCTCCAGTCTCAGCTGTCACCTCCAACCTTCTTCCCCTCCACTGGCCCTCCAACACCAAGCAACTCTAAACCTTCAGTTACACTTAATGATTTGCCATAGTCGGGATGCATGGCATTTGTTCTCTGTCTCTCCGAGTCTTTGTATATGTTATACTCTCACCCAACTTCTTCACCCGACCAATTCTATTCGTCCATCACCATTCAGTTTAGACATTACGTTCTATACAGTCCTCTTGACAGCCCCTCCCCACACCTTCAAATCTTGGAGACCCTCTATGTGCTCCCAAGGCATCCTCGTACACATCATACCATAACGCCTTGCCTTTTCCTTCATAAGACTGTACGAATGAATGAAAACTAAAAAGATTTCTCAAACAACCACACTCAGTTTGTGTAACAAGATCCCTAAAGCAGGCATTTGAAAATGTTGGCCTGTATGGTGTTTAATGACAACTGAATAAATGTACAATTTATTTTGGTTATTTTAAAATGCTGGAGATGGCTCATAGACTGTCCCTTCCGTAAGATTTTTGAGGACTCTAAGGGTCCAGGAAACCTATGCTGAGACCAACTAAAGAGCACATGAAGAGCATCGTGGAAAGGAAAAGTGAACCTGAAACCCAGAGACTTTATATAACATTACCAAGGTCAAGTGTTTTGACATGGATGTGAACTCAAAATGCTGGATGTTTTCATAGTTGAATTGTAAATTTCCTTACAAAGGTTTCAAGTGGTTTTCACCTGCCAAAGCACCCCCTCCAACCAAAAGTGTGAGTGAACTTCCTTCACCAAATATTAGAGACTCAAGTATTTCCCAAGAATTAAAGATCCATTGGAATCTCAGCCTGCAGATGCTATAACTAATTTAGAGGCTCCAAGAGAACATTCTGGTCATTCTGATCTGCTCTGGTCAAACCAGAAGATGATTTGGTTTAAAGATATCAATTTTCATATGGTTATTTTCTTCTCATTCGACCAGCAGATAATAAGCATATGAAGACACAGATAATTTTTTCTTAACATCTTTATTGGAGTATAATTGCTTTACAATGGTGTGTTAGTTTCTGCTTTACAACAAAATGAATCAGTTGTATATATACATATCTTCCCATATCTCCTCCCTCCCACCCTCCCTATCCCACCCCTCCAGGCGGTCACAAAGCACCAAGCTGATCTCCCTGTGCTATGCGGCTGCTTCCCACTAGCTATCTACCTTACGTTTGGTAGTGTATATATGTCCATGCCTCTCCCTTGCTTTGTCACACCTTACCCTTCCCCCTCCCCATATCTTCAAGTCCATTCTCTAGAAGGTCTGTGTCTTTATTCCTGTCTTACCCCTAGGTTCTTCATGACATTTTTTTTCTTAAATTCCATATATATGTGTTAGCATACGGTATTTGTCTCTCTCTTTCTGACTTACTTCACTCGGTATGACAGACTCTAGGTCCATCCACCTCACTACAAATAACTCAGTTTTGTTTCTTTTATGGCTGAGTAATATTCCATTGTATATATGTGCCACATCTTCTTTATCCATTCATCCGATGATGGACACTTAGGTTGTTTCCATCTCCAGGCTATTGTAAATAGAGCTGCAATGAACATTTTGGTAAATGACTCTTTTTGAATTATGGTTTTCTCAGGGTACATGCCCAGTAGTGGGATTGCTGGGTCATATGGTAGTTCTATTTGTAGTTTTTTAAGGAACCTCCATACTGTTCTCCACAGTGGCTGTATCAATTTACATTCCTACAAACAGTGCAAGAGGGTTCCCTTTTCTCCACACCCTCTCCAGCATTTATTGTTTGTAGATTTTTTGATGATGGCCATTCTGACTGGTGTGAGATGATATCTCATTGCAGTTTTGATTTGCATTTCTCTAACGATTAGTGATGTTGAGCATTCTTTCATGTGTTTGTTGGCAGTCTGTATATCTTCTTCCGAGAAATGTCTATTTAGGTCTTCTGCTCATTTCTGGATTGGGTTGTTTGTTTTTTTGTTATTAAGCTGCATGAGCTGCTTATAAATTTTGGAGATTAATCCTTTGTCAGTTGCTTCATTTGCAAATATTTTCTCCCATTCTGAGGGTTGTCTTTTGGCCTTGTTTATGGTTTCCTTTGCTGTGCAAAAGCTTTGAACTTTCATTAGGTCCCATTTGTTTATTTTTGTTTTTATTTCCATTTCTCTAGGAGGTGGGTCAAAAAGGATCTTGCTGTGATTTATGTTATAGAGTGTCCTGTCTATATTTTCCTCTAAGAGTTTGAGAGTTTCTGGCCTTACATTTAGGTCTTTAATCCATTTTGAGCTTATTTTTGTGTATGGTGTTAGGGAGTGATCTAATCTCATACTTTTACATGTACCTGTCCAGTTTTCCCAGCACCACTTATTGAAGAGGCTGTCCTTTCTCCACTGTACATTCCTGCCTCCTTTATCAAAGATAAGGTGACCATATGTGCGTGGGTTTATCTCTGGGCTTTCTATCCTGTTCCATTGATCTATCTTTCTCTTTTTGTGCCAGTACCATACTGTCTTGATTACTGTACCTTTGTCTGAAGTCAGGAAGCCTGATTCCTCCAGCTTCGTTTTTTGTTCTCAAGATTGCTTTGGCTATTCGGGGTCTTTTGTGTTTCCATACAAATTGTGAAATTTTTTGTTCTACTTCTGTGAAAAATACCAGTGGTAGTTTGATAGGGATTGCATTGAATCTGTAGATTGCTTTGGGTAGTAGAGTCATTTTCACAATGTTGATTCTTCCAATCCAAGAACATGGTATATCTCTCTATCTATTTGTATCATCTTTAATTTCTTTCATCAGTGTCTTATAATTTTCTGCATACAGGTCTTTTGTCTCCTTAGGTAGGTTTATTCCTAGATATTTTATTCTTTTTGTTGCAATGGTAAATGGGAGTGTTTTCTTGATTTCATTTTCAGATTTTTCATCATTAGTGTATAGGAATGCCAGAGATTTCTGTGCATTAATTTTGTATCCTGCTACTTTACCAAATTCATTGATTAGCTCTAGTAGTTTTCTGGTAGCATCTTTAGGATTCTCTATGTATAGTATCATGTCATCTGCAAACAGTAACAGCTTTACTTCTTCTTTTCCGATTTGGATTCCTTTTACTTCCTTTTCTTCTCTGATTGCTGTGGCTAAAACTTCCAAAATTATGTTGAATAAGAGTGGTGAGAGTGGGCAACCTTGCCTTGTTCCTGATCTTAGTGGAAATGCTTTCAGTTTTTCACCATTGAGGACGATGGTGGCTGTGGGTTTGTCATATATGGCCTTGACTATGTTGAGGAAAGTTCCCTCTATGCCTACTTTCTGGAGGGTTTTTATCATAAATGGGTGTTGAATTTTGTTGAAAGCTTTCTCTGCATCTATTGAGATGATCATATGGTTTTTCTCCTTCAATTTGTTAATATGGTGTATCACGTTGATTGATTTACATATATTGAAGAATCCTTGCATTCCTGGAATAAACCCCACTTGATCATGGTGTATGATCCGTTTAATGTGCTGTTGGATTCTGTTTGCTAGTATTTTGTTGAGGATTTTTGCATCTATGTTCATCAGTGATATTGGCCTGTAGTTTTCTTTCTTTGTGATATCCTTGTCTGGTTTTGGTATCAGGGTGATGGTGGCCTCAAAGAATCAGTTTGGGAGTGTTCCTCCCTCTGCTATATTTTGGAAGAGTTTGAGAAGGATAGGTGTTAGCTCTTCTCTAAATGTTTGATAGAATTCGCCTGTGAAGCCATCTGGTCCTGGGCTTTTGTTTGTTGGAAGATTTTTAATCACAGTTTCAATTTCAGTGCTTGTGATTGGTCTGTTCATATTTTCTATTTCTTCCTCATTCAGTCTTGGCAGGTTGTGCATTTCTAAGAATTTGTCCATTTCTTCCAGGTTGTCCATTTTAGTGGCACAGAGTTGCTTGTAGTAATCTCTCATGATCTTTTGTATTTCTGCAGTGTCAGTTGTTACTTCTCCTTTTTCATTTCTAATTCTATTGAATTGAGTCTTCTCCCTTTTTTTCTTGATGAGTCTGGCTAATGGTTTATCAATTTTGTTTATCTTCTAAAAGAACCAGCTTTTAGTTTTATTGATCTTTGCTATCATTTCCTTCATTTCTTTTTCATTTATTTCTGATCTGATCTTTACGATTTCTTTCCTTCTGCTAACTTTGGCTTCTTTTTGTTCTTCTTTCTCTAATTGCTTTAGGTGCAAGGTTAGGTTGTTTATTCGAGATGTTTCCTGTTTCTTAAGGTAGGATTGTATTGCTATAAACTTCCTCTTAGAACTGCTTTTGCTGCATCCCATAGATTTTGGGTCGTCGTGTCTCCATTGTCATTTGTTTCTAGGTATTTTTTGATTTCCTCTTTGATTTTTTTCAGTGATCACTTAGTAATTAAGTAGTGTATTGTTTAGCCTCCATGTGTTTGTATTTTTTACAGATCTTTTCCTGTAATTGATATCTAGTCTCATAGCGCTGTGGTCGGAAAAGATATTTGATACAATTTCAATTTTCTTAAATTTACTGAGGCTTGATTTGTGACCCAAGATGTGATCTATCCTGGAGAATGTTCCATGAGCACTTGAGAAGAATGTGTATTCTGTTGTTTTTGGATGGAATGTCCTATAAATATCAATTAAGTCCATCTTGTTTAATGTATCATTTAAAGCTTGTGTTTCCTTATTTATTTTCATTTTGGATCATCTGTCCATTGGTGAAAGTGGGGTGTTAAAGTCCCCTACTATGAATGTGTTACGGTTGATTTCCCCTTGTATGGCTGTTAGTATTTGCCTTATGTACTGAGGTGCTCCTATGTTGTGTGCATAAATATTTACAATTGTTATATCTTCTTCTTGGATCGATCCCTTGATCATTATGTAGTGTCCTTCTTTGTCTCTTCTAATAGTCTTTATTTTAAAGTCTATTTTGTCTGATATGAGAATTGCCACTCCAGCTTTCTTTTGGTTTCCATTTGCATGAAATGTTTTTTTCCATCCCCTCACTTTCAGTCTGTATGTGTCCCTAGGTCTGAAGTGGGTCTCTTGTAGACAGCAAATATATGGGTCTTGTTTTTGTATCCATTCAGCCAATCTGTGTCTTTTGGTGGGAGCATTTAGTCCATTTACATTTAAGATAATTATCGATATGTATGTTCCTATTCCCATTTTCTTAATTGCTTTGGGTTCGTTATTGTAGGTCTTTTCCTTCTCTTGTGTTTCTTGCCTAGAGAAGTTCCTTTAGCAGTTGTTGTAGAGCTGGTTTGGTGGTGCTGAACTCTCTCAGCTTTTGCTTGTCTGGAAAGGTTTTAATTTCTCCATCAAATCTGAATGAGATCCTTGCTGGGTAGAGTAATATTGGTTGTAGGATTTTCTCCTTCATCACTTTAAATATGTCCTGCCACTCCCTTCTGGCTTGCAGAGTTTCTGCTGAAAGATCAGCTGTTAACCTTATGGGGGTTCCCTTGTGTGTTATTTGTTGTTTTTCCCTTGCTGCTTTTAATATGCTTTCTTTGCATTTAATTTTTGACAGTTTGATTAGTATGTGTCTTGGCGTGTTTCTACTTGGATTTATCCTGTATGGGACTCTCTGTGCTTCCTGGACTTGATTAACTATTTCCTTTCCCATATTAGGGAAGTTTTCAACTATAATCTCTTCAAATATTTTCTCAGTCCCTTTCTTTTTCTCTTCTTCTTCTGGAACCCCTATAATTTGAATGTTGGTGCGTTTAATGTTGCCCCAAAGGTCTCTGAGACTATCCTCAGTTCTTTTCATTCTTTTTTCTTTATTCTGCTCTGCAGTAGTTATTTCCACTATTTTATCTTCCAGGTCACTTATCCGTTCTTCTGCCTCACTTATTCTGCTATTGATCCCATCTAGAGTATTTTTAATTTCATTTATTGTGTTGTTCATCGTTGTTTGTTTCATCTTTAGTTCTTCTAGGTCCTTGTTAAATGTTTCTTGCATTTTGTCTATTCTATTTCCAAGATTTTGGATCATCTTTACTATCATTATTCTAAATTCTTTTTCAGGTAGACTGCCTATTTCTTCTTCATTTGTTAGGTCTGGTGGGTTTTTATCTTGCTCCTTCATCTGCTGTGTGTTTTTCTGTCTTCTCATTTTGCTTATCTTACTGTGTTTGGGGTCTCTTTTTTGCAGGCTGCAGGTTCGTAGTTCCTGTTGTTTTTGGTGTCTGTCCCCAGTGGCTAAGGTTGGTTCAGTGGGTTCTGCAGGCTTCCTGGTGGAGGGGACTAGTGCCTGTGTTCTGGTGGATGAGGCTAGATCTTGTCTTGCTGGTGGGCAGGTCCACGTCTGGTGGTGTGTTTTGGGGTGTCTGTGGACTTATGATTTTAGGCAGCCTCTCTGCTAACGGGTGGCGTTGTGTTCCTGTCTTGCTAGTTGTTTGGCGTAGGATGTCCAGCACTGTAGCTTGCTGGTCGTTGAGTGAAGCTGGGTGCTGGTGTTGAGATGGAGATCTCTGGGAGATTTTCGCCGTTTGATATTATGTGGAGCTGGGAGGTCTCTTGTGGACCAGTATCCTGAAGTTGGCTCTCCCTCCACAGAGGCACAGCACTGACTCCTGGCTGCAGCACCAAGAGCCTTTCATCCACACTCCTTAATCTGGGATGATTGGTTGTCTATTCATGTATTCCACAGATGCAGGGTACACCAAGTTGTTTGTGGAGCTTTAATCCACTGCTTCTGAGGCTGCTGGGAGAGATTTCCCTTTCTCTTCTTTGTTCTCACAGCCCTCAGGGTTCAGGTTTGGATTTGGATCTGCCTCTGCGAGTAGGTCGCCGGAGGGCGTCTGTTCTTCGCTCAGACAGGACGGGGTTAAAGGAGCCGCTGATTTGGCGGCTCTGGCTCACTCAAGCCGGGGCGGGGTGGGGGGGCGCGGAGTGCGGGGGGGGGGGGCACGGAGTGCGGGGCGGGCCTGCGGCGGCCGAGGCCTCCATGACGTTGCACCGGCCTGAGGCGCGCCGTGCGTTCTCCCGGGGGAGTTGTCCCTGGATCCCGGGACCCTGGCAGTGGCGGGCTGCACAGGCTCCCCGGAAGGGGGGTGTGGATAGTGACCTGTACTCGCACACAGGCCCCTTGGTGGCGGCAGCAGCAGCCTTAGCGTCTTATGCCCTTCTCTGGGGTCAGCGCTGTTAGCCGCAGCTCGCGCCCGTCTCTGGAGTTCCTTTAAGCGGCGCTCTTAATCCCCTCTCCTCGCGCACCACGAAACAAAGAGGGAAGAAAATGTCTCTTGCCTCTTCGGCAGGTCCAGACTTTTCCCCGGACTCCCTCCCGGCTAGCCGTGGCGCACTAACCCCCTGCAGGCTGTGTTCACGCCGCCAACCCCAGTCCTCTCCCGGCGCTCCGACCGAAGCCCGAGCCTCAGCTCGCAGCCCCGCCCGCCCCGGCGGGTGAGCAGACAAGCCTGTCGGCCTGGTGAGTGTCGGTCGGCTCTGAACCTCTGTGCGGGAATCTCTCCCCGCTTTGCCCTCCGCACCCCTGTTGCTGTGCTCTCCTCCGCGGCTCCGAAGCTTCCCCCCTCCGCCACCCGCAGTCTCCGCCCGCGAAGGGGCTTCCTAGCGTGTTGAAACCTTTCCTCCTTCCCAGCTCCCTCCCACTAGAGCCGGTCCCGTCCCTATCCTTTTGTCTCTGTTTATTCTTTTTTCTTTTGCCCTACCCAGGTATGTGGGGGGTTTCTTGCCTTTTGGGAGGTCTGAGGTCTTCTGCCAGCGTTCAGTGGGTGCTCTGCAGGAGTTGCTCCACGTGTAGATGTATTTCTGGTGTATCTGTGGGGAGGAAGGCGATCTCCGCGTCCTACTCCTCCGCCATCTTCCCGGAAGCCCCTCCTCCACACAGATAAATTTGATTTGCTTATTTAATGCATTTGATGAGTGACCCAGAATACTCATGTGTTAGATATTTTAATTAGTAGAATATGAATAGTGTGCGAAACAGTTCCCGAAGTGTCTTCTAGATTTAAGTGTTCTTATAAAGGATCTTTGGAGGTTTATTTAGAGGTTCAATCTTCTAGACCAGTGATTATCCGACTTTAAAGTGACTTGAGAGGCTGTTAAAAATGCAGGTTTCTTGGTGCCACTTTCTCAGTTTCATTTAGTTGCCCAAGGTAGGGCCCAGATTGGGACACACGCTGGCAGCACAGGCATCTAAAGAAATATAATAAAACCCTCTGATTTCTCTAATGTAGTTGGTTTAGCATCCCCAGTTTTTAGAAATTCTGATCTAGAAGAACAATTCTGTCGGAGTCCTGAAATTCTGAAGTTGTTTGTTTGATTAAAAAAATATACACACACACAAACCCAATGTCAATATCAAATGTTCCTGAGTTGATTGGTGATACTCTGGGACAGCTCATCAACAGGACTAAGAAACAAAGCTCTAGATTTCAAAGCGCAGAGGATCTCGAATACTGCAGGAGCTCGCTGGATTTCTACAAGACTTTGCATGAAAACGTTTATTTTTTATCTTTTCATTCCTCATGAACTGAGGGTGTGCTGTATGCCTGTGTGCCAGGTGCAAAGGAATGGATTCATTCCCCAAAACAGAGACCACATCAGAAAGTGAACACATGTCAGCTATATATTGACAAAAGTTGAGTATGTTTGTTTAAAGGGGATCTACATGAAGGGTAGCACAACACACACAAAAAAGAGATCTCTTATCACAAATCCTGAAATACACCTTGTCAGCCTTATATACTCCTAAGATCATTTTAGAGAGAAAACAAATTTATTACATAATAAAAGTCATATGAATTTAAATACACACACACACACACACACACACACACACACAATTTCCCTGAGAGCCAAGAGTTTAAAACCTCTGCTTGTGACCATCCCAGGATGGATACAGCTTCTCTGGACCTAGTCAGTAGGAAATGACGGGTCTCCGGAGCGGATGTCAGTTAAAAACCTCTGTTCTTGGGACTTCCCTGGTTGTCCAGTGGTTAGGACTCAGCGCTTTCACAGCCGTGTCCCCAGGTTCAATCCCTGGTCAGGGAACTAAGATACCACAAGCCTCACGGCAGGGCCAAAACAAAATAAAACAAACAAACAAAAAACAACAACAACAAAACTCTCTTCTGAAATGCTCCAGGAAGAAAAGGATCATCGCAGAAGGGGCCTCGCCCTCCTGGAAAGCATCTGAACCCTCAACTACAGAGGCCCAAGGGAATGCTGGGGTACTGCTGAACCCCCAGCCCAAGGGGAACAGGACCTTGAGTTTATTTTTATAAATGACCATGATCGTTTTCCTTTTTGCTATGAGCCAGATTTAAAACTCTATTCCTAAGAAGTTTTAGGTATGTACACACAAGAGTGGTCATACCTCTTTTCAGTGTTTGGAACATGGATGCCCACCCAATTCCAGCTGCGAGCTGCCAAGATAAGAGACTCTTTAAAAGCATTTTAAATCTTTTGTGCGTGGCTGAATTTTTAGGGACGCTTTTATCCTTCAGTTATGCCTAAATTGAACCAACTTTATCCACAACGAGACATTGAGAATGGATCATAAAACAACAGCAGCAGTGGCAATCAAGGTCCTTGACACTGAGAAACACTTAAGTCCCAAGATCTCCTCAAATCTCCATATTTCCAAATACATGAATGTTCATAGAGGCTCTTGGCTTTCTCTCAGTTGAATGAATAAAGTATATGTTCATCACAAGTCACATGAATTCTGTGTACTCTTTATATCTGAACTAATGAGGTTTTTCACATGCTCCATACATGTAGTCCAAACTGGTGTTTCAATGAATTTATTAGCTACTCATTAAAACCGGGACTGTTATCCCTGCAAATGCCAAGGTTATATGACTTTCAAATCTCCGCACATAGTTATCAGTAGAAAGCTCTAAACTTCGAAGTTTTTACTAGAGACTTTGGTTCACTGCTTACTAAACATTTCAAGATTGGCATTTAATATTGTAATTGGCTGAGAACTTCTAAAGTACCAGACATCAAGCTAAATGTTTTACCTGTATTACCTTGGTTAATCCTCACAATACCCCTATGACGAATGAGGAATGGGCTCAGAGAGGATGGTCATTTGTCCCAGGACACACAGCAGAGGCTTACTTGGTTCCATCTACCTCTCACATCTGCGTTCTCACCTACTGTGCTGTTCTGCATCTGATGACACCTGTTCTGATCAAACACGAGCAAACCTTGCTTAGAAATTCTGGGAAAGTGTTTTAGACACCTGTGTCGTGACGGCCCTTAGGAGGATGTGTTCATGTTTTTGAGTCAGAGCTGCCCGATTCACAGAAAAGTGTTGTGTCCCTCTATACAGAAGGATGTTGCTCTGTAAATTTAGCATGTGTTTGAGAAGTGATGATAGCTGAAAACTTCAGGAGGGAGCAGATGTGTGTATCCCGGTGGCAGCTCCCTTTATTCAGTAGCTTTCGGTAGGAAAAACTCCGCTGAGATCTGCAGTTGCCAGTCGCTATCAGAATACAACAATCTGACACTGAACTGCTCTGTCTTTTCAGATACATAAACACACGCACACGCACACACATTACACTACATTTATTTTTAAGGACAAGAAACAATTTCCTTAGGAATATCTCCTACTAGAAGTCACGCATACTTTATCTACTCAAACACGCCTGTATGCGTGACCTTGTATTACAATCTGAAATTCCTAATGGCATTTTATTTAGAGCTGTAAAGAAATGACAGCGAAGGAGGTCAGGGAAGAAGAAGGGAAAACCATAGGGAGGAAGAGGGCAAATGAAAAGATCAGATCTTATCTACATCCTTCACAGCTGGAGACTTACACCGACAGCTCAGACCAAAGAACAGGCATATTGGGACGAAGCATGAGGTTTCAATCTGTTTATTTTCTGGGAGGAGGGAGGCGGGAGGAGAAATACTTCAGGAAGGCCGAGTACTTTTCTCTCCCTTGGGTAGGAATCAAGAATATTTTTATTTCAGTGTTTACTCAACATGTCCCTTCTTTTTCAACGAGAAATTCTCCTTTTTGTTTTCAGCCCTTTCCAGGAGTGCCTCCATGGCACTGAAGTCCCACACCAGTTCAGGGGATGCAAATAGCCCACTGTGCCTGGTCCTAACACAGCTGTTGAATAAAATCCCAGCACTTGCTATCTCCCTTTGGAAACAAAAGTATCGAAATAAGATCTCCTAGTCTATAAAAAGCCTCTTGTTTCCCTCAAAGAGGCAGGCGCTGCGCTTCCTCGGGCAGTTGAAGCTTTCACAGAAAGCAAAGGTAAGAGCTACCCTCCTGGAAGAGAATTCTCCATCTCTCTCTCCCTTTCACACAGGCGCAAACACATGCAGGCGCGGACACATGCACGCACACACACACACACCATCTTAATGAGCAAACAGGACATTTTTCTTATTTCTGGATGTCATCTGACTCCCATACCTCCATTTCTTAGCAGGTTTTTACCCCAAAGCTGAAAGCTAAGGGACTTGCCTTCATTTGCCAGCAAAGGGATCGCCGTTATTTACATCTTTGGAGTAACTTTGTTCACAAATAGGAAACAAGGCTGGAGGAGAGGATTTTTGTCTCTAGGATGAATCCTCCGTGGGTGACGAGGCCCACGTGTAGAGAGGCGCTTTCTCACATTCAGGCAAACACGGGTATGATTTAACTGGCTCTGAGAATGTTCCAGTGGGCAGAGGCAGGCAGGGCACCACGCACTCAACCCATAAACAGCTGGGCTCCTAAGACTGTCGGCCGAGCTTTCATCTGTGGGGAGAAGCTGCTTGGCTTCATCCCACCAGCTGAAATTCATCTTTCAAAAGAAATTAGACGGAGGTACTGTTGTTATAGCAACAGTCAAAGTCACTTACACAGCCTCTTCCCCACAGCCTCACTATGGCCAGTGATTTCAGTTACGCACAGGGAGTGACCGAGGCTGAGCCCGGGTGGACCCTTTCTTTGCCCTTTAAAGAGTGGAAGCCTAGATCTCCTATGTCCAATCTGAAGCTAGAAGACCAGATTCTTATGGTCCACAGAGTTCTCCCAGTCCTGAAAGTCGACGAGCAGAGAAGCTCAGAGAAAAACCTTTGCATCTGATGTTTTCATCTCTTGGGTAGGAACTGGACACGTGACCACTGAATTTCCTGGGGTTAACCACGTACTAGTGGTTTCAGAATGGGAATTTCCAGTGAGTTTGGTAATGTTGGCCATCACCACCACATTCTCAACTTTCGTCCTCCAGGAGTTTATTCTTGGGGGTGTGGAACTCCCAAAATAACAGCCTAGTCCAAGCCCCAGAAACAACAGTCAATTCCAAAATGCCCCTTTCTTGACAAAAATATACACCTATTACCCAACCTTTCTAGCAAATAACCTTCCCAGGCAGATGGCAACAGTCCACATTCACCCCAGAGGTACCCCAAGGTGGTAAAAATCTATGAAGCCAGTGCTCACGATGAACGTGAACTGTGTCCTCCCCAAATTTGTATGTTAAAGCTCTGACCCCCAACAGCTCAGAACATGAGGGCGTCTGGAGATAGGATCTTTAATGAGGTCCTATGGGGGGCCCTCATCCAGTCTGATGGGTGTCCTTATAAAAAGAGGAAATTAGGACACAGATACCCACAGAAAGAAGACCATATGAAGATACAGGGAGAAGACGGCCATGGACAAGCCAAAGAGAGAGTTCTCAGAAGAAACCAACCCTGCCGACACCTTGATCTTGGACTTCTATTCTCCGACCTGTAAAGAAATGCATTCCTGAAGTTTCAGCCACCTAGCCTGTGTGCTACTCTGTTATGGCAAGCCCAACTAGTAATCTGATTTAGACATATCTCTGTCTTCTCAGTATCTTACACGGGTTAAGCACTCCATAACTATTTTAAAGGAAAATCTTGCACGGATGTGTTCACGCTGTGATTCAACTAACGGTACACCTACTGTGTGCCAAGTTCTAGATCAGGCACTAGGGTCTCGAGAGTGAACAAGATTCAGTCTCTGACCTCAGGAGCCTTCAGAGTGGAGGGGAAAGAAGCGGATGAACAAGGACAAGATAATTGGACATAGATGCCTGTGCTGTGGAAGCCCAAAAGAAGGGCGTGTTACTCAGTCCAGATGAGGTAAGGCTTCCTGGGGGGACTGGTATGTAAGCTGAGACTTGGAGGATTCAGAGTGAGGAGAAGAAAGCATGGCCTCTAAGTGAAACTCAAGTGGTAGCGTCTGGCTTGAGCCAGAGTGCAAGGGGGAGGCTGGAGAAAGGAGAGCTATACAGATCATGGAGGGCTTGTCTGCCATGTTAAGAAGTTTGGACTTTATCCAGATGCTCTGAGAGACACTGGAGGAAAAGGGGTCACTTGCAATGCTAACTTCTGATTTCATAGTGAGAGACACTTGTTGCGAAAGGTAAGGCATTTGAAGTGATCTGTATTAGTTTGCTAGGGCTGTCATAACAAAATACCACAGACTGGGAGGCTTAAACAACAGAAATGTTATTTTCTCACAGTTCTGGAGGTGGAGGTCCAAGATCAAGGAGTTGGCGAGTTGGGTTTCTCCTGAGGCCTCTCTCCTGGGCTTGCAGACAGCCACCTTCTCACTGTGTCCTCACATGGCCTTTCCTCCTGTGGGTGTGCATCCCTGATGTCCTTTTATGTGTCCAAATTTTCTCTTCTCAGAAGGACACCAGTCAGATTGGATGAAGGCCTACCCTAACAGCCTCATTTTAACTTCATCACCTCTTAAAAGGCCCTATCTCCAGATACAGTCCCATTCTGAGGGCTTCAACATATGAATTTTGGGAGAAGACACTATTTCAGCCCATAACAAGATCCAACATCATTCCCTGCATGGCTGATTAAGCCAATGGCTAAAGTCATCCTTTTTTAAAAAAAAATTTACTTATTTTATTTGTTTATTTTTGGCTGCGTTGGGTCTTTGTTGCTGCGCGCGAGCTTTCTCTAGTTGCGGCGAGCGGGGGCTACTATTTGTTGCAGTGCGTGGGCTTCTCACTGCGGTGGCTTCTCTTGTTGCAGAGCACAGGCTCTAGGTGCGCAGGCTACAGTAGTTGTGGCTCGCGGGCTCTAGAGCGCAGGCTCAGTAGTTGTGGCGCACGGGCTTAGTTGCTCCGCGGCATGTGGGATCTTCCCGGACCAGGGCTCGAACCTATGTCCCCTGCACTGGCAGGCGGATTCTCAACCACTGCGCCACCAGGGAAGTCCCTAAAGTCATCCTTAACTTATAAATCAATACAGCACACACTTGGTCTTGAAGCAAGTAGCTCAACAAATGCTATTCGGTACAGAGCTTAACAACATATTTTTTTAAAAAGTGTTTGTCTCCCAATTTTAAACCCAAATTCAAAAGACGCTTCATATCTGCCCCTGAACTATTAGCGAAGAAGTGTAGTCAGAGATGACTCCAAGCAAAGCCTCAGAAGTAGCCCGTCATGATTTAGAAGGCTCTGAAAAATGACCAGCTGTTCCCTTAAGTTTAGTAAATGTTACTTTACACTGATAATTCATGTGACCTCAGAGAGACACAGAGGGAAAACCGAGGCACCGAGAGACTAGGGCTACAACCTAACTCAGAAAGCACAAGGAATGATAGAATTTCCTGCTCCAGCCCGATGCCCCGTGCAATAAATCACTTTGCCTGGAACGGATTCAGAGTTTGTCAACTTTCTGTTCAAATTGTGGTGCACTGTAAATGTACTGTAACCGTGTAGAGTCGCAAGTGTGTATTTCAGTGGTTTTATCTCTTACCTAGCCATCCACATATTATTTATGTGGTTTCCATCATAACGCTACAGTGAAGTTTGCATAATATTTTCTGTAACCACCTACTTTTGCATGGTTATGGCTCTCTAAAGTCCCCTGGGACAGATTTTTTTTCACCTCGGTCTCAGTTCTGAAGTAAATTTTTTTTGGTAACAACAAATGATGACTTTGGGGATATTTTGAAGTTATGTGACTGTAAAAAAAAAAGAAAGGAGGATTTTTTTACTTCAATGAATATTTTGTTACCTCTTGTCCAGTCGAACAGCACAAATCAAAAAGAGCTGAACATAATAAAGGCATCAAGGAAGGCAGTGTAATAGATTTCACTGAAGACTGCCCACACTGCCAGATTTAACTAAATGAGGTTTGCATTCACATGCTTATCAGTATTTAAAAATAACCTGAGTGCACACAACCGAAAACGTCAGGAAGTTGAAAAGCAAAACTGTGCATGTGGTGTTTTCCAGCTCTCACTGAAGCACGGCAATTAAACAAACTTAATTACGTGATCCGGCAGCAGTGCCTTAACCTCTCTGGACCTCCGTTTCCTCAATTGTAAAAGGAGAGGGCTGGACTACCAGATCGCCAAGGCTTGCTCCAGCTCTATTTAGACTCTGGATTCAAATCAGTGACTCACTTTCAGAATCACCCTGGAAGGCACTGTGAACTCAGAAGTGCAGCTGTATTTGGCAGGTAGTTACTGAGTAACTAAGAGCCTCATTTTAAGTCAGAGAGCAAGAATCCATTACACCCTTCTGCAAATGTTTCCTGGCTTTCGTAAATTAGAAACAAAAATTACACTAAATATTAAATCAGAGATCTTTTAAAAAACCAGAAATCCAAGGGTGTAAATCACATGGTTCATTTAAAAGAATTTCTCACTTTATGATGGTCTGCTTGGTATCAGGTACTGAGCTGGGTGCAGAAACAGGAAAGATGCAGAGGATCCTTGCTTTTAAAGAAATTCAGAGCCTGCTGCCATCTTCCTTTTGCTCCTAAGTATCTATTGGATACTTTCAGGAAATGCTCCTGTTGTGCTCGGTTGTTTGTCCGGACATAGACAACAGTGATGTTTCCATTCTGGTGACCAAAACTTGGTTAACTTTGCTAATTTACAGGATAATGCAAAGCTGCTTCTTCATTTCCACCATGAGTGATTTTTGAATAAATGATCTTAAATTACATGAAGAGTCAGTGGGTAACTGGTTACTGCACCAGGTTACAGGGAGAAGCTGTCCACATTTTCTGGGCATGGATCATCGTGTATTTCACCTAGAAGATGCAGATGGGTGTGGGTCTAATCATAGGCTTAGAGTCACGGGCCCTGGGTCCTAGAATCACTTCTCTCATGACCAAGCTGTGTGTTCTGTGGAAATCAGGTGACTATTCTCCACCTCCATTCTCTCCTGGACAAAATACTCTCTAAAAATCCCCTATAGATCTAACAGCCTAGAATTTTAATCTTTCTAGGTCAATTTGGATATAGTTGGAAGATGAGCCAACTGACATTTTAGGTTTCTTTTTAACCTTGTGGTTCTTTTCTAAAATATGTAACTAATTCCTAGATTTGAAAGAATGAAAAAGTTTGTGACTATCGCCGTTTCTAAATACATTGTGTAGTAAAACCTAATTCAATTCCTGCTAACTTTGCCTTTAGCTGTAACTCGGCTAAGGGCCAACCTGATATTTATCCTTATGTAAAAAAAAAGAGCTCACTATATAAAAGAATAGGTATAATAAAGATTATAAGGGGAATGCTTAAGCTACTTAAGACAGAAATGGGTTTCATGGACTCAAGGACTCAGGAGACTCAAATTTAAATAAACGATGGATACAGGTATTATTATTCCTTTTCATATATTAATTAAAGTAATTCCCGAGGATACTTGTTTACTAACAGTTTGATGGTCTAGTTTGAATTGCAGCTGTTACTTTTAAATATATCACAGGTAGTATATATTTACTACTATACTTCAGTTCTTCTCAATTTGGGCAACAGTTTGCCCAAATTAGTTTAAATTAGGGAGAGTCGACTGTATTCATAAACTCCTCATCTAAATGGCAGAAATGATGACTATAAAATTCATCTTAGCTTTGTTGGAATTCTGAAGCTTACCATTTAGTCGGAGACTCGTAAAGAATGAACACGGAATGATTAATGGCCATTGTTGAGTTCTTACAGCTGTAACTTATCAGAATATGTATACTCTAACACTGTACCCATGGTAATTATCTCATTACTATGAAGTGTCACAGAAATGCATTATGCGAAGTACACGGTGAATCCCATTTAGCAATTTCTTTCTATGTTTAAAACCCCGAAGCTTAGTGTTCGCTAATAGTTGGAACTTTGTATGCAAGTTGCGGGCTTATGCAAGAGAGTTGGGGGCTTTGCAGGGAATTGGGGGCTTAGCATGGGAGTCACGCACGTGAGCTGCAGATCCCAGGCAGGACCATCACCAGCTCTGTGCCTCTGGTCTCTCTTTGAAACTTTTCTGCACCTTAATTTCTCATTTGAAAATGGGCATATTCGTGCATGACCCCTACTATACCTCATGGAAAGGATTAAGCAGATTAAGTCTATAAAACAGTGGGTCACTAGGAGGAAAGGCATTAACGAAATTACTCAGCACACTGCAGTGGTGACTTCTCCAACTGCATGAATATTTAATAAGCAGGTACACATAACACTTGACATTTCTGTGGAGCTTTTCATGCAAGCATCTTAACATCACTTAAGGAAAAAGAAATGCATGGCAACAATGATCAGAGATCTGAGAAGTGTCAGCTCATTGGCCAGAGAGGGTAGAGACACAGAAGCTTTGTTTCTAACACCAGAGTGTTCAAAAGGAGTAGGGCATCCAGATCCAGTTGTTATCACATAAACCTGAAGATAGGGCCTTAGAAATAAGGCGGTGTTTATTTGAGTCACCCATCCATACATCTGAGGTGGCCTGAACAACGTGAGAGCAAAAATTCCCAAAGACAGTGAACACGTGGTTGGAGATGGGCCCTCTTTTTTAAATTAATTAATTAATTAATTTTTTGGCTTTGTTGGGTCTTTGTTGCTGAGTGTGGGCTTTTCTCTGGTTGCGGCGAGCGGGGGCTACTCTTCGTTGTGGCACGCGGGCTTCTCACTGTGGTGGCTTCTCGTTGCGGAGCATGGGCTCTAGGCACACGGGCTTCAGTAGTTGTAGCACGTGGGCTCAGTAGCTGTGGCTCACAGGCGCTAGAGCGCAGGCTCAGTAGTTGTGGCACACGGGCTTAGTTGCTCCGCGGCACATGGGATCTTCCCGGACCAGGGCTTGAACCTGTGTCCCCTGCATTGGCAGGCGGATTCTTAACAGTGCGCCTCCAGGGAAGCCCCGGGCCCTCTTAATTAGATGAGAGCAGTCAGCAAAGAGACAAAGAAACAGTATCAGTGAGAGATTAAAATAAAACATCAGGAAAGTAGGACAGAGCAAAGAAGAACAATTTGTGGTCAGATTTGTCACACCAGTTGCAGCTTTGAAATGAGACCTAAGAGACCATTAAATTAGTACCAGAGTAATTCAGTGGGAATCTAAGAAAGGGTTCCTCCAGGACACCCAGCAGCATCAGTATCACCAGGGAACTTGAGGGAGATGCAAATTCTCGGCTAGTTCCCCAGACTTCTGATCAGAAACTCGGAAGGCGGGGCCCAGAGTCTGTTTCAATCAGCCCTCCAAGTGATTCTCCTGGGCTGAGAATCCTTGTTCAAGAACAGTGCAGCCTGTCCAGCAGAACTTGCTGAGAGGATGGAGATGTTCCGTATCTACGTTATCCAATACATTAGTCTCAAGCTGCATGTGGCTGTTGTGTACTTGAAATGTGGCTAGTGCTACTGAGGAACCAATTTTTAAATTTTGTTCATTTTAATTAAATTTAAAAGAACTGGGCTTCCCTGGTGGCACAGTGGTTGAGAATCTGCCTGCCGATGCAGGGGACATGGGTTCGAGCCCTGGTCCGGGAAGATCCCACATGCCACAGAGCAACTAAACCCAGGCGTCACAACTACTGAGCTTGTGCTCTAGAGCCCGCGAGCCACAACTACTGAGCCCGTGAGCCACAACTACTGAAGCCCATGTGCCTAGAGCCCGTGCTCCGCAGCAAGAGAAGCCACTGCAGTGAGAAGCCTGCACGCCGCAACGAAGAGTAGCCCCCTCTTGCCACAACTAGAGAAAGCCCACGTGTAGCAACAAAGACCCAACGCAGCCAAAAAAAAATTAATTAATTAATTAAAAAAAAAAAGAGCTGCATGCAACTAGGGGCTACTTTATTGGATAGCAAAGTTCTAGAATGCTGCTGTGAATGAATGCCAGGTTTTTGGTCAGTAAGAGAAGCAAATGGTGAAGAATGGAGATGCTGTCTGTGACCCTTCTACAGAAGAAATCTCATTTGGAAAAGTTGGAGGGAAAGAGGCATCATGGCTTTTATGTCAGGAGGTGAAGTCAAGGTTTTTCAGGAAAAGGAAATCCTGAGTGGGTTCAAAGGTGAAGAAAATCAGAGGGCAGGAGAGGTGGACATTAAGAAAGGAGGGACACATGAAAAATTGTGTTGCAAATGTCTAATTGTGCTAAAATACCCATAATACAAAATTTACCATCTTAACCATTTTTAAGGGTACAGTTGAGTGGTATTAAGTCCTTTTACACTGTTGTACAACCATCTCCACCATCCGTCTCCAGAACTCTTTTCTCTTGCAAAACTGAAACTCTATACCCATTAAACAATACCTCCTTATACCCCCTCCTCAGGCCCTGGCAACCAGCATTCTGCTTTCTGTCTCTATGAATGCAACTACTCTAAATAGCTCATAAAAGTAGAATCATAGAGTATTGTCTTTTTGTGACTGGACTATTTCATTTAGTATAATATTCTCAACGTTCATCCATGTTGTAGCATGTGTCAGAATTTCCTTCCTTTTTAAGGCTGAATAATATTCATTACATGTATATACTTATCTGTCCATAGACGTTTGGGGTGCTTCCACCTTTGGCTGTTGTGAATAGTGCCTCTATGGAGATGGGTTCATAAGTATCTCAAGACCTTGCTTTCAATTCCTTTGGGTAAGTACCCAGAAATGGAATTGTTGGATCATGTGGTAGTTCTATTTTTAATTTTTTTGAGGAACCACCATATTGTTTCCCATAGAGCTATACTATTTTACATTCCCATCGAGATATTTGCTTTTGAACCAATGAAGAATGGCACATCGGAGCCATCAAAAGACGGCTCTAAAGTCAAGCGTGGGGAAGAGGTATGTTGAGATGGAAGTGTTGGGGGGGAGGGGCGTGTGGACAAGGCTGCTCGGCTCTAATGGTTTCAATTTTTTCACTGAAGTTGATGCAAGGACCTCACCTCCAAGGAAGAACACTGCTAAGGAAAAACCAAGGGCTTGAGGAAAGAAGTGAATGAAGGTGTGTAAAGTTAGTCCTTCATAAGAGAATAACAGGATGAATGGATAAAGAAGATGTTGTATGTGTGTGTATGTATATATATATACATACACACACATACATACATGACAGAATACTACTCAGCCATAAAAGATAATAAAAGAACGCCATTTGCAGCAACATGGATGAACCTAGAGATGATCATACTAAGTGAAGTAAGTCAGACAGAGAAAGACAAATATCATGTGATATCACTTATATGTGGAATCTAAAAACTGATACAAATGAACTTACTTACAAAACAGAAACGGACTCATAGACATAGAAAACAAACTAATGGTTACCAAAGGGGAAGGGCGGGTAGGGATAAATTAGGAATTTGGGATTAACAGATACAAACTACTATACATAAAATAGATAAACAACAAGGACCTACTGTATAGCACAAGGAATTACATTCAGTACCTTGTAATAACCTATAATGGAAAAGAATCTGAAAAAGAATACGTGTATATATATATATATATATATATATATATATATATATATATATATAACTGAATCACTTTGCTGTACACCTGAAACATTATAAATCAACTAAACTTCAATAAAAAAAATTAAAAAGAGCGGAACAGGGAAACTTTCCCAGGGCTCTGAAGCAGAGGTATAGCCAGGACTGTTACAGGACTGAATTGTGCTTCCAACCAAAAGATATGTTGAAGTCCTACCCACAGGACCTCAGAATGTGACTTTATTTGAAAACAGAGTCACTGCAGATGTAATTGTTAAGATGAGGTCATACTGGAGTAGACTGGTTCCTCATCCAACATGAGTGGTATCATTCTTATAAGAAGATGAAAATGTGAAGGCGTGGAGACACACAGGGAGAATGCGACGTGATGGCAGACGCAGAGGTTGGAATTATGTCGCTGCAAGCCAAGGAATGCCAAAGAATGCTAGCAAACCATGAGAAGCTAGGAAGAGGCAGGGAAAGATTCCATGCAGAGTCTCAGAGGGCCTGCTGACACCTTGATTCTGGACTCCCAGGCTCCAGGGCTGTGAGACAATAAATCTCTGGTGCTTTCAGCCACCTAGTCTGTAGTACTTCATCATGGCAGCCCTAGGAACTAATACAGCTGCAGAGTATGAATCTGCAATAGGCCAAGGTCATCCCATGCCAAGGTCAAAATGAGTACCTCCAAATTACTTTGCGTCCCACCTACCAGCAATATGCTTTCTGATATACTGCAGTAATACAGGTCATCAGTCCATGTAACATATATTTTGAATCACAGTTCTCGCTAAAAGATTTTCTTTCTGTCAGGAACAAATGGTGCCTGCAGATAAATTGTATGCTTCTAAGAACCAAGGGAGGAAAGAAATCCCAGAATCTTAGGGGAGGAGCACGTGGAGTAGATGTGTACAAGCAGTACCTCGGGGCTGTCATTACCTGGAATTCTTCTTGAATTAATTCATTCAGACAAGCTTGTTAAAACAATTAGAGGCTTGCAAACTTTACGGGGAGGTGGGGAGATAAGGAAAGCATCCTTATCTCTTGCTCAGTGGTACATACCATTACAGCCAGCAATGGCCGCATCAGCACAGCACACGCATGGGCTTTGGGTTTAGACTAACAGCTGTCCTTCCAGCTCCCTCACTAACTGTCCAACTTTGCACAAATCACTGAATCTCAGTGAGCTTGTCTCCTTATATAAAATGTAGATAACACATGGGACTGCTTTGAGATCATGTCTTTGAAAGTACCTAACAAAGTGCCTGGCCCCCTAATAATAGGTTCTCATTCCCTTGCTGTCCCTAGTTATGCTGTCCAAGAAGGCAGCCCTGAGACACCTGTGGTTACTGAGCACTTGAAATGCAGCTACTGCAAGGATGAAATTGAAATTTTAATTAAATTTAATTTTAATTAATTTAGATTTAAATGTAAAAACTGAAGCAGTGTAAAATTTTTCTGGTAAATACAACTTTAGCATAATGGTAGGAATACACTTCACTTGGATTACGGTATCGCATAAGATACAGTATTACTATTATGTGTGTGTATCAGGCACCAGCATCATTTCTAATGCTGCACATAAACGCTGTCACTGATCCAGCCAGTGGACATCCTGATTCATTTCCCCTGAATTTTTTTTCTGGGCTATAAGTCTTAGTATGGCTCTTGCTTCATCTGTAAAAATCAAAGACTTTTCTAATTTTTTAAAATTCTTAAGTTTGTCTGCTTTTGCTGACTTTGGTCTTTAAATGCCAATGCTTTGGGGAAAACAGTAGTACAATTATTTTCCTACTTTTACACTCGAGTTTTATGGCAAAAGTCAGCATTAAGGTGACGAGTGCCTAGAGATTAAGCCATTTAAGAAAAAGTTGCCTGATATATCCAGACAAAACTATAATTCAAAAAGATACATGCACCCCTATGTTCATAGCACTACTATTCACAATAGCCAAGACATGGAAACAACCTAAATGTCCATTGACAGATGAATGGATAAAGAAGATGTGGTATACATACACAATGAAATACTACTCAGCCATAAAAAAGAATGAAATACTGCCATTTGCAGCAACATGGATGCAACTAGAATATTATCATACTAAGTGAAGTAAGTCAGAAAGAGAAAGACAAACACTATATGATATCATTTATATGTGGAATCTAAAATATGACACAAATGAACCTATCTACAAAGCAGAAACAGACTCACAGACATAGAGAACAGACTTGTGGTTGCCAAGGAGGAGGTGGGTGGGGAGGGATGGCGTGGGAGTTTGGGGTTAGTGGATGTAAGCTATTATATACAGCATGGATAAACGAGGTCCTACTGTATAGCACAGGGAACTCTCTATTCAATATCCTGTAATAAACCATAATGGAAAAGAATATTTAAAAAAAAGAATATAGGGCTTCCCTGGTGGCGCAGTGGTTGAGAGTCCGCCTCCCGATGCAGGGGACACGGGTTCGTGCCCCGGTCCGGGAAGATCCCACATGCCGCGGAGCGGCTGGGCCCGTGAGCCATGGCCGCTGAGCCTGCGCGCCCGGAGCCTGTGCTCCGCAACGGGAGAAGCCACAACAGTGAGAGGCCCGCGTACCGAAAAAAAAAAAGAATATATATATGTATAACTGAATCACTTTGCTGTACAGCAGAAATTAGTACAACATTGTAAATCAACTATACTTCAATTCAAAAAAAAAAACCTGCTTTATTATGAATCCTGGGTGAGTCTATGCCAGAGGCAGATGTACAGTGGTTGTGAGAGCTGACGGGTGTAGGGTCAGCACTGCCACTGACTGCAGCACAAGACAAGGGTTGAAATCCTTCAAATGTCCTACCAGAAGAGTCTGTCTGGCGCACCTTGTAAGGGGAGCTCAGCCATGGCTGACGTGGAAGCGATGTGAGTTATTTGGTTGAGTAGGATAACCTTGAGTGTTTGCCAAGTCAAGACACAAGTCCTAAAAACAAAGTCTTTCCCTTGCTGCTTACTTGTCCTCCTCCCTTGAAAACATACCTCTTGCTTTTGTTAAAATTCACCTACATCCTAGTAAAAGATGAGTAATGAACTGCAGTTATAAAGAAAAAAAATCCAGAAACATCTCAAGTTTTAAATTTCTTGACAAGAAATGTATCCAGTTAACAAACTCCCTCCTGTCTTGGCTCCCTTCCACAGCCCCTCACATTAAGAAAAAAAAAAAAAAGCAATTAGACTCTGGCTTGTCGTGAAATGCACACAGTAAAAGTATCACTGTTCCAAAATTCCAAAGCAATTTCACAATCCTAATGAAATGAGGGAGGAAATGGTTTTTTCTTGAAGTGTTGAAAACAATCACCCCGTTGCTATGTGGAGTATCTTTATAAACTGTAAAGGGATTTGCAAAAATTAGGTTGTTCCTTCAACACACACTCACTGAGCATCATTTATGCACCAGGCGCCACATGAGAAGCTGGGGATACAAAGATGAATAGGACGTGAGCGGTCTGGAAGAGCTGACAGCAGAGGGAGAGAGTCATGATTATTACCCATTATAACGTGGCCAGGCTTCCCATGCCCTCTTCCTACCTTTAGCTCCAGGAACCTTGATTTTAATTCACAAAGAACCATACTGTGGAGAGAGGGGAAAAAAGAAAAAGAAAATGACCACAGTAATGCCTGTAAAGGTGGCAGGTCTCTCTAGAAATATAGCTACTCTGTGAGTTTAGACCTCCTTTAAACGAAGGGTGAGGAAAGAACACAGCAAAACGCCTAAGCAAACTGTACCAGGCCCAACCACAACAGACACCTAGGGCTAGACGAGAGGAATTCAAAACAAATTGGGAAAGAAAATCATATACTGTGTAAAAATCAGTTAAAAAGGAAAACGAAACAACCCGGAATAGAGTGAAAAACATCTTTCTCTCCTTGTCCTTTGCAAAATTGCCCCAGAGTCACATCCGAAGAAAGACATTACCTTCAGCTCCACTGGAAACGTGAGGTTTCACAAAGTAATCCAAGTTTGGAATTGATAACCCAATTTCTACATATTTTGGTTTTAACTCAGATTAAACAACTCAAATATCCAAACTCAGGTTTTCCTGATGTGATTTTATGCCTGCTTAGAATCAGAGGCTATGGAGAAAAGTATATACACAATAAATCTAAAATCATTCAATTACCTTAAGTCAATTGGGAGGCTTATATTTACTGAGAATAGGCATTTGACTCCCACAGTACAAAGACAAGCAAATGGCTCCCATGTTGCAAAATCATTCTAAGTAGGTTATTACTCTGTGCTCGGTTGTTCAAGGGGCAAGGAGAAAGGCTTGGGAGCTTGATCAGGAAAATGCTACATCTGTCAGCTGGCAGCAACAGCGCGCCGACACAGCCTCTTGAATGGACTGCCGAATGAGCATCAGCTCACAGGAAGGGAAGAATTCAGCCCCTCTTGGGAAACAGATTCATGCTGCAAAATGAGTCAAGTTAATTTCCTTCAGTTAATTAAGCCGGTTTCCTTATTAGCAAAGGGAGATGACCAAGTCTAGTTCACATCTAATGACTCACAGAATGATGAGGTTAGCTAGCCCCATCTCTATATTTAAACTTGACTTTTAGATAGCGTCTCAGAGAACTTCCATAAGCAGTACTAGCCCTACCCAGTATTTAGTTCTGCTTTTACTACTGTGGAACCAAGGATGTGCTCAGAAATGTCCACGTGAACTACCACGGAGGTCTGCTAACTGCGAAAATTCACATACTGCTTCATCTCAGAGATGTGTATGTGTGTGCGTGCGCGCACGTGTGCGTGTGCACACCCAAGGTACCACGACATCCGGTATCCTTGAGAGGCTGGGGACTAAGTAGTATTGGGGTGTCCTCTAAACGCCCCTGTGACATGACACCTCACGTGGAGGATGGGTCTATGGTGAACACTTCCTCTTTATCTTAAGCAAAATTTTGACAGTGATGAGGGGTGGGTACAGGGACAGGAATTCCTCTGGAATGGCTCAGGGATCCAGGTCCAAACCAGGGTAAGCCTGATGGTATTGCTGAACCAAATCTACTGTTACCCAGACGGGCCCCAACAATTTAAGCCCTCCTCCAAGTCACCAGCAAGTAGCAAACATTCATCGTGTATCCATTCTATGCCAGCCAAATCCCAAATCTTTTCTCTCAATTCCCACATCGACCCTGCAAGGTAATAAACATCATTTACACAAATGAGGAAACTAGGGCTCCCGGAGATGAAACAGACCGCCCAGGGTCACACAGCTCATGTGAGGGAGTTGAGACTTGAATTCCAAAGCCTATGCTTTCCGTTAGTTACATGCCTCTGCGCTTGTGAATAGAATGTGTTTCTTATTTCCAAACTATTCTGAAATGAGTGTGGCTCTCAAATGAAATAGGGAAGGAGGGGAGGCATCTTCAGAACTGCTCTTTCTATGCAGTGGGCGGCTGGCACATAAGGAAGTACTATCTGAAAGGGGATTTCCTGTAAGGGCTGCAGTTCTTTCAGATGTTCTCAGAACAGTTCTGCAGCTGTCTGAGTTGCTCAGGTAGAGATACATACTGGCCACTAACCCAACCCCAGTCTGATCCTAAAGAGCATGGCATGCCGCCCATGTAGGCCACGGGAATGGCCAATCACATTGACGACCACCCTCCAGGGACATCTCTACAAAGGCACCAACACAAGGACGCATTTCCCAGGAAACCAAACTTGCTCATCCACCATGGTTCATCTCTGGAGCTGTAAAAACTCACACTATACTGGCACTGCCTTCACCTGGATCTCTGTAATTCTATGTTTCTTTACTAATATCCTTCACTTCAATTTCACTTTCCTCATAGACAGGGCTAATATTCTGTAGTTCAGAAGACGACTGTAATACACTAAATGAGGTAACACAAGCAACGTATCCAACAATGCCACGTGACTTCCTGTAACTCTCCTCTTCCATTAATGGTTCCGTAGTGACCTGTAGGGATTTCCAAGTGGGTGTTCCTCACCCCCCTGTTCAATACTGTTATCGAGTATAAAGATAATGCAAATATACAGTTTTCGATGATGGATCCAGGGTTCCACAACATGAATACTGCTGGTTTTTTTTTTTTTTTTTTGCCGTACGCGGGCCTCTCACTGCTGTGGCCTCTCCCGCCACGGAGCACAGGCTCCAGAGGCGCAGGCTCAGCGGCCATGGCTCACGGGCCCAGCCGCTCCGCGGCATGTGGGATCTTCCCGGACCGGGGCACGAACCGGCGTCCCCCGCATCGGCAGGCGGACTCTCAACCACTGCGCCACCAGGGAAGCCCAATACTGCTGATTTTTTAACTTGAGGTCTACATAAAAATGGATTTTAGGATCTCTAAGAATCTCCAAGAATTGTATGCAGAATTTTGTGGTTATATGCCCCTTTTTTCAGGAGAGAGGATCTAAAGCTTTCATCAGATTCTCAGTGTGGTTCGTGATCCTCCAAAAGTGTAACAACAGGCTGGCGCGGGCCGCCATGTTGCAGCAGAACAGTAATGATGACATTGAAGATGTTTCACTGTTTGATGCAGAAGAGGAGACAACTAGTAGACCAGAAAAATCCAAAATCAGTCACCCAGTGGCATCATTTCTCTATTTATTCTTTCGAGTCAGTGCAATTATAGTCTATGTTCCCTGTGAATGGTTCAGCACCAGCTTTATTGCCTGTATGGTGACAGTTATCTTGTTGTTGTCATGTGACTTCTGGGCAGTCAAGAATGTCACAGGTAGACTAATGGTTGGCCTGCACTGGTGGAATCACACTGATGGAGATGGAAAAAGCCATTGGGTGTCTGAGTCCAGGAAGGCCTTTCCTCAAGACAGTAAAACTGTTTCAGAGGCTGAATCAAGAATCTCCTGGTTAGGACTCATCGCCTGTCTGGTGCTGTGGGTAATATTTGCCTTTAGTGCCCTCTTCTCCTTCAGAGTGAAGTGACTAGCAGTGGTTATCATGGGTGTGGTGCTGCAAGGGGCCAACCTGTATGGCTACATCAGGTGCAAAGTGGGCAGCAGGAAGAATTTAACCAGCATGGCTACATCGTACCTCGGAAAGCAGTTTTGAAGACAAACCACTGGAGACGATCAGACCTCCTGAAGACAGTGAGGGAGCCTGCGTGCTCTTTCCATTGGGAACAACTGAAGGGGGTCTGGACTCTGAACCTTTAGAACTCAGTACCTATTGCAAAGAGGAGTGTTGGGTTTGGTTTTCCATTTTAAAGTTTACTTTAAAAAAAAAAGGAAAACTAGTTTTCATATTAAGTTTTTACTTTCTAGCATATGGGGCTTGAAGGTGTGGTGTAGCTAGAAACATTGTTAACATTTGGTTCACGGTGTACATATGTGTATGCACATAGTCGTGTAAGATCCGTGTGTTAAATTAACACAAGTGTTTGTGTTCATGCCCATATGGAATGGAGACCTTTGCATTTTGATCCACAGAACAAGAAGGATGTTCCTAGTCTATCTCAAAACTCTCTGTGTTTACATACTATTTCTGTAGATTATTTTAGGTTTTGCTTCCATGGTAAGAGTGAGCACTTTGGCTTATATATAGACTTAGAAATAATTGTTAATTTTACACTTAATATATACTTCATGATGAAACTTCTTATCCTAGGCATTTACAGGCAGGTAAAAACCAAATTTGGGCTATTGGTGTTAACTAGTTTCTAAAATTTTGTTTATTTTTATTTGTAATGAGTCACGTACTTAAGGCCCAGTTAATATAAAAGGAATTTTCATAGTTTATGTTCATGGGATACGTAGGCATTGCTGCTGTTCTATTTATTTGGGGGGAAAGATAGCCAGATTTTACTTTGGAACCTTCCAGAAGCTCTTCAGTGGTCCTTGGCCTAATAAAGTCTATCTTTTACCACTAAAAGAGTATTATTCTTATGTCATAGTGAGAATAATCGTTTCAATACTTGGCATTGTAAATGCCTAAAAGACGTTTTATTTTGCCAATCTATTTTTTTTCTTGCTATAATGGGGATATTGTAAATCATGTATTTGTATTAATGGTATTTCTTAAAACAATATATGTAACAATCTGCAAACTATTGTAGGCATCTGTAAATTCTGTTGCAGGTACTGTAAATTTTGTTTTAATCGGCAGATTGATTATTTCGTGATTGTATTTTTACACTGTTAAAAAATTTTTGAAGATGTTTTGTCTAATTGAATGTATCTTATTGGCATGATAGCTTTAAAGGTGCATAACTTTATATTTGTATAAAACTCTACCGCTTACAAAGCAAAAAAAAAAGTGTAACAACAGCTCTCCTACTGGTTAGCAGGAACAGATCAGGTTGGGTGGAACCTGTTTTATAAGCAGCCCTGATTTCCTCAGAGTTCAAAGCCATGTGTTCTTGTAATTCCAGGTTACAGTAATGAATGTACATTCTCCAGATCTGGGGGACTGTGTATGTTCTACACTCATGGCAGCTGGAAGGCTGGGCTTGGTTCTATGTCTTCATTCTCATCAGGCAGCAAGAGGGTATAACCAGGGCACAGAAGACCCCAGAAACCATATCACGTGAGAAACAGATGAAGAAGCCAAGTATGTTTTGCTGGAGAAAGAGAAGAACTGGGGAGTAGGAATGCCAGAGCTCATCTTTAAATAGCTGACCATTGCTATGTAGGAAATGGATTAGATTTAATCTAATGTAGCTCCAGAATATGGAACTAAGATCAAGGGTTGGAAATTATGGGGAGAAATTTTCCAGCCTCTCTATAAGGAGGAACTTTTGAAAATACAAAGGGCTTCCCTGTGAGGCTATTGAGCTTCCTGTCCCTTGAGTTTTCATACCAAGCTGCATGTTCATCTACTGGGGATTTGTAAAAGGGATTCTTTATTGGGTGGAGGTAGGGGAAAATGACCTCTACGATTCCTTCGCATTCCATGATCTGTCTATTAAGATTTTATATCTCTTATTAAAAGTTATAGTCAAAGACACATACACACGTTCCTTCCCTTACTTCATGTAATAGATCCTTGTGGTGAATCATTTCATAAAGGGGATAATTACTTCTTTAAAACTTTTGATTTCTATGGATTCTGTTGCCTTAAAATGGAGCAAACCTATGCCTGGATGCAGCGTCTGTGCTTTCAGCACACCCTCCGCCCATCTACCTCCTTGTCTGAGTCTCCCCCGCCCCCAACAGCCTTCACCCCACCCTCGCCTCTCCCCGGGCCTCTTGTGCTCTCCACCTAACCAGTTAACATTGCTTCTCATCCTACGGTCTCTCCAATCTATTCTCCACGAGCAACCAGAGGAATCGCTTAAAACCATTCATCAGAGCATGTCTTGCTGCCTAAGGTCCTTCTATAGATTCCCATTCTCTTAAAGTCACCCTCATGGCCTGGAATCGCTGGATGACATGGTGTCTCCAAGCCCATGTCAGGCCAGGCTCCCTCCTCCACCGTGCTCTGGCCACCCGGGCCTCTCCTCCTGCCTCTGCACCTGCTTCCCCTCTGCCTTGAACCTGCCCCTCCTACCTCCTGGTCATCCTTCAGGTTTCAGCGCAAGTATCAACTTCCTGGCCATGCTGTCTCAGTTAGCCTCACCCCACCCATGCTCGAGCACATCGCTGTTTTATTTCCCTCACGCTCCTTATCACAATTTATAACCATTATGCTTCTTACTTTTGACTTGGTATTCTTCCCCCATCCAAGTGTAGCTCACTGGTGATAAGGACCTAGTCCACGTTGTTGACTGATGTGTCGGTGCCCAGTGTCTAGCACAGGGACTGGCCCATGGTTGAGGTCAGTAGGTATTTCCCGAATGAAAGAATGAATGAGCGAGTGAGTGAGTGCATGAACAAGTCTGTCCAGTACAGATGGTCAGCTCTGCGGCTGTGCGTGACCTTGTTCTCCTCTTAGACTGAAATGAATACACTTCCTTGCTACCCGTCGTCCTCTTATCTAGGACAGGGCTGTGTAAACAGCAGGCCCTCTAGAGGATTTTCCATGGGCCCCCAAGAAGCTCACTAATATAAAGCTAAAGATTAGAGAAAAACAACCTTTGTTACTGAAGAAAGACATTAGCCATGCCTCGGAGTGTCCACTGAGGGGTAAAATCCTAGAGAGGACTAGCCCAAGTCCCTAAACCTGGGACAGCGTGTCTCTTCTTCCTCCGAGGGCTCTCAGAAAACAAGTGTTCTGGCTGAGAGGAACAGGAGATGCTGGAATGGGTTGCTGAGGAGGTGGTAGGATCTCCCTTTCTGGAGATCTTTAAAAATAGAACAGCCATCTGGGATGATGTAGATATGGTCTCCATTGAGGAAGGGGGATGAAAAGGGAAGGAAACATCTCTTTAGGTTCCATCTCATCCTTGATTTTCTGATATTTCACTTTAAGTTTTGATTCATGGCAGAAGCCTGAAAGGAGCTAGGAATTCACTTTTTCTTTTTAATGGAAATGGAAGTCCCATTTTACTCTGAACTGTAATTCTGCTGCATGACTCTCCTTCTCGCCTCAAATGGGCAATTTGGATGTCATGATTTTTTGGTTAGGTAGAAAGTTTGGATGACACTTAACTTCCATTCTCTCTCCTAGAAAGGAAAGCAGAAGAATCGAAGATGGAAAAGCTCAGATGCTGGGAAATGACAGGGTGAAGAACACAAATCCGTGAGGGTCCTGCTCAGGCCACTGAAAAGGACTGAGGGACAGAGCAGCCCAGGAAAAACAGGCAAATTTTTTTAAGTGTTTAATACTTATTCTACCTTTTTTTAAATTTATTTTTTTCATGGAAAGGCATTTTATTTCAAATATAGCCGTGTGTACATGTCAATCCCAAACTCCCAGTCTATCCCTCCCCCCTCCCCCCCACAAGGTAACCATCAGTTCATTCTCTAAGTCTGTGAGTCTAAAACAGGCAAGATCTTGTGGGATGTCATACATCCCACAACAGGGACCTGCCGTGGTTACATACAGAAGTTAAGTCTAGAAGTAGTCTACTGTTTGTAACAATTCTTCATTTTTTGTCCTGCTTTGTTTTTTAATGGAATCAAGCTTGGGAAAGTCAACATGTAAACAGCATAAGGCATATTTTTTCTTATATATGGCTATGAAAGTATAGCAATTGAACTATTTCCTAGCTCTGTTCTTATGACTCTTGCTTGATTTGTCAAAGCTGCAGAGTCGAAAGAATAGTAGATTTTAATATACAGAGCTTGGATTTGACTATTTTGACTATAGAGGCCACACTGTAAAAAACCTTGTTTAATGTTCCTCAGAAGTATTTGTAGCCATAACTGTATTTCTAACCTAAGTAAACCTGGTTGTGATGATCAAATACATTTATCTTTAGATGTTCATTACAGGCACCGTTGTACATAACAAGCTACTGGCCAACGGGACTCTAGTTTTGTTTTTTCTTTTTTCCAAAAGGAATACAAATGGCTTTCAGTGATGAAATTAACTCTTTTGCCTTCCTGTAAGTTAATGGATAATCCATATTTTTATGGAATATTGTGTTCAGTCAGAACGAAGTGTGACCATAAAGGTCTTCACAAACCATACTTGAAAGACGGCCCTGTCACTTCACAGGACATCCATCAAAGCTACGTCCTCCTTCATCTGCCCACTGCTTCCAGAACGTGGGCTGAATGTCCATGGGCGACGTCCCTGTGGACCTCTGGGTGTGTCCGTGTCCACTTATGCTAGAAACAGAACCTGAATGCTGGACGTTCACAGAAAGAAAATTCTAAGGTAGAAATAAGAACAAAACAAACAAAACGAAAAGGCAGAAATGGGATATTCTCAAAGGGCTGGAACATGAATTACCTTAAGGGGCCTTCATGATATAAAATCCACACACCATTGTGTTTTGGTCCATTCTGTTGTGTAACTCTTTGCTAGAGTGGCTACCACCCACCTTTCGCTTCTGGATAGAGGACACATAAGGGTTCAGGGCAGAGAGAAACACCTGATCCTTTAACAGAGCAGGATTAAGTGTCTGCAGGAAAGTTGTAGTTTCTACAGAACATGGCTCCAACTTTTCCTCCCATGAGGACGCTGTCTCAGTGCTGGAGCCCCTGGGGTTACTGCCGGGCGTGAGTGAGTGAGGCGCTGGGTCCAGCTCCGGCCAGAGCTACAGAGCTACGGCACTCGGGGATTTAATCCCTGGGGTGAAGCCTGGAAGGGTTTGGGCCCAGCCAGGTCGGATCTGAAGAAAGCAAAACCTCCTCTTCCCGCACCGCCCCCCGCCCCCCACATGCACACACAGAACCTTCTATCTGCTTTATCACCTTCCCTTTGCTCCACCCACACTAATAAGGGCAGGTGGCAGCAGCTGAGAATACAGCCTCCCACATCCCACAGGCTGAATCCCCCTGCCCTCTTTTCTTCTCGTTAGTCCTCATTTGTCTCCTCTCTGCCTTATGCTAGCTTGGTTGATCCCGGGGAGCCCTGGGCAAACTCAGGGGACAAGTGCCACACTCTCTGGGTCGCCTGAGTCTAAACCTGGAGCATGTCTATCTACCACTGCACACACCCAGGCTCCAGGATGGCTCATGCTTCAGACCCACTGTCTCCCTTTCCTGGCTTCCGGTCAACGCTCCTCCCTCTGCATCACTTGCCGGCACCTTGGAAAGCTGGTCACTTCGTTATTTACAAACTCTACAGTTTTCCGTCTCAGTTCACTGTACTGCATTGGTCCCTATCGCTCCTTAGGGGTTTGCTCGCAGCCTTCCCTCACAAATTCAACACCACCACTCCCTCGGTGCAAAGCAAGTGTGTGGAGCTTGCTGGGACTTGCAAAAAAAGGGGGGGGGCGGTCAGTGCTGCTTTCCCACAGCTCTTCCTCTGGCACCGCAAATGTTAACGCCTGTCTGCGGGGAGATTGCAGTTCTAACATAATGAGGTATTAATGAGCTTTGCACATGTCCCCAGCCACATTTCCCTCCCCCCTCCGACCCCGCACCCTCCTCTTCCGCAGAGAATCTGCTCCTTTTCTGACACTGCAATTCCTCCGCCTCCCCTCCCCGCCTGCCCTCTCCCGCTCCAGCGGCCCGGCTGCCCTGTGCACCTCAAGCTGCCAGTACTACAGAGCACCAAATGGGCTGGCACCGCCTTGTTTCCTGGCCTAATGGATGCTTGTTTAAACACTGGGGCTGTTTGCATTGCTGCGGCTCACTGCATGTTAAACACAGTCCTCTGAAACCCTATGCCAATCCAATAAAGGTATCAGCAGTTCAGTGCGGGGAGGCAATTACTAGATGGTCCCAAGTGTGCCTTCGAAGCTCTAGGAAGGAAAATTTGATCGAACAACTAAAAGGAAAATCTGATTCGGCTCAGCATCACGTGGAGGACACAAGGCTTAACTGCAGCCAGGTCTTTGGAGGGCAGAGGGAAATCAATGAGGGGCCGGAGGAGCACGTACGCAACGTTACAGGGCCGTGAGCCAGCCTGTTAGGAACCCCGGCTCCTGCCTCCGCCGAGAGACACCTGCCTGTCCTCCCACTTGGGTTCCCTTTATCTTCCTTTCTTCTTTTTCTATTCCACGGGGTATACTTATTTATTTTTTAATGAGAAACTGCTATCCTTCTTAACACCCTCCACCTCTCACTCACCTTTAATTCCTTAAGCACTCATATTAAGGAAAAAAAAGGCTTTTCTTGTGCAAGAGCATTACCATATCAAAGGCAATAGAGAGCACGAGCGCAAAAATGATAGAGGGGTAATATAGCAGCAGAGAGAAGGCAGGCCTGCTTCAGAGACGACGGTGGGTCCCTAACCTCAGGCTAGCGATCCCAGTCGATAAGGCAATGGATTGGTTTTCTGCCTCAGCTAAGTCGGAAAGATCAGGGGAATCACACACAAGATTTAAATTTATTTCTCACTCAAGAAGCAAAAGTTTTGGGAAACCCTCTATTTTTAAGTTCTGGGCTTCGGTTTCTTTTACTTTTCTCTGTTTTTCACTTTAAAATCTGCCCCGCAATGGCCCTTGTTTCCCGAGGTAGCGGGAGAAGGCAGCGGTGGATGTCTGGCAACGCTAAGAAACGCTACGCACGGCGCTCACTGGGGCGCCGTCCATTTGCCAGGAGTTTTGCCAAATCCCTGTCTCTTCCCCGAGGTTCCTGGCACAAGGGATACAGCCAAGATGGAGCAGAGCTGCTGTCAGCGTTAGACTGCAGCAGCCCCCCGATCCAGTGGGCGTAAGGAAAAAGCTCTCCCTTCAAGGAGGATGGCGCTGGAGTGCGAAGGCGGTCTGCGGCCCGTGTGAGCTCTGCCCACGATAGGGTTCCAGAAAGGTAATTAACACGCTGAAAAGTAGTCAGTCTGCAAGCATGTTTGTGGAGCCTCCAGACCAGCATACACTGAGTCCCCAGAACAACAGAGGACCTGGCCTTGCACCCCTGACTTGCCTTTTTGTTACTCGCTGCACCTGCTGTAGAAAAAACTCCGGCTCCCACACCCCAGGCACCAGGTGGTGGGGAACCGGACAGTGAAGCCCCACCGGGCCAGCAGCGTGGCTGCACGGCCCCGCCTGCAGGGAGGCACGCACTCCTGTACCTCCGCCTGTCTGGGAACAGTCATGGCAACTCACGAGGACAGTAGCTTTCAGGGTCCATAACTGCTGACGTCAGGTCAAGTACTACTGTTTACATAAGCAAGGAATGGTGTATTTGGTTCATTTGTGTTCTCCGTGGTTTCCTGACTTAACATTCACGGAATTGCCTCATCGTCTCAGGCCTGGAAATACCGGTGAGTGCACTATGGTAAAACCCTTCTGAAAATTATAGTAAGTGCCTTGCTTATCCTGCACTTCGGGGAATGAAGTATTTCATTTAAGATACACACACGCACACTGAGGCTACATCTTTTGAGTGCCAAAATAATTTTTAAAGATTTGAAACATTTATGATGAAAAGCTTTCTAAAACTATTTAGATGCTTCCCTAGTTTATTAAAACGTAGGTAATTTTTTTGAAACTCATAGGGTCCTAAGTTACTGACCCTGTTGTTGGTTATAGGTCAGCTGCTTAGTTACTTTGGCATGGTAGTTGATTACTACCTCCCTTTATTAGGAAAGAAGAGCCCTGCAAAAGATGATAGACCAATATATTTAGGAGACTCGCTTATAACCCTGTCTTGAGACACCACCTTGCTATATTTCCAGAATCTAATGTCTCTAGGAATGCTAGATCTGTTTCTCAACAAGACATGAACTCTCTCCCATCCCCACTCAGCAGAAACATTACATTTTAATTTATTTTTTCTTCTTAGTGTTTGAATATCACCATGGAATCAAAAAAACGTGATACCGACCCCAGACGACTTCAACTTACTCTCTTTATCTCTCCCCAGACACAGAAACTCACAAAATCTCTGGGCTCCCATAATGTCACTCTCATCCAGAGATAGCAGCGGAATTATACTAAAATCTCAGAAAGAAATTCTACTGCAAAGATGGAGAAGTAGGGTACAAGAGAACATGCTGTTAATAGCAAGTTTGAGATGATCAAAGTAGACGCAACAGTCACAGGTGGACAGATATTCCTCTTCTTTTGATTACTTCTTTGTGTGCACATAAAGAGGCTATTTTAACTTAAAATACATAAAGATCCATCTCTGAGATCTCTACTTTTATGTTATTTACATCAAAATGTTTTCACTTTTTTTTCTAATTTGTAACACATACAATTTTCTCTCCATGTAAGCATCTTGAATTCTGTTATCCTGAACCAAGAAATGGCATTCCTTCTCACCACCATGAAATAAAAATCATACCCTATTGTAAAATTTTTAGATGACTATGAAAATCACTGAAGTCAGTTATCACAAAGTATACTTTCATCATCTGGCAGGTTTCACTCCCAAATACTGCTTCTCTCAAAGAGGTGTGGCTTTCACGCTTTGGTATCCTACTTGGATACAGATGTGAAAATCTCTCTTACCCTCAGGAAATGAGCATCTTATTCATCTCATTTCAGTATCCATTTAGATCATCACTTTCCGATGACCAAAAATTGCTGGAATGCTTTGTTAGGAATAAAACCTGGGATTCCTAAACCTGAATTACTGATGATGGAAAAACCCAGATTAGCAACTGGAAGAACTCTGGTTTGGTGACCTTTCATTACCCTTTTTCCTTCAGGGTTTAGTCACACAATCAGCAAAACACGATTTCAGCTTCTGTTAGAAGGATCAGACTTTAGAGCAAAACATGTCTTTAAGATTAGAGTAAAAGCATAAATTAAATTTGGGCCCCTAAGCAAACGGTTAAAGAGGTCCCTCTTTCATTAGGCACCACAGAAATGACCTCAATCTGCATTGTGCAAAGGGGTGGGAGAGTGGACTTCGGGGAACCCTCACTGGAGCAGTTGCTCCTACTGATAAGATAAAGTGGCCAAGAAACAAGGCATTGTCCCTAAACTATGAGTATAAAAATAAGTATGAATGAAGTGTAAGAACTGGGGCCAGTGCTGTCACCTTCATCCTCAGCATGCGGAATACAGACCATTGATGACCCTTGGAAATGGTACCTGTCTGGTGACGAACAAGTTCACAAAGGGTTTATTATAGTCTCTCTATTTTTCTGTATGTTTGAACATTTCCAAAATAAAACGTTTTGAAAAAAAAGTATGTCGACTGGTTCACTGGAAAAGGAGAAGGCACAGAGGGCAAAGGAGGTGAATATTGTACCAGTCCAGTCATCTTAGGACTGGCGCCATCTTGAGCACTCCACCAAGTCCCGATGCAAGAAGACACAGGAGAATGGAGAAAAGCACAGGAACAAAGACGGCAGCCTCTGCTCTTGCTAAAGAACTTCCCAGGGTGATGGGAAGGTCCAGGCAAAGGAGAAAATGCTGCTGTTTGCATCACATTGTCAGAAGAGATTTCAGACAGAGCCCCGGTCAGCTGGGAAACCCAAACATCCACATACAGGGATGGCATATGTTCTGTAGTTTCTGACCAGAAGGAAAGAGCTTTTGTGCACAGGCTGTTAGACCCACATATCTAGAAACAAGTGGAAACAAGAGATGTAAGACATGGAAAAGAATGATGACTAGAAAGAATACAAAGGATGTTTGACTGCTGAACTTCCTTTAAAGGTAGTTTGGATCCTCTCTGGATTAAAGAAATGTTTACAGTATTAATCACTAATAGCCTTCCTTTAAAAAGTTTTTTTTTAATTTTGAACTATTTTTTGACCTACAGAAAAGTTGCAAAAATAGTACAAAGCCCTTCGTATCCTTTACGTTGCTCTCCTGCAATGTTCATGTCTTACTTAACCATAGCAGAATGATCAGGAACAGGAAATTAACATCCATACCATATTGCTAATTAAACTACAGACCTTATTAGAATTTCACCATTTCTTACACTAATATCCTTTTGCCGTTGCAGGATCCTATCCAAGATGATCCCACATTGCATCCAGTTGTTATCTCTCCTTAGTCTTTTCCAGTTTGTAACAATTCCTCCATCTTCCCATGTCTTTCTTGGTCTTGACACTTTTGAAGAGTACTGAACAGTTATTCTGTGGAAGGTCCCCCAGTTCGGGTTTGCCTAATGTATTGTCATGACTCGAATGAACTTATGCCTTTTTAGCAAGCATACTACAAAAATGACGTTGTGTTCTTCTCAGTGCATCGTATCAAGGGGGTCATTATGATGTCATCATGGCTTATCACTGGTGGTATTTGCCTTGATCACTTGGTTAGAACAGTGCCTGCTTGTTTTTCCACTGTAAAGTTTCACTATCTTTCCCTGTGTAGTAACAAAGTATCTTGAGGGGGATATGCTGACACTATACGAATCCTGTTTCTCCTCAAATGTTACCCACTAATTTTAGCATCCATCTGTGGTTCCTGCCTGAAATAATCGTTACTGTGGTGTTTGCCTAAGGGTGATTCTGTTTCCCAATTTCCTTCCACATTTATTATCTGGAATTCTACTTAAGGAAGAGCTGTCACTTCTCCCATGTTTTTTGTTTTTTGTTTTTTAATCAGTATGGACTCCTGGATATTTATTTTATTCTACGGGTTAAAATTCAGTACTGTCTTTAGTTTTTTGCCCAAGCTGTACCAGCTTTGGTCACTAGGAACACATTTACATCGACTCCTGTGTTCTTTTGACAAGCCCTTGTCTTTTGAGGGGAGTGTTTCCTTATTTGCTGGCACTGTTAAGATGTTCCAGGTTCATTTTGTATTTCCCCTGCCTGAGGCCTGAAAAACAACTGCTTCTGCAAGGAGGCTTGGTTCCTTTTATTGGAGAATGGTGTTTAGAAACAAGATATGGGTGCTGAGTGAGCTTCTTGTTTCTCAGCAGATAGAGCTAGGTAATATATGTATGCATATTAACCCATTTATATACATATGTGTATATTTCTGTATCTCTCTGTGTACATAGAGAGTAGTTTATGCTACTACTCTGATCCTGACCCAACACGATAGGGTTCATTTTAGCCTTCCTCTCTCCTTATTGATACCTTTTTTCTCCATCAGTGTGATGCCCATAATAACTTTCTTTTAACTTAAAACATAGTTTCACTTAATAATCAACTCCAAAGCCATTCGTTGATTAGACTGGAAATGGAGTTATTGATTTAGCAAATATTCATTGACAAGTACCGTATTTGTTTAAGGCCCCATACAAAGCTCTCTGGATGGAACAGGGATGACTCTTAGACCCTGCCTTCAGGTAGTTTATGGGCTACTAGGAAATATATAAAAATAATACAGAAAGTAAGGAGTGTTAGGAGAAACAAATAAATGGTGATGGGCGTGAAGAGGAAGGAGAAATGCATTCCTGCTAGAGGGATAAGGGAAGGCTTCCTGAAGAAGCTATGGACCTTTAAGGATGGGCAGGGTGGGATCTGTAAAGATTAGGGGGAAGCACTCCAGGAAGAGGAAACAGCTTGAACGAAAGCACTGGACGGAGGCTGTGGAGGCAAGGCGTAGAAAAAGAACAGCCGTGTCACCAGGGGACCAGGCCAGTGAAGGCAGCATGGCGGCTGGAGCTGGATCACAGAGCACCGTCGACAACTGGCTATGGTGGAATCTGGGCTCTGTCCGCGGGCAATGGAGAGCTCCTGAGACTTTGCGAGCAAGCAGTGACCAGCTAGGAGTGACATAGTGGGACTCAGAAGGGAGGGGGGAATCTGTGGACCAGAGAAGATCAATGCAGGAGAGAAAGCAGTTTGGAGGCTACTGATATAGGTTAGGGGACCAGGGATGGTCTGAACTGCAGCAAGAATGGCAGGTACGGAGAAGAGGCGACGTATGTGAGGACACAATCAACAACACCTGACAACAGATTAGATGAGGAGAGTAAGGAAAGAGTCAAAGGTAACTTCCGGATTTCAAGGAGGTATATTAAAAAACTATTCGAGTTAGAGACTACAACATAAGCAAGATAATGGGAAACTGTCCAACGGCCCCCAAAATGCAGGGTTGAGGTAGATCACTTCCCATGTGATCATTTTGGTGCTTTGTTATGAGTGGACAGGAAAGGAGAGAAAAATCAAATGTTATATCAAGCAGTGTTGCTCCTTTCTAGCAGCAATGCTAAAGATCCAGTACAGTAAAAAAACTGCATTAAAAAGCAAGATGAAATTTCTAGATGATAATGAAATTTCATTTGCCCATAATGCTGGTTAGCCATTGGCATTGCTAATCACCACAAAGGGATATTTTCTTTGAAGTTGGATAGTTAGCACTCTCTAGACTAGAAATTGCCCACATTTTATCCATCATGATTTGGAGGCTAGTAAAACAGAGCCATTATAACTCTAGTCACCAGGGAGTTCTAGAACACTGAAGTTAGAATGAAACCATCACAGCTCCTCTATTAATGTTGTATCACTATTCAGATGTGATAGTTTATCTCAGGGAACAGCTGAAACTCAAATACACTAGCATCTATACAACCATGACAGCACTTATTAGTACATAATATACAGGCATAGGCTGTGTTTGCTGGAGTATATTTGGCTTTCAGGCACAAGAAGCAACTACAAGTCAACTGTTGTTATGCCACAGTCTCGGTTGATTGTGTTCTTTTTAAGGAAGAAAGGAAAGAGCTACATTTGTTCATTTGTTTTGCAAGATGCTAGACACTTAATCATGCTATAGGGCAACAGAGAAGACAGAAGTGGAGGAAGACAGCATGTACTTTTTCTGCTATTAGATCTGATGAAGTTTGGAACTGCAGACCCATTGGCTGTAGGGAAGTCTGGCGTGGATGCCCAGCCTGGCCCCAGCCAGGTGACCACGTGGGGATGGGCCAGCATCCACTGTCCACTATCGCCTGCCCCTCCTTCCCCTGGCTGTAGAGGTGAAAGATCTTCAAGCCTTGTCTTAGACAAGGTGTCTCTCCTACACTAACGGCTCTCACAGAGTAAAGCTGCTGGAATGGTTTCTACAACAGACATTCTTCCGGTAGAAATGGAGATCCTTGTAATCAGGTGGAAGACAGAGGCCTACTATTCTTCTTAAGTGGAATCAAAGGAGTCACACTGAAGGAGAGAAGTCCATGTTGTCCCGTCCCATGAAAAGCTCTGTGACCAAAAGAGTTGTCCCACCAGAACACATTTCCAGGCAGAGTCTGTGAACCCGAATTCATACCCTGAGTTGACAGAGGGGTTGAGGAAGACCCTGCGCTGGACCTTCACTAGTACAAAGACGGACTGAGGACGCAAGGGAGGAGAGGCCAGTCTCGCCATTTTGAAGATACGCAACAGCCATTCCCGCAGGGATTAAGCTCCCTCCTTACGAAATTGCCATATTAAAAGACATCGTTATCAATTAAGGCAAGCAGGGCTGGCAGGACTGGAGGGTCAATTACAAGTACTCAAACACAGCAGCAAGGAAGAGTTAAAGGCAAAAATTGCAATGCAGTGGAGACACGTCATTGTGCGCTGTCCCCGTCCCCCCACCATAACCTCCTCCCCTTCATGTCACTTTCCCTTTTCTCTGTCCTTCTAAGTCCCTTTTTCTGCTTAAATGGGGAGTAATGGGACACTAGACCTTTACACTGTTCATTGATTAACCACACATTAGTATGTTCATTGCTTAGGTTATCATATTACTAATTGATTCCATGATTTTTTTTTATTTCTAATTATGAAATTGAAGGCTTTGTCAGTGCTGTAGGAATTTTCAAGGCTTGCCCAGTTGTAGGCTGTGTGAACGGAGCAGTCAGAAGGGCAACTACGGCCCCATTTTTAGATCTCTAAAGAAGAAGTGAGGTGACAGAGTTGGAAGATGAGTCCATGCTTCCTCTGTTATCCTGGAATCACTTAGGTTATGGTTCTTGTGTCCCAAGATGCTGTGAAGGAGCGTCCAATTCCAGTGAGACCAACTCTGTCACTTGTAGGACCCAGTGCTAAATGAAAATGCAGGACCCCTTGATTCAAAAATGAAGACTCTCAAGCTGGTGACAGCAGAGCATTAACCCAGATGCCCCAAGTTCCAGGAGCCATGAAGCCCGGCTGTTCTGCCTTCATGTGCCTCTTCCCTGAGCAAGCCTGTCGTTCTTGGCACTAAAATTCACCAACAGGCTAAGACACTGCTTGATCGTGACTGGGTTTCATCTGCCGTTTCTTCTTTGGACCTTGTACCACCTAGAACTGCAGAGACATATTAAAATGTTTTCCACTTCGTGTTTTGCTATTTTATGCGATATTTAATTACATTATCACTTTGAATGCGATGTTCTGAGCACGTCCCCACCTGCTCTAATTATTTTGTAGGTCAATGGAAGGCATTCTCTTCATCAGGGGCCTTTATCTTCCTCCTGCTTAAACATCTTCACAGTGTCAACAACCCTCCCATGTCATCTCCTTCAGTAATCCCTGTTTCTGGAATCACTTTCTGAAGAGTGAAAAGAACTTTAAAAAAGTACTTTAGAAACAATTTCCTGATTTGCTTAATTCTTTGAATAGTGCTTTTTTGACTGCCTTCCTTTGACCAAACTTAAGAAAAGTAGCTTGTAAATAAAAGGCATTCTGTTCTTATTTCTCCGATCAGGACACTAATTTTCTCTTATGCTTGAATTTTTTTGTTTGATTAAAAAAAATTTTTTTTTAATTTTATTTTTTTAGAGCAGTTTAAGGTTCAGAGCAAAATTGAGGGGGGAGGTACAGAGATTTCCCATATACCCTCTGTCCCTAGAGTTAAATTGTCATTGCTTAATTTTTACAGTCATCCCTCGATATTCACAGGGGATTTGTCCAGAACTCCTGTGGATACCAAAATCCACAGATGCTCAAGTCCCTTAAATAAAATGGTGTAGTATTTGCATATAACTTACGTACATCCACCTGTATGCTTTTTTTTAATTTATTTATTTGATTTATTTATTTTTGGCTGCGTTGGTTCTTTGTTGCTGTGTGCAGGCTTTCTCCAGTTGCGGTTACCAGGGGCTACTCTTCATTGTGGTGCGCAGGCTTCTCATTGTGGTGGCTTCTCTTGTTGCAGAGCATGGGCTCTAGGGCGCGAGGGCTTCAGTAGTTGTGGTGCACGGGCTTAGCTGCTCCACAGCATGTGGGATCCTCCCGGACCAGGGCTCGAACCTGTATCCCCTGAATTGGCAGGCAGATTCTTAACCACTGTGTCACCAGATAAGTCCCTGCTGTATGCTTTAAGTCACCTCTAGATTACTTATAATACCTAATAGGTAAGTGCTATGGAAATACAGTAGACCCTTGAACAATGGGTTTGGACTGCTGAACCGCAGGGGTCCACTTATATGTGGATTTTTTTCAATAAGTACTACAGGACTACAGGATCCACTTTTGATTGAATCTGCGGACGCTGAACCACAGATATGGAGGGCCGAGACACTTTTCCAAACAAGTCTCTGCTAGGCCGAGGAAATGTCAACCAAAAAGCTAAAATCACCACAAATTCCAAGTAAGTATCGTCAACTAATAATCTTTATTTCTAGAAAAATGTTACCCAAAGTCCCTCTAAAAGTAGGTTTGCATGAGAGACAAACCATTGGAAAAGATACTGTGATACTCATAGACCTAATCTATTGATAGTTTCAAATACTTTCACCAGCAGTGTTGATCTCCCATATCTCCATTTTAAATGAAGCGACCAAATCCTACAAGAATTTGTAGCTTCATTGGTCATCGCTGATGGAACCAAGGAGGAACGCCTGATCCAAGGAAAGCCTGCTGTCTCTGTATGACACGGTCTGGCTTGAAAGATGAACTTGCTCCATCAGCTTCTGACTCTGGGAGATATATCGGGGAATGTAGAGAAAGAGATGCAGTTAGCAGTGCAGTTTAGCGGAACCAAAAGGATAGCAACACAGAGAGAGGCCAGGAGCTGGGGTGAGCCACGTGGGAAGATGGGGTTGCAAAGAAATTACTTTGAGGAAATAGAGAGGTTGAGAGAGGAAAGAAGGAAAGAAGGGAGGGAGGGAGGAAAACAAATGAGAGAAAGAGATACGTATACAGACAGGACAGATGACAGACCACGTGACCCTTGAGGGCGTGGTTTGCCCCTAGAGATTTCCTTGTTGGCTTTTTCCACTCAGGCGCAGCCCATAAGCCTCCGTAGAGGAGCCTCTTTATCTTCTGAGGTAAAATGAATCTATCACTGTTCCTTATTCTGTAGCTTGCCGCCAGAGATTAACCAACACATGCCAAAACATCTTCCTAAAACGAGCAAAGTAAGGGGCCCTGGGGTGTGTGTTTGTGGCGGCGGTGCAGGATGGAGAGACATCCAACACAGTATACATTTTACACTGAAGAGCCTTCCTTCTTATAAATGTGAATTTTTTGAAAATTTTTATTGTATATTGGAGTATAGTTGATTAACAATGTTGTGTTAGCTCCAGGTGTACAGCAAAGTGATTCAGTTATACATATACATGTATCTATTCTTTTTCAAATTCTTTTCTCATTTAGGTTATTACAGAATACATCATTATCTGTACAGAACCACAAAGGGCTCTTTCTCTGGGATGGTAAAGGCCTGGGTCCTGCCTGTAAAAGCCAGCAGTAGCTGCTGTACTGTCGGGCCTGATGCCAGGGCCGTTGGTGGAGTCTGTCACAGTCCTTTGATGTTCCCAGACAGGACAGCTTCTGCCTGCTAAATATTTATTTAATTCAATTTGGCCAATCAAACTCCAGGTCTAATAAACAATTACAGTAACAGGCAACTCTTAACCCAGAGTCCTTCTACTTCCTGAGGTCAGCCTGGGGCTTTGTTCAAAAACCAGCAGCTAGCAAAGCAGGGAGGGGGAAACCCAGAGAGAGAAAGTGAGAGAGAGAGTGTGTTGTGAACATGTTTGTGAGTGTGTGTGTGCGTGTGAATGTGTTGAGCGGGGGAGGGAGAAGGAAGGGAAGAAATGGAGAAAAACCACGAAAGGAAATGGGAGGCTGTGTGAAAAAGCATGTAGAAATCCTCCTCTCTCAACTGAACATACAGATTAACATGTAAAAAAGCCAGCCGTGGACTGGGTGTTCAGCCTCCCTTAATCAGAAGGCAGACGCCCCTCACCTTCCTCCTCCTGGCCCATCATCCTCTCGGAAAGAGTGGGGAGGAGGTCAGCGGGGGCTCTTCGGCTCCTATTTCTACCTCCATCCAAAGGCAAGTATGAACCACGTGGCTCTCCCTACCCCTCACTTAAGAGCATGTGGAGAGAAGGGACCTCACCTTCCAAAGGGCTGGGGAAAACACCCAACTCAACTCTTACCGCGTGCTTTCCTCTGTGGCGAGGAAATCTGGTGGGCTGCCACCGTTGTCTTTCTAAACCTCTTTTCCCTAACACCACTTTGGAACATAACATGGAGTGCAAGATTCTTTATCTGCAGAGAGAAGATAAACCCTGAGGCCTACAGCAATTTTCTGCTTGTTGAATCTTGTGCCTGGTTCGTTTCAACAAAGCCCGGTTTCGTTAGCATCGCCTGGTTCACTATAGAACGGGCACTTCCATGCGGGTGTAACCGTGTTCAGCAAAAGCTCTCCGCTTTGCCAGACACTTAATGTCCTGGTCAATGTACTGCTGCCAATATCCACTCAATTAGAAGGTATTCATCATCCATTTTACTGCTCTCCCTACTGCCCATCACCCCCCTTCCTCAGCAAGACATGGGGCCCAGCAGTCCTCTCCTGTCATCCAGCCTTCCCGGCAGATGCAGTTACATGGCAACCATACAGACACTTCTTTTTTTTTTTTTTTTTTCCACGACTGATATTCTATGAATCCTTACAAATTTATTAGTTCTGACTCATAACAATCCATCAGCCATAAGTGCAATAAATGATGCTTGTAAGTTAATACCCACATTTCAGCAGAGGAGGTTTTACATATTAAATTATCTTTAAAGTTATAAATAAGTAACCTACGTGAAATAGATTGAAGCAACAGACATATCTCCACAAACAATACTCAGGAAGCTTCCTTTTCACCAAGCAAAAGCGATTTCAGCAATGTCTTGTTAATAGACGCCCCCTCTCCACATTCCCTGCCTTTCCTCTCTTCTCCTGTAACATCATAGATCCATCACATCCAATACCGGGGTTGTTCCTTTCGTAGGAAGAAGGGTGCTTCCTTTATCTAACACTCATTCTCAATGCTCCGGCTGGCTTACTGTTTTAAAAGAATAATTTAGAAAATTTCCAAGATATATTTACTTCCACGGCCTCCTGTTTACCTGTGCCCCCATCCCCCCAACAATGCCACTTGAATAGCCTTTTTAAAATCGCTGTCTTCATTTTTATATAACACTTTTATTACATGTGTATAGATCTATAAAAAACATGGTGTTCAGGTTTTTTCCTGTCCTATAATCCTGTCCTATAATCAGTGTGTTGCAGGTAAGTAATAGTACACCAGATTTTATCTTTACTAAGTAATGAAGTTATGGCATTTGTGGTAATGAAGTATCGAGTCATGGAACACAGTTTCATTCAATAAATTGTTTTGTGTAAACATTTAGGTTCTTAGAGTTGAATGTTGGGTTTTGGATATGACCTGAAAAGACTATCCCAGAAGGATCCTTAAGACCTCATTCCCTACTGAAAATTCTCCTTCAAGTATCTGTTTCAGCATTTAGATTGGGCTTTACCACTGACCTATAGGCTTCTTCTACCTTAAGAACAGACATACTGAATTTGAAAGTACCTTGTCTCTTTCCCTATGTATCTATAAAGTTTTGCTTATCTTTGCAATTTATCAAAAGAGTATCATACTTTAAGTAGGGGGTTGATTTTTTTCACTCAATATTGTATTTCTAAGATTGAATAGCTTTGGGCTTCCCTGGTGGCACAGTGGTTGAGAGTCTGCCTGCTGATGCAGGGGGCACGGGTTCGTGCCCTGGTCCGGGAAGATCCCACATGCCGCGGAGCGGCTGGGCCCGTGAGCCATGGCCGCTGAGCCTGCGTGTCCGGAGCCTGTGCTCCGCAACGGGAGAGGCCACAACAGTGAGAGGCCCGCATACCGCAAAAAAAAAAAAAAGATATAGATGATGTATTTTATATATATCAAAGATATACTTATTGTATCTATATTAAGTAATATATCTGTGTATATATGAATATATTCTAAAGGTATATATGTGTATAGCATGTATTGTAATTTAAAAAGTGAGACTAATTTTTTTTAATTAACTTATTTATTTTTGGCTGCATTGGGTCTTCGTTGCTGCGCGCAGGCTTTCTCTAGTTGCGGTGAGCGGGGGCTGCTCTTCATTGCAGTGCGCGGGCTTCTCATTGCGGTGGCTTCTCTTGCTGCGGAGCACGGGCTCTAGACGCGTGGGCTTCAGCAGTTGTGGCTCGCAGGCTCAGCAGTTGTGGCTCGTGGGCTCTACAGCACAGGCTCAGTAGTTGTGGCTCACGGGCTTAGTTGCTTGGCGGCATGTGGGATCTTCCCGGACCAGGGCTCGAACCTGTGTCCCCTGCATTGGCAGGCGGATTCTTAACCGCTACGCCACCAGGGAAGTCCTGAGATTAATTTTAATGTATGGCCAATGGTACTCACAGTGCAATCCAGTCCACAAACACTTTCGGATATACACAAACCCAATTACTATAACGTGTGGTACAGCTATTGTCTTTGCCAGACACAATATTCCTAGTCATCTTTTCTAACCTTGATGTACATATGACTAAAGAAGAGTCTGTCACTAGTAGTGCTTCCCGCACTGCAAACCATGAAGGCTGGCTTCTAATTTAAGTCTCTGTTCCATGAACAGCTTTACTTCCTCTACCTCCTGGAACACAGGATATCTTTACTCAGAAAGACGCATGGCCACATCACTGATTCTTTGCTACTCTTCATTCTTCACATTCTGATGCTACCTCTTCAATGACTGTCTCTTGTATGTGTTTCTTCCTCTTTCACTGCCACAGACTTGGTTGAGGTTCCCTTACCTTTTATATAAACTATTCCTGTAAAGTCTTGATTCTATCCTCATTTCTCTTCATTCTTGACAGAGGCGTCAGAATGACCAGCCTAAAGCACAACTCCAGACATCATTCAGTTACTCAGAAATCTTCCATGGCTCCCTACGGCTGAGTGAAGTCCAAACTTCTTGGCATGACCTCCCAGATGCTCCCAAAGATGGCTCAGTCTGGCTTACGACACTGACTCAATCCTCTAGGCATCTCCTGGTATTCCTATCAAGTTCCTACCGACCTCTGTTTGGAATGCCCTTTTCCCACACTTTTATTCCCACCCCAGGCTCTGTCACCACCAGCCAGAGCACTGTGTATCCTTCAAGGCCCATACTCAACAAATCCTTTCCCAAATCTCTCAGTTACAGTTTAGTCTCTTCTCTCCTGGGCTTCCACAGCACTCTGTTAATATCTCTAATGGTAGCTCTTAATACATTATTATATGTCTTTTTTCTCCATTCAACTATACATTTCCTGAGGGCTTCGCTACCTCCTATATGTCTGAACAAGGCACCAGTACAGAGCCTTCTGCACAGTACTTGAATTTGAATGTACCTCTACACGCCGAATCATTTGTTAGTGCTGTACTTTTCCGACCCGCTCTACCTCTTCTGCATTGTTTAACATTGTTTTTTAGGTGTACCTTTACACTTTCCCTTCCTCGCCCTTCCACTGCCCCAACCACCAATACTTCATTTAATCTGCCAGCAACCCCCTTCACTTGTATTTAGCAAACTTATTTTCTCCACATTTATTCCAATTAATCTAAGTCATATCGGCACAATATCTGTCTTAGTCCATTTGGGCTGCTGTAACAAAAATATCATAGACTGGGTGGCTTATAGACAACAGAAATTTATTTGTCACTGTCCTGGAGGTTGGAAGTCTGATATCAGGGTGCCAGAATGGTCAGGTGAGAACCCTCTAACAGGTCAAAGACTTCTCCTTGTGTCCTCACATGGTGGAAGGGGCAAGGGAGCTTTCTTGGCCACTTTTACAAGGGCATTAATCCCACCTAATCATCTCCCAAAGGTCCCACCTCCTACTACCATCACCTTGGGGGTTAGGTTTCAACATATGAATTTGGGGGACACAAACATGCAGCCTACAGAAATATCTCAAGGTTTACTAGGGCATCTAAAGTAAAGGATGATAGGAATCTGCACCCCTTACTTCCTGTCTATATGACTTCAAGCAAAGTACTTAACTGCTCTGAGCCTTGGTTTCCTCACCTGTAGAAAAGGATGGCAATTCTTCAACTCCATGAGGACTACTGCAGTAGTAATATAGGGAAATCACCTGGCATAGAGGAGGCATCCAATAAATAGTATGTGGTAGAGTTTAGACCTGGCCAAAGAAAATCGGCTGAGAAAGGAAGCAAATTGTTCCCCTAAGCCTGAGTTAGCTGCCTCAAGAATGAACCCCCAACTTGGCTCCCTCCTTGGGGGCCCACTTGGCTTCTCTCCAGCACAGTGGCTTTCTCAATTCCCTCACGTGGATGCCATTACTTATCTCTCTTCCCATGTACAACACGATGCAATGCCCAGCACACGTCACCCTTCACTTTAAGAGCACAGTAGAGCTCAGTCTCCATTTCTGCCGTGTCCCGGTACACAGAGATATAACACCAGGGGACTGATGTTCATTAAGATTTACTTACGTAACTCAGGAGTTGGCTCAGTTCTCAGACTTTGTTATTAATGATATTGTCCGGTGATCTATGTTAAATATAGATCATGAGCGACGCTGATGAATGAGTTGGATGTCACATTTGTGTTAGTTCAGTTACAATCATACGTTAAAATGCTCTCCACCTCTACTATGGGGATTTGGTCTAGGGTTTCATTATGATGACATAATATTCCTTTCATTTTCATAAAGACATTTTTATTTTGTTTTCTATTTCTAGATTTAGCTGTACATTATTGGCAACTTATGCTGCCCACATTACAGAATTTGGTAATAACTTATACTATCTTTGAAAATTCTTTTCAGGGTATAAGATATTCTAGTCTGGGGCTTCCCTGGTGGCACAGTGGTTGAGAGCCCGCCTGCCGATGCAGGGGATACGGGTTCGTGCCCCGGTCCGGGAAGATCCCACATGCCGCGGAGCGGCTGGGCCCGTGAACCATGGCCGCTTGGCCTGCGCGTCCGGAGCCTGTGCTCCGCAACGGGAGAGGCCACAACAGTGAGAGGCCCGCGTACAGCAAAAAAAAAAAAAGATATTCTAGTCTAAATTGTTCTATGTGTTTAATATTTGGTTTTCCTACCATATTGTAGATTCTGCGAAATAATCCATGGACTCGTGAATTTATCACTGTAAGTTTCTAAAACAAAGCCATCAACACACAGAGGTAGGTCGATGAATCAGGTCTAAAACTTTCAACCTGTACTATATTAAGAAGTTTTCTCCCCAAGTGTCATGCTGTAGCCTTCTTCCAATGCACAAAACTAGGGTAATCCTAATTTGCCATCACTGCTGATGGTGGTACTGGAGTCCTTTTTTCAGGGTTGGGGGAGAATTCTGGAGGCAGAAAGAATGATAATAATGACCAGACATCAACAAGGCATGTGCATATATGTGTGATAATGTGCATGTAGGTGTGTCAGCACGTGTTGTGTGCATGTGTGTATGTTTACAGAGTTGAGATACACCCTAAACCTCACTAGTTGCAGGATATGGAGAGAAAGTTAGCTTCTGGGCCCTTTGATCTAACATGCTCTCATATTTCAGGATGAAACATACACCTGAGTGAATTACTCAATCTCTTTTACTTCCCATTAGAAACCTTTAACACCAAACAAAGAGGCATAGCATCAAGGAGGACACAACCCAGAGGATTCCATTACCTTCCTTAATAGCCAAGCTAAGAGATTCAGGAGTCCATGCCCACTTAACCGTGGGCTGATGAACACAAACACAGGGCTGCAGCTTTGTTCCTTCCCACCCTCTGCCCTGCTACAAACAAGTTGTGGCCTGGAACACCGTGTGATTACTGAAGTCAGTTCTCTGTGATGAATCTGGTCATGACACTGACTGGAAGAAATGAACCAGACATCTCATCTGAGAGCCACTACTTTATGACCATGACATGAGGCCCTTGGGCCCCCATCGCCTTAGGTTGTATCTTATTTAAATCACTCATCAGAAAGATGATTTAAAGCAAACTTCAAGAAGGTACAATTTCATGACTCTTTTTTCTTACTGAGGTATGCCCCCTGTTGTATATATTCCTACCATTGAGGAGAAAAAACTCAGGTTTCTGGTTCTCGCATGTAAAAAAGACACATAGTATATGTGTCTTAGAAACACATGTTGGAGTAGTTACATTAGAAAACTGACTTGTGATTTGGTTATTTTATCCCTCAGAGCTAAATAAAGCAGCTATCTATGAAGTTACAGTGAGGCAAAGCATTTTCAGCTTGACAGGTTAGTTTGGGCAACTTTTTTTGCTCTGCTATATTAGAATAACGACCATGATAATTCAGAACAACTGATACTAAGTTTTCGCCAAGGTAAAATGTTTATATAAACATGTTTGTATTTTGATCTTTTTCTTCAACGAAACATATAATTTCATAACAAAAATATAAAATCAAAATTTATTTTACTGATACCTATGAAATGGGGTGCTGACAAAAATAAAAAAAGAATGTTTCGGGCTTCCCTGGTGGAGCAGCGGTTGAGAATCTGCCTGCTAATGCAGGGGACACGGGTTCGAGCCCTGGTCTGGGAGGATCCCACATGCCGCGGAGCGACTAGACCCGTGAGCCACAACTACTGAGCCTGCGCGTCTGGAGCCTGTGCTCCGCAACAAGAGGCCGCGATAGTGAGAGGCCCACACACTGCGATGAAGAGTGGCCCCCGCTTGCCACAACTAGAGAAAGCCCTCGCACAGAAACAAAGATGCAACACAGCAAAAATTAATTAATAAACTCCTACCCCCAACATCTAAAAAAAAAGAATGTTTCACTTAAATAAAAAGATTCTTCCAAAATGAAACACTTAAAATATAAGATTGTTTTGAATAGCACCTTGTCCCTCCAATCATATAATATCAAAGAATAGAAAGCTTCTTCTATTAGAGGAAAAAAGTTTAGAATCTTTACAGCATATGGAGGTAAAAGGAGATACTGGAGAAACCAGGCATGACTGACAGGAAAAGAATAAAGAGGACCCACAGTTGACGGGGCCTGGAAGGGCTCTAGAGAGGTCACAGATTGCCAGGGGCTGGAAAAGTAAAGTGGCCCTGCTTTGAAAATAGAGAAAAGAAGTAGAGAAGAAACAAACTGAACATTAGAGAAGAAGAAAAGGAATCCAGTGGAATTTGAGCCCCGGCGTGGGAGGTGGGCTACGGGGGAATGGGCACAGGAGGATGTTTACGGTTTATTTAAGGAGATAAGCCCATTGCAGCAATCCTGGAATTCTAGGGAATGATCAGCTGTGGATCCACGTGATTATGTAGAGTATCATTTGGGCTAAAATGCAAATAGAAAGAACCGGGACCAAGCATGGATGTGTATCGAGTTAGATTTAATACCTACACTGAAGGTATGTGATTTACTTGTTTAGAATACGTTCAATGGAGATCTTCTTGCAGTAGCAGATTTTATATGCTAAATAGCTCCCTTCTGTTGATTATCCACAATCTGTGGATTATTCACTACAAAAAGTCTGAAATACAACATGGTACTAAATGTTAGGTTGCAGTCCAAAGGCAAAAGTTTAAAAAAATGGAGGATTCCCTCACCCCAAGTCCTAGGAAAGGATAAAGGCAAGTTCCAGGAACTTCTGATTTGAGGTCGTCTCTGCGCAGTTTCATTCACTCTCCCAGGCTTCCCTTTTTCCTTATTTCCCTGGGCCATTAAGGGGAGTTTTGCTTCTCTGCTTTTTAAATTTCCATTTCTCAATTAAGACTAAATTATTCCAAGGCAAGTAACTCTTCCTATAGGGCACAGCATGGTGACTAAAGTTAATAATAGTCTATTGCATATCTGAAAGTGGCTAGGAGAGTAGACCTTAAAAATTCTCATCACAAGAAAAAGAAACTGTAATGTGTGGCAACGGATGTTAGTTAGACTTATTGTGGAGATCATTTCACAATATATACAAGTATCAAATCATTATGTTGCACATCTGAAATTAATATAATGTATGTCAATTATACCTCAATAAAACATCTTAAATAAGTATTTGCATATCGTATCCTGAATTTATCAGAAGAATTTTTTTAAAGTTAAGCAAAAAATCATTTAATCTTAAATTTGAATTTAAAATATCAGTCTAAGTCCATGACAGTTTTTCTTAAAAAAAACACACACACAGTTCCTAGCTCTGTCAACTGAAAGGCCTAAGAGCAATGACAATGCTGTAGCAAGGAGCGCCCCTAGGGCCCAGTTTGTGGCCTCCAAAGACTATCTTCCACTAAAATGAAGAAGGGGTCCTTGGAAGAATGGCTGATTCCAGATTTTTTTTTAAAGACTGAATTATTCCAAAGCAAAGAACTCTTTCTATTCCTGCAGATTATTTGAATTATCATTTTACTTGCTTCTGAAGAATTCAGATGTTTGAATGACTTCCAGCAATACACTGATGTGACTTTGTCAAAAACCTTGTAAAGAAACACTCAAAAAAAGATGTATCCTTGGGCTTCCGTGGTGGCGCAGTGGTTGAGAGTCCGCCTGTCGATGCAGGGGATGCGGGTTCGTGCCCCGGTCCAGGAAGATCCCACATGTCGCGGAGTGGCTGGGCCCGTGAGCCATGGCCGCTGAGCCTGCGCGTCCGGAGCCTGTGCTCCACAATGCGAGAGGCCACAGCAGTGAGAGGCCCGCGTACCGCAAAAAAAAAAAACAAAAAAAAAAACCCCGATATATCCTCAAGCCCGGAAATTTCATACTTGGTATCATGGATTGATGATTGCTGGATGCCAATTTCCTCTTTTTTAATAGTCAAACATTTATCCTTAATACTAAAACTAAACCACAGACAAGACAGCATTTTCCACAACACTCTTTCGGATACAATTTGAAGTCAAAGTTTTAACTGCATGGAGGTATTTAAAGGTTAACAAATCATCATGTTAACTTTAGCTTCACCAACTTTGTTTCACTGAGTTTAGATAGCCTGATACTAGATAGATATTTAATAAATGTTTGTCCTAGGCAGATTTTCCCATACATTTTCTAAAACTAAATCAAAATTTTATTTCAATTGTTAGAATGTTTCAATTCCTCTAGGTCATGGTTTTACCAGCACAGCTTCATCTACCTACCCAAGTACATCATACCAAAGCATTTAAGCAGGCAGTGGTTTTTAATAAGCCACTGTATGAAACAAACAAAAAAAGGGGGGAAGGTGTTGCCTGGGAGCTAACAGCTGTAATGAGGAGCCAGCGGATTGCTCCCTGATAAGTTTATGCACTGCACATCTCCTCAGTCCTGATTGACTACATTCTATTTTAGCATCAGATATCTTTTTTTTTTTTTTAAGATGCTGGGGGTAGGAGTTTATTAACTTATTTATTTATTTTTGCTTTGTTGGGTCTTCGTTCCGGTGCGAGGGCTTTCTCTCGTTGTGGCAAGCGGGGGCCACACTTCATCGCGGTGCGCGGGCGTCTCACTATCGCGGCCTCTCGTTGCGGAGCACAGGCTCCAGACGCACAGGCTCAGTAGCTGTGGCTCACGGGCCTAGTCGCTCCGCGGCATGTGGGATCCTCCCAGACCAGGGCTCGAACCCGTGTCCTCTGCATTAGCAGGCAGATTCTCAACCGCTGCGCCAGCGGGGAAGCCCTCAGACATCTTCTAATGAGAAAATGTTAAGTTTCCCCAAATGGTATGATGGTAGAATCAGAATGGAAATTACCAATAAAACTTTGTGAACACTATATACCCCCCAGATGTGGGCTGGTTTCATCCTTCTTAATTCCATCTTGATGTCTTTTGAATTAATCATTCAATATACACAATAGTGAAAACTTAAGTATGTGCAAAGTGTGACAAAATCTTAATGTTCAGAAGCTATAGATAATATATGTACCAGACTCACACTTAAGTCTTTAAAGGCAAGGTGGTATTTATTATTCTTCTAGATAAACCATCCAGGCTGATTCTTTCAGACTCAGGGAATGTGGGTTTCAGCAAATTTTCATGGTTGATAGGAAGGACTTGTGGCCAGAATCAAGTACTTTTCAGTCTGTGAAATGAGCCTGACAATGTGAATAATCTCAATGCAGTAATTTTTTTTTTTGATGCTAAACACACAGGTATGTACAAACACAGAAAGGTAATTCCTGAATAGTCAAGAAATAACTAGACCAAACACATAGCTGCTAATTCTGGGGATAATATGATGAATAATTACAATTTTTTTTTAAAATGTAAGTTTCCGCGCTGGAAAAAATTTATTTCCAGTAGAATAATTAGTGCATTACTTAAGTAAAAATCAAAATGAAAGCCTTCCAAATAGCCTAAGTTGACATCCCTGGTTTTATTCAAGTAAACAAATATTAAGTACTATGGTAAGAGCTACAAAAAGAGGAATAAAACATGCTTCCTGCCCTCAGGGAGCTTATCAATTCACTGAGAGTCAAGAAATAGCATATTTCTTAAAATACCATATATCGACTCCTACTGATGCTTAAAGGAAAACAAAAAAGCACCTGAACTTCTCCAGACACACACACACACACACACACACACACTCCCTTTACAAAGGCAAAGGTTGCAACATGCTATAATTAAGCTCACATCCTGGCAGTAAAAAACACAAAGTTTCATTCTAACTATAGAGGAAGACTCTCCACGTTGCACAACCTCTCTGACTGTTGTTGTAAAACTTTCATCATTGACATGTCAGCATCACCGCTGCATAAAAGAATCACTCTTTCTGAAAATACACAGACAGTACACATGAAAATTGGACCACGTTAAATTTTCACTTGCGGTGGAGATTTTCTTAACATCTCGGGTAAATTTGATTCCTTCCTTGTCCCTCCTCTAGCTTTAAACTGCTATTTAAATGGCATTTTTCTTCTTGCTCCCAAGGTAGTGAAGTGCTGTTTGCCAAATGGACATGAGAGCTAGCCACAGCCCAAGGCTTAGGTCTCAGTCCCCAGATCTCCTCCAGGGATGAAACTGGTCCACAGCAGAGAACCTACACACACAGGCTGGCTGTCAGGTACCCAGGGAAAGTCCTGCTCAGTGAAACACCAACAACACTAGCGTGAAAATGACCACTTCCTAACACACCAGATTGGACTCAGTACTATTTAATAAAACAATTACAAACCTGAGAGCAGCTGAGCGCACACCTTGCAAAACACCCCCAAGCCCCTAGCAGAAGGTAGGGCTGATGTGAATTTACGGAACTTAAAGAACATTAGAGGATTGTGGTAAGTGTTTGAATTTACGGAACTTAAAAAGAACATTAGAGGATTGTGGTAAGTGTTTGAGCTTTTGTATTCCTGCCACCTGGAATTCAGCTACCCATGGTGAACCTGGAGCAAGGTAACCCCTCTAAGGGTTACCCCTTAGAGTAACCGCCCCGTTCCTTCAATGGAAAATAGTGATAATAATGGTACCTTCTTTGTTGGATTATTGTGAAGATTACATGTGATGATACATATAAAGCCTTCAGTATGGTGCTTGACGCACAGAAAATCTTAATAAAAGGTAACTAGTATTAGTTTGTAGGACAATAAAAGCCACTGCTCTACACCAAAAAGTTATACGTGGAAGTATACAAAACAAAACCCATGTTGAAAACCCAACAGTTTACAGAGATAAATTAGATGTATAGGAAGGAAACACACTCCCAAGTGCTGCTTCTACTCTGTGCTACACTTGGGAGTCTAAGAACAACTGACAGGCCTTTCGGGGAAAATATTTCAGCTTTCAAATAACTGCTTGGAAAAGGACTAAAACTATATTTAACTGCCTCTCGGGCAATTAGACCGTGGCCATTGCCACATCTGCTATTTGCTCATCAGGAAACTGCTTCCAAGACATTTAACATTCATAGCTGTATTAGCTCATTATTAATACCCCGGAAATTCGCCATGACACTATTAACTTCAGCGCAGAATTGGATACAAGGAGGCTCCACCTTGGTTTCAACTCACCTAAGGGGATTATGAGCGGAATTCCCTAAAGGACAACACCAGAAAGTAGTCTCAAACATGGACTGAATTAGAGCAAAGTTCTAATGCTTACTCTACTTCTAAAAACTTTTCTTCAACCATCTCCATCTTCTACTCAGACTTTATCTCTTCATATTCCCAGGAAGTAATCATTATAAGAGCAAACATTTATGCATCACTATGTGTCTGTAAGTGCAGACACTTACATATGTTAATACATTTAATCATCACAAGAGCCCTAAGAGGTAGAAACTATTAGTATCATCCCCATTATACATAGGAGGAAACTGAGGCACAGGTGGGTTAAACAACACACCAGTAGTGCCTGAGCTGGGATCTGAACCTGGGCAGTTTCATCGCAGGGTTCGCACTCTCCCCTCTAGCGATGCAGCCTCTGTGCCTTATCGACACGCTTCTCAACGTACAGAAGTGGTGGTAGAAATTACTCTCAGGCTCTAATCATAAGACAGAGGCGGGATCAGGAATTGAGCTCTCACTTTTTCAGTGCTCTGCGTTAGTCCATGTGCTATTCCTCTGACATCAAGGTAAAAAGAACTCTTTCCAATGAATGCCCATTAAGATCAGAGATTACACCAAGTATAATTTGTCACAAGGAGACCAGCAAGCACGTCAATGAGACAGCCTGACCTACAACATGTTTTACTCTAAAGAAATTTCTATCATTTGACATATCCTCTGAATATAACGTCCCACTCCCAATGTACAAATTCTCCATGTGATGGCTAATTTTATGTGTCAACTTGACTAGGCTATGGTGCCCAGTTCTTTGGTTAAACACCAGTCTAGATGGCGCTGCGAAGGTTGTTTCTTTAGATGTGATTAACATTTAAATCAGTAGACTTTGAGTAAAGCATTTCCCTCCTTAATGTGAGTGGGTATTATATATACATCCCTATATATGTATATGTACATATATACCCACACATTGTTGACATATAGGATATATGTGATATATATAATATATATGATGTATATGTGTGTACATATATCTATCTCATATGTAAGGTATATATATATATATGTATATATATATCTCTTATCTTCATCTATATATATATTTACACACACACCCCTATTGGCATATATACCCTATTGGATACGTAGATATATGTATCTATATATCCTCAAATGCATATCATAGACATATATTTGTCCTCTTGGTTCTTTTTCTCTGGGGAACTGACTTATCCACCCCAGAACCCAGCCTCTATCACTTTTACATACAAGGCTCTCGATGTACAGTCACGAATTGTTCTAGGTAGAGCCTCCTTCCTGATTTCCCGTTGTAGTCCTTACAAGAAAAGATGAAGCTGGCTATCTTAAGCACAAGCACACAGACTAACAAACTTTCTGCAGCTGGGTAACACACTCTTCCTGGTTTGACCATGGAAGATTCTAATCCACACGCCCTCTGTGAATGGTTGTGGTTTGACAGGCTACAAAGACACACACCCTGGCCTGTGGAAGTCCCCAGACAGGGCCCCAGAGACCCGCTGCTGCCCAGCTCAGAATCCCGCCAAGTCCCGCCCCATGGGAAGGGCACCACCCACCATCGTGGCTTTGGGTGCCACCGTGGGCCAGCCCCAGAGGCTTGAAGAGGTGATTTGGTTGACAATGGTATTTTGGTAACCATTTCCTCCCAAGATCTGGCGAACTCCCTCAGGACTCCAATGGCTCCCAACTTCTATCTGCACGTGGGTTCGGTTGTCATCCTCTTACTTTGCTGGCTGGCAGTCCTCCCATTCATTCCAGCTGTCCGAATTCCTCTCCTGTCCCAGCTCCCGAAGAAAGGACCCCATAGAAAACCAATATTTACTTCCTTAAGAAAAGATCTCAAAAGACCGATCTCCTTCTTTTTCCCCCTCCTTCTGTCTTTCTCCCCATGCCACCCAAACCACAGAGCCCTGGACTTGGTAAAGGGCCAGCGCTGGGAGCCGGGAATAAGTCACACCGAGAACATCCGCAGTTGCCCAGAGCTGTTTTCCTTGTGGCTTCTTCAGTAGCAGGCACGCTGCCTTCAGTGTTTACAGTCAGCAATTTCGAATGTGCTGACATGGAGAACCGTGACCACAGAGGCCACGCAGACCAGCAAGGAAGAGAAAACCCAGGCGGAAATGCCCAGGGGGACGCGAGGCCTCTTTCCTCCCCTGCCTGCCGGAGCTCCACCGGTGAGGCCACCGGTTCATAGAGGCCGGGCTGGATGGTAGGGAAAAGATGCGGCTCACCTCCTTCTGCTTTTTCCTTCCATCACTGCCTCATCTCAAAGCTTCTATTCTGGGGGCTGACTCAGGCAGAGCTGTGGAGGAGGGAGCCATCCTCCACCACTGACAGGAGGTGGCGGGAGGGAGGTTAGGCTGCGATGTTCCCAGCAGCTTCAGAACTTCTCCCTCTCCAACATTTAACTTACAAAAGTTCTTTATGTTGCTGATTTGTTTTTGCTCATTTTTTTCCCCTCTAGTAGCAAAGAAAGTTTTGTAAGTAAAAAAAAAATTGAAAATTGCTGTGTAGCAAGCCTAGCAAGAGAGGAGGGCGTGGGGAGGGAACATTAAATTAAATCTTGAAAAGGACAATAAGAATATTGCTAGAATGTTTTATAGGTAGACTGGGATTTGGGGTTGCTGGAATCCCTCTATTCTTGGCTCTATCTGGGTTAGATAATAGGGAAATCATTTAGTTTCAGGAGGTCAAATAGTGTTCAGCTGGGCAATGGATTTCCCTGTTCACAGACAGATGCAATGGGGCGGTTCTGGGACCTGGGCTCACGTACTAGCGGGGGCAAAAGCTGAACTTGATCTTTGGCTTCCTTTATAAAGTGGTCATTCTCAAACTCTCACAGGTCACATCCGTGGTATAAAAATCCCTTACCAACCTCCCTACTGTTCTCCCATATGCCAAGAGTCAAAAACCCCACTCACTGTAATTACAAAAAAAGCCAGGTACATTTGGGGATGAAAACTATGGCAGAATGGCTAGCTGTCCACCCAAGATGTGTGCCCCCCTTCACCTGTATGGATTGGATACTGGTGATCGGTTGCCCAGTAAAGAACTACATTTCCCAGCTCTCCTTGCAGCTAGACGGAGATATTCGATTTAGTTCTTGCCAAAGGACTATGGGCAGAAATGATGTGTGCCATTTCCAGGGGTGACCCATAAAAACCTCCAGCAAGAGTCCCCATGATCTTCTAGGCTCTCTCTTTTCCCCATCAGCTGGAAGCAAAAGGTTCCAAAACCCATGGACATACTTCAAGATGGAAGGAGCTGGTTGCTTGTCCACTGAATGCCCACATTGGCCTGTTGCACATGACACAAATGAACTCTTAGTGGCAAGCCACTGGGGATTTTAGCGTTCTCTATTACAAAAGCTACAGCACAAAATCAGTGCGTCATCAGAGGAAAAGTATCAATTTAATTAGACACAGTGACATAGATGTTAAACATGGATACCATTTGGGTTAAAAAAAAATATTCGCTCACATATGCATATATATGCTTTGGATGTCACTAGAAGGAAACATAAGAAAATGGTAACAGTGGTTGCTTTTAGGAAACAGAACTGGGAGACAGGAAAACAAGGGGTGGAAAAGAGATTTATCTTCCACAATATACTGTTCTGAACATTTTGAATTTTGTGCTTTGTGCATTTATTACCCAGTCAAAAGTTACATTTAAAAAACACAAATTCTGAAAGCACCCCATTTTCTGATCACCTGGAGAATGCTTACAGACACGACTATTAGTCCCAAGGGCCTTTTTTGAAAACCAGTGGTATGAAGTGTTGACATTTAAAAATACATAAAACTGTACTTTTCTTGAAAATTCCAGGGATGGGAAGAAGTAGCTGCTACTCCCACAGTGCATCTGAATTCTTGGGGTAAATTTCCTCATCCTCTTAGAGACTTTCCTTTCCTTCCAGTGGTGACAGGATGCTGAAACGAGAGAGGAGTTGTCCCTTCTGCTGGATCAGGTTACTGCTGTGTGTCGCACAAGTTATTCATAGTGCTTGGTAAAAAGAAGGATTCCTGGACCTCTTTCCTGAAAATTTGGATTCAGTAGTTCTGAGGTGCAGCCTGGGAACCATATTGTTAACAAGTGTCGGTGGACTCCCATGCCCAGGCACACTTGGGAAACCCCATTCTCATCTGTCTGTGTGTCCTGCCTGTCACCTCGGATGAGTTGCTTCATTTTCACATTTTATCTCCCTGGAATACAGAGAATGAAATTTCTGACCTATGAAACTCAAAAGTGTCTGTTGAGACTAAGGTGATGCCTGTGAAAAAGGCTGAACTCCCCACGTCATGAGATTTACATACAAATGCCAATGATGATGATAATTACTGTTGGCATGTGTGTTTTGGATTCCTATTTTATGTTTTAAAATCCACTTTATCAAAAAAATACTTCATTTTGGGGCTTCCCTGGTGGCGCAGTGGTTGGGGGTCCGCCTGCCGATGCAGGGGACATGGGTTCGTGCCCTGGTCCGGGAAGATCCCACATGCTGCGGAGCGGCTGGACCCGTGAGCCATGGCCGCTGAGCCTGCGCGTCCGGAGCCTGTGCTCCGCAACGGGAGAGGCCACAACAGTGAGAGGCCCGCGTACCGCCAAAAAATATATATATATTCATTTTGAAAGAGAAGGGTGGGGGTGAAAAACATGTCTCTGTTTCTGTGGAAAAGCTTTTCTAAGAATTTCTGCTGTGCTGATAGGTGTTCAGTAGGGAGCTCACACTGGGCCGATCCTCCAGCCATGACAAGTACGGCTGCTTCCAGAATGCAGAGAGCAGGGTAGGAGCCACAGGGAAGCTCCGTAGGTGAGTCCACTGGCTGGAGGCGAGGGCAGTTCAAACACAAGGATATTCAGGCAGCAACTGGTTCTGTGGCAGATTACCATATGGAACGGGGATGGATGCAAGAGATTCACTTTGCATGAGAACAATCTCACGCAGTCCAGCTGGCCCCGGACCATTTTATTTCCTGTTCAGCTCACAGGTCCCATCCTTATCTCTGAATATTCTAAAATCTTTCACACCAAAAGGCCATCCACAGCCACGCCCTCTATGCAGCTCAGAGTCAAGCTGGTTCATGTCCCTGATTGCAATTTTCCTGTACATCAATTATCCAAACATAGAGAGGACAAACCATGGAGATGCTTATTTCCTGGGAAATAACCTGAGTGGTTAATAAAACTTGTTTGGAATGACACGATGCGTTTTCTAAAATATCTTAAGAGTAAACCTTGATATTTCCTAAGGAATAACTTGAAGAGTTTTTTTTAATTTAAAAGTTTCTCTATAGAACAGAGGGGAGAGGAGGGAGAGAATCCGTACATTTAGATCACAAGTTTTCTGTTTACTTTTTGGAGAACATTCTAATTTTTTAACTATCAGGTCCAAAAAGAGAACAATATTCACCAAAAAAAAAAAAAGAAGAAGAAGAAGAGATAAAGATGTGAAGTGATGGACATTAATTAACTAGATGGGGGGAATCCTTTCACAATGTATATGTATATCAAATCCTTTCACAATGTATACATATATCAAATACCTTACAATTTTATTTGTCACTTATACCTCAATAAGGCTAAAATTTAAAACAAACACAAAGGGAAATGTTAACATGACCTATTGTGAATACAAATTATTTCCCTTTTCTTTTTGGCAACTACCTCATACATCAGGTGCTGTTTAAATTGGTTTTATCTCTTTCCATTCTTCTCAAACAAATGAAAAAAAGTCCCTGTTACAATATTTATTATAAAGCATCCTTAATTCCAAATGGGCTCCCTGTACTGCAGAGTGTCTTTAAATGGACCACCTAAAATCCTGCAGTAGAGACTTCCGGGCCTCATCAGAGCTGGCTGTCCTCCTTTTCTGAGTGTATGGGAGGATTTCCCAGGCTCCCATGTGGTTAATCTGGGGCCATGCAGCTAGTCTGGCCAATAGGCTATGAGCAGAGAAAGAGCCCCCGTGAATTCTCCACCTTTTCTTCTGCTGCTGCAGCAAACCTTGAGGTCACATATCGAGATGGCAGTGCCCAGAGATGGTGGAGCCTCTGTCAGCCTGGATCCCTGAGTGGCCAGGTGGAGCAGAGCCTCCGCACCCTTCTCCCACGAACATCGAGTTGGAAATGTGGCAGGAGCAACATTTGTTGTGTTAAGCCAGTGGGATGAGGGGGGCAGGTACAACTGGTTACTGCAAGATAATCTTGCCTTTTCTGATTCACCAAAGCTACTGGTCTAAAATCTCTGAGTCCCAGTCAGGACACTGGACTTCCCATCAACGTAATTAGTAGACAAGTCACCTAATCTTTCTGAGCTTAGGGTTTTTTGTTTATTGTTTGCTTTGTTTCGGTTTTTTAACTGTACAATGGGAATAACATATTCTGGCATGTTCACCAGCCAGGGATATGTGAGCATCAAATGAATTTTTCTGAAAGCATTTTGAAATCTGTAAATCACAACCCTGGATGTGAAGTGCTAGCCTTGCTGTGGTGGGTATATCTGGAGAACTAAAGGGGCTAAATTTGACTGCTTTTGGGGGGATCAGTTATTAGAATTCACGGCTTCATCATTCTTAAAAAGCCAAGCAATTCATTCCACTTATAGATCAGGATCATGAAAAGTCACATTCGGATACCACTTGGAGAATAATTTGTTATCTTAAAAATGTCAGGGCTAGCTGAATGGTTTCAGAAGCCTCATTTCCAGCAAAAGCAAACTCAACTATTTTGCCTTTGGCATAAAAAGAAAGGAAAAATAGAGGCCCCAAGTGAAAGGTTTGGCACAAAGCCCTTCATTCCTCCCACAGCCTGTCAGAGGGGAGGAGGGAGGGAGAACACAGGGGAGGAACGAGAGCTTGGGCATTCCAGACTCCACCCCTGCACAGAGAGGCAGGGAGAGCCATGTATATGCAGGAGGGGTAGTACAAATCTATGCTTGTGTTACTCTCACAAAGAAGACAGATTTCTCCGTAGAGGAGAGGGGAAACGGGGGAGATGGGCTCCACACAGAGAAGATCTAGAAGCAGGGCCAGCGTCTGTGTGCCCTGCTGTCCCTGACAAAGGGCCGAGGCACTCTGCTTATAACCCAGGAGAAGGGCTTCCTGACCCTGACAGCAGATGACACCGATCCACAAACAGATCTGCGGAGGGCTGTTGTCACCCAGCTGCTTGGATTCTCAGATAATAACAGCTGCCTTTTTTTGAGCGCTTAATAAATGCCAAGCACTGACATTTTAAATACCGAGAAACTGAGTCACAGCAAGGCTAAGTAACTTGTCTGAGGTCACAGAACTGGGATATGGCAGAACCAGGACATGTACACACTGCTATATGTAAAATGGATAACCAACAAGGACCTACTGTATAGCACAGGGAACTCTGCTCAATATTCTGTAACAACCTAATTGAGAAGAGAATATGAAAAAGAATAGACACATGTATATGTATAACTGAATCACTTTGTTGTACACCTGAAACTAACACAACATTGTCAATCAACTGTACTCCAATACAAAATAAGAAGTTAAAAAATAAAATAAAATAGATAACCAAAAAAAACCCCACAAAAAACAACCACCCAGACAGTCTAGCTCTAGATTCTGCAGTCTTAACCACCACATTTATCACGGAGGATAGAAAAAGGGAGGGAAAACAGGGGCAATCCTATCACCTGCTACGTGCCTTGCAACGGGCTTCAGACACTTTAACTCCCTTCATTTTCATATCTTTTCTAACAACTGGTATTCTTTCCCCATTTACAGGTGAAGAAACAGAGGCTCAGAGAGGTCAATTAAGTTGCCTAAAGTCACAGAGCCAAAAAGTGAAACGTCAGGAATCGAGTCCAACCTGACTATGCCAGATTAAAGGTTTCTGGCTGAAGAATATGCCAGAGTTTGGGGAAGAAATCAAATACAATAATAAGGCAGAGAAAAGAAAGACTATGGAAGGTAGGTAGAAGCTGGTACTTCTGGGTTCTGAGAAATAGAACAGATCTAAATATAGGATAAAACCTATTGATAGAGTTCTCTTTACCACAGAGCCTTTTTGTCCTTAGGGTAAAAAAGATGGTGCATTGACTGTTTGGACCAAAGAAAGATAGTCCTGCACATCAAGCAAACCTTTTTTTTAACTCAGCAAATGGAGTTACTACGAAAGTAGCTGGTCCCTTTTTTGGGGGGTGGGGGGGGGCTGTCTTTACATCTACTCACACTAAATTGTTATGATCATATACTTCCACATTCCCTAAACTTATGAATCACTGAATAATTTTTAGTTGTTTTGTTGTTATTTTGCATCATTTGCATAACCCACAGCTAAAATGTTCTCCCAACCTCAAGCTAGAGAGGCGCAATGCAATTATGACACAGGAGCAAAAGCAGCTCATTAACATACCCATGACTGACACGGAAGATCATTAATTAGGCATTCTGAGCATAAGTATATATGTATAAATTAGCATCTATTCACCATTTAAACTGTAAGAGATTTTTCATATCTGAATATTAACTATGTTGGAAAATTACGAAGTTTTCCTGAGTGAATTCCACAAACAATACCCAACCCCGATCCCAGAAACAAAATGAAGAGAAAAGCTTCTGTGAGCAGACCAGACACAGTGGAAGGAGTCAAATGATGTTACGACTCTTCATCTGTCAGTGTCTTCATGTGTCTGTTTCCTCTCGTTTGTAGCTGTGCCTGTGGACCCTTTTCTGTCGACAGAGCTTAGATATGGCTCTACCACTGATAGTCTAGAGATGCTCTGCCTATTTCTGTATTCTGTCATTGCTCAACCATTCATTCTTTCACTACATATTTATTGGGTGTGATCTCTGTACCAAAGACAATGTGGAGAATACATACATGCATATGGCAGCATTTCTACTCTCAGGGACTTTATAGCATAGCAGGAAAGGTGAGACATAAAGTGTACACACAGCTAAAATGTTAAGGGAGGGAATTACACTGCCAAAGAGTACCAACCTGACTCAAAGGAAGAGCAGACTCCTTCAAGCAGGGGGAGGACTGAGGAGTACTTTGTGGAAGAGACAGCACGTAAGCAGGACAAACAGGAAGAGTAGAGGAAGTGGGTCTGACCAAGTTTGGGCCATGTCAAGAGAGTCACCGGATGGCAGAACCATAGGTGAGTCAATGTCTATCATCACACTCAGGTCTGTGCTAGGTTTGTAGCCAGCAGGGCTCCTTCTCCATTTTTCCAACGTGGCTAAAGTACCTATCCCCTTGGGGCTCTGGAAAACTATTAGTATCAGGAGCACAGTGATAATAACACTCTGTTGTCCTTCACGTATATGACAATGATACTAATTACTTTGTAGAGCTGTGCTTGCATTGTTTGTCTTGCAGTAGTGTTGGAGTCATGCCAGCACATCCATCATCCTCTGTTGATTTCTCCTGGGACAGTGGCACACTTTTGTAAGATGGCTATCCTGCATGGGAGCTGGAATTCACAGTTCTTAGGCCATTTTTTTCCCTAGGTGGAGCTAACAAGTCTCTGTGGGGACTGAACGAAAGAGCTTGGTCTTTTGGGCACCAGACAATAACCATCTGAGCGCACCAACCACATGTGTTTCACTGGTATGTCTTTTCCAGCAGAACGAAAGCATTTTAACAAAATCGTCAATATGAAGAGAGGCAGCCAACTGGGTAGACTGTAAATAGGGTAAAATCTCAGAGTCTCCCCAGGTTTTGACATCTACCAGTACAAACCAGGTAGCCCAAAGATCGATGATGCCCAGAGCGTGGGCCTTTCCTAGCCCTCTTGAGACTGCATCCAAGGGGATTCAGGTTGTGGGGCTGCTGCTTTCAGGCTGAAATCCTTCTTCTGAGGCCTCCATAGCAGGAATAGGATTCAAGACATATCTCCTTCATATTGGGTACCACTCTACAGCAGAAAGGAAGGTGGCCATCATCAAGGTCGGAGTTCAAGTGTGCTCATGGAATTAAACAACTAAGTGGCCAGCAGTAGTTTTCACGATTGTCTGAGCCTTTTTGGCCTCAGCTATTGGCAGGTATTGAAGTTTCTGAGGCATTCTGGGTCCTGAAGGGAATGAACAGTTACTTGTAATGGACTCATCTGGCAAAACATTGACTGTCATTGAAGAAAAAACTAGGATGATGACTGCTGATTTCTTCCATGCTCCTAGGTAAATAGAAATCTATCTTCTGTTTGTAGGGCAGATATATGTACAGAAAGTATAAATATTCCATCTTTCTAATGGAAGAACTTTTTAAGGCCATTAGTACCCCTGATTAAAATGCTAAGAACATCTTGACTCTTAGATCATTATAGTGGGTAATAATTACTTAATTGAAGCATCATTCACTGAGATGGTGTTATATATCTCACCCCACACCTGACAGGTAATGGACACATACAAAACGGAAAACAGAGACTATCATTTAGTTGGAGGGAACCACAGAGATCCGAGTTATGCTTGTCCTAGAAATTCAGAGGAAAAGAAAGCTCACAGTGGTCTGAGGTCACTTCAGGAGGCCTACGTGAGGGAAGGAAGATAAGGGGTTGGGTCCCACAGAAAATGAGAGTTACATGATCTTCTTGGTCAGAGTCACAGCTCTAATCTTGGAAGTACACGCACAAAGCATCTGAGTCAGATGATGGCAGTAAAAATTTTCTCAAATTTCCTCATGTCAAAGAAGGAATATAAACATGTTGTCCTGGGGGCATCTGTTGAAATGCATCTGTTTTAAGAGATGACCGGCTGTAGCCAATGGGTATATTTACCCTCCTCGCCCATTACCTTCTAGAACTGGACAAAGCTCTTCCCAAGGTGGTCATCTGACAAAGACTGAATCCTGGATTTTTATGCTGAAATTCCTCTGCTATATCAAGGGTAGTTTGTTAAAGCTTCACAGAAAGAGATGCTCTGAGCCCAGCCTACGGAGACGTGTTCCAATTTAGGCTGTGGAATGAAAATTACAGGGCAGTCACAGAGGCAAGTTTAAAATTAGGACAGACTTCACTTTGGGCCTCTTCAGCCTCAAAGAGGTAGTAGAAGAGGCAAAGGAAAATGAAAAAAAAAAGAAAAAATTAACAGTAGGAACTTGAAAAGCCGAATCCTCAGCCGTCTGCCCCTTCCTATGGTCCTCCTGACACGCTAAGCTTTTGCACATGTGAACATCGGCGCAAGCAGCTTGCTTAGTCCCTCAGCAGCTTCACGGGAGCCACGGCCTCTCAGGGCCTGTGAGGCAATGCTGGAGGCAAACAGATCAGGAAATCCTGGCTGGGGAAGAAGGAAGAGGAAAAGAAATGGGGGAGATATCCCCCCAGCCCAAACCCTTTTACTCAAGTCCCCGCGGCTCAGTCCACCAGTTACCTAGGAGTCACCCAGGAGACAGGTCTGTTGCAGACATGGAGCCTTCTTAGAGAGCGGCTAAGTCACTAAGCACAGTCCAGCAACAGAGCTGGAGTTGCAAGGTAACAGACAGAAACTGTCACCTCTTCGTTGCCCTGCACCCTAACAATGGCCGTCCTCCCGAAAAGGGTCGTCTCTGGGAAAGTGACTGGGGGCCGCTAAGCTGGGTTTACTTCTTAGTCTGCAGTTTCATGCCTCTGTTTCTGAAAGTTAAGAAAACAACACTACCTACCTTTACCTTCTTTTGAGAATTTTGGCTGGGTCCTTTGTTGGTAAAGAGTTTGAATTCCTCTGAGGAATTCAATGATTACCAAATGGGAGAGGAATTATTTTTATTATTCCACAAAAAGCGTTCTTTTCACTTGAACTCGATTTTCAGAAAGCTCAAGGGTATACATACTTAGCAACCAACAGACAACCCTCCATTGGATTGTCCTGAAGCAGGTACTGAGTATTTGAACAGGGTGGGGAGGAACCAGTCAGATGTGATTGTCTTTGCAAGGTCCCCAGATGGGCCCATCCTGGGACCCCCTTTTTCAAAATCATTTGTTAGATTCACTTCCTGGTCTGGCTTCCTGGAAGTAGACTGTCTTTTTGGCTGCACTACATGGCTTGTGGGATCTTAGTTCCCTGACCAGGGATCGAACCTGGGCCCTCAGCAGTGAAAGCATGGATTCCTAACCACTGGACTGACAGGGAGTTCCCTAGACTGTCTTATATGTGCCTTAATTTCTGGTTCTACATTCCTAAGAACCAGAAAGTAGAAGTCAATAAAATGTGGAAGAATGGTTGCTGTCATGTTTGACTCTTACTGATGGTCTGAAATATACTAACCAAGTCTGTTAAAGGAAATGCCCATTTTTGCTGTCTCTTTGGGAAAAAGTTCTCAATAAATGGGAAACAGAATGAGTCTCCAAAGAAAGTGTAGATACACTCCTGACCTAATTCATCAAACTAAGAAGTCAGACATAGTAGAGAGTTGGTTATTGCTCATCTAAGGCAGCCATGTTAAACCTAAAACTTTCTTAGTTCAGAGAGTATTAATAACTCAAATCATCATAACAGAGGGCCTCTTCCAACAGCTGTTGCCTCTTAGGCTGCAAAGCTTACTTTGTCAGAGGGATTTCAGCTCGAGTTAGAGCACAACTAGTTATACAACTTGATCTCATTGAAATATTGGTGCCTGCTGATATGTTCAAACAAATTCACCAGATCTTGATTATGTTCTGGCAATTAAAGCTATTAAGTCAGTAGATAGACAGCAGGTTATTTCATTGCTGGTGGAAAAAGCCAGCTTTCTTTTCTCCCCTTTTTATGTGACAGCACTGTAATTAGCCTTAATCAAATACTATTTGTGTTAGGTGCTGCAACTTTGCTTCCTTAGCCAGGAAACTCTGCCAATCAGGGAGAAGTAAATACAACTCTGGTCAAAAATCAAGAGAGATGGATAAGCATGAGGTAAATGGGAACTCTCTGTTCTATCTTTGCAACTTTTCTGTAAGTCTGAAACTGTTCTAAAATAAAGGCTTTAATTTAAAAAATTAAGAGAGAGGGAAGAAGAAGGAATGAGAAAGAGAACTGCTATTTAATGTGAGCCTTCAACTTTAGCAGGTTACCATGTAAAATCAAGGTTTAGAAATAAATAGTCCAAAAAATACGGTTCCCTTTGGAAATTCCAGGTTATTCTCTCTCTACACTGGGGATACGGCTGTGCTTCTTTTTTTTTTTTTAACCTCTGCAAATAAGTTTGTAATGGGAGACTAGAGGCAGGTGAAGGGAAAGACAATACCATGAATAAAACTGATTCTTCGGCCATTTATCCAAACTTCCAGTTTGTTTCTCTCTGTGTCTTAAACCTACCATTTCTTTCAAAGAGCAAAGAGCGCCTCAGAGAGTGAACAGATGAGGCAGCGTGTCCTAAAGTTTATGTTCATACAAATCACCTGGGGGTCTTGCACATCACATTCTGATTCGGTAGGTCTAGAATGGCTCCCAAGATTCTGCGTGTGTAGCAAGCTCCTGATTGGTGCCAAAGCTGCTGGTCCACGGACCATACTTTGAGTAGCAAGGGTATAAGGAATAGTACTTGGGTGAGTAACTGCTCCCGGCCAGAAGCAATACCACAATATCTTGACTACACGACTGACAACGAGAAGTCTGCATGAAGCAGTTGCCAGCAAAACAGATACACGTTTTCTATTTTCCTTGGCCAATCATCCCTTGTGTCGAAAATTTGAAATACATCAGTAGAATGGCATTATACCAGGGGTCAGACTGTCCATTAGCTCAGAGAATCCCAATAATAGAAGTAACTCTTGATTCTTGTTCAAAGTGCCCCAGCATCAGGGAACACGGGCAAGTGGCGGGGTGGAGGGGTGGTGTGCAGGGATCTGATTTTTATTATTTTGACTCAATGTCTCCTCACACTTCACATTCTACAATATATTTATAAGATACTAGCTATTAGAGCTATTAATATTTTGAGGTTAAGGAAAAAATGTCATGTAACTCTTCGAGCTTCCCCAGAAGCATCATATTATTTTCAGAGCTGGATCTTAGCTCTCTTCCACAAGGGGGGCTGCTGCAAGAGGAAGGACCCCCTGTCCTGTGGCTGATATTCACTTGATGAAGATATGATTCATGTTATTCCATCCAAAATGGTAAGACGAGGCCAGCAGCTACTTTGAATAACAGAAAAACATATTTCTTACAACTTGTGGAAAATATTGTGGTAACTGCCACAAATGCCACATTTCTGGTTCTCCTCCACTAGGCTGTTTACCCCTTTAATACATTTTTGAATTGCAAACCATGGTTCTACTTCTTTTGGATTTCTCCCATAACTTGATTTATGCAACTCAGGCTTTACATCCAGTGATATGCTGATAAATATTTAATAACCAGCTCTCCAGGAAAAAAAAAAAAAAGCCCTGGTATGTAGCTTTTGCCAATGTTTATGGTGTAAATACAGCCACTGTGGCCGATTTCAAGTACCAACCTGACTTTACTGAACCAAAAAACTAGAAAGAATTGTGCAAAGTCACAAACCTATATGAATCAGCTCTGGTACACAATAACAAGTGACCCTGAAGACATAAAACACTGTTGTTTTCATAATTAAACTGTAATAATCTAAAAAGGACTAAAAATATTCCATCATTCCAAAATAGCTTGTTTCTTAAAGTGTTTTTACTTTGTTACTGAAGAAGTCCATAAGCCCTTGTGTCTCTATAAACCAAAAATAACTCCCTGCTAGTTTGTTTTTTTTTAAATGACAATCTCGCAATCTGTATGATCACCACAAAATCTTACAAAGTAAGCCATTTGGATTTTAATGACACAAACATGCTGAAAGTTCAGAATTCTTCTATATGACCTCGTGAGTTTTTGTTTTAGGCTCATTCTAAGCTCCTCCTTTCATGAACTCTAAGGCACAGCTCAGTCGGCCTCTGTGGCCTAGGGATCTGCAGAAAAGGCTGAAATCACCATCACTGTGGTTTTTATTGTTCCCTACAGCTACTTCTGAGACTAAAGGCAGCTTAGTGTCTTTATTTCCTCCCCTATATCCGAAATGATTTGCTTCAAATTAAAAAACTATTTTATATTAAAAGGATACTGGAATGAGAAAACTGCATGTAAACAAAAAGTTATAACATAGGTGTGTTTTTTACATATTTAACGTATATAACTCTTTCTAACATATCATTCCTTCATTCCACCTTTAATCTACCTGAGATTCTTTATTTAACTATTTCATATTTTTACCCATGTACACCTGCTTATTGCCAGTGAGCTTCTTAGAAGAGCACAAAAGCAAAGAAGGCTTCAGCTCACAGGATGGGGGAAGGGAGGATACTGGCGAAAAATATCTGGCCAAGTAATGTCATTAAGTTGAAGAAAAACATTTGCATCAGGACTACACTCATGTCTTTTTGCATCAGCAAAAGCCCAAACCAAGCAAACAAAAAGCCACCACCACTTGCCCACCACCCCGAGTGCAAATGATTTTGTCAGAGCAGCCGACATGAAAAAATACTGCTTGAAACAAATCAGCGGAAAAACACTGCTTCAAATCAAGTCTTCCTGCTTGCTCCCATCCTGCTCACTTTGTGTCTTTGGAATTGTGTACCCTGTGCACCTATTAACTCTTCGAAAATACATGTTGTCAAGTCTTCCTAATTCTTGAACTTTTAAAATTCTCTTTTTACTGAGTACCCCGTTTAGGATGAACGCACTAGGTTATAACGCATGCAAAACACAGCACAGTATACTCCCTGCCGTTTGCCAGATGTTAGCAACTACAAACATGCAAGGATTTTTCATGTTAGAAAAATGGTGGAAGTCAGCCCATCAAAGGTAAAACAGGCAGAATCTGTCCCTGCCTCTCCTTTTCCTAAGATGCGTTTAAATTCACTAGGTTTGTCTCTAGTTTGACAGGATTATTGATGGGATGGGCTTACCACTCCTGTGGATGAATCTGTTAGCCATAGGAAAGCCTTTTACTATCCTGGATGTTTCTTACCAGTGCCTGATGACTGCCAGCAATTCTTCACATTAACTAGAGATTTCTGGCTGGTGATCAGTTTCTAACAGAGTCAGATGGGTAACCTTATTATCACTAAATTGGAGCCCGTTTTTTTTTTTTTAAACAGACATTTTTACATTAACCAGAAGACTGGCTAAGGCTTTAACAGTGACAAAATTATTCATCATGAAAGACAAAGTATTCACAATATCCAGTTTTCTTGAAAGATTTTGACAGAGACCTCTTGACTCGCCACTCATCAAGTGCACTAGCTCTGCTGCATGAAGACATTAAAAAAGAGACGTGAAGAATACAAGTTCTATCTGAGGGCTATGTATAGAATGAACATGGACATGGAAATAGATGTAGACATAGATCTATCTGGTAAACAAATGACTATTCATGCCATTTTTAACAACTGGGAATAATTATACTTAATTTAAGAGCAAAACCAAAAAAAAAATCCTTATATTTTCCGTCAGAAAAAAAAACACACAAAATAGACAAAAATATACAGCAGCAATGGAAAAGAACTCTATTAGGGAAGCTTCACAGATATTTGGGGATTCTTCTAGTGAGTAAGAGGTGAAGGGGAGAAGGAGATGGACAGGAGACACTTAGAGGTCTCAGTGAAAGCAGTCACCCCTGTTAAATACACAGTTCTTTCCCTGAGGTCACCTCTCTGTCTCTGTGTTTGTGCCCTTCCTGTTGGTAGCATTTGGGAAACAAAAGAAGGAAAAGGGATTGAGAAGTAAACTGGCATTTAAATAGTACAATCTTACTCTATCTTCCTGCAGAGCCTAGAGTACATGCCTCTTTAAACATAACATGAAAAAATACCAAGTTGGTTTCCTATGTAAGGGACACACACATGCGCGCGCACCCGCGCACACACACACACGGGCAATTCGTCATCCCCAGCAGTTTCCCGAATGAAATCTGCTGTCCTGAGGTTGCTTGCAGAAGACAGCAAGAGAGAGGCTGTCCCTGCCAGGTCTGAAGAGTTCTGGAGGGCACCTAAAACTGAAAGCTTTTAGCAAAACACAGATGCAAGCAAATGGCAAAATCACAGTGCTTGCAGGACTGAATTCTGGTCGGCACAGGTCTGGATATGATTTTTTCAAACACCTGGGCAAAGGGGAATGGAGCCTCCCTGCCTCTTGGCCGGCCCTGAACTGCATTCAGGGTTCACTGCTCTATTTATTTTCTTGCTATACTGTCATCTAAACTCAACTTCTCTTTCCCAACGGACACAACCCCACGGCTCCATCTGATTTTAGAGTCACATTAGGGTGTCTATGTTGCCTTAAGAATATGCAGAGGGTGGGCAGAGGCCCATGACAAGTTTATATGCATTTTAAGTCAAGCAATACTACGTACTCCACCTGACCTCCGTTAGCTAGCTGCCTCCGCCCACTGCCTCAGTCTCCTCTGGTCAAGAAGGCAGCTAATCCCTCTTAATAATTCATTTCAATTAGCATAAACTGAATTCTTGAGCAGCAGACAAAACCATTCTTACAGTAACAGTAGCTTGATATTTATATAGAGTTGATTATGGGCTAGACATTCTTCTAAGTGCTATATCTATGTTAACTTGCTTAATCCTCACAAATTCCCTATGAAGTGGGTTTTATTACCCCCATTTCACAGATGAGGACACTGAGGCACATAGAGGTCAAAGACCTGCCCCCCTGAGAGATAAAGGGGCTTGAAATCCTACAGTGCCACTTCAGAGGCCGGTGCTTAACTACTACCTCTTGTAGGAATTTTTCCACCAAAGATGACTGTTTAAATGCGCTCATTTTCAAATACCTTAGTGGTTGTGGGGATTACAGAAAACAAACCCTTTCTGTTGAAGAGTGGAGAACAAGAAGGCTACTGATGCTTTCATTTACCAGCATTTTCCTGTTCTGGGGAAGCAAGCCGACCAGTGTGTAGCCCCAGACCTGCCCAGTAGCATTCAGACAAGTGACTATAAACCAGACCAGATGGCAAGAGAAACAGGTAAAGGATGCTGGGTGGCCCGAGCCAGGGTGAGGAGGGAGAAGGAGGGAGCAGGGCCAGACAGCTGGTAAATGGAAGACCTCAGGTGAAAACCCATGAACCTGCAGCACGGATCATGATAACATGGTAAAGGACTCGGATCCTTCCCTGACCAGCAGGGGAAGCTTGCAGAGTGTTAAGGGAGGGATGGTCTGCAATCCCCTTCCTCTTTCCAGACCTCCCACTGCGTTGGTAATGCTGGGTCGACCAGAAACGTGTACATAATTCCCACAGCACAGTTTAGATAGATAGATGGATAGATAGACAGACAGATAGATGAGAGAGATTGGTTTAAAATATCAAAGACTAAGGCAGTCACCCCTCACTTCACCTCTACTCCCTTCTGCTGTCCCACATTTTTGCACCAGAAAATTATACTTGGAAAAATGAACACACACACACATACACACAGTATCTCCTTTCAGCACATTCTTTTGTCAAGGACCTTTATAAGGATGAAGAATTTCCACATTTCATAATTTATAACAAACTTTTCATTTGAGTATTAAAATGTAGACATCTGAAAAGCTCCCTGACACCACTTCTCCCTACAATGGTAACATATTTATGTAAAAGAATTCACAATACAGATTTTATGTTAATATTCCTTAATCTTTACTTCTGGCATTTCAACTTAACTGCCCTCATAGGAAAGAGCTTTCAGACTCCCCTTCAAATACTCATAGGGCGTACAGTAGATGGGGAAATTATGCTCAACAGAAACATCCATCCCGACTAACCCTCAACCGGGCTGCCCCTGAAATTTCAGGAGCCATGACAACACTGGAGATTCTGCACCACGGACTCACAAAGAAGTTTCTGCAAGATGAAGCAACTGATGGAGTGGATACATGCTAGGTAATGTCTTGGAGTTCCTAAAATCTTGATAGAGATCAGATGAACCAGGTTTTTAGACTTGGATCTTCCACTTAACATCTGACCTTGGGCAATATTCAACAGCACTGGATGAGGGTTTATTTATTAACTCTGGGCTCTGAGGTCAACGGGTTAGGAGGGATGCAGTCCCTGCCAAAGTCTTCCAGAGATTTAGAATTTAATGAAAGACCTAGAACTATCAACGCTAAGCATAATCAAAGCAGAATGCGACCGTTGTCCCAGAAGTCTGCAAATGGGCATCGTGGAGACGCAAAGAATCAATAATTAAATTGAACTGGGAGAATCAGAGCAGGCTTCTTGGACCAGGTAGCATTTGAGCTGAGCTTTGAATGCATGCATTGTTTTTGATAGGTGGAAAGAAGCTGGGCAAGAAAGAACACGAGCAAAAGCTGGAAGCAGGAAACGCTGGCTGCGCGCTAAGGCAGGAGAGTGAGCGGGGGGTACTGGAGCTCAGTTCGTGGAGGAGCGTAGTGGGAAGAAAGGAAATCGTGGCTCTGAATCATGGCAGGGACTCTGGACTTACTCTGCAGGCAATAAAGATCCCCTCAGAGTTTTAAAAGGAAGACGGAGCAGTGGTTTTAAGAATGGACCAGAGAATCAAGAGATTAGTAAGCAGAAGGGAGATTAGGATGCCCAAGTAGTTTAGATGACGAGGAAAGTCATTTAATTGCTCAGGGCCTTAGTATCATTTTTTTTCCTCCAAATGAGGGGAAAAGGTCAATCATGGGATAGATGAATCTAAGTATCAATATCTTGCGGTAGACTCATGGGCTTTTTCTCCCGGGTTCTAAGTGTGCCTGGTACCTATCTTCATGACAGCAAATTTCATGGAATTCTCGTGGTTCACATTCATGTCTGTCTTCTCACTATTAGAAGTGCCTTATGAGCAGAGCCTATGCCTTTTCATTCTATTTCCAGAGACCTAGAAGGGTACCTCGCACATAGTAGGCAGTCCAACATCTGAATTACTCTATTATTTCCAGTTCCCAGATAAAGACGTGGAATTTCCCATGATCATCGAGAACATAAGAATCTACATCTCGGGTTTACACTACTCACTAGAAACTGTTATACTAATGCTACGGCAGCCTTAGAATCTCTATTTATGTTTTAAAGACCTTGGGGTTAGTTTGCAATCTCTTCATATCCCAGTTTTCCTCTCTAGTTCGCAAAACGACAGCCATCAGCCTCCACCCCCTTTGAATGATCTCCCCCAGTTATGAACACTCCACCATCCTCTGAGCGATTTAAATGGCACTGCAGCTCCAACTCACCACAGCCTACTGGGCCTCTGTCGATCAACTACCAATCCAGTGACTGTACGCTAATCTACTGAAAGTACCCAAAGGACTCTCTTCATCCCTAGTGCAACAGATTCTATTTCAAATGTCAACTTCCCCCATATTCTTGGACACACCAGATATAGCTATATTTAACGATGCTGGTATCTAAACTAACACAACAGAGCCTACAGAAGAAAGCCTCAATCTTTATGAATCGCCGAATTCAGAAATACAATAGCATATAATTTGCCTTGCACTTCATACTAATATAAATATGACTGAAAATGTAAGGGGTCTCTTCGATCCCTATTGACTTGTTTCTCTCTTAAGGAATTATTTTTTGCATTAGCCCAATTGTTCTCTGAAATTATTTAATTTTTTTTTTCATAGAGTAAATTCATTAATGGCCGTCAACACCTCCATTCTACTGGTTAAGAAAAATTACTTTCTAGCCCTCTTCACTTCCATCTCCAATACTACTTTTAACTTTCTTTGGGGAGCTGTTTATCACAAAGACACCATGCTTCTATCACTCTATGAAAATTCCCTCATTCAGACTTGGAAGAGATCTTTACAATGGTCAGTGTTTTGCAGCTGGGGTGACTTGCAGGGGGCTTGGCTCACCCACTAGTGAACACACTTACTCTTGTACCCATCCAGCTCATAAAGTCGAGACTCAGACTTGTGCCTTGGCAGAATTACAAATTTCTTCCTGTCTCAGATCTTTTGGCTTTTTCAAAGTACACAAAATGTTCAGGCTATAAATACCAGGGGCCTATTAAGGAACCAAATAAGTGTTGTTCTTCATAGTAGTGGCCACACTGGGAGACAATACCAGGGTTTATTACACAATATATCCAATCCATTGCTCAAAATGTTTGTGGAGCTCAACTTTGAGACTGTCAGAACCAGTGTACAAGCCACATCAGAAAACAGATGCCATGATTTTATAGTCACATCTTGTTGATCTCCAGCCACTCAGCCACTGGACTTAGTTCCCTACGTTTTTCAATTCCTGCAGAAGTCAAATCCACTAAAGTAGTTATCACCAAACAAAAGTAATCGTCAAAAACGTGCTAAAATGAGAGGACTTCGGGGAAAGGTTAAAATGTTCTATATCATAATCGTGGTGGCAGTTAACACAAATATATACATTATCTAAACTCATAGAAATGTACACTAAAGAGTCATGCATTTTATTTTATGTAAATGATGTCTCGATTCCAAAAATGGACACAAGTATGAACTCTAAGGAAAATTTCCAAAGAGGAATGGTCCATGTCCTAAGAATGGAAATAAATGGATGAAGCGTTTTACAACTCTAAAGGAACAACATTCAATTAGAGCACTTAGAGAACTATAAACACCCAAGGAGATACCACAGAGGATATCTTCCCTATAATATGCACAAAAGTACCAGATATTTAATTTCATCTTCCACATGAACACATATCTGGATTCTTCTTCAGTAAGACTATTTCTGATGCGTTCATCGAACCATTTACAATTTATCTTGGACTTGTGACCACCGATACTCATCTGTTAGACGGCTCCTTAGAGTAAGGGTCCGTTGGGCAGCCATCACTCAAGCTGCTTGGCTCGATCAGGAATCTCCTCCTTCCTCTTAGCATTACTGTCATCAACGATATGCTCAGCTAAGTTAACTGACCTAGTCGTAAAGTCGGACCATGGGTCACTAATACTGGGCTTTAAAAGCCAGAAGGATTTCTCCACAAGGTATTTCAAACCTCAGGAGCTTTACTCTGGCTGCCATGCCTGAAAAGCAATGGCAAATTGAGTTCGCTTTCCATACTTTTTCCAGTTGTTTTTATCATACGTAGGCCAAACTCAAAACAGTGCTGAATTTACTGGCAAAAACTGAAATGCTGGAAAATCATTATTGATTTGTGTGGGTGGGTCTAAAGGTTAAGTGTAAAGAGTCTATGTTCTGGACAACAGACTCTCGGAAACCACTTTGTTTTGTTGTGTACTTATTACTGGAACAGCGTCTTAGCATCACCCCCACGTTGGTGCTGTGTTTTCAAGAAAACCCTATGCTTCACAAGGACATCTCTGGGTCACAGGATGAATTAGGTCTCCTGAAATAGTCCTGATAGGCCGTCAACATCTGTACACATCGAGCGATCGTGTCTGCCATCAAAACCAATAATTCTCCAAAGAAACAGCTCAGAGGATGGGACTCAGCCATGACTGGTCTTTCCCTTTTGGACAAAGAATGATTAAAAAAATTTCAATTTCAATCCAAATTGCTTTGATAAATCTTATTGAAATATTGAAAATAGCTATATCATGTAGGGATGATAGAATTACCTTTTAGCATTTCATCAGAACAAATACCTACATGAAAGGCAACATGTTTCATTCTTTCATCTAACCACGTTCACAAGCAAGTCCCTAAAATCCAAAGCCAAATCACACACAAGTATTTTACTTGGCTTTCTGCATCAGAATATCTGTGAATTCAAGATGTGGCCGATGCAGTAACAGGCTATAGTGTTCCTTTAAAAACAAACAGACAAACCAAAAAAATCAATTTACTTTTACATTTAACTGAGCTTAAAAAGCATCTGTTACATAAGTACTACGTTAGCTACTACTACAGGGGACTTTGGAGAAGTACAAGGCATGGTATCACACATTAATGAGCTTATAACGTCATTACGAAAGGCTATTTACTACTCATTAACCACTAGCTAAGTGGATCTGAGTAACGTCCTAAACTCTGCTGAGCCTCAGTTTCATTTGGAAGGTGGAGTCAGAACAGATGATTCCTGAGGCCCTTCCAGGTCTCAAATTCCACAGACCTTTTGGTATGATACCCATGAGACCTGCTTCCAAAACAGGGCAAGACGGTATATGATCAAGTCCAAATGCATGTTTTACATAATCAATAAATATGATAAAAGCAGAGAGAAATCAATGTTGGGTACACAGGTTTTCTGGAAAAGCAGAACTTTCACCTTGAACTTGAAGAGTGGGTAGAATCTGAAGGGGATGGGGATTGTTCTTTTTACTGAGAGGGCAGAGGGCTTTTGCAGGACGAGTGGGAAAATTCTTGAGTAGGGGCCAAGAGGATGAGGTGATGTGGATAACGGGATTATATGCTGTCAAGTGGTGGGTTTAAGCAGGGGAAGTAATGACTTGAGGATATGATCCTATTAACCTGTAAGTCAGATCACACTACTTCTCAGGACCATCCAACAGCATCCCATCCCTCCAGATAAAGGCTGAAGTCCTTGCAATGCTCCTCAAGGCCCTGAATCATCTGTTCCTCCCCAGCCCCACTGACCCTCTCACCTGACCTCCACCTTCTCAGACCTTTCCTCAAACACCTGACATGCTTCAAGATTTTACAAATGCTTTTCCTCTGCCTGGACTGCTCTTTCCCTGGGGATCTACATGTTTGGCTACCTCTTCATGTATTTGCCTAAAAGTCACTTTCTCGGTGAAGCCTTCCCTGTCACCATATTTTAAATCAAGCCCACTCTTTCCCTACACACACACACACACACACACACACACACACACCACTCCCTATTTCCCTTCTCCACTTTGTTTATCCATAGTATTTACCATATTCTACCCTACTCTATCATTTATTCATTTTGTAAAATGTCTGTCCATATACAACCCTCCCCCACTTGCCCTGAATGGAATGTAAACTCCATGAGGGCAGGGATTTTTTTTTTTTTTTTTGCGGTACGCGGGCCTCTCACTGTTGTGGCCTCTCCCGTTGCGGAGCACAGGCTCCGGACGCGCAGGCTTAGCGGCCATGGCTCACAGGCCCAGCCGCTCCGCGGCATATGGGATCTTCCCGGACCGGGGCACGAACCCGTGTCCCCTGCATCGGCGGGCGGACTCTCAACCACTGCACCACCAGGGAAGCCCGAGGGCAGGGATCTTTGTCTGCTTTATTCATGGTTGTATTTCCAGAGCCTAGAATGATGTCTGGCCCACGTGAATAAATGCACGAATATAATGAAAAAGGCTTGAAGCCAATGAATCTCACAAGTTGAACTGCAAGGGGGAGAGCCTCGAGGTTATTACCATCAGGGGAGTGTGAGGTTATGAAAGCTTGAGCTAAAGAAGGGCCATGGGAAGAGGGAAAGGGCTGACTTAGAGATCACATCAAGAAGTAAGAACCAAAAAGGACTGTTCATGAATTCAACATCCAGGCATGGATTAAAGGAAAGATATTCACCATGGGAGTTAGGAGAATGTTCAAGGGCAAAAGAGGAACTGGAAATGCACTGAAAATAAAATGGGGCATAGTTTTATAAACAAATGTCAGTTGGATTTAACTTCAGTTGTTTCTCAACATAATTGATTGCAATTTTCTTCCTGCTTACATTTCTGAGAATGGCTGAAAGGAAACTAAAAGAAAAGGAAGGGGGAAATATACAGCATGCCATGTTTTCCTTTTAAGGCAACTTCAGCCTGAATGACAGGGCAAACCTCACCCCCATTTCACAATTTCTTCTCCAGCAGCTCTTAGGAACACAAAACAGAATACAGGAAGGACAGATCTGGTTCTTCTGGGGCTTGGTTCTTTCCCTTTCTTCTCTTCATTGGGTTTTCTCCTCGCATAATATAGTAATCAATGCAGATGATAATAAATCTTTCGAACATCAGTTTTGGTGTAATTAAACATATTGGAACTGGAAAAAGCAAGAGAGTTTGTGACACAGTCTATCAGTATTTGCAGGCTGGAAGATTTGACTAGAGTCACAGCAAGAAAATACTATATATGTGAGGGTGATGTCTTATTCATGCATTTCTTAAGAAATGATTAAAACATGGTATGTTAACATTCAGTCATCCCATATTATTTGGAATCATATGTGATATCTTCAGAAGGAAAAAAGGTGGATGGTCCTCTTTCTTTTAATGATATCTCAAGTGCAACTGAGAAGGTACAGACGGTGGTATATATGTAGGAAAGGAGCTTTAAAAGAGAGTCCTACACTTCTGCTAACTCAGATTTTACTACTACCTCTTGAGAAATTCAGTATTTTTTCCCAGAGGCACACGCATAATTAAGTTTGCTTCTATATTTATTTTTCTGCCTTTCAAATACATACAACACATCAGCCTTCAATCAGTGGTTCTCAGTTGGGGGTGATTCCTCCCCCACCCCGGGGCCACATTTGGCAATGTTTAAAGACATGTTAGCTGTCACAAGTGCGGGAGGGTGGGGGCTGCTACTCGCATCTAGTAGACGGAGTCCAGGGATGCCGCTAACCATCTACAAATACACAGGACAAACACAACAAAGAATTATCTGACTCCAATGTCAACAGTGCTGAGAGTGAGAAACCCTACCCTAAATCATCTCTGACAGAGATCACCAAATTATGAAAGAGTAACAACCTTTTTCGTCTAAGTGTGTCTTTCACATAAGACTAAGTAGAAAAAGTCGAAACTCACAACTTGCATTGTTTAAAACTGCAGTCCGGCTCTGCTTTGGAATGTTCTGTCCCTATTGGTAATGCTAATTAAGAACATGTAGATTAAATCTCCAGATAAGCATTAAAAGGATATTCTATGCTCTCTTCTGTTCTTACACGGAAATTCAGGGAAATGGAATCGGGAGACACCAAAACTGAAAGGGCCGTTAGAGGTTATCAGGCGAACCCTCTCATCTTACTATGGGGGTAGGAGGCGGGGCGGCGAGCAATGCCCAGCGAGCTCAGGGCGCTTGCTTCCCGACCCACGGCTGGTTAGTTTTACAGTTGGGACTGGAACTCACCTCATCCCCCATGTCTGTGCTCCTCCTACTTGAATGAGAAGCAGATGTGAAAAATGGAGCCCAAGGAGATCACAAAGAAATCCTTGGACCACAGTCCACCTCTAGACACCAGCCTCTGAGGCAATAAGCTACTAGAGAGCCGCAAGGCCTGCCGGGCTCTCCGTCCCTGGGAGTGGCGAGCTGCCTGAGCAGAGGAGGATTCAGCACCACGTCTGGCTGCAGACCTCTCCCCAGGCCCAGCTAGCACTAGCCGGGACCTCTAGAGGGGGCTTGTTCACGTGAGGACAGAACAAGTCCAACAGGTGGCAAGGGCGGCATCTCAGGTACCACGTCTCTCTGACGGGAGAGTCCTACCAAAACGGGAAGATCTGGAAACACTTTAAAAACGAGCAGCCTCGGATGGCCTCTCCGCTCTTTCTCTTTCCGGATCAGGGGCAGAGGCACCCCCACCACACCCTCCAGGTGCTCCCCTTGACTTCCCAGCACAGCTGCATCCTAAGACGGGGAGAAGACACAAGCGCACTGGGCAGCTGCGACACCGTCTCTCTCAGGTCTCCAACCCCGGCCCTGGGGGGTTGGTTGTCAAAGAACCCGGGGTCCTCTCTGCCTCTCCACCCCCCATCTGCTCTCCGTGGCTCTTCCACCCTCCCACGGATGACACGCCTCCCACAGACCTGGCAGGTCAGCCTGCCCCTTTCCAGCTGCCACCACCTGGCCTTTCCCTGCAGAACTGGCTGTAGAACAGGAAGCAGATTTGTCACTTCTCCATCTCCAGATGGCACTGAAACAAAGACACATTCTCCTTTCCCTTTCAAAGGGCTTTATAACTAGTTACTTTTAGAGAAACTGACAGAAACAAAAGCCACAAGCCTTCCTGTGTGGTATCAGTAAATCATAAGCTCAGCCACTGTTTATTAGGCATCTTGTATGTGTCTGGCCCTGTGTTAGGAGTCATTCCGACATTATCTCCATACCTTTCAATAACCCTGTAACGCAGGTATTTTTACTTTCATTTTAAAGGTGAAGGAACTAAGGTTAGAATGATGTAAGAACACAGCGCCAGTAAATAAAATTTCAAAACATTTTAGTCTAAGCTGCCTTTTGCTTCAACATGATGTAAACAAGTCTAGACTTGCCTGGCTCATAGCTCCCTCCTTAAATCTTTTTCTTTTTAATTTTTTTTGGCTGCGTTGGGTCTTCGTTGCTGCGTGCAGACTTTCTCTAGTTGCCGCGAGCGGGGGCTGCTCTTCGTTGCAGTGAGCGGGCTTCTCCTTGTGGTGGCTTCTCTTGTTGCAGGGCACGGGCTCTAGGTGCACGGGCTTCAGTAGCTGGTGGCATGTGAGCTCAGTAGTTGTGGCGCATGGGCTTAGTTGCTCCACAGCATGTGGGATCTTCCCGGACCAGGGCTTGAACCCGTGTCCCCTGCACTGGCAGGCGAATTCTCAACCACTGCGCCACCAGGGAATCCCTCTCCTTAAATCTTTTTCATTGTGTTCACTTAAACCTGCCTTCTGACGTCTTGTGCCTAGAGGTCAAGCTCTTCCATCCTCCCCTCTGTGGAGACCAGCATCTTCACCCAGCTGTCTGCCCCATCTGCCGGGCCCTTTCCACACTGCCCACAATGGTGTCCTCCATCTGCTGTCTCAGCTCTACCCAGGACCAGCTGCTAACAGCTGGACTATCCACCATTAGCACATGGGGTCTGAGACTATCCTATTGTCCCACGCAGGGTCTAGGTGGGTATGGACAGAGTCTCAGGGCCTGACTGACGATTGAGCTGTCTCCCTGGACCATCCTGCTACCTGCTTGGCTGGCCTGCCACAGAGCTTCTGACATATGGTTCCCCACCCATTCAGTTTCCTGCAGAGACTAAGCCCAGCCCTGGACCTAGCTAGCTGTCTGGAGGCTCTCATTCCTACCAGTCTCTTTATCCTAGCATGGGAGCTTCATCTTGAAGGGCCTCTTTGGCTTTCAACACGTCTACACATAGATGACAAAGCCTGTGTCTGCCCTTAGCATCAGATGCCACCCTCCATCCTGCTCCCTTTGAGACTCCCTCTCCCCTGCCCACATACACACCTCCCCTGGCTGTTACCACTGCCTTATTTTGACTTGATTCTGTCCCAGTCTCTGAGGCTTGATGAGGGCCTCTGGGAAGTCAGTATGCCCTGCCCTCCATTCCTGGTTCAGACTCAGGCTGCTTCTCAGACGGGAGAACATTTCAAAAATCAAATACCTTGGGCCACACGGTTTAGAGTCTGCCCACCCTCTAGATCCCAGCAACTTAGAAAGATGCATAGAAGTGCTTCTAGTCTAATAACAGAAGTGAGTAAGTGGTCCACATCAAGAGTTCCCCTACTCCAGGGGGATTCATTATCCATTCAGCAAATAATTATGGAGTGTCGACTAGGCAGCCAGCACGGGTCCTGGTGTTTGGTGCTGGGGATTCAGCTGTGAAGGAGACAGCGAAGGTTCCTCCTCTCAAGGAAGCCATATTCTACTGCAGGAAGACTAGTGATAAATGAATTAACAAATGAGAAAAATAACCGTTGGTGGTAAGCTCCATGAGGGGAAGTAAAATAGGGTAATGTGATGGTGTGGTCAGAGAAGGCTCCTCTGTGGGTGGTCTTGAGCTGAGATCCGAATGAACAAGAAAATCCAGGCAAAGGTCCTGCGTTGGGTCTAGAAAGAATGCCAGTGTTTTTTAAAAAATAAATGTATTGACTTATTTATTTATTTTTGGCCGCTTTTGGTTCTTCGTTGCCGTGCGCAGCTTTTCTCTAGTTGCGGCGAGCGGGGGCTACTCTTCATTGCGGGGCGCAGGCTTCTCATTGAGGTGGCTTCTCTTGTTGTGGAGCACGGGCTCCAGCCGCGAGGGCTTCAGTAGTTGTGGCTCTCGGGCTCTAGAGCGCAGGCTCAGTAGTTGTGGCGCACGATCTTAGTTGCTCTGAGGCATGTGGGATCTTCCCAGACCAGGGCTCGAACCCATGTTCCCTGCATTGGCAGGCAGATTCTTAACCACTGTGCCACCAGGGAAGCCCCAGTGTTTTTTAAAATAACCTTTAATTTAGAATAGTGTACTAGTTTGCTAGGGCTGCTCTAACAAAATACCACAGCCTGAGTGGCTTAAACAACAGAAATTTTCTTCCAGGTCTAGAGGCTGGAGGTCCAAGATCAAGGTGTCAGCACTTGGGTTCTTCTGAAGCCTCTCTCCTTTGGCTTGCAGATGGCCATCCTCTTACAGTCTTTTCATACAGTCATCCCTTTATGCATGTGTACCCCTGGGTAGCTCTTCCTTTTCATAGAAGGGCACCAGTCATACTAGGTTAGGGCCCCACCCTAATGGCCTCATTTTAACTCAGTCACTTCTTTAAAGACCTTGTCTCCAAATATGGTTATATTCTGAGGTACTGGGGGTTGGGACTTCGGCACATGAATTTAGGGTGGAGGGGGACACAATTTAGCCCATAACAAAGAGTTTTAAATTTATAGGATAGTTGCGAAGATAGTATAGAGAATTCCCATATACTCTATCCCCTATTATTAACATATTAGTATGGTATATCTGTCACAACTAATGAACCCATACTGACCCATTATCATTAACTGAAGTTCATACTTTATTCAAATTTCCTTAGTTTCTACCTAATGTCACTTTTCTGTTCCAGGAGCCCATCCAGGACACTACAGTATTTCTAGTCATTATGTCTTCTCAAGCTCCTTCTGGCTTGACTTGGGGATCATTTCTCAGACTTTCCTCGTTTTTGATAACCAGTTTGGAGAGGACTGATCCGCAATTTGGGATCTGTCTGCTGCTTTTCTCATGGCTACACGGGTGTTACAAGTTTTTGGGAGGGAGGCCACAGAGGTGCCATTTTCATCACATCTCATCAAGGGTGCATGATATCAACATGACTTACCACTGTCGATGTGAATCTTCATCATCTGGCTGGGACAGTGTTTGCCAGATTTCCTCACTGGAAAGTCACTCTTTTTTCCCTCTTTCTTCTTCAGGGGGAGGTCACTGTGTGACTCTGTGACCACTTCAGGGGGAGTGGGAAATTATGTTCCACCTCCTTGTCAGTGGACTAGTTCCATAAATGATTTGGAATACTTCTGTGCAGGGGATCTGTCTTTCTCCCCATTTATTTCCTTATTCAATCATTTATTTATATCAGTATGAACTCATGAATGTTTATTTTATACTTTGGGTTATAATCCAATGCTATTTTATTTATTTCGTTGCTCTGATGGTTCCAGCGTTTACCACCGGGAGCTCTTTCAGTTGGCTCCTGTGTCCCTTTGGCATACCCCCATTATTGTGGGGGGTTCTTTAAAACACTTCCTTACTTCTTGACCTTACAAGATCTTCCAGGCTCATCTTCCTGCTCCAGCCCTACAATCAGCCATTTCTTCAGGAAGTCCTGGTTCCTTTTACTGGAGAATGGTATTAGAAACCAAGATCTGGGCACTAGATGGGTTTGTTGTTACAAGGGTGGAGCAAAGGAATGTATGTGTGTATAGTAACGTGTATATACACACATCTACAAATGTTTCTATTTGTATGCAAATGTACCTATATTAAGCCAAACACGAAATCATACTAATGTCTCCAACTCTATTTATGAATCATTCTAGCCTCCTCTGCTTGCTTTGCTGTAACCCTCCACCTCAACAGTGAGACCCCCTGCCTCCCACAATCCACCATTCATTTACTTAATTGTTCAATTCCAACATGCATTACAGTTGTTTCAGAACTATTCATCTATACTTCCTATAGGGAAAAGCTATCAATTAGAGTACAGTGCTCATGTATAGCTCCTTTTGCCTTTAGTTTTGCGGGCTTCACTCGTTTCTAAAGCTACTTAGGTCAGCACCTTTATCCTCCATTCCCTTCAGTGAAGTTATATCATATATATAGATTTTTTTGTCACACTCTACATTCTATCCTGGGATCCTCTGACTCCCTAAATATATATCTGTATATTTAATTTGTATACATTTGGCTTCACTTTTTGTGCTGAAAAGTTCAGTGGGTCTTCACAAAGTCAGTGTCATGTATTCATCATTACAGTATCAGACAAAGAATAGTTCAGCACCCTAAAAACATCCCCTGTGCCTCACCTAATCAACCGTCCCTTCCCCTCAAATTCTTGCCAGCTGCTATTCTGTTTATCTCTGTCGTTTTGCTTTTACAGAACTGTCATAAAAATAAAATCATACAGCATGCAGCCTTTTCAATCCAGTTTGAACACCAATGTTTTTATAGCGGGGTGATGGTTAAGTGTGTTAACTGTTGCTGAGTGGTAAATAAGTACAGAAGAGTGACAAGTATTAGCATAGCACAGGCTTGATCTAGAAGTTCCCAGCAACAGAGCTGAAATTACTGATTGCTATTTTAGTTCTCAGTGTCAGTGACTCAAGAATGAGAGGAAGACTGTAACATCAGACTCCAGAGAAGGGAAATCTTGCCATGGAGCAGAGCTGTGGAGAAGGAAAGATCAAATCTCAAAGATCCTCAAATCATCAAGGATCAATACATCACATGTTAGATAATAAGCAGAAGATGAGCCAATACTTTGCAATAATTGAAGTCTCGTAGCGACAATAAAATGTCAGCGCTTTTAGATGTGTTTCATCTATTTATTTGAGCTAAAATGAATTGTGACCAACAGTGAAACATGCCTGTCTAACCTGGGAATTACTTAAACCAGCTGTCCATGTCACTTAGCTAAGAGGCCCCGAATGAGGAATGACTATGTACAAGGATTAAGATCCTGTCCTCTCTAGAAATGACCGTGTGTAGGTAGGTGTCCTAAAAAGCGTCATCCAGGAACACTGCATGCACAGATTCGCCCTAGCTTGTGGGGAATTAGCCAGAATTCCACTGTGTGCTACAGATACCAAGGAGTGTTAAAAAAAACAAACAAAAAACACCAAAAGAGGCAACAAAGATCTCCACTGAGATCCTTACAACCGTTTCTATAAATCATAGAATACCAGCTCTTGAAGGGTCGCTATGGAAATAGACTGGATCTCTTTGCTGTCTCTAAGGTGACACCTCCTCATGTTCTTTCCAATCTCATTCCTGATGGCCTCCCAAGTTCACTGGTGGACCTAGTAACACCTCTCATGTTGTTTCTTCCAGCTCGACTGAAAGCAGTGTGAAGATGAGCAGAGCAGACCAACGTGTGCTTTCTACCATCCGTGGCTCTCGTTTTTTTTTTTTTCCTGTAGGCTGCTGAGTATAAACTGTGCTTTTTCTGATTTTGGTCATAGACAGTATTATCACTTGTCATCAGAGTACCATCACACATAACAGTCATTTCTTTATTCTTCTCCTCCCAGCTGACCCCCTCCCCCTCCTACTGTGTTTCCTTGGGTTGAGTACCGAAGTTTCTTAGTATATATCAGGGACAGGCAGATTTGCCAAGATCCAAGGATACAGCATCTTGGAAGGAAGCCAAGAAAATGGTGTAGCCACTGAATTTCTACTTCTTTTTATAACTACTTTTAGTCATTATCACTGGATTAAACACATGTGCACGCACAAAACTGATTAGTTCTGGTTGTTATTCATTATTCTCCCACTTCTTGTTTCTAAAAAAATCTGCATTACAAACAACCCTCCAGGATCTTACTCCAATCAACCTATCTCCAGTCTTACAATTAATATTAATAATACAGCCACTATGCTGTTCGACTTTTTTTTTTTTTTTTAAGCAACAAAACGGAGGCCAATGAATCACAAATCTCCATGAAAAGGAGGCTAGAGAGGTTAACCAGAGAGTAAACTTGACACTGCAGAGCAAGAACCACTCCCACCCCGCCCGTGTTTCCCTGCTCACTAAAGCTAGTGGTTTTGGTTAACACAGGAGACACAGTAAACACACAGTAAATTGTACACACAAAGCAGCCATCAGCAATTTGCCTGGTGGGGTCAGATAGCATGTGGCTGATAGGTCTCAGGAGATGAGGAACAAACAGCCATGATGTATTAACTGATTGCCATTGGCTGTGTGCTTGCCCTGCATTATTTCACCATGGACAGTAATCAATTGCTAGGGACCAGTCATGTTACCAATCAAACGCACTTAGCACTTCTGCACTATCAACCTGAGGGCTGCCGACCTGCCAGTCTGAAAAGGCTTAAGGCTGTGTGAGAAGTGATATGTTCGCCTTTAGAGCAGCAGAAAGCAGGCTTCTTTCCCTTCACGTTGGAAAGATAAACGGATAAATTAGCCACTCACCTGCCCTACATTAAGGTTTTGTTGAAAACTTGCACTATTCTCCCTTTCTCTCTCTCTCTCTCTCTCAAGGGGATGACTGTTTATAAACATTTGGGCATAATTTGAGGTATCCTGGTCAGCAGTTTCATGTGAGCCAACAGCCTCAAAGAAAATGACTGCACAGGAGCTGTGGTCAAGCAAGAAAGACAGCCATCCTATTGCTTCTGGATCCCATCAGTCACCATAGAGCTCTGTGGCTATGATGCCACTCACTGTTCGTTCTGTGATGGAAACACTACGCAACATCACTGTATGCCCAGAAGGCTCCTTCTGTTCTCTATGTTGTCCATGAGAAGCTGAAAAGGAAGCCAGCCTCTCTGTGTTCCTAGCATGTCAAAATATAAGTCAGTTCCATCTCTTCCTGGGCTTGGGGATCTTTTTTTCTCCTTTCACGGTCATCTTCATTTACAATACGGGAGTTCTCCGGAAGAAACACAGAGTTGTAAGTTTACGGAGTCTTTCTTTTCCAACCCTCACCGGGCTTCTGGTGCCCCCTCTTCTGTGGCCTGTTTGTTTGGTGCCAGTCTTCTATGAAATAGTGGGCTGTCCCACAATGACTACTTGGATGGACGTTTGGGCTTGACAACAGTGGTAACTAATCAAAAGGGCAGGGAGCCTCAGAAGAGGTGTCCCACACTTAATTCTTAAGGTTTATTTTTGCTGCGTTTTAACAGTTTTTCCAGACAAGGATAAATTCCCTTTTCATGAGCTGGAGAGAACAGCAAAGTCTAAGTCCATTAAAGGCTTCCAGTAAACTGCTGTTTACAAATCACTTCAGTTCTTTAGCTGTCCCGGCTGAAACTTACACAAAACAAGGATGGGAAGGGGCAAGACAGAGCATTTTAGGATGGTGGAAATGGTGTATATCTTCGGTACCGTGGTGGTTACATGAATGTATACATTTGTCAAAGCTCAAACTGTACACTTAAAATTGGTGCATTGGTTCTATGTAAATTTTATCTGAAGAAAATTGAGTTTAAAAACTCTGGATGGCCAAGCAACTCCCAACTAAGGAGTCAGATCCTCAGATGGGGAAGTGAGATAAACATGTCCTTGTCTTACCCCCTATTCAACAAGGGGTTATCATTTTCAAACACTGCACATTCCTTGGAGAATCACCCAGCCCTGCTCTGCCCTCAGAGCAGCAGTGCAGGATCCAAGCTCTCAGAGCAGCTGTGCAGGGTCCAAGGCAGCGCTCACTGCTTGAACCTGCCCCTTCTCTGGCTGCCGGCAGCTGCTGGGTACAGATGTACTAAGTTGCAAGTCGCCTCCACTGGCAGAACTCCCTCTTCCCGGGCATTTATGAACTCTGTCTATCCAAGAGCACAGCCCAGAGGAGGGCTCTGGCAGGGAGGGAAGCAAGAATCGTGGCCAAGGACACAAATCTCCCAGGACCACCAAAGACGTTGCCCTCCAACAAAAGAATGTTGGGAATGGATTCTTTGATATTCCATAACCAAGATTTTTCCTAATAGTATGCGCCACCTTACCTACGCCACAAGGGCACTGGGAGAATTAATGAAATAATGAACCCTCTGGAGCACTTTCCCAGAAAGAACGCCAGGAGAATCAGAACCATCAGCCTCCCACGAGCCAGCATTTAAGGACAAAATACTTTGATGGTTTTAACTGCCTTTTCCCTGTTCTTCGTCCCTATTATGGTAATTCTATGACGCAAACCTGGACAAAGATTTTGTTGAACTTGTCACTGAATGTGTATAACTTTTCAGCTGAACTTTCTCTGGTTTGGGATGTTATTACATGTCCATGAGTCATGGAGCTCACAGGACTCACTCTGAAACCCAGAGATTCTACCTACTTCCTATCCCACCAGCCTCACCAAATGATTTGTGCTAAGCTTCCTCCTGCTACAAAGGATACATAATCTGATTGTCTTTCCACCCAAATGCTTTGGTCACGCTACACTTTGTCTCTGAAAACTAGTGGCCCAAGGCCTTTAGAGGGCTGGATCACAGCAGGGAACATGTGAACACGTTAATGCTATAACTGTGACCCTGGTGTTTTAATAATTTTGTTTATCTCGTTCCTGCACTTAGCATCACTGTTTCTGCCATGCGCACACACATACACACACACACAAAGTATTTACTTCGAGAATAATTTAACTACCCAAAGCAATCTACAGATTCAAAACAATCTCTTTCAAAATTCCAATGGCATCTTTTAGTGATATAGAATCCTAAAATTCTTATGGAACCACAACAGACGCTGAATAGCCATATCAATCTCTCTTTTTTTGCGATACGCAGGGTTCTCACTGTTGTGGCCTCTCCCATTGCAGAGTATAGGCTCCGGACGTGCAGGCTCAGCGGCCATGGCTCACGGGCCCAGTCACTCTGCGGCACGTGGGATCTTTCCGGACTGGGGCACGAACCCAAGTCCCTTGCATCGGCAAGCAGACTCTCAACCACTGCGCCACCAGGGAAGCCCCAGCCATATCAATCTTGAGAAAGAAGAACAAAACTGGAGGCATCATACTTCCTTATTTCCAAATATATTACAAAGCTACAGTAATCAAAACGGTATGGTACTGGCATAAAGACAGACATACAGACCGATGGACAGAAAGCCTAGAAATAAATTCATGCATATACGGTCAACAACTGGTATTCAACGAAGGTGCCAAGAATACACAATGGGAAAGGGATAGTCTCTTCCAACAAATGGTGTTGACAAAATTGGATATCCACGTGCAAAAGAATGGAATTGGGCCTTTCTCTTATACCATACACAAAAATCAACTCAAAATGGATTAAAGACTTAAAGCCCTGAAACTATAAAACTTGTAAAAGAAAACATAGGGGAAAATCTTCATGACATTGGTCTTGGTAATGATTTCATGGATCTGACACCAAAAGAACAGGCAATGAAAGCAAACATAGACAAGTGGGACTACATGAAACTAAAAACCTTCTGCACAGCAAAAGAAACAATAAACAGAGTAAAAAGGCAACCTACATATTATGAGAAAATATTTGCAAACCATATATCTCATAAGGGGTTAATTTGCAAAATATACAAGGAACTCCTACAACTCAATAGCAAAAATACTAATAATCCAATTAAAAAGTGGACCTGAACACCTGAACAGACATTTCTCCATAGAAAACATACAAATAGCCAACAGATACATAAAAAGATGCTCAACATCACTAATCATCTGGACAACACAAACTCAAACCACAGTTGAGATATCACCTGCCTCCCACCAGGATGCCTCTTAACAAAAAACAAAAGACAACAAGTGTTGGCAACGATACGGAGAAACTGGAAACTTTGCACACTGTTGGTGGGATTAAAAATGGTGCAGCGGCTATGGAAAACAGTATGGAAGTTCCTCAAAAAATAAAAAATGGAACTATTGTATGATCAGCAAGCCCACTTCTGGATATTTATCCAAAAGAACTGAAATTAGGATCTTGGAGAGATATTAGCACTTTCATGTTCATGGCAGTACTATTCACAACAGCCAGGATGTGGAAACAACCTAAAGGTCCATCAGTGGGTATGTATAAAGGAAATATGGTATATACGTACAATAGATTATTATTCAGCCTTTGAAAAGGAGGAAATTCTGCAATATGTGACAGTATGCATAAACCTTGAGGACCTTACGCTAAGTGAAATAAGCCAGTCACAGAAGGACAAATACTTCATAATTTCACTTATATGAGGTACCTAAAATAGCCAAATTTATAGAATAAAGAGTAGAATGATGGTTGTTAGGAACTGGGAGTGGGGAGGGATAGGGGGAGTTACTAATTAAAAGGGGTAAAGCTTCGGTTAAATAAGACGAATAAGTTCTATAGATCTGCTATACAACATTGTACTTATGGTTAACAATACTGCATGGTACACTTAAAATTTTTTTAAGAGGGTAGATCTCATATTAAGTGTCCTTACCACAATAAAATAAAATTTTTTTAAAGTCATAATGGTGGTTACTTTTTTGGGGCATGTAGTAAGTACTGGAAGAGGGCATAAGGAGAGCTTTTGGGTTTCTTGATCTTGATGCTGGTAACAGTGATGTGTTCATTTTGTGAAAATTCATCAAGGTATAACTTAAGATCTGTGCACTTCTCTGTACGGATGCTTTGACAAAATGTTAAAAAACGAATAAATATTTTAAATACTAATTACTTTTAAAGTAAATTGGTAGGTAAAAGAAAAGAAAATCAGGACTGTAAGAAAATAAACAGGATAGAACTAGAAGATATTAATTATTTTGCTCTAACCTGAAATAATTTAAAAATTTTTTCCCTTTTTTCAAACTTTTCAGAGTCTGATGTACTATTGATTACAACTTCTATAATTATATGAGTAACTAATCCCACCACCCAGAAATCTTAGTATTTACTTACCTGGACAGACCTAAAAATCACATGTAATAAAATAAAATCTGATCATGACACTACTTCTAATGATTATGAATCACATGTGCTAAAAAGATATGTGTATAGTAAGAATAATATTTACTAGCTTTAAATGGCAATATTAATATCAATTAATACATTTACAATGTAAATCTTGTCCTTGAAAATGGTATTACTGGAGGTTTACGATGTAAGCATTTATTTCTGGATTCTCAATTCTGTTCCATCTGCACCAATATTGCATTTTCTTGAGTATTCTGACTTTACAGTACATTTTGAAATACTATATGGAGTAGAGTAAGTCTTCCAGCTTTGCTCATCTTTTTCAAAACAGTTTTAGCTATTACAGGTCCATTACATTTCCCTATAAATTTGAGACCCAGCTTGTCAATTTCTACCAAAAAAAAAAAAATCTAGCTGGGATTTTCATATAGGGGCTGCACTGAATTTATGGATCAATTTGGAAGAACTGCCGTCTAGACAATATTTAGTCTCCCAGTGTATGAACTGGAATGTCTCTCCATTTATGAAGGTCTTTAATTTCTTTTAGGCATATTTTATAATTTTCAGTGTTTAAGTTTTATACTTCTATTAGCTGTATTTCTAAGACTTTCATTTTTCGATACTATTGAGAACGGTATCAATTAATTTAATTTTAAAATTGTTGCTTATAAGAGAAACTGAATGTTTTTTATATATGAATCTTGTATTCTGCAACCTTGTTAAACTCATTTATAAATTCTAATTGTTTTTGTGTGTGTGTGTGTGTGTATTCCTTGTATTTTTGTAGATTTTCTACATACAGGATCAAGCCATCTGCAAATAAACTTTCCATTCGTGATGCTTTTATTTTATTTTTGCCTTGTTGCATTGTCTAGAATTTCTAATATAATATTGAGTAGAAGTGTTAAGAGCAAACATCCTTGCCTTGTTCCCTATCTTAGTGGGAAAGCATCTCATCTTTCACTATTCTGTACGATGTTATTAGCTGTAGGGTTTTTGTAGGTGCCCTTCATCAGGTGAAGAAATTCTTTTCCATTCCTAGTTTGTTGAGAGTTCTTATCATGGCTGGGTTCTGGGTTTCGTTGCTTTTTCTACATCTATTGAGATGAAACGGTTTTTATCTTTTATTCTATTAATATGGTAATTACATTAATTAATTTTCAACTTTACATTAATGGAACACAATTTCTATGAACTGCTTTTATTCCTGAGTATAGGTCACACTCTCTTCTTTCTTTGCATATCCCACAATATTTTGTTGAAAATGGACATTAAAGATGGATATATTGTAGCAATTCTGGATTGTGATATTTTCCCCCTGAAGGTTTTTGTTTCTGTTTATTTCTTGAGTTGTTTAGTAATTTGCCTGGATTAATTCTGTGAAATCTATCACCTCTGTAGTGTGAGGTCACTGATGTCTCCTCTCTGTTTGGTTTTCTTTTTTAATCTTTGTTTTTATTTTTAATTCTTCTTTCCTAGTTGTCACCCCTGTGTCTGCATAGCTTAATGATGGGCCAATGATCTGACAGAACTGTGATCAAGCACCCTAAGCCAGTAAGACTTCCCATTCTCTGCTGATGGATCTGTCCGTAGATAGAGGAGCACCCTCAAAGTGCAGGCCACTTTCAAGCAGATCTCAGCTTTGGCTCTTCACCAAGCCCTTCCTCATTTCCTCTGTGTACGTGCTCAGCCTCAGGATTGGCCAGGAGTGCATGGATAGCTCGACCCTCTGTTGTCTGCTGCATATGTGGGCAGCCTCATCCAGAAATACGCTTACCCAGCCACATCTGCAACCCCAAGATAACAGAGCCACTGGCCCTCCCCAATCCCTAGCCACCATTCATTACGTCCACCTCTGGTCATGAGTGTTGCCCACCATTCCAAACCAAGTGAGTCCTCTTTGAGAGCAGCAGCAACCTGCCAGTCCTTGGGGACTGTGGTCTCCTCACCCCTACAACCTCCCCAGTGACTGGGGCAAAGGGATGGGTGCAGCCGCAGGCAAGAATTCCATGAACTCCCACTATTCTGAACAGAAGTTCGGCACTTGTTCTAGTATGAACATTTCTCAGATTGTTTTTGTGCCTTTATTCAATTGCCGGAGCACTGAAATGATTGTTTTTGTTCATTTTGTCCAATTTTATATTTGCCTTTTTAAAGAGAGGATTTGTTGACCTCCTTACGGAGCCAGAAGTCCCACCCCAGGATTTATTTTTAAATGCTGTGGAGACTACATGGAAACTTGGTACTCCAAATTATTTATATCCCATCCAATATGATTTTTACAGTGTCAAATGTTATGTAGTTCTTTGCAGGTCTGATAAAACATTTACCTTTTCAAGTAAAGAAGGCCCGACTTGAAACTGTGGAATAAAAACACTATTGATAAATTAAAGATTTAAGTCAAACCATTTGGGGTCCCAGTTCTGGATACTCAGTAGAAACTCAGTAAATGACCCTTGCCTCATAGATGTGGATTACCACATATATTTTGAGAAGAAACGTGCTATTTCCCCCCATTTTTTTTACAGTATTTCTGCCCACTATGTTTCATCAAGCATTTATGACATATGCCATATGAAGGATACAATTAAGGATTACTTAAAAAATACCTTCCCTAAAAACATCCAATCATAGCTACATTTTACTTTTTCATATGATCTTCCTCTTGCAAATCACAGTGGGTTTTCCATTTAATCTCAAGGAAGCATCTGATTGAGATGTTGTTAAACAGCAAAGCAGTTGATTAATGTATTAAAACTGTCAATAGTCATCTTCATTTACCTCAATAAAGAAGGTTCATTACTTTCAATGGTGCTTTATTGCTATAAGTCTGAAATTACGGGACAAAAAGAGCCAGCAAAGCAGCAGGAGATCCAGAACCTCTAGACCCTATCTCTGAAATTAAAAAACAACACAGCATTTCCCATGGCACGATTCAACCTGGGAATAAAAAGCGCTTTGCCAACATCAACTAAAACTCACCACAGCTGGTGAAGTTAAAATCAATACCAGCCCCTTTTAGGAACATAAACGTATCTGCCTGAGATCATGTAATAAATGGGTACAACAACCAGAAAAGTGGACCAGAATGCTTGTCCTTTCATCACCATATCCCAGTCTCCCTCTACTTACATCAAAACCAAACTATAGGACCAGTTACCCAAACCTTTATCCCAGCACCACTTCTGCTTGAGAGTTTTCCTAAACACAAAGCATGGTGGTGTGGAAGAGGACAGAGATTGGTTCAAGATCTGGTTCATGAATTGGTTCAAGAATCACTTAAAAAGCGTCTTAATGGCACCCTCAATAGAGAAAGAACCAAGAATTAAGAAAAGATGTGGTCTTCTTTCCCTTCAAATGGATTGCAAGTATGATCGCAAAACCAAATCTCAAATAAACTAACAATACACAGGTGGATTTTGCTGTTTCAGCTCAGAATGGAATAGATGTCTATTAAATTTGCAACATTCTTCTCTAGTTTTCCCCATGAGCAGCTGCAGTTTTAGCCACCATCAGTTTTTACCAGGTTAAAACACATTTTCAGAGCTTCTTCTCTATAATGAAACCACTTTGAAGGTTCCAAATTGCTTTCTCATGGGGGACATTATCCCATATATCCTGATTCCTGATAACTATTATAGTACTCATTTAAGAAAGGTAGGGAGCAGGTATTATAATTCCAGTGAAAGGAAAGCCAAGAGCTTAAAAGATGCCATGAGGTCTCAGAGTTCATAAGTAGCAGAGTGACAAGTCAAAGTCGCTGAAGTTGGTACAGAGCTGTGTCTAAAAAACTGGGCTCACCCCTATCCTGAGTGCTTATAAGAAATGGGTCAAAATTACAGGTGGGGCTTCCCTGGTGGCGCAGTGGTTGAGAGTCTGCCTGCCAATGCAGGGGATGCGGGTTTGTGCCCCGGTCTGGGAAGATCCCACATGCCGCGGAGCGGCTGGGCCCGTGAGCCATGGCTGCTGAGCCTGCGCATCCGGAGCCTGTGCTCCACAATGGGAGAGGCCACAACAGTGAAAGGGCCGCGTACCGCAAAAAAAAAAAAAAAAAAATTACAGGTGAATACAAAAGCCAGATGAATACTCTCACCTGTTTGCACATGCATACACATGTACACCTTGATTTATCAAAGGTATCATTCTGAGTATTAATTAACCCAACAGTGTTTCCCAATTTATCCAGATGACTCTACAAAAGCACAATGAGTCTTTCCCCATATACTATAACTTATTTGGATAATGAAATCTATGTTTGCCTCATAAAAGTTTATTACTATTTAATCACATCCCTGGCTTAACAGATACTGTCCATCGACACTGGGGGACAATTTTCCTTTTCAAAAAAACCCAGCAAACCCAGATTCACACCTGGACTACGATGCCTTTTTCACAGCAGCATGGAAAGATGAAAACCACTCAAATGAACACTATTGATTTTTCTCTACCTGAAATCTGTTCTGTTGAACTTCTAATTACATTTGGAATAAGTTAAAAAATCTGAAGAGTTATTCCAGTTGAGGCCCCAAATGGGAAAATTTACATAGAAGTAGAAGCAGAAAACACAAATTAGGATTTTTAACGTCACAGTGGGAAAGAGTAAGATTAGTCAACTTCCTATCAAATTTATTTTCATGATACATTCGTAAATATTCAGAGGACAATACTGACTTCAAATTCCATCACACTAGGGGTGCTAAATACTAGACTTAAAATCAGAAGACCGGGAGCTTACTGTTATTACCATTAATCACTTATGAAGTAGCAGCCCAGCCCTAACGCTGTGTCATTACATGGCTGCCCATAGAGGCTTACACTTTGGTGTAGAATCAGAATATCCACACAACACAGAAAATAGAAATTACATGAACACTGCTTCCCCATCACTTGATTTGTTTACTAGATATACCCAAACCATTTGGCAGAGAAGAAACTTGTGTGTATTAGAATTCTTTTCCAATTACACAGCATCCCTTGCCATCCTCCTTCACCAGTAGCACCAGTCCCTTGAGCAAGCACTGGCAGACCCACGTGGAAATGCTCTGTGAAGGGCACCCGGAGAGCAGTGCGGGGACAAGGCACCCAGCTCCAGTGTGAGACTAAAGATCTGGGCGTCCAGGAACCTGAGCTTTTAATAACACAATCTGACTGGGTTGATGCTTCAGTTGACCAATTCTTTCCCAAAATTCCTCTCCGTAAATGTATATGAGGATTTAGGATTCTAGAGTCCACAGGAGTTAATACGTTTTCCTGAACTGGTACTAACCAGGACTTGATCTCCTGCCCCTGAGCCTGTCCTGTGTTGATCCTGCCACACCAGATTGGGGCACATTTGGAAATGATGCTAGCATTGCTTCTTGGGAACATGGGTTAGGCCTGGGTTACCTAAGAGAAAATTTTAGGAGGAGCTCTTGGACAGAGTTCCAGATATACTGGGAGGGAAGTACCTAGTGAAAGAAAAATGCAGGACACACGTTGGGTATAAGGAGAAAAGGCGCTAAGTGGTGTTGAGGGAGTGGATAGGTCAGGGAGAGGTGCAGGAAAGAAAGGCAGAAACAAGAGCTCTGGCATGGCTGGGGCCAAGGGTCTGGTACCTGTAAGGCCAACACGAATAATCTCAGATAGCTCAGGAGGGCTGTGAGAAACACAGGGTCCTATCTCACTGGCTTTGCCATAGAGGGCTAACACCAGGCAATGCTCTCGTTCTGTGTTTAGGGATAATAACATTTTGCCAATGACATCTTTCAAAGGGGACTGAGATATTAGCATGTGCCTCTGAAGGAGTCTTGAAAGAGCACCAGATTCAAGCCCTCGTGTGGCCGCACGTGGGCTCAGTGTCCTAGGAACCATCCTGAAGCATCCTCTAGGCTCGGTTTCCGTATCTCTAACAATGAGGCTCCTTGAATTAAGTGTGTCCCAGCTATATGATTTCTTCACATGGAGTGCTTGAAGTGCCCCCAAGGAAAGTTTCTGTGTCAATTACAAATGGCTTTCAGAGGCTTGTCAACCCCACCCTTCTCCCCTGCTGTCCTCCTCCTCAGCACAAGCAAGAGAATCACTTAAAAAGCATTGTAAGCTACAAGTAACGGGCAGAAGAGAAGAGAGACTGTAAATGAGCTCTTCAGAGTGAAGCTCCACTAAGCCATTATTAATGCCTTACGCCAGCCAGAATGCGGATGCACGTGTTTATTTCAGAAGCCGTTCTCAACACGTACCTGGCCATTTAAATTCACAAGGCATTTGTCATCACATTTCGTCTCTTGTTAACAATGGCACAGAAGCCAGGGCACACTGACAGGACTCTCCATACCCCCGGAATACTGGGGGAGGGGGTGTTCCTCAGCAGCATCCCCCTTTACCTATTATTGGTGTGCTACTTAAGGACGAGCCCCAGCCCCTCATTCACGTCCCGCCCCCCCCAGTATAGACTGTCACTATAAACTGTTACATCAAGAACATATAACTCCCAAATCCACACAGGCACACTGTCCATTTTAAAGGCATCACGTCTTGTGTCTTTGCTTCTTTGAAGCTCATTAGAAGCTGGACCTTTTGAGCATTTACTTCACTAAAATCCTCTCCGATCACTTGAATCACAGAACCAGTAAAGGGCGGGGGACGGGAACGGGGTGTAGTGGGAATAGAAAGAAAGAAAATGGGATGAACAGAGGCTGAGGGAGACTGGCTACGGAGTGGAGTGTGTGACACGAGCTACCCACCGCAGACAAAGAACACCAGGCGACGGAAGGGAGACAATGAAGGCTCAGAGCAAACGCAGAGCACGCGGGGCTGGCAGGGAAGCCCCCCAGCAGCCCCCTCCCCAAATCCATGCTCGCTTGGCGCCAGCTGACGGGCTCACAGCAGCTGCTCCACCGCGAGAGACTCACACAGTCATTTCCTGGCTAAAAGTATTTCTACCGTTTTAATTAGGTTTGCTTTTTTTTTTTTTTAAGATAAGAAATAACACCTCCCCATCCCCACATTCCCCAAACACAGCTGTATTTTCAACCATCCAAAGAACAAACAATGATTTCAGTTTCTTGAAGAGTTGAGAATTGCTTGTGAAATAAATAATTAAGAGGAAAAAAGAAGTTCAGCAAAGTAGTTCAAATCGGCGCTGGTTTGAAAAACACTGGTAGAAAAATTGGGGTCCTAAATGGAATGGGGGTTGGGAGACAGGGGCTGTTAATGTCGGTAAGTTAACCTTAACCTGATGGTATCAGCGCCCTTTGTCCTGTTTAGCTGTAGTGATAAGGCAATGCAGAGGAGTCGAATTTTTAATGTTTCATCTCTCTTCTTTCCCCAGAAAGATCTAGAACAGGTTGATTCACTCGTGAATCCTCATCATCCTTGACAGAAAAAGAATTGGGGATTTCACAAGTAATATGTGTAAAATCTTCCTTAACCTAGAAAACATCAGGGGGAAAAAATCAACTCAGAAGTGAGATCTAAAACTAAAACATGGAAAAGAGGCAAACTAACAGTTGCAGGGGCTAAACAGCCACGCTAGGCTGCTGAAAACATGGTCACCACACAACTAGATCTTTTAAAAACCACCGTCTGTTTACAAACAAAGCACTTACTAAATACTACCCCAGGTAATAGATGATGACAGGAATAGGGTTTGCTCTTTCAAATAACAACAGACTGGAAAAAAATATTTCAATTCCATCAGACAACAAATTAAAATGAAACATCCCTTCTAAACTGGAAGAATGCAGATCTCGCTGGGAAAATTGATTTCCACCCACCCTCCATTCTCCCGAAAGGAGATTAGAAAGAGAAAAAACTGAAAAACATACGTCCTGGAGATGCATTTTGGTAATGAGCTCTATAAACATTCATAGGGAGATAGGTTCCTATTTCACAGGTCTTTGAAAAAAAAATATTTCAACATGCACACATTAGTCTGCAGTAAAATGCATTTAATGTTTGATTGTTTTTATACCCTGCAAGAGGGAGTTAAAGTCTTGTCACTCACCTGAGGAAATCTGATCTCTCTCAAATCAACTCAGCGTAAGGTGTTAAAGATGTTACTGCTGTGACATAATTCAACCTCAAGACATCTTGTGGGAAACATGGGTCAGTTTTAAAGCACCAGGTGGGTAAACAGTCAGTATTTGAATATTCTCAGATTCAAGTATCCTGACCTTGAATTTTAGAGGTTGTATACTCATCTGTTGCTTAGGGGCTGCCACTTGACATCATGTGCCTTACAAGGGTTTTCCAAATTTAAGTGGGCTTTATAAAATAAGCTGATTCTTTTTTATCAGAACAAATGAGGCATCCAAAAAAAAAAAAAATACTCTTCTGCCTTGTCCTTAACTCTAAGATGCCTTAGAGAGAAGGAGAATGGAAGGAGGAGGGACCTGCAGCCCTCCCCTCCCCAACTCATATTAGTGTGAACAAGACGTTAAGTTAGGGAACACTTCAAAAACCCTGAGCAAAATGGAGAAAAGGGTGGTTGGCATGTTTTCTCATTCAACGGAAGTAGTTCTGTTGACCTCTAATGGGCAAACCATTTCCGGGCCAACTTTGCATCCAACCATAGCTGACGATGAACTGAAATTGACACTCTATATTCTTCCATCAAATTAAAACAATAAAACAGGTAGTAATAATAACAGCAAATACTTACATATATCTTACCCTGTGTCAGACACTGTTCTAAGTGCTTTGCATGTTTTAACTCATTTAAGCCTCCCAACAACCCCGAGGTAGGTACGGTATACACGTGAATATAAACTTGGTTATACCTGAGAAATAAAAAGCTTCATGATATTGGTGGTATAATGGGATACAGGTGGGTAATAATTTTGAAATCTCTGAAGACTACACATCCTATATCATAGGATATTGCCCTATATATTGCTGGGGGTAAATGTTACAAGAAGAAAACATATAGGGATCTCTTATTTGCATTTTGTTTAAATAGCTTTGCTCATAAATTTCCACTGAAGAGAAAACTAATCTCTGTCGAGAAAAAAGTAAGATTTTAAAAAGATTAGAAAAAGAAGAGGATACGTAATAAAGGGTGAAAAGACTTCAAAATAGCTAAAAAATCTACCATCAACTTGAGGAAAATTGTCTACACTCATTTCAAGAGCAAAAGAAAATCTCAGAAGACTGGGCTGGTCCTTCTTAGAAATCATAATCAGCTTTTACTTCCTGGGATTCTTCCTAATACCAATTCCTAGCAGCTAAAATAACAATAAGGATATGGAAAATGAAGCAAAGGGAGAATAGGAAATGTTTCTGTATTCTATTACATTTGTGGGCAGAGCGGGGAAGCCTCAGAGATCTAGAAAGAAAGAGGAAAAAGAAATAATTGAAAAAGGATTCCTGTATCAGTTACTTTTGCCTTCTCACCCATTTTAAATTCAGCTCTTTGGAACAAAAAAAAGGGAAGGATGATCAGGTTATACTGCAAAGCCACCAGCCCAGGACAGCCTTGGAAGACCAGGTTGATCACACTCTTCCAACAACAGCTAACTGGGAAAGTTGGGGGAAAACACTAGTCTCACCAGACTCCAATTCTTGACCCTCTATCTTTCCCATACCACCCTGGAGAAGCCACCGGCTTCCATCCACTAACACTGCTTCCCTGCTCTTTGACTAAACTCTCTGGGAAAGCCTTTCGGTGACATGGCCCTTTAGGCCACATTAATCCAAGAACTCACAGTCATTCATTTGGCCCTACTGTCAAAGAGAATTTTTCATCAGTAAGAAATGGCATTGTTCGGTGTTGTTAAGTCACTCTCGACTGCTGAGAAAAGAGATTCCAATGTCTAGGATTAATATTTGTGATATTTACTCTAGAGTTAGAATATTTTTTAAATGTTTTCACATGGTGTTTACAGGTTGCTGACCTTTTAGAATCATATCACATGGTGAGGACCAAACATTTTCTGACCAAATATTTTCTCAAATAAAGTAGGTTTATTAGAAATACAGTTTACCACCTCTCATTCCCTTATGGCAGTGGTCCCTGAAGGAACTCCGAAGAGAAACTATGGGCCGATAAGAGATGAAAAAGCAAACGACAAATCTTACTCTTTTTTTTCCTCACAAGTTAAAAGCCTGCCTTTATATTGATTTTCAGATACTGAATATACATAGTTCATCTTTCAGATAATCTCAATGTGTCTTACTCTAATAAACAAATAAAATTTATGAGAATGAAAAAAAGAGATGGATCTATATCTGTAAACAACTTTTATACACACACACACACACACACACATTAACCTGATACGCAGTTGACTCTTTGCCATAGAAACAAACTCTTTACCAATGGATTTGACAGAAAGGGGACAGTGAAGTTGCTCATAAATTATGATTTGTACATTTGGCTTAATCTTGAGTTCCTTGAATATCTAAAACGGTCATCTTTCCTGAAAATTCTAACACCTTCCAAACTGTGACTCGATGGTAGTTATTCCTGTGAGTTCGAGTTCTCACTATAATACCATGATCGATACCCAAAACACAGGCTGTGTGACACCACTGTACAGATATAGGCATCTCTCTGCTCAGGTCTGACAACAGCTAACCCTGGACAGAACGTCAGCCCGAGCCTGTTGTTAACATGTGATGTGCATTTCAGTCACTAGAATTTTGGTTTAGTAACTGGGAATTGCCAGGAAGAAACAGACAGGGGTCAAAGTCAGGAACCATCGAGCCCCTGGTTCCCAGGCCTCATTCTGCAGCTTGAGCTCTCTCACTTTTCTTAGAATAAGCTTTCCCTCAGCCCTCCCATCACACATGTTGCCGATCCTAACCCACTTCCCTAGTCGGGGCCACAGTTAAGTGCAGACAGAATGCATTCTCCCGGCCTCTTCCTCGGTCTCTTATTCTGGTTAACAAGACATCATTTCCTATAAAGTTTTTTGTCCTCAATCAACCATGCTGATCAATGTTTAAGAATCTTTACATGAGTGAATTCTCTTACTCAACTGTAACATGTATTATAATAATAATATATCTTAAACATCACTTCACTAAGAAGTTCTCCTTAAATCAAGGAAACCCGTGTCCCTTGTATCCGTAGGCGGACTCTCAACCGCTGCGCCACCAGAGAAGCCCAGGAGGAACAAATTTCAATCAGATGTTTTGACTGAGGTGATTGGAAATTTGTACCACTAGACACTTTATTCTGATGACTTTACAAAGCAGAGAAAGGATATTCATTAGTTATACTCCAAGGAGGGTTTTTTTCCCCTTTTTGGGTCACATACACTAAGGGCCCTAATGATTTTTCTTAGCGCTTAACATTTGGCTATATACATCTAACCTCTCGTCCATCGGTAGACTGGCAAGTTTCTACATATGTGGAGAAGAGATGCTTTCATTAGCATATTACTCACTTTTCCAAAGAGCTATAAACAATTTATTCTCTTAGTCAACCCATCTTAAACATTCTACCTCTGGGAAAAAAAAAAAAAAAAGGGAAAAGGGAGGAAAAGCTTTTTCATGGAGAATTACAATGAAAATTTCTTCTTGCCTAAATTATCGAAATTTCTGAATTAGTAAGCCTAAATTGATTTTTACATATATTAGAGAAGTAATATAAACCTCAAAAAAAAAAGTCTTACTGAGGTTTTACGCAGTCACCTATTATTTAATAACTCTTCAATCAGACAAGCTTTCTGGTAAGAAAGGGGCCTTAAAATGGAAAGTTTTGAAAAACAGAATTCCTGCAAGTTTGACAACCAAAACAAAATTTTACTTTGGAGCTAATTCAGTGAGGAATAGAAGATGAAAGGAGTGCTGTTTAGATTCAAAAATGAGTTTTGCTTCTGAAATCTAAGCTTCCGTTTCCCTGATGTATGACAATCTATTATACTGTATTTGCCAGAAGACATAAACTGTGAGTGTTATAGGCTGTGGTGACAGACATACCTGGAAGGTCAATGTGATCTCCGTTGTCCCGCCTCACTCCCTCTTCCCAGCTTCCACCCAGCACATCAGCTCTTTCTTTGTGTTGCCTGCAGCTCTCAGTTTCCTTCTAGCTGCTGTACTCCCATCCAAAGTCAGCATTTATGACCTTATACCTATATTTCTGAATTTACCGCCAAGGGAGCTCTCTGCCTTCGTTCACCCATGCCTTTCACCACCAAAAAAATGTTCCTAAATTTCATCTGGGCACTTGTTTAACAGTCTTCCAAGAGACCTCTTTGATTAACAAATAAAATCCATACCTTTTTAACCAGCGAGTCAAGTCTCCCCAGGGTCTGGCTCTAACCTACCTCTCCGGCTCTGGGTTCTACTGCCATCCTTCATCCTTCACTGTCCAGTTACGTAGACACCCAATGAGACAGCTGCCCTGGCACCATCCCATAGGGGGCACTGAAACACCACTAATAAATCGGAAATCCAATGCCAGTTAACTTGGGTTTCTACCCTCAAACTCCTTTACTCACTAGTGAAATGTAAACCAGACCCACTCCCATCAAAGCAAACAATGCCTCGAGCAAAGAGCCCACGTGTCTGTAACCACGTAGATTACCTCGATCCACGGGTGGGTACAACTAACTGTATCCAATTTTGAGTGATTAAAGAAAATTAAAATGAAAGACAAGTCCAAATAAGTTAAAATATCATGCTGCATTCAGAGCATGTAATAGACATCTTAATTTTTTTTTAATTTTTATTTACTTAGTTATTTCTGCTGTGCCAGGTCTTAGCTGCGGCAGGCATGCGGATCAAGTTCCCCGAACAGGGATCGAACCCAGGGCCCCTGCGTTGGGGAGCACAGAGTCTTACCCACTGGACCACCAGGGAAGTCCCTAGACATCTTATTTTGAACATATAGAAACAGGAAGAGAAAAGTATACTGATCTTATTGATAGAAAATCATTTCCCCCTTACTCTCCCACTAGGAAATGTTCAACAAATATTCAAGGGGCACCCACATAGCTCTTCACCCTTGCCACCTGGTCTACCTACAACCCCACGAACACACCTTGCCATTCTTCCTCTTCCCGGACTCATGTCTTCCCTTTCTCTGGAATACCTCTCATATTTTTTTCTCAGCCACCTACAGTTCCAACTGTCCTTTAAGACTCTACTTCCTTCTGTGGCATCTTCCTTAATCTCACTAGCCATACGCAATCCCTCTGCCCGCTGAAATTCTATATTATCTCTGACACAATGCCATACATCCTTCTGTGCCATTTTTCTTTTTTTAAGAAAAAATTTACACTTACCTCTTGCCAAGCTCTAAGAGTCTTAACATGCATTGTTTCTATTTATTTTTCAAAATAACCTTAAATAGTATCTTTATTCCATTTTACACATGAATAAACCGAGGTTTATTGAAGTTAGATAACCTTCTCAAAGCCATATATCCAGGAAGGGGCATGGCTTAAACCCAGATGTATCTAATTCTGCAGCCTGAGCTCTTACCACAGCACTTCAGTGTTGCCTCCCCAGCCATGGTTTAAGTTATTTGAGGGCAAGCATCATATTTTTGGTATCTATGTGCTTCTCCACAGTCCCCCAAAGAGATCCTTTCTTGACCATCAGGTATAGTCAATAAATATATGTAAACAATGATGCTGGGACTCCTTGCCTCTTCTGACAGAAGTGCTGTGCATATTCCACTACACCTTCAACTGTTCTGAAAACACTTCAGCATGTGAGGAGACTTCCTCTGATCATATGGGCAAAGCCAGTCTCTGTAGGAGCAACACTGCAGAAGCTACACAATTTGCAACCACCTTTCCATGATCTTCTGCTAAATTAGTCTTACACGTTTTAGTTACAGGTTTTAAATCTTTCCTGGTCAACCTCTTTCTCAATTCTGCTAAAGAGCTCACCATCCAACACTGTTCTGACTTCCCAACACTGTAGTAGAACAGTGAAGTAATGCTATGTGCTCATTTGTTAAGAAGCTTGACATAAGTATCCAACCAAACAACCAGAGAGTGGAATCATTAAAATGACAAGACACTATGCGGGATGTCTAAAAGTCTAATGAAAACATAACGCAATTTGAAGTGAGATGGTTCATCAAAGCAGGAGGGAGTACAAAGATTTAGTTATATGTCTATCATTGCAAAAATTGGGAACAGCCTAAATGTCCAACATAAAGGGACTGCTTAAATAAACAATGGTGTAGCCAAACAATGGAATACTACATAGCCATCAGAAATTATTCAGTCATTCAACAAATGCAAATGAATGCCTGATTTGAATGAGCTAAGTAAGAAAGAAATGACACCTGCCTTCATGGTGCTTAGAGTCTAGATGATGATATAGAAGAATATGTAAGGAAAAACATTTTTATATTGTTGAGTGACACAGTGGGTTACAATGGAATATAATTTATATGAATTAACTTTTTGTTGTTGCTTTTTTTTATAACTTGAAGATATACTTGTTCTGTGTTCATAGCCTGCCTTGAAGAAATAGACATCTTCATGAGTAGGTTTGGCAATATTTAATTTTATAGGATAAAGTAAAGCTGCACATTCTAAAACAAAATTTCAAGTGAAAAGGAGGCAAGTATAAATCAAATAAAGATTAATTTGAATCTCAACTGAAACTAATTTTAGGATAGCTTTTTGAAATATTTTTATATACTCATTATAAATATATATTATTTTAAAGTGTGAATTAAAAGGCTTCCATTAGTCAATTATGATGCAAAGGTATTGTCTATTGATGTGTTAAAAAAACAGAAAGAGAAAGGAATCAAAGTCAAATATAAAAAGCAAAAAGAAATTTTAAATCTCTTATGAAATGGCAATAAAAAGGACATCTACCTCTCTGGGTTGTCCTGTTTTGCGTAAGTCCTGAAGATATATCCAACTAGCAAGAATATAAACTCTATAAGAATATCTTAAGCTAAACAATAATAACCTATAAGATTTATAATATTCAAACCTCTTTACTCTTTCAAATTCTTAATTTTTAGGAATAGAGGGAAACTTCTCCAAATTGATAAAGAGCATCTATAAAATACCATATACTTAATGTTGAAAGACTGAGTACTTTCTCTCTTAAAATCAGGAACAAAGAAAGAATGTCTGCTCTCACCACTGTTAGTCAACAAAGTATTAGAAGTGCTGATCAGGGCAATAAGGCAGGAAAAAGAAATAGAAGGTATACAGATGAAAAAGGATCTGTTCCTGTTTGCAGAGGACATGATTGGCTAGGTAGAAAACTGTAAGGAAGGTGCAAAAAAAGTTCCTAGAACTTGTGAGACCAGCAAGGTAGCAAGATATAAGATTAACATACAAAAATACAGTTATATTTTTACATACCAGCAAAAAATGTGGGCACCAAAATTAAAACTATAATGCCATTTAGAATCACTAAAAATGAAAAAGATGTATATCTAACAAAACATGTAAGGACTTATATGCTGAAAACTAAAAACAATGATAAATGAAATCAATGAAGTTCTAAACAAATGGAGAAGCTTGCTGAATTCATGGACTGGAACATTCAACATAGTAAAAAATGTCAATTTCATCAAATTGATATAGAAGTTTAATACAATTTCTATCAAAATCTCAGCAAGATTTCTTGTAATTACAAGAATATTCTCAAATTTATATAAATACACAAAGAAACTGAAATAGCTAAAATTCTTTCTAAAAAGAAGAATAAAGTGGAAGGAATCAGTCTACCTAATTCCAAGACTTAACAGTAATCAAGACTGCAGTACCAGTATGAGAGATAGACAGTAGATCAATGGAACAGAATAAAAGACCCCCAAGTACATCCATACAACATAAACATGTTCAAATGATTTTTTACAAAGGTTCAAAAGCAATTTCATGGAGGAAGGATAACTTTTTCAACAAATGGGTTGGAGCAACTAAACATTCATATTTTGGGGGGGACAAAAAGAACTTTGAGCCAAACCTCACACCTTACACAAAAATTAACTCAAAATGAGTCACAGACTTCAATGTAAAATGTCAAACTAAATCTTAGAGCATAACGAATGAAAAAATCTTTGGGATCCAGAGCCAGACAGAAAGTTGTTAAACTTTCTACCAAAAGTAGAATGAGCAAAAGAAAAATGAATAAATCAGACTTCACCAAACAAAAAGCTTTTGCTCTGTGAAAGACTCTTAAAAGAGAGGTTGAAAAGACAAATTACAGATTGGGAGAAAATAATTGCAAACCACCTATCTGACAAAAGACTTGTATCTAGAATATATAAAAAATTCTCAAAACATAGCAGTAAGAATTCTCAAAACACAGCTAGCAAAGATACAGGAAAACTGGATCGATCGCACATTGCTGGTGGGGAGGTGAAGTAATACAGCTGCCACAGAAAATAGTTCGGCAGCTTCTTTTAAAAAACTAAACATGCAACTACCATACGATCAAGCGATTGTAATATCCTGGGCATTTATCCCAGAGAAATGAAAATTATGACAGCAGAAAAACCTGTACCTGATTGTTCATAGTACCTTTATTCACAATCTGGAAATAACTCAAATGTCCTTCAAGAAATAAGTGGTTAAAAAAAATCTGTGGTATTTCCATACCATGGAATACTACTCAGCCATAAAAAGGAATGAACTATTGATACATACAACAACTTGGACAAATCTCCAGAGATTTACACTGAGTAAAAAAAGCCAATCCCAAAAGGTTACAGAGTGCATGAGTCCATTTATATAACATTCTTGAAGTGACAATATTATAGAAGTGGGGAACAGGTCAGTGGTTGCCAGGGTTAAAAAAGGTGTAGCTATAAAAAGACAATGTGAGGGATGCTGGTGGTGATGGAAATGTTCCCCATCTTGACTGTATCAGTGTCAATATATTGGTTGTGATATTGTACTACAGGGCTACGGATAAATGGGATCTCTCTGAATCATGTCTTATAACTACATGTGAATCTACAACCATCTCAAAATTAAAAGTTTAATTTGAAAAATCAAAAGAGAAATGAAGATCAGTGCTAGTCAGGGTCAGCTAACATTCTACCAAATCTAAGAGGCTGTCTACACACAAGTGCTGGTATAGATATCCCAAGTTCAAGTAACCTAAAATTTTAATTTAAGAACTAACCCTGATTCTAATTTAAAACCTCTACATGTCCCTTTCCCCCATGTAGCCACTTCTGCTGATATATGTACTGAACGAAAACCAAACAAATGTGTAAGACACCATAAAAAAATTAAAACTCTTCACACATAGTGTTAAAGTGGAAAATGAATTAATTCCACATATCTACTTGTGGAATATGATAAATAAGTCAAACAATATTGTTGTAGCAGTGACAGAGTAAATGTTCTAAATAAGGAAAACAATCTTGTTTCTCTTAATATATTAATTTCACTAAATGAAAAGGAATAGAAAAAAGCATAGGACAATTATTTGACCCTGAATTACTAATTTCAAATATTACATTCATCAAAATAGTTTTGTCCAATTTCATGAAATTCTTTTTCTGCAGTTAATTTTTTTTTGTGAAAGGGAATATCCAACAGCCTCTTGAGGCCATGTTTCCCCTTTCATTTGTTAATGTGTCCACAAGCATTTTTGAGAGTCCTTTATCACGTACTGAGGGAGGCAAGAAGATGAATTAGAAGTGGTCTCTGCTACTCATGTTTTAATAACTTTTAAAAATGGGTTGGAAAATGAATAACTCCTCAAACCTTTCTTATAATTTTTTCCTCATTGTAAATAGTGTTTTTGAATTTGCTGCCAGTTTATGTAACTAATCCCCTAATGTTGGGCATTTATATGTTTTCTCAACTTTTCCTGATTGTAATTAACAAAGAGCAGTAATAACTGACAATAAACTAAAAATTTTAAAAGACAAAAAAACTAAAAGATGAAAAATTATTTAAAGAAAGATGAAATCTTAACCTCTCAGCTTAAACTGTTAATATGGAAAATTATTAATTGGAGGATGATTTTTTTTTCTCTTCCAAATTGTTTAAACCTCAGCTTCTTGACCAACTTGGGTTCCAACTGGTTTCTGTTGACCCATTTTTAAGTTACCCTTGAACTCTATCCTCCAGCCATGCTGAACTACTTTCAGTTCCTCTAACCAGCTATGTTCTTTTCCAGGGATTTGGTGTGTTTTCTCAGTCTTGAAAACTACCCTACCCAACATTTTGATTATCTCCTACTAAATCTTTGGGTTTCAAAGACAATTTTTTTGTGAAATCTTCCCAGATCGCTCAGAAGGCTGGATGAAGCATACCTCATGTGTTCTGTAATTGTTTCACCATATTGTAATTACCCCTTTACTTGTCTGCCTGCCCCGATGGACCTAAAACTCTTTGAGGCAGGGATGATATTTTGTTCACTATTTTATCGCCAGCATTGAGAAAATGGCCTGATCCATAGCAGATGCTCAGTGAATAACTAAGAGTTATGAAAGAATGAGAATGAATGAATGAATGAACGAACGGTTTCTTAAACCTCTGGCATAGGAAAATGGACAACTCCTTGGTCACCCCGATAACTGATTCTCACTTATGAACATGGTCAACAGGATGAGCAAGCTCCCTGGAGATGCCCCAAATCTATCTTAGAGCTTCATCTTTCCATTGCTATACAATCAGAAGCTTAAGCATCTTTGCAGAAAACACCACCTATTCTAACAGGTGTCTCCAGTGAGCTACTCTTGGAAGTACCAAAGTCCTTTACAGCAAACACTTCAAGGTCCTCAAAAAGATACATCACGTAGCTTCAGTGCGCAATGGGCAGCTAGGCGTGTCCCCAGAGAAGCTGGCATAAAAGGCTGCCTGCAATGTAATATTTAGGTAGGTTAACCTGACTGCTTCATTTTCCTGGAGAAATATTAAGGACCCGGGTATTTTAAAGTGAGGATTTCCTGGTACTAAGAGTCTGCCACTAAGTTGCCATCTTTCTCAGTATTGAGACTGCCTTAAACAGCAGTTCTGAGAGAGCTCGGCAGTACTCCCAGGGACAAAGGCCTTAAGACACAGGATGTATGCCAGCCTCTTGTTTTCTCACCTATCATTTCAGAGAGTTCTTCCCACTGCAAACAGCAGTGCTATTTTTTTTCCTCCTGACCTTTGTCAACTGTGTTGCTGTACTGCATTTGGAAGTATTAACAATGGTCATTACCTGCCCTGTTTATTCAGTGTTAAGTATTAACAAGGCCTGTGCTATCTTAGCTGCTGCCATATTTCTCCAGGAAAGACGTGCCTATGTAAATGCCCTAATGCAAACAGGAGCCTTGTCTTTTGCTAGGTAGGGACAGGGAGGAGACGTGGAAACAACTGAAAGGCTAGAACAAAACAGTAGCCATGATAAAAACATCATTTTCAGATACACATAAAATAATTGCACCATGTGGGCTTCCCCGGTGGTGCAGTGGTTGAGAGTCCGCCTGCCAATGCAGGGGACACGGGTTCGTGCCCCGGTCTGGGAAGATCCCACAGGACGCAGAGTGGCTGGGCTCGTGAGCCATGGCCGCTGAGCCTGCGCGTCCGGAGCCTGTGCTCCGCAACAGGAGAGGCCGCAACAGCGAAAGGCCCGTGTACCGCAAAAAGTAATAATAATAATAATTTCACCATGAAATCTTGTTCATGGCTGATTTTTGTCTGTGCATTTGGCCACTTGAGGTTTTTGCTAATATAGGAGATACAAAGCACCTATTTCTGGGTTTGCTTATAATGGCTTCAAACAGTTTGCTATTGAATAAACAGTGTATAAATATTTCACAGAATAGAGAGAAAAGAAATAAGCCTTGGCACTGGACTCTCTTTGCTTAGGATTTGCGTGCTTGGTTTCTTGTGTGGAACAGCTATGTGGGAGTGGGAGGGAGCCTGTTTCTGAGGGGATGGAAGAAAACTGATCATATTTACTTGAGCACTAAGAAGGGTGAAGGGTTTGATTAAAACTCCTATCAGCTACTGCTTGTTAGACAGTGAAATTGCAAAACTTGCAAACAAGAGGGCCAAACACCACACAGACAAGATGAAATACAAATAAAAAACTGACTTGGGGTGGGGGGGAACCTTTCAATGGAGTCAGCTTTTCTGTAAAAACTGGCTCACTCTCATTAATTTACCTAAGTTTATTAGGCTTGGGTCAGGTGACAGGGCAAAATTCCATCTTCGGAGAATTGCTGGGAACATAACTGCCAGTGAAACAAACTGAAGCCAGATACATATTTCCTGGACAAGATTTGATGCATGGAAAGCAAAGATGGGGGTCACCTTTTCATTTTTAAAGTGCCCAAGCAGTTACACAGAAATAAAACAGACAACGTATGGAAAACAGAATACTGTTTCTTTTCTGTGTGTAGAGCCTTAAGAAATGAAACAGTCATACTACTTCCCTTGGGATTTACAAATTTATGTGTTGTTTAAGAGCAAGAGCTTTGGAATTACACTTGCAAGCTTCGAATCCCAATTCAACCATTCTGTAGCTGTGATCTTGGACAAATTAACTTTTTGATTTTCTATTTTTCAAAAGTGAGCATGGATTACTAATATAAGAGAGATGAAATAGGGATGGAAAAATAAAGACTGATTGCCTGGAAGTACTTTAGCAACATAACCTTTACATGAGAATAATTGCTACTATTTATTGACCGTCTCCCATGAGCCAGGCATTTCAGACACATCATTCTAAACTTTATACAGTCCTGCCAGGTTAATACTATTATTCTCAGTTTATAAAATAAGAAAACTCATGTTCAAAGTAGCTAAGGAATTAGACTTGGTCTCAAAGCTGAAAAATGGCAAAACCATCTACCTACATCATTTTTTTTCTCATTTTTAAAAAATGACCCAAGAATTTTCCTTCCCTTTCTGAGTCCTTTTTTTCCTAATGCTATTCTAAGTCACAACTACTTTGAGAGTCTTTCTTCCTTCTTTCCCTTCTTTGGCCAGTTTCACTTTCCTAAAATCACGTACCTACTTCCTGGTACCACTGACCCTAGTACTTCTACTTAATTCGGTTTGGTTTGAGCCCCGTCCTCAACCCCACTACTCCTATTAGATCCATCTCCACCATTTGCACCATCATCATGATGATAGCAGACACTTATTTAGCACTTTTCTATGTACTGGATACCTTATGAGATAGTTACCTTACCATCATTGTCCCCATTTTAGAGATGTGGAAACTGAGTCACTGAAAAGGCAAGTAGCCTACCTATCAGGGGCCCAGACTTCAGCAATCTGGCTCCAGAGTTCTTCATCTAATCCTACACTACACTGCTTCCACGACCCTGGAGAAACCAGAAGTAAGTCACTGATTCCAGCAAGTAAGTCGGAGCAGGAGAGAGGAGTACCTGTTTAAAAAGTGTGTGAATACATTTTATGATGATTGAAATAAAATTGCTTCCTTTTTGTTGTAAATGTGCATTTTAAGAAATCACTATGGGGACTTCCCTGGTGGTCCAGTGGTAAAGAATCCGCCTTCCAACGCAGGGGACGCGGGTTCCAACTAAGCCCACGCGCCACAACTACTGAGTTCACGCACCTCAGTGAGAGAGCCCGCATGCTGCAAACTACAGAGCCCACGCGCCCTGGACCCCGTGCACCACAATGAAGAGCCCACGCCACAAGGAGAGATCCCGTATGCCTCAACGAAGATCCTGCATACCGCAACTAAGACCCAACGCAGCCAAAAAAATAATAAACTAACTACATAAATAAATAGTTTTTAAAAAGGCAACAAGAAATTCTTGATAATTTTTTAAAAAGTCCCTATGGATAAAATTATTTTATACTGGGCTAGCCTAGGAACGTTGTTTTCATGGGAACATAAGTTCTGAGTTTTCAAAAAAGAAAAAATCAAAACAAAACCAAAAACTATTGGAACACCCTGCTCATAAATTGAAGGCTTCCTTTATTTTCATTTGGGATAAAGTTAGGGAAACAGGAAAAAGAGGGGAAAGGAGACACTTCCAATTCCTTGTAGATATGATTCAGAATGCGATCTGGATTATACATCCCAGCTTTCTAAGTGCACTAAAAATAAACATAAATGGCTCGTTAGAGCTAATTTGGCAGCTAAAAGTGAATATTAATAACATAGAAGATCAATAAGATGCCTAGCAAAGAACAATGGATTCACTTGGTTCTAGAAATAGCAAAATTGGTGTAGGCCAGGGAGGAAGGCATGAGACAAGAGGCGGAGTCAGAAGAAAAATTCACCTCTTCCTGGTATGATTCAAGGAATTGAAAATAGACAATAAAATATGGCCATCTCTTCTTAGCTCTACCCACTAAATAAGCAGTTTAATCAATTTTTACCTTTCCTTCCCCATCTTCATCTGCCACCGCTAGCTCAATAGGAGAATGTATAACCCCTAGTTCAAATACAGGTCAGGATGACTATTATAAATACTACGAGCTTACGCTATTACTTTCTCCCTCTATTCTTGTGTTGTGTACTCTATTTAAGAAAAGGACTGCATGAGGGAGTTTTTATTAGCCAAAGCATATTCAGTACAATAGGGGTTCCATGTTCAAATAAATCTGAGAAATGCTGCATGATTACCCCCCTTTTAAGAGATTGAGGGCTCAGAGTCTTTCAGCAAAGACACTTGCTTAACATAGGTAACCCAGTGTTTCCCAGGCCTTTTGGCCATATCATCCTTTTTTCTTAACCCCTATAAACATCTCTGTGCAGAATGAAGGTGAGAACTCTGGACCAGGAGGAGGTCAAACTGAGTTCCCATCTTTCCTTCCTGTGAGACCTGAGTCACTTGACTTCCAGGACTTCAGTCTGTTTAGCCACGAGGTTCTAAGAGTATGTTCAACTCGTCAGCTTAAGTGGCCTTGGTCAGCAGCATGGCAGCCGGGCTCTGAGGAGGCACTGTGGACCAGCTAGCTCCTCCTTGCTGGGCCCACACCTCCGAGGTCCTCACATCACCCAGGAGCAGCCTAGACAATGGGTTCTTTTACACCCTTCACATTCGGCCCTTTATGCCCAGGCCTGAGCGCTAGTACTGCAAAGGCTGCTTTGGGGGGATAAGTGGCGGGAGGGAAATTTGTAGAGAATTGTTAAAACAAGCTTACGTTTGTTCTTTGAAACATTTGCTGGCATTCAGACATGACTGTTAAAATAGTTTCTTGTGCTTTTTCATTTAATTATGCAAGTTTAATAAACATTATTCATCCAAAACAGAGAAATGAGGCAAACTCTTACAACTGATTTTTAGGCCTACGTTCTTAGTCTCTATTCCAAGCTGATTTCACTTGAAATGCTGTTAACCCTGACATTTCAACTTTTCTGGGGAAAAAGTGATCACGATCCAGAGAATGGTTCCTGATACTGAAAACAGAACTTTTATACAGTTTCACAAATTATTCACCGTTTCCTTTTATTTACATGTTTTTCTTCTTCAAAACCATCTAAAGAAAACTAAGGGTTATCTATCTACAAGTTGAGGTTGATTGACTTTCTTGTTTTTACAACAAGGACATATTAATGCTATCACAGCAATAACTAACACATATAAGTGCCTAGTATGTGACACACTTTATTCTAAGCAATGTGTGCACGTGTGCCGTAATCTCAACAACAACCCTATAAGATGGGTACTGTTGTTATCCCAATTTTACAGATGTGGAAACTGAGGTGCCAAGAGGGTAAGTGATTTTCCAAAGCCACATACCTCTAGGAAGTGGCAGAGTTGAGATTTGAATCCAGCAATCTGTGTTCTTAATCGCCAGGCTATATGGATCTCTTGCTTAAATTTGTAAAACAATAGAACGATCACCATAAAAATAAATAAATCACTGAGGGACACAGGTGGGGTTACATGAACTCCATAATGTAACTGAAGACCCCTTGGTTCTACTGAAGTCAGATCAAGGGGGAAAGGCCTGACCTATATTAGGAAGGATACTTATTAGATATAAGAAAACACGTCTGTCTTTTCAATGATATGAGACTGGCTTAGCTAAGGAGGCTGAGAAATCTCTTCCCAAAATGCTTAACAATAAAAGTGAGAGAACCATCTGAAATATTCTGGCAAAATTCTCACAGAAACTGAAATGGGCCAAGTTAACTGTCCTCAACCTTGTTATTCCAAGTCCTTCCTGAGAGTACTCCATGATTATTTTTCCAAGTCATTAAAAGAATGTTCTTTAACATGTTAATGGGGATGGGAGGGTGACGAAGGAAGAGAGGAAGCAGGGACTGAGATTTAAAAGATTTAAGAGCCAGAACAACCAGTGTAATGTGTGGACTTTGTCTCCATCCTGATTGACATACACCAACTAGGAAAAGGCTATTTTGAGATAATCAAGAAAATCTCATTATGGACTGGGTATCAGGTGATACCAAGGAGTTACTGTTCATTTCATTAGGTCTGGTAAGAGCATTGTGGTTATCTGACAGATCTCCATAATTTGGAGAGGAGCATCCTGAAGTAAATAAGGGTGAAACAACACGACGGCTGAGATCTTTACTTTGACCAAAAAAAAAAAAGAGGGGGCTGGATGTAGCAAGTGTGGCAAATCTTGGTAACTGTTGAACGTGTTGGCATACAAAGGGTCATCGTACTGTTCCTCTGCTTCTGCACGTTTGACAATTTTCAAGATAAAATATGTTGATAAAGAATATGGAAGGGTTTTTCCCTCCTGAGGGAAAATACTTTGAAAACAAATACACTGAAAACAAACTACTCTAGCAATGGCCAGATGTGTACCTAGGCCAGAAAAGGAAGTAAGAATGGAAGGGAAGAGCATGGAGTGACTATGGAATAGAGAGAGACAGGAAGGAAAAAGCACAATTCCATCATTTCAGGGAGATTTTTGAGGACTAGCCTGATTCTAATAGCTTAGACTATTAGAATCTAATAGTCTAAGTCTAATAGCTAAGTCTAATAGCTTAAATCTAAGTCTAATAGCTTAGACTTCCTTTAGGAATGTGCTTCTCACCCAGTATTCTCAACTACTTGGAGAAACAGTAAATAAAATGAGGCTGGTATCCCTGTTCACCTTGGGTGGTTGGTGTTTATAATCTCACCCACCGACTGGCTCTCAGTCCTTAGGACCAACTGGCGTAATCATTGAGGGTAGGTGGGTGTTTGTGTGTGTGAGGAGCCTCTCCATTATCGTGTTGGTTATAATGTACATCCTTGTCTTTTACCCATTGAATTACAGCTTTATTATAAGACCAAGAGCCACGTTTCCATTTGGTATTCCAGGCGTGCTTACTAAACATCCATCTTCAGGAGAGCTGATACCTCTCAGTAGTTAGGAAGTAAGTCTTTTTTTCCCAAAGAAAAACCACACAGCTAAAACACTATACTTTCCCTAAGTACCTTTACTAGAGGCTCATCAAAACATATTAAAATACAAATAAAAACCTTTAGAGACAGGAATAAACACACGGAACAAATTAGTTGGTCAGACTCAACAAACACTACATTTTATAGCATCCTCTTCCCCCCTGACGAAAACAACCACTGATATATTTTGTTTCTAAGCACACACTAGCTTTTTGCTTTTAATTACACTCTATGGTAAATTTTCCATTCTAGTTTTCTCACCTAACATTAAAAGATGAATATTTTCCTCTTCTAATTCTTCATAAACACCCATGAGTGGCTGGAGAATATCCATATCCTCACAAGGGAAGACAGGAAACTTAAATTTTTCCCAACTACTGGATGTCAGGGGGTTGCCATTGGTTAATATTATAAATAATACTCTAATGAACATCTTTATGTGCAATACTTTCTTACATAATTATATGTATTTCCACAGAATTGATCCTCAGAGTAAAATTAAAACATGAAACGAAGAATAGTATCTAGTAATTTATCGTAACACAAGAAGGAAAAGAATAATTTAAAAAAAGGTCCCACTGAGAGGTGAGTTTGCACTAGACGAGCCCTGATGTCCTGACTCCAGAATCTGTGGCTCATACTGTGTGCCTGAAGAAGAATGTCGCTCTGTCTTGGTACTTCTTGGTTGCACACGGGGTTAACCTTGACCTAACCCTAGTCACTTCCCCTAAATGCTTCTTGCTCCCTTGTTTTTCTTACAGTGTAACAACATGAATCTGCAGTCCTGGCTGTTCTGTTTAGAGTTTCATCATCCTCCTTTGCTCCCACAGCAGTTTGCTCCACCTCCAATGTTGCACTTCCTTCATTCTACCTCATCTTGTAGTCCGTTGTTTTCATTATCTGTCTGGTGAGTCCCTTGAACTCATCCCTAAAGCTCCAACAGTGCCTGGGACTGTGCCCTGCAGAGTAAACACTGCCGGAACATTAGTTGATTTCAATCCAATTATTAGCATCATTCTGTTCCTGAGCACGTTGGTTCCCTTTTTACTGTCCTCAGCCCCACCCAGTGTTTAGAATTCCTCTCTACTTAGCTTCTTCTATAGGTTTAATGAATGGCTGTTTACATCCTTTCTCGGATAATTAATGAAGATGTTCAGTAAGATCTTGCTGAATGTAGATTCCCACCTTTCCCTAGACTCGATGCATTGCCATTTATCATTACACTTTCAGTCCTTTAGGCAATTTTCAATCAATTTGACACCTTTGAGTCAATTTGAATTCATTTTCCCATCTAGATTTTATAACACCTGGTATCAACTCTTCCATTCACATCTGGATGTATGTAGAAATAATAATATATTCAGTGCATTCTTTTTTGTCCACTTGTTTTCAGATTTTCCAAAACAATAATCAGCTAAGTTGCTCTAACATAAAAAGCTTGATAAATCTATGCCAGTTGTGGCTCATGGCTCTAATATCCCCTAGATGTTCGTATATTTACCCATTCAAATACTCTATTTGTTAGCAATGTAGTTTTCCTAATTCATTTATTTATTCCACAAGTGCCTAGGAATACAGTTGACCCTTGACCCCTGAGCATCACGGGTTTGGACCGCATGGGTCCACTTACACATGGCAGATTTTCAATAAACATACAGTACTACAGGATATGTGGTTGTGGAACTGCAGATACTGAGGGCCAACTATGGGACTTGAGCATCCACGGATTTTGGTGTCCCTGGCAGGTCCTGGAACCAATGCCCTGTGGATACTGAGGGATGACCGTACGTACCATGGGCAGGTACTGTGCTTGGAACACGTTTAAAACTAATTCTATTTAGAAATGAATTATTCAGGGCCTCTTGTTCTGTGAAATATACAGGACAATGCTCTCTTAAACTGTTATTTTTACTATACATTAGCAACACTGTATCATAGATGGGGCAGGAAGAAGAGACAAAACTGAGTTTGGAGTCTTATTGGAAGGTATGATAAACAGGTTCCTGGGGTAAGAATTCTGAAAAAAAAGAAATAGGAAAAGAGAATGGATCTGTGCTTTACCTGTGCTATCTCTGCCAACAACTGAATATTCATTCTTGGACACTGGATAACCATGCAGTGTCAGTCTCTCTCTCTCTCTCTCTCTCTCTACCCCCCCACCCGCCATTATCCTTCGTGATTTCCAAAGAAGAGCAGCCATATTTTGATGAATTCATGATTACTTCCATTAACACTGGTTAACACATCATCTAAGACCTTGCCTATTCATTTGTTTTCTTCTTCTTTTTTTTCATGAAACAGGTCTTCATTGCTATTTAATTATCCTTATTTATCTTCTTAAAGGCCAGTCTTAAAAAGCAGTTCAGCAGCTCAGCCATTTTGCCATCAATAGCTCAGTCATTTGAGCATAATCATTATACTTATCTCCCTATTCATTTAACGTGAGGCCTCCTTTATCTCTGGCATGCCTTCCTTTCTCTTCTTTATTATGTTTGTATTATTACCCTTTGCACCACTGATTGCCATACATACTTCTTGGTTGTAACTCTGGAACCTCTTTGATGATTCATGCTCTCCTGTGAGAGTCCTACAGACAGACTTCATCTAGTTGCAGGTTTCTCCGTTTTCTTCCCCTATTTTTGCACAGTTGTCACTGTCACTTGGATATTTCTTCTGTTTTCCCAATGACCTCTGGCCTTTGTGGTGAAACCACTGACCCGAGTTGAAGCCCTGTCCCAATGTTACAGGGTGAGAAATGCCACAGAACCATGGGAGCAAGCTCACGGGTCAGAGGCCGCTTAGATACACACTCTCCTGCCCCCATGGGACAGATTCCATCTCCTCAGCAAAACCAAACTCCGCTCAGCACAGTGGAGCTGATTCAACTGCGGAAAAGGGAGATGATCCCTATTTGTGAATCTTCCACCTCAAAAGAGCAGACTGGGCCACTTCCAGCCACAGTCCCTTTCTTCAAAACTGGCACTGCCATTAGGACAATTAACTACCTTCCCTCATTTATCAATTATGCCTCAAAGACCACAAACTAAGAGAAATACTAAATTATCTTTCTTTTCTGGGTAATATCCATGCTTATATTTGACTTTAAATATTCACTCTCTTTTTTATCCCATTGTTATTCGCGTGCTACCTGAATTTGTGACTGTTAATTGCTAGGCTAGGTTAATTTCCAACTGGCTTTCACCCTGTATTACAGCACAAAAAAGTATGTTTTTTAAAAATAGGAAAATTTTAAGAAGAAGATTCATTTTAAAGAGTCCAACTAGGAAGAAATCACAAGCTAAAGAAAAAGAGGGTCTATAACTATATTAGTAAGTATAATACTATTTGCAAATATTACATCTATCACTTCAATTATATGCTTCTTTTTAAAAGACTGAAATAAGATACCCCTAATTATTACATAAATGCCAGCTTAGCAAATGTGTGCTTTTTTGTTTCAAAACCGAAAAAAGTAAAGGTGTCAATTTATTATGTTCTTTAAAATTCACACCAAATTAATCAATCTAAATGTTTTGGTCCCAAACCTGTATTTTTAACTAAAGTTATCGTGGATAGTTTAAAGAGGGCTCTTTGCTTGGTTTGGCAAAATAAGACGACGGAGACAAAATGAGTTGATTTTTTTCCTCCTCTTTCTGAGCGACAGCTAGTCAAACATTCACACTCTTTTCATTTGGGAGTGCATATAGCATGTCCATGAGGAAGAAAAAATGAATAAAGTGAAGTACGGATCTTTTTTTCCCACCACATCTTTCTCTTTGCCCATCCTGGTTTCTCTGTGTCCATCTGGTCCCCAACTTACTTCCCCCACAATTCTTTTCTCCTCCTTTAATTCTGGCACTGATCCTGTCCACAGTTCACTCCACCCCTCCCCTCCCATTTTTAGGATAACTGCATTCTTCATCTTTAAATGCCACACCAACACACAGCAGTAACCTTGTGGCAGCTTCTTTGGAAACAGCGGATTAAATTATTCTAAAATTACCACCATTTATTGATAAACTACCACACATAAGACGCTGGACAACAAACACCAGCTTTGGCAACTGGTCCGCCCTAAATTGTCCACACACATGCGAGGGGAAAGACTGTCTCTGGGGGGTGAAGATATGACACAGGAAGGTAAAATCCGCTTTTCCTAACAGGTCCAATGAAAACAAGGGCCAGGCTCGGATCGGCTTATTCCAAGGCATGTCATCCTCATCCCATCCACCTCCTCCCATCCTTTCCTTTTCTTCTAATTTATTTTTCTTTCCTATCCATTTCTGCTTCTGTATTTCCTTAAAGCCACAGGTTCCTTTACCGCATCGCAGCTTCTTCCCCTTCAACTCTCAGGCATCTAACCCCCCCGCCAAGGCCCCCCTCCCGCCACTGCTGCTCCCCAATCCCTTGCTGGCTCTCCATCCTAGTCTCCCAGCTTGCTGAGACACAAATGCAGGCTTCCAACACTGCCAGCTAAGTGCTTCAGGAGGAGAGAGTTCTGAAGTTACCCGCTGCTACTGGGCCAGCCTCATAACAGAGAAGACAGTTTAAACCCCAGGGATGGTAAAAATCATCATCATTATTACGTCTCCAGGCACTGCAGCGCTAGACAGAGATTAAGGCTGCCACCTTTGATAATGAGAAACTCAAATTACATAGGTTGGTTACACAGCATCAGCATATAATACCATCTGAAAAACTCAAGCTCTAGTTATCTCACAATAGGCAACGACAGCAGAGATGAAAATCCAACCAGAAAACAGCTGCAGAATCTAACGATACTGAGCTTCTGCACTAAATTACCCTTTCCTTCAATAGTGCCACTAGTTGGGGTTCTTCTCTCTGGTCTGTTACATTAGAAAATTTAAAAATTGGGCGTTTAAAACAAACTGGAGCACAAACAGATTAACAAAAGAGAAAACTTGTCCACTATTCTTCCAAGGCTTATTCATTCTATGGTTTAAATATTTATTCCTCAAATATAGCCAGTGAGTGTCCATGTGAAATCATCAGAACACTGGACCTTCAGCTCTCCTCTGAGGGTCAAAGCTGAGGTCGTGTGTATGTAATATTATTATAGAAAGAATAAATATTTAACAGTGAACTAATCTTTTTTTCTTGTAGACTACCGTGGAGAACAAAAAGTTTCACGTTGGTTCAAACTCTGAGGAAGTTTGTGACTGTATGTGAGGGAACTGTAAAGTTACTAGGGGATAGACAACAAACCCGCTGAGCCTGTCACAATGCTTTCACTGAAATTTTGTTATATTAAATTTTGATTCAAATAAGTAATCTATTGGCAAAGGCGTCACAATATTGGTTATACAAATATTCTCAACAAATGACAATGTTGAAGTGGAATTTAACTTGAATTTTATAATAATCCCGTAGTAGTGGCATGGAAAATTTTCTCCACAAATTTTAATCTTTCATAGAGTTAGTAAACATGATGTTTTGGAAATGACAAGATTCGTTGAAACGGCCTTCCGCCATCTTTACCTGCCAAGCTGTATCTGAAAAATTTCTCCTTTCATAAAGATTTTCCTTCTCTCCCAATAGGTGATCTCTCCAACCTCTGAACTACACTCAAATTCTCTTACGGGTCTATTTCCAGCCTCGCTTTATCCCCAAGCCTGAATGGAAGCGATTGTTGTATCAGTAACTGTAACTAACTCTGCAGCCTCTGCCTTGGCTGACCGGCCTGGTGTCTTCTGTAGCGAGTACTAAATAAATAAAAACTGTCCAGTGAAAATGTGGAATTTTGTATTCTAACCCTAGCTCGGTCTCAGATTTGCCTCAGCTTTTAACTAGACAGGTCTCATTTTCCCACCCACCCAACAGTACTCCCATAACTCCAGGAGTTTCCATATCGATTTGATCTATGGTTCTAATAGAATCATCAATGGAGATGGTTCTAGATATAATTTAGTTCAACCCACTCATTTTCAAAGATAAGGCAAGGGAAGCTCAAAGAGGTTAAGTGCCCCTTTTACCAGAGTTGGTGGTAAACTTCAGACAAAACTGAAAGGGTTGCCCTGCAGCAGATGACCTGGTCTTGGAACTGGTTAGACCTCTAGCACTGAATGCAGAGTGCGTTTAATCTGAATGAAAATTTCAGACTGGAAATTATTCTGTTCTCAAGGAGACCGAAATTGTTAATTAGTTCTAGTTAAACCAGAGATTTAAAATCATCTCACTTCTCCATTCAGTTCCTCACCAAGCCTCAGCAGGCTCAAAGTCCTCTGAATATAAAAACTGTTAGTTATTTGAGAATAATGTCTATGGCACCTTACATAAAAGTAAGAGTACTGGACTCACACACACACTGCTGGTACAAGTAGGTAAATGGGCACAATCTTACTGAAGGGTATTTAGCCAGAGGTTATAAAAGATTTTACCATGTGAATCCTCTTCAACCTGTCAGTGTCACCTCTAAAAATTTATTTTAAGGAAAACTCACTAGAGATCTAGGAATATGATCAATTGTTCTTTTTCTTTCTTTGCACTTTTGGAGACATTCCAAGGTTTCTTACAATGAATTTGTCAGTTCTGCCACTGGAAAAAACAAAAAACAAAAACCCTCTCGTTGTAAAGAATGAGGGGATAGAACAGGTTGCTGACCCTCCAAGGTCCCTTTTAGCTCTCATGCTCTGCTTGATGTTTTCTTTTCTTCTGGTCAAAGGTTATAGAAAGGGAAAAACTGTGTTTTCTGGAAGAGGTCACCAACTTGTAACTGTGAGAACAGCTGTTCAGAACATTAGTTGGTGTCTGAATTTTTTTTTTTCTTTTCGGTACGCGGGCCTCTCACTGTTGTGGCCTCTCCCGTTGCAGAGCACAGGCTCCGGACGCGCAGGCTCAGCGGCCATGGCTCACGGGCCCAGCCCCTCCGCGGCATGTGGGTTCCTCCCAGACAGGGGCACGAACCCGTGTCCCCTGCATCGGCAGGTGGACTCTCCACCACTGCGCCACCAGGGAAGCCCTAGTCTGAAGTTTTGAAAAGCTACAGAAGAACAAGGATCCGGCTGAACCTCTTCTGTGCATATGGATTTCATATAATCAATAGACCTAAAAATACTCATTGAACACAGCCTATGACCGGCATGGCACTGAGAGCTCTGTAGAAACACATCTCAGCAGCATTTCCTCGCCCTTCATGACTATTTCTGCCCTGTAGCAATGACATAAGCCCGTGAAAAGATGACGGGGAATGAGAGGTATAATTAATTTCCGAATACAAAAGGTAGGCATTTAGAGAAGGGAGAAGCTCAGGCTTCATGATGCTGAAAGGCTTTGCAGAACAGGAAGGATTCAAGACTCGAAAAAGAGATGGAGGCAGAGTCTGGGAAAGGGTCGACCTGGGAAGGGCAGTGGAGTAAATAAAGGTATACAGGAAACAAACATATGGGTACCAAAGGGGAGAGGGAGGGAAGGAGGGCCAAGTTAGGAATATGGGGTTAACAGATACACACTACTATACATAAAATAGATATGCAACAAGGATTTACTGTAGAACAGGGAATTATATTCCATATTTTATAATAACCTATAATGGAATATAATCTGAAAAAATATATATATGACTGAATCACTTTGCTGTATGCCTGAAACCAACATGATATTGTAAATGACCTATACTTCAATTTAAAAAAAAAGGTCTGCAGGGCCTCATGTTCGTAAGACATTTCAAATGTTTCACCTACAGGATGAGGTTAAAACCGATGGCACACGGAGCCCTTCCCAATCTCACCCAGACCTCTAGCTTCAGTTCTCCCTGCTGTTCTGAACTACCTTCCAGTTCCTCATTCCTGGCCTTAGCATAGGCTGTTCCCTCTGTTCTTCCTTATTTCTTCACCTGAAAATTCCTTCATATTTTAAAGTCCAGCCCAAATGTCACCCGCCCCATGAAGCCTTCCCCTAAGTGTCCACACATTCTGTGACACCCTCATGCTTTGATTATTGCTTCTTTCTATAAAAAAACCATAATTACTCTGCTTATGATTCTGCCCCCCACCTTCTGACCATGAACTCCACAGGCACGGGGGCCAGGTAGTACTTTGTTTTATTTCCCAGACTTTGTATTATTAATCGTGAGGAGTGCGTCAAAAGAATTGTTGCCAAAAGAATAAGTGAATGAATGAATGAATGTAAGTAAAAGTGAAAACTGGAGGACAGGGTGAAGAAAGGTTTTTCTGGTTTTGAGCGGGAGAATACTGAGAAACAAGTCAGAGGGAAAGGCTGACTGGGCCCAGCCTGAAGGGCACCTTGAGTCTCTAACGACATTTATTGTATTTTATTTTATTTTTATTTATTTATTTATTTATTTTTTATGCGGGCCTCCCACTGTTGTGGCCTCTCCCGTTGCGGAGCACAGGCTCCGGACGCACAGGCTCAGCGGCCATGGCTCACGGGCCCAGCCGCTCCGTGGCATGTGGGATCTTCCCGGACCGGGGCACGAACCTGTGTCCCCTGCATCGGCAGGCGGATTCTCAACCACTGCGCCACCAGGAAAGCCCTAATTTCTTATTTTAAATTGGAGTATAGTTGATAAACAATGTTGTGTAAGTTTCAGGTGTACAACAAAGTGATTCAGTTATACATATACCTGTATCTATTGTTCTTCAAATTATTTTCCCCTTTAGGTTATTACAAAATATTGAGTAGAGATCCCTGTAATATACAGTAGGTCCTTGTTTGGTTATCCATTTTAAATATAGTAGTGTATACATGTCAATCCCAAACTCCCTAACTATCCCTCCCCCTCCCCCTTCCCCCCTGGTAACCATAAGTTCATTCTCTAAGTCTGTGAGTCTGTTTCTGTTTTGTAAATAAGTTCATTTGTATCATTTCTTTTAGATTCTGCATATAAGCGGTATCATACAATATTTGTCTTTCTCTGACTTACTTCATTCAGTATGACAATTTCTAGGTCCATCCATGTTGCTGCAAATGGCATTATTTCACTCTTTTTAATGGCTGAGTAATACCATTGTATATATGTACCACATCTTCTTTATCCATTCTTCTGTCAATAGACATTTAGGTTGCTAATGGCATTTGACCAAACACTCACTGGAGGTCTATTTTGGGCCAGATGCTACATGAGGCATACAGTGTAGTGGTGAAGAGCACTGAGTAGCTGGATTCAAAACAGCTCTGATGCTTACCAGCTCTGTGATCTTGGACCAGTCACCTCATCTCTCTAGGTCTCGGTTTCCAGGTGTGTAAAATGGGTATCAAGACAGCGCCCATCACACAGGGTTTTCAGGAGGATTCAATCATTTATTGGTGAGAACAGTGTAAATGGTGGCACACTGGCAAGGGACTGAGCATAAAATGGAATGACGTCTGCCTGCGTTAAGCAGCGGAATGAGACTTTGAAACTTTCTTCAATTCTTATTTTTAAATCATCATAAGATATATTAAATAATTTACCTGCTTTTGAAAATACAACTGCCTGAACATAAATGGTTTTTTTGTTGTTGTTGTTGTTGTTGTTTTTTGTGGTACGCGGGCCTCTCACTGTTGTGACCTCTCCCATTGTGGAGCACAGGCTCCGGACGCGCAGGCTCAGCGGCCATGGCTCACGGGCCCAGCCGCTCCACGGCATGTGGGATCTTCCTGGACCGGGGCACGAACCCGTGTCCCCTGCATCGGCAGGGGGACTCTCAACCACTGCGCCACCAGGGAAGCCCATAAATTGTTTTTTGATGACTAATCATCTTGCAATGGGTCTCAGAGTCATCGTGACACACAGCTCTTCTCACAGTGTAGACTAATAATAATAATAATAACAATAATGACAACAACAACAGCTTTGTATAGCACCCAAGTGTTTACCAAAGGCTTCTATAGCTTTCACAAGAACCCTGTGAGGTAAGCCAGCCAAGTATCATGATGGAGGCCAAGCTAGGACCCAGAGTTTCCATGTACCTGGCAGGGGTCCTACTGCCTACCAAGTGACATCATGGAAGAGAGGGGGCTAAATACAACCTGATCCCTTGTCCCAACCTGAAAGTTGATTCCTTATAAATGAACATCTGATGTGTGGTAATTTGGTTGTGATTTGACTTTGACAGAAATTTTTGACCAAAAAAAGGAAACCCTTAATAATTTGTTGAGGTTTTACTGTCCAGTGTTCATATATCTATAAATTCAACTATTCAGTAACTGAGCAGTAACTTGAAGGGGGGTAATAAAGAAGGCATTTCTATTATTTGATTGTATGTGACTCCCTGCTTGTCTAATTCCAGTAAATTCCACTTAATGATACATAACCAAATCAAATCATGCATTGGTGGGAGTTATATATGGGTAGAATCAGACAGAGTAACGTTTACAAACCCTACCGGAAGGCAATTTACCAGACGCAGGTCAAAATGTCTTTAGTTGTCCAACAATATGAGTCTAGGAAGACCTAAGGTTAAACCCTCAAAGATAGAATGTCCACGTTCCAAATGACTGAGATCAATACAGTCCTTTTCAGAACTGATGTTTGAACTTAAGACCAGGTTTTCCTCCCTGTTTTTATCCAATACCACAATCAATGGAATCATCACTTAATAAAATACAGGTTTTAAGAGACAAACCATGTCTTTACCTCTAGGGAAAATATGTAAGTCTTTCCCCTAAAATGTTCATAGAACAAAGTTTAACACCAAATTGCTCCATCTAAGGTTGAGGGGTAAAGCTTTAGTTTATTTCCTTTCAGAACTTACTGTTTACTTCCCCCCCACCATCCTCCCCGCTTTTATTTTTAAATTTTTTTTTTTTTGCTGTACGCAGGCCTCTCACTGTTGTGGCCTCTCCCGTTGCGGAGCACAGGCTCCGGACGCGCAGGCTCAGCGGCCATGGCTCACGGGCCCAACCGCTCCACGGCATGTGGGATCTTCCCCGACCGGGGCACGAACCTGTGTCCCCTGCATCGTCAGGCGGACTCTCAACCACTGCGCCACCAGGGAAACCCCTATTTTTAATTTTTAAAATTGAATTATAGTTGAACTGCAACGTTGTGTTAGTTTCAGGTGTACAGCTAAGTGATTCAGTTTTACATGTATATATATATTTTTTCTGACTCTTTTCCATTATAGGTTATTACAAGGTACTGAATATAGTTTCTTATGCTATACAGTAGGTCCCTGTTGTGTCTATTTTATATGTAAAAGTGTGTATTTGTTAATCCCAAACTGCTAACTTATCCCTCCATCCCCTTCCCCTTTGGTAACCATAACTTCGTTTTCTATGTCTAAGTTGTTTACTTTTTTGTTAGAGGTTTTTCCCACTGTATTTCTTATTGAGGAGCTCACAGAAGATGAAGCAACAGAGCTGGGAATGGCTTAAGATGAACTCAAACCAGAAACAAAGCATATCTCCAACAGGGAATGGCTCGTACAGTAAAGTAAGGATCGGGACATATTTCTTCTCTAAATGGCTTGTCGTTGTATCACAGCCTTATGCTCTTCATAGTATTCCTGCTTACATACCCTGCCGGTCAAGGTTTTCTCTAAATACCAAGCATGTGTGTTTTTCTAATGCATCTGAGGCCCATTCTGACAAAGTATTGCTAATGTGAGGCAAGAGGAGAAGGTACCAATTGCCCAGGTTGCAGCCTGCACTGCCGCAGCTGGTGGATACGGCAGTCGGGGAGCGGGATGCAGAGACCTCAGTCACCCAACACGCAGGAACATGCGTGTTTACCGACTGCATCTGCATTGTCAGCAAGTGCTACACGGAGGATGAAAGAGCTACAGTCATCTCAAACCTACCCCTCTTGAAACGGCCATGCCACTGCTGTGCTGCACAACGACCCTTTCAAGTCGGCACCTTGGCCTCGAGCCCTCTCACTGCTCAGTGCAGACGGCATGGTGCGGCCACAGCTCCCTGCACAGCTACAGTAGCAGGATCTCCTTGGGCAGAAGGAACAGAGATGCTGAGAAGGAACAGGTCCCGTTTCCCGCCTCAAACACACTTCCAGTCTTCCTTTTCCCACTCCAAGGGAAATGTCCTTTCTTCCTCTTTCTACTTCATAGTCACACAAGGATAATTTACTTAAAAGTTGTTAGGTCACAAAAATAATCACGCTCTATTTCATTTCTTTTCCCAGCAGTTGGTCCCCTAGAGCTGATTCCAAGCATCAAATTCTTGGTGTGTATTTTAGAACATCTTGAAATGGGGAGAGGAACATGGGGAAGGGCTGGTGAAAGGCTACAGAGTTTCAGGATGCAAGATAAGTAAGTTCTGGAGACTGTACAACGTGGGGCCTATAACGAACTGAATTGTATACTTAGAGAAATCTGCAAGAGGGTAGATCTTATGTTAAGTGTTCTTACCACAGAAGGAAAAAAACTTAATCTTCTAAAAAATAAAATAGAGGGGGCAGAAGGAAACTTTTGGAGGTGATGGCTATGTTTAAGGTCTTGATTGTGGTGATGGCCTCACGTCTATATTCTTATCTCCAAACTCAGCAAGTTGCATTATATTAAATATGGACAGCTTTCAGTATGTCAATCAGACCTCAATAAAGTGGTTTTAAAGAAAAAAAGCAGGGCTTCCCTGGTGGCGCAGTGGTTGAGAGTCCGCCTGCCGATGCAGGGGACACGGGTTCGTGCCCCGGTCCGGGAGGATCCCACATGCCGCGGAGCGGCTGGGCCCGTGAGCCATGGCCGCTGAGCCTGCGCCTCCGGACCCTGTGTTCCGCAACGGGAGAAGCCACAAGAGTGAGAGGCCCGCCTACCGAAGGAAAAGAAAAAAAAAAAAAAAAGCAAAGAAGAGCCCTTGAAGGTGACAAGGCTCAGGAGCACAACACGCTACACGCTGCGATCACAGCCCTTCTCCTGGGCTCCTACGTCTCCCTTGCCAACACGGACTGAAACTGCCTTCAGCCATAAGAATTTACGTCATACCAATACTGGCACAAGTTCCAAGGGTCCCATGCATAAGCTGACATCACTGTGGCCCTGCTTGGGGGTGACAGAAGCGACGGAAGTAGAAGACATATTATTTCACTGGCATCTCTTACTCTGCTGCTGATTGTGTTACACAATTCAGTAGATTACCGGGAAAGTGAGGCACTAAGAACCCTGATTTTTCTTTCCCGGAATATCCCAAAAATTAAGGCTGTTTACAGTGAAGCACTATAAATGCCTTCTGACCCTCTGCTTAAAAAATAAAAATAAAAAAGACTAAGACGTGAACGAGAAGTTCCCTGACTTAGATTTTCACGTAAATCCTTACCACGTGAGGATCTTTCCACTCTAAAACAAGAGTTTGCACTTTAAACAGAGATTTCAATAAATTAATGCATTAGCTGTAAAGAAATGGCCTCAACTGAAATGACTAAGCAAGTGACCTCAATATTATTTCCTCTCAACAGCCTAAGCAACATAAAAAGAAACTGAATCCAAAAAGGAATCTGAGTAATGCCCTATGTCTACAAGATTGCATCTGAGGAAGAGCGCGTCTCCGTGTGACATACTTGTGGGAGGGCTTCAGTTCTGCAGCTTCAGTTCTGAACAAACTGCTGTCTCTGTTTCACTCCGCACAAAGCTAACTAGGTATCCCAGCTATCCAGGTTTGAAACATAACCAGAAATGTCCCCTCCTCCTTCAGTAAGACAAGGCCCAGTGAGCTTAGGGGTGACCCAAGACACATGTATTTCAAGGCATGTCAAACTGTACTTTTCAGAAAACCATTTCCTTCAACAAACTCTTGGCAGGCACCCCGACTAGACATCATCTATAAGGGCCTTTTGTCTCAGGCGGTGCTGCTCTGCTGTATGGGACTCTCTTTGCAGGCATAATTGGTTTGGCTGTCCATTCTACCCATCAGGTGATAGAAAACTATCAATCAGGCTAAATGCAATTGAGAGAAGTCTCTTTAGCCAATTAGTCAGTAATGAGAACATTAGCCACGATATCTTCTGCAGAGGGCACCTTAGCCATTCCACTCGAGTCTGAGAAGAGGACAGTCTCTGTGTGATTAATAAAGATCACAGGCTGCTTCAGAATTTCTACATGGGGGAAGAAGAAAATCAGAGAGCGATGCAATCGGAAGCGCTAGATGTTTTCAGTGTCATGAGTGCTCTACACAAAAACACAAAAAACACAGAACCAGAAGACTTCAGAGCTGGAAGCAACCTTGAAGATAATTTGATCCAGCTCCTTCATTTTACAGATAAGGCAGGGAACAAAATGACTCGTCCAAGGTCACACAGCTGGCTGGCAGAGGTGCACCTCTCATTACTCGAAGTAAAAAATTTAAAGCTTGCAAGAGGGAAGAGATATGGGAACATATGTATATGTATAACTGATTCACTTTGTTATAAAGCAGAAACTAACATACCAAAAAAAAAAAAATTTAAAGCTGTTGAAAACAAACAAAGAAACCAAAGGCAACACAGCCTATACAAGGCTTCTGATTTTTTTTTTTTTAATTTTAGCCGACCCTCCCCCAGGTCATACAGAGGTGCAGGTGTGTCGTCCTTGCTGTCCTCCCCATTCCATCTGGGTGATCCAGGTAGAGCGCACCTAGGTAAAGAAATACCCTCCCCACCACCACCGAACATCCTCCCCAGTGTCGTAGGATGTCCTACCCCAGACAACACTGATATTTTTAAAGGCGTCTTTTGCCTCTTCTCAGGGCAAGGATCTTGCATCTTACTTCCCAGAATTCCCAAGGGAAGCACAATGACTGCATATGGTATCTTGAGGAAGCACTGTTGGTATTTAGAGCAATGACTTCTAAGCCGTACAGTCTGAGTCCATAATGCCAGTTCCGCCACTGACTAGATGTGTGGCCTCGAGCAAACAGTGCACTCCTTGTATCTCAGTTTTGCCGTCCATAAAACGGGGATAATAAGAATACCTACCCCTCAGGGTTGTTACCAGGATTAAAGGAATTCATCTACACCAAACACAAAGGACAGGAGCTGACACGTGCAAGCTCAGCTGTTATTCGGAAGGTGCTCTTGGGATGACAGCTGCAATGACAGGGCTACCTCTGTGTGTACAGGAATAACGCGATAGTAAGTTAGGGCAAAGTAAACAAATTCCGTAACTTTCCTTAGGATGAGGTCTGAGGGGATGACGGAAAGAAGAGTTAAGTTTCAAAGGGAGAGGCCAAGGTGAGGCTGGTGTGGTAGAGACAGTTACCTGTGAAAGATATCACTGAAGCTTCGGATGATGATGTCATAGCATCCTCCTACCTGCCTGCTGGAAGGCTCCCCAGTAGGGTCACCTGGCCACAGGAGGGGGAAATCTGTGTGCCCACTCACTCCTGCAGCCCACCAGCCAAGGGGCCCTGCTTCAGGTGCCTTCGCTTGGTCACTCAGCCCGAGTGGTCTGAGAGCCCAACACACCTTGGTCAGAAACATCCCCATTCTTGGAGTCTCCTCATGTTACAGATCCAGGTGATGTCACCTCTTCCATAAGGCTTCCCTCACCTGTTCCTCCCATTGGCCCCTTGCCCAGTCACTGCTGGTTTACTTGTATGACTCCCCCACTCATTCCAGTTCTGAATTTCCTACTCCCCAGGAGTGCTTCCTGAAATCAAGGTCAGGCAAGAACTTGACAGAAGGGCCCCTTTGGTGGACTGTCCCTGTGCCACACACACCGAACAACATAGAGCTACTCTGATATGGGGCGCTAACGCACTGGCAGAAGATGCCTCTGAGACTTTGCTCCTTTATCTTTTAAGAACAAATACACTCTTCTATCACCTCTAGCAACCATCCCCCCGCAAAGAAAAAGAAGACACACATGAGAGCAGAGGCAAACTCCTCTGCCCCTGCTGGGGCAGGGGGACAAACACACTCCAACACTCACAGAAGCTAAACAAGAGGACGTGGGAAAGGGAGCACAGGGAGACACGGGTGGACACACGCGTGAGACCACAAGGCACTTGAGACCTGAGCATTTAGTGTAGAAAAGGAAAAGGGGAGGGATGCTGCCTGACTTCCGGCTCTTTCCCTTTATATAGTATAAATATCGAGTCTCATATGAGAAAAACAGAGGGAGAGGGAGAGGAAGGGAGACGGGAGGGAGAGAGGGAAAGAGGGAGAGGAAAAGAGGAGGAGAGAGGGATGCCTTCTCATTCTCACTTCTGCTCCATCACAGTGTTGAGGGTGTCTCCAATCATCTGAATGAATGAACTGATATTTGGATAGGAGACAAAGAAATATATCTTGAACTTAGGAGACGCCTCTCAAAAGTTGTCAGAACTCCCAAGAGCAAGGTGCTCCTCGTGTGGTTCTCAACCACTATGTAGAATTCACAAAGGGAATTCATCTCTAGGCAGAAGACGATGAATGTGCACAATTAATGCGACCCTCTCTCTCCCATACAAGGTTAATACAGCTGCCATCCACTAATGTGTCCATCCTTCCTTCCTCTAACCCTTGGGTACCACATTACATCTAACATGACGTTAAACAGAAATTAGAAACTCCAATGCACACCACCTCAAAAAAAAAAAAAAATCAACAATACACAGGGTAAAGTGCTTAACAAAAGGACATCCTAATTTTGTGAAAAATGCAAATGTTAAATTACACACAGAGTAATTGCCATCTTTATGTCTTTCATGCTGACCTCATCTTGCCAAAGTATGGGAATCAGCGTCAGGAATGAACCTGTTACTGATTTCAATAGGATTCAAATGTATATATTATGCATAATAATAGTCTTTTTCCACTATTACATAAACATAAAATATTACCCTCCTTCCATTCTGGAGACTTTATGACAATCTGAGCTAATACGCTTAATTCAACTCAAGTTCCCGAGAGAACAGAACTACAGTTACTGTTCAGCCAAGTGCTGGATCCATTCTGCTTGTCTGTGAAATGCATTCTGTGAAACTTGCGTGGAATCATTGTGTTGTATGACACACCGTGAATATATTTTAAACTTTTATAGTCCTGACATTTAAAATAAGACTTTATTTTCTTTAGATAAGAGTTATTTAACGTCCAATAATATGCAAGCGTTTCTATACAGATGCATATTGAGCTATCTTAATTTTAGAGAGGCAAATTACACTGTTTTGGGAGAAAGTCTTGAAGCCCCAACTATGAATGAGCGTGGTATACACCACCGGCTGGATACTACACCCTCGCTAGCCCAGGCTCCGTGGAGTAGGGCAGAGGTAGGACGATGACAAAGAAAGGCAGGAAGAAAGAGAATAGAAGAAATAGAAGAGAAGAGGGGGTGAGGCAGAAGCATAACTACTCAAAACTGGGGAAAGAGAATTAATTCCATCCCCCCTGCCCTCCCCGCCAGCAAACAATCAAAGGCGTGAACTCACCTCCAGCACTGTTTAAGATGGGAGAACATTTTTTTTTTTGTAATGATTCAGACAAGGAGAGATGCAAAGAGAAACCAAACTAGGATTTAAAGGGAATGTTGCAATTCCATCATCCAGAGAGGGTGAGTATTTCACGAGAGACCTCTAACTAGAGGAGATCCTTGTGGGACTAGGTGGGTAGCCATCTCTCGTTCGTGAGATAGAATAGAACAGTTAACCTCTACTAAGGTCTTACTAAGTGTAAGGTGCTGTTCGGAGCACATATTAACTCACCGAATCCTCACAAAGCTCTGGGGAAGTGGGAACTATTATTATCCACGTTTTACTAGTAAAACGTAAGGAGTGCACCCAAATCACACAGCTGGGAAATGGCAGAGCTGGGGAGTCAAACCCAGCTGTCTGACTACAGACCCAGCACTATTAATCATTTCATTAGGGAGTGAGTGAGTGAATGAATGAATGAATGCAAAAGTTATGCTGATTGTTTCTAACTTGTGGCTTTAAAGGCTGCTGGCAGAGCTTGTCCCTACCACAAAGAATTGCCTTATAAACGTGGGTCACCAAAACCATGCCTCACGCACACCCCTATCCGCACTGCACCCTCATCCTGACCTGGTCCTCTCTTTGCAAAGGGGCAGAGTCAGAAGTAAGGCTGATGTCTCCTTTGTCTGACCCTGTCACATCGGGACCATGCAACAAGGCAGTGCTGCACACAAGAGTGACTGCGGGGCTTCCTCTGGGGCCCACGGCACTTCCTGCTGGAGGAGAGAGATGGGTCCTGGTGCCCTGGCAACGTTCCAAGTGGGCACACACTTTACATGAAGTTTGAAGTTTCAGTTAGTGGCAGGATCTCCACTTCCTGTTCCAAGCTGTTGAGTAACAGTCGTGCACCTCACAGCCCTGAGGTGTCTCTGCTTGCGTGGTGAAGACCTGAGAGGCTCATAGAGCAGGTCTCCCCTATGGGGCCAAAGAGATAAAGTCTTCAAATGCATCAGAACTGCCCCAAGATGCACCACAGCACTAAATGTGTGACAATTTGAACATGACATGCATGTTTTACAATGTATTTTCCCCTTCCCCTCTGCTTCTCACCCTTCTTCCCTTTATTTCTCGAGTCTTCACTTATGGAGGCAGAACAGGAGACATTTCCAGACTCATTTACCTCAAGTTCTGTTCCACTCTCAGATCCCAAACAGCATGCTTTTCCTCACCCAGCTTCGATTCTGTTTCCCTACCTTTGAGAAATGTGCTGTTTCAAAAGCCCTGATTTTTAGCTTATAAGAATGCGGAGGAAGGGGCCCCCCAGAAGGCAATACTTTAACATTTTCCAAGCAGTCATCTGGGGGATTCATGACCTTACAAAAAGTTCTGGTGGTTTTTGACATCCAACTTCCTTCCCTTCCCCAAACTCTCTCTCTCTCCCCACACGCTGCCACATGTTTTGGGGCAAGTATTTGGATGAGTGAAGAATTAAAAACTGAGAAAAGTGAAAACATCCAACAGTCACAATGATTTTTTTTTCTTTTAAAATTGCAGCATTGTAGCTGGAACAGTTTCACCAGTATGCACCATATATTTTAATCATATCAACTGTGCCCACCTAGATTCAGCTCTTGGGAAAATTCTAACAAAGACAACACTCTCCATCAGTTTAAAATAGTCTATTGTGACAGGAAAGTACCTTGAAAATTGGTGAAGACTCACACGTAGAACCAATTTCCCCTCTAGGGAAAATCAGTGACTATAAATTCATTAGGGCAGTTAATTCCACCACGTAAGCAGTTCCTGACATCACTGTTAATACTTGGAAAAATAAGCAGCCTCTTCAAATGAACAGATTGTAAACCCTGAAGTGAAGATGGCGGAGTCCTAATTATGCTCCCTTATAAAAAGGGAATCGTAATACATGTTCTTTTTCCAGGGGGATGTCTTAAGAATAAATAAGACAAACAGGTAAAAATATTGGATTGGCCCAAAAGGTCATTCGGGTTTTTCCGTAAGATGTTACAGAAAAACCCGAACGAACATATTGGCCAATCCAATACTTTTAGTTCTTGTGGGTAAGGCACTACCTAATCCCAAGATAGCTCTATAAGAAAAAAAAAAAGATTGGTGTGTTCTCTGAAGTTGTTCTCTGAAGTTTCGATGAGGGCTATGGGCCCAAAATGTTTTAAAAGCAGAAAACTGTTAACACTGGAGATACTGTCAAAATACATTTCCTTCTGGTTAAGAAAAGGAGGGAGGACTAAAAGGGTGGAGTGGAAAGGAATTGTCATCAAAGCATTGTTAATATGAACTGAATTATATTACAATGACGATACTTCAACATGGGGAATGAAAATTGTCCCGTATTATTGTGGATTGACAATATGACAATCGTTCATTGAGAGTGGATGACAGCTGTAGCATTAGAGCTCGGTGAACAACACAGGATGAATGAGTGTTACAAGTTCTTCCAGAATGGGCCCCTATTTCACAGGAGTTTGTATCAACCCAAAATAAATACATGCCAGTTTTTCACTATCTCAGCAAATTTAGCATCTCTTGACAAACCCCTACCAGCGGCCTCAAAGTGCCAGTGGCATGTCCCTGCTTAGTGGATTTGCAACAGCTGTGAAATGTCAAGTCAAAATGCCACGAAAGATCTATACAGCGCCTCAGCAAAAGAAAGGGCAAGAAATGGTAACATGCCTACGCCCGGACAAGTGTGAACTGACATCGAGCTGTCTCCTGATTCACGGGAACACTGCTTCTACACCTCTGCCTTGGCACCAGCTTTGTTCCACCAAGCAGGAGAGTCATTTGCGTGCCTCTTATTCATGTAAAAGAACGAACACCAGGTATGCTACTTGAAATTAACACAGACGCCAGAGATATTTACATTACCTCTTTATACGCTATACAAGTCATTCCTGCTTACTTAAGAAAAGCAAGGGAAAAAGCACAAAAACCACTCATAATATTACCACAGAAAGATGAGCCCTGGTCATATTCACATTTTTCTTTCCAGTTATATGCATTTTTAAAAAGCAGAATCGGCTCTTCGTTCTGTTCTAGTGCCTGCTTTTAAAAAATTTAGCAATCAATATATTGTGAACATTTTCCCAATCTCATTAAATATTCCTCTAAAATATAATTCGAATGGCGACACATGCTCCATTTTCTACATATACCATAATTAACACAGTTAATCTGCTATCGTTGGACATTTAGGCTGTTTCCAACTTTTTTACTATGAAATATAATGCAGCCAGTATGTAACATGTGTATACTCTCTAATCTCTTGGAATAAATTTATAAAAACTCATACTGATTTTCTACGATCCTGACTGTGACAACACTAAGTGAACCTGGGAGGCAGTCCTTGGATAGGTGTCTAGAGCATAATTTACCCATCATAAGAGCCTCTGAAGTATTGGTGAGAGTAGTTGAAGAGGTATAAACAATGGGCAAGTTCTTCACTTCATACTTCGAGAAAACAGAACCACTTATCCCTTAATTGCCGAGGCCAAGCCTTCTAGAGCCAAGCAAAGCAATCTGTCTTGGTGGGTGAGGGAAAGAAGATGGTATGTAAAGGGAGAGGAATTATGTGAATATTCTCTACACTTCCAAGCTCAGTATTAAATAGAAACTTCCTCTAAAAGCCTCTGAGTGAATAATAAAATGTGGGAGTTATTTTATGCTATTTTCCAAATATTTCTAACTTGCTATCTTCCAGGCACACAGCAGAACTGCACTTCCTGGCCCTCCTGTGGTCAGATGGGATCATGTGACCAGTTCTGATGAATAAAGTGTGAGCAGAGTGCCAGGTACCATTTCTGGGCTGGAACATTAAATCGCTGACGTTAGACCCTCCTGAGAGCTCTCTTTCCTTTGGCTCAGCCACTGGTGTGACATAGCGGCCAGTTTCATCAAGCGTGAGTCCCTGAGTGCTGATGATAAGCAGAGTCCCCCTTCCCCCTGGCCGACCCACAATAAACATGAGCAAGAATGAGAGTTTTGTTGCTTCAAACCACTAAGATTTGGGGGCTGTTTGTTACTATATCATCACCTACCCTCTCTTGATGGATAAATACGATAATATTTCACGGACCTTTGCTGTCTCATGATCTGATTAAAATATTTACATAAAAGTCCATCCTTCTCTACACATATAATTTGAAAACCTGGAGAGTTACAGACCTAATCTTTAAGGTCTCCTGGGCTTTATGATGTGATCATTCAATGGGTATTTCCAGTGCCTTCCGGGTGCCAGGAACTTGCGTTACATGCTTCGGGAAATATGGAGACACAGCTGCGGCCCCGAGAAGCTTAAAATAAAGTGGGGAGGATACAGTTTCAGAATTTCTATAAAGGAGGAATTTAGGGTTAGCAATTGGGATGCAAAGGGCACTTGGGAGACTATCTTGAAGCTGTGTTTGCACAGCAAGCGCAGTCGGTGTGTAATTATATATTTATTTGAAGTGGCTTTGCAGGGAGGCTGATGGGGAATATTGTAGTGTCGAATGCTCTCCTCTGAGCTGCCCTTAGCACCGCCAGGGATACAACAAATACAACTCAAAGCAGATTGCAGAGAGCTTCTAAAGAAAGAGGCTGTGGTGTTCAGAGGACTGGAAGACGCGGTCTGAGTGGGAGAGACTGAGAGAAAACGTTCACTGAGGAAACTGAATCTGAGATGGGATTTGGGGGGCCAGATTGCCACAGGGAGAGACTGGAGGAAGAGAAGCCATCTGGAAGGAAGGCCCAGTTTAAGCAAAGACACAGAGAAGAGAAAACAGAGGACATATCTAGAAAGGTATCCAGGGCAAAGGTATCCTAGACTAATGTCTAGGAAGTTCGTTAGACAAGTGCAAATTTGGGGAGAGAGTGCTGAGGGGCTTAGAGGGATTTGTGCTTGAATAGCTGAGTCACGGAATTCAGGGCAGCAGAGGGAGGCAGGATGCAGGGGTTTGAAGGAAGAGAATGGTCAACTCATTCTCTTCCTTCAGCAGGCAGAGCTGGTCCTGGCAGGTTGACGTGGCTGAAGCATGGCGCCTGTGTCCGAACAATGAAGGTGATAGAACCGAGAGGGCTGCAACCCAGAGAGGGAGGTACCAAGGCAGACCTGGCTTGCACTGTGTTTCTAGCTCAAAACTTTCAGCACAGGACTGAACATAAAATAGGCGAGTGGTAAATGAATAACTGCTAACAGTACTACCCCACTGACCGACTGAGGGGCAAGGCAGTTCTACAGGACCGGCTTGCCAGTCCCCTCACCTCCTTTTAGCTTCTTTGCCCACTTTCGGAGTCTTATTTTGTCATTGTGTCTCCCTTCCAAAAATGGGCACAGCAGAAGATGAAGGTATCACTCAGATCTGAGCAGTGGGCTACCTGCAAATAGTTCTGATTTAACCTGGAAGAGCCTGAAAGTGAGTGAAATGATGTCTGTAGATTATCTAGGAATTGTAGCTTTAAATGGTATATGTGAGAACTGTATTGCCTGGTTTTTACCTCATGATAATAAGAGAAAGATAAATTCTTAAAAAGGAAAACATTCCAGGTACTCAGCATCTGCGAAGGTTTTTCACTGGTAATTCCCTTTTGGTTAATCTGATCCCCCATGCTTCCCTTTATGAAACCATTTTAGCTTTGGTTCAAAAAAAAAAAAAAAAAGAAAGAAAGAAAGGATGACAAAAATTAGTCTAAAGGCTGGAAAAAAGCAGGTGGAGTGGGAGAATAATGATCACTTTTCTGTATGATACTGAGTAAGTAGATTGGACTTCTGGCCCAGGAGTACGATAGTATTTCAAGTATGAAAGGAACATTTCTTGAGGGAAATGGACAGTTTAACCACGAGTAGTGTCCTTTTGATATCCCACCAAAACACAGCAAATCCAAGAATAGGTTACAGGAAACCACAACTCTCTTGACTGAGAAGCAAACACAGGTTATTTTTTCCAAAGGCACATGAACGCCCAAATAATAAGCCACCTCCAGAAGGTCAGAAGAAATTTATTGGGAATCTATTGGACACAGAACCAAAGAAAACCTCCCTGTAATTGGACTTCACCTGGTTGCAAAAGCAGTGGATGCCTTTGCTACTTTTATGGCCAAAGATAGCAAAGATTTTCCGTGGAGAACTTAAGTGGAATCTGTTTTGTTCTAAGGTCAGATCTACAAAGCCGTAATCACCCAGGTAACTTGGGTCTGATGCTGCCCAAAATATCCCGGTAATTATAGGAGAAAGGTCATTTTCTCTGTATAATCGCAACTATACCACTGGCTGTCTACACTGGCACTTATCCAGTTAAGAACTGCCTTTCATTTCACTTTGTGCTTGCACAGACCTTGCCAAAGACAATGACATTCTTAACAGGGGATTTTTTTTTAATTGCCTTTATAAATATTCCTCCTCTCTTGTTCGTCCCCTAGGATAACCTGATGACTTCCTCCACAGGACAAGATACAAAATATCCTCCGCTAATTTGTACGTTCTTTCCGGACTGGGAGAATACTGTGAGACAGAAAGGAAATGGAGAGGTGAAGAGGAAGAATCAACAGAGGGTGCCAAGATCTGCAAAATTGGGGGGATGAAAAGATTCGTAGCTATGGAGAGAGAAAGAGAGAGAAAGAGAGGAGAAGGAAGCAAAGCAGATGTGCAGGTCGACAGACGTCTTATTCAGAGTTTGAGCAGTTTGGGGGCAGAAAGCAGCACTTGTGCCCGCCTGTGACTGCTCAAGAGAAGCGCCCATTCCTTTTCTTCACAAAGAAAAAATGGCATTTATCTCAAGTACAGCGAGGCGTACGAGGCTTCACCTCCCCCACCCTCTTTCTTCGCTCTTCCTCCTGCCGGCTCCCTCCCCGCCTCCCCTTCCTGTTGGAAAAGAAAAGGTGGGAGGGGAGAGGCGGGGGGAGGACCCACCGGCCACAGACAACGCGCGGTGGGAGTCTCTTTTCTTCGGCTTTTACCAGCCTATGGGGGTCAGGATGCGATTGGTTCAGCTTTATGTGTGATCTGGTGCCTCTCACTTAGCAACAGCGAGCAGGGAAGGCAGGAAGCGACGCCACCTGCCTCTGGCGAGGGTGCGGATGGCTTAAAACGCGCCACTCGCTCCGAGGGAGACAGAAGCGGGGCGGGGCGGGGCAGGGAGGGGCGGGGCGGGGCGGGGCCGGGGGGGGCAGTCTGAGCTTCGCGTATTGTATCGCTGAGAGCAGGGCTGAACCAGGGTGTTAACTACAACTAACCAGCAGGCTAGGGGAGGAAGAGCGGAGACTGGACAGGAGCTATTTTTAATGAGCATCTGGGTATAAATCATATACAGAAAGCCTTCATGTATTTCTTGTTTGTTTTGTTTAAAGGACAGACGACACCGTGCTGCCTGGGTGGTGCGTGGGGAGAGAGGTGGGTTCTCTAGGCAAAAAAATAAGAGAGAAGAGGAATCTGAAACTGTCCAGTGGGTTTACTCCGTTTTATTTTGTTTTCAAACCAGGGTGCTACTAGGAAAGGAAAAGTAAAAGTGGGTGTACTTGAAAAAGCAGTTGGCTGTGTAATCCCAGGATAGGATTTTTTTTTTTTTAATTAGTCAACACAGTAGCTGTTTCTAAATCCTGAGTTCCATTTTAGCGTTTGAGAATTAACTTTCTGGAGTGGAAAGTGGCAAAAGAGAAGTACATCTCTGCTAGAGAGAGATTTTTTAATTTCTGAGGAGGATGCCGACAGAAGTTCTGATAGCTCACACCGCCTGAATATAACAGGGCCCAGGGCCAATAACAACAAGGAAATGTATTCTGCTATTCCATCTTCTTTCATTTCTCTTAATAGAATTTTCCCTTCCCCTCCATCCCAGGTCCCCCACCAGACTTGAGAAGGATTATCTCACCTATTTACCCACCTCAACTCAACCCACCCCATCACATCAAACAGCCTAGTCTCAGACTCTAAACTATAGATGGGAGAGTATCTTTCTTCCCTTCTTAGAGAAAAAGGGTGCCTTTCAGCATGGACTGGAGTCTTTCATTGGTATCAACTGGGGCCCTAGAGACAAAGACAAGCAGCCCGGAGGGCACAGGTGGACCTCTATCTGCCCAAATAAACCAGACCCAATTAACCCCTTCAACTCTGAGCAGTAAAAGCCACTGACTACAGTGACACCTACTGCCCGGGGCGCAGCTATACAATCTGGTATCATCTACCAGGTTCTCACAATTTGCTCCACTGGTGTGGGCTCCACTGAATACATTTCTCTCTACTAACAGCTGAATGAGGACACTTTTAGCCTCTGACTCTTGGGCCAGCCTCACCACCTGTAACTCAGGACCTCCTCAGGGGCCAGGGGTCCTCACCGCTGGGGGTACAAAAACTCCCATGTATTGAATATAAACTGACTCCCTCTGGCAGTGATTCTACACATGAGGGAGAGAAAACATAGTTTCATAAGAGCCCACACCCCGTTCAGAATCACTACTAAGGTGAAATCACTTTTATCAACAATCCTCTTTGACACCTGATTAAATTATCCTGATTAAACGTCCACGGAAGTTTCCAGTATCCACAGAATGGTACTCTGCAGGGAAAAATATGACAGTGAAGGGCTAGTACAATGGAGATATTTAGAAACTCCACTTCCATAGTTTATATAATAGCATGTTAATCAATCCACATTTCTTTTACTCTATGTGCTTAGTCAGATCCCAGAAATTCCCTCCCGTTGAAAAAAGAAAATCCATGTCATTATGAAAGTTAAAGTTATACTTTTCTGAAAGCACAGCAAAAATGCCATGTTAATGACAAAACTATTCACAAGTCTTATGATTCTTTTTTACAATAAGGACAAGAAACAATGTCGCTAACAGAATCCATGATTTCTCCCAAAATAGGCACTAAGTTTAAAACCATATTAAAGATGCCAGGATGATTATAAAAGTAATGGGTCAGGAGGTACAGCTTGATTCATTTTTGGCAAAAAATATCTAATGAGTCTTCACCAAGATAAGTACACATTCAACAGAACACTAGCAATGCTGGAAATTCAAACGTCACTCATCTTTAAGGATGCTCAAAAGTGCTCGTAGATATTCTGCTTTTTATTCCCAACCTCCCACTTGGAATGGTAAGTTGTGATACTCTCATTTCCCAACTGGCAAACAGAGGAGTCTTGCAGCTTACCCAAGGTCACAAAGCGAGTCAGTGGAGGTGCTGAAATCAGAACAGGCTTCCTGATTTCAAGCTCAGGGCCTAGCCTTTGGGCCGCTAGAACCAGGCCATTCTCTGAATCACAATGAGGTCTCCCTCATACCCTTACGGATACCTCATCCCTGTGTGTTAAATTTCTGCTACTGTCTCAGGGTTGAGATGTCATTCTACTTACATTCTCCTTAATGTTTCTTATTTTGTGATGTCATTTATCAGGTGCTTTCACCAAATGGGTTATTAAGGAAAAAAATTAGTATGTGGGAGGCTTGAGTAAAACCTACAAAAAAACCCAGAAATGGCTCACACATGTCAAATGAAAGGCTAAATGTACCCACTTCCAACTACCTGTCTAGCATTTTAACATCAAAATGAGTATTAAGTGAGGATACTCTGAAAAGCAGTTGTAGGGACTCACCACTAAGATACAATCCACAAGGTGGAGCTGCTCTGGGGCATCCGGCTACATGGTCTAATTATAGCACAACAGGGAAACTTTCATTCTTTTTCACAGAAGTTCACACCGACAGAACATACCTGGAACACAAACCCATATTGTGTGTGCACAGTAAAGCTCTACCTACCACTATGCCACAAATCACACAACCCTCTGTGCAGAAATCTGGTCAGTGGGGTGAGGGTGGTAGAAATGGCATCCACAAATGTCCCTCAAAAATCGCACATACTTTTTTATAACGAGAGGTTCCTTCCCTCAAAATATTCTTAAACTTAAAACTATTTCCCCATAATAGGGAAATAAATGGTGATCCATCTGTCCCCATGATTCCTTTCCAGGCGCTGTTTTTTTTTTTTTTTTGCGGTACGCGGGCCTCTCACTGTTGTGACCTCTCCCGTTGCGGAGCACAGGCTCCGGACGCGCAGGCTCAGCGGCCATGGCTCACGGGCCCAGCCGCTCCGCGGCATGTGGGATCTTCCCGGACCGGGGCACGAATCCGTGTCCCCTGCATCGGAAGTAGGACTCTCAACCACTGTGCCACCAGGGAAGCCCCAGACGCTGTTTTAACATGAACCCAAACATCCAGCATTAACCTAATGGACATCACTTACGAGTTGTATACGAATAGCTATAAACAGGCACCGAGAACTCCCCTCATTCAAAATGTGAAAGTTGTATCTTTTCAAATCAATCGTGCAAGATGCAATCGCACAGTTTTGAGGGATTACACATTCTTCAGACGGTAACATGAACTGTCGGCACCAACAACCAGTGTTCCTGGTTAGAGTTGGATGGACCGCTTCAAAGTCAGCAAGTCTGATGCTTGCCTCTCCAAAAAGTCCCCTTCGGGGCTTCCCTGGTGGCGCAGTGGTTGAGAGTCCGCCTGCCCATGCAGGGGACACGGGTTCGTGCCCCGGTCCGGGAAGATCCCACATGCCGCGGAGCGGCTGGGCCCGTGAGCCATGGCCGCTGAGCCTGCGCGTCTGGAGCCTGTGCTCCGCAACGGGAGAGGCCACAACAGTGAGAGGCCCGCGTACCGCAAAAAAAAAAAAAAAAGTCCCCTTCAACAACATTCTTCACGTCTTCCACAGCACTAACCTGGAGGCGGGGGCACCTCTGACTGCTCCCCACCTCGTCTCCTTCAGTGACTTAACCCCTTGGACTATTCTTTTGGAACATCTCACATCTGGCTCCCATTCCCATCTGAATTCAGGTAACCCAGGTTGGGAGCACATCACTTTACACCTGTATCACTGCAGGGACCACACTCCCGGATCCTGGATCCTTGGGTTTCTCCTCTGGGCCATGTAGCTTCGAGACACTGTCTGCCCTTTGCCCTCACAACCAACAGTGGTTCTTATTTATTTAATTGTTTCAGATCTAAAGAGATTTGCTGTAAATGGCTCCTACATTTCCACTTTTATAAACAAAATAGAACACCATAAACATGCATGTGTGTGTATGTCTATAAAATTTTTTTTGAAAGCATAGACCAGGGCCAGCAAAGGGCCACTTAGTAAACAGTTTAGGTTTGGAGGACCAAAAGGCAAAATTGAGGATTTTATGTAGATACATAACGAGAGAGAAAAATTCCCACAAACTTCTTATTGACAAAATTCAATACTTTATTGGTGGACACAGTTGAATTTCATACAATTTTCACATCTCATGAAATATCCTTCTTGTGAATGCTTTTCAACCATTTAAATATGTAAAAATCATTCTTAGCCTGTGGGCCACCCGAAAACAGGTGGGGTGGGGACGTTTTGGCTCACGGGCCATAGTTTTGAAAGTCCTAGAATATACACCAAGTAGTGAAAACTGTGGTTAGGTTGAGGGAATGGGCAGGAAAGCAAAGAGATAAGTCCTTTTTTTCACTTTTTAATTAAGACATTTCTGTATTATTTACCTTTTCATTACAGGCATGGATTACTGTACTTTTATGATTTGAAAAACAGTCATGGAAGACGTGATGTGACTGATTAATTAAAGACTTCTTCAGAGCTTTCAAATTCCTCCATATCCTTCTTATTTAACTTAATTTCCATTACTATTCTCTGTGTCTCTTCATTATTTGCCTAAAACCCTATGCCCCCCTCTTGTTTTCACACCTTTGCTGCCTGGGAACATCGTAGTCGTATTTCAAGGCTTACTTCCTAGTCTTAAGTTCCTTAAGACTCCCATATACCCAAGAGAGTAAAGGGAAAGCTTCAGTTCTCTGATCACTTGTCAGTTAATTTAGCGTGTGTTTGTCTTGAGTTCCCCACAGGCAGGGACCACCTTGGAACCTTCGGCAGCACCAACCACTAAGAAATCTCCACTTAGGTGTTCGACAAACATTTGACAGCTTTTTGGTCACCCTATGCTAAAATACAATTGTAGAATAGCTAATAAATAGTCTAGGATCCGTGGATGGAAGTTAGAAGGATAGAAATGTTGGCTTGATATATGAAAATATTATTTTCTAACTTTCAAAACTGTCCAACAATGAAATACGCTGCCTCTTGAAATAACACATTTCCTGACACTAAAAAGTATTCAAAACACAAGTGGGTGACCATCTGTCAGGGATTCTATGGAAGGAATTCCTGTATTATTTAGGTCAGACCACATGGGCTCTCAAGTCCCTTCTCACTCAAGAATTTGTTATTCTTATCGATACTCTGCCCCTACCCCAAATATCTCATTTATTGTTAAAATTAAGTGATTTGAAGTAACAGGGGTGACACATTCACAACTCAGATCATCAAAAACTCTACTTTGCCATTTGTTGCAATTCTGTGGGTATGACAGGACGGTATTAATCAGCTTGCTCTAGGCAAGCTTAGTATATTTTTGATAAACCACCAATACTGCCGTGAAAGACCCCAGAGCCGTGAGGATTTTTGCCTCTTGTTTAGACAGCTCCCTGGGGATGGTTTTCTTATTGTTTTTGCTTATCCATTTGTTTGTTGGTTCTTTTTTTTTAAAGGTTCTTGGGTTGCTGTCACAATCAGCTGTCTGAATGACGACATGTAAATCATAACCACACCTATATTTTGCTTATCTTGCATCCAGCTTTCTAGAGCCTTTAGAACTCTGGGAAAACCTCAGGTTCAAAAGGAACTTAGACACACATACCCCACAACCTCTTTGGAGGTAAAAAATATAACCTCTGAGCACTCTGTGACATGTAAACGAAGTTCCAAAATTACATGTCATGGGTTCTTTCATCATGTTGCTACTGAATACCCACCCTGGCCCAGGCAGTGCGCTAAGTACCGGGGACAGACCGTAACTCGAGGACTTACACTGTCACCTAGAAGGGCCAGTCGGTGTAAAAAAGGAAAGAAATACATCGACTGGCTTTCAGTGTCTATCAGAGACCAACCTTTTTATTGAAGAGCCTACAAATGGAGAGCTGGTAACAGGAGAGATAACAGGGGAGAAAGAAAGGCATAAAGGAGGAAAAAAAGGAAAAGAATGAGAATCAGTTGCAGCAACAAGGCCACGTGGCATTAGAAGTAAGGAGACGCTGATAGAGAGGAAAGGGGGCACCAGACGCTATTTAGAGCTTAATACTGAACCTTCCAGAAGTCACGGGGGCGCCTACTCCAGGTGTCCACAGCCTCCAATGCCACATGGTGCCTTCACTTTAGCAAACTAAGCGGTGTTCATAATCAGGAATCACTTCTCTATACCTGCATGTCCCAAGGACTCTCTAAGGGTGTCCTGACATAAGTTCTAAAAAGCCTGGAACACACAGTACACCTTCAGCTAATGTTGGTTTCCTTTTCAAAGTCTCCTTGGGTCATTAAGAAAAGATTCTATCATGTTCCAGCTGTAAAAACAAATCAGGGAGTAATATTAAGAGCTTCTAATTATCGAGTGCTGACTGTGTGCAGGCACTAAGCTAAGCGCTTTAAATGGATTTTCCCAGTAGCCCTATTACATAAGACCCATTTTTTGGACGTAGAAACTGAGGATTAGAGAAGTTAGAAGCTTGCCCAGCATCATAAGGGTAGTAAGTAACAGAGCCAGGACTTAAACCCAAGTGATCTAACTCGAAATCTAGGACTCTTAAGCACTGAGTTAGAATGCAGCAAAATGCCTAAAATACCACACTGACTTGCCTTTTCAACTTCAGAGCCCTTCTCACCTTCAGGCCATGCAGGAGCTGTTTAATGTTTGAACAACAGAGAATGAGACGGTAACAGTTTACTTGTTAATAAAAGTTTAAAAGTTCTTCTCTTTAGAAAAGAAACCACAATGAATAAAAACTATATCCTAGGAATCCAAAACAAAATTTGCCCCAAAAGACTGATCCAGACTCCAGGGAGTATTTGCCAGAAGCTATTTTTTTCTGAAATTATAGAAAGAGGAAAAATCAATGTATTGGCATTAAAACAAGAAGTCTAGGGAATTCCCTGGCGGTCCAGTGGTTAGGACTCCGCGCTCTCACTGCCGAGGGCCCAGGTTCAAACCCTGGTCAGGGAACTAAGATTCCGCAAGCCGCACGGCACAGCTAAAAACAACCCCAAAAAGTCTAAGGAACAGCCTCTTGGTCAGCGAAACAATGTTCTAAGGTGATGGCTAAGATAACACTTTATCTGGCTTTAAGAAAAATATGGCATTCCACATAGTTGAATTATCCAGAGAACAAAGTTTAGTCATTGAAGTAAAAAGCTATTTTGATGGAAATCTTTCTAAAACATGACATATTTATATTCATATATTCTTAAACAGAAACCATTTTCTCGATGATTTATTACAGGATCATCATTATGAATATTATTAGTAATAACAGGCTGCTATTCAATTACTTCTGGGGGGGGTGTTAAACCCAGTAGAGCTCTTTGCCCCTGCATTACATGACCTCACGACAGATGACCCCAAACTGCCATGCCTTCCAGGTCTCCAAGTCTGCCTTTTATATTTCTTTTTATCCTCCTCTCTGCACTTCTTCTTCTTTTTTTTTTTTTGTGGGTTGTTGTTTTTTTTTGAATTTTATTTTATTTATTTTTTTATACAGCAGGTTATTATTAGTCATCCATTTTATACACATCAGTGTATACATATCAATCCCAATCTCCCAATTCATCCCACCACCACCCCACCCCCCTGCGGCTTTCCCCCCTTGGTGTCCATACGTTTGTTCTCTACATCTGTGTCTCAATTTCTGCCCTGCAAACCAGTTCATCTGTACCATTTTTCTAGGTTCCACATATATGCGTTAATATACAATATTTGTTTTTCTCTTTCTGACTTACTTCACTCTGTATGACAGTCTCTAGATCCATCCACATCTCAACAAATGACCCAATTTCGTTCCTTTTTATGGCTGAGTAATATTCCATTGTATATATGTACCACATCTTCTTCATCCATTTGTCTGTCGATGGGCATTTAGGTTGCTTCCATGACCTGGCTATTGTAAATAGAGCTGCAATGAACATTGTGGTACATGACTCTTTTTGAATTATGGTTTTCTCTGGGTATATGCCCAGCAGTGGGATTGCTGGGTGATATGGTAATTCTATTTTTAGTTTTTTAAGGAACCTCCGTACTGTTCTCCATAGTGGCTGTGTCAATTTACATTCCCACCAACAGCTCTCTGCACTTCTTGCTTTCACGCTGCTTCTAGACTGCTTTCTTATTTTCCACATGGTTGGTTTGCTGAGGATCGCAGGGTGGCTCCGTACCCTCTCCAGGGTTAATTGTAAAAGGTTTCCCCCTGCTACCTCTCTCTGAGTTTTTTGTTTGTAATGTTTATTTTGGTTTTCTTTGAAACTCACTTCCCGGTTCCAGATGCTTGAGGTTGATGGAAGCCTAACCTCCAATCAAAGGTAGAATTACTCTAAATTTTTTATTTAAAAAAAAAAGTGTTTCTTCAAAACCAGAGTGTGGATTTCTGGAGAAGCTTTATTTTATTCACCTGAGAAATCAGGACCATACTCTTTTAAAATTAAATATCATCATACAATGGAACAGGAAGGGGAAAAAAGTGTGATTCTTTTAAAAAGTAAAATAGAATTTTGTTTTCCCTTAAACATTTCATTTGTTTTTGGTGATAGTCCTTCAAGTTTAGAGTATTTTTTTTAATTACGGATTTAAGTTACATTGGTGAGAAAAAGAAGCCAACATTTGATGTAATTCTTTCATTACATCATATATATAACCTTTCATATATATATGAAAGGTTATATATATATAACCTCTTTCACATATATAACCTTATATATATTATACATATACATATTTACAAACATATATATGGCATTATTGATACTATGTATGTTCACAGTATTTGTAGTCTGCCTGTCTCTGTTATGTTATTTCATGTTTCCATGTTTCAACAAAGTATCCAATCAGTATGTTATAGCTTTCTGAAATTCCTATTATTTTAGTTTCGCTATTCCCCTATTACTGAGCGTTTCATTTGTTTTTACAATTTTGTTGTTGTTTAAAAAAACATGACAATGAACGTTTTCATAGAAATTACTTGTTCCTCTGAATTAATCCTTTGGGTTTAAATATGGACCTTTGCTATTGACCCAGTAAAAAAAATCCAAGCACAGTTAGAAAAGAGAAACAGAAGAAAAAGCAAATGAGAACAGGTATGAGAGAAATGAAAGAAGAGTCTGGGGGTGTGTTTTCTCCTGAGAAGGCTGCATCTTGTATGTAAAACGCTGGTTATATCATCTGTTCTACTGTGAATGCTGAACAACACTACAATTTGGGTGAAGATTGTTTTTCTCACTGTGATTTCACTTATGGTCTAGAAATTCTAAATGGAGAGCAGAAACAGGGTTCAGTGCTTTCTAGAACAACTGCCATTATTTCTACTTGAGGTTTACTTTCATTTGTAAAATTTGTCTAAATGGAGTTGGATACTACAAAGAAATAGTTATTTTATCAAAAGCTTTTAGGGTGACTTTAAGCTTGGAAGTGAAGAAAAACAACTTTCTTATTCGCTGTAGTATCCCTAGCACATTCACGGGAACACAGTAGGTAGCTGATAAGCACAGTCAAGGGAATAAAGTTAGGAGTGCAGTAAACACTTCCGGAGGGAATGACGGGTGGCAGGAAGTTGTTCCTTTCCCTGAAGGAAATCACTTTCCCCTACTCTACAGCATACTTATGGATGGAAAAGTCTTTAAAATCTGATCATGCATAGTTCCGAAGGAATGTGCTTTAGGAGCATTTGCTGACGGGGATGCAGGTCAAAGGAGAAAAGAAATGCTCTTACATTCTCATGATCTGGTTATTAAGGAAATAAAGTAAACCCTTATTATAGAATAAACACATAAAGAAATGGGGTGAATAATCAATACAGGGAATACTGCGTCTGAACCAGAAGACAGTCTGATACAGGTCAAATTTTATAAATTTGTGTTTGTATATTCCTCGCTGAAGGGAGTCAACTTTATAAAGAAGGCTGGGGTAAAAAACAGACCTTGGTGATTTTAAATATGTCTGTAAGAGTTAAAGATCAGGTTAAGAGATAGGAAAAAAATAAAAGGATTTGTTAGTTTTGCAGAAACTGTCAGGGTTTCTATGGCATTGCAATGGCAAAGTCAAATATACATCTTTTTCAAATAGAAAGGTAAGAGGCGTTTAAAACATAGGTAAAAATGCTTTTCTCTGACAAAATAGTTACTATATTTAGAACTCAAAAGAGCCTTAATTTTTGGTATATGATGTGATCTATGAAGCAATATCAATTTTTATTTATATTAATGAAATCTGGAAGAGTCTAGCTGGGATTTGCAAGGGCTTCAAAGAAAAGGGAAAGGGAAGCTATTAGAAGTCACAGACATGATTAGCACAAGCTTGAAATCAAAGTAAAAACTGTGAACCAAGATGCGCTAACTTAACCCTCAGACCCTGCCTCTGATACAGCTTAATAACACAGATCCTAGAAAACATTATAAAGATTTCTTTGGACAGTGCATTAGATCAGTGCTAACATGGCCAGTCACAGTAAATGCACAGAAAGCCATTTCAAAGGCAGATACTAAATTAAAAGGAAAATTAAAGTCTCATTTTATGGATTTCCCCTACAGAGAGTGTCAGATCCTACATTAATGTTATAAAACACTTTTAAATAGCCATTGCCCGACTATCACTGTTATAAATGATATTCTGATGTTCTTAAATATCTAGAATCTATTTAAATACAGGTACTGAATATTTTGTACTGTTCATAACAGAAGCAAAGGGTTTGACCTATTCCTAATTACAGTATTAATGCAACGATCTGTGTGATCACATATAAATAGAAATCTAACTACACATGCCACTGGATTTCAGCCAGAGGGTCCAGGTTCTAGCTGAAATTCAATGACATCAGCAGAGAATAATCCACTCAGCTAAACAAGCAGGGAGAATAAGCAACTGTGGTCCCAGAGATTTTTGTTTTTTATTCCAAGTTACCATCAAGAAATATGATGGCTCAGATTTTGTATCATCAGTAGTGACAATGAGGCATGCACATCTGATGTGGATTTCTACGTAGCACTCACATGCAGAGATGGATTTTTCAAAGCTCTACTCATCTCCCCCTTTCTCCCCTACTCCCTCAGCCATCAGCACCAAACTCTAGAGCCATATTTCATTTCCCAGTGAACACCCTGGGAACAGCCATCACTTTTTCCCAGAACTGGACTCAAAAGAAAACACCATCCCTAAGTAAGTTAAACAGTTCAATGCACCAAGGAGATTTATCATAGAGAGAGATCTGCCTAATGAAAGTAATCCCCTAACCATGACACGGAAGACTGCTTTCTCTCTCTAGTTAAAAAACACACTGCCTCTGACAGAGAAGGAAGACAGCACTCAGGCACCTCTAATATTAGCAAGAAACAAAATGCTGCTCTTAGAAGGTCTGGTATTAGAAAATTCCGAACGATATCTGTAATCGGAAGAAAGATCAACGTACACGACGATGCAAGCGTTCCAATATATCAATTCAAGGAAAGTAACAAGACTAAGTTTATACCCAGTTACTGAAATGCAACCATGGCCAATAATAATTTTTGCTCATATAGATCTCTGTTCCTCCTAGTTAATGAAAAATTTTAAAAATCCGAGGTTCAGAATGGAAACGGGCCTCAGGAGGAAAGTGGTTGCCTCTTTCACAAATGGTCACCTTAGTCCAAGGCTTCTTACTTAGACTTTATTTGGTGTTGGCAGAAATTGCCACTAACTGGCAAAAGGAACTAAGAAGAGAATGACAATATGGTGCCTGTATATTGCAACTGCCACAGAGCCCAGTGTTTTGACATTGTTACTGAAACACACTCAACTATTTATGAGAGCTAAGTTGAATCAAACAGTTGGTGTGGCAGAAAAAACATCTGTGAAGTCTTTTTGTCTAGAAAGTCACTAAGAAAAGGATGAGGAAACACAGCTATCACACAAACACAAATACCTCTAAAAATATCATAAATAGCACTGTAAAGCGGGAACAGATACCTCCTACCCCCAACATTGTAACAATCCCCTGCAGGCGTGGCCACCCAGGATTCTCAGGCAGTGCATCCCTGAGGATGGCCAGCTCTTCTGGAGAGATGAAAGTTCCCTCTTTATCCACAAAAAGTACTTTTTAAAATTAATTATTTTGAATATAATATCTTTCTGACTTAGACCGCCTTGGGGCCAAGCGATCTGTGTTTTAACAAGGTGAGTTTGACATAGGCTAGGGTTTAAGGACCAGTGTCATCCACTAAATGGCTCTGAATTTCTGTGCTCTTAAGAGTTTTCTGTCTGCTTTCATTGGGTTTTCCTTTTATTTGTTATCGAGTTATTTCTGCCCACCATGCATCTGCCTCTATATTGGTCCTTCTCCCTTCCAATTTGCTCCTTTCCAATTTGCATCTAATCTTTTACAGACTTAGAAATCAGTTTTCGCGGTAGTTAAAAATCATGTGTAAAATACAAATACATAGGATCAAATGAGTCAAGAACTGCATTCAAAACTGGGAAAGCACCCTTATGAGGGGAATGCGTGGTACTTGGACATAGATTTTTGAGGTCTATTTTGGCTATTTAGAGGCTTTTCTGCTTACTTCCTTAATTGTACAATATTTACTTGCTTTTATTCTGAGCAGTAGAGGAGGTTGCTGAATAACTGAGTCCCAGAAAATGAAATGTTTCTATGGTTTACGAGTGAGTCTCTGCAATGTTCATCTTAATATTTTTAACAGGACTGTAGTGACTACCATTCATTAAATATTTGCTATGTGCCAGACACTGTGCTATATGCATTTTATATACATTATTTAATCAGATCCTCACAACAAGAAGTAGGTTATTATTATCATTCTAGATGAGGAAACAAGAGGCACAGAGCCATTCAGGAACCTGCCTAAGATCACAGGGCTATTAAGAAAAATAACCCAAATTCAGGTTAGCTGGATTCTAAAGCCACCTATTTTCTTTTTTTTTTTTTTTTCTTCTCCTTCTTCCTTTCTTCTTCTCCTCCTTTTTTTAAAAAAAATATCACTGGGCTATGTAGCAAAGAAGCAGCCAGGTGGGAACTCAAAGCTTAGAAAAAGGGGGTGGGAGCAAGGATGAATCTCAAGAGTTGGAAAGGACTGTGGTGAGTGGCCAATATTCAGAAAAGGACACAGAAGATGTGTTCTTCCCAGGGAGAGATCAAGGAAGACAGAAGACTGAAGTCATGCCATCCTACCTAGAAGGTCAAAACCTGCCAGTGTCCACAATAAGAGAGTCTCCTGATCTGTTTTCCACAGGGCTCCATATTCCCTTTTATACTCTACTCCAGGGTCCTTACAGTTATTATTTAAGCTTGTTTGAAGCATACATGATCTTTACATTTGTAAACATCATGAGGTCAGAATCTTCTGCCACATGGCTGAGATACTATAACTGATAATAATTGACCATCCAGACTACTATAAATTGAAACATCCTCTTTACTTCTTACTTGGTTTGGAAAGGGAGTTCCAGTTCTCTTTCTCTTAGCCTACAATTTTGCTAAACACACAGTAGCACTATATGCTGTTCAGTACTCTCTAAAATATTTAATGTACAAACAGATGCTATGCGTGGGTAATGGTAGAATAACACACATTGGGCATGTTGAAAAGAGAGCTCGCTTAAGAATGTGTGTCATGACCAGTCAGAATGACCATTGTTAAAAATCCACAAACAGTAAATGCTGGAGAGGGTGTGGAGAAAAGGGAACCCTCCTACATTGTTGGTGGGAGTGTAAATTGGTGCAGCCACTATGGAGAACAGTATGGAGGTTCCTTGAAAAACTAAAAATACAGTTACCATATGATCCAGCAATCCTAGTCTTGGGCATATATCCAGACAAAACTATAATTCAAAAAGATACCTGCACCCCTATGTTCATAGCAGCACTATTCACAATAGCCAAGACATGGAAGCAACCTAAGTGTCCATCGACAGATGAATAAAGAACATGTGGTATATATACAATGCAATACTACTCATCCATATAAAGAATGAAAAAACACAATTTGCAGCAACATAATGGACCTAGAGATTATGATACTAAGTGAAGTAAGTCAGAAAGAGAAAGACAAATATCATATGATATCCCTTACATGTGGAATCTAGACTATGACACAAATGAACTTATTTACAAAACAAACGCACAGACATAGGAAACAAACTTATGGTTACCAAAGGGGGAAAGGTCAGGGAGAGACAAATTAGGAGTTTGGGATTAGCAGATACAAACTACTACATATAAAACAGATAAATAACAAGGTCCTCCTGTATAGCACAGGGGACTATATTCAATACCTTGTAATAACCTATAAAGAAAAAGAATATATATATATGTATGTATAACTGAATCACTTTGCTGTACACCAGAAACTAATACGACATTGTAAATCAACTATACTTCAATTAGAAAAAAATTTTTTTAAGAAAAAAAAGAATGTGTGTCACACAGCATCAAGGCAGACCTTGTGCTCCCCTCTCCTCCCTCCTTAGAGCTGCTGGGAAGACTCCATTTCTTATTAAAGAAATCAGAAACAAACTTCTCATTTCACCAACTGTATTATAATCCATATTTAATCACATAAATGGGTCTCTGCTTTCTAAATTACAAACAATCCACTTTGATTTGATTCCTCAAAGGATCTGATCTTTAAGGAGGTATTTCAGGGAAAAAATGCAACCAATAAAGTACCTATGGGGTGAGCAAATTGAGCGGGGAAATATCTGATTGTTTCACTAAGCGAGATATCTTAGCATTCTGATTTAACACTCATGCCAGAGGAAATGGAAGAAACACATTATAAGCCTTTTGTGTTTTGATGAGGAAGACATTACATAAGACAAAAGGGGGAGCACAGTGTTACCCAAAGTTTACCAAATTAGTACCATCTAAGTGCTCTATCATAGGCTTTTACTGAACTGTACGTGTTTCTGTTGTTGACGGTTGGGCTAGAGGTGGCTTTTTGCCATTTCACGCTTCAAGCATTAGTTTGTCCGGCTGACTCCTCAGGCAGAGGTGGAGGGTAGCCATCGAACTTGGGCCCTCTGGTTCCTGGCAGGTCAATAACTGGAGCCCTTCTGACTCTGCTGTCTTTTTTGGAAGCCAATACAGTAAGTCCCCTACATACGAACGAGTTCCGTTCCGAGAGCGTGTTTGTAAGTCCAATTTGTTCGTTAAGTCCAACAAAGTTAGCCTAGGTACCCAACTAACACAATCGGCTATATAGTACTGTACTGTAATAGGTTTATAATACTTTTCACACAAATAATACATTAAAAAATACAAAAAATAAAGAAAACATTTTTAATCTTACAGTACAGTACCTTGAAAAGTACAGTAGTACAGTACAACAGCTGGCATACAGGGGCACGTTCGCATCTCTGAAAGTTCGCAACTTGAAGGTTCATATGTAAGGGACTTACTGTATTTCACAGTATCTTGTACTGATCAGCTCAGACTATCCAATGAGACCCACACACCTTCCTTCCAGTCTCCCTATCACAAAAACCATCACTTCCTTTCTCTCATGACCTTCATCCCTCCGTACCTTACTCAAAACCAACAGAACAGCTATGCCCTAATTATTACAGTGGGACTCTTTGATCTTATTCTTTAAAGCTCTCTTCTAATTACCAGAAGGTTTTCTCAAGGCTCTTTTCAAATTGCTGAAAGGTTCCAATCACTCCAAACTTCCCATCTCCTTAAACTGAAATTTTTTTCACCATTCCCTCTGACTTGAGGTTGTCTTTATCTTTTGTTGACATGTAAAGTCACTTACAGGGCAGAACTCCTATCCACGAAGGCATCTCCACCATCAAATGCCAAGACTTCATAAGGAAGTAGAAGGAAAAACGTGTTTTTCTACAGAGGATTTACAGCAAAATCCAAAAGCCACTTTGTGATGGGTACGTGTATGGAAGTGAAAGTATGAACTGACATTAAATTCTCAGTTGTGGTTGGAGTTATGGTTTGCTTTGACTTTCCTTTGTAAAATCCCATTAAGGTAGAATCCCATCTCTCTTTTTAAGTTTTTTGTTTTCTGATACACATTGCTAGTATTTATTTTATTGAAGCAGAAGGAAAATAAATATAATAACTGCTCATATCAGTTGTCTCTACTGATGGTGCTATTTCTCATATAAAATGCAGCTGATTCCTTCTGCCTCTGGAAATCAGAAGCAGCCTTTCACCCACAGAGCTGTAACTTTTCAGAATCAATGGTTTTACCATCTTTGAGACCTTCTGGATTAAACTCAGTCCAGACAGTCTCTGCTGACCTTCACAAGTCATAAGCCTTGCAAAGCTAACAGAGTTTGCTGTGAGAGTGTGGGTCTTGACTCATCCACATTAAGATCTTTGAAACCTTTGGCAGAGCCCTGCCTTAATAGTCTCTGGTAGCCCACAGAGGCGTTGTAAGTTTCACTCCCTCTTTAAAAAGTAATCTAACATGTGAAAATCCAAAACTATAGATCAACTGGATCCCTGTGACTTTATTCTCATCATAAAACGGGCCCTCCTCTGCCCAGTCCCCTGGCACCATATTCCTGGCACCTCCACCAGACAGACGCTCCATGTGGAAGCGTGCCACAGCTCAGCTCCTGGCATGGAGAAGCTGCTCGATCAGTGAATGGCATCCTCACTTCACAGAAGGATTTACTCAAGATCTTCCTCGTTGTGAGAGCTTAAAAGTCAGGCCTCTTAGTTAGCACACACTGTTAGCAATGATTGATTTACCAGCAATTTTCCAGGACACACCCATGTGTCTCATGCACCAGGCAGTCCAAAAAAGATGGGTGAAGATAAGTAAATCAGATGTACAAATCATCCCCGATTAGCCCTTTGCTCTTCAAGACTGGTGTGTTAGAATCAGAATCCTGAAAGGGCACAGATTTGAGCAGCAAACAGACCTGAGTCTGAATCACAGCTTTGTTATTGGGCAGAACTGTAAGTACTCTGAGGCTTGATTTTCTAACAAGGGAAGTGGGCTTGCTACCTTTGAAGCTGCTGTGAGGAGTAAATGAACTATGAAAGTGCTAACACAGAAGACATGCAAGAAAGGCCAGCTCTTGACATGTCTGGTTCCCTGAATAAAGTCTGCACCTCTCTGCTTCCTATCCAAAACAGAGGTTTTAGGAAGTATCATCCTTACACTTACAGAGTTCTCTCTCAAATATACACCTCTCAGACCACATAGATCGGTGGCTGGCCCAATGTGACATGTATGTGGATAGATGTGCCCTGGAATTAATCTGAGAGGAAGGAGTTCCACTTGAGTTCAGGATACAAGTATATCCACAAGAACAGGAGCAGGGGGGAAAAATCATATTGCTGGAAATGACCAACATGAAGTTTGGGGATTCAAAGCTGAATAATTCCAAAATAATAAATGGTGTTAAGTGAATCCCAGCTGTATTCCCACTAAGGTCACCAGAGGCAGGGATTATATGTGACACCGGAGGCTTGCATAGGAGCTGCTGTAGAAAGCTACAGCCTGACCCGGTCTGGAATGGCCCAGCATTTGGCCAGCAGGGCCAGAACTGCCTCAGAGTCTCCCATTCTCCTAGCTGCCGCTTCCTTTCCTGGAGATCACATCCAATTTTTGATTAGTATCACTTTGAACCTAATAGCTTTAGATCAGTGTTGAGAGATGAACCACAAATCTTTTTATCAATCAATTATTCAGACACGGAAAGGGGTTTTATCCCACACAGGCTATTTTTAATCTCAAAGACTCCCAGTCTTTTATGTAAATGGGTTATAGGACCAGTATCCCTTCCACGAGCCGCTACAAAAACGATGTGCACCAATGAATACCTGAGTGACCCTGAGAGGCATTTGGCATGCTTCTTCTCCAATCTCAAGGCTTTCTGGAATACTTTCACTAGTTTGGAAGCAGGGAGAGGGACTCAGGATAGTAAAGGAGGAAATCATGAAATATTACAACCCCAGTGGATCACAGGAAGTGTGTGTGCATGGGAGAGATTGAGAGAGAGAGAAGAGAATAAGAAAAAGGAGAAGAAAAAAGAAAAGGAACAGAGGAAAGGAGACCCAAGGCTCTCAGAAAGGGTTCAATTCCCTCTACTGCTCAGGTACATGACTTGAGTCCAGTTATCGAAATGGCCAAGAGTTTGCAAATCTCGTCAGGGGAGGGAGAAAGCATAAGTGGCATTTACTACAAAACTTGCTAACCATTTCTCTATGTTATTAAATTATAATGCCCCGGAATATAAAAGTCATTGGAGTGGGGAGGGGTGTGGTTGAAAGTATTAAAGTCCTAAAACAGCACAGTTTTCTGTATTGTCTCTACTATTCTACAAAAAACATACTCAGCTACCAAGACCACGCAGCTATTCTATTCGTGATAATAAATGTAATACAACACTGAATTTTTCCCTGTATTTAAAATGTATACTTCGGGTAATACGTAAATGTCAATCTTATCCTGATTTTATCTGCTTTTAGTGAACAGAAAAGGAAGGATAAACTGAGGAATAAAGATCATACAATAACTAGAGTAAATACTGGTAATTTTTAAATGACTACAGAAACCACTACGTTTGGAATTTATGCCATCTCTAAATTAAGTGACCACTGTTAACACTGCAATATATTCAGATCATAAGCTACGATCCTTTCCAAGAAAATCAGTAAAAAATCATTAAACCACACAATATTTGGTATTAAAACTTGATTCATTTTTAAATTCTGGAGGCGGAGCTGATTCCTGTAGTTATAATAGCCATTCCTAAATCTCAGTGGCTTAGAACCACCATTTTGTTTCAGTGAGTCAGGAACTTGGGAAGGGCTCATTGCATCGTCAGATGGCTATGACAGGCTGGCTACCCAACGTGGTCCATCCACACGGCAGGCAACCGACAGTAGCCGTTAGCTGGGAGTTCCACTGGAGCTGTCAAGCAGAGCATCTACCAGCGGCCTCTCCAGCGTGGCAGTGTCAGGGTAGTCGGACTTACGTTGCGCTGGCATCTAGAGCAGAGGTCTTGGGAAAACTGGGTGAAAGCTACCATGGCATTTTCTGGCCTAGACTTGGACATCTTGGAAATCACAAAGCATCACTTCCATGTATCGTATTGGTCCAAGAAGTCACCAGCCCACCCAGATGCAGACCTCACCTCTCAATGGTAAGAGTGTCAGAAAGTTTGGGCGTCAGGTTTTACAATTGTCACAATGGTTCTGTCAGTCTTTGCGTTCTCTGTCATTCTTTGCAGATCGCTGAATGTATGTCCATGAGCCTGAGCACACACAGGCTTTGTACGTAGCATGTGTTCGATAGATGTTTGAAAGGCATATCAAGAGTACTTTTCTTAGAGGGAAAAGTAGGTCATGGCCATGAACTTGAAGTCAACTCACAAAGGACTGTTCAAAAATCTGGGGTGTATCTGCGTGCTTAACCAAGGGTCTCTGCCTAGGCACTTTTCAGACTAATTGGGCCAGTTCTTAAATTTGTAAGAGAATGAAAACAAGCATGGTCAGTAAAGAGAACTCAACCGAGAGCTTACGCTGTCAGCTTTCAAGTGAGAAAAATGTGGCGCTGAATCCTGACCCTATCACTTACACACTGGACGTTAAAACGCACGACTTTACCCTTCTAAAACCTTTATCTCATTTTTAAAACAATAACAAATAATACCACCTATCTCATAGTGCTGCTGTGAGGATTAAATGTGTAAATATCTATAAAAGGCTAAAACTATGGCCAGACACATAGTTGGCACTCAAAAAGTACGTGTGGTTTTTGTATCCTTATTACTATTCAAAAGTTCTTAGGCCACTCCATAGTACATGGTAAGCACTCCTTAAACGTTAACTTTTAATGTAATTATAACCTCTAACCCTCATCTTGTTCAGTTTCTATCCCCCTCTCTACCTTCCCCCTACACCCAAACATTGAAGGGGTTGCTGACAAAATTCACAATTTGACAGATCAGACTTTCAGAACTTCTTACACTCCTTATTTATGATCTGAAAAATGTGAAAAAGAACAATGGAAATGCCCAAAGATGGGCAACTTTAAGAAAGTTCAGGCTTTGTAGGTTCCTTGAATATTCGGATAATCAATATGTGATTTTATCAGCTTGGACTTGACCTATGGAAAAAAATTTCCCCTTGAATGCTGCAACTTCAGAACGTTATTACCCTGTAGAAGGTGAAGTGTGGAGTCTTCTTCTTTCCACAAGGTTCCACTATAGCGTGGCTGCCTCTTTCTTCAGTAGAGGAGAGAGGACAAAGCAGCAAAATTCAACTGCTAAGTCTAGAGGTATGATGCTAGGGAAAGAGGAGAAGGGATGACTTTTGTAGCAGAGGGCCTACAGATTAGAATATATAGTTAAATCATTCTATAGAGAAAGATCACACTAGGGTTGGGTTTTTTTCTGTTTTGTAAATAAGTTCACTTGTATCATTTTTTTTTTAGATTCCACATATAAATAATATCGTATGGTATTTGTCTTTCTCTGTCTGACTTAATTAACTTAGTATGATAACCTCTAGGTCCATCCATGTTGCCGCAAGTGGCATTATTTCATTCTTCTTTATGGCTAAGTAGTATTCCATTGTGTATATATACCACATCATCTTTAACCATTTATCTGTTGATGGACATTTAGGTTGCTTCCATGTCTTGGCTATTGCAAATAGAGCTGCTAGTTTTTGGGGGGTTTTTTAATAGTAAACTAAAGACAAGATAGGCTCTTAAGTTCTGTGACGTCTGTCCAGTTCACTGTTGCATTTCTGAGACCCACTTCAGTATCTGGCACTAAGCAAAGGCTTCAGAAGTATTTGCTGAATGAGCTGCATAAATTCATGTTAAAATCAATGCCTGGGAAAGGACCCCTCTAGATGTTTTAACCTAAGTAAGTGCTTTGACTTGGAGGCCCACAGAGCATCTTATTTTAATCTGTTATAATCTTATTTTTCCATGATGAAAACATTTCTCCCTTTTGAAAGGGAGCTTACTTTTTCAGTGCACTGATGAAGATAATCAGAATAAAGCAGGACACACTCTGGAGGGGGGGGAAAGGCAAAAGCAACAAAAGTGAACGCAGCATCCCCCAAACAAGCAAACAAACTGCACAGCGGCTCTCAGTAGACACCCAGGAACCAAAATGAAATTGGCCTTTGCTTAGCAAAGCCTAAATTCGAATCTTGAAAAATAAATCCCTGAAATAAAAATGGCACCTCTGAGATGATGAACAACTTCTAAAGCCTCAACACAGAGGGGGCAAATGCCTTTAAACGAGCCCCTGGAGAGAGGAGGGCACCTACCGAAGGCAGTCAGGCTTTGACTCATTGTTATCTGTTTCTGCACTTGATTGAGCCTCGTTGGTACACAAATGATTTTTCCCCTTGCATCTGGTCAAGGTGGTCATCGTTTAAAATCGCTGGGAAGTAGAAATGCCCCCTTCCCTTTCCATGGGGGAACCTCCTTCATGCCAATAACCTCACAGCAGGGTCTGGCAGCCCAGCCTCCTTGCCAGCCCAGGGTCCTTGTGAGAACCGCCAAACTTCCCACAACAGACAAGAGTGTGCCGCGGAAACATGAGGGCGGCATTGTTCGGCCCCCAACTCCCTCTCCCGGGATCACTTGCTTAAGTCTCGTTTTCTGTAGCCTCCTTTGTCTCAGTTCCTGGGGGTTCGTACCATGCATTGTCATTGTTGGGGAGGACAAATACAACCGGCGGTTTCTCAACAGCTGTCTGCAGGAGCTGCCGCAGAGGACACACATGTGCGCGGGCACACACACACACACACACACATCCCCTCCCTCCCTCAGAAACACCATCCACACAGGGTGCAGGCTGCCCTGAACTTGCCCCACCCAGTTGGCTCTGCCAGCCAGCCTTTTCCTGGACATACATTCCTGCGCCTCCAGGAAACCAGGTGGGAACCAACACTTGCTGGGCTTTCTCATTTTACAGCTTTTACACAGAGGTGAGACCCCCTCCCACATTCCCATTGCCCCCATGAGCTTTAAATGTTAACAACAGAGGGGTGAGGATGCCCACTTTTTGAACACTGAGAAATCCAAAGTGGCAGGCAATAAAGCTCAACACGTACACACTAGGCCAGGACTTTTTAAAAAATCACGTCATTTCTTAGACTCACAGCCTCACAGTAATCATAATTAAAAAAAAAAACCGCAATGAAAATGGATCAGCAGACATCCTCTTTCAGATTCAATGATAGAAATTGTTACATTTATAATTTTACAAGGACTGGGATTAAAAAAAAAAAAAAAAGAGCATCTGCCTTATGGTCTCAGTGACCAGCTGGACAGATGGTGAAGAATATCATTAGTTAAGAAAGCTCTCATTCATTATCTGCAAGTCCCTTGGGCAGGCCGGGGTGGGGGGCAAGAATGTCCCAGAATGTAATATTTGAAGAATGTGTGTGTGTCTGAGATATGAGGCCAGGCGGTGGACATGGGGTCGGAACACACCGCCCGTTGTGATCCAAACAGCAACCATGAACACCTCAGCAGCGGCGTGTCGCACAGAGACTTCCAGCTTCCGTTCTACCCGCTCCCTCGACGGTATTAACAGTGAAGAAACCATTTAGAGGTCACCATAGCTGCCAACGATCCCTCCTTCTCTAGACGTAAGTACCTCTCCATCGGAAAAACTAAAGGGGCACAGAAGAGGAGATGCTGAAACTGTCACTTCTCTGGCAACTCTTCTGGGTTCACATGGAAAATGACAAAAGAAACAGGGGGTCTGGTGTGTTCATCTCAACCACAGGGATTCCAGGGTAAAACGCCTCTAAATTTAAGTCACCTCTCCACCTGGGTAACAGAAAGTGTGTGTGTGTGTGTGTGTGTGTGTGTGTGTGTGTGTGTGTGTGTGTGTGTGTGTGTGTGTGTGTTTGCCGGGTTGTGGGGGGGGAGCGGGGGCAGAGGATAACAACAGGCCCCAGTGAAAGTGATGGAAGGACCAGAAATCAACAGATCTGTGACTGTCCGGTTTTCTGTACCAATTTATATCTACCTTTTCAGCTTAATCTCTTATAAACTTCCATCAGAGAGACTCTGGTACTGAAAGGATAGATGAGTTCCTTGGCCCTTTGGATCTGTCTTTCCACCGGGCACTGAACACCTACTGGGTATGAGGTGCTCTGCTGGGAACCCACAGGAATACAAGAGAAGCAGAGGTATGGGGATCCCCGGCCTGCCATTGTGGGGTAGAGGGTGCGTATGAGTGGCCATCAATCAAAACTCATAGCTTCTGAAGCTGGAAAAACTAGTCTTCAAAGTCACTCATATACTGATTTTTGCCAACAACTCACATTGGTACTTTGGAGAAATCTAAGAAATTGGTGAGAAACTTTAAGCGTTAGGTAGGAACCAGGATCACCGAAGCCAAATGGGAAGCCTGGTTCAAAGAAGGGAGCAAAGAAATCAGAAAAAGAAGGATGATTACGATGAAGGACAGGGTCACTATTCATCCCCAGCTGGCCCCAGCTTCTCTGTTTTCCTTCTATCTGCCAGCTCTCCCTGGTTCTTGGAAAACACCTCAGGCAGAATCCTCCGCTGCCACCACAATGACCTCTAGGGGAAGAAAACTAATAGCAATGACAATAACAATCATTTTTTCCCATGTTGAGTGCCGACTGTAGGCTCAGCATCTGTTCAGTGCTTGAGATCTAGCACTTAATGCTCATAACGTCTCTCGGAGGTTGGTATTATTGCCACTGTACAGATGAGAAAACTGAGACTTGGAGAGGTTAAGTGATTTGCCCAAGGTCACACGGCTAGCAGGTGACAGTGGCAGGAACCAGACCCAGGTATGTCCCCTTCCAGTATCAAGGCTCCTAGCCACTTCACTATAGGGAGTCTTTCCTATACTCTGGCCAAGACATAGCTGGGATTTTCCAAAACTAACTTTACTGAAGAATTAAGAAAAAACTAAAATATAAATTCTTGGGGGAAAAAAAAAAAAACCAAGTTAAAACGCAAGTCTCTTGGGCTCTTTTTGTTTTTTGGCTGTGCCGTGAAGCATGTGGGATCTCAGTTCCTCAACCAGGGATCGAACCCAGGCCCCCTGCACTGGGAGCACAGAGTCTTAACCACTGGACTAGCAGGGAAGTCCCAGCCTCTTGTGCTCTTAACATCAAAAGCTAAATGTTTGTCAGTGAATAAATTTACCAGCCAATTTTCCTCCCAGGATGTTAGGAAGAATATATAACACATGTATACTTTAAATAGTTTAAACACAATATAAAAGCTATTTATTATTCATTCTTCCTAGGAATATTCTTTCTCTATCCCCCAACTCAAGGTCTGTGAGGATTAAATGAGATATTATGACTGAGGATTCTGCTTTAGATCTTTATGCGCAATCGAAAAATAAGGATATTTAACATTTAAACTTTGTATCTTTAAAATGAAAATATAGGCCTATTGCATTTATAAAGCAAACAACAGAAATAATAAAGCAAACTAGACTCCTTGACTGGTGGAGGTCTTAGGATGAAGGGTACACATGAAAATGGGACACATGAGATTTCTGTGCTCAGATTCAGAAAAGTCTCCAGTCACTTTGTCTTGACTTTGCAGTTTTCTTCTCTGCCTCTTCAAGGTCTCAGGCTCCAGGCCCCCGGCAGTCCTGCCTTCACCTCTACCCCACTTCTCTCGTTGCCCTTTGGTTCCTCCGACTTTGTTGAGGCTGTTTCAAAAGCTCTTTTCCTTTGCCCTTTATTCTGAGCTAGCATTTGGCCTCACTCGTGGCCTCTGCACGAGGTCATCTTGACCTGAAACCTGCCTGCATCTTTTCTGTCCCTTCCAACCATCCACTGCAGTTTGTTCTTCCTGAAGGTGAGCTGTCACACACAAGTTGCTACTCCCTGACTGGGGCATGGCTCCCGCTCATAGGCAGACACAGAGACCACAACTCATCCTCAGTAACTTCTTCAAGTACTTTCATTTGAAACATCCCAAAGAGCCTTCTGTTCATCTCTCCATGTCTAGAGCAGAAATCTTATCAATGTAGTTTTATAACACCAATGTTCCTAATTTATAGGAATCTGCCCAGTCGGTACTTCCCCGAAAGGTATTAGAACAGCATTAGAGGCTGTTCCCTCCACACCCAGCAAGATCTGGCGGCCCCATGTCAAAGGCAGCCCTGAAGCGTCTCTGCACTGTGGAGGCCAATGCTTTTAGGCATCGTAACACCCCTTCCCAATACGCTCCTGGGTTTTGGAGTCAAAGGGATTTGAATTCAAATTCCAAATCTCACAAAGCCCTGAGACATTAGGCAGGTCATTAAACACTCCGAGCCTCGGTTTACTCATCCTCAAAGTGGGGTTGATGGTAAATAGCTATCTTACGGTTGCCATGGTATTTACGAGGGATGATGCATATCAAATCTTTGCACAGAGGACTAGTAGTGTTTATCAAGGGAGGCACTATCTCCTTCTGAGCAAAGCAGAGTTAAAAACAAGTCAGCTCCTTCTGTCCCCAAATACTTCTAGAAATGAATCAGTTGCAATCAACAGTCTTCTTTCCTAGAAGTGAGGGCTGTCCCTCCTTCCCTCTCACTCTTTCCAAGAGGCCTGAAAACAACAGGGAAAAAGAATGTAGGCTAAGGACACGAAGGCACCACAGTGTCCACTGCAGCGCCAAGGAACAGAACTAGGATGATGGGTTTCATAAAATATCACCCACTCCCACACCAGTCATTTGCAGCTTGATCAAACTGCTACTGCGAGCCTCGGGACCCCTAGTTTAGTTTAGAAATGGCAGAAGGACCCTAGAGAAAATGAGAACTCTTTTAATCATTACCGCTTTTATTACATTTCTGTGCCTTGCACACAGTGCTCTGAGAAAACCTACAAGAGCTTGGGGCTGTTAATGGGACACCAGCTCTGCCATGGGGATGGGGGTGGCCACTTAGAACTTTACTTTTAGAAGAATCCCACACTCTGCTCCTGAAGCCTGCCTGGACTTGATGAGCCATTTAGAAGAAAAATTTAAAGATGGAAAGTGAAAGATTCAAGGAAAGAAGGGAGTAGGGCAAGAACAGACTAGAAGGGCATAAAAATGAAAAGGCAGCTATAGAGTCAAATACATTCAGCCTTGCCTCCAGCACCCACTGCCCAAAGACAGGAGCTGCTTCGTGCTGGGCTCAAGGGTAGGGAAGCTCCCAACTCGGCACAGGTTCACCAGACCCCATCCTGAAGACTGGAAAGGAAAAGAAACAGAGGGGGGATCCCAGCCCCTAGGTCCTGAAGACCACTGTCACTAGAAGAAAGACAGGCAGGAGAGAGAGAGAAAAGTTGGGGTGGGTGCCGTTACCAAACCATGTCCACGAGGGCACGTGAAAAACCCCAAGGGCTCTGCTCATCCAGACATGGGAGCTCTGTCTTCTAAATCCCCTTCTGGGGTCACTAAGAGAACTGGGCAAAATCGGGACCAGGAGCTCAGGGCCCTCTCTTTTCTAGGGCTCACCACTGGCAAGGAAAGCCCTGCCTCACTTTGCAGAAAGGAGGGCAGCCTCTTCAGCAAAATGGGCTTTTTTTGGCAGCACCACAGGGCTTGTGGGATCTTAGTTCCCCGACCAGGGATTGAACCAGGGCCCTCGGCAATGAGAGGGCGGAGTCCTAACCACTGGACCGCCAGAGAACTCCCAGGATGGGTTTTTAAAATAGAACAAACTGGGGGAATTTGAATTCATGAGTGAATGCAGTTCATGTAAGAAGCAAATGGTAGTTCTACATATCTGTATTTTTACTCCTTTCACTGGGAAACTAAAGAGTAAACAACTCCCATCTCCAAAAGAAAGTTTCCTCTAAATCCTAAAAAATGTTTAGTCAAGGTTAAGCCATATGTAAGAGTAACTGACATTTCCCAGATGTCCCGCAACCAAATACTGACTCTGCATTACTAATCCCAGGACTTTCTTATTTGCCGCCCTGTTTATACGCATTCAAAGCCAAAGACATGAAGTTAGCAGAATATTCATTTTTTAATTGTTATGTAAAAGTCTCAGACTGACCTGTAAAATGTTTGGAATCACAGAAGGTGTAATTCACTCTGAAATACATGTTTACAAGATGCAAGAAGGTTGTTTGGATTTATTTCGGAAGTATTAAAGAAAAAAAAAATACGCTACTCCCTTACACAAAGAATACCAGAGTGTGTGGTAGTTAATTCGGGGAAAAAGAAGTGCATGTAATCATGTAGATTTTTGAAGTAAAAGTTAATCTGCAGGAAGCAGGAAGTTAAGACGTGTAATTAACCCCAAGGTACACAATATAAAGAATGGACAGCGAAGACTAACAAAGGAGCTAGAATGAGCTAACACAGAAGTATGTGTAGAAATGACACACAGCTGAAATATCTCTTCTTTAGCTCTTTTCCTCCTTTAACCATCACAGACAGACGCTCTGGTCGTGGGTCAGAATGTGCCCGAAGACAGTGTTATTCAAAGTATGGTCTATGGACCCAGTACTCGTTGCCAAACCGATAACGTTCCACACGCCCAAGATAAGTTCCAGCTTTGCGAGTGCGACATAGCAGCTGTCATAGAGATCTGTAACTGAAGGAACATTCCAAGCAGGTGATCGTTTTTCTAGCAATTCATTTTTACTGGGTTTTCTCAATGTATCGGTCCACCATGGATTGGAAATGGAAGGAGAAGAAACCGGTCTTTCACCAGAGGCAGTCTGCAGAGTGCTGCTAAAAACCTAAAACCTAAAATTGTAGATGGTAAGCTCTCAACATCGAGTTAAGAAAACACAAGAAATTTTCCATTGTTCAGTTTTGACCTTTGATTTATGTTTCCCCGATGCAGAAGGCTGCAGGGCTGGTGCAGAAAATGATGAGAGAAGCAAGATGTGATGGCTACTTTAGCTGAAGACGCTGATTCCCCTCAACCCCACCCCCGGTTTTAAGCTGTTGATCTAGTCCACATAAGGCAAAACCCCACATAATCTTTCTGTTTGTTTGTATGTAAAAAAGGATTCTGAATGGAACAGTCTACTCCAGAGGAAAAGGAATTAAGAGTTTTAATGCTTAAGCACAGCCAAATATTTATACATCATTAAACGCAAAATACATGAACGGCTAGATGGGTGCATTTCTCTCCCATGACTTACTGTAAAGGAATGTGTTACAATACCTGGACCGCTTTACATTCTCGATCTCTTCTTTATTTTTTGTTTTACTCTCTGTAGTTATAGCAATACGATTTTTATCTTCTAAAAATATTTGAGGCTTCCTCTGCCTAGATATTTTTCCCCTAGCAATCGGTTTATGAGGAGGTGTGGGCATAAAAGATGTCCCTGTCATAACATTAAGCACATCAAAAAAACCAAAATATACATTCACATTTGTACATGAGCACAAGTGTAAACACACATCTACAACCCACTCCTGAAGTCCCAGCAGCACAATCTTCCCTGACTCACTGTCTCATCACTGAGAAGAAAAACAGTATGCCTGGGGACCACGCGAGACAACACTCCCATTATTTACCAACAGTGAGTGTTTACTGAAATAAAACCTTTCAGCTATTGCCTTGGTGACAGTAAGTCAAGTTCAAGTTCAATATGTAAATGCTAATTGCACTAAATATGCAGGCACTGGTTGGCTGAAGAAGACAGGGGCTCTGAGACTGGGTGAGCCGGGGAGAAGTAGATGGGGAGGTGAAAACAAGTCAACAGGGACTCAATTTGAGAAATCCTGTTAGTAAACACTCAAGTCTCACTGGCATGATCTTATGAACAGCTTTAATATTCAGCCGCTCCCACAGACGCGGGGGGTCATCTACGGGGAAGGTAAGAAACAGACTTCACGCCCTACACCACTGAGGATGTGAACGGTGCAGACCTGCCCCTAGATCTTCATAAACAGGCCCCTTTTCCCATCAAAGGCCTTTGCGGAATGGAGCTGGAGTTGTTTATCCTGCTTTCTTTTTCTATGAGGTTTACTTTCCCGATGTTAAACCCTGTCAACTTTACTGCCCAGAAACCTGTCTTCAGAATAGGACTTTCCGCTTTGAAGACTCCTTTTAAGAAATGTGAAGGGGCAGTAAACATAAAATAGGATCCACGGCCCCACCAATGACAACAAAAACCGGGCCCAAGCTAATCAGTCTCGTCCATAAAACACAGGCTCGCTCTCTCTCTCTCTCACACACAGTAGCAGCCCAATAAGATCTGTTGAGTGAATGCAAGCAACAGAGTAGGAAGCAGCTGAAGAGAAAGAATTCCTGCTGTGTTTTCCCCTTGTGCCTCCTTCCCAGTCAAAAGCGTTCAAGAAAAGAATGTTTTATGGCATACTGCTGTTCACCACTAGCAGTGCAAGTTTATTCTGCCCGGGGGGCCCAAGTGGGATGAGTTTGGTCATCTCCATATGTTCTCAAAGTGAAATTCTTCCCTTTCTTCCCTTTCATTTTGCAGGCCTGGTCTAATTTAAAACAAGCTATACAGAGACACAACACACTCCATGGTAAAGCAGCGATGCTCACTCGGAGAGGAGAGTTAGGCCTGCAGGATGGAACGGCCGCAAGAGAATGTGAGGAAGGGTTTCTTTCCATTGGTATCTCACGGCCTCCCTCCTTACCTGTAGCCTCTTGGGCCTCACATAGGGCTCTGCCCACAGTCAGTGCCGTCACCATGGCCAAAAGCCTGCATCAATGGAAGACCATCGGAGTCCTCTGCACGTGACATCTAACGTCACAAGCTAAGTCCATCTCAGCGACGGACGTCGGGAGGTGAAGGTTCAAATGAGGCAGTCACTGGAGCACCCACCGGGCTGTCCCCAGATCAGAACTAAAACCACTTAGGGAGTTTTTCAAAAGAAACTGAACTGGGGACTTCTCAAAACTGCTACAAATATACCCTGAAGTTGGAGACCAGAGTGAGACTCTTGGGCCCCACTGGGACTCAGATCGTACCAACAGCCCTAAAATCAAAAGGAACCAGAAAAGGTTCTGTTTACAAGTCAGCTGTGCTCCTGAGGCTCCATCCAGCAGGAAATCTCCGAAAACAGGTGAGGCCAGCCAACAACTCCAGTAAAAGGCGTATGTTGTTATTATTACTTTTTTAATAACAATCCTCTGACATGTGCATATAGCGCTTAACAGTCTACTCTGCATTCTTTCTATGATCAGTTTCATTTCGTATTCACAACAAATCTAGCAGGGAGAAGGGTAGAACTGATTAGTCCCATCTTATGGAAAAGGAAACTAAGGCTCAGGATGGCAAAGTGATTTTCCCAAACAATCTGGGTAGTGAGTAAAAAAACTGAAAAAAACCCTCAGGTCTCAGCTCTTTCCCCTGCCTCACAGCTCACCTTCAGAAAAAAGCCTTGCCTTTTTAGAAGCAGTAAAGGATTTCTCTTATTCTTCCCCATATTGCCCGTTCTCCTTAGGTATGGGAAGAAAATACCTCCTACATTTATCCATACAGCTGATACTCAGCAAATCCTGTCTGAATCAATGGACACTCCCACCCCATCCCATTTCAATATACCTTCATCCTTCCTGCCCTGGGCCAGATTTAGAATATCTGTGTGCTGCATATGGAATCCTAATAGTCAGAAGCAAAAGAAGAAATCCAGATGAATATGCTCCTTGTTTGCACATAAAGGTCATCTGGAGTCCTCAGGCCTGACACTAAGACTTCCCTGAATCGTGTTCTTTTTCTCATATGCAGATCCATCTGGAAAAGTTATGCCACTAGGTCGCCATCCACCTCTCTGGAAACTCCAGTTATTCTTTAGTTTTACCAGAAGGTTCCCCTAAGTCTTCCCTGTTTTAACTAAGCCAAATGATGTATTGTTCATGGCAGAATTTGGGGGTTTGCTTTTGTTTTAAAATCATCTAGCCAGTCCCCGTCTGTCCCAAGCTGTTAACAGGCATTTGGTCCCCTCCAGACCCAATTTCTCTCCCACACACGGGCTCCTGCAGCCTTCAGAGGAGTCAACTGGCAAAAGAAAGACTCTAGGTTTTTTAAAAAACCAACCTGCTGACAGTGGACCTCAGCCCTAGGAATACCAGGTGCAATTCACTATTAACTCTGCTGCCAGCAGAGAATGGCCAAACCCATCTCATTTCTGCAGATATGTCGCCAACACTCAGCAATCAGTAAGAATGGATGGATGAATGAATGAATGACTGAATGACTACCATTATCCTGTAATATGCACTTAAGAGAAACTTTTCCAAACTCTTAGCGAAAATATAAATGACTGAACAAGCTAAGGATCAATGATCACTTAGATATTTATCCGTTAGCGGCATACACAACTTTAAAGCTCTGTTTGTCTTGTTACAATCATTTCAATGTTGTACTTGTTTACAGAACTTTTCTCAACTATTTTTGATGATTTGCTGTCATATGAGCAATGCGATATGCGTGTATACGCCAGTAAAGTGCGTAAAGTTGGCACTCTCTTGTTCTAAAGATCAGACTCCTCAAAGACAACTGAAATATTGTTGATCTCATTACACACTGTTACTGGTAGATCAGCCATTTTGAAGTTTATTTCTTCCTAAATCCTCCAGCTTCCTGTATCTGAGTGTTTATGTCTCAGATTTCCCCCATCACCTCATTTCCCATCACTTTATTCCTAATATTCTGCGTTTCACTTCAAGTTACTATGACCTCAAACCAGCATTTATTTCCTGACCTCCAAAATGAAAAAGACTCATAAAGAAGAAAAAAGAGGAACTTTTTTAGCAACAATTTTTGGACCCCATAAACAAGTCTTATTTTTCCAGAGAGAGAGAATCCTTTAATCTACTTTGTGGACTAAATCATGCCTTGAACACATGAGGTTCAAGGTTTTACCAAAAATGGGGAAAATACAAAGGTCTAATATTTAAAATGCTAAGATTTTTTCCCTACAATTAACCACCTAGTCCAACAGTAACCTTAGAAAATATTATTTTTAAAAGGACAGTTCACACAGTTTGGTGTTGTGTGATTGCTACCGTTTCTGGGGCCGCAGTTGCTGAGTGATAATTTGCAAATGCTCCCTTTTTAAGTCCTCTCTAAAGCTTTCTGCATCTGAGGATCTGCTCCCAGAACCACAACCAAGCTGTTAGCAGGATGTGAACAAGTTCACAAAATCGAGGATTTGTTTACATTCCAGCCATAGTATAGAGAAGCTGAAAGATCTAACTAGCTGCTGTCTAACCTGTTCTTGTCTTTGCTTATTTCTTCCCAAGCTCTTAACAAACAGGTAATGGGTAGTAGTTAAACATTTGGGACCAGTTATTCATCTTGCTTTGCAGATCACAGGGCTGGTCCCAGCAGAGCATCCAGTAACTTCAAAGGACACCCCTAGTTTGCATCAGTTTCACAGGGGACAGAGCCTGGGCCCAAGGGTGCCCTCCTAAAACTCAGAACCATTACTTCATTCCCCGCCCCTGGTTACCTGAGCCACTTGTACTCCCCAATCATAAGCCAAAAGGGCTCCCTACTCAGCGCTATTTGACTCTCTCTGGAAAAGGAAAACAGAAGATGGGTCTCTGCCCTGGTCCCTCCCACTTCTTAATGACTCCCACTCTCTGTGCCCAGACACAAGCTACTTAGAAAAGTCATGTTTTTAGAGCTACTTGGTCAAAGCAGGCGACACACTGTATGGAACTGGAAATTCTGAAAATACTTCCAATTTCTTTTCTTATCTCTCACCCAAGAGCATGCTTAGCCAACATGTACCTTGTAGTTTTAATTTACAGTACAGTTTCAAAATGAACAATGAGGCACCCAAGTTGTTTAGGAACACGCAAAATCCTACCTGTTGGGTAGAGCTACCTTCATTTAGAGTCACATTTTCCCAGAAACTCTAGCTCCAGGTGTACTGAAAACCATCATTTAAAATTATTTTACACCTGTGTCCATTTGTCCTACAGGCAGCTTCTTAGGCCTCTAATATTTTTGTCAATATTTATGCTTTCTCCTTTAACTACTACTGGTCTAAATTTACTTTACTAAAGGAAATTCTGGCCCTAACTAAACTCATATAAACTTTCCATTTCACCAGGATGCTTTCTCTTTTGGGATTCAGCATGTCTTTTCTGAATCTAAGTAACAGCTCTTAAAGGCCAGCCATGAATGTTTATTTTCCAATATAAGAGCACCTTTCTATACATACATAAAACATTAAAAGCTTCATGGAGGTGCCCAAAGTCGCTCTAAGTTGGGACTAGCTGATGTTCACAGAGGGTTCTAATGTCCCCATGTGGGCTCTGCCTCAGAAGTGTGGCCCTAAGACCTTCCCCTCAGTATCCACTGCAACTTTTCTTTCTTTAATTCCACTTTGGTAAACATACATTTTCAGACTCAAAACTCTCACCAGTTCATCTCTAGTATCCATTTCTTTTATCTTCTTTTGTCTCACAATAGAGTTAAATAATATACTATTTAATTGTCAAGATGCTTCAAGTGATGTTACCTGTTTTATTTCAATGGTCTTCTACATCAGTGTGAGACAGAGAAGATCAGGAAATTTAAAATATCAAAAATTATGTGACTAGCTCCAGGTCATTCAGGTATGACAGAATCATAGCTGAAGTACCAGCTTTCAGACTCACTGATAGGGTTAATTTGTCCTACTACTCTGTCTGGAGAATATATAGTAAATATAAATGGAACTTGAACCACTTAAAAAGGGGAAGGAGGAGAGAGAGAGAGAAAAGAAGGGGGGAGGAGACAAAGTAATGAACAGTAAACTACTTCACTAGAAATTTTCTTCCTGTTTTTTGACTATGCCCCCATTTGACTCAGGAAAAAAATGAAAACACAAAACGGACTCTTCTACCAATCCCTTCCCTGTATTACAAACTTCCATTTTTGTGTGTGACTAGATTCCTTTAGCAAGCATGCTCTCTGCTACTCAGCAGAGGGTCCATCTATCTTGTACATCTCGTCACTGAATATTATTTTAGATACTCATGCCTGTCATAGCATCCCATTCTAAGCCAAATAAAATATCCTATTAAGCAACATTTGCCTTGACATTCTGTTATTTGGAGATTTGTACTGTTTTTAGTTCTTCACGGTTGTAAATAATGCTGCCACAAGAAACTCCACGCTTTACAAGTATTTGGGGTTTTCTAGAAGGCTATGAAAAGTCACATTTTAGCTCTTTTTTACTTAAAGCAAGATTTTTCTCTGCATATATCGTATTCATTTACAGAAATATCAACAAAGTGTAAGCAAAGATGGTTTCCCACATTTTGATCAACACTGGGTTTAAAACTTCTATTTACTTTTTCAGTCTTCTAGGCATGCAACTTCATCCTAAAGTTGTCTTAACATGTGTTCCTTTAACGCCTAACTAAGGGGTGCCCTTTTCAGAGTGATAATTTACAGTCTGTATTCCACCTATGTAAAAACTGTCTTCTTCACTACTCACACTGCCTGTTTTTAAGCAATGAATCATGCCATCAGTAGGAAAAGGGGTCAAAAATCATTGTCTGATCATAACTAACTATGCCATCAACTCTTGAGGACAAAAACCACAATTCTTAAGGAATTATGTTAAGGAAAATGGGAAATATTTAGTCTTCTAGAAATGAGTAACAGTCAATCATAAATACTTATTAACAGGTTGCCCCATATGCAAAATCATTCCCACAAAATTTTGTTGGCACAAAAGTGACCTAGGAACAAAGGGAGAAAGCCTTTTCGCTTCCCTGCCTTACTATTCTCCACCATCCACTTACCACCCACCCCCTTCTCCCAGACACCCTAATTTGTCCATCACATCAGGACGGCCCCTCCAGTCACCCAGGGCACAATCTCATAATCTTCTTTGAACGCTCCCTCTTTCAACCAGTTCTTCGACCTCCAAAACACCTTTTCCTTTCCAATCCCACTGCCCCAATGGGTTGACTTTCCTCACTTCTGTTCAGACCGATGCATTTCCCAGCAAGCTTGCTTCCCAGCTTCCAGTCTCTGGCTCTCCATCCATCCCATGAGCTGCTACCAGATAAATCTCCTATAGCACAGACCTGACCTGTCCGTCCCTGGCACAAAATTCTGGGGGGCTTTATGCATCACTAAAACACATCGCAACTGGTTCCCAACCAAGAAACCACATTTCCAATAGCACTCTATTTGTATCTCTCTTTGGTACTTGTAAGCTTCTTGAGGAAAGGGAGTTTGCATTATCACCTTTACTTCTTCATAGTGCTTAGCGAGATTTTGAGCGTATTCAAAAGAACTAATTTGAATTAGAGTTTCTCGTGTACCCAGTTCTTAGTACCGATTCAAATGTAAGCTTCTTAAAAAACAGTGTCTTAATTATATCTCCCGTGGTTCAGTTCTTCTATGTAGTAGAATTTCCACAAGTAATTGTTTAACAAATGAATTAAGGAACTGATAGCTCTTAATTCCAACCTGGATCCGCTAGCTGCATGCTCCAGAAAAAGCCACCTAGAAACATATTGGTATTAAAAGGTCAACTGAGAGGAAGATAGCAATATTCAGGATACTCCTATAAATTAGAACATGCTGTAAACATCAAATAAATAATAGGCCTTCAGGCTAAGCTCTATTACCAAATCATAATTAACATACTGATGTGCCACAGAAAGAAATGTGTTACTAAGAGACTAATCCATATACTTTCTAAAGAAATTACAACTCTTCGAAATCTACTTCTTCCAAAATTATCATAAATAAGGCTTACTTTGCTTGATCAGATCTTGACCAAAAATAAGAAGAAGAATGGATCTCCCCCCTGACATCAGCTACCCATTTTTCTTAATCCCAGCATGATTTAGCAGATGCTGCCTGGACTAATTGTAGGAAATTCCAAATTCATGCTCTTTCTTTAATTAGCTTCATGACCTTGGGCAAGTCACTTCACCCTAGGGGTCTGTTACTTCACCTGGGAAATAAGAGGGTTTGGCGCTGATCTTTAAGCTTGCATCCAGCTCTAAAATTCAATTCAATGATTTGTGAGTTAAAAATAAGCTTTTCGCTGATACCCACAACAGCATGAATGAATCTCAAATGCATTATGCTAAGCGAAGAAAGACTCAAAAGGCTACATACTCTATGATTACCTTCACATGACATTCTGGAAAAGGCAAAACTAGGAGTAGAGAACAGATCAGTGGTTGCTAGGGATTAAAGGGGGGGGGTTTGACTACAAAAGGGTAGCATGAAGACATTTTCTTTGGAGGTATAGCAATGGAATTGTTCTGTGTCTTAATCGTGGTGGTTATGTGACGCTGTGCATTTGTCAAAATTCACAGAACAGTGCACCGAAACGAGTGAATTTTGCTACACATGAATCACATGATTCAAGGTATTAAAAAACATATTTCTCCATATCCAATGCAATTTTCGACAACATAATGGACAGTTTCTCCCAAGAATAACACTGACCTTCTATATTTGCTGACACCATTTTGTTCCAAGACTGATGAACCAAGTTTGTATCCAAGCAATTTGCTGCTTGTTTTTGTGGTGCTATTGTTGTTTTTAACCTTTAGACAAACAGTCTACGGAATCCTTTCTGTGAAGCTAATTTCCCAGTGTGGCACACCTAACAATGAAAAAGTAAAATGAACCCAAGAGGGAATGATTCTTGGGCTGCCCAGGCCCCCCCATGGTGTTCACGGAATGTTAGAATGTTATTACTCTCGTGATTCATACCGAAGATATGAGGGACAGAACATGAATAATAACAACAACACAGCAGTAACAGCAGCTAACATTTAATTAGCACTTACTATGTTCCAGGCACTGTTGTAAGTGCTCACATGCAGCCTTACTAAGTGCTACAGTAACTCATCTACTTTTCGGAACAATCCTGAAATGGGTTAATGCTATCCTCATTTGACAGTCGAGAAACTGAGAGATTAAACAGTTTCTCAAGGTCAGATGGCTAGTAGGTGGCTGAGTCAGAAGGCAAATCTAGATAGTCTAATTCTTACCACAATGCTAAGATCCTGTGTAGGAAAGTTTATTTAAAGGAGCAATCTATTCATCTTCTTGGACGGTCTTATTCATTAGCTACTACTAATGTGATTCCACAAATTCTCATCCAGGCTTTCTTCAGAAATTGAACAGAAAGCCTTTTCTAATTACACAAGTCAGTAGGTCTACCTCTGCCTGGTGAGTTCACGAAGAAGTGGGCATAGCAAAAAACCAGCTGTATCTTCCTAGTCTGCACTCAGGGCCTGCAACAAATCTGGCCTCAGCTGAGAGGCAAGCTTTTCTCGAGGCCTCTCAAGACTAGGCAAGAGAAGGACTGTGCTTCTACCTGCCACTAGGAAGGGTCTACTTTTTCCTGTAATCATTTTGCTGATTTTTGTAGGTTTGGGCCTCCAGGTAGAAACACGTCCCAAAGCAGACAAGTGCCTGTTCCTGAAATAACCAGTTCTCTGCACAAGGCAAAAGAAGCTTTCAACCAGAAGGGAATGGCTGCTAAAACCTAGGCTAGGCTGAAGGAAATCAACCCACCCAAAGTGAGTCCATTAGACAGTACTTGTGAGGTATTTAGACCCTGAGAACTCTGTTTGAATGCAGAAAGGCAGATTACACAGAGAAAGGCTTCTCAACTAGTTCCTGCGTTTGTTTAGTCTGCTTACCTCTAGTCCAAGCTAATCATCTTAATGGTTGTTTATGACCAGAACAGGGTTGAAATGGCCTTTCAAAGAAAGCAGGGCAGGCCTAGCCCAGCCTACACTAGTTTGCAACTTCCTCTTTCCCCACTCCTTCTGCAGGACCCCAGACTTCTCCTTATTATGGATCTCCACTCCAAGTAAAACAACACATCATGGTTTTTGTTTGTTTTTTTCCTTTTTGGCTGCACCACACAGCATGTGGGATCTTAGTTCCCCAACAAGGGATCGAACCCACAAACCACGCATTGGGAGCACAAAGTCTTAACCACTGGACCACCAGGGAATTCCCAACAGACCATGGTTTTATTTATGTCTTATCCTTCTCTTCAAACCAGACTATAAGCTCCCCAAAGGGCAGGGACCTTCTTTGTTGTTCATTGCTATATCTAGCTAATTGATCACTTTTGCAGTAAAACTTAAACAAAACAAACAAACAAATCAGAGGGTTAATGGACTTCTTGGAGGGAAAGAAAGCAACTTGGACTGATTTTAAGGCCCCGCTTTTCCCTGATGTAGACACCAGAATCTTGTGACCGAGAGTTAAACCTGTCCCTCCCGTAAGAGAGCTTTTAACAAAATCTTCACACTAAACCAACTACCGGTTTACCCGAATCCAGGGCAAAAATTTCCAAAATTCTAATCCGACTGGAGGTCGGGGGGCGGGGGGGGGGGGGGCGGAGGCAGTCAGCACAGCCACCCTTCTCCAGGCCACCTATACTCCCCCTCCTCAAAGCAGAATCAGAGGAGAAACCGGGTGAGGCAACGTTAACCGGGACGCCCTCCTCCAATTAATGTGTTATTGCTCCTTTAAAACCGAGAACAAACGGCCGGCAGCTCGTGATCCCGGAGGCTGCAGTGCGGTAATTGTCACTTAGCCACTTAACTCCCCGCCGCACTGCTTGCTCTCTCTCGTCCTGGTTTCTCTCTCAGCCAATTACTGCCGTCATTTGCGTTTCAATGTGTGCCGTCAGGGGCCCGGCCCAGGCGACGACCACGGAACAGGAAACCCGGGCCGGACGTTGGCTGCCAGGCGCTGCTTTGTGGGAGCTGCAGGGGTATTCAGGAGAGGCCCACAGAACCGCTCCAGGGGGACCCCAGGCCACCCCGCCACACCCCGGTTTTGTTATGAGCCTGGTCTACACTGAGGCCGCCAGAAGGAGGGATGTCTGACCCTTAAAAGCCCCAAGTTGATAATAATGATGGTGATATTAACCATCACTAGAATTTTAGCTGCTGAGCGTGACAGCAGACCAGAGACAAGCAGGGGAAGTAGGAGGGACGACTGCAATATATTATTGTGAAATCAAGGCAGGCACAGTCGCCAAACGTGAAGACAGCAAGATCTTAATTCAGTTCTCACTGCTCTTTTTGCACTCAGATTTCCACACAGGGGGGTTATGCATCTGTAATTTGACCCTAAAGTGTAGGGAACGTGAATCTTCCCAGGCAACCCTGAGCTGAAATATCTAAAAATTCTATTTGTAGCCTGCTGTCATCTTACAGGTTTGTGGTAGATATGTTAATACTTTGTCCAAAAAAAATTGATTAAAAAAAATTCCTTAAAGGCATAACCAGATGTGAATTTTTATAATTAAATCGGGGGGGGGGGAGGCTTTGCCAGATGATGTGTCCAGATTTTCAATTTCTAAAAAAACGTCCTTTCTGGTTGTTCAGTAGGTCCTAACCACGAAAGTGAAGGCTAGTCTTTTCAAATATTTTATTTACTCTGCCTTCCTGGATCAAATCTATACCACTGTTCGCTGCATTAAGGCTTTTATCCCAGAAGGTTTAAACCTCCCGCTTGCAGAGAAAGCATCATAGTTGAAATGTATTAGCCTAGCTTGAGACATCCTTTGGAATACACTTGGTCTACTTGGGATATAAAACACGGGTTTTAAACCCTGACTACGGGAAGCAAAGGGGAAAGGATGAGAGGCGGAGGAACAGCCCGAGTCTTTTATAACCGCCTCCTGCCCGATGCACAACGGTTAGCAGCCACTAGGAAGGCGGCATGTGCCAGTGCGGAGGGCAGGATACCGGCTAGCTGGGTGGTAAGCGATCTCTGCGTTGTCAGCATCTTCCTTTTCCCAGCTGAAGAGCACTGAGCTTGTCCTGCTCACCCTGCCTTTAGCAGCAAGCTCCCTCTTACAGTCCATCCTCTGAAGCCCCAGCAAGCGCGGGAGGAGGGCCGGCAGCTGAGGCTGGAAGAGACCTGTTCTAGCTGGATCCAGGGGGCCCAGTCTCTGGGTCTAAAATAAGACTCTTAACTTCTCTGCCAATGAGGTTCGCCGGGCCTGATGACGTAACAGGCGCCGGCCGTTCTATTTGCAGGCTAGGTCCGTGTACACCAGGCTTTCATTCAGGTAAGGAGGAATTGGGGAGGGGGAGGGGGGCGAGGCGCGAGAGGATGAACCTGTCCTCCTGCTGTGTGTACAGCGAGGGGCTGAAAGGCCTGGTGAGCTGCCCAAGTAATTGTATACCTCATCTTGGGCTGTGCAAAGACGAGCTGGCCAGGCTCTAGCGAATCGCCATCCTCAGGCTACATGCTCCCAACTGAATAACAGAGAAGGGAATCTGTTCAGTGCCCAACAAAGAAAAACCACAAGTCATATACAGCTAACCAGGAGCCCCCCCTCCCCCCGCGTGCTGACCGTGGCAGCCACACTGGGGGAGACTCGGATTGCCCTCACTCGTCTCCTCTCGGCTCTTCTAATTAAGAAAACTTTAAACCTCAACCGGTTTGCTCCTTTGTTGCTCCTTTTCAGTCATCACCCTGACCCATCTCTGATGAGAGAGAAAGCACTTCAAAAGATGGAGAGCGTGGTCCCTGAGAGACCTAGGGGCCAGAGTGTGAATTTCCTAGTTAAGGACCAGCACAAGAGTAACTTTCTCTTCCTTTCCGCTGTGTTTCAGGCTGAACAAACTATTCAGGTATCTTCCCCCCCCTTCCTCCCTCTTTCCTCTGTCCGTTTGTGCCTGTTTCTCAGCTGATCCATAGCTTCTGAGTTATGAAGTGTGCAATAAACTGTTCTTTTTCTTTTGTCTCAAAGCCAGAAGTCACTTTGTAGAAAAACAAGTTCCTCTTCTCTGGCCCTACCCCTGGTGAGTGGCAGTCTCTTGGAGGTATGGATGGAAGCCTGCCACTGATGGCCCAGAACAAGACCCAGGCCAATCAGCAGGGCGGATCTGAGCCCGCGTCTGCAGAGGGGCTGCCTTGCCACAGGCTGGGCTGCTGCCACCCACCATCCCCAGAGCTGGGCCTGGGCTTGGGGGTGGGGCTCAGCTAGGAGCCCCACCTTCCTCAAAGTGTCACAGAGTCCCCTGCCATCAGGGTGCAACATACATTTCCCTCTTTTGTCAGGTTTAACTTTGGCTGAATGAGAAGAACCTTTGTTCCCACCTTATCTATTCCCAGCAATGCCAGCTGCTGTCTCCAACTTTCACAGAGCAAATCCGTGGGACCCTCCAACCCCAGATTCTCCAAGGTCATACTGAGAACTCAGCCTGGACCACCAGTGCTTCCCTAGCCATCTTCACAAAGCTGAATCCATTATCTTCCTCGCCAACGTGACCCTTCCATTTGGGACAGCACCTGCACTCGGGACCAGGGCTCATGCTTTACTGCGCCCCTCTCCTCACCGCCTGCATCCATCAGCACGCTTTTTTTTTTAACACCTTTATTGGAGTATAATTGCTTTACAGTGCGGTGTTAGTTTCTGCTTTATAACAAAGTGAATCAGCTATACATATACATATATCCCCATATCTCTTCCCTCTTGCGTCTCCCTCCCACCCTCCCTACCCCACCCCTCTAGGTGGTCACAAAGCACCGAGCTGATCTCCCTGTGCTATGTGGCTGCTTCCCACTAGCTATCTATTTTACGTTTGGTAGTGTATATATGTCCATCCCACTCGCTCACTTTGTCACAGTTTACCCTTCCCCCTCCCCGTGTCCTCAAGTCCATTCTCTACATCTGCATCTTTATTCCTGTCCTGCCCCTAGTTTCTTCAGAACCTTTTTTTTTTTTCTTAGATTCCATATATATGTGTTAGCATACGGTATTTATTTTTCTCTTTCTGACTTACTTCACTCTGTATGACAGACTCTAGGTCCATCCACCTCACTACAAGTAACTCAATTTCGTTTCTTTTTATGACCATCAGCAAACTTTTTGAATTTTATTTCACACACATTTCTCAAATCCAGCTCCCAGAATCTAGAGATGAGGCCACGACCCTAGTTCAAGCCCAAACCCCTCCTGCTCATAACTCCAGTGCCCCCAACACACACCCACAGGAAGGACCTAATCCGTAACTCCAGTGCCCCCAACACACGCCCACAGGAAGGACCTAATCCGTAACTCCAGTGCCCCCAACACACGCCCACAGGAAGGACCTAATCCGTAACTCCAGTGCCCCCAACACACGCCCACAGGAAGGACCTAATCCGTAACTCCAGTGCCCCTCTCCTCTGCCTGCTCGCCAGGCCCCTCGTCGTCACATGCAGAACCTGTGCTCCTGTCCACTGTCACTGCAGTCACTCCCTGATGCGCAAACTGCACTCAGCACTGCCCCCCCAGGGTTCTTCCTGTCCCTCCTTCTAGCTCAGGCTCTCCTGAGAGCAGCCCCTCCCCCACTTCACCCAGCTAATAACGATGACTTTGCCCAGGCTTCATCTTTCTTTGACTTCTCCACCTCCTGAGTAGGTTACATGCTGCTCCTCTGGGCCCCCATCATGTCCACACACATTTCTCTGTGTGTGTGTGTGTAACATTTCTGCTTGTGGTCTCAGCACCCAGTTCACACAGTGGGCGTCTGCTACAGGCAGCAGGTTCTCAGCAATTGGGATGCCTCACTCGTGCTTTCAGATGGCTGGTTAAAGCCATCTATTACTGCAGGGCAATCAATACCTTGGTCCGAATGAGATCCATTTTTGTGTTATCTATTTAAAGAAGACAGACGCCAAGACACCAAGGACTGTATCTACGTAACATGTTTTGTCTGGCAACTTATCTACTTCGGGTACTTAAAAACGTGATGGACTTGAAGGTAATGACGATGACAGTGACGTCAACCGTGGCAGGAAACTGGAGATGATTAGACATCCTTTTATTCTCGGAGGCTGGGTCGTTGCTTAAAACAGTACACGATGAGTCACAGGATGACAGCTCACTTGTCTTGAAACCTTAACTAACCAGAATACAGGCTGGAACCTCAGTCAGACACACTCCAGAGATGCCAAGTATCAGAAAGTGCACAGGGCTTCCCTGGTGGCGCAGTGGTTGAGAATCTGCCTGCCAATGCAGGGGACACGGGTTCGAGCCCTGGTCCGCGGCGCAACTAGGCCTGTGAGCCACAACTACTGAGCCTGTGTGTCTGGAGCTTGTGCTCCGCAACAAGAGAGGCCGCGATAGTGAGAGGCCCTGCGCACCGCGATGAAGAATGGCCCCCGCTCGCCGCAACTAGAGAAAGCCCTCGCACAGAAACGAAGACCCAACATAGCCATAAACAAATAAATAAATAAGAAAGTGCACAGAGTAGGACTTAAAGAGAGAACTTTCATGGGGGCGTCTGGTCTGCATTCACAGCCTATTTGTTCTCGCTTTAACTCCACCCTCCAATAATCTGCCATCTCATGCCCCAGGCACGGCAAGTTAGATGTAAAATATGCGGTGAGGTGCGGTGGAGAGGGGCTCCCAGGGGCCGATGCAGTGGTAGCGGTACAAGGGGTAACACGTGCAAAAGAGGAGACAAACTTTAAAAGAACAAAGAGTACACAGCAGTCTGGGGACACTGCACGTTTAGGGACAGTGAGTCCCACACGTATGAACAGACCCTAATGACACCATCACACAACGGAGGTGCAGTATTTACCCTCATAATGATGACTGAGATAGCAAGAGAGACTCGAATTCTGTCCGGTATTCTCTACTGGCAGAGAGAAGGAAATGCAAAATATTTTAAGAACGCTTTCTAGCAGTGTGTGGTTGAGTTTTTTGTTCTGTTTGTTTGCTTGTTTTAAGTTTTAGCACTCACTGGGGTAGATTGTGTTTATCTGGAAATTTTACACTGAGATACCCGACAAATGAACCATTACTCACCTTCACCAGATTGGAACTGTTAAGCAACCACGTCACAGGATTTGCCCACCAAGAGTGTGCGACCTACAACTTAACACCCTAGAGAATTCATCTGCACAGGCAGCTTTATTTTAAAACACAGTGAAACAGGAAACCCTATCTGCCAAAAAACTACCAAATATAGCATGTCCCACACCTCCACTTCCATGCAAAACACTCATGGACTTAGATTTAAATTCAGGTCAAGAGCACAAAAATGGATCTATCTCAAGGCAGGTCCCATTTCCAAAATAATTTTTTTTAGGTCTTGATATCAAGGTCCCTCTCCTCTCGTGATCATGGTATCTCCCCTGCAGGTAAATATCTCTCCCCTCCTCCCCTCTCTCCGACGCCTTTCCCCACCTTTTCTCAGACCCTCAAATGTACAGGAGCAGCTCAGACGAGGGAAAAGGCGGATACTAGGTTTTGTTCGTTTCAAGCCAGTCATGTGGGCCTCGTTTCTTCAGTGGTTCAGCCAGTACAACCCAGGTAAATCCAAAGAAGGGGAGGGCTGGGGATATCTGTTTATTTTTCCACAAAAGATAGGAGTTTGAAATGGGATTAAAAGAAAAGGCTGTCGGATTAAAAATATTAAAGGAGAAGCTCTTTTAGAAACAGGATATTGCAAGAAGGAATGTACCCTGGGGAAAGAGAGGATGGAGGCTGGCCAGAAAGAAGAAATGGGTTAATCCTACGAACAACATCAAAGAGTTAAGGGAATGATGAGAAAGAAGGTGAAGTTCGGCCACTCATCTGACCATTCCTGAAAAACCAGAAACTTCACAACTGCATCTCCCAGCTCACTGTTTCTTCCCTTCCTGGTGACAAGAGGGAGGTGATCACTCTTAGCAAGATGGGAGAAATTACTACAGTAGTCCCAATGTTGTGTTCCTACCAAATGTTTCCAGACCAGCACAGGATAGGAGGCATTGACCAGCTATCTCTGACTGGTTTGGCATTTTCTCAAACCCCCCGTGTTAAGAAACTAGTCTTAAAAATAACTTTTTTTGTTTTGTTTTGTTTTTGTTTTTGTTTTTTGCGGTACGCGGGCCTCTCACTGTTGTGGCCTCTCCCGTTGCGGAGCACAGGCTCCGGACGCGCAGGCTCAGCCGCCATGGCTCACGGTCCCAGCCGCTCCGCGGCATGTGGAATCTTCCCAGACCGGGGCACGAACCCGCGTCCCCTGCATCGGCAGGCGGACTCTCAACCACTGCGCCACCAGGGAAGCCCAAAAATAACTTTTTGAAAGCTAAAAACCTTCAAGTCTTCCATATTTTTCTCCACAATAGTTAATGACAAAGTAGTAGACTAAAGAGAAAGAAGCACTAGTGATTCATTTAGTCAACATTCATTGAGCACCTACTATGTGCCTGGTCCAGTAAATTAGAGTTCTCACATTTTCAAACTGGGCTAACTTCTATTTTGCATGCGTGAAGTGTGTTGACTGATACCCAAACAATATTCTGGTAAAGAATGTAATAGAGTACACTCAAATGGGCAAAGGTTGAAGGGCTATATAAGTCCAGGTTCGAATTCCAGCCCTATTACATGCAAGGTGCTTGTCCTTGGGCAGGTAACTTCTCTAGGCATCAGTCTCTTCATTTGTTTAAAGAACGACCAGGTTTCATTGTTTTGTGAAGATCAAATGAAACATGGGATGTCAAGCACCAAGCAGAACCTGGCACCTGGCATTTAAGCAATCAGTGAATTCAGTGAATATTCACTGAGCACCTACTACATGCAGGCTCTGATCCAGCCATGGAGTCTCAGCAACAAAAAGGAGAAGAAATATCCCTCTTCTCCCCTCACCCTTTATATATCACCACCCGGACTCATCAGGGTTCTGAAAACCTGTGAATGTGAAACCAAGTGGATACCGTACCGTTACTCCAGATGTCTTGATTTTCAATATCTCATTTTGATGTGCATCAAGAATTGCATTTTTAGGTGAGATTCTGCTTGCAGCCCTGAGTCCTGAGCACTCGGGCACAAAGCCTCTGTGGTTACTGGGCCGTGTCAGGCCATTCACCCCTGGCCTTCAGGGTTTAGGCAGAAATAGAACTTTAGAGACATAGATTGTTGTCCCTTTTGCTCTTAAAATGAGCAAGGTGACTTATTGGGGGGGGGCAGGTCTATACAGAGTTAGTTCCCAAATGAACTGCTACATTGTTTCCCTTACTCTCTGACTCATTTTTACTTTTCCTTCCCAGCTCTGTCTGTGGCACAATACTTTCTTTGTGTACAAGATTCTAATATACAATAAAAACAGTTACTAGACTCAGACTCACTTAGGCACAAAAAAGAGAGACAGTATCAGGTAAACTGACATGAACTGTGTCCTTTACTTTCTTATCTTACTTTTCTTTATTGATAGAATCGATAAATTGTTATCGCCCGTTATTTTCAGCAGGGCGAGGCAATGAGGTGTTGTGGAGAGTCAGAGATGGTTGGCTTTGAAGCTCAGCCCTCCTCATTTCTAGCTCTCGAATGTCAAGGAGGTTCTGAAATGTTTCTAAGCTTCAGTGACCTCATCTGAAAAATGGATTTTTGAGAGAAAGAAATTAGATAAGGGATATAAGCAGAGTGTCTGGACACAGTGAGGCATTCAGAAAAAAAAAGGTGTTCCACCACCCCAACCCCACCACACACCAATCTCAAAACCTTTCTCTTCCATTCAAATGCCCAGTGACCGCTCCTGGACGACTGCCCTCTGACTGGCTTCTTGGCCACCTGTCTGCAGTTCATCCAATCCATCCCAAACCTGCTGTGAGAAATGGCACTCAGAATCAGAGATCGGATCATGGCACGCCCCTGCCACAAATCCCCGCGTGGCCATCACATTCAGAACCGCTCTGCGCTCAGAGCCCAGTCTGCATGTTCCCCACCCATCTGCTTGGCCTCACCACCCCACGCCAGCCCCACCTCTGCCCTCTGGACGATGGCAGCCCAGGCTCCCAGCCACTGTTTGCGGGTCACACCATCTGCTCTGCGCGCTCACTCTCCCTCCTCCCGGATGCCATCCCCCCTCCACCCCCTCCCATCTGTAGAGACCACTGTCCTTCTCAAGGCTCAGCTCAAATGCCGGCTCCCCTTTGAATTCCTCCCTGATTTCCCGGCTGACTCAGCACTTCACTCACACTGATGATATCTTTCCTAAATGTATTAAGTTTTGTGTTCTAAATTTACCCACATCCATGACAGTCCTTCTCCACTGCACTGTTAGTTCTGCCATGCTAGAGACCACAGGGTTTTGGGGGGTTTTTTTGCGGTACGCAGGCCTCTCACTGTTGTGGCCTCTCCTGTTGCGGAGCACAGGCTCCGGACGCGCAGGCTCAGCGGCCATGGCTCACGGGCCCAGCCGCTCCGTGGCATGTGGGATCTTCCCGGACCAGGGCACGAACCCGTGTTCCCTGCATCGGCAGGCGGACTCTCAACCACTGTGCCACCAGGGAAGCCCAGAGACCACATTTTATACACTTACAAAAAGAATCCTCAAGCTTTATCATTCCTTACATGAAGATAGAACCAAAGGTAAAAACAGGGCAAGACATTCCCAAGGTGCTTCAAATTCAGGCAAAAGAAAACTGAAATGCACTAGAAGTGAAATCTTGGGTGTATTCAGAAAAAAAGAAGAAGATTTTTAAAAACCCCAGCAGGGCTTCCCTGGTGGCGCAGTGGTTGGGAGTCCGCCTGCCGATTCAGGGGACAAGAGTTCGAGCCCCGGTCCGGGAGGATCTCACATGCCGCGGAGCGGCTGGGCCCGTGAGCCATGGCCGCTGAGCCTGCGTGTCTGGAGCCTGTGCTCCGCGACGGGAGAGGCCACGACAGTGAGAGGCCTGCGTACCACAGAAAAAAAAAAAAAAAACAAAACCCCAGCAAACCAAAGAGGTGTACGCCATCTGTGGTGGATTCAAGATGGCCACAAATTCTTTGATCCTTCTTCCACTGACAGGTGAGTCTATTTCCCTCCCATTGAATATGAACTGCCTGTAACCAGTTTGACCAATAAAATGACATTCTTTCAAAGCCTAGCATTTCCTACGACTATCAGCTTTGGCCTTGGTCCCTTGGAACCCTGAGGCTCCCTGTGAGAAATCTGATTACCCTAGTGGAGAAACCTCATGGAGAGGCCCAGCGTCTATATGGAGAGGCAGAGGGACCCAGGGGAGATCAGCCTTCCTGGAACCCTTGCCAAGGTGCCAGGCAGGTGAGTGAAGCCATATGGGACCCTCCAGACCAGATCACTGAATGACATGTGATACACTACAGGGAACAGAAGGGTCACCTGGCTGATCCCTGCTCGAATTCATGATCAACAAAATCACAGATATAATTAAATGGTGGTTGTTTTAAGCCACCAACTATTGGTGTGGTTTGCCAGCAGCAAGAGGTAACTGGAACACCATCTTCATCAGTTTTGCCACAGCGTCCCAGCCTAACTACTAGAATACTTCTCCTCCAGAGGAAATACTTCTCTTTTTTTTTTTTTTTTTTTTTGCGTAATGCGGGCCTCTCGCTGCTGTGGCCTCTCCCATTGCGGAGCACAGGCTCCGGACGCGCAGGCTCAGCGGCCATGGCTCACGGGCCCAGCCGCTCTGCGGCATGTGGGATCCTCCCAGACCGGGGCATGAACCCGCGTCCCCTGCATCGGCAGGCGGACCCCCAACCACTGCGCCACCAGGGAAGCCCCAATACTTCTCTTATTTATCAATAGATAGAATAGTTGGGGGGAACTGAATTTATCTTAAAGAAATGTGCATTACACATAACGCACGTGTATGATAAGCGCAACTGTCCTAGAGCCGGGCAGAGCTCTCATCTCCTCAACTAGATAATCAGCAACGCGAGGACAGCACCCACGTCTCACAGGACACCTTTATCCCACAGGATGAGTTACACAGCTAGTGCTCAATACTATTTGAGTCTGATTTATTGACTGCCAGCTTAGTAAAGAGCATCGTATTAGAAGCCCTGGAGGTACAGAGCCTAAACTCTGCTATTTACTGTGAAAAAGGAAAAGACAGACTTGTCCACTCATATTTGAACAGATGCAGTTCATAGAGAAATTTAGGAACAACCCAGTGGATCACAGCACAGGAAGCCAGGAGACTCTCCATCCAGTCCCTAACCAGCTCCACCTCTTATGCCTGTGAGGAAGAAAAGCTATGTGCCTTCATTTGTCTTACTCTCTGATGGGGAGAACCATATCTGATATCTCCTGGATCAGTATAAGTTAGAAGTGAAATGAGGTTAAGGATTGAAAACACCTTCAGTTCCTTGGCCAAACAATAGTGGGTAAACTCAAGCTTCTATCATTATTTTGCAGATATACGTGATTCTAGTATATAAAACAGCCTGAATTAATAGATGCAACTCCATGTGCTGGGTTGGCTGAGCATTTGTTTGACATTTACTACATTTCCCTTTTACTGTCTTTAAAGTAAATAAAACAACACCCAAACGTACAGGGAGAACTCAACTAACTTTTGAAGGAGATATATAACATGTGTTGGAACCAAAAAGCATCATCTGTGCCCTAAGTCTGGGTCTTCCCTAAGACATCAGCCAGGCAAAATGCGGTGGGAAACTCCAGACTCACATGTATAATGCTTTGTGTTGTTTTGTTGTAGTGCTTAGTGCTCAGCAAAAAGCCTGGGCCATTAGGAAATGAACGCTAGCCTGTGCTTGTGGGCATCCCTCCCTCCATATATGACGTGGCACCCATGACGCACTGTATCATTTATTCTCATACCAAAACCCTGTAACATGAGAATGATGTCTGACTCCACCTTAAATTTAGATGGGGAAATTGAAGCCTAGAGATTTTGTAACTCTCCTGTATTAGTGTCTATTGCTGCCATAACAAAATACCAGACTGAGTAGCTTAAGCGACAGAAATTTATTTTCTCCTAGCTCTGGAGGCTGGAGGTCCAAGATCAAGGTGCTGGCAGGTTTGGTTTCTCCAAAGGCCTCTCTCCTTGGCTTGCAGGCAGCTGCCCTCTCACTGTGTCCTCACGTGGTCTTTTCACCGTATACAGTCACTCCTGGTGTCTCACTCTTCTTACAAGGACACCATTCATACTGAATTAGGGGCCCCACCCTTTAACCTCATTTAACTTTAATTATCTCCCTAAAGGCACTATCTCCAAATACAATCACATTGGGGGGTTAGGGCTTCAACCTATGAATTTGCGGGGGGACATAACTGAGTCCATAACACCTGCCCAAAACACAAAGCTAGTCAGTTGTGGAGCCAAGGTGTACCTACTGGCTCCCTTCCTATGATCCATCCAATTGCTGTCTTTGCTGCTTTGCCATCCCACCAACGCCTCATTCTGTGTCCAGAATGAAAATGGCCCGTTACACAGTTATGGGAATGAAAGCCAGAGTATGGCCATGAAGAGAGAAAAGAAGTCGAAATGCCGAAAATCCAGAAAAACTGACTCTTTGCAAAACAGGAAATGCAGCTCACACCCAAACTTATTCTTCCGTGGCCAAGTGTCTCCTCGCACCCCCATGTTGCTGGCTTTGTTTTAACAGTAGGAAATTCCCTCATCCTCTCAGATGGTGAGGAAGGTCTTAGGGACCAGTGCTTGTTCTACTAAAAGCCATTGGACTGATATGACCCAATAATGTGCTTTTTCCAAAATTACAAGATAATATACAGTTTAACTCTTTTCATCATGTTTTTTGTAACCAAAAAAATTTCAAAGACCCTCTTTCAGTGCTATAGAGCTCATAAATGTAATTAATAAAGATTTTCTGATTAGCTAGAATATGTTAAATTCGAAAAAGCCAGACATGCTTTTCTCTTTCTCTCAGATAATGCAAGGAAGAATCTTATATTTATAAAAGCACAGGCTTTCAACTATATTGGATTTTCCTTTAAAAAGAACAATAATTTAAAGTGGTTGCTAGCAGAGAATTAGGTACATTTAAATGGGTATTCGTGCTCTGAAAATCTTAATTGAAACTCCTGTATTGTTGTTGTTTATGAGTGTGTTTGTTTTGGTTCTGAGGGACAGATGAGGTTCTTTTGTGCATTAGGAAGCCTTTCATCTGAAACTGGTTTCCTAAAAAATTAAGCGGGCCTATTGGAGATACAGCTTTATATAAAGCATAAAGACATGCTAAAAATATTGTTTTAAAAAGATATGAAAATCAAAATGGTTCTTCTGTGTGAATCATTCTATAACAAATATGAGGCACAGCAGGACTGATGTAACTTGGAACGAGATGGCATCTGTGTTGACCATTTACCTGTCCTCATGATAGCACTTTCCTGGGCTCTGCAAGACGGTCCAGCCTTACCAGCTAGCCCCAGGAATAGCTAGTAAGGTAAAAATTCCACCTCGTCTTCAGTCTTGTTGGCTTCTAGCACACTGACACCAAAGCAACATTGTCAGCTTCATCACGGCAGAGACCAAATTTTGGTTTATAAAGCAACCCATCCCACTGGTCAGGAAATGACTCAAACAATAATATTTCTCCACTATTCTTCTCCCAGTACAGTATGTACTGCTGTACACATCATATCAGTAACCTCTGTTCTCGAGCAGAGATGCTCATTTGGTACTAAAACCCAGTAATACCACAACTTAAATAAAAGAATTAAGGCATCACTATAAAGGGGAGTGGGGGATTGGGAGTTTGAGATTAGCAGATGCAAACTATTATATATAGAATGGATAGATAACAAGGTCCTACTGTATAGCACAGGGGACTATATTCAATATCCTGTAATAAACCATAATGGAAAAGAATATGCAATAGAATATATATGTATGTGTGTGTATAAATGAATCACTTTGCTGTACACCAGAAACTAACACAACGCTGTAAATCAACTATACTTCAATAAAATAAACTTTTTAAAAAAGGAATTAAGGCATCATTATAAAACATTTTTTTACCAGCCAAAGGGATTTTAAATTACATATATATGTCATGTGTATATTTTAATAGTCTAATAGCGGCACTGTCCTTCATCTGAGATATTAATTCAACGCCCTCTCAGCTTTTCTCTCTAAACTTCCTGAATGGGTGTAGGGAGTCCAGAGTGCTTCTGTAAGGAGTAACAGATAATCCTATTATTTTTACTGGGATCCTCTGCTTAGCAGGAATATATCCCAGGATCCTTGTCCTGAAGCTCCTTGACTTGGCTGACCACAGAAAGCTTTCCACTCTCTTCAAAGCCACCACCACCAGCATGGAACTTCCTTAGGCCTTGTGACCTATCACAAAAAAAGATGTTGCGTGGAATTCCCAGGTGGTCCAGTGGTTAGGACTCGTGCTTTCACTGCCAGGGAACCCTGGTCAAACCCTGGTCAGGGAACTAAGATATCGCAAGCCATGCGGCTAAAAAGAAAGAAAACAAAAAAAGATGTTGTGTAAAATAAAGTCCTTTTTTGGGTACTTCATATTTTCGGATAAAGCATTTTATTCATAACTAGAGAAAAAACCCTTTAAAATAGTGATCAAAATAATCATGACACTAGATTTAACCAGTGGTGGATCCAGAGGTTTCATGTGAAACTAGATTATCATGGTCTTAGCCTGACACTCCACTTCAAATTCTCATCAAGTCTACATCTCCTGTTCTACTTTTTCAGAGCTAACTTAGGTGCAGTTTCGTGTCAAGGATCCCTACAGAACCTCTTAGTACTTTGTGCAATGAATAACAGGAATGAAACATGAAAAGACCCAAGAGGTCAGCCCAGCCTCTGTCTCACAAAACAGGGCATCTTCAAGTTAGAGCACATCTGTTTTTCTTGTTTACGAAGCCTAGTATTGATAAAGTATAACAAACAGTTGCCTGTTTAAATAGCTTAATTGACAAATTAATAAGTGAGCATGTAACTCTAAGAAGCTGTTTGTGAGGAACATGGAGGAAAAACAATGACACCCTCTTCCACAGTCTGGTCAATATATCCATGACATACCAGTCGAGTGATGGAGCTACTGGCCCACTGATGCTGAAATCCTGATGTGCAAACACCCAAAGGAATAACTAGGGAAACATTTCTGTCCTTGAAGAAATTATAACTGAATATGATTCCAAATTCAATAAAAATTTTAAATGAGTTAGCATGGTTTTTCCACCTCAATGCTCCTAATCCCACTTTTTTTTTTTTTTTTTTTTTTGCGGTACGTGGGCCTCTCACTGTTGTGGCCTCTCCCGTTGCGGAGCACAGGCTCCGGACGCGCAGGCTCAGCGGCCATGGCTAACCGGCCCAGCCGCTCAGCGGCATGTGGGATCTTCCCGGACCGGGGCACGAACCCGCGTCCCCTGCCTCGGCAGGCGGACTCTCAACCACTGCGCCACCAGGGAAGCCCCCCACTTTCAAGATTCCTTACTAGCCCCATCACTCTGCATTATGCTATACCACTGGGGACAGTCATTCTAAAATGAACAAATCATTTGGCATCAATAGTTCAGGATATTTCTTTGTAAAAACTCACTTTTCTTAGGAAAAAAAAAAAAAAGAACCACTCTAGAGACACGTGGAAAGACGCTAGGAGAGGAAGCTTAAATTAATTTTCCATTTCCTGCTGTTTCCAAAAATCTCCCTCTTTGATTAGACATTCCCTGCTTGGAGGCAAGGGTGGACTGACTAATCCTTCTCTTCAGCCCTGGGTATCACAAGAATATTCTTTTCCTTCCAAGTGTTCCTGACTACCATAAGCCTCAGCTCTGGTCAATGGATTTATAGCACTGGGAGTAAATATCCTTACATAACACACTGTCACACTGCCATATGCACGAGTCTTGGGCATACCAATCCAACAGAAGTATACATTCGTGTGCATGCCCCACAGACGAGTGAGCTGTACAAGTCAAGAAGAATCTTCCTCATGTGACTGGGACCTTAGACTCTGGTTTCTTTGAACAAAACAAAACCAAAAAATCGGTATTTCCAAATACCTCTAAAAGTAGCAGGATCTGAAATCTTATATTAACAAACTAGTTTAGTGTGGCATGGAGACTGATGTACACCAACACTCAAATTCCATCGCTTTTTATGGCTTTAATGTTCACCTTTTTCTTAATCATTGGTACCATAATTGCCTGGACTGCTTGGAAATCACTGACAATCATAACTTGAGAAAAATTCATTATTTTTCTCTTTTGATCTAAAATAGACAACAAGGCTTTGGGAATCCCCTGGTGGTCTAGTGGTTAGGACTCTGTGCTTTCACTGCCGAGGGAGCGGGTTCACTCTCTAGTTGGGGAACTAAGACCCTGCAAGCCACGCATATAAAACATTTTTTTAATTTATAAAATGAAAAAATATAAAAACAAATAAAACAGACAAGGCTTAACAAAATCATGAGATTAATTTCAGAATAAAATCTATTAATCAAGGAGTTAGGTTTAAAAGGAGCAGTGCCTTTATGAAAACAAGAACACAAAAAGCAGAGAATTTATGACCATTATTGAACGGAGGACTAAAATCTCCATTATGTATATAAACTACATGATGAAAATATATTGGCCAGCAGTTAGTACAGAGACTAAATCTGAGTCTAGTTTTCAATCAGCTACTTGGGGCTTAAACCTGAAGAACCATCACCACTGAGTCCTTTGGATGTACAAACCTTCCTCATCTTAATTATTTAAATTATTTCTCTGGACTGATGGCTGACCAGACTGTTTACCTCTTCTGCCTACTAGCTCCTTCTATTTAGGTTTCTTTAGGGAAACAAGAGAGCCCTCAACCAGAATGATGGGGAAAAAAAGTGGGGTAAGCAAAAAATATTCTGAAAAAAGAGAAGGCACAGAGGGAAAAATAGAAATTAAACAAAATCTAGAGGGAACTATCATGCAAGTCAACAACCTCTAGCTTGTAAAGACTTAAAACAGCAACCACAGTCTTTGGACCCCAAGACACACACACACACACACACACACACACACACACACACACACGTATATATACTATGCTAACTCTAGAGAATCACTTTATACACCTTTCCCCCCACCCATCCATCAACTAAGTAACTCAACACACGAGTACACACACACACACACACACACGTATATATACTATGCTAACTCTAGAGAATCACTTTATACACCTTTCCCCCGCACCCATCCGTCAACTAACTCAACACACGAGTACACACACACACACACACACACACACACACACACACACTTGCCATTCCAGAATATGTCACGGTCTCATTCTTTTGTGTCTTTACCCATGATGTCCTCTTAGCCTGGAGTTCCCTTTTCTCTTCATCTACCTTCAAATGATTTACTCTTCCTGTAATAACCAGCTACAGCATGAACTCCTCTTGGGAGTTAGACGCCCCCTGCTTTGTACTCCTCAGTACATATGTCTGTTATAGCACTTAACAATCCGTATTGTAATTACTAAATGTTTCCCTGCGTCTCCAGTGAAACTGTGAGCTCCTTGAAGGCAAAGCACATCTCCTGAAACCACATGATAAGGAAAAAATACATGGAGTCTGGAGTCAGACATTTCAATCTTGATTTTGCCAAGGCTATTTTCTGCAAAATGATAATGATATGTCAACTTTTTAAGAATACTGTGAGAATTAAAAAATTTAATTACTTTTCACATAGTAGGCCCTCAACAAATGTTAGAGCTACTTCCTTCTGAAGCCAAGTACAAGCAAAATACCTACTATTAAGTGCATGTCCAATACATGTGTGTGGATTAAACTGAATCCCTAGGACTCTGACTGGTCAGTTATATGCCAATGGCATACAAAGGTAATTTTACCTACTCTTGTTAACTTAGCTTTCAATACTGAAGAATATACAAGAGAGGATATTTCAAATAAAATATCAGAAGCTGGGGCCACACTGTCTAACTCAGGGGCCCATCAGGAATGATCGACTGCCTCGTCTGTTATCCTGACTCACCAATGAACAGACTGAACTACCCAGGAATACTTCTTTTTAAACTCCATAGAACCTCTTTTTCCTCAAATATAACATGGAAATGGAAACATACATGATCTTCTTCTTCCTGTTTACCAAGATAGCATTATTAAATGAGAACTACAAAGCTAGTTTCAACTTCTTGAGACAAGGCACCACACACTTACTTACACACACACACACACACACACACACACACACACACAAGTTATATTCATTGTTGCTTAGCATTTGAGAGTTTCAGTTCAAAGCATTTATAAATGTTTAAGGAAAGACAGAAAACACTGAGAACAGAAGAGATGAAGAGAGAAGAAGAAAAAAAAAAGAGGAAGAAATAGGTGTGGTAACAGTGCTTGACAAAGAGGAACCTCCCCACATTTGAATGTACCCTCCTACATTCAAACAGATTTAGTCCAATATGCACGGCTGAGTCTAACACTACACTCTACGGAATACTTAAAGCGCTGTATAAGAATTCCACAATACTGACTTCTTACTAACAAAATTTCAGTGAAGCTCTCCGGAAGAAGAAGGACGCAAACCTCTTGCAGTGTGCACAACTGGTTTCCCAGCCCCCCAGCAAAGCTTCTAGACCACACGGTGTCTCCTTCTCCTCTTCTGAAGCCACTACATTATCACATTAGCTCAAGTGGGAAGAAGAAAGGCATTGTGTTAATTACGTGCATGCAGACAGCAGTGCAACATCCAGAAAACAAATTTTTTCTTTTGATAGTCCACTTTCCTCTTATTAATAAAAAGTAAAAACTCTGATTTCTTCAGAAACACCTAGAGCTTTTAACGGAAATCTTCAACTCGTCTCACTTTTCTCCAGCTGATCCTATAAACACTGCTGGCAATTTTTTCCCCAATGCCTCTAACATATTTTCACTTAGCACCAGTTTGATGTATAAGATCTGACAGCCCGGCAGTTATAGGCCACCTGCATCACTGTTGCCATGACAACAGTGAAAGACAATCCATGATCCCATGCCCTGGTCACACGTTTCAATACAGCTTATCTGTCCAAAGCCACTGAGTCTAATGGAAGAGAGTAATTACCATCTTCCACTCATTGTCAAAATTCCCACCATATAATGCTCTTCAAAATTATTTTATTCCTCTCACATGGCTGCTTTGCAAAAACTAAAAGAAACCTTAAGTGGGAAGGGGGGTGTGGGTGGGAGAAAGGGGAGGCTGTGACTGGTATAAACGTAGCTGACTGTGTGTGAACTGTCCCTTTGCAGCGGAAGAAGGCACCAGCCAGCGAGAGGGATACAGAAACAGGTCGAGTTCGTTGGATACCACCTTAAGATGTTTAAAAATCTGAGTAAGGAAATTAGTAAAAATTCCCAATTTCGGCCTATGCTAAAGGCATTTCATTACTACCACTGCAACCCTTACACAGGTATCACGATCCCCTTACGGTACGTGGCAGTCACGGCAACAATGAACAGCTCACAAGGGTGGAAAGGAGGAAGAAGCAGAGGCCTTCAGTCTGGATCCTTCTCCTACAGTCGTTTTTTCCGGTACTCTTCAACCCCTCTCCTTCACACTCCAATAATAAAAATGAATGTGTGACTGTCCGATTTTTGAATTCAGTACTGCACATTCTCAGTGGTGGGTACAACAGTGTCTTTAAGAAAAGTCTCATTCTTACAGTATTAAAAAGTGAACTTCGACCAGCAAACACTTTTGTGGAAAAACCTTGTGAAGAAAAGCACTTACAGGAAAGAGTCGTTAAACTGAAAGACAAAGTCAAAAGTCACATGGACTTGAAAAGCAAACTACGAAGAGCAAAAAATGGACAAAAGGGCAGAGAAAGGTGATCCCCAGATGCAGGCGCTCAACTCTTGGTAAGACTGCACCACCCTTCTTTAACTTCAGTCATTTTCATAGAAATAAAATCATGCCCATCAACTACTCATTAACTCCAAAAAAAAGTTATATGAAGCGGTACCTAGCTTCCTGGTTAACAAAAACTGCTCCCATTAAGACAAAATAAGCAATTTCAAATGATGGAACCAACACCAATCCACAAAAGGACGAAAGTAATGTGATGTTTAAGTATAAAAAATTAATTGTTAAATTAGTATTGTACACCTGTCAGAATGAGCCTGAAATGTTTTATTTAGGCTAAATCCTAAAAACCACAGCCATAAAACATTTAACCAGTTGTCAAAACATTATAGTTATGAACTAACATAACCTACACTATGTATTAAACATGGCATTATGAAAATTATACAACAAACATGAAAAGTCTGACTAGCCAAAGGTCTCCGTGACACAGGCCTTCTTAACTTCCCTTGAGCGTCCTTTGGCTACATTGCTGTTCATTAGCAGTCCTCACTGGAGGCCAGAAAAAGATGGTCTGGGAGGAAACTGAGGCTGAGCCTCCTAATGGAAAAATTCAATAGCTTGTGTAATTTTCCATAGGACACCACAGATACAGATGCCAGCAAACACTGGGGTGTTGACTAAACCTCGAGTCAAAACAGCCAACCCATGACCAGAACATTCCAATCAAATCAGCCAACTTAAAACACTTGGATGAAACTTTTTTTTCGGGGGGTGGGGAGAGGTTAGGGGGGTGGGGAGGGGATCAAGCCATTTTATAGAGGGACTTTGGGGGAGGGTCTTAGGGCTCGGAGGTCAATGAGATCTGAGTCCTTCTCCCGGCCAGGATCTCCCCAGCTTCACAGTGGCTGAAAGGATGAAACATTTTTATATAATCGTTTGTGGATTTCACTTAGTCATCCTAGCTTTGTCCCCTCCTCCTTATGGTGGAATTTGAAAAACATCATTTAGATAACAAGAGCCAGATAAATATAAAGGTATTGACAGAGTAGAGCCTGTAAACTCAAGTCACCATCAGCAAAGAATTTCCTATCTGTTACCCCCAACTGTGGGAGGAGATCCAACTTGTAAGAGTCTTCTCTGATGCCTTTTGTAATCCTCGTTTAAAGGACCTTCCCTCCCACACCACCTCATCTGAAGAGCGAAGTCTGAAAACTGGTTCAGAAACCTGTTCGTGAGCAAGCCAGTAGCTGCCACCACCGACCCAAAGAGTAGAAGTATTTGTTCTCCCCTTTCCAACCTGTCCATTCCTGTGGTCCCTGCCCTTGCCCTCCTCAGCAGTCCTCTGTCTTCTTGATCTTGACGTTTTTGAAGATTACAGGCCCATTCCTTTACAGAACGGAACGGGTATGTCTGATGTTTCCCCATGATTAGATTCAGGTAATTCTTTTTTAGAATAACACAGTGTATCCTCAGTGCATCATACCAAGAAGCAGGAGATGTTGGTTTGTCTCTATATTGTCAATGTTAACTTGGATCATCTGGTTAAAGTGATATCCCCTAGGTTTCTCTACTATAAAGTTACTCTATTTGTCTTTGTAATTAACAAGCAATTTGTGGGGAGATACTCTGAGACTATGTTAATATCCTGTTCCTCACCAAACTTTCACCTACCAGTCTTACCATACATGGGCCATTTTGCAACTCCATCCTTCCTTTTATATTTAGTGGTTGGCCTTCTAAGTAAGGGTTTTACTCTCTCTCTCCCCACTCTATTTATTTACTCAATTCCTGTATCAGTATGGACTTAAGGATTCTTATTTTACTCAATTAGTTATAACCCATTGCCATATTTATTTTGACATTCATTTTCTCCCAATTTGACCAGTGGGAGCCCATCAAGCAGGCTGTTCGACCCTTTTGATTCTCTGACCATTCCCCACTTCTTTCTGACTCAACAAGATGTTCCAGGTCCATGTTGTACTTTCCCTACCCCAGCCCAGGAAATGGCCTTTTCTCCGAGTCATGCTCCATATTTTTAAAGGTACTATGTTGACTTGATGGTTTCTAAGACTATAATGCAAATACATTAAAAGGAGCAATGTGAAAATGAAGGTTAGTCTGTTCAACATAGCACAGAAACATCTCTGGTCATGGAAATATCGCGGGTCCATCTAGAGATAGTAGCCTCGTGCACCTTTTTCATGTCCTCATTGCCAGCGATATCAGAACTGGCTTTGCATCTGGCTCCACACAGCTGGGCTATGAAAGCCATGGGGCAGCTGTAGGTCAGAGAGGAGAAAAGTGAGAACACAGAGATCAGTGCAGGACAGTGGACACAAGGCACGGCATGTAGTCTGCCCTGGGCAGGGCCAAACTCAGCAAAGATTCTTTGCTGGACCAGTAGCACCTACCCAGGGAGCCTACAAGGAGACCCTTCCCTTCTCCCATCAGTACCAAATTAATTATCACATTTCACTTGCTCAGAAAATAGCTTCTGGTTCCATGTTACATACAATTGCTTAGTAATCTCTGACTGATTTGTGAGGGGGAAGATACTGTGATCTGTTCTTTTCAGAAAGGAAAAGTAAAGCAGAGAAGCTTCGAAAAAAATGCTCAGGAGCAAAAAGCAGTTTCAGGTTTTGTGGGGCCTGAAGCTTGCAATATTTAACTCTTTAATAGTGAAATTACTAATATAAAATAAAGCATGCCTGTATGAAAATTTCTCCCAGAACTCTGTGAAGGGCTGGGCAAGGGAGGGGACCTGACACTGAAGTTTCATTCACTTCATAGTAAAAATCCACCTCTGCTCAGAAGCCATTTCAGCTTCTTGCTGTGGACCCTAAGGTCTAGCAGCAGGAGAATAATTCTTCAAGGAGGCTGGTCAGACATCCCTCCTCTGGTCTGAGAGAATCGGAGCCTCTAGGATCTACTCCAGGAAACAGTACATCTACGACTTGGGCTTCAAACCCCACCAGTACGTCTCAGCATAAAGTAGGAACGCAACCGGAACTCCCACGAACGCATGAGAGCAACCTGTTTGGCAGAGCAGTGGAGAGTCTTGTTGGCTGTCTGTTAGCCAACTTCATCTGTACACAGATGCCAGTCTGTCTCCCCGAGTGAAGTGACACCGCAGCTAGAACCCCTTGATCAAACTCGGGTGACAAATCCTATCCAAAGTCATAGGTATAGCTTGAAACTGGACCTGGAAGTTCAGGCTAACAGGTCTAAGGGATGCTACTCTTCAGGCTGTGGGGAGAACTCACATTCTGGATCTGACTTTCATGTTCTGGTATCTACCTTCTCCTCCACTGCACTCACCCCATTTCACCTGGCGCTTCACGTTCACCGAGCCTATTACCATTGGCTGAATTCATTCTCACCGCTCCGCGCTATCGATTGTGCTGCTTTCGATGCCTGCAAAAGCTTTTCCATCTTCTCTGCCTAGAAAAACCCTACTCATCCCCCTTAAGGCCCAGATCAGAGGCCAGCTCCCTGCACAGTCTTGCCTGACATGCTCCTTACCTACTCTCCTTGACCTACAAAAGTAGATTTAAATCATTCTAACCTTTGTGTTCCTATAATGGTTTTTTTTTATAAGTCTATTAGAGCCCTTATCACGTTATACTGGGGAATGACATGTAAAATTCTTACCAACTACATTAGTACAAGGCCCGTATCCATGTTCTTCTTTGAATTTCCAGCAATCTCTACAGTACCTGGTACAGTGGGGCTTTAAAACAATGTTTGCTGAATTAAAGACTGTTGCCAGAACTGCAAATGTTCTTTTCTTTTCTAAGCCTTATCTTAATTCAAATAAAACTACAATATTATTGGGTTTTAAAACCATGTATCTGTAGTTGTATAGAATTGCAACATAATCAAACTGCTGACATTTTTAGGCACCCCTTTCCCTCGAAACCCTCCTTAGTTACCTTTGACAAAGTATCAGTATATTTCTACTGTATAAGTTCTGTGTATGTGTGTGGCTTTTTCCATTTTTTAAACTTTTTATTATCAAAAATTTCAAACATACAAACACAGAATAATGTAATGAATCCCCACTGTCCAGCTTCAACCCTTGGCCTCTCCTGTTTCATCTATTCCTCATACCCAATGCTCTGGTCTGAATGTTTGTGTCCCCCCTCAAAATTCATATTCTGAAATCCTAACCCCGAGAAGTGATGGTATTAGTTGGTGGGACCTTTGGGAGATGCTTACGTCATGTGGGTGAAGCCCTCATGAATGGGATCAGTGCCTTATCAAAGAGGGTCCAGAGAGAATCCCTAGCCCTTTCTGCCACGTGAGGGTATAAGAAGAAGTCTGCAACCCAGAAGAGGACCCTTACTAGACCATGCTGGGACCCCGGTTTCAAACTTCCAGGTTCCAAAACTTTGAGCAGTAGGTTCCTACTGTTTATAAGCCACCTAGTCTGTGATAATTTGTTATAGCAGCTCAAACAGACTATGACACCTAGTTTCCCTTCCATATATATTAAAGCAAATCCCAGTCATCGTATCATATCTGTAAATATTTCAGAATGTACCTTTAAATGTTATTGCCTCTTTTTTCAAAAGCATAGTCATAATACCCTTAACAAGTCTAAAAAGTACTCAATAATAATTCCTTAATATCATCAAATATTCAGTTAGTGTTAAAATGTTCAACTGTCTCAATCTTTTACACTAGATTTTAACAGGGAAAATATACTGTTACTTCATACAACTCATAAACAAGTTGCCCTGTTTAAATTAAGAAACCCCAACTTGTATCCTAACATTCTGTAACATTCCACAGGACAAGACTCATGAAGCCTCATTTCACTGCAATGTACTAATTGAGCTGCTGAATTTTGTTAAACATTTGTCCTATATAGACATGTAAAATAATTTGTTTTCAGTTCATTACATTTCTATCCAAAGATTTTATTCCACAAAGATTTCCACATGAGTTAGCACTACTTTTGAGTCATTCATGGCCCACAACAATACATTTTATTTTTAAGTCTTAAAGCGCAAGTTCTTCCTCTTCCTGAAACTCAAGGGTTCACTCTTCATTAACACAAGTACTTTCAGTCTAAATTTTCACTTTTCAAATAAAATTATGGCCAGAAAAGAAATGCCCTCAAGAACAATTCAAAGGTGAAGTATGCAAACCTATCAACGATCTCATAATGTTTACTTGGACATGAACATTAATACAAAAATGTTTACATCCATACTAACACAAATCAACGAGCACAAAAGACCAACACCAGGATAAATCTGGGAAGCAACCGGTCTCTTCAGGCAGAACCTAGGACGACGGGGATATTCAGAAGCAAGAGAGAGATTTAAGAACAGTTTCCTAAATTCGTTTCTTGATGACCCCAGACACATAGTATATATTCCTTGATTTGAAATCAGAAACTATGCGTGAAGAGCACAATGTAAGTGCACTTACTTTATGCAACTGAAATGAAAAACTGAATACAAATAACCAAACATTTATATGCAAAAGTCTTGCCATTAAATGAATACTAAGGCAGAGACTTTGAAAAATTAAAACTCTTTCCTATAATGCAAAAATCACTCTTTTTAAATTTAAGTTTTAATATAGAAGGCTTCCCACCAAAATCACAAAGTCACTAGAAATGCAGATATCAATTTAAATATAGAAAAAATGTATTAATTCACACTGACAGATGTTAAAGTGGTATGGACTAATAAAAAGTTAGGAATTACTTCAAAATAGATACAATGTTATATAGACTACGAATATGTGCTAAATACATGTCTTTTAAGATCCTCACTTTGGTGATTTTATTTGTAATTACTGCTTCCCCTGTTTAAAAAAACAGACGATTCTAAATAAAAGCAGTTTGTTTTATTTAATGGGTTAAATATCCTCTCCAATTTTTGTTTTATTTACTCAGTTAACTTGTTTACTGATACCCTTTTATATATGGTAAAAAGCCATATTACAATTACCACACGTTCTGAACATCCGGGTTCAACTTAATCAAGTCATACTGTATTCCTATATTCTTAATGTTTACTTTTTTTCATGTGTTCCAAACAACTCCATCCTATATCCAGGGTCCCCAGAGAATGGACCCTTTTGTACTTTAAGATTCAGGGAGCTCCTTACCCATCGCTGGCCCGTAAGTGTTCCTAGGGAAGACACTTACACACAGAACATTGCACTGGCGTGTTCAAGGCTATTGCCGGGCTTGGAAGTCAAGAGGGTGTCTATTCGACTTCAGTACAAGGACGGGGAGGCTGACAAAGAAACAAAACACAAGTCACGTGGAGCCAGCTGCCTTTTGGATGCCTTGAAGGATTCAATTCCTTCAGAAAGTCACTGAGAAACTGCCACTCTCACCGCGGGCGCCAAACCCCTGCTTCCAAAGTTGTTATTCCCTTCCATCCACCACGGCTAGGCCACTTCCAGACCCACCGTGAGAGCTGGTTAATACCCTACAGGGCAGGAAGGGAATCATGCTTTAGTCAACTGAAAGTGCAGCAGATTTTCAGGAAGCTCAACACAGACAACCAAATTGAATCAGTAACACTTATCTTGTAAAGCAGTGTCATGGGATTGTTATTGATGACAAAGGATTAGCACTTTGGATTTACATCTCCCCTGGTAGATGAGACTTTTAAAAAGCATGGGGCGAGAATCAATCTAGCATAAGTTAAAGGAAAGTAACACATGATAGTATATTAGAAGTTGTTGGAAGATGGCGGAAGAGTAAGACGCGGAGATCACCTTCCTCTCCACAGATACACCAGAAATACATCTACGCGTGGAACAACTCCTACGGAGCACCTACTGAACGCTGGCAGAAGACCTCAGACCTCCCAAAAGGCAAGGAACCCCCCACGTACCTGGTTAGGGCAAAAGAAAAAACTAAACAGAGACAAAAGGATAGGGACGGGACCTGCACCAGCGGGAGAGAGCTGTGAAGGAGGAAAAGTGTCCACACACTAGGAAGCCCCTTCGCGGGTGGAGACTTCGGGAGGCGGAGTGGGGGAGCTTGGGAGCCGCGGAGGAGAGCACAGCAACAGGGCTGCGGAGGGCAAAGCGGACACATTCCAGCGCAGAGGATCGGGCCGACCGGAACTCACCAGCCGAGAGGCTTGTCTGCTCGCCCGCCGGGGCGGGCGGGACTGGGAGCTGAGGCTCCGGCTTTTGTCGGAGCGCCGGGAGAGGACTGAGGTTGGCGGCGTAAACACAGCCTGCAGGGCGTTGGTGCTCCGCGGCTGGCCGGGAGAGAGTCCGGGGAGGGGTCTGGACCTGCCGAAGAGGCAAGAGACTTTTGCGTCCCTCTTTGTTTCCTGGTGCACGAGGAGAGGGGATTAAGAACGCTGCTTGAGAGAGCTCCAGGGACGGGCGCGAGCCGCGGCTAAGAGTGCGGAGCCCAGGGACGGACATGGGACGCTAGGGCCGCTGCTGCCGCCGCCAGGAGGCCTGTGTGCGAACACAGGTCACTAGCCACACGCCCTTCCGGGGAGCCTGTGCAGCCCGCCACTGCCAGGGTCCCGGGATCCAGGGACGGCTCCCCCGGGAGAACGCACGGCGCGCCTCAGGCTGCAACGTCACGCCGGCCTCTGCCGCTGCAGGCCCGCCCCGCACTCCGTGACCCTCCCTACCCCCCGGCCTGGGTGAGCCAGAGCCTCCGAATCAGCGGCTCCTTTAACCCCGTCCTGTCTGAGCAAAAAACAGACGCCCTCCGGCGACCTACACGCACAGGCGGGGCCAAATCCAAAGCTGAGCCCCTGGGAACTGTGAGAGCAAAGAAGAGAAAGGGAAATCTCTCCCAGCAGCCTCAGAAGCAGCGGATTAAAGCTCCACAATCAACTTGATATACCCTGCATCTGTGGAATACCTGAATAGACAACGAATCATCCCAAATTAAGGAGCCCTGTGGATGAAAGGCTCTTGGTGCTGCAGCCAGGAGTCAGTGCTGTGCCTCTGAGGTGGGAGAGCCAACTTCAGGACACTGATCCACAAGAGACCTCCCAGCTGCACATAATATCAAACAGCAAAAATTTCCGAGAGATCTCCATCTCAACGCCAGCACCCAGCTTCACTCAACGACCAGCAAGCTACAGTGCTGGACATCCTATGCCAAACAACTAGCAAGACAGGAACACAACCCCACCCATTAGCAGAGAGGCTGCCCCAAATCATAATAAGTCCACAGACACCCCAAAACACACCACCAGACGTGGACCTGCCCACCAGAAAGACAAGATCCAGCCTCATCCACCAGAACACAGGCACTAGTACCCTCCACCAGGAAGCCTACACAGCCCACTGAACCAACCTTAGCCACTGGGGACAGACACAAAAAACAACAGGAACTACGAACCTTCAGCCTGCAAAAAAGGAGACCCCAAACACAGTAAGATAAGCAAAATGAAAAGACAGAAAAACACACAGCAGATGAAGGAGCAAGATAAAAACCCACCAGACCTAACAAATGAAGAGGAAATAGGCAGTCTACCTGAAAAAGAGTTCAGAATAATGATAGTAAGGTTGATCCGAAATCTTGGAGATAGAATGGACAATAGAATGGACAAATTGCAAGAATCAGTTAACAAGGACCTAGAAGAACTAAAGATGAAACAAGCAACGATGAACAACACAATAAATGAAATTAAAAGTACTCTAGATGGGATCAATAGCAGAATAACTGAGGCAGAAGAACGGATAAGTGACCTGGAAGATAAAATAGTGGAAATAACTACTGCAGAGCAGAATAAAGAAAAAAGAATGAAAAGAACTGAGGACAGTCTCAGAGACCTCTGGGACAACATTAAACGCACCAACATTTGAATTATAGGGGTTCCAGAAGAAGAAGAGAAAAAGAAAGGGACTGAGAAAATATTTGAAGAGATTATAGTTGAAAACTTCCCTAATATGGGAAAGGAAATAGTTAATCAAGTCCAGGAAGCACAGAGAGTCCCATACAGGATAAATCCAAGGAGAAATACGCCAAGACACATATTAATCAAACTGTCAAAAATTAAATACAAAGAAAACATATTAAAAGCAGCAAGGGAAAAACAACAAATAACACACAAGGGGATCCCCATAAGGTTAACAGCTGATCTTTCAGCAGAAACTCTGCAAGCCAGAAGGGAGTGGCAGGACATATTGAAAGTGTTGAAGGAGAAAAACCTGCAACCAAGATTACTCTACCGAGCAAGGATCTCATTCAGATTTGATGGAGAAATTAAAACCTTTAGAGACAAGCAAAAGCTGAGAGAGTTCAGCACCACCAAACCAGCTCTACAACAACTGCTAAAGGAACTTCTCTAGGCAAGAAACACAAAAGAAGGAAAGGACCTACAATAACGAACCCAAAACAATTAAGAAAATGGGAATAGGAACACACATATCGATAATTACCTTAAATGTAAATGGACTAAATGCTCCCACCAAAAGACACAGATTGGCTGAATGGATACGAAAACAAGACCCATATATTTGTTGTCTACAAGAGACCCACTTCAGACCTAGAGACACATACAGACTGAAAGTAAGGGGATGGAAAAAGGTATTTCATGCAAATGGAAACCAAAAGAAAGCTGGAGTAGCAATTCTCATATCAGACAAAATAGACTTTAAAACAAAGACTATTAGAAGAGACAAAGAAGGACACTACATAATGATCAAGGGATCGATCCAAGAGGAAGATATAACAATTGTAAATATTTATGCACCCAACATAGGTGCACCTCAATACATAAGGCAAATACTGACAACCATAAAAGGGGAAATCGACAGTAACACATTCATAGTAGGGGATTTTAACACCCCACTTTCACCAATGGACAGATCATCCAAAATGAAAATAAATAAGGAAACACAAGCTTTAAATGATACATTAAACGAGATGGAGTTAATTGATATTTATAGGACATTCCATCCAAAAACAACAGAATATACATTTTTCTCAAGTGCTCATGGAACATTCTCCAGGATAGATCATATCTTGGGTCACAAATCAAGCCTTGGTAAATTTAAGAAAATTGAAATTGTATCAAGTATTTTTTCTGACCACAACGCCATGAGACTAGGTATCAATTACAGGAAAAGATCTGTAAAAAATACAAACACATGACGGCTAAACAATACACTACTTAATAATGAAGTGATCACTGAAGAAATCAAAGAGGAAATCAAAAAATACCTAGAAACAAATGACAATGGAGACACAACAACCCAAAACCTGTGGGATGCAGCAAAAGCAGTTCTAAGGGGGAAGTTTATAGCAATACAAGCCCACCTTAAGAAGCAGGAAACATCTCGAATAAACAACCTAACCTTGCACCTCAAGCAATTAGAGAAAGAAGAACAAAAAAACCCCAAAGCTAGCAGAAGGAAAGAAATCATAAAAATCAGATCAGAAATAAATGAAAAAGAAATGAAGGAAACAATAGCAAAGATCAATAAAACTAAAAGCTGGTTCTTTGAGAAGATAAACAAAATAGATAAACCACTAGCCAGACTGATCAAGAAAAAAAGGGAGAAGACTCAAATCAATAGAATTAGAAATGAAAAAGGAGAGGTAACAACTGACACTGCAGAAATAAAAGAGATCATGAGAGATTACTACAAGCAACTCTATGCCAATAAAATGGACAATCTGGAAGAAATGGACAAATTCTTAGAAAGGCACAACCTGCCAAGACTGAATCAGGAAGAAATAGAAAATATGAACAGACTAATCACAAGCACTGAAATTGAAACTGTGATTAAAAATCTTCCAACAAAGAAAAGCCCAGGACCAGATGGCTTCACAGGCGAATTCTATCAAACATTTAGAGAAGAGCTAACACCTGTCCTTCTCAAACTCTTCCAAAATATAGCAGAGGGAGGAACACTCCCAAACTCCTTCTACGAGGCCACCATCACCTTGATACCAAAACCAGACAAGGATGTCACAAAGAAAGAAAACTACAGGCCAATATCACTGATGAACATAGATACAAAAATCCTCAACAAAATACTAGCAAACAGAATCCAACAGCACATTAAAAGGATCATACACCATGATCAAGTGGGGTTTATTCCAGGAATGCAAGGATTCTTCAATATACGCAAATCTATCAATGTGATAAACCATATTAACAAATTGAAGAAGAAAAACCATATGATCATCTCAATAGATGCAGAGAAAACTTTTGACAAAATTCAACACCCATTTATGATAAAAACCCTCCAGAAAGTAGGCATAGAGGGAACTTTCCTCAACATAATAAAGGCCATATATGACAAGCCCACAGCAAACATCATCCTCAATGGTGAAAAACTGAAAGCATTTCCACTAAGATCAGGAACAAGACAAGGTTGCCCACTCTCACCACTCTTATTCAACATAGTTTTGGAAGTTTTAGCCACAGCAATCAGAGAAGAAAAGGAAATAAAAGGAATCCAAATCGGAAAAGAAGAAGTAAAGCTGTCACTGTTTGCAGATGACATGATCCTATACATAGAGAACCCTAAAGATGCTACCAGAAAACTACTAGAGATAATCAATGAATTTGGTAAAGTGGCAGGATACAAAATTAATGCACAGAAATCTCTGGCATTCCTATATACTAAAGATGAAAAATCTGAAAGTGAAATCAAGAAAACACTCCCATTTACCATTGCAACAAAAAGAATAAAATATCTAGGAATAAACCTACCTAAGGAGACAAAAGATCTGTATGCAGAAAATTATAAGACACTGATGAAAGAAATTAAAGATGATACAAATAGATGGAGAGATATACCATGTTCTTGGATTGGAAGAATCAGCATTGTGAAAATGACTCTACTACCCAAAGCAATCTATAGATTCAATGCAATCCCTATCAAACTACCACTGGCATTTTTCACAGAACTAGAACAAAAAAATTTGCAATTTGTATGGAAACACAAAAGACCCCGAATAGCCAAAGCAATCTTGAGAACGAAAGAAGGAACTGGAGGAATCAAGCTCCCTGACTTCAGACTATACTACAAAGCTACAGTTATCAAGACGGTATGGTACTGGCACAAAAATAGAAAGATAGATCAATGGAACAGGATAGAAAGCCCAGAGATAAACCCACGCACATATGGTCACCTTATCTTTGACAAAGGAGGCAGAAATGTACAGTGGAGAAAGGACAGCCTATTCAATAAGTGGTGCTGGGAAAACTGGACAGCTACATGTAAAAGTATGAGATTAGATCACTAATCTCTCCCTAACACCATACACAAAAATAAGCTCAAAATGGATTAAAGACCTAAATGTAAGGCCAGAAACTATCTAACTCTTAGAGGAAAACATAGGCAGAACACTCTATGACATAAATCACAGCAAGGTCCTTTTTGACCCACCTCCTAGAGAAATGGAAATAAAAACAAAAATAAACAAATGGGACCTAATGAAACTTAAAAGCTTTTGCACAGCAAAGGAAACCATAAAGAAGACCAAAAGACAACCCTCAGAATGGGAGAAAATATTTGCAAATGAAGCAACCGACAAAGGATTAATCTCCAAAATTTATAAGCAGCTCATGCAGCTTAATAACAGAAAAACAAACAACCCAATCCAAAAATGGGCAGAAGACCTAAATAGACATTTCTCCAAAGAAGATATACAGAGTGCCAACAAACACATGAAAGAATGCTCAACATCACTAATCATTAGAGAAATGCAAATCAAAACGACAATGAGATATCATCTCACACCAGTCAGAATGGCCATCATCAAAAAATCTAGAAACAATAAATGCTGGAGAGGGTGTGGAGAAAAGGGAACCCTCTTACACTGTTGGTGGGAATGTAAATTGATACAGCCACTGTGGAGAACAGTATGGAGGTTCCTTAAAAAGCTACAAATAGAACTACCATATGACCCAGCAATCCCACTACTGGGCACACACCCTGAGAAAACCATAATTCAAAAAGAGTCATGTACCAAAATGTTCATTGCAGCTCTATTTACAATAGCCCAGAGATGGAAACAACCTAAGTGTCCATCATCGGATGAATGGATAAAGAAGATGTGGCACATATATACAATGGAATATTACTCAGCCATAAAAAGAGACGAAATTGAGCTATTTGTAATGAGGTGGATAGACCTAGAGTCTGTCATACAGAGTGAAGTAAGTCAGAAAGAGAGAGACAAATACCATATGCTAACACATATATATGGAATTTAAAAAAAAAAAAATGTCATGAAAAACCTAGGGGTGAAACAGGAATAAAGACACAGACTTACTAGAGAATGGACTTGAGGCTATGGGGAGGGGGAAGGGTAAACGGTGACAAAGCGATAAAGAGGCATGGACATATATACACTACCAAACGTAAGGTAGATAGCTAGTGGGAAGCAGCCGCATAGCACAGGGAGATCAGCTTGGTGCTTTGTGACCGCCTGGAGGGGTGGGATAGGGAGGGTGGGAGGGAGGGAGCCGCAAGCGGGAAGAGATATGGGAATATATGTATATATATAACTGATTCATTTTGTTGTGAAGCTGAAACTAACATACCATTGTAAAGCAATTATACTCCAATAAAGATGTTAAAAAAAAAAAAAAACACTTTTTTTTGGAAAAAAAAAAAAAAAAAAAAGCATGGGGCACCTCACCCACAGATACAGAGCCCAGCTCCTGAGGCCACCTCTGCAGTGTCAGTGCTCAGACTGCAATCGCTAACAACTGAGGCACGTCAACTCGTGCTGGAATCTCTCTACTCACAAAATAGGCCTAGTGCCTGCTGGGACTGTCTTTCCTCTTCCTCAGCAGAACAAAATAGTGCTACTTTTTATTCTCAAAATGCAGGCTTACTTCTCTCTTTTTTTTTTTTTTTTAACTTATAGTTGATTTACAGATTTACAATGCCAGTGATTCAGCAAAGTGCTTCAGTCATACATACGTATGTTCTTTTTCATATTTTTTCCATTATGGTTTATTACAGGATATTGAATATAGTTCCCTGTGCTATACAATAGGACCTTGTTGTTGTCTCCTCTTTTATCTTTAGTGTGATTTGTGGTGATTTTTAGGGTCCTAACACAAATAAAATCCTAATTATAGGGAAGGCCATTATCTTATATCCTTTTTTACTATAATCCCAAGGTAAATGTTTGGGGCTCCTAATTATACTGATCCAAATATTTCCCTCATGTTTTCTTAAACACTCATTATTGTCTCTCAAATAAGACTTTTAAAAGGTGTTTCCAATAAAGGGAACCTCTATAATTACACTTTTAGGGCTGCTGACCACATAAAAATCCAATCTCAAAAAATAAAGTTAAATTTGAATGCAACTTTATGTTTTTAATCATATGCTAAACATAAAATTTTAAAAGTATGATTTATAGAATACTCATTTCCTTAAGAAAATTTCAAATGATCCATCAGTGACAAAGCAAGGTACTGCAAATCAGAAATCCTTTGAAAGATATAAATTTTTTTTTTTAATTCATGAAACACGTTAAAATAATAAGTAGAGAACAGAGAAACTGATCTAATCTGATGCCACCTTCTCAGGTTTCATTAAAATACAAATTAGAAGTTTCTAAATAACAGCTATATCCTTAATAAAATTACAAAAGCCTGAGATTATCCAAGGAGCAAAACATGTTCTCTAAGTATATCAGACAATGGGAGAGGTCCACAGTTCAGATAAAAGAGGACCATTTGATCTGGTAACTCTCTGAGCATTTTGTGTGTACATGTTTTTAAGGCTTCTCTGAGATAAACACACAAATATATATGTATATGCAAATATACAAAAGAAGTCAAACCCTAAACGAACACACTAAATTGATTTTTTTATAATGATCTAAAATAAGAATCGTGACATCCACAGCAGGCATTTCTTCAGAGTCTATAGCTAGACATTTGCCACAAAAGATTTTCTGTCTGACACCATCTACAACCCATAAGGCAAAATAAATATGGGTTTTTCCTGTGGGAAAAAAAAAAAGAAGAAAAAAAACTGTGTTCAGTCTTTTAAAAAATAATAGTCATGAGCACGGACTCTAGAAGCAGCCTGCCTGAGTTCAAACCACAGCTCTACCCTTACCAGTTGCCTGACCTTGGTCAAGTCTCTTAGCCTCTTTGTGCCTCAGCTTCTTCACATGTAAATACCCATACTTCATTGGTTGCTTTGAAGATTAAATGAACTAGTAAGTGTAAAATCTTAGCACAGTGTCTGGTAATGTAGTAAGTACCATACAAGTATTATTAGTTAGTAAGAAAAATAATTATATATATATAAATACAAATATACATATAAATATACAAAATATATTTTCGTGTAAGGATCTGGTAGTAGAACCATAACCTTAACCTTCACTATCTTTGTAGGGCTTCTATACTCCAGTGTGAAAAAATATGAGTTCCTAACAAGACAGACGTACATAATGTTGAAAATATTTTGGACAGCCCTAATTTGTTCCTCTGGTCAATGTTTATATCGCAGCCCCCTGGAACTGAACAAGCTGTAGCAGCAGAAGAGAGCAGCTCACTCACTCCAACTGCAAAAATAACATACACAAGAGCCGCTTCTGATCAACTGATCCAGGTGGATTCGATTCTATTCCTCCCGCCAAAGCCTCTGACGGCACAGGGGAGGGGCACAGGGGCCTACGTTCTAAATGCAGTCATCCAAGCCAACCACATTATTTTTTGACAAGGGATTTGGAAATGAGCGTCGGCTTGTTCGCTAGAGGAATGGCAGCTAGAAGCAGCTTCTGTTCAAGGCAGCTTCCATAGACATTCTGAAGTCGAAGTCTATATGACAGCATTTCCCACAGAATTCAAGGCAAAAGTTCAGGGTGGTATAAGAGGGCTTTCAGAATTCACCCTGAGAAGGTCGAACTCAAGGTCTTGTCCTCAGTTCCAAGCTCACGTGATAGGAAAACCTACTCAGTTTTTCACTACATAACCCATTCTAAAACCATTGGGAAAGATGTTACTGTAAAATGGACGATTTTTAACAGATATGCTTGAAATGAAATTGTAAACATTTGTCTACTCATTTCAGACGACATGAAAAGACCTACCTTCAGCCATTAAAGTCTTATCATCTATAGAAATCAATTTAATTCAACTAATTCAACGGACACCCTTTTCTCACCTTCCTCACACCTCACAATCCACACCTGGATATGAACTGGCAGTTCATTTAGGGCATGGCCATTACAGACTTCCTCAATACTTTCCCCTAAACAGACTCTGGGACACACAGTATTTATGCATTTCAAGACAGGCACCCTTCTGTGGTCAAACATCTCTAAACCTCACCATTTAGTCCACTGCTATTAGCTCTACCAGAGAAGCAAATTAATAATTACTGTGGACTGGAGAAAAAGACTTCCAATGACAATCCAGTTTGTCTCCTAAGGTTAAAAGCTAACCAAAGTGTGACGCCTACCCTGTGAATCTAAGTGCCTCTCCTAATGAGTAAGCAGCAGGCGGAAATTACAGGTTACTACCGATACGTTATACAAAAAGCAGCACATTTCAAGCTAGATGATGTCTTATAAAACTAGTTATTAACCAAAGAGTAATTAATGAAACCTTTGACTAAACTGATATTCTTGTTTCTCTATTTCCTTATTGATAACATGGAACTGTGTGAATGTCTAATGTAGATTAATATTTTAAATGTATCTAATCCTTAGGCCTCATGCTTCCACATTAATCTTTTGCATTTTGTTGCATATAATCCTTTTCCCACAGTTCTAATTTTAGATATAGTTAGTCCACTCGAATTAATCTTTTCCCATATAAAGACTGGTCACAGCTAAGATCTAATAGTTTCTCCTTAATCTTTTTTTTTTCCCCTCATGGAGAAACATATGGATTATGTTATTAACTCTTCCTTTTACTCTTTTTATTTTGAAATTACCAACCAACACGTAGGGAAAGGGTGTCCTTCACCTCTTGTTCCCAGAGCTAAAGAATCACAGTAACATCCAGTTTGCAACTCAACAGCATCCTTAGGAATGGGTTATATCGTGGTGATCTTTATTATTTTTTTTAAAACAGGGTGGTTTCAGGGAAAATGTATGCTTCCAATATCAAAGCAAATCTTTCAGGCTAAAAACTCTGAATCTAGACTAAGGGACGGACTTAACGTTAAGCTTTTTTTTCAAGCTTATTTTTCTTTTTTAAAATTAATTAATTTATTAATTTTGGCTGCACTGGGTCTTTGTTGCAGCACGCGGGCTTGCTCTAGTTGCGGTGAGAGGGGGCTACTCCTGGTTGTGGTGGATGGGCTTCTCATTGCAGTGGCTTCTCTTGTTGCAGGGCACAGGCTTCAGTAGTTGTGGCACGTGGGCTCAGTAGTTGTGGCTCGCGGGCTCTAGAATGCAGGCTCAGTAGTTGTGGCACACGGGTTTAGTTGCTCCGCGGCACGTGGGATCTTCCCGGACCAGGGCTCGAACCCACGTCCCCTACATTGGCAGGCGGATTCTTAACCACTGCATCACCTGGGAAGTCTCTAAGCTTTTAAAATAGTTTGCATTTTTCTAAGCTTGCAGAAGAGCTATTTTACGGAAAACTCTGCCACTGGATATGCTGTAGATAGAAACGTCAAAAGGCAAAGTCATTTTCACTTGGGTGCATAAACTGTGATGATCTCAGACTCAATTTCTTGGCTTCTTAAAGCTTTTGTTTGTTTTATTTTGCACCGTGGTCTCCGAAGCTAAGAAAGTTGTCTGTCGCTAGTTGTGTCAAATAGGCTCAAGTATTAATGTCTCAGTGGGACTTACCAGAGCCCAGGTACAATTTAAAATGTTAAAGACTCCTTATGTTTACATAAATAATCCGACCTTTAAAGTCTTAGAAACCTGGCTCGGCCACTTTACAACATAACATGTCTTTCCCTTGATTCTAGTGGTAAGTTCCAATGTTCTTCTGAAATCAATCAGAAATATTCTTCAGCTGCTGATCATGACTAGTTTACCACTTCTAAAAGGAAAAAGCGGTGACAGGCTATGTAGACTCTGGAGGTGAAGGGAAAGCCTCTATTTTTATGTATTAGCCACTGCTTTACTTATGTTGATAGAGACTCAATACGGCAAAGCAAAAAGTAGAGTTTTCCAGATAGACTTTAGGTAATGAATTGACTTTGTTTCCTCAAAGTGGCATCTAGACAAGTTTTATAAAACGAAACAAAATTTAGAAAATATACTAGAGGTATCTGTACTTAAAAGGTGCTGAGGCTGGGACTTCCCTAGTGGTGCAGTGGTTAAGAATCCACCTGCCAATGCAGGAGACACGGATTCAAGCCCTGGTCCGGGAAGATCCCACAGGCCGTGGAGCAATTAAGCCCATGCGCCACAACTACTGAGCCTGCGAGCCACAACTACTGAAGCCTGCACGCCTAGAGCCCATGCTGCACAACAAGAGAAGCCACCACAATGAGAAGCCCGTGCACTGCAACGAAGAGTAGCCCCCTCTCGCTGCAACTAGAGAAAGCCCATGTGCAGCAATGAAGACCCAACGCAGCCAAAAATAAATAAATTTATTTTTTAAAAAGGTACTGAAGCTAAAGATTTATCTAAAGAAAAACACTTTGGTGACAGGAATAATCAACCTTGAATCCATTTAGGAAAACCATTTGTAAAACTGAAAGCATCATCATTTCTTAAAGCACAGCAATATTTAACTACTAAGTAAATATCTACAAAGTACTTCAAGTGCTTAGAGTTTTGATCCCACTGATAAGGTCTGAGCTTTCCTGAAATACTTTTCTTCCTATCTCATCCTTGCACATACTTTCATATATTCTCTCTCTCATATCTAACTTTCATTCAGTCTTCTGTTTCCTAGTTCCTAAGTCTGATGGGTTCGGAGGCCTCCCCTCTCTGGCCATGGACAAAAAAGCACAGCACAGTCCACCACATCAGATTCATGTTTGACAGCCAGTATTAGGCCTCATAATTTAGATCTGAGTGAGATGAAGCATTTACAGAGTAAAAAAATTTAAATTTAATTTCGTGGAGCAACATTGTTAAAGGATGGCTGATTTCTTTTTGTGGAGCCAGGCACTGCATAGACCCTCTGAATAATGAAATGAAGATGGGGAGAGAACTCACTTATAAATAAAAAAAGGGAGAAATGGACAGCGGGGGGGGGAAGTCTTTGTAAGGTTTTTGGGATACAGCAATGTGAGGTCTTTTTTATTCAGCCTCAAGACAAACATTCGTTGTGTCACTTTTCACTGCAAACCCCAAAGTGAATAAGGTTTGAGATGCAAATCCCTAAGGTTTACTCCAGTTTTTAGGAAAAACCCTGTCCGATTTTCCTCCAACATTTCTGAACATTTACCAATAATTAACTATTCATTTTCTCTCTCTTCTCAAACTTCTAACTTGAGCAGTCAAAATGCTTTTCCTTCCAACAGACCACACTTTAACCCTTTCTCTGAGGTTTTTAACCATCACACTTTCTGTCTGTTCTCTCCAAAGTTTCTACGAGGCTTCCTGTACATCTAATCTTCATCCACCACTGTGCACACTGCCATGTATTGATACGTCAGCATATTGAACAGAGAGCTAAAAAAACGACTGCTACTCTGAAACAATGCTCAAGATCCTACCTTCTTGATTAGCCCCTAAATGTACCCAAGACCAAGCCCATAAAGATTTATTTTTACAGCTCCTCGCAGGTGCCGAGGGCAGCACTCTGTCCCTGATGCATGATGCAGCCCCCTTCAACTGCACTGACCAGGTCTGGTGGGAAAGTCTCTAGGAAGGAAAAACACTCAGACGTTTCCAAGTCTCTCTTAATCTGGAGACAAATAATAACCATTAGGAAGTGCTCTCTCAAAAGCCCTGGGGACCCTGCACAAGTTATCCCTGAGAAACACAATAAAATCCAGATGAAAGAACAGAAGCCAACAGCTATCACAAAACAGAAGCCCAGGCACTTGTTTAAAAAGGAGAGCAACCAGGAAGGTGGATTTAATGTTTAGACTATCAAGGCTACCAGGCCTATTTCCAACTCTAATTAGTCTTGAGCTGACCCTTCTTCATAGTCATCTAGCTGGTAAGCTCCTAGAGCATATAGATTACACCTTGTCCTTACTACAGAAAAGCCCATGATGCAGGCGGCAGAGCCTTGAGCAACCTGGAATTCCATGATTAGGGTCATGAACAGAGTAACTTTTGTCCGGCATCCGAAAATCCCACAAAAGCCAAGTCTCATCAGGCTGATACCCAGTCTACAAATGCCCTACATCCAATGCAAACAGTCAAGAGTCTATAAGGCAGAAGAGGCAAATTCTTCCAAAAGAAATGATTCATAGAAACTAATCATTCTCTAATGTTCTTTAATTAAAGAAACTGGACAACGACTTTGGTTTTTTTAATTAAGCCCAACTTTAGCTTAATTTTTCAATATCCTGAAGTTTTGACGTTCAATTCGTATAGATTCTATTAAAAGACACTCCAACTCATATCAGAACAGAATATTAATATATATAAACTGATACATAATAAAAAGAACATTTTTTTTTACAAAATAAAAGCCATTAAATGTGTATTTTTAGAAACAATAAAGAATTCACCACGAAATATGTATCGGTAATCACGTGGCTTTATTTCCTCTTATTTGTCCTTCACAAGAATCCAAATTATATTATACATATACACTTACTCATACACAAGGCAAACCAACTGATCATATCACTCCTATGAAGAGGAGAATGTATAAGTTTTAAAGAGGCAACACCATAATTCAATTTAATGTACCCTTTTAAAAATAATAATAATTAGACCATAATATGCATTGTAAAAACAACTACTACAAAATTACAAATAGTTAAGAAACCCTAATCTCCAATAGACTTACCAACTACTTAAAGGGGCCCCTCTCTTTAATGCGAGACCTCGTAGCCATCTCCCTACCTTCCCACGCATGCTGTCTTTTCCTGTCCAGCCAGCCTCTCCTCTTCCACACTTTTCATTCACCGCCTCTACACACACCATCCCACTGTAATGACTCTGACAAAAAGCCAGGAGCTTCCAGTTGCCAAATCCCAGGGCACTGCTTGGTCCTTATCCTGCTGCATGTGATATTACGCTCTCCTTAGTTTTCGATATACCACTCTCCTGGGAGTCCTCACCAACTGGACTATTCCTTCTTTATCTCTTTTGGAGGCTCTCCTCCTCTAAAAATACACTGAATGCTGTTTTCCAAGGTTCCTGACCTCCTTCTCTTTTTTCACATTATACACCCTTCGCCAATTTCATCCACTCTGGAGTTTTAGCCATCTTCAATGACTCTGCCTACAACTCAGAACTCTGGGCTAAATTCTAAGGCCTGTATATCCAAATGACTGCTGGACATCCCTTCAGGATGGACCATAATCTCTTTAAACTCTGCAAGTCCAAAGATGAACTGATCATCTTCTCTCCAAAACCTAAGGCATTTCGTATACTGGGTGACGATGCCATTAGCCAAGCCAGAAACCTAGAAGTCATCTCTATTGCTATCGATAATTCCTGTCTACTCAATGAATTACTTCCTCGATCTTTTTTTTTTTTTTTTTTTTGCGGTACGTGGGCCTCTCACTGCTGTGGCCTCTCCTGTTGCGGAGCACAGGCTCCGGACGTGCAGGCTCAGCGGCCATGGCTCACGGGCCCAGCCGCTCCGTGGCATGTGGGATCTTCCCGGACCAGGGCACGAACCCGTGTTCCCTGCATCGGCAGGCGGACTCTCAACCACTGTGCCACCAGGGAAGCCCTCTCGATCTTTTTTGAAAATGGTTTCATGCCTCCATCTCTGCCTAACACTCTCCTACTTCAAGTTCTTCAACATCTCCGGCTGGAGTATTCAAAAATCTCCTAACTGACCTCCCTGCCTCCAATCCTTGTCTCAAACCCACCCTTCACGTGGTGGACAGAATGCTTTATCTCAAGTTGGCTGGCCACGTCACTCCCTTGTTTACAACCCTGGAATGGTTTCTCTTCACCTGTATCATCGGATTTAAGCCCTTGAGCATGGCATTTAAGGCCCTCTGCCTCCTAATACCTGCCTATCTTACCAGCCTCCTCTCCCACCATTTTCTACCCTGAAACTTCCGTCTCAACAACACTAAGCAACTCGCAATTCTGTGCTGATGCCCTGTGTTTCACACCTCCATCCTTCATTCGCCCAAATACTCTTCAAGCTCCTCCAGGGCACGGGCGGTAGTTCAGTTATCACTTCAGTGCTTAGCCCAGCATCTGGCTCATTAAAGGTGCCCTGTGAATGGTCAGGGATAAATAATGAAAGACAGTGTATGGCAAGTCCAAAATGAAGGACACTGACAGAAAGTGTTGAAGGAATTTGGACTCATGTTGAAAATCACTGCAATGGGGTCTACACATGCTGAATACTTTCCACACAAGAAGCACAAGAGAGCCTGCCTAAGCTCGATTCCTCCTTTCAACACCTACTACACACCTAGAGTCATGCTCTATTTTTTTTTTTTAGAGAAAACGTGTTGGCTACTCCCTGAGCCTGCCATCACGAGGCACAAAAGTGGGCATCTTGGTGATGTGCTAATAATAACAGCTGACATTTATAGAATGTTTATTGTGTATCTCGAACTTTACTGAAAATTCTACATGAATTATACCTCTCAGTCTTCACACCAGCACTATGAGGATGGAACTACTGTTATCCCGGCTTTACAGGTGGGGAAATTGAGGCCCAGATATTAAGTAATTTCATTCAAGGCACAGAGATTTACTATTAAGGATACTGTTCAGCAGAACACAAGCCAAGCCTCCATATATATTTCACTTAGTTTTCAAAATTATATGTGTGTATCAACAGCTGACCCTGAATGAAAAGTCAAAAGAATCTATTGTGTCATCAACCCTTTGAGCCACTGCTCTCACCAAATAAAGTCACTTCACTAAATTACAGAATCATGCCTTCATCCAGTGCTTCGCAGACAGTGTCATCAGCATATCAAGACTTAAGTGACAAGAGAGACAGTTCCTCTTCTCCCCTTTCCCTGTGCCCTGACTCTCTTTCGCCCCCTCATCTGTCCATATTCCTCTCTGGTTTGCTCCAAACTTCTCCTCCCACCTTTGATTATGGAAGCTGCATTAGAACACGTAAGAGGCAAGATCTCTTCTCCATAAAAACAGAACGCTCATCACCTCAAGAGGTACAGAAGCCAAAAATATTCATAAAGAAGGATTTAGATAAATTCATGGGTGAGAGAACTCTGGTGGTTTCTAAAAAGGGAAAGATGGAGAGGGAAGTATGGAACTCAGAGAGGAAACCTTATACCAAGGGACAGCCATGCTTGGCTCTGCAATTAATTAAGGTACATATGGAGCACCTACTCCGTCCAAAGCACTATTCTGGGCCCAGAAGACAGCAGGGAATAAAAGAGACAAAAATCCCTGCCTTTCTGGAGGTTCAAGCTCTGACCACTAGTCGTTCCTGTTAGGAAGCATCTGTGCACCTCAGCAACTGGGTCTGTGGAGCAGAGGCTGACCCTAACCTTGAGGACCTGGCGCTCTTGGAAAACCTTCTTTCCGTGTGCTGTCAAAAAAGGGGCATTTTCGGGCTTCCCTGGTGGCGCAGTGGTTGGGAGTCCGCCTGCCGATGCAGGGGACGCGGGTTCATGCCCTGGTCTGGGAAGATCCCACATGCCGCGGAGCGGCTGGGACCGTAAGCCATGGCCGCTGAGCCTGCGCGTCCAGAGCCTGTGCTCTGCAACGGGAGAGGCCACAACAGTGAGAGGCCTGCGTACCCTCCCCCAAAAAAAAAGAAAAAAAGAGAGCATTTTATACCTAATAGTTTGTGCAACTATACTTCAATAATAATAATAGTAAGGTGCACACACAGGCTCTCATCAGGCACTGCTCCAAAGGCAGCTATGCTCGTCCTCTAGATTTGTGCTGAAGCCCACATAAGATTTTGACTTTGGCAATCTGGTAGAGGAACAAATTGATAAAAGTAGACGGTACATTTTGAGAACAGCCATGGCTATCAGGCCACACACAGGAGCCAGGCAGCCCAGAGCTGACCCCTAGCAACCCAGAACCGGCACCCTGCCCTTAAGGTCAGTCTGAGTGGAAAAAGCCGTCAGGGAATAAATGGTGAAGAGTAGCATCTGGGTGTGGACCTTCAAGATTTCCCTTCAACCATGTTCCACAGTACAAGTAAATAGTCTTCCAAAGTCCTAAACCCATCGTTCTCCTCCTAGGACCAACAATGAGAAGTAGTTAGACACCGTTGTTAGTCACACATACGCTGGAGGAATATTGTCTGGGTTTGAATCCCTGTCCTACCACTCATTAACCTTGGGAAGTAGTCAAAACCTGGGACTCAGCAGCCTCATCTTTTAAATGGAAATAACAATTACAACAGCCTCACAGGATGGTTGTGAAAATTAGAGAGATGATAACATGTAAAGCATTTAAAACAGTGTCTGGCATTCAGGAAATGCGAGCTGCTACTATTATTACTCTTTCCATCAATAGGATCATGGAGGCCCCCTTCCAGGTCATGGCAAATTCTGGAAGCTACGTAGTTGTTATATAAATGAATAGCTCAGAAGCATGAGCTGTTCCATTCTGAGGTAAAACAAAAATCCAACCAAATTTCTAAACACACACAAACACACATACACACACAATTCTTATGCATGCCTTCTTTCTCCAAGTGAGACAATTATTTTTTTTTTATCCTTCTTTCTTAATAACTGTCCCCGGCCCTCTGGAAGGACAGGCTGAGACTCTGTCTGCCAGAGAGCTGAAACAAATAAAAAAGAAAATGGAAACAAGAGCAGTTTTCAGGCTGATGGCCAATCAGTATAGCAACTAAAAGAGCCAAAGCATACGTGGTCATTTACAATCAACACACCCTAATATTTGTTACTATTCTAATGAATATGCAGTGATGGAAAGGTCACCAGTAATAAATCTAAGCCAGTGTTAGCTGAAGCACAGACACAAGAAATAGGTGAGAAAAAATTAACTTAGGAAAAAACCTGTCTGCAAACTTAAAACCAAGAAGGTTAAGGTTTTTGGTTTGTTTTAGGGATTTTTGTTTTGTTTTGTTGCTTAATTGTGGCATGGGATAAGACGTTTATCAGTGTATCACAGCAATAGAATCACCCGTGTAAATCCCAAGCCTAAAACAAACATTAGACTCAACCAAGTTCATTTCTTGTCCTTTTAATTTGATTGGAGTGACTTTTATCTTTCACCTTGGAATTATAAAACAATATGAGTTGTTAGCAAAACAATCTGAATGTGACTTAATTCTGGGGCTTTCTCCTGGTTTTTTTCATATGCTTGTCAAAACTACTCAGACAGGGCTTCCCTGGTGGCGCAGTGGTTGAGAGTCCGCCTGCCAATGCAGGGGACACGGGTTCGTGCCCCGGTCCGGGAAGATCCCACATGCCGCAGAGTGGCTGGGCCCGTGAGCCATGGCCGCTGAGCCTGCGTGTCCGGTGCCTGTGCTCCGCAACGGGAGAGGCCATGACAGTGAGAGGCCCGCATACCGCAAAAAAAACAAAGAAAAAAAAAACAACTACTCAGACAGAACCAGAGAGAAAATATGCTTGCTTGCCCAAAGGAGAAGATGCAGAGGACAGAAAAATGGCTTTGTACCCAAGAATCTGCTAGATAGTGTATTCCACCTAAAAAGCTTTTTGTTATTTTTCTTGCTTTGTTGAGATGATCCAAGCGCTCTAATTTATGAAATTCTTTACTTAGAAAATGTGCTGGTAAACCTACTACAAAGTAAACATCTTAAGAACTGAAGAAACAATATCTACATTTACAGAATGTGTCTTCCTTGTTTGCATAGTTTGAGTTGTATAAATTGGCCCACTGCTCATCCTCATAATTTTATCTGCCCAAATGCATATTTCTAAAGTAAACTCAGCTAAAATGCTGTAATACAGTGTTACATTGTTTGAGATAGTCTACTAGTAAGAAATTAAGAGTCTAAAAGAATCACCCTGAGGGTCACCTACACATACGTGCTACAAAGGCCTGTAAACTGAAGTTTGTACAATGACTTTCAAAAACTGATTAAGATCCCCGGGATATTATTTGGCCTTAGTAAAGGAAGGATAATAATTTGTAAATTTACAAATCATTAAGAAATGGTACAAAAAAGGACACATTGGTTTCGCTATTAGATGGCAGGTGGATACGTGCTGATTGAAAGATGAGAGAAAAATGGCTTCAACTAACTAGAAAAAAAAGTTGGGTTTTCCAGCCACATTTTAAGACTCCAGCCCTGAAGTTTAGGTCTTATGCCATAATTAATAAGGACGTGATGAAATATCTCAGCCAATATTACAGTTCAGGTCCTTTCAAGAAATAGCTTTGGGGGCTTCCCTGGTGGCGCAGTGGTTGAGTCCGCCTGCCGATGCAGGGAACACGGGTTCGTGCCCTGGTCCGGGAAGATCCCACATGCCACGGAGCGGCTAGGCCTGTGAGCCATGGCCGCTGAGCCTGCGCGTCGGAGCCTGTGCTCCGCAACGGGAGAGGCCACAACAGTGAGAGGCCCGCGTACCGCAAAAAAAAAAAAAAAAGAAATAGCTTTGGAGTTCCTCCTATACAACAGGCTCAATCTCTGCTTTAAAGAAGGTCGTCACACAGTGTTGGCCACTCACCCATAAAAGCTGTACAGGACAAGAGCCACTCATATATATGATGCTAGGAGAGCATGAGAGGGAGGGAGGGGCCCAGAGTTCTAAATAGAAAGGACCAGCAGAATTAGGAAACAATTCTTCACATCCTGCTGACTTGTCGAATTTTACACACCCTATTTCCAAGCAGGGCACGTGCACATACACATTAAATTTATAAACTACCATCTGTTAGACAAAACCCTTCAGTTAGTTCAGTGAACGTTGAGATCTCTTTTGTTTCTGTTTCTACCTGGTGGGAACCTCTAGGTAGCCTGAAAGAAGGACGCAGATACTCCTAGGCTTTCAGGTAGTACCAGCATGGCTACACAAAGTTATGAAACACTTGGATTTTAGAAATATTTCCTTCCTACTGTAAAGTGTCCTTACAAATCAATGGAATCAAACCATGAGTTTTGTGGTCCTAGAAGACTCAGTGATTTGCTCAAGGTTATATAGTTTGTTGGGGAAACGCCTGAACTAGACCTGATTTCCCTGCTCTCCATGTAATGTTCTTTGAGCTAGAACAAACTGTACCCCAACCATGGGGATGGGAGCCAGAGACAGAGGATAGTGGGAGCATTTGTTATATTTGATAATCAGAAATTCTGTCTGTATTATACATAGAAGAGAGATTATACAGCCACCCAGAGGAAGTTACCAGCTTGGTGGGGGTTGAACCTGGGAACACTACAGTGCAGGTCAGGAGAAAAACAAGGAAAACCCTGACAGCAGCAGACCTCCGCCGCTGAGACCAAAGGCTGGCGTGTTCACTTGCGCCCAGCACCCACCACCCAGACAGCACGGGGCAGAGCCCTCGTCAAGGGAAGGATGGGACTCCCTGGGTAAGGGGTTAGAGGGAGGAGACCCTCTCAAGAGGTGGCCTCGCTTCCCCCCCTGCAGAACCACAATCTGCAAGAAGGACCCAGTGCAGAGGCAGAAGGTGCCTGGGAATTTGTGCAGAACCAAAAAGATGTGTCAGTAGGGAACAAGCCATGAAGGAAAGTCAGAATGGGATTTCCACGAGGCTTCCCATGTATCTCCAAGACACGTGCAGAAACATTTCCTCTCACTATTTCAAAAAGCAATGAAGGGTCCACGTCCAAACGTCTCCCGGCGGTCCCTGCACCTTCTTTACCTCTTTTCCCCCCTTTCTATCTAGCTCTTTTCCCAGAGCCCCTCTCCTCCATCTCCACTGGTGGTGACAGTGCGGCAAGAACATCTGCAGTCGCCCACTGCTCCCAGCACCAGGCCAGAGGCTGAGAAGTAGCAAAGGAGAAGGTTCTTTGGGTCATCTGCCTCCAGCCTCCTCTCAAGAACGAGACCTCTGGGTGTCCCCCAGTCTCCTGAATACATGAATGCTCTCTCCGATTTCTATGACATCAGAGATGTCACCACTTCCATATGCTTCTCTTAATAAGAAAGGTTAGGACTTCCGTGGCGGTCCACTGGTTAAGACTCCATGCTTCCACTGCAGGGGGCACCGGTTCGATCCCTAGTCAGGGAACTAAGATCCCGCATGCTGTGCGGGGCGGCCAAACACAACAACAAACAAACAAAAATCTACTTTAAAAAAAAAACAAAGGACCATCCTTCTAAAGGCACAGTGGTCATGAGACTGTTCAGCACTTGGGCAAAAGGGTTTTGTTCACCTACCGTAAGGAGCGGCCAAGGTGGGTTCTACACCAGTGTAACCATCGCCCCTGGTCTCGGGCTTGTCCACACTCTGCAGCTTGTCCCTGACCTCTTAGCATCACGCATGCGTCACTAATAACAAGCTTAGGAAAGGGAAAAGGAGGAGAGCCGCATTCTCTACGAATGCCTGTGTTCCCTGGTCCTTCTCTCCCAGAAGAATAGAGTTAATCAAGCAAGAGACTCAGTAAAACTAAGAAAAAGAGACGTTCTTATTCATGTATTGACACTCGCCGCAAAGTCTGGCCTATCTCAACGCGCCACTTTCCTTTCGCATCCACCTGGTCCCCTCATAGGACCAAAAAAAAAAAAAAGGAAAAACAAAGGTGACTTCCAGTTAACGATGTTCCTCACAACTGTGTAGTCAAGGGGAGGAAAAACACCCTTTCTAACTTCCTCTGGCACTAACTGAAAACTCTGGACTTTGGGGAGGCTATTAGAAAAAGGTTAAATATGAGACTCGATAATGACATACCAGGGGACTCATGTCAGGGTTGTTTGAACACTACTCAGAAGCAATTGCAGTCGAGAGCTGGCGACCACTTTAAAGAGCTCTGGAAGAGAGGCGACGTCTGCAAGTAGATGCCTCCGTGGTGCCCTGAGAGGAGCAGGCTAAAGACTTCTTATTTTGCACGAACATCCTTGAAAATATTCATTCTCCGTTCTTTAATTCAAAGATTACTTGATACTCATATCCAGTAATTCTTTCCCATATGTGGCATATTTTCTTGTATTGTTCTTTGTTTAATTTTCGTTTTACAAAGACATAGCTTTATGTGCGCACCAGTACCCTCCCCTTTCTTTCACTGCTATAGCGTTTCTGGTCCACATCTTTAGACTTCGTATTTCATTTACGCTAAACAAATTTGTCGATTATTTAATATCATCCGCAAGCATTTACTTCAAAAATCATATTGGTATAACTTAAAAATGAGTATGCAACCCTTTCCTGCCCCTAAAGCTAGATCATTCTCTCTTCTAAAATTTGTAGTTTTACCCAAAGCTCTTTGTACTATCAATTACAGGGTTACGAACCACCAGCCACTAACACTACCTGATTGGCTTACCATCCCCTGGTGCTTTATAATGGTAACTAGGTAGTATATAATTACACAGTCCCCAGAAGATACTTATAATTGAATCACAGGGCATTTTGTGAATGTTTGGGACAACAATTAGAGGACCACAAAGTGACAGTATTTCTAACTCTCGCCAGCTGGAATGTAAATGAAGCACCCTAAAATTCAATTATAAGAGTCCTTTAGGTATTAAATAATTATAATACAAATCACATTGGGGGGGTAAGTTTTTTTTTTAATTGAACTCTCCCCATAACCCCTGAAGATTTTTATTTCCTAAGTATAAAACAACACAGCTGGATTTTCAGATTCACCGTTCTTCATCCAACCGGAAAAGCTGTACCAAATGTAGAACGTCAATAGCCTGTTTCTACTTTTGCTTTGCCACCCACTCATTTGGTGACCTAGTAAGTGAGCTGAGTCTCACTGTAGCTCCACTTATCCCATAAGCGCACTGTGTAATTAGAATATCCAATATTATTGTGCAAATATAAAATAGCCAAAAAGATATTTACAAATTTAATTCAATGGAAACAAGGATACTTCGTCTAGCCAAATGTTCACCTATTCTTTTTTTTTTTTTCCGGTACGTGGGCCTCTCACTGCTGTGGCCTCTCCCGTTGCGGAGCACAGGCTCCGGACGCGCAGGCTCAGCGGCCACGGCTCACGGGCCCAGCTGCTCCGCGGCATGTGGGATCTTCCCGGACCGGGGCACGAACCCGCGTCCCCTGCATCGGCAGGCGGACTCTCAACCACTGCGCCACCAGGGAAGCCCATTCACCTATTCTTAACACCCCAAAATGTCTTATCATTTCTTACCCTCACCTTCTTCCTCTTGTCTCCTGCTTTCCTTTCTAGCACTTTCTTTCTCCCCTATTCGTCCCTTCCAACTTCTCTACCAGCTGCCCCTTGAGGGAGGCTGTGATAGTTGTAGCAAAACCTCTAGAGTAGCTGTGGGTAGCTCTACAGGTGCCCAGGACGAGGAAGAGGGAGAGTCAAGTGTAGGTCTTTTTTAGTCATTCTCTTCTTGCTTCCATATCTTAAAGGGAGACAAGGTTAAGACTGCTCCCCTAACTCAGGAAACTCAGGAAGGTAAAAGCCGAAATACCTCTCCCTTGACTATGACTTGTGAAAACACACCATTAAGGGAAGGTTGACAGAATGTTCACACCATCAAGGAGCTCCTACAACCAACCCAGCAAGTAAGCAGCAAACAGCACCCCACTCATTCCTCGGGATGCTCTGCACACATCCAGGGCACAGGCATCCACTCTCCCAGGCCCTGAATGCGACGGCAAGTGCCTCTCCACTTATACCAGATTTCTGGCAGATCGATTTTCCTCCGTTTAGAAACATTTTTTTCAAGGCCAGTGAACACAAGTGTAAAACTAAAGGCCTGAAAAAATATCAGTTCCCCCAGAAGAGCGTTCAGATGTAATCTCTGATTAGTCATTAGTAGAACATCACAGAAATAAATAAATATACATACACATACATATGTATATTTTTTTTCCCAGTAGATTCGGCCTTGGAATGACATTTGTTCACGAGAAAAAGAAATTCACTCATTCCAGCTTCAGAATACAAGCTTTATGGGTGTTCTGCAAAAAAAAAAAAAAAAAAATCCATAGAGATCAAGAATATGGTGACATTTGGTGCTCCTCCATCGTCGTATCCCCCCCCACCCCCCGTTTTCTCCTTTCAGCTCCTGAAATAAAAATATTCTCAGGCAGGCAGCACAATAGCACAGGCTACCGCCCTTCCTCATGGAGTGTGATTCTCTCTGAGACTCGCCTTCTGCTATGTTTGCAGGAACCACTCTCCCAGGACCGTGCGGCCCTTCTGGGTCTCCCCTTGCGCTTTGGAGTCAAGAAGAGAGGAACCAGAATGAGTGACCCTGACTCCGTAGAGGCTGGCGTCATAAAGGCTTCAAGGATGATGGCACGACTCCGGCCGACGTGGGGCACATTTGCGGGGCGGCCAAGGAGACCCCTCTGAGGAAAGTGAAGTTAATTAGTCTTTTTATGCGCACACACATGCCAGCTTCACACATTTAAAAAAAAGACCCATGCTAAGCAAAGGGCCTATTTTAGCAACGTCTTTTAAAAACTAGATAGACGGGCACACGCGCTCCCTGGGAGCAGCAACACACACTAGCCCTAACATACTTGCTGGCTTTAGCTATTCTAGCCTTTAGAATGAAGAGGGAATGTGCAAAGTGCATCTGAAAAGCACTAAACACAAAACAAAACAATGGTTACTCTCGAGAAGAAGTGAGCCCCCGGTGAAGTAATGCATCCCTAATAATTCACTGGCATTCCTGCAGAAAATTTTCCTTTGGAAATGGAGCCACTGGGCTGCCATGGAGAAAAAAGATCCCAGTTTCTCCTTGCGGAACAAATGATCTGATTAGTGACCAAAGGAAGGAGGCGTGAACGCTCCCCAAGCCTGAGCTTTTCCTCGTGGCCAGAGTCAGCCACCGTACAGCACGGCTGGCCTGGAGCCAAGAGCCCTCCTGCCAAGGAGACTAGAAGTTTCTGAAGAGCCACCACAGGCCCGGTGCTGGGAGAGTCACCCAGACAAAAGCGAGCCACCGAGTTCAACAACTGGCTTGCAAGGCACCATATGCTCCGCAATATTGTTCTGCTGCAGCACGGGGGCCTGTGCGCGGGGTTCCCGCGTGCTGCACAGCTGTCAGCCCAGGAGCTGTTTTATCATTATTTTCACTGTTTTATTACTTTTCTGGGAATTCAAATCAGTGTAACCGCGCTTGATGCACCGGGTGAAAAATGGTGTCTCCCTCCCCCTCCTCCTTCAACCTAATGAATTGCCTTTTTTCATATCAAAGAGTAATGAGCACCAAACCACATAATATTTATTCATGGAACAAAAGATAGAGGAATGGAGCGGGTGGGGGAAGCAGAAGCAGCTCCTGGGTGTGGAGAGGAGAAAAGCTGCACATTTTAAAGGAGCTCTTCACACTGATCCCCGGTGAAGATTCCCTGCGCAGTGAAATGCACACCTTTCCACTCTCCCCACCCCCTCCTAGCCCACCTTCAAGCTAGTTCCGGGTCAATGCTTAGAGATCCCGCAGCTGAGAGCTGACAGTCACCTAACGGAACTCATCCCATAGACTGGACCGTAAACTGTCTCAACATTTTCTTTCTCAGTGAAACTCCCCTACAAAGCCTTCTCTCCGCTCCTATGAGCATTAAACCAGTATATCTCAGAACGTTCTAGATAGATCCCTTTTTTCCATATCATCATAACCTCCACTGTGGAGGAGGGCATGATTTGGCCCAGGGAGGAAGCTCTGTAGGAATAATGGCTACACGGGAGCCTCATTTGCTCATTTCTCTTACTTAGATGTTGCGAATTTTACCCCGCCCCCTTCCCTTTTTGACACAGTCAGCCTCTCACACTCCGTTCCACACATTTTCTTTTTAATCCAGAAAAGAGAAAATAATGTACGATAGTCGGAATAATTTAATCCAACCAATGAAAAAGAATACATATATTATTATATTCATATATATAACTGCATCACTGAAACTAACACAACATTGTAAGTTAACTATACTTCAATTTAAAAAGTGGTTAAAAAAATGCTATTCTGGGATCACTAATCATTAGAGAAATGCAAATCAAAACTACAATGAGATATCACCTCACACCTGTCAGAATGGCCATCATGAAAAAAATCTACAAACAATAAATGCTGGAGAGGGTGTGGAGAAAAGGGAACGCTCTTGCACTGTTCGTGGGAATGTAAATTGATACAGCCACTACGGAGAACAGTATGGAGGTTCCTTAAAAGACTGAAAATAGAATTACCATATGACCCAGCAATCCCACTACTGGGCATGTACCCTGAGAATACCAGAGTCATGTACCACAATGTTCATTGCAGCTCTATTTACAATAGCCAGGACATGGAAGCAACCTAAGTGTCCATCGACAGGTGAATGGATAAAGAAGATGTGGCACATATATACAATGGAATATTACTCAGCCGTAAAAAGAAACGAAATTGAGTTACTTGCAGTGAGGTGGATGGACCTAGAGACTGTCATACAGAGTGAAGTAAATCAGAAAGAGAAAAACAAATGCCGTATGCTAAAACATATATACGGAATCTAAAAAAAAAAAAAAATGGTTCTGAAGAACCTAGGGGCAGGACAGGAATAAAGACGTAGATTTAGAGAATGGACTTGAGGACGCGGGGAGGGGGAAGGGTAAGCTGGGACGAAGTGAGAGAGTGGCATGGACTTATATATGCTACCATATGTAAAACAGATAGCTAGTGGGAAGCAGCTGCGTGGCACAGGGAGATCAGCTCGGTGCTTTGTGTCCACCTAGAGGAGTGGGATAGGGAGGGTGGGAGGGAGACGCAAGAGGGAAGAGATATGAGGATATAGGTATATGTATAGCTGATTCACTTTGTTACACAGCAGAAACTAACACACCACTGTAAAGCAACTGTACTCCAATAAAGATGTTAAAAAAATTTATGTTAGGAATAAAAAAGTATTTTATAAACTATGAAAAATATTTAAATTCTTAAAAATCACACAATAATCCACTTCCTCTTATAACCCGGGCCACCCAGATGGTTGTGAATTTTAACACTGAAGAATTTATCTGGATAATTTCCCTCAAACCCAGTAATGGAATCTTTGCTTAAGCAACCCTCTTGCTTCCTCCTTTTACAGTCTCAGTTCTGTAAGTCTGTCAAAGCTAATTATCTCTCTTCTCAAATTTATTGCTCTTCAGTGTATCATGAACACACAGATTACAAAAAGTTGAAGAAAACAAGTGAAGTGTGCATTACACTGTGAAGGAAAAGACAGACATAAATAATTACTCAGCATATCTACTCTCTGTTAATAGAGTAATGAAAATGGCATTAGGAAGAAAGGATGAGAATACCAAAGCCGGCCAATCCCCCTTCCCTCTTCCATATATGGTTGTCCCCGCCCCCATGAGCCAATACGAGAAACTCCAACACCATCACTTTAGGGTAGAGAGGAAAGCAAAATTCTTAGGTTGGCAGTCCTCTGACATTCCAGCCCACAGATAAACACGGAGCCTACCAAACCAGTAACACAGACAACCTGCACCTCAGCAGAGGGAACAAAGACACGATTCTCCCAGGCACACACTGTCATTAAGCTCCCTTCCTTGAAACTATTGTTACATATTTCCAAGTGTTCCATCTGGAATCTCAGACCACAAACTTCAGGTTAAGAAAAAGCCCTTGAATGATTCATATCAGTCCTTTCAATCTAAGACCAGGATCAAACACTGAAGAAAAAAAAAAAAAAAGCACCAGTCCATTTGAATTTCAATAGCCGGGGTGCCAGATTTCCCAGATCCCCAAAGTACCAGTTTATCCTACTTTGCTACCCTGCAAGTTACCATGACATGGTCCAAGTTCATCGCGGGCTCCAGACCTATTCCACTCTAACATATACAACCTCCCCCCCAATTTTTTTTTTTGATATGGTTATCCAACGTTATGACAAACAGCTTTTTCAAACAGTCCTTCAATAGGTTCCGAGAAGTGAGCAGCATGAAATCCAAATCTCAAGTCATTGTTTCCGTGCTTCGTGGAAGAAAACGAACGTGTTTTGAACATGTTTTTAAAAATCCAATAACAGCTGCAAACCATTTAGGAATTCCCAGTTAAACTGCAAAAGACATTTTCAACCGTTTTAGCTGCAACAACTCCTAAACTGAGAAAGCTGCTTCTTTATATAAACCACCTCTGTTTACCCAACACCAGAGGATCTCGCAGGAAAGGGCTACTGCAGGATGTGAACAGTAAGAGAATGTTACAACCAGGGAGGTGCTGATCTGCACACACCACTGTGAGGAAATACCTGAAGTGATTAAAGATAAACACCACCTGCATACTCTGCAAAGGCAGCCACTGCTGCAGCCACATTTCTTGTCAAGGAGGCCGGGAGGAAGGATGGACTGAAATGCCACAGTGGATTCGAACTGGGGAAGAAAGGAGCCCAGAATAGAGGATGGGAGTGGGCCTAAGGGATGTATGTTTTACCCCCGCTGGGAACTCACTTAGCCATTCTGCAGCCAAAACTCAAGAACCAACCGTTAAAGCAGTTTTATTTCTTTTACTTAGTATCCAGAAAGTTTTGTCCAGCTCTGACAAACTGTCCGATTTCTTTGCATAGATGCTAACGTTAACCTCCAGATATACCTCTGAATGAATTTATGTCCATAGTTATTGAACTCTCTTCAAAACAACAGGTCTGAAACACTTCCTTTTTGTAAGATATGTTTTTTAAAAACTCCATAAATAATGAGATAAGACTTGATTCTAAGCATTTATTACCTATTCCAAATCATCTCTGGACTCTTTCAAAGAGAAATAAGAAAATGCTTTTCAAAGGAATTAGCCATTAGAAGTTTACTGCAGCATAGCTGTAATCTCACCAGCCTTTGGAAAGCAGTTTTTAGCTAATAACTATAATCAGATAGCTATGAAACAACTAATATTCAAAAGAGAGAAGCATTTATCTGTCTACAATCACGTAAAGGTAAAATGTTATACTTGGGGCAAAATGCAAGGCAGCTGTCCACCTTATACATATGTGGAAGTCATCCTTCAAAGAAGACATTCTAGTGCTAGAAATGAAAGAAACAGATCCAGGAAAAATCAGAAGCAAGCACAAAAAAAGTCAGATGACACTCCTCAGAGGGACAGTAGACTAGCAAAAACTAAACTCACTGTTTAAACTTGGCTGTCAGCAGAAGAGTCAAAGGTTGAAGTTGTATTGCGTGACCAGAGCAGCAACTTGAGGAACGTCTTCGTTGATCGTACTGGCTGGCCTAGTTGCAAGATTAGAAGCAAGGTTCTTATTTTATGTGCCCAACCAACTCTTGCTATGTAAGCTACTGAAGCAGAAGCTACCCAGCTGTCTTTAAACTGAAGCCCCCTCCCCTAAAGGCTGCACTGGGCACACAGCTGCATTTGCTTAGCAGGCCAAAGGGGTTTTTCCCACTAAGATGCTATGCAGTGCAGCTAAGTGGCAGAAAATGGCTGCCGCTACCCAGTATCTAGGTCATCAGTCGAAGCAGAGCGCTTGGTTTATTGGAATCACTTGGGAGAGAATGACCTCTGAAGTTGACACCAATCACCTACATCTCCACCCTCGGTTTACTTCTGTTGTTCACATCACTGCCACCTACCTTTTGTACAAGTTTCCAGGTCCTCCTGTCACTTGACGAAGGTAAAACATGAGACGGTGGTAAAGGAGACGAGGAAAGAGGGACACATGAGGCCAGAGGTATGTGAGGCCGAGAGACAGCAAAGGGGGGGATCCTCGTTAGAAAACAGCAGGGCCAGCCGAGGCAGCACTACCACGGATCTTCACGTGGGCTCCTGTTCAAACCGATCTTAAAACCTAAAGGAAGTTCAAATAGGTGAGGATTGCTCCTTGGGAGGTCATGGTTAGTTAGAGAAGGCAGCTGCTCACTCAACCTTTTCAAGAGAAAACCCTTCAGTCAGGTGAAGCCAGAATAATGTTGTAGAGCGTAAAGACAAAAAAAAATGTAAAGAGCGTAGATCCTAGAGCCAAACTCCTCCGGCTCCGTAAAAATACAGACTATAGTTCTTAGTATCTCGCGGTACGGCTGCTTCCAGGCCAGAGGTAAATCAAAATGACCAACAAGCCTGAAGGAGGGCGGTCTCGAGACCACTTCAGCACCTGTGTGTAATGAAAACTGATAGGACTCACTGTGGAAACAAACGCTGTAAGGCAACTGTGGAGGCAAGTCCATTTGGATGCATTTTCTACAGCTGGCCAGGTCAGCAGGTTGTTATTACCATGTTACACAGATGACTGGATTAGTCAGGGTAACTGAACCTGTAGGAAGTGGCAACTCACGGACCTGGGATTTTTATGACCACTCAAAGGCGCACCCGCTGCCACCCCAGGTACTGTATCACCAATGGATACACATTTGACACTAAAGCCATGCAGGCCTGGGGAACACAAAGCTCAGGAAAGGTAAAGAGAACTACAAACTTGTTCAAGACAGTGAGTTTCCCACTTTCACAGCATGAACAGGAGCTGTTAACTAGACTCCTACTCACTTGGTCATTGGGACCAGATGAAAAGAAAGTCATTGGTGTAAGACGTGTGGCCAGATATACAGCCTTTAAAAATTCACAGTGTTCACACAGACTGCAAAGACACACACCAGTTGCTAGAGTTGATACTTTTTTTTTTAAGCCATATTTTTCAGGAACACAATGATCATTTGCCCTAAAATAGGTTGTAATAAGATTCGAGGCCTATGTTAAAACAATATTAGATTAAGAGATTTTTTTGGCCAACTTCTTCTGTTTATACATATTACATATACGGAAAAAAGTCCAAATCTGTGCTACAGAAATGCTCACATATACAAGGATATATGGATAAGGATGTTCATTGCAATTAAGTAAGGCTTAATTGGCAGAAAATGAGGAACTACCAGAGTCTCTCGAAATACGGGATCATTCAATAAATTATGGAACGTTTTATTATGGAATGCTATATAACAGTTTAAAAAATGAGTTGAAGATCTATGTGGATTGAATTGGACAGGTCTCCAAAATATATTATGTGGAAAAAGTAAATCTCAGAACCACATTTATAATATGATTCCATTCAAGTAGGAAAAAACTAACGTGTGGTGTGTGGTGATGTACACTTATAGTATATATGTGAGCAAAAAGAAGAAGGTCTGGAGAGAGATATTCTAAACCGTGATAACTTCTGGGGGCAGAGGGGAGACACTGAGGAAGAGGAATCAAGTCACTTAATCTACTCATTTTCATTGAGCAATTTATTCCACAAATATTTGGAATTCCTCCCACGTACAGGTAGGTCTTTTTTTGTTGTTGCTTTTTTATTTTCTGCCCGTGCCACGTAGCTTGTGGGAACTTAGTTCCCTGACCAGGGATCGAACTCCGGCACTGGACCTCCAGGGAATTCCCAGTTAGATCTTTTTCTATCATGAGGATATAAAGAGGATTAAAGAGACAAAAGCCCTATCCTCTTTTCACTGGTATTTTATTTTTATATTGTTTTAAAGTTTTATAATTTAAAAAAGATGTCATCTATTCTCCAACATTTCAGCTAATTGAACAACTTTTGCTGGCGCATTTTCGCTCATCAACACAGCCCATTTCATCTGTGAACAGCTTCCATTTTCATATAATTGTTTTTTTAATATATTAAACCAAACCTTACTCCTAATAACCGCCAACCACTGATTCTAACTTTATCCCCTTGAGACCATAAAGAGCACACTAATCCTTTTTTCACATGACAGCCCTTCAAATATTTTAAGAAAGCAATCATATCATCCCTGAAATCAGACTAAACACCGCGAGGTCTCCCAACTGTTCTTCATGTGACATGGTTTCGAGTCCCTGCACCTTTCTGCTTGTTTCTTTCTAAATGCTCCCTCTCTGTCTAATTTCCTCTAAAAGCTTGATGTCAAGCGGTGACTATGGTGCTACAAGTGTTACCTAGTCCAGAAAAAGGAAAGAAAGATGATCACCAGCCTCGTTTTTAACAACCATCCTTTAATCTTATTCTCCGCCACACCAACTAACCCTCTCCCCTCCACAAACTGATTTTATTTGAAAGACAGTGAAATAAATGTTGCTTTAGAAAGCAATGCAAGAAAGCTATAGAAAGCTTGCAAGAAGATACAAAGCATTTAGTATCCTTGGGATTTTCCTAAATGTTGGGTTATTAATGACTTCCATTAACACGTTCTCAGGAAACCATAAAGACCATTTTATACAGCTAATCTGAAACATGAATGATGCTCTGCTGTGAGTCCAACCAGAGCAAGGACCCTGGTTCACTACTGTATCCCCAATGCCTAGAAATAGTGTCCAATATGTAGCAGTTGCTCAAGCCCTCACCATGAGATCTTGGCTTATGCCTTAGTGAAATACGCCCCAAATCACTCTAAGTCTGCACCTGGGTGGGAGGCAAGCAAATGAGCGATAGGACAGTAATTCATAAAAATAAGCCTAGCCTTTGTGTAGCACCATCAAGTCTTTGGGACTCTTAACATATATTAATTCATTTGAGCCGAACAATCGCTCCGGGAGGTAAAAAGAATGACCACTGTTCACCTTCCCAGCATGAAGTGAAAAGCCAGACTGTCCCATGGCCAGAGCTGAGATGCAACAGGGCGGCCGGCGCTTTGACTTCTTCCCAGGGACTCTCTACCTCCCAGCAGCATCCCCACCCCCTCCACCCGGTTAAGCAGTAAGAGTGTTTTTGAAAAGCTGTAAGGAAAGCCACACTCTGTACTTTCAACATTCTAGGGGAGCTCTCGTTTAAGGCAGGGTTTCTCAAAAGCAGCAGCATTGGTATTTTGGACAGGGTGACTCTTTGTTGTGGGTGCACTGTAGGATGTTTAACAGCATCCCCTGGCTTCTATCCACTAGACAGCAGTAGCACCCCTCCAGTTGTGACAACTGAAAAATGTGTCCCAACATTGCCAAATGTTCGGGGCGGGGGCAAAATCTCCACCGATTGAGAATTTCTGACTTAAAGGAATCCTATGGTAAATCCATTTAAGTGGCAGAAGTAGTCATTTAAAGGAGCATGGAAATCTTTTAGGAAATGCTTTTTTTTCCCAGATATTGCAATACAAACAACAATGCCATTAGCTCTGAAAAATACATATTTGAGTTTTAGTAAGGTCTGCAGGTTCAGAATAGACTACTAAAAGCACATGTTATCGCCATAAACTCCCAAGGCGCCAGGATACTATCTGTTTACCCCAAATGAGCAAAACCAATCACCTCTTTTGCCACCCATTCCAGGAGATGCCTCCAAGATCCTCACCCCCTCTCGCCTCTCTTAACCTTACCACTAGAGCTCCTAAAGTCCTTTACTGGGTACCAGTCCCTTTAGATTCACTCTCAATCACTGAGTTACTTTCAGCATCTAACAAACAATCAAAGAAAGAAAAATAACCCACCCCTGTGAGAATGAAGGGCACTAGTAGAGCTTGTCTTAGAGCTGTGCAATCCTTTTGAGTCACAGTTACGACCCAGGTTGAATCTGCACAAATAGACTCAGCACTTCAGCCTTTTCTTTTGAAGGGAAGGAAGCCCCGGCCCTGCCATGGGTTTCCTGGAGGTTGAGAAAGATCTTGCGAGAGGGAAGGAAAGAAATGATACAGTAATGTATCCTAAAAATCATCTTCGCACACATAAGCACAAGTGAAATGTGTTGAGGACTGAGAGTCCATAACGTGAAACATTACAAAACCAGATTCTACCCAACAGAATGGAGACTTCAGGAGTTAGAAATTCTGGAGGTTGTTTAAATAGCTCGCTCAAGTTTTCTATGGTTGTTAAGCCATTGCTTAAGGTGGATAAATGTTAGTTATTCTTACTTTAAAAGATTCTACTTCAGCATAAAGGTCATTCCAACCAATGGAAGGTCCAATATAATTAAAAGAGGTGTCTAAATTATTCTTAGGAAATCACTTTCCTTATGTCAGAGGAAGTACTGAAGGCCTTTTGAGATTTTTATTAAATTCCCCCAAGAACAGAATGCGCAGCTTGCCATAAAAAAAAAAAAGCACTGAGCCATAGTAGTAATGGCTTTTTCTATGCACGTGTGTATGGTGGCCCTAAGGGAACACCGTGTTTCTTTCCCAAATGGAGTTGCTTATCCACAGCTCAAAAGCCCCTCAACTGTTTAACAGATGGAATAGCCAGGTATACTTTTAAAACAAAGTGTGCGCCTTCTCTGATCCACGGAATAGAACCCTATGATCTTTAAGTATTCATTATACGGCAGACCCTCAACTCCATTTTCTGAGTGATTTTATCCAGTCTTATTCCTTTAGTTCTTTAAACTTTGTTAGATTTAAACAACAAGAAAAGGTTGGGGTTTTTTTTCCTAAGTGTTTGGTGATAGCTGATTTTCCAAAAGCTCCATTTCCATCTCACAAACATGAATAGTGATTTTTTTGAATGTGTCTGTCTGAAAAGCATGCTGTATTTTTTAAATGAAAATTTGATGTGGGGGATCCAATAACTTTGGCGCAGACATCTGTAAATCAGCTTCTTTTGCAACGTCAAATTAGTTTGAAACAACATGAAAGTAAGCATACTATTTTACTGAAAATGTCAAAGGAAAGGGGAATAACTCAGCCAGAAACTGTTGAGAAGTCACTGACATCAAGTCTAATGCTGACTGAAAAACAAACACCTGTTATTCCCTTAAACCTAGCTTAAACAATACTGAAAATCTAAAAAGAACATACTACGCTGTCAAAGTCTTGGATGCAAGAGTGTGATTTAGCTTTTTCACTTCCATGAAGCACTACGGACTATGTACCAGAATCATTGAATGAATGAATGACATTTAAAAATCCAGTCTATTCTCTATGATTTTCACTAATGAAGAATAAATGGTATACTGAATCAAACCCATAATTATTCCAAAATAATTGGTATCTTATCCAATTGTTTCATTAGTTATAGAGGAGGAAGCACCAAAATTAAATTTCTCTTCTTATTGCTTCTTCCCACTCTTTGGTAAAAGTGCTAAAGATCAGTGAAGAGACCAAAAGGTTGGCAGTAGGAGGCGGAAAGAAAAACAAGGCAAACAGCTGGATCTGAAAACTCAATAATCAGCCTCTGAATAATAGAGGGAAAAATGCAAAGCTATTTGGGAGAATCAAAAGGCAGATATTATGAAAATCTTGGGACTGAGTTTTAAATATGTTCCTTTTTATGAGACTTTGAGGTCTGATTTATTTCTCAGTTCTCTATGATGGGTAATGTGGAAAGAGATGACGGAATTTAGCCATCTTAAGCTCAAGAATGTAGTACAGAAGTGTTAATTAATACACATGGAGCACTGATTGCAAGTAAAACTCTGTAAGCGACACTAAATAAACCCTAAGTACTTCAGACATATCCAAGAACTACTACGTACTGTGCAGAATGGCTTATCATACTAGATTCCTCCTATAGTAGCAGCACGGATGAGAAAGAGGGAGAGATTCCCCCATTCTTATCTCAACCAAATGGAAAAACCTTGTCAGGAAACCTTTTTAACAACAGTTGGCTGTATTGGTCTCAGAGAGGTATTTAGAAAATAACTCTATGTAACTCCATTTGAAGGTTTAAAATCCTCATCCTTCTTACAGAAATGTCAGTACACCTTGTCCGGGGACTGTTCATTTTCCTCATACCAAGTGGCAGAAAACCTCCAAAGATTCTAAAGCTTGCCCTTATGATTCTAATGCAACTGGATAGAAAGTATCAAACATGCCATCTGCCTGAAAACTCAGCATTCCCTGGGAAAGGAACTCAGCCTGAAGAGCATTTTGTAGATCATGATGAATGATTAACTAACTATGCCTGTACTTTTCTGATCGTTGGCTGCCCATTACTAAATAAAATGTACAACTAAAGTACATACATAACACAATTAAACATGTATTGTAGCGCTTTTTTTGTTCAATGCTTCTTGAGAATTAAAAGACAAACACTTGTTAAGCACAGGGAGATGAAATTTCAAAAAGTTTTCACAAACTTAAGGCACACCCTGTGTGGGCTATGGAAGGTTTTTCAAGGGACACTATCAATCCTATCACCCAGGAAAGCAGAACAGGATAAGCCAAAGAAAAGGTTCATAGGAAAGATTTAGAAATGGTTTCACATTACAAGCTTGCCAAAAAACCTAGATACAAAGCCAGTAATTTACCTTCAACAGGATAAGAAATGGGAAACCGGATTCATTTATACGGAGTTTTAGCCCTGGACTAGTATGCTGACATTTCCTGGATCTCTTCCAGGAGTAGATGGGAACATTTTGGATAGGTTGCAGTTTTCTCTAATACTCAGCGTTTAATATGCTTATTATCAAATGAATTTTATGTGATAAACTCTTCAGAGCAGGAATCACATGGATTTATACAGTCTTTAAGCTGTGTATAAATTAAGCACACTCTGAAAGTTATGATGGCGCTATGAGGTAGAAAGGTTATCAAAACACGGAATTTATCCAGGTCAAGTAAGACTACCACCATTTTGAAATTCTGAAGACTGCATTGTCATGCTTTTTGGTATGCCTGAATGATTACACCTTTGTCAAGCCACTCTGTCTTTGGCTTGAGAATGAACCTGTCAGTTGGAAGTTATCTTAAAATTTTAACCAGGACTTCAGGTTTAAGTACAGAAAATGAACAATGTCTCATTCTGCTACCACAAATTAAAACTATTTTAGGAGAAGACACCTTTTCAACGAGATTCTCTAATAGGTGAAATCAATAGTTCTCACCAACGACTCTTTTGGAGGGGAGGAGGGGGAGACCCTTCTGAATAAAGAAAGTGTGTGCGGGGAGAGTCATTTGACTACATGTCCAGAAACTACCTTTCACCTGAAGTAATGTAGCTTCCAACCCAGGCCTGGGCTATCCACTCTCTAACAGGGCTATTACGGACCCACACAAAACTGAGGCCCCTCCCAGCAGCCTAAAGCCAAAGGAAGATTTCTATTTCACCTCACCCACCCTGCTTCGGGTTTGCTTGTTTGCTTTCCATGCCTATGCTTGTAAACGTATAAGAAAACAAATCAAAAGAGGTAAAGCCTTGATTAGACTGCCTTCTTAATCCAAGCCAAGCAGAAAGAGAACTAATCAATATTTAGTACTTTGGACATACTGGCCCTCAGAAGGTAAACAATAGCAATAAAACAGAAAAGAATCCTATTCATCTTTATTTTTATCATCACCATCATTATTATTTGCCTCTGGTTGATTATGGCTTTCCTTTAGGGGTTTCCAAATAGCTCAATCTGAGAACTAATTATAATTGCTCTGTGCCCCGCCCCCCTCCCAGAGCCCAACTAAAATCCAACAGCGAATTCAAAAATGGAAGATTAACGTGGTTTTCTGCAACCTGTTCTCAAGATTTTATCTCACACACAGGCTAAGTTAAAATACTCTTTCATTTCAGGGGCCAATGTACAATTTTAAACTATTTTTAAAGGAAAAATAACTTGTAGAGGAGGACGTTAACTTTTTTCCTTTCTTTTTTGTGGTACCTAGAATTCACATGCAACTCTTTGCTTAAGGTTTAAGGCTGTTTAATTTCATTACACTCATCACACATACTTGGACCACTTATATCAATGGGAGATGCATATATGAAATACAGTTAAAGGTAGAACATACTCCTGTACATCGGTATAATCGATACGCTAAATTATTGTCACAAAATTGATAGAAAAATGTAATTGTCAGGCAATCATTTTTCAAGTCTGTTAACTTGCTGAACTGGGATTCACCATGAAATTTACTGCTTCGGTCTCATCCACTCAAGTAAGCACTATCTTTTTGCATTTTCAAAAGTAAGCTCTGGCTTGGGCTTGCTACCTCCTTCCAGGTAACTTCAGGACCCTGGGTTTGCTCCCACCTGCGGTTGTATCATAACCCAGGCGCGCGCACCCGGAGTGCCCCCACTACCCTCCCAGGGCCGACATGGCACCCTCGAGAGAACACAACCCAAACGCTAAAACTTTCCGGCCGCAAACTGTACTGCTCTCGCCCGCGATCAAAAGCGACCGGGCACCGGCTTTTTGTTCCAGCGCTGGTCAGCTGGCGAGGTAACGCCACAACACTCCTCCATCCCCAAAGGTCGGGAGAGAGGCCGTGGGACTGAGATTTTTGGAGCCTCCCGAAAAGCCCATTCCTACGCAATCCGAGCGTGTGGGGCGTACAAACACAGGAAAAGAGGGCGTGGAGCAGGCAACGAAGATATTCTCAGCGCCTTTCAACTACTACTTGTCTCAGGTTCACGAAGTGAGTCTCCCCATCGGTGGCAGAGCGCGAAGGGGCGGCGGGGAATGGGAGACGGCGCGGACCCGGAGAGAAATAGGTACCAGCAGGGCATGCGAGACACAGTCAAGATGCAGGTCCGACCCCGCCTCCGGGTACAATCAGAAAAGCTACAGTGTGTCAGTGGCTTTCGGCTTCCTGTTTGTAAAGCGAGAACCTCCCTCCCTGACTCTATGACCGTCGTTCTCCCTCCCCACCGAGTCCGCCTCTTCTTCGCGCTCCGGGCTAGCTCGGAGGCGGGGGGCGGGGTGGGGGGGGAGCGCGGGCCCGCGGGGCGGGGGCGGCCGCGGGGGAGGGGCAGGGCCTCGGGGCGCAGCGCCCCTCCCTGCCGGGCGGCCTCCGGGGCGAGCCGGGCCGCGAGGCGGACAAAGCGCGTCCCGCTCCCTCCCCCACGGCCGCGTTCCAGAAGGGAGGGGGAAGGCGGGCTCGAGGAAGGTGGGAGGAGGAAAAGGAGTACGGAGGGGGGCGAGGAAGGGGAGGAGGGAAGGTGCTGCCGGCGGGACTGGGCAGGATCGCGCCGAGGAGGGAGGGGAGGGAGGAGGGGCTGGGCGGCCTCGGAGAGCAGGGAGGAGGGAAGGATTCTTGAAGCCCAAGATAAACAAATTGTTCCTCTTCACGTGCGGGGTGGGGGGAGGTGGGGAGGGTGGGGAGTGAGCGCGGCGGCCTCTCCTCTTCCCCTCCCCCAAGCCGGCTCTTTGTCACGGAACGCCCAGCGAAAGCCCGCGCCCGCACCCGCACCACCTCCGACGCCGACGACTCCCAGACCGGGGACGTGCGCGTGTTATAAGCCGCACAACGAGAGGGCCTCCCGCGCCGCCGATCGAGGTGCGGTCTGCAGGGGAAACGCGAGAAGGCGCGCGGCCCCGCTACGCTCCCGGATTCCCACCGCCCGCCCCACTCCGCACACGCGCGCAGCCCAAATCCGGGCCGTGCGGCGGTGGAGGGGGCTGCAGACACCTTTCTCAAGCTTCCGGCTCCCCCCCACGAAAGGAAAGCAAAAGAACCGGAGAGTGGAGATAGGAGAAAGGATTCTACCCTCAGGGTTAGGGGGTGGGAACTGCCCCTTCCTCCCGGAGAAGTTAAGCCATTGGCTGCTCCTCCTACCTCCAACCCACCCACCCAGCCATTTAAGCCTCTTTCACCTCCGCGCTACCTTCCACTCCTCCGGGCTTATCAGACTGGCCCGGAAAGTTGGCGGAGAGCGGGGCGGGAGAGCAGCGGAGAAAGCTCTGTGCAAGCAAGTTTAAGAGGAGGAGGGGAGAGAATGCCCGGCGAAGTTGCGTGGCGGGGACTCTCCGCACAAGCCCAGGGCGTCGCTCTCCCCTCCAGCCCCGGCGAGTGCCGCGACCCTCGGAGCCGCTCCACCTGCCGGGCCGGCCCGGGGTCTCGAGCTGCGAGGGAGCGCATTCGCGCCCGCATCCGCGCGCGCTCTCGTGGACGCGCGCGCGCGCAGCCACCTTCGCTTGCTTCTCACCCACCTCAAAGTTCATTCACAAAACTCTCAGACTTTCTCAGCCCAAAGAGGGTGAGCTGGGGAGAGGAGGCGAGAGCATCTCCCCTCCTCCCCCTCCTCCTCCCCCCAGGTTCGAGGGCCTGGTGCCCGCCCAGAATCTGCGACAGCATCCATTTCTCCCTGCACTCGGCGGACGTGCTGAGAGGGGTGGGCGAAGGGGGACCGGTCTGGGGAGCCCAGGCGGCCAGGCGAGGGGTGGGGTGGGGAGCGGTGAAGAGGAGGAGCGAGGTTTCAACTCTGGGTTCACTCTTTCAAATCGGTATCTAAGAAAGGGAGAGGGGGGTAAAACTTTTCCAGGGCCTCACTCCGACGCTCCTCCAGGCTCCCTCCGCCCCTCGCAGTCGTGACTGGCTTCTCCCCCTCTCGCCCCCTCTTCCCCAAATCTGACAACCCTGACAGATGAACAGGTAGCGGCGACGGCAGCTTTTACCTCACAAAAGTTGACGTTAACCCTTCGGCTTCAGCCCACTTCGCCCGCCGTGCAAATCAGATCCCCGTGCCCCCCGTGTAAGAAGCTCCACGCCCCCCCCACGCGCGCGCCCCGTGCCCGCTGCCAGCGCGCCCTCACCATGATCAGCGTGTGGTTCCTCTGCTCCGCCGAGGCAGCCTCCGCATCTTGCTGGGGTTTGCTCTGGTGCTGTTGCTTGCCCGTGCCGGCGCCCGATTTCTTGGCCCTCTGCTCCAGGGTCCGCTGGTAGAGGCTCACGGTGTCCCGGCGCTCCAGCTCCAGCTGCGCCACCTGAGCCTGCTGGTACCTGTTCTCGCAGTTGACGTGGTGCCGCCGGCAGCCCTCGATGCGCTGGCGGAGCCGCTCCACCACCGTGCTGTGCTTGGGGACGGCCGCCGAGCCGCCGCCGGGGCCCCCGGAGCCGCCGCCGCCGCCGCCGCCGCAGCCGGCAGCCGGGTGATTGCTAGTCGGAGCAGCGGGAGTACTATTGGGAGTATTATTCACACCGATCCCGGCCCCGCCGAGGCTGCTGTTCAGGCTACTGTTGATGCAAATACTACTGCCATTCGCGGCAGCAGCGGGGGCTGCGAAATCCCCCATCCTGCTCCCCGGGCACACTATTTTGGAAGAACTTTTTTTATCCACCCCCTATCAGCCTCCTCCTTGGGTCCAAGGATTAAAATAGTTTAAGTGGAACGCGGGGGAGACGCAAGCACATGGATGGAAACAGCGATCCCGACCGGGCGAAAAAAAGGGGGAGAGATTTTGGGGTGGTTTTTTTTTGTTTCCTTTTTTTAAACTGTAAAGCTCGAGGGGAAAAAAGGGGGGTGTTATCAGAATACCATCAGACACCTATCAACAAAAAGAATCACAACAAACTGAGCCAGCAGCAAATCGGGTTGCAACTCAAGGGAAGATCCGTTCTTCGCCTGCCTTCTTTTTATAATCCATTATTTTCTAATAAATTCCAGGAGATTTCCGGTGGTTGGCAAGCATTTTCTCCCTACGTACCGAAAAACACACCCCATGTACACACACAAGCATATGCCTCCAGTGCGGACACGCGCGACACACACTCACTCCACACCGCATCGGAAAACGGCAAGCTTGCTTATTGCATTTTCCTTCCACAAAAAAAGTTTTGGTGTTTATGCCGCCCCGTGTTCTCAAAGTACTTTGGCTGCTCAGTTGCATTTCACAGGAACCTAGATATCGAATCCTCGGGCTGGGGGAAGTAAACACATGGACAGTCCGAGGCGACTGCAAAAGTAGATCGGTGAAGTCCTTTGCAAAACGCCGCGCGGAGAGCAGCCCCTAACGCTCGGCTGGGCTGCCGCTGCCGCCGCTGCTCCTGCCACCATCACAATGATCAACTGCTCGCCGCCGCCGCCGCCGCCGCCTCCTCCTCTCGCTCCTCCACCTCCTCCTCCTCCTCCATGCCAGCGGAGTGATATCAGGACGCGCGAGCTCAGTAAACACGGCAGCGGCGGCGGCTGGAGGCCGTGAGACAAGCCCGGGGACACGGCGCAAAACCCGGCGCGGACTCTCCGCCGGCAGGAGCGGGTGCGGCGCGCATCGGCACCCGGCTCCCGCCTCCCTCTGCTCGTCCTCCCCGCCCCTCCCACGCCCCCAACCTCACTGCCACCCGGACTGGGAAGCCGGCGCTGCCAGAAAAGAGAAAAAGAAAGATTCTGGGGGATCTCGGGAATGAATCAACTTTTGACGCGCGCGCGCGCGCGCGCGCGTGTGTGTGTGTGCGCGCGCGCGCGAGACTGTGTATATGTGTGTATGTGTGTGCGCGCGGACGACCGTGGGGACGCGCCTGGCTGGATTTAATTTCCTTATTCCAAACGAGGTATCAAGTGATCCAAAGTTGTTGTTATACGTTTATACATTATATTGCAGAACTGTGCATGACCAGGCAGAAACATTGAAGCTTCGCAGCAGTTGTCTGTTACCCCTATCCATATGGCAAGAAGACAAATGAGTGGCTTGTTTTTAAAACCCAGGTAATAAGTCCTCGCTAGTAGTAACCCTGCTTGTGGACACTTGTTCAAACTCTAGGCCAGTCTTAACACACAAATGCCAAATTATGAACAAAAAGAAATAGGCAACAAAAAACTTGGAATATTATTTAATTGGCTGTACATAATGATTGTTGCTATTAGGGCAATTATTGTTTTAGTTACCCTTGGAAAAAAATTAAAACAAAGCAAGCAGAGACTTGGAGGTGAGACGAACAGTACATTTTAACAGACTGTTTTGAACACTAGGTGCTAATGACAGCAGTAATTAAGGGTCCTTCGTAAATCAAGTGGAAAGATTGCAGATTTCATGGATTAGAACTATAGGAAAAACACAGTATTTCACAGTTTGTCATAACAAAAACAAGCAAATATGACAGGCATACTTTATTGCTAGATATATTTCTTTCTGTTTAAGTGAATTCACAATAAGTACAATTAAAATGGAAGAACAACCACAGAAAGTAATCTAAACTTTCTGTCATCTCCCCAGATATTGAGTATCCAAAAAAAAAAAAAACCCCCACTAACAACAACTAAGGATCAAATATAATATCCTTGAATCTGGACTTAACCCATTGCAAATACGTAATTTTGAAAAAATTAAAATGGACAAACTGTTTCTGTGATCATTAGTAGGACAAAAATCTTGATTGTGAGCTGTTAATAATAAGGCATTTTGTATTATCTCAATAAATCGTATAGAATTAGTTTTTTGGGTAAAAATACACCTCAGTTTTCTAAAATAGCCAGGAATAAAAGAACTTCAGATCTCATGCATTAGTCATGAGATCTGATTTAAACCATCTTCATTTCTTGGCATTGCAGATTAGCATAGGATGCTATTTCTAACCTCATAGTGTCAGCAATAAGAAGCTATATTTTTCTTCAATTAATCAGGTCTATATGGTGAACTATATCTTTAATATCCATTGAATTATCTGGTAAAATGGGCAGCAAAATCTTGATTGGCATGGTGTGAGGTTACCTCCAAGCAGTGAAACCAATGTGAAAGAGTATCTTTCACTGAAGTTGCCATACTTTTTCAGAGGGCTAGTTAGTTACCATACAACTTTGTGGATCATAACTAACTGCCCCTCCTTCAAGTCTGTTAGGAAATTAAACTGAGTTCTATAGCAAAAAGTCAGTTCTGATTCTAAAAACATAGAGAAAATTATAAGAAATCATAAGAAAAAGACATCACGAAGTGGCCTTTGTCTATTGCACATGTTCACTAAATAATATCTGTATTAATTCAGGAAACATATGGTTTCACTGCAGAGAGGAAGCTATGACTCTGCATTCACTCTCCTCTCTCTGCACTAGAGTCTAATTCTTATCCCTCCTCCCCCGTGGCACCTATATCACCCATACAAGACTGCAGTTTGATTTACAGAGGCAACAAGTTTGAGGGTCTTGAGCATTGAGTCTTCAGTCTGGAGACTTGGGTTCTAATTCTAGCTTTTTTCCTATGCCTCAGAGTTTAACTTTTCACTGAGAGTTTGTCATTCTGAAAAAAATATTCCAACGATAGCAGCAACGTGCATTCCCATTGAGCTGTTTACCTCTCCTATGATGAAACGAAGCCAAAAATACACAAGAATTTGCATCCTTCCCTTTGAGGCACGAGCAGATGGAGGATCACGTTTTGTGGCTTTACCCCAGAGCTCCCCGAAGACAAGTGGAGCTACTCTTGCACAGCCCCAGTATAGTTTGCTGCCCGAGTTTAGTGCATGAGTGGACTACAACACACACAAAAAGGCTGGCTGACTGTTCATGGGTATATGTACATACACACACACACACACAAGGCATCAATCTTGTATCTCGTCAAGATAGTGGGAGTGGCAGCCATGAGCTCCAAGACCGAAATGCGGAGAAAAGAAGGACTGTGAAGCTGTGTGATGGCGAATGGGGGCGAGTCTTTGAGGAAATTGACCTGTGAAGTAAGTCTTCCACTGTGACACACTTGAGGTCGGAAACCCCATCCTAACTGTGCAGGACGATTAGAAGAAAAAAGCAGGAAGTGAACAAGACTGAAGTCTTGAGCAATATAGGCAAGTTACCCTGAATTAGAGGTGTTCATCTACTCCAGTGACTTTAGAAGAAGCAAAGGCTTTTATACTGGCTACTTCTAGATTCTCATGATATCTTCTTCTAAGGTTGCCAGCTTTGCTGGTCACCATCGTAAAGTACTCCTTGAAAGTCATAGAGAAGTCCATTTTCTGGGGAAGCGATTTTAGTCCCTTCCCCCTACCAAGCACCCTGGTATCACGACCCTCTTTATCTTTTATGTGAGCCTGCTACAAAGCCAAACTGCCGGATGGGAGCTATTGGACACATCATGAGTGCTATTGCTCTAGAATGGCGAAGAAATCTGAGATGCCGTAGCAGTGACGAGAAAGAAATGACGTGGTTGTATCCCGAGACTTTGATGATATCTCCCTGGATGCCAAAGAGAAGGGCTGGATGAAGAAGTACCTGTGCCAGGTTGTCCTGAGGCTCTGCCTCTAAGCCAAAGCTGGCAGTTCTAAGAAGTTGAACCAGATTCCCTGTTCTTTAGGTCAACTCTGCATCATCCTCCCATGTCCATCTGATAGGGCTCAGTGTCTCAGAGTCAAGAAAGAGGTCTCTGTGTAGAAACTCCAGTGTATGTGCCACTTCTGCAGCACTATTAATGTGGATCAATAGCACTGGCTTCCTAATTGTCCCCTAAAGAATACCTGGTGACCAAGGGAGAATAGGAATCCCCTGTTGCCCACCTACGGGTAAGCAAACCTTTATATGTGCCCACAGAGTGGGCCCAGGCAGTCCTGAATTACTAGCAGCAGTGGGGTGTGCCCTCAACCATCTGACGAGAGCTATCACTTCAGTAATTCCACAAATATAGTTATGGTCTGCTGTGTGCCAGGCACTGTGGTAGGCACTGGGGATGCAGCATGACAGTGTATAGAACACAGTCCCTATGAACCTGGAGATGATCACACTGAGTGCGGTAAGTCAGACAGAGAAAGACAAATATCATAGTATATCACTTTTCTGTGGAATCTAAAAAATAGTACAAATGAACTCATTTACAATACAAAGACAGACTCACAGACAGAAAACAAACTTATTGTAGAAAGCAAACTTATCGTTACCAAAGGGGCAGGAGAGGGGAAGGATAAATTGGGAGTATGAGATTAGCAGATGCACAGTAACCACATATAAGATAGGCAAACACAAGGACCTATTGTATATAGCACAGGGACTACATTCAATACCTTGTAATAAACTATAAAAAAGAATTGAAAACAAGAATATAGATATATACATATATATGTATAACTGAATCACTTTGCTGTACACATGAAACTAACACAATATTGTAAATCAACTATACTTCAACAAAGAGAAAAAAAAGAAGAACACAGTCCCAACCTCAATGATGGCCAACTAGACTCAGGGCGGTAGATGCAGGGACTAATATGAAGTGGGTATGGGAACACGTAAAAGAGGCCTCAAGTGCATGCTTGGAGGTCTAAGCAGGCTTCTCCAGAACTCATGCTCAAAACTGGGTAGACATGAGCCAAGCTAAGGTTGGTCGGGGGTATGAAGTGGGGAGCTAGGAAAGAGTGGAGCAAGGCTCTGAGACCTATTGTTTCAGCAAATCCACACTCGTTTCCTCTCACAGGAGCATGAGTGTGAGAGGGTGTGATTAGAAAGGAGTCCAAGGCTGGGAGAAAAGCAAGAGCCAGACCGTGCAAGGCCATCCAGAAGCCTAGACTATATCCTTGGGACCAGGCTACCATTGAAAGGATTCAAGTTGATTACACTTTTTACTTTGGCAATGCAGCAGATGTATTAATAACACTGTTTTCTAGAGCGTGTTCTGAAGAACCTGGTCCTGTAAGGTGTTTCACCAGAAAGGTTTCTGAGTCAAGTAAGTTTAGGAGATGATCTGTACGGCATCTCTCTCTCAAAGATTCATTACCATGGTGAAGGCCGCAAGAAATCTTTCAACAAAGCATGTTTAACTTTGTTTAGCCTAGCGGTGCCAAAGTCCTGTTGTCTCCCACAGAATGAAACACACTCTAGAAAGCTCTGTGTAGGAGAGACTAAATATCGAAGGCAGTTGTAAACCTACTTAAGTTCACGATTGCCTGGGCAGGTAGTCTGTGACAGAGACCACACTCGCCTTACCATCTGCTTTGCCAGAATCACTGGCACCCAGGTTCAAGACCCTTCCCTAACCTTAACTGGATGTGTTGAATTCTGACCTTTAAGCAGTAGGGAAGCAGCAACACAAAGGCAAAAATCCCAGAAGGGGGAACTTGACTAGACTTCTTCAGCATTAGTACTTTGAGTGTCATGTTAATGTCTATCTCTGTATAATAAAACCTCCTTATTAGGGAGAAAGGTCAGTAGTTATTTAACTGAAAATCTTAACTATGTAATATCTTTAAAGATTTAGAGTTTTATAACTTTGGAGGCATGCACTCTGCCTAGTCTAACAATTACTGGCCTCTTGGAGCTACTTTAATGAGCTCCTTCTACCTAGTAAACCAATTGTATGTAGGTGACATCCCCATGGACAAGGGGTGTTTCAAAATTTTGTTTCCTTAAGTATTTAAATATTCCTAACAAGACCCTATTTACACAGACTTCCCTGGTGGCGCAGTGGTTAAGAATTCACCTGCCAATGCAAGGGACACGGGTTCAATCCCTGGTCCGGGAAGATCCCACATGCCGCAGAGCAACTAAACCCATATGCCACAACTACTGAGCCCGCGTGCTGCAACTACTGAAGCCTGTGCGCCTAGAGCCCGTGCTCCGCAACAAGAGAAGCCACCGCAATGAGAAGCCCACACACCACAACGAAGAGTAGCCCCTGCTCGCCACAACTAGAGAAAGCCCGCCCGCGCCCAGCAACAAAGACCCAACTCAGCCAAAAAAAAAAAAAAAGACTCGTTTATGTGATTAATTTTCACTTTTTAATTACAAAAGGGTTTACTTAGCTCTAGACCAGGTCATAAATTTGAGAGGAATGTGAATTAATGGGGTTTATTTTCTTGTTCATGTATCTTAATATGTATATAATAGTTTTATGGTTATTAGGAGAAAGTTATCTAAAGTCCATGGCAGACAAATTTTTTAAAAGCCTTTCTTTCTATTTCACATGTGCCTCTATTCCCAGTGCTAAGTAGTTTGAGATAACAAGGCATTTGCCTTGAACAAGGTCTGGCTTCCATGTAAGACGTTGAAGACCTCTGAAATTTGGGGAAAATATTTATAAAATCTCTTATTTATTGACGCCTATCAGCAGCCAGATTGTTAACTTCAAAAAAAACTATTTAACAAATAATCAAAGAACTGAAAAATTGTACTTTTTTGTAGTAAACATTTACTGGTGATCAGCAATGGCCTAGGATATAATTTTAATGGTCAACAGTCACTGAAAACTTGCTCTATTGCAGGTTCTGTTATTAGGCCCCCACTTCACTGGTGAAGAAACTGAGGCACAGAAAGCTTAAGGAACTTTCCCCAAACCAGAGATGAACAGTGGCAGAGTCTGAACTTGAATCCAGGCTCTCTGACCCCCAGAGCACACACACTATTGAAGAAACATGACATTAGAAGAAGATCCCTAAGTTTCCTTCTAATTTTAAGGGTCTACATTTCTATGAAATTAAGATCACTGACTTTTATCCAGATCTCACTTTAACAGAAGGCTCTTGCTGCAATGCTTAGGAGGGTTTCAGTTAAGGAGAAATTCTTCCAGGAGGCTGTCTTTGGCCAGGCTTGCCTCAGTCCCAACTCTGGGTTAGTCACCTTCTTGGTGCTCTGAAAATGATGTGCAGTTCTCTGTCTTGGCACTTATACTATCACATTATATTATAATTGTCTATCTACTTGTCTGTCTCTCGCTTGTGTTCTATTAGTCTTTGGACCTAACACAGGGCCTGGCCGTGACAGAGCTCGGTAACTGCGTTAGAGAGCATGAGTAAATGAAAGAGTGAATGGTTCAGTTTACCAAAATTACAAAATGGGAAAGGGAGTTGTGACCAGTCCTCAACAGTAGTCCCGAGGAGAGGAAAACTGCACTACCATTCTGTAGAAACTATTTGAATGCAGTAGAAGAAAATCATAGTCAGGTGTGGCTTATTTTTTCAAAATGCTGTTTCTCAGGGGTTTGAGGTAATCTATAAATTGGCTTAGAGAGGTGCAGGGGTGGAAGAAAGGCAAATGGAGTAGAGCCAGCCTCTTACAGATTCTCTCAGAGCATCAGCTGTCTGTCAGCAAGGGGAATGGCTCATGTTTATTGTACACCCATGGCCATGGTCAGATATTAGGCAAGGCTTTTCCTGTGTTAACCAATGTAATAATCCCAACAACCCTAGGAGGTACGTAAACTAGAATTGGCCCAAATGTGCTCTAACATGAGTTCAACTACATGCTCTCAGTTTTGTGTGTATGTGTATATTCCATCTCTTTCTTCTGTGCTCAGAAATGAAAAAGGGAGGGAGGGAAGTTGCTCAGAATCAGTAGAGGAATGTAATACACCATGTATATTTATTTCACTTCATGGATGGTGTAAGGGTTTTAAGGTGATTACAACTACACGCCTGAGAAAGATGTAACTCCACCATCTTTTTTTTTTAATAATTTAAATTTACTTATTTATTTTTGGCTGTGTTGGGTCTTCGTTTCTGTGCGAGGGCTTTCTCTAGTTGCGGCAAGCGGGGGCCACTCTTCATCGTGGTGCGCAGGCCTCTCACCATCGCAGCCTCTCTTGTTGCGGAGCATAAGCTCCAGACGCGCAGGCTCAGTAGTTGTGGCTCACGGGCCTAGTTGCTCCGCGGCATGTGGGATCCTCCCAGACCAGGGCTTGAACCCGTGTCCCCTGCATTGGCAGGCAGATTCTCAACCACTGTGCCACCAGGGAAGCCCCTCCACCATCTTATTATCCCCATTTTACAGATGAGAAAATGAAGGCTTAAAGAGTTTACATAATTTGTATCCAGATCAACACCAAAGCCTCTGTCTTATGCACCTGTCTGAATTCAGCTTTGTGTTTTGTTGTTGTTGGTGGTGTCTTGGAGCCCTTCTGTTGCTGCTATTGTCACCCATCCAGCAAATATTTATTGACTATTGACAAGTCCTATATTAGGTGCAAGGTATGCATACTTGAACAGAAACATTTTCCTCCCCAGGGGAGCTTAATAATCTAGTGGAGAGAAGGAAAGATAAATCATACAACAGGCTAACATAATTGTAGTCAGCTCTTGATTGACCAGAGTTTGAGGGAGTCATAGGAATGGGTTTGTCACAGTTAAGACAAAACCTGTGAGAAGGGGATTGGAAAAAAAAAAAATTAACCTAAGCTTAGTTAGAATGACAGCCAATATTAAGGGAAGATTTACCGTTCTGCACATTCCATTCAAAAGGTAAAAAATAATAAGATACAACAGTTTAAGTATACAACGCATCACTTTCATTGTCTGATGAAAAATCGCCCAAAGCTATCTGCTTAATGGTTTAATATTGCCTGTTCCTCAGCTGAACACTCCCTTTTTAACACTGGAACAAAGCCTAAGCAACATCAGTTTGTCTTTGAGCAAAGTGCATTCTTCTCTGTCACTCTAGTAGACAGTTTAGGTCAGCAGTTTTTAAGCCACGTTGAGCCCTAAGAATTCCCTGGGAGGGGCCTCAGGGGCTGGGCATGGCGGGGAGAGGACTTGGTTGGTTCTTAGCTGTTCTTCAACTCAACTCAAATTGGAGTAAGATTGCCTTTGAAGAAAGGGTTCCACAGCTACAAAGTGTTTGAAAATAGTTTTATGTTTCATCTTGTTTTGCGGGCAAACTCTCCTTCTCTCCCCAACCCAATCTTCGTCCTCCATCACACACATATTATCATTTCACTCTTCTTGATGTCACCAAATTCTGGTTCACACTGGCTCCGAATTGGTTAACTTTGGCTCCAAAATTTAGTGATCCACTTGTTAATGTCCGCTTCCTCAAATTTCTCTTCTTTTCTCTGAGCTGGGCAGGTATAAGGATGACCCAACTAAGTGTGCGCTGAGGTGGAGAAAACCATATTGTCTAGAAATACATTGGGGGAGCAGTGTGCATGTTTGGAAGGCATGCTAGCATCGTCTGCCTGGTGTAGTGGTGGGGTGGGGTTTGCGAGACCCTAGAGTCACGCGAAGGTAGACGGTGGATAATCTGCCTGCTAAGAAGGGTATGTCCTGGTACCACAAGGGTTTTGTCTTACTGAGTGGGGTATACAAATTTGGGACTACGGAGGGGGAACAGCTACTAAGGATGGAACCTCTTCTGCTACCCCCACTTTCTTCTTTGAGTAAATGCCAAACAAAGTGATTTCAAGGTCCACCAAATGATTAACCTATCCAGGCATCCACATACCTTGGTCCAGTCATGCCTCTGGTTATACTTTGGCTTCTGGGGAAGCCAGAAAATCATCGAATGGGAAATGTGACCATTTTAGGATCAGTGTATTAGTTAGCGCCTGTGAGATTTAAAACAAAGGTCTCAGCTTTGGCTGCCACGCTTTTCATTTCTTCTGCATCCCCTCCTGCCAATTCTCTGTTAAAGAAAATCTTCAGCATGGGGAAAGGAAAAAGCCTGTAATACCTCAGGTGCCATAAGGAACAGACGAGGCACAAGGAGGAAGTGATGGCTGCTCAGACAGGGGAAGTTTATTGATCCAGTTCTGCTCACCGTCGGTAGATTAGTAACTGACAGATGTTGCAAAAAGACAAGAAGAAAAGGCTGATTGGCAAGGGTCAGGGTCACCCAACCTTAAAGTAGAAGCAATATGGCATCTGTTGGTTAAAGTGAAGTTCCAGCCATGGACATTATACAGATCTGTAGTCATTAAAAACTTTGGGTTTTTTTTGACACAAGCACTGGTGTTTTTTTTAAACTATGTTAATCTCCTTAAGTATTGTTGCTTTTGGCTTCTCAATTACCATGCACATGTCAGCTGGTAACAGAACACCTTTATAGCTTTTCAAACCCTCCTACCTACATTCTCAGCCCATGAACTTAGCAGTGGGGCGGGGAGACTGAACGTTCCCTGGTTGCAGGGGCATGGTGGTCACCCAGATCACCTTCCTCTTGACCACAGTGATTGATGCAAAGATGGACGTGTGACTCGGACTGGTCCAATTAAAGCTCTCTCTGGGAATTTTGCTGGAAATGCCAGAAAGGAACATTTTTCTCCTCCAGGAATCATGGAAGTTAAGGACAGTAAATGCCTGGAGCTGCCTCGGGCCAGCTTTGATATAGCAAAGACAAAGCCTATTTGAAAATAAAGCCAACTCAGAGGAAAACAGAGCCAAGAAATGGAGAGTCCTCGTGACACCATTTCTGTCCTGAATCCAGGTGGGCCTACGGCCAAGATGCCCTAGAAGTTTCAATTATATAATTATATAAGTTTCAATTATATAAGCCAATAATTTTAATTTTCCTCCCTCCCTTCCTTCTTTCCTTCCTTCCTTCCTTCCATTCTTTCAAGTGTATGTGTGTGTGTGTGTGTGTGTGTGTGTGTGTGTGTGTGTGTGTTATAATTGAAATATACATCAATTAGGGACTGGCTAAATAAATTATATAATATCCAAACAATGAATTATATGCAATAATTTAAAGGATTCATATATTATTGCACACATGAATTATCGCATTACTTATCATAGCAAAAAGAAAGTGAAAACCACTATCGGGGGATAGGAAAACTATATTATATCCATACACGCAAATAAGCAACTGTTAAAAATGAGTCATATTCAGCTATATTGATTGACATTTAAAAATCTTTATGACATATAATTGATTTTCAAAAGCAGTTTATAAAAATGCTCTTATTTTATAAAATAAGAAAGCTAGTTATTCATCATTATTTTGGGATTTTAGCTGCTTTCTACTATCATTTATTCTTTTCTTTATTGCTTTAATTGTATGCTTATATAATAAAGAGAGAAAATGAAAACTTTCTATTTTCTAGAAAGAAAGAACAATAGAGAAACGAAAGGAAGGAGAATCTGAAGAGAAGGAAGAATGCGAGTGTCTGTAGTCTGAAGTTTGCCTAAATGATTTAGGAAAAGATTCAAGGAATAGGTGATATCATCTCATGAATCTTTAAAAAATATTTTCCAGATGGACAGATGAGGAAAGGGCATCCAGAAAGATGAAACAGCAAACGTGAAGGGGTTCAGAAAAATGAGAAACCATGATGTCTTAAAAATACGTTTTCTGATATAGCTAAATCAGTGTTGGTAAATTGGCATTTAATCTTAATAACTAGGGCAGTGAGATCAATTAAAGTCGACGTTAATACAAGGAATTTCATATCAGGATTGCATATGGGATGCACAAGGGAAAAGAAAAGTACTGCATCTCAAGGACACTGGTCTATGCACCCAGTTGCTTGAGTACATCTCTCCTTTGAGGTCTAATAATATCTCCAACTTAACATGTCCAAAGCAAAACTCTTATTTCCTCTCCAAATCTGCTTCTGCTCCATAGTAGTAAATTTTATGTGTCAACTTGATAGGGCCACAGGGTACCTGGATATTTGGTCAAACATTATTCTGGGTGTTTCTGTGAGAGTGTTTTTGGATGAGATTAACATTTAAATCAGTAGACAGTAAAGCAGATTGCCCTCCCTAATGTGGGTGGGCCTTGTTCAATCAGTTGAAGGCCTGAGCAGAACAACAAGGCTGACCCTACTGCAAATAATAGAGAATTCTTCTTGCCTGACTGCCTTCAAACTGGGACATTGGATTTCTCCTGCCTTCACACTGGAACTGAAACACATTGGCTTTTCCTAGGTTGTGAGCCTGCTGGCCTTGGGACTGGAACTGCACCATCCGCTCTCCTGGACCTGCAGCTTGCCAACTCACCTTGCAGATCTTGGGAACTGTCAGCCTCCATAATCACATGGACCAGCTCCTAATAATAAATCTCTCTCTCTCTCTCTCTCTCTCTCTCTCTCTCTCTCTCTCTCTCTCTCTATATATATATATATATATATATATATATACATGTATATATGTGTACATATATATACACATATATATACACACGTGCTATTGGTTCTGTTTCTCTGGAGACTCCTAATATATTCTTCCTTTCCAGTGTCCCAGTAACAGAAGAAATGGCAAAATCAATCTACCAGTGCCTTGGTAATAAAAACCTTGGGGTCATCCTTGACTGTCCCCCTCTCAAACCTAAGATTCAGCCCAAAGCAAACCATGTCAGCGCCACATTTAAAATATATCCAGAATCTGACCACTACTTATTTTCCTCCTGTTACCATCATGGGCTAAACCTCTGTCTTCCCTCACCTGGACAAGTGCAATAGTGTCCTAACTGGTCTTCCTGCTTCTGTCCCTGCCCCTTTACAGACAAGTATCCACACAGCAGCCTGACTGTTCCTTTTCAAATATGTCAGTCAAATATTCTCATTTGGGGTGAAATCCAAAGTCCTCACCATGGCCTTCAAGCTCCTGCAGGGTCTGGCTGCTGCTTCTACCTCCCTGGCTCTGTCTTCTGCCACTCCTTGTTCACTCTGCTTCCTGGCCTCCTTGCCTTTTCCCTTTTTCTTCTTTGCTGCAATAAGCCAGAAATTCCCTCTCTTGAAATGCTCTATTCCCAGATATCCATAGGGTCTTGCTAACTCCCTTCAGGTGTGTCCCTCAGAGACCTTCCTAGCCAGCCTGTGTGAAATAATCCTCCTCCACCATCTTATCCTTTTTTGAGTCATGTGTTGCCACCAGGCACACAGTACATCTTATTTTATTTATCTTCCGTGTCCCCTTCTGGGATGTGAGGCCCGTGAAAGCAGACAATTACTTTGTTTCTCTATCTTCTGCACGTGGAGCAGAGTCTGGCACCTGGGGGGCACTCAATACCTGTTTGTTGATGAATGAATGAGGTTTCCTTCCATACACTGAAGGAAACAAGATACTTTTGATGTAGTAATAGCTAACATTTATAGATCGCGTACTATATATTGGGCACTAGGCCACGCTTCTGATATAAATTAACCCATTTTTCCCCCACAACTCTAGCATTTTCTGAATGAGGGAGCTGAGGCAGAGGTAACTCTACCAATGTCACACAGCTGATAAGGGATGGAGCCTGGCTTCCAGCCCAGGCCAACTCAAGAGGCCATGCTTAACCATTCAGAATATACTTCTTGCAAATTCATTAAGAGACACTGGAGAACAGCAAGGATTGAAAAAAGGTGTATTCCCTAAATTTATTTTCCAGCAATAAAAATATTTCCTGCCACATAGTATCTTCACCAGTTTACAACTAAACAGCACAGCGTGCTGAGAGTAAATAGACAGTAGAAAGCTTTGGACGCTTGCAGTTTACACTGTGACAGCTTTGAAGCAATTTGGGAGAGACTAACAGAGTAACAGCAAAGACTTGTTTGAAAACCTTTCTTGGGTCAAGCATACCTTGTAAATTTGGTAGGAGCTTTACAAACCCACTTGAAGATGCTGGCAGTCCTTTTTACCCTCGTGAATTTATCCTTTTGTGTATCCGGCCAATATTTACTAAGTACCATTAGGTGTCAGGCACAGTTCTAGGCACAGGGGGTACAGAAATATCTTCTTTCATAAACTCTCATTTCCACCTGTAACAAAATGGAGCTTATAGTGATTTGGAGCTAAACTCTGCAGTCAGAGACACATGGGTACAAATCCCAGCCCTGCTGTTACTGGCTACGTGACCTCTGGCCAGTCATATAACTTGTCTAAATCTCAGTTTCTTTGTTTATACAATGGAGGCAATATCGATTATGAGATCTACCACACCAGCTTACTAGATGGATTAAATAAGATTGCTTGGGGACTTCCCTGGTGGCGCAGTGGTTAAGAATCTACCTGTTAATGCAAGGGACACGAGTCTGAGCCCTGATCCAGGAAGATCCCACATGCCGCGGAGCAACTAAGCCCGTGTGCTGCAACTACTGAGCCCGCGTGCTGCAACTACTGAAGCCCGCACGCCTCGAGCCCGTGCTCTGCACCAAGAGAAGCCACCGCAATGAGAAGCCCACCCACTGCAACAAAGAGTAGCCCCCACTCGCCGCAGCTAGAGAAAGCCCATGCGCAGCAACAAAGAGCCAATGCAGCCCAAACAAAAAAAGATTGCTTGATACACACTAACTATTTGGAAATATACTACCTGTAATCTCTGTGATCTCTGTGATCTCTGTGATCTCTGGTGATCTCTGTGATTCTGAGTATGGTTTTGCACGAATGATGACCTCAGAGTTTTGTAGATGTCTCTTCATTGAAGGGACAAGAGTTTGACAGAATTTTAGTGTCTTGAAAGAGTGCAGATTTAGTCAAGATTTTCAACCAGAGTGCTAGACTTTGTGATGAAGTCATAGGGTCTTACACTCACAATTAGACATCATAAAAGAACTATTAAAAGAACTCTGATTCACTAATTTGTTCGTTCTTTTCTCCTTCTGGGGCTATCTGGGAAAGCTGCCCATTTGCAGAGAGCTCCTTTGGCTATCTTCCTTTGCCTTTCAAAGCCCTCAAAAAAAGTTCTTAAGTACCTCATAATGGGTCCAGGAGATTGTTGATTTTGTTTGTAACATGTCAGAAGTAACAATTTTTATACTACTAATAGACTCACTATGAAGTATAAGGGATATCTCAGGTGGTTTTTGAATGGACCAAATATTTGTATTTATTTATAGGCCCTTCTGCCTTCATGGACCTTAGACCGGGAGTTAGGAACCATAAGTTCTAATCCTAGACCTGATACTAGTTAACTGTTTGATCTTGACTTTACTGGTGCTTTTTTACCCTATCTATCTATATCAGAACGTTAGTGTCTACATCATCTTCCAAATCTAAAATTCTACAATCACCCATAAATAAAACTCATGAGCAAGAAATCTACCCTACTTGGTACTTGGAACTGAATATGAGAATATAAGGACTTATAAAGGAAACGATAAGCACAGGGGCTCTTGCATTTCATGTTGCAAACACTGCTACAGCCATACAACAGGATAGTAATAAGGGTTAAAGTAATAATATACATCCTTTTTGTTTTAAGTATAAAGATATGCGATAGTTACATTCATTTCCTTGAAAAAAATCAGACGTTAAAAACTTATTTGAAAGCACAAATGCTAACATAGCTAATGCCATGTACAAAAAGTTGAAAACTAAAGCTTTCCTTGCCCATTGTTCAGTGACTCTAACCAACCCCACAGCATATTTAGTTAGAATCAATATTAGACGTGAGATTCAGTCCAGACCAGCACTTCAGAGGAGGCTGATCTTCACATGAGGAGTTATCATCCAGCACATAACTTTTTGAAGGCTTTAGAGTCCTTTGAGATAAAAGGGACACTTTCAGGCTGAACCCCTGAAGAAACAGAATTAATAAAGTGTCCTAGCTTAAAACCATTTTACCCTTGGGAAACAGTAAAGCGCATCCAGGACACCTGGCTGTATTTTGCAGACTGAAAGGGACCAGTGAGTAAATGCTTTGCTGCTAGTATTGTCTTGGCAAGGAGAATGTTTCCTAACATTCCTTCTGATTCTCTGAAAAGTTGGACGCCTTTGCATAGAAGAATGAGTTTGTGGGGCTTTCCAAAGGGAGTTCGGAGACAGGTTGTCAAAATGGTGCCTAAGCCAGTAATGTTCTGAATCCATTGGGTTTCTAATTACTGTCCTCTGTGAGCCAGGCAAATTAACCTGGGCCCATTGCACTGCCTGAGAAGAAATAAGGGATCAGTTAAAAAAAAAGGGGGGGGCGGGTACTGTATTCTTGCATGCCTGTTACCCTTCAGTTTGATTTTCCTGGGAATGTGTGTGCAGTGTGAGTATTTTTGTTGCTGACACATTTTTGATTCCCTGAGCTTGATGAAATAGGTAGCTAAGTAGAAAATAAGACATTTTAAGAATTCTTGTCATTGCAGTGGAGTAATTTTTAAATAAAATAGGCACTTGGTTCGTGAAAATTATAGCTAAATAAAATAGAATGAATTTAAAGCATTCACCCTCCTGAAGATTTAGCTGGTCAAGGTCCTGAATTTTCCTTACCTCACTGCATGGCTTATTTACAGAAGTTTATTTACAGAAACTACCACCACCAACAATAATGAACATCCTCAAGAACAAGTAGATATGAAAAAGAACTGATTAGGACTTTTGGAAAAAGGCACTCTTTGAAATTAAAAATCTCAATAGATGGGATAAAGTCTAGATTGAAATCAGCCAAAGAGAGAGTTGGAAAAAAGTGCGGAGAAATTCACACAGAATGCAGCACCTGGAGACAAAAACTACTTAAAAGAAGTTAAAGAGTCATGAATAATAGATGGAGAAGCTCCCAAACAAATATTTAGGAGTTCCAGGGGAAAATAGATGAAAGAGAAAGACAGGAACAACGTTTGAAAAGATGAGACTGCGAAATTTCCAGGATTGAAGACATGTCCTCAGGCTGAAAGTTCACAGCATAAATAAAAATAAATCCATATTGTAGGAAAACTGTAAAAACATCAAGGGCAAATAGAACAATCCTAAAAGCTACCAGAGAAAAAAGACAGGTTGCCTACAGAAGAATAGCAGCTGGGCTGGCAGCCCACTTCTCAACAGCACTGATAGATGAAATAATTATCCAGACTGCTGAAGGAAAATAATTTCCCATCTAGCTAGATTCTCATGCCAAAACTAAACGAGCATTCAAAAGAGAGACAAAATAAAGATATTTCACCCATGGGAAGTTTACCCCTCGTAGATCCATTAAAGGATTAACTTGAATTTAAAGAAAAGAGCCTAATAATAATAATTATAACAATATCTAACGCTTTACATGCATCAGCTATTTTTAATCCTCACAATAATAATATGAGGTAGATAAATTTTTAACCTCATTTTAAAGTGAGGAAACTGAGGTACAGAAATATTAATGCCTCCCAGCTAGTAAGAGTGAGGATTTGAACTAGGTGGGCTGGGAAGATATTGGATGAAAGAAATAATAATAAGCAAAGAAATTGACAAAATAAGTGGATATATCTTAGTTAACCACTGACTGTAATAATTAACTGTTTTACTTAGAAAAAGAGGAAAAACTAAAACTATATAATAATAATTTCAGGAGTTGTTCTGTAAGTGGCTAAATCTTGCCAAGACCCTCAGTGTGTTTAGGAGAATGGTGGTAAAGAATAACTTAAAACTTTTAATGGAAATTTATTGTTACATAGTTAAAAATATAGGGGTAAAAACAGCAAGGATAGAAATGTAATTTATAGTTTCAAAATAAGCAGAAGAATATTTAATGGAATAAAGGCATTTACCAATTCAGCAGAAAACAAGAAGAAAAATTATAAAAAGGGAAAGAAAACAAAGACAGTAGTAAAGATATGTTCAAATATATCACTAATCACAATAAACAATTATGAAATGAAATTTAATTGTTAAAAGAATTTACTAATGTATTATTTTTTTAATTAGCAAAAATATTCTGTTATCCAAGTTTTGCATCTGCCTCCTATAGATTAGTATCATTTTAATCGATGATATATTGAGAACATTCAAGAGGTGTATCCTGCATTATTTATTTTAAAAACCCATATTTAAAAACCGAGATGTGTGTTTACATACCCATTATAAGGGAAATTATAACCCAAACAGATGGATATTTATAAAAACTTATATTTCAGGAAAGAACTTGAAGTAAGAAGTCCTTTCCAACTCCTTCTTTAATGGGAGAACAATTATTTCAGAACTACATGTTTTCCTAATGGTAGTCCAGAGTAAGTCAAAGGGAAAACATTTAGCAATCTTAAATCTTTTACCTCCTAAAATTTTAGAAGGATAGCTATCAGAATGATTTTCCAATCAACATTATAGGAAATCTTCTAGTTGATAAAAGGCCACATGGCTACATCCTTCTAAAAAGTTGAATGACTTTTTAATGTATCCAGATGAGATCCAACATTTCACATATTGAATCAGAATGAATAATTTTTATTGTCCATATACTGTATGAATATGAAATTAAACTGTAATTCTCCTTGATCAATACTGTAGATTCCATGTCATGATTAATTCCAAGAAAACAAATTTCTGCATCTTCTGTGGAAACTACTTTTCAATTGTAACAACATTCTCAGAAAGTTTTCAGGTTGTCATTATCTTTCCTTTTGGACGGCAAAGTGCAAAAGATTCCTGAACAAACAGCCTGCACAGAGAGAGCTTCCTGGAACTACCACCACAATCAAGAGAGAAAACTGTACCATCACCACAAGGCTCCCTACTGCTACCCACCCGTCCCTAACCCCTGGCAACCACTAATCTTTTCTCTATCTCTATAATTTTGTTATTTCAAGAGTGTTATGTAAATGCAATCACTCAGTATGTAACCTTTTTTTTCACTCATCATTATTCCCCTGAGTTTCATCCAAGTTGTTGCGTCTATTGATATTTTATTCCTTCTATTGCTGAGTACTTTCTTTGGCATGGATATACCAGTTTGCTTATCCATTCACCCATCGAAAGAAAACTGGATAGATTCCAGGTTTGGGCTATTATGAATCAAGCTGCTATGAACAGTCATGTACAAGTTTCTGCATGAACATAAGTTTTCATTTCTCTGTGGTAAATGCTCAGGACTACAGCTGCTGAGTCATATGGTAAGTACACGTTTACTTTTAAAAGAAACTACCAAACGATTTTCCAGAGTGGCTATACCATTTAACATTCCTACCAGCATTGTATGAGTGAACCAGTTTTTCTGCATTCTTGTCAGCATTTGGTGTAGTCACCATTTTTAATTTTAGCCATACAGATAGGTGTTAGTGATAACTCAATTGTGGTTTTAATTTACATTTCCTTAAGGGCTGATGAAGTTGAACATCATTTAACGGGCTTATGTTCTCTCTGAGTGTTGGTTCATGTCTTTGGCCCGTTTTTCTAACTTGATTGTTTACTTACTGTTGTGCTTTAAGAATTTTTTATGTTTTCTAGACACAAATCATTTGGCCAGTATGTGTTTGGCAAATATTTTCTCCCAAGTTGTAATTTTTCTTTTCAGCCTTTTAAGAGAGTCTTTCCCAGAAATACAGTTTTTACTTTTAATGAAGTCCAAATTATTAGCTTTTCCTTTAGGGATTTGTGCTTTTGGTATCAAATTTAAGAACTCTGCCTAACTGTACGTCACAAAGATTTTCTCTTCTGTTTTTTCTAAACATTTATAGTTTCGCATTTTACACTTAAGTCTATCATTCACCTTGAGTCAATTTAGTTAATTTTTGTATACAGTGTTAGGTTTAGGTGGGTTTTGCTCTTTTGTTTGTTTTGTTTTGTTTGCTCATGGATATCCGTTGGTTCAGCCCATTTGTTGGAAAGGCTATCCTTCCTTCGCTGAATTGTTTTTGCACCTTTGTCAAAAATAAGTTGAGCATATTTGTGTGAGTCCCTTTCTGGGTTCTCTATTCTGCTCCACTGATCTGTGTGTCTGTTCCTCTATATATGCCACAATAGTCTTGATTACTGTAGTAACATATGTCTTGAAATCAGGTACACTGACTCTGCCTACTTTATTCTTTTTCAAAATTGTTTTAGCTATTCTAGTTCCTTTGCCATTTCACATAAATTTTAGAATAATCTTAACTATGTCTACAAAAAAATCTTATAGGTACTTTCATAGGAATTGCATTAAACTTATTTATCAATTTGGAAAATTGACATCTTTATTATGTTGAGTCTTCCAATCCATGAACACGGTAATGTTTCTTCATTTATTTAGATCACCTTTGACTTCTTTCATCAGCATCTTGTAATTTTCATCATACAGATTCCATACATTTTTGTTAGATTTATACTTGAATATTTAATATTCTTTGGAGCAACTGTAAATGGTTTGCATTTAAAAAAATTTTTGTTTCCACTTGTTTGCTGTTAGTATATAAAAATGCAGTTGATTTTAGCTTCTTGATCTTATGTCCTGTGAACCTGCTGAACTCACTTATGAGTTCTCAGAGGGTTTTTATTGTTGATGGTGGTAGAATCCTCCAAATTTTCTAGGTATACAATCCTGTTACTTGAAAATAGAGACAATTTTATCTCTTTTAAAAGTTCTATTTTTTAAAAGTTAAGCTCTTTGCTTCTTTCAAGATACATGGCTTAAAAAGATCCTGAAAATTTGAAAACAAAGAATGAAACAAGATACACCAGGCAAAGACACACACAAACACACACACACACATATACACAACAGATGGTAGAGACTTACTAATATCAGAAAAATTAGAATATGAGCATTAATAAAGATAAAAATAGGACACTACATAATATAAGTATCGATCCACCAAGAATACATAATTATCATGAACTTCTGTGCAGCTAACAACATGGTCTTGATATTAGTTAAGTAAAAACTGACAATTATAAAGACAATTTTGCAAAATATAGTGGGTAATTTGAACACACTTATATTAAAAATGAATTGATCAACCAGAATAAGATTACAAGAAAATAGAAATTTGAAAAATAAAGTTATCAAGTCTGAGTTAATATATGTGCATAAACACACACACATCTTATATCCAACTAATAGAATAAAGCTTTTAATTTCAAGTACTAGTGGAACTTGTAAAAAACGGACCATCCAAATGAGGTTACAAATTTCAAAGTAAAGTGTCCATATAAACCACAATCCCTTGTCGTGGTACACTTAAATTAGAGACCAACAGTAAAAAGGACACCTAAAGGGTACATGTGTTTGAAATATTAAAGATACACTTAAGTAATCCAATGATTAAGTAGGAAATCACAATGGAAATAATAAAATATTTAGAAATAAAAACTATGAAATTACCACCTGTCAAAAACTGAGATAGGCTAAAATGGTATTTTAAAGATGAATTGTAGCCTTAAAATTCCTTTATTAAAAAGGTATGAAAACTGAAAATAAGTGAGCTACAGGAACAGAGTAAACCTGGATAGAGTAAAAAGGTAGGAAATAATAATAATAAAGCAGAAGTTATAAAATATCAATAGAAAACAGAAATAAGAGAAAGGCAGGCAAATCCAAAATCTGCTCTTTTGCTATTTTATTTATTTATTTATTTTTGGCTGCGTTGGGTCTTCATCGCCGTGTGAGGGCTTTTCTCTAGTTGCGGCACACGGGCTTCTCATTGCGGTGGCTTCTCTTGTTGCAGAGCACGGGCTCTAGGCGCCCGGGCTTCAGTAATTGTAGCTCACGGGCTCTAGAGCACAGGCTCAGTAGTTGTGGCCCACGGGCTTAGTTGTTCCGCGGCATGTGGGATTTTCCTGGACCAGGGCTCGAACCCGTGTCCCCTGCACTGGCAGGCAGATTCTTAACCACTGCTCCACCAGGGAAGCCCTCTTTTGCTATTTTAAATTAGAAGAATCATTCATATTGTTCAAAATTTTAAATGTATGAACTAGTATGTAATTAAAACCTTACTTTCCATTTCTTTTACTTTGCCATCCAATTTCCCTCCCACAGACGAGAAGTATTGTCTTCTTTCTTATCTTTCCAGTGATAACTTTTGTACAGGAAGCCAGTACATGTAGATAGTAGCCCCTTCCTTTTTTTAGCTCTGGTAAACTGGATGTATTTTTCAGATCTTTAGCAAGACTGACATAAGAGAGAGAGAGAAGAGACAAACAGTATTGGGAATGAAAAAGAGGACATAACTATGTATATGGTAGAGATTCTAAACACCCTAATTAAATAATATGCCAATCACTTTTCATATGTATGCCAATAAAGTAGAAAACTCAAATGAAATAGATGATTTTTCAGAAAAATATAAACTACCTGGATCAGTCAGTGTTCAGTCATGAAAACAGAGCCTCTCCAGGTAGGCCAATAAAAGGGATATATTACAGGAGATTCGCTTCAAAAGGAAAACTTCAAAGTGAAACAGCAGGTGGTGAGCCAACACTGAAATTAGTCCCATCAGGAAGTTATTGCTACCGCTAAGGCTGGAGGGACAAGTGGAGCAGTTGGTATTACTGGGGGGTAAGACCCAGAGTCACCAGTGGGAGCTGGATTAGTGACAGGGGGCTGCGAGGGAGCTGGACCATGGGGAAGAAGTGGGAGCTGGAACCCCAGGAGAGACAGACACTGCCGGAGGCGGAGAGAGAATGGGAAAAATGCCTGGGCTTCCCTCTTCCTCTGCCCGGTAGTCCTCTGTTAGTGCTCACTATTGACCAAAACTAGCTAATTGCGTAGGAAATCTCAGTCATGTGGTTTGCAGCAGGAAGACAGAGAAATGATCTGAGAGCAAATAGGAAAGAAATGACAGTCTTAAAATGGACTCAAGAAGAAAAAAACCCCCAGCAACAGTAAACCCGCAACCATCTGCAAGTAAAATATTCTCTCTACCCTCCCTAACCTCCTAACCTCCAAAGACCTTGGACCCAGACAGTCTGATAGGAATTAAAATAGATAATCCTAATATTATAGAAATATTTTGAAAAACTGAAGGAGTGGAAAAGCTACCAAAGTCATTTTATGAAGCTAGTATAAGTTTGCAATTACAACTAGAAAGGGAGAGCATAAGAAAAGATAATCATAAAAACAACTGTATCTCATGTATAAACATAGGAAAATCCTACGTAAAATAAGAACAAAAATTGAATTTTACATATATATGATACATCATAATTAAATGGAATTTCCCCATAATGCAAGGATGTTTCAACATCATAAAATATATGAACACAATCAGCATTGTCAGATTGAAAAAGCAAAGTCATTCCCAACAGGTGCAAAAAAATGTTGGGGATGAAATTAAACATTTAAGATTTTAAAAATCTTAGTAAATTATAAATAGAAGGGAATTCCCTTCATCTTATTTCTAGATTCACTGTTTCCACTCTATCACCTAATATTTTCTCCTCAACCCAACGAAATCAGTCTATAACTATCACCATTTTCACCACCAAGTTTAATGGAAAATTATTATTTTGGTCTCTCAGCAGCTTTTGACACAAAGGATCTCTCCCTCCTTCTTGCAATACTCTCCTCCCTTGGCTGCAATGACCCTATGGTCCTGATTTTCCTCCTGGGTCAGTGGTCATCCATTCTCATTCTTATTCACTGGTGCCATCGTATCTTTCTGGTACGTACATTTTAAAGTTCCCTGGAGTTCAGCCCTCCATCCTCTTTGTTTTCCCTCCTCTCTTTACACTTGCCATCCTGATAATCTAATTCATTCCTGTGACTTTAAATACCATGTGTTCACTGATATGCCCAAAGGCATATCCAGCTCCAGCTCCCTGGTTGACATTCATTGTAACATAAGTATCTCAAACCTAACTTGTCCAAAGCAGAACTCTTGGTTTCCTTTTCTTTTGCCAACGCACAACCTTTTCCTCTCCAGGGACTTCTTAACTCTGTAAAGGCACTTCATTTACTGTTGCTCAGGCCAGATATGTAGGGTCATCCTTGACTGCTCTCCTTCCATCTACCATACATCCAGCCTCTCATTACACCTTGCTGGTTTCATCTTCAAATAAATCCTTAATCCAAGCAGTTCTTACTATCTTCACAGCTATCAACACAGTGAAAGCCAGCATAATCTCTTACACAATTGATTGTAACTGTCTCTCAGCTTCCACTCTTATTCCCTGTAGTCACTTCTGCCAACAGCAGCCAGAGAGAACTTCTTAAAATGTAATCCCGTTCAAACTGTGTCCCTTCTTATGACTTCTCAAAGCCTTCTGTTGGTACTCAGGGTAAATTCCAGTCTTCTTGCCATCAGCTACGTGGCCTGATGATGCTACCTCAGTGACTCATCTCCCACTGCTATTCTCCCTGTTTGTCTCCTTCTGGTTACACTGCTCTTCATCTGCTTCTTAGACATACTAGGCTCATGCCTAACTCGGGCGTTTCTTTCATTGCCCACTGCATGGACTGCCTTTCTTCCAGGTCATCACATGGCTTCTGATGCTCAGCCAGATTCCCTTCAGAGGGTTTCGCTACCTCAGCTTCTAGAATCTCAGTGGACAGCCTGCAGTAGATGGCCTCTTCCACCTTAGCTGAAGAAAGCCACCCTGTTCATGGTCGTACTACTTCCTGGGATAGCTGCATCTAACATCTGATCCTTGCAAGGTTGTAAAGGCGAAGTTCCCTTGCCCCTACTTATTCTACCCCTTGGATGGGGTCATCGTAGCTTAGAGCCCCCTACTGAAATGGGCAAGGCTGTTGCTGGACCTGCACTGCAGCTCCGCTTCTCCCTCTGCCCACTCTTCTCTCCTTCCCCTCCCTTCCTAATACACGCTCCGGGTGCTGAATTCCACTTCAGAGCCTGCAACACACAGCCCAACTCACTTATTCAGTTCTCTGCTCACGTGTTAATTTCTCAGAGAGGCCTTCTCTGAATACCCTATCTAAAATAACCATTCCCCTATAACTCTTTATTTTTCTACATAGCATGTATCAATTCCTGAATATGTGTGTGTGTGTGTGCGCACGCGTGTGTGTGCGTGTGTGTGTTTCCCTCTCTATCTTGTAAGCTCCATGAAGGACTTTGTCATATTCACCACTCTGTCCCCATCACTTAGAAAAGTTCCTGGCACAGAGTAAGCTCTGAATAAAAATGTGCTGAATGAAAGTCTCCGTAAACCTGATGATAGACATCAAATAGAAAAAGCAATAGAAGCCATTTTCTTAACTGTGCAATCTTAGAACTTTAAAGTAAGGAGAAAAACACGGATACCTGATACTACCCCACTCTTCAACAATAAGATGAAAATAATGATTAGAGGAACAAGAACTGGAAAGAAAGAGACAAAATTATCTTTATAGGTAAACTATATGATTGTCTCTCAAAGAAATACAAAAAAACGTGCTCAGACAATTGGTTACAACTAATAGGAGAATTTGGCTTACGTCAGTAAGATCAAAGTACAGCTCTACGGCATTTCTATAAACAAGTAATAATTAATCTGAAAACATAATAAATGAAAGAATTTATAAGAGTAATAAAAACTATAACTACTTAAGAATAAGTCTAATAAAAGTGTATAAGACTTTTTGAAAATTTTTTCAAAAAATTTATCGATGAACACGCAAGAAGACTTGAAAAAATGGAGTGAAATGCTATGATCATGGATAAGAAGACTTAATAGATTAAGAAGAATTCGACTGACTCTAAATTAATCTACAAGGTAAATACAACTCCAGTGAAAACCACACTGGAGTTTTTCACAGAACTTGACAAGCTAATCCTAAAATTCATTTGGTAAAGGGCAAAAATTAGCCAAAATTTTTTGAAACAGAAAAAATGGGTATAATTCTGACTTAATATCAGATGGGAATATTTAAGACAGTGTGACTTTAGAGCAAGGAGAAACAAATCAATGACACAAAACATGAAAACATAGAAATTGGACTATGGAAAACTTGGGGTAAGACAGAGGTCACATCACAAATCAATATCGATATTAGTAAGTAGTGCTAAAACAATTTGCATGGAAAAGAAATAAGCCCTACTTCACACCACACCAAAAAGTTCAGAAGGATTACAAAATCAAATGTGAAAAACAAAATTTTTAAAAGAAAATATAATTTTAATCATAACAAATCAGTGTAGGGAAGAATTTATTAGATAAAATATGATATCCCAAACCATAAAGAAATAGTGATAAATGTGATGACATCATAATCTTAAAATTCAGCATCAAGAGCAAGATCAACCACATGACAATAACAACCAAACCCCCAAACATGTAAAAAGATAAGCAACAGGGCTTCCCTGGTGGCGCAGTGGTTGAGAGTCCGCCTGCCGATACAGGGGACTCGGGTTCGTGCCCCGGTCCGGGAAGATCCCACATGCTGTGGAGCGGCTGGGCCCGTGAGCCATGGCCGCTGAGCCTGCGCGTCCGGAGCCTGTGCTCCGCAACGGGAGAGACCACAACAGTGAGAGGCCCTCATACCACAAAAAAAAAAAAAAAAAAAAAAAAAAAAAAGATAAGCTACAGACTAGAAGACATTTTGCTATGTGTTGAACTCACAAAGGATTAGTAAGACATACAATCCAATAGCCAAATGGACAAAAGATATAAATAGACAATTTATATAAGGAAACTGAATGGTCAATAAGCATGCTAAGATGGTCAGACTTACTAATAATCAGGGAAGTAAAAATAAAAATGAGATACCACTTCATACCTATTGGATTGGAAAGACTAAAAAGCCTGACTCTAACAGGGACTTTGGTGTGCTAACGTTGGGGATACAAATTGGTAGAACAACTTTGGAGGACAATTCAAATAGCAAAATTAAGATGCTTATACTTTTTACCATCCAGTTATTCCATTTCTAGGAAGTATTCTCTACTCAAGATAAACTCTTACACAAGGAGTAGAATATTCCCAGCTGTGTAATTTGTAGTAGCAAAATATTAGAAATTACCTAAATGCCCTTCAATATAGAGGAACGACTGTATGAATTGTCAAATACAGTCATATAGTGAAATACTGTGCAGCTGTGAAAATGAATGACCTAAAGCTATGTTTCCATGTGAATAAAAGTTAAAAAAAAAATAGTGCTGAAAAAAGTAAGTTGGAGAATATATAGAGTATAATAATATTTATTTACAGTTTAAAAACAAAAATACAATGCTATCTGTTGTTTATGGATATATGATGCACTTACAGATACAATCCATATAAAACCATTCATGGGAATGCTACACAACAATTTCCCTTTAGGGAAGGAATGGAGCGGATATGACTGGGAAGGGGTACACAGGAGGCTTTAGTGACATGTATGTTGTTTTATTTCTTTTAAAAAAAGATTTGACCTAACTATGACAAATTGCTGGGATTTGTTAAAACTCAGTGCTAGGCATAGAAGTGTTTATTAGATTAGTATTTGCACTGCATGTAGGTTTGAAATATTTTATCTAAAACATTTAAAATTTAAGGTATTTTATTTTAAAATCAAGAAAAATTATCAAAATATCCAGTTTCTTCAAAATCACCTAAATGCCCATGAATAGGAAACTAGTTAAACAAATGTTAGTACATAATGAATTACTATGCAAATATTTTAAATGATGCTTTATATTTATACAATAGGGAAAGATATTGAAACATTCTGCTGAATGAAAAAGGTTATAAAATATTATACACAGTATATATATATATATATATATATATATACAGTATATATGGACATAATGTCCATATATATATCAGAAATGTTAAATAAAAATTTCTAAATGATTGTCTCGGGTTATATCTAGGGAGTAGATGCTTTTTGCTGTTGTTCTCTATTCCTTAATGCTCATGTGTATTTTTATAAACATAATAAAACTACTGAAATAGTTCTTCAGAAGTCACCTACCATAGAACTGTAAATTATAATAGAAAAGAATGACAGGAAAGTGGCAGGGCCCAGTGAGAAAAGGTTTGGGAGCCAGCAGACCTGGGTTCTAGGCCCAGCTCTGCCCTTACTTGCTGTGTGAACCCAGACAAGTTCTTCTCCCTCTCTGGGCTTCAGGAGCCTCATAAACAAGTTAAGGAGGCTAAAATGAAAAAGAAATGCCCATTTTCACTTAATTAAATTTTCACTGATTTTTTTTCAATTTATAATATTGAGTGCTGGCAAGGCTGCAAGTAAATTTCACCCTCAATTTCTGACGTTACCTGTGTGAATCAGTATCACATTTTCTGAAAAGTAATTTGGTAATATGGAATAAGACAATAGGGAATTATCCCAAGGAAATTATCAACCATGCACACAAGAATGAACAAGTAAGGATGTTTTAGTTAACAATACTACTTAGAGCATTAACGAACTGGAAACAACATAGTTGTCCAACAACAGGGAATGGCTCAATAGATGACAGCACAAACAGGAAAATACTATGTTGCCAATCAAAAGCATATTTTTGAGGAATACCTAAGAAGATGAAATATGCCCACAAATAAAAGATATACTTCAAATTTTGTCGTATATGTATTTTAAACGACCAGGAAGAAACACACCAAAATTTACCAGTGTTTATCTCTAAAGGTTAGATGATCAGTGACTTTTACTTTTTAATCTGTTTCTGTATTTTCTAAATCATATAACAAACAGAAATTTTCTGAGCTGAAAAAGCTACTTTTTAATAAAGAAAATAACCCTCATCTCTGCCCCTTCCTGTTTCAGCACTTCATCTCCTTCTCCAGTCCAACTGGCACTAGACCACAGAGCACATAGAGATCCCTGGGTTACAATCCACTGCAGGGAATTACAAGTCACCATTATAAATTGCCCCCTTGTCCAGACTCTCTTGTCAAAAATGTAAGCAGGATTAGATGCCTGTGCAGGTCAACAAATAAGAAAAGTTAGTGAAGGTTCAACATTTTATTCCCCAATCTTGCCCAAGTATATAAATATTCCTTAGTATCTATTGCTCCTGGTTTAATAGCCATTCCGTCGCCCTGAACTGGTTTGTGACGTGACCTGATACCATTTGTTGCCCCAGGGGAAGTGTTAAACTATGAGAAAAGAGGGGTGGATTAAACGAGGAAGAAAAACTATCTCTACATCATAAAACATACATGCTATTTCTCATTTATTCCTGTTCAGTTGAAGCAACATACCTAATGTGTTACTAACATTTCTGGTAATATAGTATCATTGCTCCCTTTAATAATGTGGAAGTGTCTGTAACTCTCATTTGGATTTGGTGAATTACTGTTTTATTTAATGAAAAAAAAGATAAATTGTACTCGATTTGTATTTATTAATTTCTATGAATTTGGTATATGACATTTATGAAAGCTTAGGCACATAATTTCTCCTTTCTTTAATTTAAAGCTGGGGAACCATTTAAATATAATTTTAAATGGTGCATAAAATGCTTCCTGACATGTTTGTCTTCTGAATTTCCAACACCCTTATTTGCCATTTCTATATGATGAACAAACATTTTCTCAAATTGTGGTGAAAGAAAAATGTTACCTGTTTAGTATTCCTTTATTAAATCTGCTCTCTTGTATTTTGAGTTTTCTTGAGGTTGATAAGATGAGTTGCAATTGCAATCTGGTTCATGCTTAACTCAATTTGATAGGTAAGGCTTTGCAGGTGTAGCAATCATCAATCTGGTGCAAAACCTCAGAACAAAATCTAAAAATAGATGTCATTTTGATAGTCTTTTGGGGTGCTAGGAGAAGTAAGTAATAGACAAAGTACATTCCTTAAAGAAAATTATTATTTCTCTAATTATTTCCTAAGCATAAAATAGCTTTTCCAACAAAAGAGGTATTTTTCTTCATATTTAATTTCTTTAAAATGATTCTATTTTTCCTATTCTGTATTTTGGTCAAGTTAATTTGTAACTCCTCTGAAAAGCTATATAGGTATTGTTCAGATAGGGTTCACTTATTCTAAAATTTCAATTTTTGAATTTTTAAATACATGCAAGCTTTACACAGTATTTTTTTTTCTTCAGAATAAGAATCAAGTATTTATTTGGCCTTATTTTTAATCAGAACATACTTGAAAAGAAAAATCACTGACTCTTTTATGAGAAATCAGTGAATAAAAAAATGGAAAGGCTCAAAGTACTGCTGTTCTACTGACTTCTGTCATTAAAACAGATGTTCTCTATAACCTTGACCAAACCACTCCATCCTCTAATCAGAAAGGAGCAGACTTGTTTGTGGATTTATGATAGATGTCTGTGCCAGAGCTGGGAAGACTGTCTAGGACTGTGGGCTCTTTATAGACTGGTTTTTGTGCTGAAATTTGGCTTGTAATTCTTATTTTAATTCGTCTTATATACTTTCACCCAAACATGGTTTGCTTTATATTTTTAAAAAAAGATCTTATTAATTGGGTAGTTCAGATGTATTCATCGCAATTATGAGTCGCTATGGCTTTAAATATATGAATGACTTGCTGATGTCAGCAGCTAAAAACTAATGCTGCTGATATCAGCTGACAGGACACTAATTACTAGTTATGTGGCTATTGCCTGCTCAAGGAGCTATTCAGTGAGTTATGATTTAGAAAAGCTGGAGAGCACAGGGCTGATTTGTGCAGAGATATCTCATAGGAAAATACAACCGAAGTTCTCAGATGGATCCTCATGACAGAGATCTATCTAATTAGGAAGCGTCTATTTTAATACAGAACCACAGAGAAAGCCCAGCTGGAAAAGAAGAATTTACAGGAAGACACAGAGCCATCACTGGTCCAGCTGACAGCACATGCAATCTAAGCACGTTTCTCAGCGTTTAATCAATAGTGGCTCTAGGACAATTACTCGCTCACAGACGATCCATCTCGTCATCTCGAGAGGGAGGGTCTTCACAGGTGATCTGGATGGAGAGCCCCCGTTCAACCCCGCTTGTCTTACCTTCAGAACTGAGGCCTGTCCAGGAGCTAGACACTCACTAAATTATCACTGAGAAGGTGAGGCATGACAATGGGGAGAGTGCAGACTTCTAGTTCCATAGAAGGATTAGGTTGGTCAATTCTGCTGAGAGACCCTAATGTTTCTGAGGACAAGAACTTGTTGCTAAATTCATATTCTATGTGTGCTCAATAAAGACTGATGGACTGACCATAGAGAGATCTTTGGGTAAAAGAAAAACAAAAACAAAAACTATAGCTTTCCTCTGAGGCTAAAAAAAAACAACAAAAAATCTGGTCTTATTTGCCAAATATGAGAGGACACCAAACCTTCAGAGATCTGTCTTTCTCTGTGGAGTTCTTCAGGCTATGTCCATGCAACAGCTTAAGAACATGTTTGCGGGAGTGAAGCCAGGCACAGAGATGCAGGCATTGGCCTTTACACCCTAGCCGGCTTCCGTCTTCTCTCGCCTCTCTGTCTGTGTTGTCAGTTGTCTTCGGAGAGTTTTACAAACATCTGCTGAGCAGGCTGTTAATGCGTCATGCCCGCTCCCTGTCTTAACTTTGGCACGGCCTCAGTCTCTACGAAGGGAGACAGGACAGAGGAGGAAAAACTGTTTTGAAAACACTTGCTTATGTTGATACATGTTTTATCGTTGCTGATCTATCCATGGAATAGGTAGTAGGAAATCATCAGAGGTTATTCCAGAAAGATCAACAAATTGATTCCACATATTCTAGAGTCTTTAATCCAGAATATGAAACCCTGGCCTGGGCCACAGTGTAGGATGGAAGCAGGAAGGCTGTGAGGCCAAAGAGAACAGTGAGTATTCAGCATCCAGCTTACCAGCTGAGCAGGTAAGCAAGTTATACACCATCCTGTGCTTCAGATTATCATCAGTGAAGTAACTCCTCATAGCCTACGGCTGCGGAGAGGATGAAATAAGATCATGCCCATAACAATCTTAATATGATGCCAGGCACTGTAGGCATTCTGTCACCAATACTTGCCTTCGTCCTTTGTCTTATTTGGGGTTCCCCCCACAGCAGACCCTGAGACGAGGTGTCCAGGGCATGGATGCTCCAGAGCAGTGGAGAAGTGAGACAGGGACCAGGGAGCAGCCAACAGGATATGTTATTAAGATGGATACCCGTGTGGGTGACTGGAACTTAATCCCACAGAGAAACAGTGCAACACAGAACCTCAGTGTACCCCGCCGGAGGGAGGAGAGTGCTGGGGTACTTATACACCTAGTCCCAAGACTCATTGGTTGAAAACTACTGGGAGGGAAGTAGATTATATGCCAGGCAATTCCAGTTTGCTCTGTGCCTTCTGCTGTTCCAGGGGGAAAGCTCTCAGCACAGACATGCAATTCTGGAAGCTGGATGTCAGCTGAAGCACTCTGAAATTTCTTAGGGATGCGGGTGAGGCAATGACAGACCCAGTGGGGGAATACCTAGACATCTAAGACACAGTAGTTTCCATCAAGAAGCCACCAATCAAATAAGGAAGATAGGACTGTTGAAACTTCAAAGGAAAAGGTTTGTGATGCCAAGATGTCTGTAGATTGCAGGTGATATCAGCACCTGGATCTCCCCAGGGCAGCACTCACTACATCGGGTCCCCTGGCTCTTAGCCCAGCATTTGATCTGTCAGCATCCAGAGAGTGCATTCAGACGCGCTATCAGACTCACGTTAACCAAGACCCACAGAGTCTGAGCAAAAAACTCGAATGCCATGTGTAGATCTGCATTTTCTCTCTGTAGGCTGAGCTCCATGAAAGACCACATTATAATCTTAAAGTGGATTTTAAAATGGAGATTCAGAAAAATGGATGCTGTTAGGAATGGCTCCTTAATTGAGATAGTCGGAGGAACTCTTCTCCACCAAAGGGATGGCTTTGCCCATAGGGATAGAGGCAAACAGTCTATCCTCAAGTCCCCAACTGGCTCTGCCAAGGATGGACCCTAGCTCTCCTATTTGCGGCTTCCAGACAAACAAGGTACACCATGGTTAAGAGCAAAGAGTCTGGAGTCAGGACCTGGTTCAAATTGTGTACTACCGTTGTATTAGCTGGGTGACCCTGGCAGCTACTTCAACTCTCTGTGCCTCGGGTTTCTCATCTATAACAATACCTATTTTATAGAGTTGTGAGGATGATATGTAATACAGCTAATATGATACATATAAAGAGTCCAGAATAGTTTTTGATACCAAGTGAAGCGTTAGTTATCATGACAGCTGCTATTGAGACCACCCCTCTCCCCCAACCTTTAAGCTGACATAGTCTTTCTTTAGGTATAGTAATAGCTTTCGGCAAGTTTGACTCTCTTCTTAGAACCAGTTTATCTCACTAAGGTGTCCTTGCTTATTGTCCTAAAAGGTCTGTCATTTGTGGGCTGGGGAGGGGGATGGCTTTGTTTTCCTCCCATTTTCCTTGCTATGCATATAAATACAGAAACATCTCAATTGCAGCACAACTTGGGCAGAGCTCAGGAGACCGTCACAAAGTGCACCGAGGTTCAGAGGCCAGAGGGCTCCCTGAGGTATGGGACAGGAGCGGCGCAACCGCATCGGGCTGATGGCTGAACAAGCAGCGAGTCTAGAATTTTAGGTTAGGACAGTGTTTTCAAATGTTGCACAATGGAGAACATCTTTAAGTATTTGGCCCTGGAATGCGCTCTGGGATCCTGCCAAGCGTGTCTCTCTTACAACTTGGGGCCAAAGCAACAAATCAAAGCCACTGTCAGATTTAGCCCTGATAAGTGAAGTATGTTCCTTGATAGAATCAAAGATTTCAAACCATCCAGGAGAACAACAGGACTCCTTGAAAAGGGAATGGAAGGCCTCAGTAAAGAATGCATGCAAGTCAAGCAAGTCAGACAGAGAAAGACAAGTAGCGCATGAGATCACTTATCTGTGGAATCTAAAAAACACCGTACAAATGAACTTATTTACAAAACAGAAATAGACTCACAGTCATAGAAAACAAACTCCTGGTTACCAAAAGGGAAAGGGAGGGGGAGAAATTAGGAGTTTGGGACTAACACTTACACATTACTGTATATAAAATAAACAACAAGGACCTACTGTACAGTACAGTGAGCTATACTCAATATCTTGTAATAACCTATATGAGAAAAGAATCTAACAAAGAATGAATACATGTATATGTATAACTGAATCACTTTGCTGTACACCTGAATCTAACACAACATTGTAAGTCAACTATACTGCAATAAAATTAAAATATTTTAAAAAAAATAACCTATAATGGAAAAGAATCTGGAAAATATTAATGTGTATATATGTGTATAACTGAATCACTTTGCTGTACACTTGAAACTAACACAACATTGTAAATTAATTACACTTAAATTTAAAAAAAGAATGCATGCATTGAAAGAACTGTTAGAAAACCTATCAGCTACAAGTGTGTTGGAAAAGATGCTGGACTTACAGGCCCTGCACAGTCCAGGAGAAGAAAAGGATTCCTTGAAAAGTGAATTGAAAGTATCACTGCAGAATGTGGACATTGAAAGAACTGTAAGGGAGCAGAGCAGGAGCAAGTGTGTAGAGAGGATATTAGACTCAGAGTGAGAAGCTCAGGTTCTATTTCAAATGGGTCGCTAATTGGCTGTGAGACTTTGGGAAGGTCATTCAGCCTTTCTGGACTTTCTCTAACAAATGAAAGGTTTGGTTAGTTGTTCTGTAAGATGCATTCCAAGTCTAACACTACTCTGTGATTCAAAATATTGACAGAGATGGAAGAGTGGTCGAGCTGTTTCAGTTGGAAAACAAAAATTACAGTGTTCCTTCAGACTTTCCCCCCATCAATCCACAGTCCCTGGCAAGAAACCTAAGTGTGCTAAAATGAAGCCAATTAACATTCCTTACTACTGCTCTGTCATCAATCATCGTTAACTCAGAGAAGGCAGATGGGTAAGTAGCTATACGACATATTCTTGTAGATTGGTTTGTTCATATCCCACACATTTAATTTCATCAAACCAGAACCTCATTCCATTCTTCAGAAGCACAGTGTACTGTGGACTCTCCAGGCAAACACAGAGAGAAAAGGTGCTGATAGAGCCGTTAGATGAGGACCATGCACTGTCCACTGGAGCTGAGCTACGTGGAGTCATTGGTGACTTGAAAAGTTTTGGTGGAGTGGTGGTGGAGAGAGCCTGATCAGCGTGGGCTTCAGGGAGAATAGGAGAAGAGAAACTGCAAACAGTGGGAACAGACAGTTCTTAAGTTCTGCTGTCAAGGGAAAGAGATAAATGGGATGCAGTAGTCAAGAGGGTTTTTTTTTTTTTCAAATGGGAAAATAACAACATGGTTGTCGATAATGAGACTTCTCCAGTAGAGAAGGAACCCTCGATGATACTGGAGGAGAAAGGGGACACTTGCTGAGGCAACATCCTTGAGTAGGTCAGAGAGGATGGGACCCAAAGGTAGAGTATATGGGCACAGGGAGGTAGTGGTTGGATGTAGGTATTGGGAGAATCGCTTCTGTTTTCTCAGTGAAATTGGAAGCAACACCATCAGCTGAGAGCAAAGATGGGGGAGGAGGTGTTGGAGGTTTGAAGAGACAGCAGACATGAACTGGTCACCTAGGAACATGACAAAGTGATGGAACCAGGATGAGTTCCAGGCAATATCTAGGACCACCTGAGGTTAGTGACCATGAATTTAAAGTGAAATCACTCAGCATGCTTGGGTGTTTATCTGGCCATGCTGGGAGGGTAGAAGCAGGCAGAGGGGAAATTTAACTAGGGTTTCGGTTTAGTCAAGCCAGTACAAGGGAGAGAGGGGCAACGGAGTCGAGTCTGTATGCCAAGGGATGATTAGAAAGATAGACTGTGGAATTTAAACTGGGTGGGGAGGAGAGGGGATGGCAAGGGGGTGGAACAGTGAGAAGGTGATAGGAGCATTGGGTTAAAGTCCTGGTACAGAAGAATTGTCTATGTTGGGGTATGAGATCGAAAGATAATAGGCAGTGGTAAGAGAGTAGGATGCCTGAAATTAGGATTTTAAGGGTGTTGAATGTATTAAGAATGAAATGGTCCAAGGTATAGCCATAGAAGTGAGTACCAGAGATTGAAGAGAGAATGAGGCCATTGGAGAAAGGAGATGAAAAACTGAAAGGCCACTGTATTAGAAAGAATATCTGGTTATTGAAATTACATGAGTAATAATCAGACTGATTTTGAAGACAGTGATAGCGTGTCAGTTGCTAAAATCTTCAAGGAGTGAAGGGTAGTGGCCTAGGGATCAGCAAGAAGCTGAAACTAGTGGATGGGAACATCTGATGAGTGAGATTCAAAGCTGAGTGTTTTTAGGAAGGAGAGAGGGAGCACGGTCTCAAAGCAACACAGTAGAACCTGGAGAACACCTGTTCCACCCGGGCTCCATCTTATGAAGAGGAAATAACTACCAGACCACCTGAGAGGGTTAAAGGGAAGACATGTCCTCAGGGAGAGCCAGGTGTCAGCCAGAGGAAGGTCAAGAAACATTCTTCTTCCAAGAAGCTGAGAATATAGGGCAGGTGTCAGCAAACTATAGCCTGTGGGGCCCCCTGTTTCTGTAACAGTCCTACGGAGAGGTGTGGGGGGCAGCAAGGGAGTGAGGGGGGCTCTCCCTTGGGCCCTGCTGCTGCTCACGGGTAGGGTGAGGTTAACTCTGAGTGCACGCTTTCTCTTCACCTGTACTGACCAGTCTCCAGGCCAGCAGAGGGGCTGATGATCCTGGTGAGAACACATCATTACCAAATGTAGCCTCAGCCTTGATTCATTCCTCTTCTTAGATTGGGCATTGCTTGCCAGAGTCTCCAACACAAAAGGTGCTCATTCCAATTGAATATTAACGCTTCACTCAATTGGAGGACTTTCAGCCTGACCTTCAGTAAGGTTAGCTTGATTCTGCTTTATGACCAATGGTACCAAACACCATTCGTGTGCAATAACGTTAAAGAATTAAGTTAAACATTCAAAGCAGATGACTTAGAATACACTTGGCTTTCTTTGTCATTTTCCTGCTGCACACCCCAAAACTAGTGATCCGACTGAGACCCTTGCACAAGTGATGAGACCAGAGAAGAAACTGTGACACACACAGATTTGCTTTCTTTCTTGTTTTATTGACAAAGGAATAAAACAAAAGGGCTCTCTAATAGCTGCAAATTGGAATTGAAGCCACACGTCCGTAATCATTTCCCAGCCTGAGTCACGTCTTGCTCAAATGGCCTAAACTTGAGGATTGCCACGTTGACCAGGAAGTGCTTTGCCCTGATGGCGGGGATTAGCTTGTTGGTTTGCCTCTCTGTGAATCTCTTCCAATGCAGTGAGCACTTTCCAGCTGCCTCTATCACACCCGGAAGGAGCACAGAACAGAGGTGATACATTGGTGTGCATTCCCCAACATTACCTGTTTATTTGGATAATTTCATTTAAGCTGTCTAGAAGGTTTAGGTGGATAATAGTTTTCTTTTTTTTTTTCATTTGCTCATTTGTGCATTCATTCATTAAATGTTTATTAAGCAGCTGCTTTTTATTTTTCAGAATACTACTCAGCAAAGAGGAAACCAAGCCAACTTAAGATATGGTCCCTACTCTCGTTTTCAAAAAGGGGTGAGGGCAAGGTGGAATGGATTCTGGAAATTAACAGGCTTACTGATGGTTTCTGACAAGGTTTTAGAAGACACTATTGAGCAGATGTTTTGTGAGCACTTAGACCAGAGGGCAGTGATGATCGGGCGTCAGTGTGCGTCCACCAGAGATGCACTGTACCTAACATAATTTTCTCTTCTGGTAGGGTTACGAGACTACTGGACCCAGGAAATAATATAAACCAGGTGGCTTAAGTAGCATTTCAGGGTCTTCACTTTTTCCTTGTGGACTTACAGGAAGATGAATATTAAAACAGTGGATGGATTTCATTCATTCTTTTATTTATTCATTCATTCAGCAAATGTTTATGGTGCCAAATAAACAGAGTGTAAGGTACTCTGTTAGGTGATGGGACGATTAGATGATCCCTGCTTTTACGGAACTTACCATCTATGGCAGGAATGAGACATCTACCATGCAAAATATACACACTGAAACGGGTAACCCATAGGGAACTCGCCAAGAATATTGGTTAATTCATTAGTGTAAGCCCAAAAGGAAGCTTCTAGTGGTTTGGGTGGCAGCCTTGGCTCTGAACTTTCCCAAAGTTTTATCGGTAAATTGGATGATAATACAGAAAATATTATAATATTTGGGAGGAGAATTAATGTATGCCCATATGTTAAAGAACATGCAAAATCATTCTCAAATAGATTAAAAGTGCTAAGTAATTCAAAATTATATGAAAGTCTGGCAGAAAATAGACTAAGATGTTTGTAGATCTGTAGAGAAATGGTAATATTCTCAGCTCTAAAGAAACATAAACCATGTAAATAGAAGAGACCGACAAACGATGGGTTTAAATAAGCAGACTTTTAAAATATCTATACAATGCAGAATAACATCACTAATATTAAAAGGAAGAAAAACCAGCCTGTTAAAAAGATCTGCATCAAGTATGACAGAATAATATCTATAATACCGAAAAAACTGGATTTAAATTTATAAGAAAAAAACATGATGAATAGAAATAATAATTCACCAAAGAGGAAATACACAACATATTTAAAAGACACATTCACAGAAAGAAAGTTCACACTTTGCAGAGCAACAGAGTCTCAGAATCTCTGGGTATCACTGTCTAACTGAAGGTCTGGCTTAATGATGGACATAGGGGTCTCGGCAGAGAAACCCCACCAACAGAAGAGGTGATCACCTCCCTGACATCCTTTGTGCTCCCATAGTATCCTTTGTGTATTTCTCTGGCTGTGCTTGTTACTTTCTGTTCTAAATACTACATGCCCATGGGCTAAATCTCCCTGAGTGAAAGGACCACAACATGTATCTTTGTATTCCCAGCAGCATGATAGGGGCTGATACTTGCTAATTATGAAATAAGTAGCATGTACATTCTTGATCAAGAGACAATGGGTCATGGTAGGACATGGGGCAACTGGACACAGCAAATTAAAGAGTGGGTAACAATATGACCAGGCCCCTACACCTCCATGCTGTGAGTCTAAGAATAGCTCTTGGATCTCCTGTACTCAGGAAAACACTGGCTCTCCCTGGATATATCCTCATCCTTAGGAAGAGTTAAGAGGTAGCACAAGAACTTTGCGCACTCCTGGAAAGACCCTCACCCTTCTTTCTAACCCCTCTAAACACTGGCTGCCTCAGTATTTGCCTTGAGACCATCTGGACCAACCCCATCATAGTGTTTATTCCTGTCTACTTCAGTCATCATAGGATGCCCAGGATACCCTTCATCCCCAGGAGTCTTACTCACATGGGCAGTAATGCTGCCACTGTGTCTCCAACTCCTGCCTCCATGAAGAGGATCTTTTGTTCTATGGCCTCTGATTGGATTCAGCTAATGGAGGCTGGGGCAGGATACCACGGGCAGGAGGAAAGTGAGCTTAGGTATGTATTCTCCTGACATGCTCTTGGTTGGGTTACGAGGGATTGCCTGCATCCCTCTTTCCAAGGTCCTAGATTCTGCCAGGCAGCCCTCTCTATCAAGCTACTCTCTCTGAGTTTCTGTAACAACTCTCTTCCTGTCCTTTTAGGTGGCAATAGCTCTTGTTTGTTGCTAGCCCCTGGGCGCTACATCAGCCTTGGTTGGCTTCCTTAACCCCTGCCCATATTTGCAAATAATCCCTTTATTAAACTCTTTTCAGTTGCCCAGTACGACTGTGCCATCTGTCTCCTGCTGGGATTTCGACGAATACACTGCTGAATAATTAGTTGTTGGATGTATGCATGGCTTTGAATCTCTGTAAGAAAACTGAGATCACCAGGAAGTATTCTTTGCAGCAAGGGTAAGTGGCTGTGGGGATGGTGGGAATTTTCCTCATTTCGGTAGGTAACCTGACCCTGGAAGCACAGAAGGGAGGAGTGGCTACTTAGCCAACAAGGCAGAGGATAGAGGAGGAAGGGCACTCATGGATCGGAGGAAGGCGCAAAGACCCAGGCCCTGAGACATGGAGCCTACCGGAAGCAGCCGTCGACAGGAGCCACAGCAAAGGAGATGCTACCGGTGGAGCTCCGCAGGAGTCCCAAGGAAGGAGCAGAGCAGTATGTCAGGCTGTGGTTTCACAATCCTAGACATGGAGGCTGGGCCAGAGAAATAATGCCTCCCCTCTCACTTCTTCCTACTGCCCCACCCACTGCTTCCTTATAGCCTCCATGAGCACGGGCAAGCGGCAGTTATCAAAGGCATGAAAATGAGAACAACCTGAGTCATATTACCTCTGCAGAATCAGCACTTATATAACTGGTGAAACTAATATACTCATGGACTTCGGTAACATTATAAGTCAAGGCAACTCTTTCAGAAAGCTCTATGGCAATATGCATTGCATTTTAAATAAAATGTTGTGTCTTGTGACTCTAATCCCATTCCTAAATGGGCACCCTAAAGAAAATTTGTAAAGACACATTTGCAATATGGCATTATCCCTAGTGTCGAACACTGTGTAATATACAATGTTCAGTGGAAAGAATCAAATGTAAAAGTGTATGAGGCAAGAATATACAATGGAGAAAAGACAGTCTCTTCAGCAAGTGGTGCTGGGAAAGTTGGACAGCTGCATGTAAATCAATGAAGTTAGAACACACCCTCACACCATACACAAAAGTAACTCGAAATGCCTTAAAGACTTAAATATAAGACATGACATCATAAGACTCCTAGAAGAGGGCATAGGCAAAACATTCTCTGACATAAATCATACCAATGTTTTCTTAGGTCAGTCTCCCAAGGCAATAGAAATAAAAGCAAAAATAAACAAATGGGACCTTATCAAACTTACAAGCTTTTGTACAGCAAAGGAAACCATAAACAAAATGAAAAGACAACCTAGAGGCTGGGAGAAAATATTTGCTGATGATGTGACCGACAAGGGCTTAATTTCCAAAATATACAAACAGCCCAGACACCTCAACAACAAAAAAACAAACTACCCAACAGAAAAATGGGCAGAAGACCTAAACAGACATTTCTCCAAAGAAGACATACATGGCCAACAGGCACATGAAAAGCTGCTCAGCATCACTAATTATTAGAGAAATGCAAATCAAAACTACAATGAGGTATCACCTCATACCAGTCAGAATGGCCATCATTCAGAAGTCTACAAATAATAAATGCTGCAGAGGGTGTGGAGAAAAGGTAGCCCCCCTACGCTGTTGGTGAGAATGTAAATTGATGCAGCCACTATGGAAAACAGTATGGAGTTTCCGCAAATAACTAAAAATAGAGTTGCCATATGATCCAGCAATCCCACTCCTGGGCATATATCCAGACAAAACTATAATCAAAAAGATACATGCACGCCTATGTTCATTGCAGCACTATTCACAATAGCCAAGACATGGAAACAACCTAAATGTCCATTAACAGATGAATGGATAAAGATGTGATATATATCGGGTTCGATCCCTGGTCGGGAAAGATCCCACATGCTGCAGAGCAACTAAGCCCGTGCACCACACCTACTGAGCCCGCGCGACGCAACCACTGAAGTCCGTGTGCTCTAGGGCCTGCGTGCTGCAAAGCCCACGCACCTAGGGCCTGTGCTCTGCAACAAGAGAAGCCACCACAATGAGAAGCCCGCACATTGCAATGAAGAGTAGCCCCGGCTCACCGCAGCTAGAGAATACCCGCACGCAGCAACGAAGACCCAACACAGCCTAAAAAAAAAAAAAAAAAAAGGTAAATGTACAATGGGCAGAGATATAAAAGTAGGTATGCCTAGAGGCAAAATGTGAAGAAAATAGGCAGCAATGAAAATAGTATCAACAGAATAAAATTTTTCTTTTTATTTTGGCTGTGCCACACAACTTGCGGGATCTCAGTTCTCCGACCAGGGAGTGGACCCGAGCCTCTGCAGTGAAAGTGCCAAATCCTAACCACTGGACCACCAGGGAATTCCCCTAGAATGAAATTTTAAATTATTTTTTCCTGAAATTCTTCAATGTTGCTGTAACATTTTTACAATCTAATGTAAAAAAAATGCTTTCTAAATTTTAAGTGAACACCACCAGGAGGGGTCACATCACTTGCCTTTCTATAACCTTCCAATATTCCAATGATTTCCTTGTGCAATAAAAATACCATGCAAATCTCCTTCTGTGGTGTTTAAGGTTGTATCTGTCAGGCCTCTGACACCTCCTGGATCTCATCTGTTGACTCTCCTTCCCTTGTCCACTATGTTCCAGCCCTCCAGGGAGGTTATGGGCCTTGGAAACACCAACCTTATTCCTGTTTTAATCTCTGCTCCTCCTGTTTTCTTGGTCTAGAATGCATTTTCTTCAGGTCTTCTCACGGCTGCCTTTTCCCATCCTTCAGCTATCCCTTCAAATGTCACCTTTTTAGAGAGGCTGTGGAGACACTGACTATTATCTACCAACTGAACATCTCTAGCTCCCACCAGGAAACTCTTAAGGGTCGGGTCTTCTTTTACCTTCCTTGAGGAAGCTAAGACCTGGGCACATGGCTCAAATGCAGCCAATCATTTCCTGTTCCTACATTTCAAAGTTGAAGAGCGTGATGATGCATAGGGACAGGGATAGTTGCAGTTTCCTTGGTGGCTCTGGTGCCATGGAGAGTCCAGTAGAATCCTAATAATAGCTAAAGTTGGTGGTGTTCATCACAGTGATGGTTTAGTCCAGTGGTGGTGCTCTTAGCAGTGGCCATGGCTGGTTGGTGTTGAGCCGATGTGCAGACTACCATGTGATTTTTTCTTGGTTGTATCTTGCCTCCCTTGGGTCCTACGGAAGCTGGGTTCTGCAGTCTATGTATCGATGCTGTTAGTTACCTGAAACTCTTCCCCAAAATGTCTTTTCTGCTTAAGTTAAGCAGAGCTGTTTTCTATTGTTTGCAACCACAAACCTATACAAAGAACTTCCCTGAAAGCCTAAGCTAAAGCAGCCAGTTCCCTATATCCTGGTTGTTCTCTGTGACAGTACTCAGTTTTTCACAACATGTACCACTATCTGAAGTAATTATTTTGTGTATCTGTTTTTATTTGTTTAGTTCTTTTATTTTATTTATTTATTTATTTTCTTGTAAAATTAATTAATTTAACGTAATTAATTTTATTTATTTTATTGTAAAATTAATTTTAATTTAAAATTAATTAATAATTATTTTTAAATTAATGAATATAAATATTCATTTCATAAATGACATAGAGAGTAGAATGGATGCTAGAAACAGGATTCCAAGAGACATAAGGACCAAAATTAATATGAAGAAATCTAATAGGATAAATATGAGAGCTGACTTTAGGTCGATCAATCAATCGCACAAGTACAAGATTGGGGAGACCTTACTTTTTAGGAATTTGAGTGCTAAAAATGAAAAACCTATAGATTGTGATAGACTGCAAGCTCAGTAAGACTTGACTTCTAAAAAGGGTGCAAGCAATCTTAGGGTATTCTAACAGGAATACATAAGGGATTTCTGCTTCCGGCCAAGGTGAATTAACAAGGACCAGATTTACCTTCTCGCCTTAAATAACTAAAAACATAGGACAAAACATGTGAAACAATGTTTTTTTTCAGACACTGGACCACAAGCAGCCAGGAGAGTGATTACTGAGAGAGGGGATACGAACAGATGATCTTTACAATTGCCCAGTGTACTGCCTGGATAATGTTTTCAGGCCACAGCACAGGGAGGGGGAACCCAGGCAGAGCCAGGCAATCCCCTTAAATTGAGGAGATGGGGCTGGGATTTCAAGGACGTCAAGATAGCTGAAGTTCAATGGTCAGTGTATCAGAAAGAAGAGAGCTGCACAGGGAGAGAATCCCAGAGAACGGCAGAGTGTGCCCCTTAGTCATCAGCTAAATGCTGATTGGCGCATGTGAGTGAGAAAATAACCCATTCCACTCCTAGATATTTACTCAATAGAAATGAAAGATTTGTATGCGAATGCTTATAGCAGCTTTATCTGTAAGAGCCAAAACCTGGAAACAAACAACTTGTCCATCAACAGATGAACAGATACACAAAAAGTCCTATATCCATATAATGGAATATCATTCAGCAGTAGAAAGAACAAAATATTGATACACGCAATAATATGGATGAATCGCAAAATAATTATACTGAATTTACAAAGTCAGACAAAAAAATGCATACATTTGATTCCATCTGTGTAAAATTCTAGAAGAGGCAAACTGACCTATGGTGATCGAAAGCAGATCAGTGGCTTCCTAGGGATGGGATGGAGGACTGGGGTGGGGGGAATAAGGAAGGAGGGAATATGTATCAAGGGGCATGAGGGAACTTTCGGGAATGATGAATACGTTCATTATTCTGATTGTGAACATTTCATAGATTTATACATATGTAAAAGCTAATCAAATTATACAATTAAAAATGTGCAGTGCATTGTACACTAATTATACCTCAATAGAACAGAAAAAAAAAAAAAAGAAATACAGCACGCAAGCAAGATATTTGATAGTGTCATGGTACCCCTCACCTAGAATCCTCACCCAGTCCTTCTCACGTGTGCTTTAGCATAGAGAACAGTAAGCCTGGTCTCCTACGCAGATGATTGAAAATCAGCTAGATTCACTCAGGAATGATTCCTGCACAAACGTCAACTAAATATTTGTTGAATGAATGTATAGATGGATAAATGAATGTATTCCTCCACCGAAGCCTATAGGATTCAAATTTGTGCCTCCAGAAAAAATTTGGCCACACAAAATTTCACACAAATGAAACATCACACAAATTCTTAAAACTGAAAATTTTAAATCCTCACAGGCTAAGGGCCTACGCCTCTATTCTGGGGACTGTAATTTAAGAGCTTGATGTCTATAAGAGAAAAGAAACAGATGAGAAGTCTGATGTTTAGCTGGGAGAAGTTTTAAAAGACACCTGAAAATTTTCTTCAACACACAGGAGGAAGATAAATTAAACACATTTTGTGTAACTAAAACCGAGGAGTTGGCGGCTGAGAGATGGATTTTATTTTATTTTTTATTATTAATTTTTGGCTGTGCCATGCAACTTGGGGGATCTTAGTGCCCCAACCAGGGATCAACCCAGGCCCCATCAGTGGAAGCACAGAGCCCTAACCACTGGACCACCAGGGAATTCCCTGGGAGGTGGATTTTAATCCCAAAGTCAATCCTGAAGCTGGACGAGGTGCCCCTCCTCTCCTTTCCCACACGTCCATAACACACTGTACATGGGCCACTCTAACACTACTATACCCTATTGTGATTATTACTTTTTAAAAATGTTTTCCTGGCTAAATTGTGTACTTTCTGGTTTTAGATAGCAAGACAAAATAGGATAAAGATGTCAATTATTTCTAAATTCATCTACAATCTCACTACAATCCCATTTAAAATGTAAATAAGTTTTCCTCTTCCAACCTCTTATTGTTTTGAACTTGAAAAAATAAATGTGTCTGAAATCAATTTGGAAGAAAAGATGTGAAAATTGTCAAGAAAATTCCAAAAATAAAGGGGAAGAATAATGCTATCGCATTAAACTCTATCTACAGTAACTAAAATACTTTGATTCTGATGTCCAAATAGGCAGATCAATGGAAAATAGTGGTGTCTAGATGAATCAATGTAAAAGAATAAAATGCATCAATAAGTAGTGAGGTGGGAAAATGTTTGAGATACCCAGTTACACACAGCATTTATATTTGCGGGGAAAACTACACAAATAAAAAAATGTGTGTGTGTGCGTGTGTGTAGACTAGGGTGGGATTTATTCAAGAAAACTTTGCGAGTGATTTACTTTCATTGAGAACCAGGGTGGGGCAGACCTGGGGTTAGGAAGTGAAAATGGACGAGATGGGCACTGTTCTTTTCACTTTATTCACTTCTGTATTTTTGGAAATATTTTTATATATTGCATGGATGGTTTTTAATAAATTACAGAGGAAAAAGAGGAAAGGGGAGAAAGGAGAGAAAAGGGCACAGAAATCACAGAGAATGGAAGAAACTAAGGATGGGCTTTGAAGTCATAATGACAGGTAACTTCTCTAAGCCTCAGTTTTTTTCCTATAAGATTGGTATCATAACAGGGTCCCCTTCACAGAGTAGTTTTAAGCATTTAATGAAATAACTTATGTAAAGGGCTTAGCCCATCATAATCAAGCATTATACAACATCTATAATAATTATTATCTGCTACTACTAGTTACTATTATTTATAGTCCAAGAAATGTGCAGTTGGAAAGTTATAAGAACACCCCAGATTCCTTCACAATAACCTGGAGGTTAAGCTCAGGGAAGAAGGTGGCTATGAGATTATAACCAGGAAAGCTTTAATCTAATCAACTGCGTTGTGCTCTGTCTGAAGAAAGAGTGTGTTAACTGAAGTAGGAATGTGATCCATATGGAAAACACAAAAGTATCTATTAGGAGAAATGAGAGAGGGTTTCATCTGTTGGGAGACGGATGCTGATTAAAACAACCCTGGGATTAAATCTTAACTCCCTGAATAGATTTTGCTATAAAGCAAGAGTACTACTCTGACTAATCAACACACTGGCTGTTACATGGATTATTTTGGTGTAGACATCAGCCTCTCTTGAGTTCAGTTTGTGTGCGGATCCTTGACAGTCTGATCTCATCTAGGCCGACAGAAGACAATTTTTGGATCTAAAAGCTGAAGTCCAAATCCTAGAACTTTATGATCTCCTACAAACAAGATTTTGTGCTATGGGCCTGATATGAATGAAGGGAAAGCAGTTTTCTGTTTTGGAGAATTAAAACTTCAGCATGAATGAACAAGTGGATGGATGAATGAATACATGAGTACTGGAAGGAGTTGTCATATAGAAGTGTAAACTCTGCATCATTGTGTTATTTTTACACGTGGGACTGCTTCTCCCTTGTTTCTAGTTGACCGTGCTATCCAGACGATCAACCACCCCTGCAGTAGCTGATCGCTGTCAACCTCTTCATCTTCTTCTTGCCACTTTCCCTCACCCACTGCACTCCAGCCTTCCTGACCTTCCCCATTCCTGAATGCAATGCCGCTGGCTCTCTGCCTGGCTCTCGCCTTCCCCTTACTTTACGTCCCAACTCAGCGGTCACTTCCTTAGAGCCTCGAATCAGTCTCCCCAGTGCCTCTCCCAGTTTCTCTATGTAAAGTAATCACCTTCCCACTCCCAGCACCACCACATTATTTTCCATCACAGCATTCAGCATCCTATATATTTTATGGAATATTTTAGTTCTTACCTGCTGAGAAGCAGATGCCTAGATGGGATTAAACGTACAAGAGATTTACTGGGAGAATTGCCTGTGATGGATAAAGGGAGAGGGAGAGAGAGGAAGTGAGGAGAGCCACCAGCTACAGGTCTGACAGCCCTGAAAGGGAGAGTGAAGGAAGGAGGGATGGGTAGGAAGGGTCATGAAGCGCAGCACAGTTCAGAGAAAGTTTTAGCCAGGACTGTGGGAAATCTTCCAACCAAAGTCACCTGTTGGGGGAATCCTAGCTCTTGAAGGAACAGGCTTTCATCAGCACCCGCCACTATGCCCAGTTATGGGTTGGGAGCCCACAGGTTAGGCCCTGGTGCAAGCCCAATGGTGGGTCCAGAATGGCAGCAGCTGGGACCACCAGTCACACTCCCTGTGGTTAATCATTTGAGAAGTGCATTTTCATGGTTGTCAGATTCTCTGAACTGAATGTTTGTGTCCCTCCCAAACTCATATGTTAAAGTCCTAACCCCCATTCTGATGAAATTCGGAGGTAGGACCTTTGGGAAGTATTAGGTTTAGATGATGTCTTGAGAGTAGAACCATGATGGGATTCACCCTTATAAGAAGAGGAAGAGACCAGAGTACTCTCTGTCTCTCTCCCTCTTTCTCTCCGTCTCTCCATTATGTGAGGATACAGCAAGAAGTCTACCCTCTGTAAACTAAGAAGTGGGCTCTCACAAGACCCTGAATCTCCTGGCACCTAGATGTTGCACTTCCCAGCCTCCAGAACTGTGAGAAATAAATGTTTGTTGTTGAAGCCGCCCAGGTTCTTCTAGGATAGGGGGGTCCCAATGTAGCTGACATGCCACCAAATGGCCTTCTACTCGAGGAATATTCCATATTGGAGCTCAGCATTGGTCTCTATTGCTGACAGGTTGGACATTCACAGGCAACAAAAGCTAGTCTGGCCTTGATAAACAGTGAGTCCTCTGGGCCCTCCAACACAACATATATAACATATCCATCCATTCCATCATGCCCACTTCCCTCAGTCTTCTTATTCCTTCCTTGACCACCTGCCAGGGTAACTCAGGCATTACACTTTGCTTGGCATTGTCCAGCAATTTCTCCAGGTTTCTAAGAAACCACCCTGTTCCCCAGGGCCCTCGCTAAGGTGTTAAAGCAGTGTCCTGAGAAAATGTCTCTGAAGCAATAAATTCCTGTTTATCCTGCCTTTCATTTGACCCTATTGATCAATCACCATCAAAATTCAATTCCAGGGGTACTCCCCTGGCTTCTGCTGGTACATGCTGGCTAATTCTTGCAACAACTTTAGTAAATAATTTCTTTCTTCCCTTGTCAGGCACAGCACATCCCTAGCCAGGTCTGCTAGGGAAGTAACCCTAGTTATGAGTTTGGCAAGCAGAGAGGAGGTGGGGCAGCTGCTGAGGAGGGCGCTTGTGGCCCCTGAGAATGAGGCACTGCAGGGAAAGTGCTGGTCCTTCTTAGATATATTAGTTTTTTATCACTGCCTAAGAACTTGCCACACACTGGTAGCTTAAAACAGCACACATGTATTATCTCACAGTTCCCATGGGTAGGGAGTCTTTGCACCACTTAGCTGGGTCCTCTACTCAGTGATTCACCAGGCAGCAATCAAGGTGTTGGCCGGGCTGTGTTCTTTTCCGGAGCTCAGGATCCTCTTCTAAGCTCACATGGTTTTTGGCAGAATTTGGTTCCTTGCGGCTGTAGGACAGAGGTACTCATTTTCATGCTGGCCTTAAAAATGTCAGCCAGGGGCCATTCTCAGCTCCTAGAGGTGCCCCCAAGTTCCAGGCCACACGTGCCTCTCATGAGCCCTTTCACAACCAGGCAGCTTCCTTCTTCAGACCCTCCAGAGAACTCTCTTATCTCCAGGAGGATCCAAGGCCCTCTTTTAAGGGTTTTCACCTGATTAAATCAGGCCTAACCAGGATAATCTCCCTCTTGATTAAGTCAAAGTCAATGGATTGGGGAAATGAATTACATCTGCAAAATCCCTTCACCTTTGCTATATTCTATTTCCTGCAAGCTAGCCACAAGTTCTGCCTGCACTCAAGAGAGGAAATATCCACAAAGGCGTGACTCACTGGGGTAGCGTTAAGGTGTGTCTGCACATTAGGGAGGTGAGGGTCACCACAGGAGCATGGTGGTGGGCCCAGAGGAGCAGCAGCTGGACCTTTTGTCAATTATGGTCCCTGCAGAGGGAGACCTGAGCAGAACATTTTCATGGCTATTATCACAATAATCATTATGGTATTAACTCAATCAGAATCTCATGAATTTGATAATGTATTATATGTTTATTTTCTTCTCTACTGGACTATTAGTTCTTGCAGGGGTAAGGACTAAATCTATCCTTTACTCTTCTATCATTGCCTAGCCCTCTCATGGCCTAGCACAATGCTTTTGTACATAGCAGATGCTCAAAATATTTGTTAAATGAATAAATAGCTTCAGTAGCAGCAGCCATTTTATTCTGACACTGTCCCCTGACCAGATTTAACTCATCTAAGTGTGACATCCTGACCCAAGCTAAGCCAATGAGGCTCTTCCCTAAAATCTTGAGTTGAGGCTGACAGATGATTGGGCTAGTTGCACTCTGGGTGGCTGAACAGTAACTGATAATATTCTCCAGAATGTCTTCTGCCTTGTGGACCAAGGAGCAGTGGCTGCCAGTCTGAGGCATGGAGGACATGTTGCAGATGCTCCAACAGAAATAGAGAGAAAGGAACCCTGCGGATACATGTTTCTCCTAGGACCTCTTCCCTGACCATCAAGAGGTTCCACGGTGTTCTTCCAAATTTCCCTGTTTTGCTTAAAGTAGTTGGAGCTGGATTTGGGGTCCTATGTAATATACTCTGGAGGTTAGAACATAAGCCAGCTAGCGCTCCCCACAGCCTTAGTTCGAGAAGCTGTGATGTGGGAAAGGGGGGTGGTGTTAAGGAATGAGAGGGGCCTTTTATTTTGTATATGAACCGTTCTTTAATCAAATTTTATATATGCTGATGGCCTGTTCAATGCTAAGAACTTTTTGTTTGTTTGTTTGTTTTTGGTAAGAACTTTTATACAGTGAATAGTAACACCTCATGGCCCGCCCCCGCCCCCAGGGATTTGTTCTGGAAACTTAAAGTTTCTGCTATACTGTGTGCTGGAGTAGAAGCTGCATTCTAATAGGGCCACATGGGCTTTCTGATGAGAATATCTCTTCTTTGGTAACACTCTACTGAATTTTGGGAGTCAGAGCCTTCGGCACCTGGCTTTGTTCAATGTCTTCTTCCTGCTGTAGCGCCTATTGGGAGGCCCTGTATTTCTTGGCAGCTGTGCTGTTCTGACATCATTTTAAGTCAATTAAAATTATTAGTGTCATTTTTTTTTAAATTTTTTAAAACATCTTTATTGGAGTATAATTGCTTCACAATGTTGCATTAGTTTCTGCTGTATAACAAAGTGAATCAGCTGTACATATACATATAACCCCATATCCCCTCCCTCTTGCATCTCCCTCCTACCCTCCCTATCCCACCCCTCTAGGTAGTCACAAAGCACCGAGCTGATCTCCCTGTGCTATGCACTGCTTCCCATTAGCTACCTATTTTACATTTGGTAGTGTATACATGTCCATGCCACTCTCTCACTTTGTCCCAGCTTACCCTTCCCCCTCCTGTGTCCTCACATCCATTCTCTACAACTGTGTCTTTATTCCTGTCCTGCCCCTAGGTTCTTCAGAACCTTTTTTTTTTTAAGATTCCATATACATGTGTTAGCATACAGTATTTGTTTTTCTCTTTCTGATTTACTTCACTCCGTATGACAGACTCTAGGTCCATCCACCTCACTACAAATAACTCAATTTCATTTCTTTTTATGGCTGAGTAATATTCCAATGTATATATGTGCCACATCTTCTTTATCCATTCATCCGATGATGGACACTTAGGTTGCTTCCGTGTCCTGGCTATTGTAAATAGTGCTGCAGTGAACATTGTGGTACATGACTCTTTTTGAATTATGGTTTTCTCAGGGTATGTGCCCAGTAGTGGGATTGCTGGATCATATGGTAGTTCTATATTTAGTTTTTTAAGGAACCTCCATATTGTTCTCCATAGTGGCTGTATCAATTTACATTCCCACCAACAGTGCCAGAGGGTTCCCTTTCTGCCACACCCTCTCCAGCATTTATTGTTTGTAGATTTTTTGGTGATGGTCATTCTGACCGGTGTGAGGTGATACCTCTCTGCAGTTTTGATTTACATTTCTCTAATGATTAGTGATGTTGAGCATCCTTCCATGTGTTTGTTGGCAATCTGTATATCTTCTTTGGAGAAATGTCTATTTAGGTCTTCTGCCCATTTTTGGATTGGGTTGTTTGTTTTTTTGATATTGAGCTGCATGAGCTGCTTGTATATTTTGGTGATTAATCCTTTGTCAGTTTCTTTGTTTGCAAATATTTTCTCCCATTCTGAGGGTTGTCTTTTCGTCTTGTTTATGGTTTCCTTTGCTGTGCAAAAGCTTTTAAGTTTCATTAGGTCCCATTTGTTTATTTTTGTTTTTATTTCCATTTCTCTAGGAGGTGGGTCAAAAAGGATCTTGCTGTGATTTATGTCACAGAGTGTTCTGCCTATGTTTGAGAGGAGCCTTTTAGAAACAGCTAAACCTTGCTCTCCAGCAATGAGGCTGGTTACAAAGGACAGAGGCTGGGGATTCTGCCCCAAAGAGGAGCTCGCTGGAGCCCCTCAGGAGCCCCTCAGCAGCAGGAGCTAACGTACAGAGTGTGAAGCAGCCACTTTGGGGAAACTGGAAGTATTGTTACCACTCCAAGTTGCGTGGCTCAACCCACGCCATCCAGTCAGGCAGAGAGATTAGCCGGTCATGGGAGGGGTCAAGTACTCTTTCCATTGAAGTCTCCTTGGGACACCACCTAAGTCAATGGATGCAAATGGACATTTGCAGGTTATTCTGTAATATATTCATTTATACATTAGTCATCACTGTTAATGTGAAATAAAGGTGGTTCCAATGCAAGGAAGAGGGTCTGGATGCTGATGAGCATAAAAACTGACTGAGGGTTGTTGTAGAGGACAGGAGACAAGAGGAGTAGAATGGGGCAGAAACAGGAGAATTCTGTAGAATAGAACGATGAATGTGAGAATAGAAAATTTTGGCAAAGTTTTAGGAGGTGTAAGTGGGTATCCAGTGATAGGAGGAAAGATGAAAGGGATAGAAAGATATTCTATTTATTCCCGTGGGAAAGAGGATAGAGAAACAGGTATTTATTTAATCATTCATATTTTTTCAGCAAGAATCCATGGGCACCTACTCTGTGCCAGCCACTTTTCAGATACTGATGACACAGTGGCAAATAAGAGCAGCAGAGTCCTTCCCTTCACAGAGTTAACTTTCTTGCGGCTCTACTTGGACAGAGCATCGCTCGTCGCCACTCTTTCTCCATGGTTAGGGAAGGACTGACTTTATTAGCACTCGGGTGGGCACACAGATCTCTCCCCCAACCCCTGATGCCATCCTTAGAAAAGTACTGAGTGTGGAGTGAGGGCTGGGATGAGGAGACCCTGCAGCATACTAAAGGCTCAATAATGAGGAGACAAGCAAGAGAAGGAAGGAGAACGGCCCTTACATTGGGCTCAGGCCCACTGTGGCAGACATGGCGGGCTGACCACTGCAATTCACACTTCCCTCAAAGCAGAGACGCAGCTGCTCAGCCAGAGACTACAGTTCCCTTTGTATCTAAATGTGGCCGTCGGAATGGTTGCCACAGGAATAGGAAGACCAGTGATGTATGTTACTTCCAGGCCAGGACTTTCTAAAACATCATAGACTCAACTTTCATATTTTAACATTCTACATACTCTTATTTGATAATCCCCAACTATATGACACCAGGTTCATTCCATTATTATTTATATATGATGATGTAATAAAACATTTCAAATAATTTTTCATACCTTTACTATATTAAATTTTATTATGAAATATAGCATGTGTATATTTTAAAATTACTACTAATAACTTTCAAAAAGAATATGTATATACTCATTCCTTAACCAACAAAGATGCATGGGATTCCAACAAAAAGCAAACAACAATCTCCACTGAAGATAAACTCACACACAAAAATTACAAATCACACACAGGCAGCAATCTGCTGTGAAAAGAGAGCCAGCAGAAACATCAAACAGGGACATGAGGGCTTCCCTGGTGGCGCAGTGGTTGAGAGTCCGCCTGCCGATGCAGGGGACACAGGTTCGTGCCCCGGTCCGGGAAGATCCCACATACCACGGAGCAGCTAGGCCTGTGAGCCATGGCCACTGAGCCTGCGCACCCGGAGCCTGTGCTCCACAATGGGAGAGGCCACAACGGTGAGAGGCCCGCGTATCGCAAAAAAAAAACAAAAAAACAGGGACATGAGATAATGCAACATATTGAAAGAGGTAATAAATCAGCTACATTTAAAATTATGAAAGAGATAAGATATGGAATAAAAACCATGAGGGAAAAAAAAAGAATCTGTGGGAGGGGGGAACACAAAGAATTAGTGGGAGGGAGAACATGGAGAGAGGAGTGGACTATTTTAGTTAGGTAATTAACTAATTCGAAAAGGACCAGGTTCGGTGCAGATAGAAAAGTAAACAAGACCTAAGAAGACGGGAAGAATCAACAAGTAAAGAGGGTGAAGGGATGAGGAAGATGGGAAGAGAAAACTTAGCACCGAGTTTCTTAGCAGCAAAGGCAAAGCGGCAAACACATTGTACGTATTGCCCAAAAGTCAACAAATATAACAGTTCACCCAGGGAGATGAAGTGTTTCTGGCCCTGAGATGTTAGAAAAACGTATTCTGAAAGCATCTTTACATAAAGTGACTTGAGTGACACCGTGAACTCTGTCTCCAACAGTAGATTTACCAAAAATGCAGAGGGTTCACATCTGGCTTTTCATTGGCCAGCCCTTAATGAAAGGGGAGGACATAACTTAAATCATAAAAGAAATTCTCCGGAAAGTAAGAATGATAATCATTTGGTGTTGGGATGACAAAACTTACCAAAGGAAAAAAAAAGAAAACCTAAACATAATGACATTATGTAATCATGTATATACAGGTTTATCACATTTTGGTAGTTCTCGACATATCTGAAACTTTTTCATTATTATTATATTTGTTATGGTGATCTGTGATCAACAGTCCTTGATGTTACTACTATGACTCTCTGAAGGCTCAGACGATGGTTAGCATATTTTAGCAATAAAGTATTTTTAATTAAGGTATAAATATTGTTTTTTAGACATAATGCTATTGCACACTTAATAGGTTACAGTAGAGTGTAAACATAACTTTTATATGCACTGGGAAACCAAAAAATTTGTGTCACTCACTTTATTGTGACACTCATTTTATCATGGTGCTCTGGAACTGAGCCCACAATATCTCTGAGCTATGCCTATATTTAAAAATGTCATAAAATTTTGGAACAATAGAGAAAATATTACTCTAATCCTGAGTTTCTCAACCTTGGCACTACTGACATTTTGTACTGGACAATTATTTGTTATAGGGAGCTTCCCTAAGCACTGTAGGAGGATGAGCAGTGTCTCCGGCCTCTGCCCAGTAGATGCATTAGCATCCCCTCCCCCCCACCCCATACACTCCCTCTGGCCAGTTGCAACAACCAAAAATATCTCTAAGTATTGCCAAAAGTCCCCAGGGGAAAAAAGCAACTCTAGCTGGGAACCACTGTTCTAATTATACCAAGTAAATACCATTACTTTCATATATGCAATCTTTTTCATATGATACACATATATGTATACGTATATTGAAAGTTTCATTCAAAGAATGTTACAGATGGCTAGAGCAGACTCCTGGCGTTTGAGGATACCCAAGACCTTTGCAAATCCCCAAGTCGGCAAATACCACTTTAGCACATAACATCTCCCATAATTGTGCTTGAGAATGGAAAGAAAACAGTGAAACTGCTCCCAGACTCAGATCACGAGCAGCTGACCAGCTTCTTTCAGTAGCCAAAGTATCTGGGTGTCTACTCTCCAACCTTACAGCTCATTTTAATCAAATTTGCCTCAGCTAAACTACAAATCAGTACAGGTCAAGGGTCTCCTGGGTCTCTCTGGAGTAATTCAAGCAGTGAATCTAAACTCTTTAAATGCCAAGGGACTACATGGACCTCAGGGCCTGTGCTGCAGATGCGTGACAGTCCTTGGACTGTCAGGCTGGAGGTCCAGGTGCTATTGCAGTGTTAAAGCCTAGTAGGGCATTCATTTATGCAAGAAAAGACCACGAGACCTAAGTGTTTTAAAAGTGGTTTGTTTTGTGGATAAACGTATTTCAAAACATAGGCAATGGTAGAAGGGTGATGATTAAAAAAATAATACAGATGAAAATTTAGAGTTTGGTGTACAAGCTGGACGCCAATACCTGATGTTTCACATCATCTCCAAGGCCCGAAAAGCTTTTCTTGTGATGACCCAGCCCTGGGACTACAGAACCAGCCTGGGAAATTCGCCTTCTGCAAAGAGGAGCCCATGGCAAATAGTTTCTGCGCAAGGATGAGCTCGGTGGTCTGCTCAGATTCAGGACCTCAGAGACAATCTGAACATAACCTCAGGCAGTGCCACAACTGAAAGTCCTCTCGGGTATAGACAGAGCATTCGAGAGTGGAGAAGAAAACTGGATCAGGAGTGAGAAGATCTTTGCTCCTGATCACCTTGCCTCCCTGAACATGGCCAAGTGCAAGTTTGCCATGCAGCCAATACCATTTGTGAGGGCTACTGGGTTATGAGAAATTAATGAAAATAAGCTTTGAAAGCTTTAGATGGCAAGGCATTTGTGGCAAATTTGTCTCATCACTGAACACTGCAATGCACCCCAAAGTTACAGAGAGCGTAGAGAGTAGGTTCTGAACGTATCTTTTCACGTGGTCAATTCTTGGTCAGTGTAGGCTGTGATGTTGCTTTTCTCTAAAATCTTAGAAGGCCAGGAGCAAGAGTGAGTTTAAGACTTGGGAGTTAAATCAGAATGGATTTGTCTTTGCACTCACACCTAGAGGTTAAAATGAGATGAGCTATCAGGAAAAACTGTTCACAAAGTTTTCAAATCATTCAAGTCTTTAGTCCTGCCTTGTTCCCACTTCCCGTGGCCCAGTTTGGTGGTGCAGAGGAGAGAGGAAAACACTGGATTTTGTACCTCACTGCCACATAAAGGGGCCACTCACCAAGCCAGCTAATCTCTCTAGACCTCAGTTCCCTCACTTGTCAAACTGGAAATTGGGGGCATGCCTACCTCCTACGGTTGTGGTGAGGTTTAAATGCAGTGATGTGCTTGCACAGCTAAAGTACAAAGCCTTTTGAAAATATCAGGTAATATCCGGCAAATGTATTGCTCATTATCAGTTTCATTGCTACTTACTATCGACATATATACACTACCGAATGTGAAATAGTTAACTAGTGGGAAGCAGCTGCATAGCACAGGGAGATCAGCTCGGTGCTTTGTGACCACCTAGAGGGGTGGGATAGGGAGGGTGGGAGGGAGGCTCAAGAGGAAGGGGATATGGGGATATACGTGTGCATATGGCTGATTCACTTTGTTGTACAACAGAAACTAACACAGTATTGTGAAGCAATTATACTCCAATAAAGATCTATTAAAAAAAAAAAAGGATGGGTAAGGAAGGTCAGAGATACTGATGAATAAAAAGAAATCTGAGGGCTTCCCTGCTGGCGCGGTGGTTGGGAGTCCGCCTGCCGATGGAGGGGACACGGATTCGTGCTCCGGTCCGGGAGGATCCCACATGCCGCGGAGCGGCTGCGCCCGTGAGCCACGGCCGCTGAGCCTGCGCATCCGGAGCCTGTGCTCCACAATGGGAGAAGCCACAACAGTGAGAGGCCCACGTACCGCGAAAAAAAAAAAAAAAAGAACATATGTATCAGTACCTATATGTATATATACACAGACACCATATAGTATATATACACATATTTTATATACATATGTACACTCAGTGTATATGATATACAGAATAAAATATTAAGATTCTCCATGCCTCTAAAATCATATTCTAATAAAATCTTGTTGACATAAGATTTTTTTCCTCAGTTTGTTGTTCATGGGTCAGCATGGAACATCAGTAAGCCTCATCTGGAACCAGTTTCCTCCACCCTACTCATGTCCCACCCATTATGGACATCGCAGTTTTGCCAGTTTCTCATGGTTGCCCTGCATTTCTTGCCTGCCTCAGGCACTTTGCACCTGCTGTTCCTCTGCCAAAGGGGCTCCCTCCCCAGTCTCGCATCCTTTAGGTCTCAGCTTAAGCATCATTTCTTTTAGGAAGTCTTTCTGTCTCCTCTGACGAGGTTAGGTTCTCCTGTGACATGCTTCTAGAGTATCCTGCATATGTCCTTCCCAATACTCATCACACTGGTAAATACTTAATTTCTGTCTTCCCAACAGACAATAAACCCTAGAAGAGCAACGCCCATCTGTTTGGCTTACTGCTGAATCACTAGTGCCTAGCTAGGGCATCCAGTGAGCGTGCCACAATATGTGTTGAATGAATGGTGAGCGAATGGATGATGAATGGAGGGAGGATGGATGGGTGGATGGATGGACAGATGAAGGCATAGATGGCAAAACCCATGGATTCCCCAGCACGTATGAATATGAGATTATAAAATAAATTTTATCGGCTACATTTTGGGCATTGCTTCCTCTACTATTTTCTAAGAGCTTGATGAACAATTAGCACCAGCTCTAAACAGCTGAAAGAGTTGTCACTGAGATTTACCTTTACTATATTAATCTGGCCCAGCAATTGCTTCTTACTGACTGTAAGAAGTTTTGATTGGCATAGTGATGTCACTTTAAATGCCTCGATGAGGTCTTTCTTTCACTGCTCTGTAAGAAAAAGGACAGGTTCCTCTCCGAGAGAGGCACGGGATAACGCATTATCTGAGTTATCACTGTTCAGTCAAAAAATGCATGAAGGAGCCACATAATTCATCTAGACAGCAATCACCATGGAGTTATGCAGGCCTCTCATGTAGGTGATGAAACAGCCAAGTTCCCTGACAGTGGTGAATTACTCCTGTGTCGCTAAACAGCGATGCCAAAAGAAGTGTCAAGGCCACAGACGTGCAGAATGGGGGGGGGGGGGCTCTTCAAACTGCACGAGTAAAACTTTGATATGTTTTATTGCTTTCTTTTCATCTTGATCGTTGAGGTTTTAAAATGAAATTACAGGGATGCTAAGCCTAGCCAATGGGCAGGGTGATTCATTTCTACTTGGCACTGGTGTGAATATGGTGGCTTCAGTCCAGGCCAGGCCTGGGCTGGGGCCCCTGTGCCTCACTGTCCCACCACCACCCCTGTGGCTCAGCTGGCACCTCAAACCCTAAAAAAGGGTCCATGGCATATGGTAGTTTTTCCTTTTTCATCTATAGTCAAACAATTCAGCAAATACATCTTTTTTTCTTGTGGCTAAAATACTGACCTGATGTAATAAACCTCTGGCTTTTAAAAGCCTTGCAGTATGAGAGACAGGCTAACATCGGAGTTTGAAATCTGGTGATTAGGAAGTGTTTTGAATGGCCTTGAGAACTGCAGGTGAAACATTAAATTATACTAATATTCTTGTTTAGTTAAACTTTTTAATATTTTAAAAAGCCCTTCACAATATTGTGGATAAGTAAATTCTTGGGCCCAATTCCAATTTGAGCCAAATTCCAACTAATAATGTTACACCCATAACCCTTCTCCTTAACAGCCCATAACATTAAACTGAAAACAGGATTCTTAAAACACACTCTTATGCTGCCTACCCATGAAATAAGCATTACAGACTTTTACCAGATGTCTTTAATAGACATTGTTATTGAAAAGAATATTACATAAAATAAATTTAGACCGTTATTCTAGCACAATTGCTAAGGGAATATTGCTGCATGTTCAGGTAATCACATCTACACTTAATTGAGGGGTGAAAAAAAAACTGTGGCCATGACGATCTTTTGGTGGTGGTCAGGGACTCATTTATCCATCCAGCTCATTATCCCAGATTAGGACTTGTTAGTGCCTTCTCCATATCATAAGCCTCAACTTTCAGAAAATTAAAAGTTGGTCAGAAAAAAGAGCTTCAGTTAAGAAGCATCAGCCTAAGAGCAAATCCCTTATAAAAATCTTAGGGAAAAAAATTCAGCTCTTTTTCAGTTATGAGTGCCAAAAAAAAAAAAGTTTTGTGGTTTCAGGCACTTTTAAATTTTATAATTTGAAAATAAGTTAGAATTGAAGCAGAAAAAAGAAAGCTCTAAATCCATAACATGGACTTAATGCCTGTGGTATGTTTTGAAGACAACACAAAGCTAGCAAAAACAACCGAACTAGGCAGGGGAGGCGGCAGATGAACTAGGAGATTGGGATTGACATATATACACTAATATGTATAAAATAGATAACTAATTTAAAAAAAAGAAAGAAATACGCAAAAAAAGAAAAAGTGGAGAGAGAAAAAAAAACCAACAACCAAACTATTTGTTGGGAAATATGTTGTCTTGTGCCTGAATATTTCAAAAAATACCACTACTTGTGACAGAATTGAATTTTGTTGTCTGCCTCAGGCCTGCAATATAAAAAATATTATGCACTGTTGCCAATTAGGTAATAACTGGAATATATCTGACATTTCTCATTCTAGGGTATTGAACCAAGTACGGGGGGAAAGACCCACTTTTCTGGTCAGTGGTCTGTCCTTGTGGTAGCAAGCTCCGATGGAGATAAATCAGGGGCAAACGGCCATTAAGACAGGCCTGATATTTTCATTTCCTGTTTACAGAGAAAGAATGTGAAGGAGGGTCTTAACCAAGATGACTCAGCAAATCAAAGCTGAAGTTCACGTCTTTCCCAGGTGAAGCTATATTTGCAGCCTGTTAGGCTGTGGCTTCATCCTTTTTATTTAGATACTCTGCATTTGGGCAGGTCTGGGAGAACAGGATGGATCAGCATTTATTACTGGGGCGGTCCTGCCCGTAGCTGGGCCTGCGCAGAAGAGCAGGGGCCAGCATGGGTTTTGGATCAGACAAACCTCCATCTGATCCTTGTTCTGTAACTTACTGGTTAAGTGACTTTGGAAAGTTATGTGAGCCTCTGTCTATTCATCTGTAAAATGACGCTAAAAGAAATATATACCTCTTGGGTAGTTTCAGGCGTTGCATAAGGAAGAGATTTTTGGCAAGTAGTAACAGTAAATGTTAGCTATTATTGTTCTTCTCAAATTCCAAAACTTGCTTCCCAATTACCAGTAAGTTACATTCTGTAGATGTGGTACTATCTAATAGGATAGATCTTACTACTTTATATATGTAGGAAATAGCAGGCTATGATCATCTCCTTTTATACATATTTTGGAAATCTGACCATAGAGTTAGTTAAGCAGCAATGAGAAAACAGCTGACGCAGGATTCAGAAGACCTGGTTTGTGACCCAGCTCCACAATTTACCACTTAAGCAAGTTGCTTAAGCCTCTCTGAGCCTCAGTTGTGTTTTTTTTTTTGTTTTTTCAATCTGTAAAACTGAATGATAATTCTTACCTACCTCATATAGTTCCTGTGAGGATTGAATGGGAAGATAGATGTGAAAGCGTTTTGGAAACTATAAAGCACTTAGTTGAAATACATTAGAGTATTTTTTACAATTTTTATTAGGCTTAAAGTCACTTATGACGACAGATTTCTTTCTCCATAATTTTTTTCCCTTGAAAGTGTATTCTTATTGGGAATGATTGTTAGTTATGACTCATTTATTAATAGGCATAAAATTAGTTTTTATGACAGCCTTTTGCTAACAGTAAACCAAAAATGGATTCATGATTTTGTAGTGCTGTCCGGCTTTTCTCCTTTTTAGAAGTGGAGCCTTCACAACTTGTTGGAGCAAAGAAAAGGGCTGTATTGCTTAATAACTGTTCTACTAAAGTTCACCAAATTGTACTTGATGTTCTGACATTTATTGCTTACACAGAATATGTGTTTTCTACCTGGCCTTGTTAAGCGCATACACACACACAAAAAACTTGCTTTGACCAAAGGAGTCATACTAGTATGGTTAGAATAACTAGAGAAATTCAATTTGTCTGAAACTTCAGGGCTTCAAGAGCTAATCTCAAGTGACAGAGTTAATGAGAAATTTTGACCAAGAGAAGACGCTTACTTTCGGAAAAGGACAAACATTTTGTATAAACACACCGACTCCTTCCTCTGGCAAGGTTGTTTATGCTTAGTCATCGGGAAAGTTTCAGCTGATCTTTGATCCACGTGGGCTCAGTAATTACCAAGACATTGACTACCTACAGCCTAGAGAGAAAAGGAAAAGCCTGGCCTACTTGTAGCCTGGATACCTGAAAGAATAACTCAAGTTAACGAAATGCTTTCCTTGGAGATGCCATCTCTTTATTTTACGGTCACACCTGGTATAGTCGTCTGATACCAGGTCTGCTCTGCCCAAGGAAGAAGGAAATTTGAAGTAGGAGAGAATCATGATTCACATCTCCAAGCGTTATTCAACGCCATTCAGACTTCCGTGTCTTTAGTACACTTACTGTCTGCTCATCTTTAAGGAAGCAAACACTGCACACTAAAGTGTGATGACCTCTCAGTTAGGCAATCATTGTCCCTCAGCTCCACACCCACCCTTGTATACTTGGCTTTCCAAGGCTGGAGCTGGAGTCAGCAAACCATGATTCCCCTTTGCCAGCAGCTCCAATCTGAGAACTGTGGTTATTAGAGGGAGCCTGCAAAGCTGGAGGAGGAGAAGGGACTGACTCCTTCCCATGTGCCCACTACTGTCTCGACGTCTGTGAGCAGTCCCCCAGCCAGACTTCTTCACTCAGCAGAAGCAGTTCTTTCCCACAGCAGCGAGTGAATCCTGTGTTTAGTTTGCCCAGCATTTGCAGAACCAGCCACGTTGTGCATCCCTAGTCACCAGGGCCAGCCAAGTATCACCCCAGGGGTCTGAGTTTTAGCTCCATACAGTATCTCTAAGCTCCTAGATTTTGATAATTCCATCTTCTTCCCTTTTTCCCCCAACCCTAGTAGTATCTTACTATCCTCTTTTTATACTTTTAGTTACCTTGTTAACAATGTTGTACCTAGTTATGCATTCCTTATATTAAATTCTCTCTATTAAAATAACTAGGGCAGTTTCTGTCTCCTGACTGGACCCTGACTGATACACAGCTGACAACCTGGATTCATGTGTTAACACTCCCACAATATTGTCTGTTCTACAGTAGCTTGTAGTCAGCATCTATTGCATTTGTCTGCCCAGAAAGCAATCTTTTTATTTTGGCAAGCCTCCCTCAACTCACTCACTGTCCCTGTAGTTTAGGTAGGACTGTCTCTACCCCTTGCTCCATGGGAAGGCTTGTGACCCAAGTCCAACAAATGAAATTTTGTGTGTCACAGCCAGAGTGATTGCTTTAGTGGGTGGACATGTGCTCCCGATGGACTTGAAGTCAACGTCACCTCCTTAAACTTCCAAGTTACATAAGCCAAGAAGTTCTCATGCCTTAAGAAAGCTAGCTTGAGTTGTGTGTTTGCCACTGACAAGCTCTTAAACAAAAGGGATGAAACTTTAACAGTAGTACTTAAGTAGAAATTTGGTGGATGTGTGGGTGACAGGTAATTCTCCATGGCCTTCAAAACATATCTCCCCAATGGAGCTGGTAGTGGCAGGTAGGTGTACACCTCACTTGGTCCTCCTCCAGTCTGGAGCCTGGCTGGGACTCTTGTTGCCCACTTCCCCACAGGGCTGATTCCACGTGACCAGGGCTGGTAAGTAGAGAAAAGAGTCTTCAGGGCAGTGGCTTGGTGCTCTGGCGTCCACAATGTGAGATGAATGTAACTTTGTAGATGCACATTCTAATTGACGATTTAGCTTAATTACCTTACACGGTGATGGAGACGGGACAGAAATACTTCCTCCTATTATCTTCTAAACATGACCTACCTGAAACTGATATCTAAGCTAAGATCAGAATAGGAAGAGAATTGGCACTTCCTGAATACCCTTTTAGATAGAGATTGGGCTAAGCATTTTCTTGTCACAACCAACCCAGGAAATATATATCATATATATATATATATATCATATATATCAAATATATATCATATATACCCACTTTTCAAAGCTGAGAAAAGTGAGGCTTAGAAAGGACCCTAACCCTAAGCAACTTGTTCAAGGTCACAAGCTAATAGATTCAAATCCAGTCCCCTTTGACATTGAAATCCATTCTCTCTCACCACTTCAGGTGATGGCTTCCCTGAGGAAGTCAGCAGATAGTTCAAAGAGAAAAGATGATCACCGAAAACACCTTGTCTCTTACTTTTCTCCTTGTTTTTCCACATCTAAAGCCCCAAAGCAGAAACGTGGCTGGAAATTTGTCCTAAAGGCTGGAATTTATCCTGTATATGGGGGAAGCAAATCCAAAAGCAATAGTACTTGGAATGTTAGAAAAGTCTTAGGCTGTTTCTAGTCCAGCCACAAATAAACAGAGGTTTATATGTGTGGAGTGATTTACTATCATTCATTAGTGTATTTTATACTTCGCTGAATTTAGATAGGCAAATTATATAAACTCTTTATATATAAGCCGAACATGTCAGATGTCAGGACTCAAAATATGTGTTCAATTAAAAAAATACATCTCTTAAAACCAAAGCCCTGAATACATATTAAGTGATACCCTAATCTGAAGGTAAATGAGATATGCCACCTAACAGATATTAAGTGACCTACATTCAGTACAACCTCCATTAATGAGGCAAATGCATTCCAGTGGCACACTTTAGTGTCAGAAACTTCATTATCCAATGAGGCAATAACACAGAAATCATAAGGACCCCTCCAAGGAGGACAGAGAAGAAGTGGGTACAGTTTAAAATTATTAAATATGAACCAAAAGAATATAAATAGGTTGCCCGAAAACAACACTCTGGAAGCTCTAAATTAGAGAGAGGAGATTAAGAGGGAATGGGACCCTCAGAGCTAATCTGTGCTCCTCCAGAGAAGTGGGGAAAAGGTTTGGAGGAGAAGCCTGCGGGAGTGGCCTGGATTGGAGCAGAATGGACCCCACCTGACTTGGTCACTCCAGCAACCCCAGACCAGGCCTGGAGGGGCTGGAACTGAGCCTGGCCAGACAAGCCTCTGAAAGGACACGGCTATCCAGAGCAGAGAGACAGCACCTCTGACGCCACAGGGGCCCCCAAACGCACCAAGGGCATGCTCAGCATTGGAGTTACACAATTTCATTGCATCCCATGTCATCCCATCCATCTGCAAGTCCTTTCACAAGGGGGACGTCTGTCATTATTCCATTAGAATGAAAAGACCGAGTCCATTTACCGGGTGGAGGTTCCACATTGACTAAAACTCTCTTAGACTAAGTGTTGCTCACTGACCAATCTGACAATCAGTACATGACAGTGATCCCGATGACACCCTTCTCTTCCTTAACAAAAGCAAGGAAGTGGGGAAGTGGGTTGACACAGGGCAGCAGAAGGCACAGAGGAGGCAGCCAAAGGGTTATGAGACTCAAGAGGCCGGGGAACCCCTGCACTTTTGCTGATTTCGTATTTATACCGTAAACCATGCAGGACAAACATGCTCTATTCACCGAGGTATTTTTGTCCCGTGCAGCTGTGTGGCTTAGCGGGAGCTTTGCTGCCGAGCCATATGACTCATGCCAACGCTGGCGCACATGATTTATGAAGACTTAAAGAAAAAGAAAACAGCCAGCTTCAATTATGGAGGGTCTTCGCTTTCAGAGGATTTGTTCCTCAAGGATTAAGGTGCCATTTCTTGCTCTCTGGGTGAAACAGTGGGGCTGCCTCAGTCAGCAACGGGCTGGAGGACAGCTTCCAGCTTCACCCCTCCCCCTCCCCCCGCCCTAGCCCCAGCTAAATGAGGATGCCTCTAGTGTAAGAAGAGAACAGAGTCGTAGCCTGAGGATGTGTGGCCAACCGCCCTATCAGAGGTGTTGCTTACACCTGGTGCTGCTTCCCTCCCAGACAGGGTCTGCAGCCCAGGACATGGGAGAAGGCTGAAAAGGGACCAGGTTTTGCTGGTACCCAGGCTGGCAGTATCTGTCAGACTGTCTCCCTGCCTCACTGATCGGGAGAGAGAAGCTTCAACAGGACTCCTTTCCCCAGTCCCACTTACACTCCCCACGGCGGGTCAGAAAGAAAGGTCTGGGATCTCTTGCTCGAATACATTTCTAACTCCTACCTTCTAGAACTTTCCAAACTGGACTGACAAGCCTTGGCTCTTTCCTACTCTCCCTCCCTGTTTCAGCTTTCACTTTCAATCACAGCCAGGTCCACATTTACTCCTTGAAAAATGGGAAAATCAGGCCAGTTGGTAGCCCAGGTTTGTGGCTATAATCCTCACAGCTGCTTTGTGACAAAGTAGCTTGGACTAAGAAAGCGACTTTGGTGATATCCTGTTTATCTGCTTCAAGGAACGCGCTGTCACCCACCCATACCCTCACCACAATGGAGCAGAATAAAAGTTCATGAGAATTTGTGAATAATAACATGGTCATGGAGCCTGCACCTTGGATACTTTTACCTTCAATTAAATTGGGGGAGACTCAGGATAGTCTATATTCATGCTGACTTGTTCATCAGATGCTAAGTGTATCATTCCTATGCAAGATGAGAAGAAAACAGATTGGGAAATTTTGCAAAACAAGAACTGAAATGACAGATTTTTAAATATTAAAAGGATCTACCAGTTGCCAACAAGGTTCTATTCTAAGTCAGAAAATAAAACAAATAAATAAAAGTTTGGGTGGAATTTTTAACCTTCCAGCAAAAGTGTTCAATTAAATAGCTTATCCTTTGTTTCCTTTGGTTGCAGTTAGTTTGGGGAGAGTGCTTCCAGTGTAGCTTTCGGTTTATTTGTTTACTTTTTGTGTGGTCCAGTCCCTACCCCCACCAACACACACACAAAGGACCTGAACAACCAGTTACAGGTAGTTGCCATAATCTCTCCCCGTGGAAGCTTTGAAGGTGCTTCCAGCTGCATCAAAGTGCTTCATTGCTCTGTGCATCTCCGCCCACTTCAAAGCCCGGCTGCCAGGAACTTGTCGTGTGGTTTACCTTGTAGTTCTAAAGGAGCTATACTCTCTATTTATTGTGCAAATTTTTATGGAGATGCCCTGGTATCTTTCTTGACTCACAGCTTAGCCTCGTAGTAGCTTCTTCTAGCTGGGATTAGGACTGTCTAGGAAAATTATCTACAAGAATATGTAAGGGTCAGGACTGCCTGAGACTAATCCTGCTGACTTGAGGTCCTTTCAATGTCTACAATGTCACATGCTGTTCAACTATTTGACAAGGTTCTATTAGCACAGTAGCTGGGGAACTTTCCCTCAGGAACCTAAAGGGAGCTCATTAGTTTTGATTTAAGTTGTCGTTAAAGAAAAAAAAAACAGTTTCACCTTTGTAAAAATTATTATTATTTTTTTTTTTGCGGTACGCGAGCCTCCCACCGCCGCGGCCTCCCCCGCCGCGGAGCACAGGCTCCGGAGGCGCAGGCTCAGCGGCCATGGCTCACGGGCCTAGCCGCTCCGCGGCATGTGGGATCTTCCCGGACCCGGGCACGAACCGCGTTCCCCGCAACGGCAGGCGGACTCCCAATCACTGCGCCACCAGGGAAGCCCCTGTAAAAATTATTGGTAGAGGACTGTGAAAGGAACAGGAATCCTAAGATACACGAGAAAATAGATGCTCCAGGACAGGCTGTCTGATAGAACTTTCTGCAATGATGGAAACGTTTTGTAACTCCGTGCTGTCCAATACAGTAACTCTCAGCCCCATGTGGCTGCAGAGCACTTGAAATATTCCTAGAATGACTGAAGAACTGAATTTTCTATTTAATTTTAATTAATTTAAATTGCTGTCAATGGCTAGCGGCTACTGAATTGACCGGCATGGCTCTAGGAATTAACTGTGTGTGTGTGTGTGTGTGTGTGTGTGTGTGTGTGTGTGTGTTTAGAAAATGTATAACCTCATGTGGAAGAAAGAGAAGGAAAAGGAAGAAAAAATATTGCCTACTTGGATTCTACTAGAAAAATTCTTTCCACCCGTCACCATAATACCTCCACCCAGGCAATAAGGAGATTCTAGCCATCAGGCCCAAAGAGAATAGTGTCATCATGCATTTCCATTGCTCACGTGGGAACAAGACCGCAATGCCCACGCACAGGCTGGCACTTCTTTGCATTCACACCTTCTGGTTGATAGCATTTCCAGCCATCGTGTGCAAGGCAATGGACAAGGGGGAAAGGTAATGAAATGGACTCCTCGTTGACCAGCCCAAGCTCATCATGTGTCATTGCGTGGGGCTGTCACTTTTATACATCAAGGGTGCCCGTTACCAGGTAAGGCACCTGCCCTTTTAAAGCGACTTAAATCAGGAGCTGTACGAGTGGAGAGGGGTCATCAAGAGGCCACAGGAATCTCAGGCCTGTCCGCTGGTCTGATGTGGGCCTTGAAATTGTTCCCTGAGCTGGCAAAAACTGGATTCTGAGTACTTTGCGGGGGACTCCCAAGCCGTGTGGATGCTGTAGGCAACCTCCCGACGGACCAGAGGAAGGAAGCGCAGAGAGACATGGGTGGGAGTGTCTGTATGTGTGACGGGAGGTTCTTGCTGATGTAAGGCTGGGCTCCAGACACAGCGGCAGGAAGGCAGTCCTCCACCCCTGTGTCCCACCCCGTCCCCTATGTTCATTTCCCAGCTACGTTCTAATTAGGAAACACTGAAGAAATCTTGGAAAGTATAAAGAACGAGACACTAACGAGTTTTTCTCCATCCAGGAGGGAAAAAAGAAAAACCAACTTGTTCATTAACCCACATTTCACTTCTGTAAAGTTGTCCTTTTTTCTTTCCCGCCTGATGTCCATATCTGGGCACAGCATTTAGCCTGGTACTGAAATGTTTTAACTGCTGCTGTGGCTGCCGTACTTTCTAGCCGGGAGAGATTTGCCTTCTTCATCATGAATTCTTTTGTTTTTCCCTGTGGCCAGCTGCTACAAAGATGCAGTCAATTTAGCTTAAACAGGCTGAGGAGTGCTATTTGATATGTCAGCCAGGCCCACTTCTCAAAATCCAGTGCTCAGCAGGTACAGCTTTCAAAAAAAAAAAAAAGCCTGGGGGCTGCTTCCAGAAGGGCACAGACTTTGGTCGCAAGTCTGGGGATAAGAGCAGGGCTCCCCGGAGCGCAGACACAGGTCTCTCCAGATTCAGCCCCGGCAGCAGTGGGAACAGCTTGCGCCATTTCTTTCTGCCTGTCTTCACCTTCGTCCTACTCCTTCCCTTCCCTTGCTGCCACCAGCTTCTATCCCTATTGTTCCCTTAAGCCCAGCAGCCAGTATGCAGCCAGGCCCAACACACGCTCCTGTTCCCGCAGCCAGCAACTTCCTCTGAAGCTGCAATGCATAATTACAACCAGCTGCTACGGCTGCTGGCCGGCCAGCTCTGCAAACAAGCATCCTGATACCCCGAGTTCCAGGGAGGCAACAGCCTGCTCTTGGCAGCAGCAAATCCTCCAGAGGAAGTGCCCACACCCTTGGAAGACGAGAGAGCGCAGCCCTTGTCTCTCTTGTTGCTCCCGGAGGCCAGCTGTATCCTCTCTCCTCCGTGTCCAGAGAGGGTCGTTTTTACTGTTCATAGGAAGGTAAGCACCTTCCTTCTGTCACCTGAGGCTGCCCTTGCCCTGATGGCCTATTGTCTGTGCCGGTGTCACGAAGCAAGAGGTTGTGTCCTAGGCCTCACTCAGCGGGGGAAGGAGCACGAAGGAGCCTGGCTTCCAATGAGCATGTCAGCTGAGTCGAACATGCACAGCGAGATGGGGGTGGGAAATGCGCACTGCCCTCAGCTAGCAAGAGGCAAGGAGACAACTGATGTTGCTTTAAAAAAAACCATTAAATTAAAAAACATCAAAAAAGTTTTTCATTTAAAGTGAAAATCCAAACAAGCCTGACTTAGCCTCTCGAACTAAGGACAGCAGCAAGTGGGCACGAGAGCTGAGGACTCATCCAGGACCCGCCTCAGAGCTGTGGGTTCATTTGGGGGCCTCGATGATCTTTCGGGCTTGGCTACAAGTATGACTCTGATCCAAAATTAGGTTTTGAATGTGTAACACGAGGCTCCCTGCCCCACCGCCGCCTCTCTCTGCCCTCCGCCGTTTCTTCAGAGCCTGGCTCCGGGCCAGATCTGGCCCTCTGGCTCCTGGGGGATGGGCTGGCCGCAGGGTTCTGTTTTGTTCTGTTTCCAGGCAGGGTTTCAGGATGGGTGAAGGTGCACGGGCTATTCAGGAAGAAGAGGGGAAACTGATAACGCGTGGGAAGGGCATCTGACCCTCAAATCACTCACCCCATCAACCCAAAGCTGGAGGAGACCGTGCAGGTAGGAGG